>NW_024100092.1:0-1308423 GCF_016545835.1 Crotalus tigris | reverse complement strand
TTAGTAACAATTGTTCTAATGCCCCTAAAGCCGTGTTTTTCAACCTGGTCAGCTTTAAGATGTGTGGGTTTCAGCTCCCAGACTACCCCAGCCAGTATGCTGATTGAGAAATTCTGGGAATTGAAGTCTACATATCTTAAAGCTAACAGAATTGAAAAGCACTGCCCTAGGGAACCCAAATAGACCATGGAGTACGTTGTAAGTAAGTCCTCAGACGAATTGCTGGGTAGATCAAATCTTTTTCTCAAGGTTTGTAATACCATATAATAGCCACAAGAGGGAGTGCTGGAACAATAAGAAACATACAGCTGAACCACATTGTACATTATGCTGCGGTGACATCATTTCCTATTGAATTAGATCAGAAAAAAAGATGGAATGACGGAAATGCTTTCTGCAGAAAGACTGCTGCCTAAATGCTTGGAAAATAAATGATTTGTCATGTGATGGTGAGCATAATAATGAGAACAAATTTCCTAAGGCACCAAAACCTGCAACTATAAATCACTTTTAAGAAAATGCTTGGAAGGAAAATCAATAGGAGCTATAAAGGCACACTGATATTCCCAAATGGTTTTCTGCAAATAACTCTCCAATGTACTCTTTCTTGATGAAGGTGGTGGTGATGGTGATGGTGATGGTGATGATGATGATGACGACAATGGTGTTGATATTATCCTCTGTAAATACTTTGCATTGACTTTGCATACATTCTCTCCACATTCATGCTTAAAGCCAGTTTGTGCCAAGAAAATCTGGCCGATGTTGCAGAAACCCTGGGAGATAGGAGAAAGATAAAGAATAGGCAGCAACTTTTTATTACTTAAAAAATAGAAAATGACTTTGGCATTATCTACAGAATCAGAAAGTCACCAGTAGGTTTTCTGGTGTCTCTTCTGGTATCTTAAAACTAACCCTACATTTTATTCATTGAAAAAGAAATAATGTGGATATTGTAGAGAAAATTACATACAGTATAGAGATAATTACTCATCACCCAATACTTTTTTAGGATAAACATTATTCAAACTGTAGAAAAGGAGAATTATTAAGACAAAATAATAAAATTAAGATAAGGAAAAGGATAAGAAATAAAAACTAAGTCTAATTACTCACTTCCATTACATCCATATGCTTTTTTATATATCATTTTTTGTTCTTAAAATTTCTCACTTTTCTTTTCTTGCAGATTCAACCTAACCAAAAGTTTCTGGGTCTTCATCTTTTCAACCCATTTGATTTTCCTCAAAGCATTCAGCTGCTCATTTTAGTATCTGATCCACCTCCGTTCAGCCCTACTTGATTCTTATGTCTTTTGCTGGTTTTGCAACACATGCTTCCCATTTCATTCAACTTATTTTTAAATAGATAACTAGTGTTAATACTCATAGATGGTGCTTCTTGTTTGATGTACCTTGAAGGGCCGATACATTTTGCCCCCTATCTAAGGGAAAAGAACTTGAAATTGGGGAAGAAGTGGGAATTGGGTTGTGGGAAAAGAAAATATTCCATTGTTTTTATCCTACAAATTCCTTAAATTTTCTCCCAAGCATTTTATTAACAATAACAAAAATCCAAATTGGGCTATGAGATTTCCATCCTTATGTGTAAGCTAGCACACAACAAACTGCTCTGGAAGGGTTTTATATCCAGTATTTGAATCTGGGGGAAAACGTATCCTTACTCCATGGGTAAGAGAGATCAGGTTCAATGATCCTCAGTTGATGCAGATGAAAGAATTTAATTAACAGACACCTAACCTTGTGATTCTGTTGTATATTGTCAGGACATATATTGGGCTGCAATAAAGAGTGCACACATGTGCTCATTGTGAGCGCTATTTATCGTTTTCCCTTAAATGTTCCCAATCTGTTTTTCCTTTCACTCAAAGAAAGCCATACCAAGGGAGGGAGACTAACTCAGGTATACAAGTGCAGGCTTTGCAGAAGTTCTTAGTTTCAACCCCTTGGAATGGAATGGAATGGAATGGAATGGAATGGAATAGAATAGAATAGAATAGAATAGAATAGAATAGAATAGAATAGAATAGAATAGAATAGAATAGAATAGAATAGAATAGAAATCTTCTGTTCATCCAGTTCGACTGTCTCCTCTGTGAAAGATCTCTTTTGACAAATGTCCATCCGGGCAAGCAACTCACCATATGCTGAGGCAGCCGATTCCACTAAATGACAGCTCAGGAAGTTCCTCCTGCTATCTAACTCAAACCACCTTATTTATAATTGTAACCACTGTTTCTGATCCTGGCCCTTTTCCTTGCCTTGCCTGACTTTTCCTTCTCTTTCCTTCCTTTCTATACCCTAGCACGGACCCTAACCCTAAGTGATATTTTGTCATTGGCAATTCTATTTTCCCATGCATTTTGTTGTGCTCCACAATGAAAAGATGTTCACTTTCTTTGGAAAACCTCTAAGAATCTTTACTGACATCAATTTTGGGCTCTGACATGAAGGGGTCCTAACCCTAACCTGTACACTAACCCTAGTTTAATTTTCATTGACAAAAGGATGTTCCCATGTCTTTTACTTTAGTCCACAAATAACTCCAGATAAAAAACTGCCATGTCTGCTTTCCTTTCAGAATATCTAATAATCTGTCCCTGACATAAGTTTTTAGCCCTGGCTCCAAGGAAACTTAATTCTAATCCTAGTTTAATTTCATTGGATTTTCCCATGTGTTTTACCCCAGTCCACAAATAATTCTGGACAAAAAACTGTCACCTCCGCTTTCCTTTCAGAACCTCTAGTAATCTATCCCTGACATCAATGTTTAGTCCTGACTTCAAGGAGTCCTAACTATACCCCTAATTTTATTTTCATCGGCAGAGGGATTTTCCCATGTATTTTAGTGCACAAATAAATCCGGACGAAAAGCTATCACCTCCACTTTCAGAACCTCTGTGTTGAAAAGTTCTACTTCAAGAAACCTGCAGTTCTTTCACTGAGGACTCCCTCCGCTTCTTGCTTGACCCAATCAGGGACCACCAGAACTGGCTGGATTGCTGTGGCTGAGAGAGGCAATCAGGGGACATCGTGCTTTACACCATTTCACTTAACAACAGCAACGGTTATCAGTCCCAATTTGGTCCCAAATGAAGTCGCAACATGATGACAACCTTCTTACCCTGAATATTCTCCATCAAATACTCTCCCAAAGCTCCTTCTATGATTGGAGCTTTGACAAGGCAAAGAGGCTTATGTGGGTAAATGAAATAGTGGACTATGTTGTCAGACATGTGTATGTCCATAAGGGTCACCCAAGGTGAACAGGCCATGATGGATTGCATCTGCCAACCAGCATAGCCCAATGCATCATTCAATTGAACAATACAAGCTTCAAATAATCCAAGCTTATGCACCAACAATAAGCTATAGTGATGATGAGGTCGAAGAGTTTTACAATGATGTGGCCCAGCTTCAAGGCAAAGAAAAATGCCAATACAAAATACTAATGGGAGACCTTAACGCAACAATAGGAAGAACAATAACTGGAGGGAAAGTGACTGGCCCATATGGAAGTCATGAAAAACGAAAATGAAGAGGCATAGAAGAGAAGAGCAGCAATTTTGAGATTAATTCATCAAATTGCTTCACTCTATTGCAAGATTTGGAAGAGATGAACATTATGGACCAAAATGAACAAATAGCTAAAAATGTCCATATGTATAGCACCACTGGGAAAGCACTGTACAGTCAAAAATCTCTGCTACAAGATGCTAGCAAAACTATACTTGAGATGCCTCAGAGAAGAAAAAATACCCAATGTATGAGAAAATGTTGAAGTGATTCTTATACATAAGAACAGGGCCCAAGATTATTTGAAGAACTATCACCCAATAAGCTTTCTTTCAAACATCTTCAAGATTTTCACCGAGATAATAGCAAACAGAATACTGAGAACATTAACTGATGCCCAACCAAAGGAGCAGACAAGGTTCAGAAGTGGTTACAGCACAATGAATCACCTCCAGGTCAAGTCATTAAAAGGTACAATGAGTACACTGTGCCTCTGTGCATGGCTTTCATTGACTATGAAAATGCATTTGACTCAGTATTCCAGCAAGCAACAATCAATGCATTGCAAAACCAAGGCATAGAGACTGCTTACATAAACTTACTACAGTCAATATATGAGAAAAAAACCAATAACAACAATGTGATCTTAAAGGGGAAATCAACATACGACATATGTACAACAAGGTGATACAATATCACCTCTCCTTTTCTCAGCCTGCCTTGAAGGAGTATTTCGCAAACTAGACTGGGCAAAAGATGGAATAAAAATCAATGGCACCTATTTAAACCACTTAAGATATGCAGATGATGTTGAAGTAACCTAGAGCTAAGGAGAAATTTCTTGTCAGTTAGAACAATCAGTGGAGCAACTAGCTTCCAGAAGCTGTGAATGCTCCAACACTGGAAGTTTTTAAGAAGAGACTGGACAACCAGCGGTATAGGGTTTCCTGCCTGAATAGGGGGTTGGACTAGATGACCTCCAAGGTCCCTTCCAACTCTGTTATTCTGTTAAATTTTGGATAAGGCATAAATCCATGTATTCAGTTACAGTATACTCCAAGGATGGTTTCCAGTGAGAACTGAATTCTACATCAAATTTACTTGTAAGGTAGAAAATTATTCTGTACATCAAAACAAATTTCCCTAGATTGGTTAATGACTTTTCCAAGGTGGAAATCAAATAGTCTTTCCAATAAGAATATATACTATCCTTGCATCAAAAACTGACATTATATTGATTTGCAAGACATATGATGGGCCTGACATTAACGCAACGTTTCCAGTGTCTCGACAAGAAGCAGAACCAGAAATGCTAGTTCTACCTACGTTAGAGGTTACGTTAACAGAATCACGCAAGGCTGAAACTATCCCTCCCATCCCTCACTTTTACCCTCTCAAAAACTAGTTAGAGAAAAATAGCAAAAACAAACATAAAAGACCATAATAATAGATATCCTAAAAAAACTAGAAATCCCATAGTTGAAGGAAATGTCAGGCCCAAGATCAGGAACGGCACAGCAAAATCCAATTAAGTTGAATCCTTTATTTGCTTAAAGCTAATTGGCAGAATCTTGTCAGACTCAAGCAATAACCTTCTAACTTACTAGATATACTCTGAGAGAATCTTGTGTGAATTCAAGCTACACTGAACTCCTTTCCTGCTCCCCCATCCAGCTTGGGTCTGCACAGTCTCTTGATCCAGGCCTCTTTCTGGGAGAACTCCGTGTTGCCGAAACTCTCCCCCACTGCTCCTTCAGGTGCACTTTCCTTCACACTCGGACCTGGTCTTCTTAAGGGCTTTTGGGAAAATTGCCACAATACGAAAAAGATGCTGAGAGTCTAGAAAGAGTGCAGAGAAGAGCAACTAAGATGATAAGAGGCCTGAAGGTTAAATTATACAATCATCGGTTAAGGGAACTAGTTATTTCTAGCCTGTCAAAGAGAAGGATTAGGAGTGACATGACAGCTGTCTTCCAGTAATTGAGGGGCAGCCAAAAAGATGAGGGGGTTGACTTATTCTCAAAAGCACCTAAGAGCTGGATAAGAAGCAATGCGTGGAAGCTCTTTAAAGTGAGATCCTATTGCAATTTACTCTGCCAAGCACAGAAATATCTCCAGTTCTGCTCATTCACCCCTGCAGCCCCTTTTCACTCTCAGCTGTGTGTATTTTTCTTGGTAGCTCATCCTCTGATTGCACTAAACGCATCAGCAGAATTTTGTAGTTACATATCTACCAATATTGAAAAATAGATAAAACTCTGAGTAGCATTCATTCAGCAACTCAGTTTGCTTTGCTTTTCCTTGGTGAGGTCATGCCTCATAATGGTGCTAACAGGGGCATGAGCTCACAAAGGAGAAGTAAATAAAACCTTTTGGTGGACTAAGTGAAAACTATTCACTCAAGAGTTTTGTGGGCGCTTAGTTAAGTTCATTTGATGTTATTTGTTTGCTTATATTTTCTTGTGCTTTTATTTATCTGTATTTATATAGCTTAGGTTTGTTTTATTTTACAATATTTATTTGCTTATTCATTTTACTTAATATATTTATTTAACATACTGTTTATTTGTTTATCATATTTCATATATTTCGTGAATTAATTTACTTAGGATTAGTTTAGTTTATAATGGAGACATTCCTCTATTATGCAGGGAAGCTCCTGCTTGAGGTAAGAGATCTTGGGTTTTATTTATTTACTTGTCAACTTGCATGTCTGACAGTAGGATTTAGGACTCAAACAGGTAATATGACAGATAACATGAGAAAAGTAATGATAATGATGAAGTAAAACAGGAATCAAAAGAATCTAGGAACAAGCAAAAAACATTTTAGAATAATTTTTAGAATAACTTTTGAAGCCGAATATTTTAAAAATATTTGCACATCTTCTTTCAGGCGCTTTCTTGGTGAACTGTGTTAATATCTTCAGTTTAAACGCATCCACAGGACAGCCTTCCAGAAAGGCTGGGAACACATGGCTCTGTGCCTTTGCTTGGGGTGCAGAGAAAAACACAGTTGTGGGGCTGGCTAGAGCCCTCCAATCCCTAATTCCTAATTAAGTCAGGAGGCTCAGAATCACCTTACCCTAAACTAGAGATAAGAACATCCTAGCCTCTGACCATGTTGTCATCAACACTATCTCGAAGGCAGTATCAATGGTTCATACAGCAAGGTTTCAATGGGAACAAAAGGGCCATTATAGCATCACTTTTAACAGCAGAGCAGCTAAAGGCAACTTCAGCTGTCCCTGCGGTGGCTAGAGGCAAAAATTCAGGTGATGTCATGAGGTTTGTTGCTTAACAATGGTTAACAGTGGTTAGTGAGAAGGATTGAGGGAAGACAGGACAGCTTTCTGGGTCTGGTAGTTTTTTCTTTAAAATAGAGTCTTGAGACAGTACCACACTATGATTTGTTTAGTAAATTTGCCTCCTCTGTTCAAAGGGTTCAAAATGTCTTCTTTTGGCAGGTGTGTCTCTCGAAGTACCAAGAACGAAGAAGAAAACAGAGGGAGCACCTCCAAGAATTCACAGCAAGGCATCAGGAGGAGCTGGCAGCAAAGAATGCCAGAATAACCGCTGTGAGTCAGTTGTTTCCCTTACAAGCCTGTCTTCAGCTTCTCTTTTGGTCTGCTTATTTCTATTCTATGACTGATGTATGCTCCTGGTCATTTTTATGTCTTAGCTGGAAGAAGAAAATAAAACACTTGCCAGCAAATTAGCAGATATTGTGAAGGAAAACAACGCGATTAAAAAGAAGCTCCAACAAGCTGAAGAGAGTGAGTATTATTTTAATTAATTTTCATTTCCATTTTTAAAATGAAAGTGATTGGCTTTATGTAAAGTTTAACAATTTCACGAGTACAAGGTATTTTATTATTTTCCCCCAGGGCTTGCCCAGCTGACTCCTGATACTGCAAGCTTAATAGAGCGGCTGAGGAAACGGGAGACGGAGGCAATGGAGGAGGAAGAAGGGATGAGCTCCCAGGTACACCTATTCACAAACGCTCGACCAACATAGACAAAGATGAGATGCCATGTTTATTCGACAAAAGTGAAGTAATCATATTGATAGGCTGTTGTTTCATAGGAGATTTACATAGGAGTCATGCCCCCCCAAAAAAAATTTTCTCTCTGATTTTTTCCAGTTTTCTTTTTTGGGAGAATTCGATTAAGAATCCAACAAAACGATCAAAATACCTCCCTACCAACAAAACGATCAAAATACCTCCCAACCAACAGTCAACATCCAGATGAACAAGATTAACATCATACCAACAATCAAGGAGTAAACAATGTTCCAGTCAAGGAACTGCCAAAGAAGCTAACAGTAAACAGCCCAGTCAAAAAAGGTCACACAAACCAACTACAAAGAATGGCACAACAAAGTAGCCACACGGATGCATTGCAAGATCCACAAGAAATACCATTGGCCTGCAAGCAAGAACTGGTGGGACCATAAAATATAGAAAATGAAGAAGCTGAGATTTCCAGTTTGGTCTGAGGATGGAACGGATGGAAGCTCCAGCTTCTCAGTCCAGTTTCACTTCACCCAGCGTCCCTTAAAGGGGCCGAAAGTTGCCCCGGAGGGGCAATGAAGAAAGAGGGACACTTCAGGAGCTTGGATCTGGTGGCAACCGATCTGAGCGAACTGGAGAACCCCTCTAAAGGGGCGGAAGACAGGCTGCCGGGAGCCCAAGTTGTCTCCAGCCAGAAGGCAAGCTCCGCAAAACAGCTGATCTTCAACAATGAGCTGAGTCTGGGTGAGCTGAAGTCTTTTCCTTCTCCTTGAGGATTAAAAATGTTGAGACCCTAATGGGGAAAAGCTGAAAGAGTAAAGACCCCCCCAAAAGACTAACTTAAAAGCGGCAAGTAATTATAACAAGGGGAAAGTGGTTCAAGAGTATCGGAGAGTGATAAATAAGCCGAGGAGGACATCTAGTGGCGAAAAAAGAAACAACAGTACCAAGAAAAGGAGAAAAGAAAGGGAAAAAGTGTTCTTACTGTAAATGACCTTGGCAGGTACTTGTGAACACTATGGTGCCTTGGTCTGAGATTGTAAGCAAAAAGACTGTTTATAGTTATATTTGTTGACACTGGCTAAGACTAAACACACACTAGTTGGACAAAGAGAATGTTTTAAATTCAAGACGTGACTGGAGGAGGTGGACTTGCCTTACAACAGCTGGTTCCTGTTTGTATTCTGGATATTGGGCTAAGACTATGAGCCACAAAATGAGTACATCAAATATTACCAGACTTGCAAAGAAAACCTCTTCTTTGCCCTCTGTGGGACAATCTAGTCCAACCACTCAGGGATCTGTTGGGACAATGTTGCAACGTGAGAAAGCAAGCACTGCTCAAGATGAAATGCAGGCCTCATTAAAACCGATTCAAGAGATGATGCAAAAAAAGTCAGGAAGTAACACAGAAAAATCATGAAGAGACACAAAGTAAACTGAAGAAAGTAAGTGAAGAAATTCTGGACATAAAGGCACAATTTGAAGTCCAAAACCAAAAGATTATTAAAAATGAACAGAAAATCCAGGAAATGGAAAACAAAACTGAGGACATCGATAAAAAGGTGGAAATGTTATTGCAAAAAAATGAAGAATTAGAACAAGCAAATCAAGAGCTAGAGCAGACAATGGCAATGGTGGAAATGGGAAAAGCGGAACACTATTTGAGATTCCAAAATATTCCTGAGGATAGAGAAGAAAACATAGCAATTGTGATCATTAAGCTGTTGGCAGAGGCCCTAAACGCAGATAGAGCAGAAATGCAAAATGAGATTGATGAAATATTTCACATGAATTCAAGCTATGCAAGAAAAAATAGACTACCGAGAGAAGTACATGTAAGATTCATAAAGAAAACAAGAGATGAAGTGCTGAGAAAAATGAGAGAAGAACCATTACAATATAAAAATAAAGAAATTGTGGTCCTAAAGCAGATACCCAAGAGAGTAAGAATTACTCGGAGACACTACCACTTCTTAACCACAAAGTTGATTGCCAAAGGCATAAATTTCAGATGGCTAATGCCGGAAGGCATTTTAATAAACTGGAACAACACAAGATATCGACTGGATTCAATTTGGAAAGCAGAGGACTTCGAAGTAAGGAACAGAGCAATTTTGGATGAAGGACTGCACAACAACAAGGGGAGAAGCAAACGGGAGAAATGGCCCAAGGAACAACTGTACAAGCAGAACAACAGAAGGAGAAAGATAAACAAGAGGGTGAAGGTGAAGAATTGCCAGAGAAAAAAAGGATTACAAGATCAACTAAACCTAAATATAAATAATGGAAATGGAGAAAGAAAATGGATTTTTTTCGGTAAATGTAAAATGGACTAAACTCCCCATCAAAAAGAAATAAAATCTTTAGGAAACTTCAGAAATTGAATTTGAATGCAAGAGACTCACATAAAAAACAACATCATAAACTATTGGAACATTCAAAAATTGGGAAGCTTTATTATACATCAGCACAAGAGAAAAAAAGAGGAGTTGCTGTATATGTTAAAGAGACAATAGATTCTAAATTAATATATTCAGATGAAGAAAGAAGAATTGTGATGGTTGAAATATATCTACATAAAAACAAGATTGTTAGTGGCAATCTACGCTCCAAATAACAATCAAGAAGAATTTTATCAAAGCCTACATAGGAAACTAATAGAAATGGAATACAAAATATTTGTTTAATAGGGGACCTCAATGCGATAGTAGACGGAACAATGGATTACAAAAGCAGTAAAACAGGAAGATCCACAAGAAGATTACCTAAGACATTTTTTGATATGGCAGAGGAAATTGGAATACAAGATGCCTGGAGAGAAATTAATCCACAAAACCTACAATATACTTCTTATTCAAATAGCCACAAATCCTGATCAAGAATTGATATGATTTGGATGACATCTGAATTGAGGCTGGATATACAGGAAATTGAGATAAAAATAGATACATGGGCGGACCATAATCCTTTAAAAGGAATACAAAAAAACCAGGATGGACCAATCAATACTAAAAGAAAAAGAATTTATAGAGTAAGTGAAAAAAAAAATGAAATTCTTCTTTAAAGAAAACAAGAAGATACATCATTAAAAAAAACCTATGGGATACAGCCAAAGCGTACTTCAGAGGCATAGCTATAATGTACACAGCAAAGAAAAATAAACAGAGAAGACAGCAATATCTACTACTAAAAGCAAAATTTGGAAAGTTAGAAGCAGAACTATAAAAATCCCCATAGAAAAAGTCTTTGAAAAGAGAAATGGAAACAATAAAACACAAACTAAATCTGTTGGACTCAGAAAAACTGGAAGAACAGATAAAGAGAGCAAAACAAAACTTTTTTGAAAATGCTAATAAACCAGGAAGATGGTTAGCTTATAAACTTAAAAAACAGAAAGAGAAGAAAATAATACATAACTTAATAGATGGAAAATTGTCTATAATTCAAAAATGAAGAAATAAAAAAGATAATTAAGGAATACTATAAGGAATTGTATGATAAAGAAGAGATTTCAAGAGAGAGAACTGCTCAATATCTAGAAGAAAGTAAACTTCCCAAAATTCCAGAGGCATTTAAAACTATGTTAGAAGAAAGGATTACAATGATGAAGATATCAGAGGCTATAAAATGACAAAAAAATGGGAAAACACCAGGCCCAGTTGGGCTTCCGGCGGAGCTCTATAAAAATTTACGTATTAAGCGAACTGCTGAAAGATGTTTTTAATGGACTCTTGTTAGAGGCTAAACTCCCAAATACATGAATAGAAGCAAATATTACTTTAATACCAAAAGAGGATACAGATTTCACGTATCTGAAGAATTATAGACTGGATTATAAGATTTTTACTTCAATAATGGCAGAGAGACTGAAAAAATACTTAGTTGAATTCATACATCCAGATCAAAATGGCTTTTTACCAAAGAGACAAATTAAAAACAACTTAAGAGTGATAATGGACATATTAGAATACTATGAACTACATACAGGGAAGTACAGGAAAACAATTAGCATTAATATTTTTAGATGCCCAAAAGGCATTTAACAACATTTCCTGGCAATTGATGACTCAACAACTACAAATACTGGACTTTGGAAAGAACTATGATAAAAACAATATATAGCAACCAGACAGCAAAAGTGATTGTGAATGGAAATTGTACTGAGAGCTTTGAGATAAAAAAAGGCACAAGGCAAGGATGTCCACTATCCCCACTGTTATTTATCTTCACTTTAAATAGAAGGATTAGACAAGATACAGAAATTAAAGGACTGAAAATAAAAGACGAAACATACAAGTTACAAGCATTTGCTGATCTAATATTTATTCTAGAAGAACCTTTAGAGATGATTCCTAAGCTATGGGGAAAGATAGAACAGTATGGAGAAATGGCGGGATTAAAAGATTTGAGGGTGAGGAACAAAATGAGTGTCCCAAATTTAACTAAAGCTGGCAAAAAGTATCCTCTGCCCCTTCCTCTGCTTCTACAAGTCCAATTCATCAGAAATCAATTGATAGAATGCTTCAACAAAAAAAGGCTAACAACTTTCAGAAAGAGACATAAGCGACATTACAAGCAATTCAAGAGGCAATTGCCATTCATATGGCAGCTACAATGAAAAACCATGAGGAGAAAAAACTGACCTTGAAAAAATGAACCCCAAAATTAATAATATGGACTCTCAATTTGAAAGTTTTATGCATATGGTCACAAATAATGAACAAAGGATTAAAAAATAGAAGATAAATCAACAGAGGTTGACCAAAAACTAGAAGAATTAAAAGATGAAAATCAGAAATTGATGCAAATAACTGGAGAATTAGAGGACTCAATAGCAGTCATGGAAATGGAAAAGGCTTCTTACTTTTTAAGATTTCAAAACATTATGGAAGACAAGGAAGAGGACTTTGTAAACCTGATAATGGAATTACTGGCTGATGCATTAGAAATTGGGAAAAAGGAAATAGAAGGAGAATTGGATCAGATATACTGAGTTAACTCAAATTACGTGAGAAGAAATAAAGTTCCTAGAGAAGTACATGTTAGATTACTTAAAAGATCTATAAGAGACGAGATCCTGAAAAGAGTGAGAGATGATCCTTTGAAATACAAAGGAAAATAAATTGTAGTACTCAAACAAATCTCTAGGAGAAAAAAAGAGTCCCGAAGAGAATATCAATTTTTTACCAGAAAATTAATTGAAAAAGGAGTCAACTTTAGATGGCTGATCCCAGAAGGGATTTTTGTTTATTGGGATATGAAAAGATACAGACTGGACACGGCACTTAAAGCAGTGGAATTCTATGACAACCATAAAGCGTTCATGGAAGGGGGTGACTTTGAATCTGGTACAACGATAGAAAGAGAGAGACAGGAAGAGACAGTAACAGAAGGGGCAGCCAAACCAAGAGAAGGAGAAACTAAAAATACATATACAGAAGAAGGGGCAAGACCAAGAGAACAGAGACAGATAAGATCGACTAGAAAATTAAGACCTAGATATAATTGAAAGAGATGGAGAAAGAAAATGGGATACTTTCAATGAATATAAATGGATTGAACTCCCCCTCAAAAAGGAAAAATTAAAAATAGATATAATTTACCTTCAAGAAACGCATGTCAAGAGACAAAACTATATAAATTGTTAGAGCAACCGAAAATTGGCAAACTCTGTTTTGCATTAGCACAACAAAAGAAAAGAGGAATAGCTTTATACAGTATATTAAAGAAACAATGAACCCTAAACAAATTTATGCAGATGAAGAGGGGAGAATATTAATGGTGGAAATAATGATGGAACAAAAATAGATACTGATGGTAGCAATATGTGCACCAAATGATAAACAAGAAGAATTTTATCAAAAATTACATAAAAAAATATTACAATTGGAATATGAAAACCTTTGTATAATGGGAGACTTTAATGCAATAGCTGATGGAACTTTGGTCTATAAAAGCATTAAAATAGGAAAGAAAGGATTATCTAAAATGGCAGAAGAAATTTGTATTCAAGACATATGGAGAGAAAAAAAATCCAAAAAAATTGCAATATACGGTACATTTTATTCAATTAGACACAAATCATGGCTATCCTCTGGCTATCCTCTGAACTTAGCAGTTTGATACAAGAAATAGAGATAGAAACTAATGTCTGGGCAGATCATAATCCAATAAAGATGCCTTGGAAAGGAACCAAGAAAAAATTAAGATGGTCCATGAACAAATCTATATTGAAAGAAAAAGAATCTATACAACTAGCGACAAAGGAAATCGACTTTAAAAACAAAGAAGAGACATCACTTCAAAATGTTTGGGATACTGCTAAAGCAAAATTTAGAGGGTTGGCTATAACTTATACTGCTAAAAAGAACAAAGAAAGAAAACAACAACAGTTAAAGCTGAAGGAAGAATTTAGGAAATTAGAATTAGAATTACAAATAAACCCACAAAAGAAAACACTTAAAAATCAAATGGAAAGAATAAAACATAAATTAAACCTTGTAGAGGCAGAAACAATGGCTTAACAAATTAAAATGGCTAAACAGAACTTCTTTGAAAATGCTAACAAACTGGGGAGATGAAACTTGAAAAAGAAAAAATTGATAAACAAGTTGCAAGATTCAAAAGGTGAATTACAGTTTCATAATAATACAATAGAAAAAATCATCAAAAAATTTTATGAGACACTTTATAATACAAAGGAAACTTCCCAAAAAAATACAGCAGTACTTTAAAAAAGCAGATCTACCAAATATTCCAGAGAATATTCAAAACATATTAAATGGAAAAATATCAATGATGGAGATAACAGAGGCCATAAAAAGGCAAAAAAATGACAAGACCCTGGGCCCAGATGGACAACCTGCAGAACTTTACAAATCCTTGCAAGATATATTAAGCCCAATAATGAAAAAAATGTGTAATGAAATACTTTTGGAGGCTAAAATACCAAATACATGGACAGAAGCTAGTATTACTTTAATACCTAAAGAAGATTCTGACACAAGACAGGGATGTCCACTATCCCCATTACTATTTATATCAACACTGGAAGTATTGAATAGAAACATCAGGCAAGATATAGAGTTTAAAGGACTGGAAATAAAAGACGAAAAATATAAACTACAAGCATTTGCAGTCGACTTGGTTTTTATATTAGAAGAACTGCTTGAAACAAGCATCAAGCTTATGTAGAAAACAGAAGAATTTGGAGAAATGGCAGGGTTGAAAATAAATAGAAAAAAGACTAAAGTGTTAACTAAAAATCTTACAGAAAAACAAAAAAAATTAACTAGCAAAAAACCCAAATCTCCAAATAGTTAAAAAAGTTAAATTTTGGGGAATCCATCTAACAGCAAGATGTGCAAGAATTAAAGAAGACAACTACATAAGATTATTAAAACAAATAAAACTAGATCTGGAAAAGTGGAAAAATCTACAACTTTCAATGCTAGGGAGATAAGCAACAATGAAAATGAATATTTTACCAAAAATACTTTTTTTATTTCAAACAATACCTATAAGATTGGGGAAAACCTTTTTCGATGAACTAAATACAATAATATTGAAATTTGTTTGGCAAGGAAAAAAAGGCAGAATTAGATTGAAAATGTTACAAGAAGCGAAAGAAAATGGAGGACTTGGACTGTTGGATTGGACGCTATATTACCAAGCAACTATATTAACATGGATAAAAGAGTGGACAATGCTTAGACACAAAAGATTACTATACCTAGAGGGGGATGACCCACACCTGGGATGGCCGCCTTTCTGTGGTATGGGAAGAATAAAATACATAGATGTTTTCAAAATCATTATATAAGAAATGCACTTTTCTTAGAATGGGAAAAAATAAAAGTGAAAATTTATATTAAAATACCTGGATGGCTATTGATTAATTGATTAACTTGATTAATTATGAGAAAGTTGTGACCTATAAAGATATTCTGGACAATGAAGGGAAATTGAAGTATAGATAAGATTTAGAAAAGCAGGATACTGATTTATCATGGTGGTCATATTTGCAAATTCAAATGAGATACGAAAAAGATGTCAAAACAATGACAGACAGAATTTGACCAGATATTGCTGAAAACAGATGAAAAACTGATAAAAAAAACTACAAATATTTGCTAATCTTAAAGATGGAAGCAGAACAAGTAAAAAAAAAAACAATGATAATATGGGCAAAGAACTTTGAATATAATATAGAATTAGAAAAGTGGCAAAGCTTATGGGAAAGAAACCCTAAAATAATGAAAGCGACAACATATAAATAAATACAAAATGTTATATACTGTAGATGGCATTTAACACCGGTGAGATTAGCAAAAATGTTTAAAAATATGTCTAATAAGTTGGAAATGTAAACAAAAACCAGATACTTACTATAATATCTGGTGGACATGTCCTAAAGCTAAAAGATTTTGGTCAAGAATACATATATGGTTAGAGAAAATAAAACACATCTACTGTAGACTTTAACCCAGAATAGTTTTTGTTAGGCATAAGAGTAGGAAATTCTGAGAAAGAATCTATATACTTAATTTTACATGTATTAATGGCAGCAAGAATAGTATTTGCTCAGTATTGGAAAAATGAAAACCTACCATTGGAGGAAGAATTAATTAAGAAAATCTTAGATTGTGCAGAAATGGACAGATTGACATTGAAGATAAAAGAGAAAGAAGATTCAGTATACTTTAGAACATGGGACAATTTCGATCAATGACTAGAAAAACGAGTTAGAAAGAAAGGAATGTGATGTGCACTATGTAACATTTAGTATGTATTAGTAAGAAGAAGTATCCGTTCTGTGAAAACCTAGGACCTAAAATATAGAATAATAAGGCTGGAAGGGATCCTGGAGGTCTTCTAGTCCAACCCTGAAGCAGGAGACCCTATGCCATTCCAGACAAATAGCTGTCCAGTCAGTTCTTAAAATTGTGTTCACTGTCAGGAAATTTCTCTTTAGTTCTCTTTAGGTTGAATCTATTCTTATTGGCTTTTGAAAGCCAATAGAATTAGACTCTATTCAAGAGAGTCTATTCTATTGGCTTTCAAAAGCCAATAGAATAAAAGGGAGTAGCACAGCTAAGGAAAAGGGGGGGAAAATGGCAGACTGCGTTGTTTGGCGACCCCCATGAAATGGTCGTTCGACCCCAAATGGGGTCCCGACCCACAGGTTGAGAACCACTGCTATAATGCAAAGAAAACAGTAAGTACAGGTAGTCCTGATTTCACAGCAGCCTTTTTTTTAGCAACCTTTTGCAGTTATGATGTTGGTTAAAAAAAATAACTTTACAAACCAATCCTTACATTTACGACCTTACAGGTTTGTAAAGCAAAGGAAAGCTGAAGTAAGATCAAACACAGCTGTGGTTTCACTTCGTGACCACTTCACTTACATCATCAATTTTCCCACTGATTGTGGTTGCTAAATGAGGACTACCAGTGCATTAATATTTAGAAAAAAAAGTCATTAAATTAATCAAGATATTGGGAACAGAGTGACCCAAGTGGGCTTTAGGAGGGATCGATAAAGCTAAACATAGATGCAACAAGCACAAAAAATATGGAAGCATGCAGTTGTCAGAAGTAAGTCTTCATCCTGGTTCATCCAAGCCAGGGATAAATAAGCAACATGGCGACTGCTTTGGGAAGAAGGTTACAGTTTATTGAAGAGGCAGAAAGATGGTCCTTGCAAGAAAGAGCAGAGGAGAGGAAAGAGGAGTTGAGCACATGGGCAGTAGGTTTTTGTACCCCCTCTAGCCTTGCTTGGAATAGTTTCCTGTTCCTGTGGCATGAACCTTGAGGCTGTTTCTGAGTGTTTTTCTAGGCCTTGATATCTGTGGTTTAATCCTATTATCATATCCTGCTTCCCAGGTGATTGGACTAATGACTCCTAGAGTTTGGGTGGGGTATGCAGATCTTTCCTTTGTCTTCTTGGTTGCTCTAGCTTCAATTCTCTGATGGTTTTACATCTGCATTCCTATGGGGCTAGCTCTTGCTTGGGGCAGAGAGATAGATTTGGGGCCAGGTTTGGTTTTAAAAAAATCCTTTTGAGGAAAAATATATTTTTCTGCCTTTTTAATATTTCCTTCTCTGGGCTAACTTCCCTCACAGTATGTAAGTGTTTTCTTAGCTCCAAATGGGTTCACTGAAAAGAATTCCCATTTTGAATTTATTGGCTCTTCACCTGTTCTTGGAGGTCTGCTGGAGAAAAACTGATGCACCTTCACCTTGGAAAGAGTTAGTAACAATTGTTCTAATGCCCCTAAAGCCGTGTTTTTCAACCTTGTCAGCTTTAAGATGTGTGGGTTTCAGCTCCCAGACTACCCCAGCCAGTATGCTGATTGAGAAATTCTGGGAATTGAAGTCTACATATCTTAAAGCTAACAGGATTGAAAAGCACTGCCCTAGGGAACCCAAATAGTCCATGGAGTACGTTGTAAGTAAGTCCTCAGACGAATTGCTGGGTAGATCAAATCTTTTTCTCAAGGTTTGTAATACCATATAATAGCCACAAGAGGGAGTGCTGGAACAATAAGAAACATACAGCTGAACCACATTGTACATTATGCTGCGGTGACATCATTTCCTATTGAATTAGATCAGAAAAAAAAAGGTGGAATGACGGAGATGCTTTCTGCAGAAAGACTGCTGCCTAAATGCTTGGAAAATAAATGATTTGTCATGTGATGGTGAGCATAATAATGAGAACAAATTTCCTAAGGCACCAAAACCTGCAACTATAAATCACTTTTAAGAAAATGCTTGGAAGGAAAATCAATAGGAGCTATAAAGGCACACTGATATTCCCAAATGGTTTTCTGCAAGTAACTCTCTAATGTACTCTTTCTTGATGAAGGTGGTGGTGATGGTGATGGTGATGATGATGATGATGATGACGACAATGGTGTTGATATTATCCTCTGTAAATACTTTGCATTAACTTTGCATACATTCTCTCCACATTCATGCTTAAAGCCAGTTTGTGCCAAGAAAATCTGGCCGATGTTGCAGAAACCCTGGGAGATAGGAGAAAGATAAAGAATAGGCAGCAACTTTTTATTACTTAGAAAATAGAAAATGACTTTGGCATTATCTACAGAATCAGAAAGTCACCAGTAGGTTTTCTGGTGTCTCTTCTGGTATCTTAAAACTAACCCTATTTATTCATTGAAAAAAAAATAATGTGGATATTGTAGAGAAAATTACATACAGTATAGACATAATTACTCATCACCCAATACTTTTTTAGGATAAACATTATTCAAAGTGTAGAAAAGGAGAATTATTAAGACAAAATAATAAAATTAAGATAAGGAAAAGGATAAGAAATAAAAACTAAGTCTAATTACTCACTTCCATTACATCCATATGCTTTTTTATATATCATTTTTTGTTCTTAAAATTTCTCACTTTTCTTTTCTTGCAGATTCAACCTAACCAAAAGTTTCTGGGTCTTCATCTTTTCAACCCATTTGATTTTCCTCAAAGCATTCAGCTGCTCATTTTAGTATCTGATCCACCTCCGTTCAGCCCTACTTGATTCTTATGTCTTTTGCTGGTTTTGCAACACATGCTTCCCATTTCATTCAACTTATTTTTAAATAGATAACTAGTGTTAATACTCATAGATGGTGCTTCTTGTTTGATGTACCTTGAAGGGCCGATACATTTTGCCCCCTATCTAAGGGAAAAGAACTTGAAATTGGGGAAGAAGTGGGAAATGGGTTGTGGGAAAAGAAAATATTCCATTGTTTCTATCCTACAAATTCCTTAAATTTTCTCCCAAGCATTTTATTAACAATAACAAAAATCCAAATTGGGCTATGAGATTTCCATCCTTATGTGTAAGCTAGGCACACAACAAACTGCTCTGGAAGGGTTTTATATCCAGTATTTGAATCTGGGGGAAAACGTATCCTTACTCCATGGGTAAGAGAGAGCAGGTTCAATGATCCTCAGTTGATGCAGATGGAAGAATTTAATTAACAGACACCTAACCTTGTGATTCTGTTGTATATTGTCAGGACATATATTGGGCTGCAATAAAGAGTGCACACATGTGCTCATTGTGAGCGCTATTTATCGTTTTCCCTTAAATGTTCCCAATCTGTTTTTCCTTTCACTCAAAGAAAGCCACACCAAGGGAGGGAGACTAACTCAGGTATACAAGTGCAGGCTTTGCAGAAGTTCTTAGTTTCAACCCCTTGGAATGGAATGGAATGGAATGGAATGGGAATGAATAGAATAGAATAGAATAGAATAGAATAGAATAGAATAGAATAGAATAGAATAGAATAGAATAGAATAGAATAGAATAGAAATCTTCTGTTCATCCAGTTCGACTGTCTCCTCTGTGAAAGATCTCTTTTGACAAATGTCCATCCGGGCAAGCAACTCACCATATGCTGAGGCAGCCGATTCCACTAAATGACAGCTCAGGAAGTTCCTCCTGCTATCTAACTCAAACCACCTTATTTATAATTGTAACCACTGTTTCTGATCCTGGCCCTTTTCCTTGCCTTGCCTGACTTTTCCTTCTCTTTCCTTCCTTTCTATACCCTAGCACGGACCCTAACCCTAAGTGATATTTTGTCATTGGCAATTCTATTTTCCCATGCATTTTGTTGTGCTCCACAATGAAAAGATGTTCACTTTCTTTGGAAAACCTCTAAGAATCTTTACTGACATCAGTTTTGGGCTCTGACATGAAGGGGTCCTAACCCTAACCTGTACACTAACCCTAGTTTAATTTTCATTGACAAAAGGATGTTCCCATGTCTTTTACTTTAGTCCACAAATAACTCCAGATAAAAAACTGTCATGTCTGCTTTCCTTTCAGAATATCTAATAATCTGTCCCTGACATAAGTTTTTAGCCCTGGCTCCAAGGAAACTTAATTCTAATCCTAGTTTAATTTCATTGGATTTTCCCATGTGTTTTACCCCAGTCCACAAATAATTCTGGACAAAAAACTGTCACCTCCGCTTTCCTTTCAGAACCTCTAGTAATCTATCCCTGACATCAATGTTTAGTCCTGACTTCAAGGAGTCCTAACCATACCCCTAATTTTATTTTCATCGGCAGAGGGATTTTCCCATGTATTTTACTCTAGTGCACAAATAAATCCGGATGAAAAGCTATCACCTCCACTTTCAGAACCTCTGTGTTGAAAAGTTCTACTTCAAGAAACCTGCAGTTCTTCCACTGAGGACTCCCTCCGCTTCTTGCTTGACCCAATCAGGGACCACCAGAACTGGCTGGATTGCTGTGGCTGAGAGAGGCAATCAGGGGACATCGTGCTTTACACCATTTCACTTAACAACAGCAACGGCAATGAGTCCCAATTTGGTCCCAAATGAAGTCGCAACATGATGACAACCTTCTTACCATGAATATTCTCCATCAAATACGCTCCCAAAGCTCCTTCTATGATTGGAGCCTTGACAAGGCAAAGAGGCTTATGTGGGTAAATGAAATAGTGGACTATGTTGTCGGACATGTGTATGTCCATAAGGATCACCCAAGGTGAACAGGCCATGATGGATCGCATCTGCCAACCAGCATAGCCCAATGCATCATTCAATTGAACAATACAAGCTTCAAATAATCCAAGCTTATGCACCAACAATAAGCTATAGTGATGATGAGGTCGAAGAGTTTTACAATGATGTGGCCCAGCTTCAAGGCAAAGAAAAATGCCAATACAAAATACTAATGGGAGACCTTAACGCAACAATAGGAAGAACAATAACTGGAGGGAAAGTGACTGGCCCATATGGAAGTCATGAAAAACGAAAATGAAGAGGCATAGAAGAGAAGAGCAGCAATTTTGAGATTAATTCATCAAATTGCTTCACTCTATTGCAAGATTTGGAAGAGATGAACATTATGGACCAAAATGAACAAATAGCTAAAAATGTCCATATCTATAGCACCACTGGGAAAGCACTGTACAGTCAAAAATCTCTGCTACAAGATGTTAGCAAAACTATACTTGAGATGCCTCAGAGAAGAAAAAATACCCAATGTATGAGAAAATGTTGAAGTGATTCTTATACATAAGAACAGGGCCCAAGATTATTTGAAGAACTATCACCCAATAAGCTTTCTTTCAAACATCTTCAAGATTTTCACCGAGATAATAGCAAAAAGAATACTGAGAACATTAACTGATGCCCAACCAAAGGAGCAGACAAGGTTCAGAAGTGGTTACAGCACAATGAATCACCTCCAGGTCAAGTCATTAAAAGGTACAATGAGTACACTGTGCCTCTGTGCATGGCTTTCATTGACTATGAAAATGCATTTGACTCAGTATTCCAGCAAGCAACAATCAATGCATTGCAAAACCAAGGCATAGAGACTGCTTACATAAACTTACTACAGTCAATATATGAAAAAAAAACCAATAACAACAATGTGATCTTAAAGGGGAAATCAACATACGACATATGTACAACAAGGTGATACAATATCACCTCTCCTTTTCTCAGCCTGCCTTGAAGGAGTATTTCACAAACTAGACTGGGCAAAAGATGGAATAAAAATCAATGGCACCTATTTAAACCACTTAAGATATGCAGATGATGTTGAAGTAACCTAGAGCTAAGGATGGTTTCCAGTGAGAACTGAATTCTACATCAAATTTACTTGTAAGGTAGAAAATTATTCTGTACATCAAAACAAATTTCCCTAGATTGGTTAATGACTTTTCCAAGGTGGAAATCAAATAGTCTTTCCAATAAGAATATATACTATCCTTGCATCAAAAACTGACATTATATTGATTTGCAAGACATATGATGGGCCTGACATTAACGCAACGTTTCCAGTGTCTAGACAAGAAGCAGAACCAGAAATGCTAGTTCTACCTACGTTAGAGGTTACGTTAACAGAATCACGCAAGCCTGAAACTATCCCTCCCATCCCTCACTTTTACCCTCTCAAAAACTAGTTAGAGAAAAATAGCAAAAACCAACCTAAAAGACCATAATAATAGATATCCTAAAAAAACTAGAAATCCCATAGTTGAAGGAAATGTCAGGCCCAAGATCAGGAACGGCACAGCAAAATCCAATTAAGTTGAATGCTTTATTTGCTTAAAGCTAATTGGCAGAATCTTGTCAGACTCAAGCAATAACCTTCTAACTTACTAGATATACTCTGAGAGAATCTTGTGTGAATTCAAGCTACACTGAACTCCTTTCCTGCTCCCCCATCCAGCTTGGGTCTGCACAGTCTCTTGATCCAGGCCTCTTTCTGGGAGAACTCCGTGTTGCCGAAACTCTCCCCCACTGCTCCTTCAGGTGCACTTTCCTTCACACTCGGACCTGGTCTTCTTAAGGGCTTTTGGGAAAATTGCCACAATACGAAAAAGATGCTGAGAGTCTAGAAAGAGTGCAGAGAAGAGCAACTAAGATGATAAGAGGCCTGAAGGTTAAATTATACAATCATCGGTTAAGGGAACTAGTTATGTCTAGCCTGTCAAAGAGAAGGATTAGGAGTGACATGACAGCTGTCTTCCAGTAATTGAGGGGCAGCCAAAAAGATGAGGGGGTTGACTTATTCTCAAAAGCACCTAAGAGCTGGATAAGAAGCAATGCGTGGAAGCTCTTTAAAGTGAGATCCTATTGCAATTTACTCTGCCAAGCACAGAAATATCTCCAGTTCTGCTCATTCACCCCTGCAGCCCTTTTTCACTCTCAGCTGTGTGTATTTTTCTTGGTAGCTCATCCTCTGATTGCACTAAACGCATCAGCAGAATTTTGTAGTTACATATCTACCAATATTGAAAAATAGATAAAACTCTGAGTAGCATTCATTCAGCAACTCAGTTTGCTTTGCTTTTCCTTGGTGAGGTCATGCCTCATAATGGTGCTAACAGGGGCATGAGCTCACAAAGGAGAAGTAAATAAAACCTTTTGGTGGACTAAGTGAAAACTATTCACTCAAGAGTTTTATCTTGTGTGGGCGCTTAGTTAAGTTCATTTGATTTTATTTGTTTGCTTATATTTTCTTGTGCTTTTATTTATCTGTATTTATATAGCTTAGGTTTGTTTTATTTTACAATATTTATTTGCTTATTCATTTTACTTAATATATTTATTTAACATACTGTTTATTTGTTTATCATATTTCATATATTTCGTGAATTAGTTTACTTAGGATTAGTTTAGTTTATAATGGAGACATTCCTCTATTATGCAGGGAAGCTCCTGCTTGAGGTAAGAGATCTTGGGTTTTATTTATTTACTTGTCAACTTGCATGTCTGACAGTAGGATTTAGGACTCAAACAGGTAATATGACAGATAACATGAGAAAAGTAATGATAATGATGAAGTAAAACAGGAATCAAAAGAATCTAGGAACAAGCAAAAAACATTTTAGAATAATTTTTAGAATAACTTTTGAAGCCGAATATTTTAAAAATATTTGCACATCTTCTTTCAGGCGCTTTCTTGGTGAACTGTGTTAATATCTTCAGTTTAAACGCATCCACAGGACAGCCTTCCAGAAAGGCTGGGAACACATGGCTCTGTGCCTTTGCTTGGGGTGCAGAGAAAAGCACAGTTGTGGGGCTGGCTAGAGCCCTCAAATCCCTAATTCCTAATTAAGTCAGGAGGCTCAGAGTCACCTTACCCTAAACTAGAGATAAGAACATCCTAGCCTCTGACCATGTTGTCATCAACACTATCTCGAAGGCAGTATCAATGGTTCATACAGCAAGGTTTCAATGGGAACAAAAGGGCCATTATAGCATCACTTTTAACAGCAGAGCAGCTAAAGGCAACTTCAGCTGTCCCTGCGGTGGCTAGAGGCAAAAATTCAGGTGATGTCATGAGGTTTGTTGCTTAACAATGGTTAACAGTGGTTAGTGAGAAGGATTGAGGGAAGACAGGACAGCTTTCTGGGTCTGGTAGTTTTTTCTTTAAAATAGAGTCTTGAGACAGTACCACACTATGATTTGTTTAGTAAATTTGCCTCCTCTGTTCAAAGGGTTCAAAATGTCTTCTTTTGGCAGGTGTGTCTCTCGAAGTACCAAGAACGAAGAAGAAAACAGAGGGAGCACCTCCAAGAATTCACAGCAAGGCATCAGGAGGAGCTGGCAGCAAAGAATGCCAGAATAACCGCTGTGAGTCAGTTGTTTCCCTTACAAGCCTGTCTTCAGCTTCTCTTTTGGTCTGCTTATTTCTATTCTATGACTGATGTATGCTCCTGGTCATTTTTATGTCTTAGCTGGAAGAAGAAAATAAAACACTTGCCAGCAAATTAGCAGATATTGTGAAGGAAAACAACGCGATTAAAAAGAAGCTCCAAAAAGCTGAAGAGAGTGAGTATTATTTTAATTAATTTTCATTTCCATTTTTAAAATGAAAGTGATTGGCTTTATGTAAAGTTTAACACGTTCACGAGTACAAGGTATTTTATTATTTTCCCCCAGGGCTTGCCCAGCTGACTCCTGATACTGCAAGCTTAATAGAGCGGCTGAGGAAACGGGAGACGGAGGCAATGGAGGAGGAAGAAGGGATGAGCTCCCAGGTACACCTATTCACAAACGTTCGACCAACATAGACAAAGATGAGATGCCATGTTTATTCGACAAAAGTGAAGTAATCATAATGATAGGCTGTTGTTTCATAGGAGATTTACATAGGAGTCATGCCCAAAAAAAAATTTTCTCTCTGATTTTTTCCAGTTTTCTTTTTTGGGAGAATTCGATTAAGAATCCAACAAAACGATCAAAATACCTCCCTACCAACAAAACGATCAAAATACCTCCCAACCAACAGTCAACATCCAGATGAACAAGATTAACATCATACCAACAATCAAGGAGTAAACAATGTTCCAGTCAAGGAACTGCCAAAGAAGCTAACAGTAAACAGCCCAGTCAAAAAAGGTCACACAAACCAACTACAAAGAATGGCACAACAAAGTAGCCACACGGATGCATTGCAAGATCCACAAGAAATACCATTGGCCTGCAAGCAAGAACTGGTGGGACCATAAAATATAGAAAATGAAGAAGCTGAGATTTCCAGTTTGGTCTGAGGATGGAACGGATGGAAGCTCCAGCTTCTCAGTCCAGTTTCACTTCACCCAGCGTCCCTTAAAGGGGCCGAAAGTTGCCCCGGAGGGGCAATGAAGAAAGAGGGACACTTCAGGAGCTTGGATCTGGTGGCAACCGATCTGAGCGAACTGGAGAACCCCTCTAAAGGGGCGGAAGAAAGGCTGCCGGGAGCCCAAGTTGTCTCCAGCCAGAAGGCAAGCTCCGCAAAACAGCTGATCTTCAACAATGAGCTGAGTCTGGGTGAGCTGAAGTCTTTTCCTTCTCCTTGAGGATTAAAAATGTTGAGACCCTAATGGGGAAAAGCTGAAAGAGTAAAGACCCCCCCAAAAGACTAACTTAAAAGCGGCAAGTAATTATAACAAGGGGAAAGTGGTTCAAGAGTATCGGAGAGTGATAAATAAGCCGAGGAGGACATCAAGTGGCGAAAAAAGAAACAACAGTACCAAGAAAAGGAGAAAAGAAAGGGAAAAAGTGTTCTTACTGTAAATGACCTTGGCAGGTACTTGTGAACAATATGGTGCCTTGGTCTGAGATTGTAAGCAAAAAGACTGTTTATAGTTATATTTGTTGACACTGGCTAAGACTAAACACACACTAGTTGGACAAAGAGAATGTTTTAAATTCAAGACGTGACTGGAGGAGGTGGACTTGCCTTACAACAGCTGGTTCCTGTTTGTATTCTGGATATTGGGCTAAGACTATGAGCCACAAAATGAGTACATCAAATATTACCAGACTTGCAAAGAAAACCTCTTCTTTGCCCTCTGTGGGACAATCTAGTCCAACCACTCAGGGATCTGTTGGGACAATGTTGCAACGTGAGAAAGCAAGCACTGCTCAAGATGAAATGCAGGCCTCATTAAAACCGATTCAAGAGATGATGCAAAAAAAGTCAGGAAGTAACACAGAAAAATCATGAAGAGACACAAAGTAAACTGAAGAAAGTAAGTGAAGAAATTCTGGACATAAAGGCACAATTTGAAGTCCAAAACCAAAAGATTATTAAAAATGAACAGAAAATCCAGGAAATGGAAAACAAAACTGAGGACATCGATAAAAAGGTGGAAATGTTATTGCAAAAAAATGAAGAATTAGAACAAGCAAATCAAGAGCTAGAGCAGACAATGGCAATGGTGGAAATGGGAAAAGCGGAACACTATTTGAGATTCCAAAATATTCCTGAGGATAGAGAAGAAAACATAGCAATTGTGATCATTAAGCTGTTGGCAGAGGCCCTAAACGCAGATAGAGCAGAAATGCAAAATGAGATTGATGAAATATTTCACATGAATTCAAGCTATGCAAGAAAAAATAGACTACCGAGAGAAGTACATGTAAGATTCATAAAGAAAACAAGAGATGAAGTGCTGAGAAAAATGAGAGAAGAACCATTACAATATAAAAATAAAGAAATTGTGGTCCTAAAGCAGATACCCAAGAGAGTAAGAATTACTCGGAGACACTACCACTTCTTAACCACAAAGTTGATTGCCAAAGGCATAAATTTCAGATGGCTAATGCCGGAAGGCATTTTAATAAACTGGAACAACACAAGATATCGACTGGATTCAATTTGGAAAGCAGAGGACTTCGAAGTAAGGAACAGAGCAATTTTGGATGAAGGACTGCACAACAACAAGGGGAGAAGCAAACGGGAGAAATGGCCCAAGGAACAACTGTACAAGCAGAACAACAGAAGGAGAAAGATAAACAAGAGGGTGAAGGTGAAGAATTGCCAGAGAAAAAAAGGATTACAAGATCAACTAAACCTAAATATAAATAATGGAAATGGAAATGGAGAAAGAAAATGGATTTTTTTCGGTAAATGTAAAATGGACTAAACTCCCCATCAAAAAGAAATAAAATCTTTAGGAAACTTCAGAAATTGAATTTGAATGCAAGAGACTCACATAAAAAACAACATCATAAACTATTGGAACATTCAAAAATTGGGAAGCTTTATTATACATCAGCACAAGAGAAAAAAAGAGGAGTTGCTGTATATGTTAAAGAGACAATAGATTCTAAATTAATATATTCAGATGAAGAAAGAAGAATTGTGATGGTTGAAATATATCTACATAAAAACAAGATTGTTAGTGGCAATCTACGCTCCAAATAACAATCAAGAAGAATTTTATCAAAGCCTACATAGGAAACTAATAGAAATGGAATACAAAATATTTGTTTAATAGGGGACCTCAATGCGATAGTAGACGGAACAATGGATTACAAAAGCAATAAAACAGGAAGATCCACAAGAAGATTACCTAAGACATTTTTTGATATGGCAGAGGAAATTGGAATACAAGATGCCTGGAGAGAAATTAATCCACAAAACCTACAATATACTTTTTATTCAAATAGCCACAAATCCTGATCAAGAATTGATATGATTTGGATGATATCTGAATTGAGGCTGGATATACAGGAAATTGAGATAAAAATAGATACATGGGCGGACCATAATCCTTTAAAAGGAATACAAAAAAACCAGGATGGACCAATCAATACTAAAAGAAAAAGAATTTATAGAGTAAGTGAAAAAAGAAATGAAATTCTTCTTTAAAGAAAACAAGAAGATACATCATTAAAAAAACCTATGGGATACAGCCAAAGCGTACTTCAGAGGCATAGCTATAATGTAAAAATAAACAGAGAAGACAACAATATCTACTACTAAAAGCAAAATTTGGAAAGTTAGAAGCAGAACTATAAAAATCCCCATAGAAAAAGTCTTTGAAAAGAGAAATGGAAACAATAAAACACAAACTAAATCTGTTGGACTCAGAAAAACTGGAAGAACAGATAAAGAGAGCAAAACAAAACTTTTTTGAAAATGCTAATAAACCAAGAAGATGGTTAGCTTATAAACTTAAAAAACAGAAAGAGAAGAAAATAATACATAACTTAATAGATGGAAAATTGTCTATAATTCAAAAATGAAGAAATAAAAAAGATAATTAAGGAATACTATAAGGAATTGTATGATAAAGAAGAGATTTCAAGAGAGAGAACTGCTCAATATCTAGAAGAAAGTAAACTTCCCAAAATTCCAGAGGCATTTAAAACTATGTTAGAAGAAAGGATTACAATGATGAAGATATCAGAGGCTATAAAATGACAAAAAAATGGGAAAACACCAGGCCCAGTTGGGCTTCCGGCGGAGCTCTATAAAAATTTACGTATTAAGCGAACTGCTGAAAGATGTTTTTAATGGACTCTTGTTAGAGGCTAAACTCCCAAATACATGAATAGAAGCAAATATTACTTTAATACCAAAAGAGGATACAGATTTCACGTATCTGAAGAATTATAGACTGGATTATAAGATTTTTACTTCAATAATGGCAGAGAGACTGAAAAAATACTTAGTTGAATTCATACATCCAAATCAAAATGGCTTTTTACCAAAGAGACAAATTAAAAACAACTTAAGAGTGATAATGGACATATTAGAATACTATGAACTACATACAGGGAAGTACAGGAAAACAATTAGCATTAATATTTTTAGATGCCCAAAAGGCATTTAACAACATTTCCTGGCAATTTATGACTCAACAACTACAAATAATGGACTTTGGAAAGAACTATGATAAAAACAATATATAGCAACCAGACAGCAAAAGTGATTGTGAATGGAAATTGTACTGAGAGCTTTGAGATAAAAAAAGGCACGAGGCAAGGATGTCCACTATCCCCACTGTTATTTATCTTCACTTTAAATAGAAGGATTAGACAAGATACAGAAATTAAAGGACTGAAAATAAAAGACGAAACATACAAGTTACAAGCATTTGCTGATCTAATATTTATTCTAGAAGAACCTTTAGAGATGATTCCTAAGCTATGGGGAAAGATAGAACAGTATGGAGAAATGGCGGGATTAAAAGATTTGAGGGTGAGGAACAAAATGAGTGTCCCAAATTTAACTAAAGCTGGCAAAAAGTATCCTCTGCCCCTTCCTCTGCTTCTACAAGTCCAATTCATCAGAAATCAATTGATAGAATGCTTCAACAAAAAAAGGCTAACAACTTTCAGAAAGAGACATAAGCGACATTACAAGCAATTCAAGAGGCAATTGCCATTCATATGGCAGCTACAATGAAAAACCATGAGGAGAAAAAACTGACCTTGAAAAAATGAACCCCAAAATTAATAATATGGACTCTCAATTTGAAAGTTTTATGCATATGGTCACAAATAATGAACAAAGGATTAAAAAATAGAAGATAAATCAACAGAGGTTGACCAAAAACTAGAAGAATTAAAAGATGAAAATCAGAAATTGATGCAAATAAATGGAGAATTAGAGGACTCAATAGCAGTCATGGAAATGGAAAAGGCTTCTTACTTTTTAAGATTTCAAAACATTATGGAAGACAAGGAAGAGGACTTTGTAAACCTGATAATGGAATTACTGGCTGATGCATTAGAAATTGGGAAAAAGGAAATAGAAGGAGAATTGGATCAGATATACTGAGTTAACTCAAATTACGTGAGAAGAAATAAAGTTCCTAGAGAAGTACATGTTAGATTACTTAAAAGATCTATAAGAGACGAGATCCTGAAAAGAGTGAGAGATGATCCTTTGAAATACAAAGGAAAATAAATTGTAGTACTCAAACAAATCTCTAGGAGAAAAAAAGAGTCCCGAAGAGAATATCAATTTTTTACCAGAAAATTAATTGAAAAAGGAGTCAACTTTAGATGGCTGATCCCAGAAGGGATTTTTGTTTATTGGGATATGAAAAGATACAGACTGGACACGGCACTTAAAGCAGTGGAATTCTATGACAACCATAAAGCGTTCATGGAAGGGGGTGACTTTGAATCTGGTACAACGATAGAAAGAGAGAGACAGGAAGAGACAGTAACAGAAGGGGCAGCCAAACCAAGAGAAGGAGAAACTAAAAATACATATACAGAAGAAGGGGCAAGACCAAGAGAACAGAGACAGATAAGATCGACTAGAACATTAAGACCTAGATATAATTGAAAGAGATGGAGAAAGAAAATGGGATACTTTCAATGAATATAAATGGATTGAACTCCCCCTCAAAAAGGAAAAATTAAAAATAGATATAATTTACCTTCAAGAAACGCATGTCAAGAGACAACACTATATAAATTGTTAGAGCAACCGAAAATTGGCAAACTCTGTTTTGCATTAGCACAACAAAAGAAAAGAGGAATAGCTTTATACAGTATATTAAAGAAACAATGAACCCTAAACAAATTTATGCAGATGAAGAGGGGAGAATATTAATGGTGGAAATAATGATGGAACAAAAATAGATACTGATGGTAGCAATATGTGCACCAAATGATAAACAAGAAGAATTTTATCAAAAATTACATAAAAAAATATTACAATTGGAATATGAAAACCTTTGTATAATGGGAGACTTTAATGCAATAGCTGATGGAACTTTGGTCTATAAAAGCATTAAAATAGGAAAGAAAGGATTATCTAAAATGGCAGAAGAAATTTGTATTCAAGACATATGGAGAGAAAAAAAATCCAAAAAAATTGCAATATACGGTACATTTTATTCAATTAGACACAAATCATGGCTATCCTCTGGCTATCCTCTGAACTTAGCAGTTTGATACAAGAAATAGAGATAGAAACTAATGTCTGGGCAGATCATAATCCAATAAAGATGACTTGGAGAGGAACCAAGAAAAAATTAAGATGGTCCCTGAACAAATCTATATTGAAAGAAAAAGAATCTATACAACTAGCGACAAAGGAAATGGACTTTAAAAACAAAGAAGAGACATCACTTCAAAATGTTTGGGATACTGCTAAAGCAAAATTTAGAGGGTTGGCTATAACTTATACTGCTAAAAAGAACAAAGAAAGAAAACAACAACAGTTAAAGCTGAAGGAAGAATTTAGGAAATTAGAATTAGAATTACAAATAAACCCACAAAAGAAAACACTTAAAAATCAAATGGAAAGAATAAAACATAAATTAAACCTTGTAGAGGCAGAAACAATGGCTTAACAAATTAAAATGGCTAAACAGAACTTCTTTGAAAATGCTAACAAACTGGGGAGATGAAACTTGAAAAAGAAAAAATTGATAAACAAGTTGCAAGATTCAAAAGGTGAATTACAGTTTCATAATAATACAATAGAAAAAATCATCAAAAAATTTTATGAGACACTTTATAATACAAAGGAAACTTCCCAAAAAAATACAGCAGTACTTTAAAAAAGCAGATCTACCAAATATTCCAGAGAATATTCAAAACATATTAAATGGAAAAATATCAATGATGGAGATAACAGAGGCCATAAAAAGGCAAAAAAATGACAAGACCCTGGGCCCAGATGGACAACCTGCAGAACTTTACAAATCCTTGCAAGATATATTAAGCCCAATAATGAAAAAAATGTGTAATGAAATACTTTGGGAGGCTAAAATACCAAATACATGGACAGAAGCTAGTATTACTTTAATACCTAAAGAAGATTCTGACACAAGACAGGGATGTCCACTATCCCCATTACTATTTATATCAACACTGGAAGTATTGAATAGAAACATCAGGCAAGATATAGAGTTTAAAGGACTGGAAATAAAAGACGAAAAATATAAACTACAAGCATTTGCAGTCGACTTGGTTTTTATATTAGAAGAACTGCTTGAAACAAGCATCAAGCTTATGTAGAAAACAGAAGAATTTGGAGAAATGGCAGGGTTGAAAATAAATAGAAAAAAGACTAAAGTGTTAACTAAAAATCTTACAGAAAAACAAAAAAAATTAACTAGCAAAAAACCCAAATCTCCAAATAGTTAAAAAAGTTAAATTTTGGGGAATCCATTTAACAGTAAGATGTGCAAGAATTAAAGAAGACAACTACATAAGATTATTAAAACAAATAAAACTAGATCTGGAAAAGTGGAAAAATCTACAACTTTCAATGCTAGGGAGATAAGCAACAATGAAAATGAATATTTTACCAAAAATACTTTTTTTATTTCAAACAATACGTATAAGATTGGGGAAAACCTTTTTTGATGAACTAAATACAATAATATTGAAATTTGTTTGGCAAGGAAAAAAAGGCAGAATTAGACTGAAAATGTTACAATAAGTGAAAGAAAATGGAGGACTTGGACTGTTGGATTGGACGCTATATTACCAAGCAACTATATTAACATGGATAAAAGAGTGGACAATGCTTAGACACAAAAGATTACTATACCTAGAGGGGGATGGCCTACAACTGGGATGGCATGCCTTTCTGTGGTATGGGAAGAATAAAATACATAGATGTTTTCAAAATCATTATATAAGAAATGCACTTTTCTTAGAATGGGAAAAAATAAAAGTGAAAATTTATATTAAAATACCTGGATGGCTATTGATTAATTGATTAACTTGATTAATTATGAGAAAGTTGTGACCTATAAAGATATTCTGGACAATGAAGGGAAATTGAAGTATAGATAAGATTTAGAAAAGCAGGATACTGATTTATCATGGTGGTCATATTTGCAAATTCAAATGAGATACGAAAAAGATGTCAAAACAATGACAGACAGAATTTGACCAGATATTGCTGAAAACAGATGAAAAACTGATAAAAAAAACTACAAATATTTGCTAATCTTAAAGATGGAAGCAGAACAAGTAAAAAAAAAAACAATGATAATATGGGCAAAGAACTTTGAATATAATATAGAATTAGAAAAGTGGCAAAGCTTATGGGAAAGAAACCCTAAAATAATGAAAGCGACAACATATAAATAAATACAAAATGTTATATACTGTAGATGGCATTTAACACCGGTGAGATTAGCAAAAATGTTTAAAAATATTCTAATAAGTTGGAAATGTAAACAAAAACCAGATACTTACTATCATATCTGGTGGACATGTCCTAAAGCTAAAAGATTTTGGTCAAGAATACATATATGGTTAGAGAAAATAAAACACATCTACTGTAGACTTTAACCCAGAATAGTTTTTGTTAGGCATAATAGTAGGAAATTCTGAGAAAGAATCTATATACTTAATTTTACATGTATTAATGGCAGCAAGAATAGTATTTGCTCAGTATTGGAAAAATGAAAACCTACCATTGGAGGAAGAATTAATTAAGAAAATCTTAGATTGTGCAGAAATGGACAGATTGACATTGAAGATAAAAGAGAAAGAAGATTCAGTATACTTTAGAACATGGGACAATTTCGATCAATGACTAGAAAAACGAGTTAGAAAGAAAGGAATGTGATGTGCACTATGTAACATTTAGTATGTATTAGTAAGAAGAAGTATCCGTTCTGTGAAAACCTAGGACCTAAAATATAGAATAATAAGGCTGGAAGGGATCCTGGAGGTCTTCTAGTCCAACCCTGAAGCAGGAGACCCTATGCCATTCCAGACAAATAGCTGTCCAGTCAGTTCTTAAAATTGTGTTCACTGTCAGGAAATTTCTCTTTAGTTCTCTTTAGGCTGAATCTCTCTACCTAATCTTCTATCTGTTACTTCTTCTCCTGCTCTCGGGTGCTTTGGGGAATAGGTTCTTCTCTGTCAGGCCCTCAAATAGCCCCTGACAGACTGCTGTCATATCAGCCCAGTCCTTCTCTTTGATACACCACACAAAGACTAGACCAGAACTGATAAAGTAAACCACAGTCTACTTCTTGATAAGGTAGAAAAATGTGGGAGAGCAACATCTCCACTAGATGGACTTGTTCCTGGATGACCAACCGCACTCAACAGCAATGTAACTATATCTAAATGGAGGGAAGTATGTAGTCAGATGCCTCAAGGTTCTTCTTAGGCCCAGTACTCTGTAAAACTAATGATTTAGAAGAGGGAATAGAAAGGGAACGCATCACATTTGCAGACAACATCAACCTGGGGAGAATAGCCAACACTTTAGAAGACAGACTCAAGATAATTTATACTGCACTAGTATACTGTGACACTGTTCGGGTCGCCATGAGGCAGAAAAGTTGTTGAGACTCTAGAAAGAGTGCAGAGAAGAGCCACAAAGATGATTAGGGAGCTGGAGGATAAATCGTATGACTATTGGGTATGGAAACTAGATATGTCTAGCCTAACAAAAGGATTAGGGGGTGACATGATAGCTGTCTGACAATATTTGGGGGGGCTATCGTAGAGAAGAGAGGGTTGACCTATTCTCTAAAGCACCTGAGGGCAGGACAAAAAGTAACCGATAGAAGATTATCAAGGAAGGGAATTAAGGAGAAATTTCCTGACAGTGAGAACAATTAATCAGTGCAATGATTTGCCTCTAGAAGTTGTGGATGCTCCAACACTGGAGGTTTTAAGAAGAGATCAGACAGCCATTTGGTGGACTGGTATAGGGTCTCATGCTTTAGCAGCGGGGTGGACAGCGAGCGCAACCTACAAGTTCTGTGAGCTGCATGGAGCAAAATCCAACAGACCGCCAGGAGAGGTGCTAATGACTATTGGCTGCAGCTTTGCTCTCGGATCCAGATAGCAGCTGACACAGGCAACATCAAGGGGATGGATGTATGATGGCATTAAGCAGGCCGTAGGTCCAATAAAGAAGAAGTCTCCTCTGAAGTCTGCCATAGGCAAGGTTATCCGGGACTGAGCACAGCAGATGGCACGCTGAGTGCAGCACTACTCTGAGCTATATTCCAGAGAAAATGAGGTAACTGAAGAAGCATTAAATAATATTGAGTCCCTGCCTGTCTTGGAGGAGCTTGACAGTGAACCAAATTTTAGAGTGTGCAGAAATGGATAGACCAGCGGTTCTCAACCTATGGGTCGCGACCCCATTTGGGGTCGATCGACCTCTTTTCGGGGGTCGCCAAAGGTGGTGATCCGCCATTTTGTCCCCTCCGGGGGCGCGCTGCACCTCCGGGGGGCGGTGCCGCGCACGCACGCCGCGCGTGGGGGGGCGGCGCGCCTCCGGGGGGCGCCGCCGCGCATGCGCGCCACGCATGGGGGCGGCGGTGCGCCCCCGGGGGCGCCGCCGCGCATGTGCGCCGCGCGGGGGGGCCGACCCATGCGCGCCGCGTGCGCGGGGGCGCCGCCGCTCATGCGCACCATGCACGGGGCCCCGCCCCCCCATGCGCGCCGCCGCGCATGCGCATAACCTTTGTGTGACGGGGGTCGCTGGGATAGACTAACATTAGAAATGAAAGAAAAAGATGACTCAATTTATTTTAGAACTTGGGAAAAATTTTATCAATGGTTAGAGACACATTAGAATTTGAAGGATTCAATATTTTAGAATAGTTGACTGATCTTTAATCGAGTTCTAACTAACATTTTGATGATACGATTACTTTTCCTGATTTACTGATTTTTATTTGTTACTTTTGATTGTTAGGATTTATTTATTTTTTTGAGATTTTATTAGTAGTGTTTACTTAATAAATCAACCTATTTGTTTACTAATTGTTTTTAATATGTTACAGTTTAAGCTTTGTTAAAAATGGTTGAACATGATATTTACTTATTATTATGATCCGGACGGTTGCTTGTTTGTTGAAATATGTGATTGTACCTATCCTTATTTTACCCTAATTCCTTATTTCCTTCCCCTCCCCCTTTCCTTTTACCCCTCCCTTTACCATACCTGTATTGTTCCGATTTTTCCTCACTTATATAAATTTAATAAAATTTTGTTAAAAAATAATAATAATAATATTGAGTCCCTGCCTGTCTTGGAGGAGCTCAACAGTGAACCAACTCTAGAAGAATTAAACGCGGCCCTGGACTCCCTTGCCTCCGGCAAGGCACCCGGGAAAGATAACATCCCTGCCGAAATCCTGAAGTGCTGCAAAGAGAGCATTCCCACTGAATTGCACGAAATTTTCTGCCTTTGTTGGAAGGAAGGTGGAGTATCACAGGACATGAAGGATGCAAATATCGTCACACTATATAAGAACAAAGGTGACGGGGTGATTGTAACAACTATCGCAGCATCTCTCTTCTTAGTGTTGTAGGGAAGCTGCTTGCCCATGTCGTACTGAAGAGGCTCCAGGTGCTTGCAGAGAGAGTCTATCCAGAATCACAGTGTGGATTCTGAGCCAACAGATCCACCATTGATGTGGTATTTTCCCTTAGACAGTTGCAGGAGAAATGCAGGGAACAAAGACAGCCACTTTTTGTAGCCTTCATAGATCTTACAAAGGCTTTTGACTTGGTTAGTAGGGATGGCTTATATAAAATTCTCTTCAAGATTGGATGTCCACCTCAGTTCCTCAACATCATCAGGTCTTTTCATGAGGATATGAAGGGCACTGTTGTTTTTTTTATCATTGAATTTTTTTTATTTTTTAAAACATACAATCATTTATAAAAATACAATAAAATTTTAAAGTAGAGAAAACCCCCCCTTACCCTCCCTCCCACCCCGAACCCCCCTCCCTTCACTTCCCAGAGCAGAATACAGGGTTAAAAAAAAATTATAATAATTAAGAAAAAAAGAAAAAAAGAGAAAAAAAAGAAGAAAAGAAAAAAATATCATAATTAACCTTTAACTCCATAACCTATAAAACAATTCTCTATAATATTTAATATTCATTCATAAAATGGGCACTGTTTTTGATTGTCTAACATCAGATTCCTTTGACATTCGAAGTGGAGAGAAGCAGGGCTGCGTCCTCATGCCAACTTTATTTGGGATCTTTTTTGCTGTCATGCTGAAACACACTTTTGGAACTGCAACAGAGGGTATCTATCTCCGGACCAGATTAGATGGAAAACTCTTTAATCTCTCTAGATTGAGAGCAAAGTCTAAAGTCCAGCTGAAATGCCTATGAGATTTCCTCTTCGCTGACGATGCTGCCATTACTGCTCACTCTGCCGAACATCTTCAACAACTTATGGACTGTTTTAGTAAGGCCTGCCAAGACTTTAGTCTAACAATCAGACTGAAAAAAAAACACAAGTCATGGGTCAGGAGGTGGATTCACCTCCCTGTATTACAATCTCTGCACAGGAACTGGAGGTTGTCCATGACTTTGTGTATCTCGGCTCAACTATCTCTGACACTCTCTTTTTAGATACTGAGCTGAATAAACGTATTGGTAAAGCGGCCACCACATTTTCCAGACTTACAAAGAGAATATGGCTTAATAAGAAGTTGACAGAACATACAAAGATCCAGGTCTATAGAGCCTGCGTCTTGAGCACACTCTTGTACTGCAGTGAGTCTTGGACTCTTCATGTACGGCAGGAAAGAAAGCTGAACACTTTTCATATGCACTGTCTCCAACATATTCTCGGCATCACCTGGCAAGACAAAGTCCCAAATAGCGCAGTTCTGGAATGTTCTGGAATCTCCAGCATGTATACACTATTGAAACAGCAACATCTACGCTGGCTTGGGCATGTCGTGAGAATGGCTGATGGTCGAATTCTGAAAGATCTCCTGTACGGAGAACTAGTGCAGGGAAAGCACCCCAGAGGCAGATCTGAGCTGCGATATAAGGATAACTGCAAGAGGGACCTAAAGGCCTTGGGAATGGACATTAACAGCTGGGAATCCTTGACCTCTGATCGTTAAGCCTGGAGGCTAAAGACACAGCATGGCTTTCTCAAATTTGAAGAGACGCTTGTGCGGCAGGCTGGGACAAAGAGGTAATCTCGGAACCAGCGAAATCTGGGGACTGGACAGGGGACAGATTGTATCTGGCCTCAGTGTGGAAGGGACTGCCACTCTCGAATTGGCCTTTTTAGCCACACCAGATGCTGCCTTAGGACCTCTTTCCAGAGCATGATACCATAGTCTCTCGAGACTGAAGGATGCCAATGGACTAGTCACTAGAAGACATCCGAAGTCCCTTCTGATTCTGTTATTCTGTATTCTGTAAGTCTTTTTGTTTCCCACCATACTTACTAAAAATCATAGGCTTGGTTACACTGTCTACTCTTTTTTTGTTGCTGTACAGTATTGCGCCTGAGCTAACGCAATGTCATCTATTTTTCCCCTTTCTCTTCCTCTCCCCATCCTCACTTTTCCCTTTTACTGTCTGCTCTTGTAAGAGAAAGATGAAAAACTTTGTGTTGCCATGAAAAATGTAAAAGTCCTGGCTTAATCCTTTCTCCAACATGTCCCCATCACCATGTTTGGACAGTATGGGAAATCTAGCTTATTCTGGTGACCGACACTCCTGGTCTGCGTCCAAAAGATCAAAATTAGCAGGGATGTGTGACTCACAGTCTTCTTCAAATAAAAACCTATTTAAACTATTTATTTAAATATTGGGAGGAAAAAAGACTACCTTGAAGATTTTTCTACAAAGATTCAACAGGGATCAAAATAATGGGGATTCATGAACAATCCATCCTTGTTCAGCTTTTGTAGAGAAACACCACCAGCAACTTTGCAAACTGGGTGTAAGTGTATCAAAAACCTATAAATCTTAGGGAAAACTGGTGACTGTATTCAGAACTTCAGAAGTGCTATTTACAATGTATGCCTGTAAGAAATTCCAATGCACCCCAAGTGGGTCTTTATGCAAGGAGTGCAAGACTGCAAGGCTGCCTAATCCTAATCCACAAATGAATCCGGATGAAAAACTGTCACCTCCACTTTCCGGTTAGAACCTCTAATAATCTGCCCCTGATATTAGTTTTCAGGTCTGGCTCCAAGAGACCTAACTCTAACCCTAGTTTAATTTTCATTGGATTTTGCTATGTATTTTACCCTAGTCCACAAATGAGCCCAAATGGCACATTGTCACCTCCTCTTTGCTTGGAGAACCTCTAAGACTCTTTCTCTGTCACCGTAATCCTGACCCTATCCCCATCCCTTTCCCTAAACCTAACCCTTGTTTAATTTTCTGTGACAATGGGATTTTCCCATGTATTTTACTCTAGTACAGTGGTTCTCAACCTTTTTAATGCCGCGACCCCCAACTGGTTGTAAGTCAAGGACTACTCAACTGGTGCAGCACCGTTTGCAGAATGGGACTTTTGGTGGGCTCAGCAGGGCAGAGACAGCCTGGACAATTCCTATTGGCTTTTGAAAGCCAATAGAATTAGACTCTATTCAATAGAGTCTATTCTATTGGCTTTCAAAAGCCAATAGAATAAAAGGGAGTAGCACAGCTAAGGGAAAGGGGGAAAAAATGGCGGACTGCATTGTTTGGCGACCCCTGTGAAATGGTCATTCAACCCCAAATGGGGTCCCGACCCACAGGTTGAGAACCACTGCTCTAGTACACAAATAAATCCAGATGAAACCTGTCACCTCCGTTTTCCTTTCAGAACCTCTACTAATATGTTTCTGACATCAGCTTGCAGCCCTGACTCCAAGATCTGATCCTAACCTAACCCTAACCCTAGTCTGATGTTCATTGGCAATGGGATTTTCCCATTTATTTTACTCGGGTCCCCAAAGAAGTCCAGATGAAAAGTTGTAACATCCACTTTCCTTTCAGAACTTATCATAATCTATCCCTGACATAATTTTTCAGCCCTGATTTCAAGGAGACCTAACCCTATCTCTAACTTTAACCCTAACCCTAATTTAATTTTCTTTGGCAATGGAATTTTCCCATGTATTTTATTCTAATCCAGAAATAAGTCCCGGCAAAAAGCTATCACTTCTGCTTTCCTTAGAGAACATCTACAAATCTGTCCCTGACATCAGTTTTCAGTCTTGACTCCAATGAGACCTAACCCTATCCCTAACCACAAACACAATCCTAGCCTTAGCCTGAAACTTACCCTGAAACCTAACTCTAACCATAATTTAACCATAACTCTAACCTTATCCTAAGTCTAGCCCTAAACCTAAGCCTAACCCTAAGTCCAAGTGGAATTCTCCCTCTGTGGGATTTTTTTCCCCATGTATTTTACCAGAAATCATGGATAAGACATATTCGAAATCTTACAGTTGTACTAACCATACCTTCACTTTACGAATGTTCCTAATCTCTATTTTACTCTCTGAATTCCCAGACACATAACCATAACTATAAACCTAACCCCAACCTTTGTCCTAGCCCTAACCCCAGTGGTGGGATTCAGCAGGTTCATACCATTTTGGCAGAACTGGTAGCTAATTTTTTGTTGTCCAGGCCCACAGTGGACTTCCAGAAGCAGCATGCACACAAAGAGCTGGTTGTTCACATATTTGAATCCCACCACTGCCTAGCCCAATTACAAAACCTAATCCTAATCCTAAATTAAAATCCTAATTTAATCCTTATCCTTACCTTAAATCTAGCTCTAACCCAAACTCTGAGCCTAATCTTACCTGAAATCATATCTCTACCCTAACCCTAATTTAGCCCTAATTTTAACCTTAATTTTATCCTAAACCAAACTAACCCTAACCCAAATCCTAACCCTAACCCTAAACCAAGACCTACCCTTAATCCTCTTTGTCCAAAATACTGTAGCTAAGGTTTTTCTGATGTTGTTTTTGAAAGAGTAACATACTTTAGAGATGCAATTATGATTTTAAAATGCATACCATAAGTTTATGATGTACCATTATATGAATTATTACTGTTTTATAGGGTATGTCAAAAATAATTGGTAAATGAAAATAATCCTATCTTACATGTATTGTTTTTATTGGTAATATATGCTTTCTCAATGCTTATGAATTGGCTCTTTTTAGTTTAATTCAAAGTCTGATCAGTTGGGATTTCACATAGACCCAAGCATATAAGGGTATAAGCATATAAATATTTATAACATGTTTTTGCTTCTTTTTCCCTTTCTTTCAGGGTTTTTCTCCCTTTTTTGTGTACACTGCAGCATTTTTTTAAAAAAATGGAATGAAAAATCAACTAGCTGAAGGCAATGGGCAGTCCAAAAATGTTAGAAATAAGCATAAACAAATAAATAGCTGCCAGGATTCCCCAGCCTATCTTTGTGAGAATTTTGGATATTTTTTTTTATTGAAAATTTTTAAATTTTACAAAAAAGTTCCCCTCCCCAAACCCTCCCATCCCACCCCTACCCTCCCCCAACCTTCCCAGAGCTGAATACAGGCTTAGTTAAAACCTAAAAAAAAAAAAGATTTTAAAACACAAATAAACCATAAACAAATTTGATTACAATAATTAAACAAATTATAAAATAGTTTAACAACGATATATAAAAAAGAGAAAGAGAAAAAGAAAAGAAACAAGAAAAAAAAGAGTGAAATAAAAAAGAAAATAAAAAATTAAGAAAAAATATCTATAAAATATCTTAAACTTTAAATATGAATTATTCAAAAACTAAATAATATTTTTATATCATACTTATGTTGTATAAAATTTATCCATCTTTTCCATACCAAGAAATATTTCTCTTGCGATTGATCCTTCAAGAAAGCCGAAATCTTTGCCATTTCCGCCAAGTAAGAAACTTTAAGAAACCATTCTTGCACAGTAGGCAAAGATTCCTTCTTCCAACATTGCCCTACTAACAACCTAGCCGCTGTAATTAAATTTAACATTAATATAGTCTCTTTAGTATCACAATCAGAAACAATACCTAACAAAAACAATTGTGGAGTAAATTTTATCCTTTTTTTAAGAATTCTTTGAATATTCCACCATATCTTAATCCAGAAAGCTTTTATATTTTTACATGACCACCAAATATGATAATAAGTAGCATCCAAGCAACCACATCTCCAACATTTAGGCTGCAAGTCAGAATACATACGAGACATTTTTTGTGGGTCAAGGTGCCATCTATAAAACATTTTATAAAAATTTTGGGCTTGTGTAAATTTAGCATTCCTCACCCAAATAATCTCCCAAGTGTTTAATGAAATCGGTTCATCAAAATTTTGTGCCCATTTAACCATACAGTCTTTAACTGGTTCTACTTCTGAATCCAGTTCTACTAACACCCCATAAATTCTTTTAATATGGGTTCGTCTTTGATCTTTTATTTGTTTTAACAAATTCTCATCCTCTCTGAGCAAACCCACATTACTGTCTATCTTCCACCTTTCCAATAATTGTCTATAGAGAATTTTGGATATTAAAATCATATATTCTAATGGAAGTTCTGTCAAGGCTTCAAAGTGGGGTACTTTAATATCTGTTGACATGGTGCTATACCCAATAATCTAAGCATTGGAATCCACTAATCCCCAAATTAACTATTGCTTATTAGTATAGATACTACAGTTGGAAGCAATGGAAGTGGAGATTCATGTGAGATCTGCACTACAGGTAGTCTTCAGCTTACAATCACATCTGAGTCCAAAATTTATGTTGTTAAGCGACACAGTTGTTAAGTGAGGTTTGCCCCATTTTACGACCTTTCCTGCCACAGGAAATGAATCACTGCAGTTAAGTTAGTAACATGCTTGCTAAATGAATCTGGCTTCCCCATTGAATGTGCTTGTCCGAAGATCACATGACTCTGGGACACTGCAATCATCATAAACATGAACCAGTCACCAAGCATCTGAAATTTGATCACCTACCATGGGGACGCTGCAATAGTCGTAAGTGTGGGAAATGGTCCTAACTTAAATCACTTTTTTCAGTGCTGTTGTAACTTCAAATGGTCACTAAATGAATAATTTTAAGTCAAGGATTACCTGCATTCCTAAAATCACTCTGCTTACCACACGAGAATAATCAAGCAGTGGAACGGCTTATCTCCAGAAGTTGTGGGTGCTCCATCACCAGAGGTTTCAAAGAAGATATTGGACAGTCATTTGTCCAGAATGGTGTAGGATCTCCTGCTTGTGCAGGGAGTTGGACTAGAAGACTTCCAAGGTCCCTTCCAACTCTGCTATTTTGTTACTTCTGTTACACATTGTGAAGAGGATAAGTAACATCAAGGCAATTGCCTGGATGCTAGGCAGGGCCCAAAGTTTGCTTTTATTTGCTGAGGCTCTGTTCAGAGCAGCCCACAGAGGGCATCCAAGTACTGTGCAAGGAACAATATGAGGATAGTAGTAAAAGTAGAGATTTTCCTTTGTTACACATGGCTTTTCCTGGACAAATGTTCTGAAGAGGGTTTGTGGGGTTGTTCAATCTCATTTGAGGCAGATGGATGCTGATGTTAAAAATGCTTTCGGGAGCAACTCTACAGATATATGAGCAGAAAGGAGAAGGATCCTGGTGCTGGCATCTCACCTCTTTCCTGCAGGAAGGCTTTGCCAGACTGCAACATTCTCAATAACTACTAGGGGACAGCAAAGGGCTACGGTTAGGTTTACTGTATGAAACTACTGTACAGGATTCTACGGCTATCTAATAGTAGGTGTTATTTCTGTAAATTTTTGGGAAGAGAATTGGATTGCAGTTAACAATTTCTTGGAGCACGCACCTGAAAACATCTTGTGGGAATGTAAACTATATTCTGGCGGACTCCTGAAACACAACACACCAGACACTGCTATTAGTAAAAAGGAAAAAAAAAGTACAGTTTCATACTTTTCTATGATTCATAGCTGTAGCAGTATCAGAAGACAGTTTTACTGGCAAAAAAACACATAGAAAAGTAACAAAATCTCAGGATTTACATATTGAAGTTGAAAGACATTTAGCTGAAAGAAAAAGTCCCAATAATAATGGGACCTCTTAGAGCCATACCAAAGGGATTTAAATTTACCGGACCTGACACCGCTTACTTGGCAGCAAGAAAAAAAATTCACATATTACAGCGAGACCTCCTTGATTCCTGGGCTTTTGCTTAGAAGAGTTTTTCCAGCCTGATTAACAGGGATCTGGCCAAGAGCAAAACACCTGCTTTGGCTGAGCATATGAGTGGACTGAGTGGACTGAGGCCCTTCTATACTTTCATCGGTTCTGATATAACATGGCGCATAAGGCAGCTTTTGCAGTTTGTAAATCATGCTTTACAGTTTAATACAATGTGCAGATTCATCCATCTGGTGCTTAATGCAAATACAGTTCAATGAGATAGTATTTGACAAAGTCACTTTGACCTTCAGCTTCAGCCTACCTCAGCAGAGAGCAGGCACAAAGATGGAGGCTCCTCTGTGAGACCTTATCCCAATCAATAGTAAATGGCCTTCCAGTTTATTACTCTCCTTGCCTTAAGTAATTCCTGCAGTGCCATTCAGTCGAATCAGGAGGTGGAGGTGGAGGATTGCGGACAATCTTTTCCTAAATTTGGGAGAGATCATTGTAAGCTTTTGCTCAAAACTGAACCTGATAAAATTGACTGTTGCAACTATGGAGGGTGGTGAGATGATGCGGAAAGAAGAGCTGAAGAAAGATCCAATGGCTGGCCACATCTGCTGGGGCAAAGGAATAATGGCAGCCACACCAAAAGCTGCAGTTGGATGCTGCGTATGGGATGCCAAGTACAAGAAAGCTGCAGGAAGACCTAAAAAAAGGGCAAGTGGCATTAATGATTTTCATCTCTATCCACTAGCTGGGTTCCAAAGAAAAAGAGGAAAGGAAACAGAAACAAATGAAACAGGATGCCTTTGTTTTTCCAGACCACCAAGTAAAGGCGCTCTCCCTCCCCCCCTTCCCTCTGTCTCGGAGTGGAAAAACCCCAGTTAACAAATTGGCAGCCCATTCTAGTTTAGGTATTCCAAAACCTGAAACAAAAAGTGACATTCTGGGTGTGCCATTATGCTAATGCATCCATTGTATCTAACATCTTAACACATGTACATGTTTTTCAGGAATTCAGCAAATAACATCAACATTAAATTAATAAATTAAATAAATACGTTTCTTTAATCAGTTGGAAAATCGGTAAGAAAAGCAGGATTCTGGTTGGAAAATATTGATTTTTGAAGGATGAGGATAAGGCTGCGCAAATTTCAGATTTCAAAAATAATTTGGAAGAAGTGCTTTGACCCTCTTGGAAGGATTCCTGCACCTCCCATGTGATCCCAGGATCACTAAGTAGAGCTGGCAAAACCTCCTGCCCCATATCCTGGAGAGCCATTGACAATACTGACAAATATGGGCTATCGATCTGACTCAGAAGGAAGTAGCTTGCCAATTGTTATACAGTACTGCTGTAAGAATTGGTGAGATTTCATATAAAAACTGGCAAGTTTTACTTTGTTTATTCATTTACTATGAGCGTTATCATGCTGGAAAGGTCAATTGACTCTGTTCAGCTTACAAATACTTAATAACAGAGTGATTAAAAAGTTGTAATGTAAAATGTAACCAACAGCATAACTCTAAAAACATAAAGCATTATATTATCCAACAGAAGTTGATCAGAAATGGCGGCATCTTTAAACATGTTCTTACAAGAACACTGATCATCTCATCAGATCAGGCAGGAGATGCCTGACATCTCATGAAAAGTTTAAGATTTCTAATGTTTCGGCAAATTATTTTAACAGCGTGGAGGTACCTTGACATCTATCAGCACGATCAAGCTTTTCCTAAAAAGAAAACCTCTCTGAACTCTATTCTCCTTAATAATTTCTGTTATTTCCATCATTTCATTTCATTTCATTACATTACTTCACTTCATATATATATATATAGGTCTTACACGGGAGAAAACCCGAACAACCAAAGACCTACATACAAATACCCGTGAAAACCTCAGAAAACATATATATACATACATACATACATACATACATACATACATACATATATATACGAATTTCTTTTTCTGACAAAGTGTTAAAGAATTAAATTGGGAGACTAAGATGGCCATTTCAAGCTCGTTTGCTCTCTTCAGTTAGCCACACCATTTATGGGATTTGAACCTGGGCAGTTCACATGTTAGGCAGTTGTTTAATCACTAAGCCACAGGCTCTCCTCCCCTCTTTGCCAGCCGAGTCAAGGGAGTATATACAGGAAGTTTTTCAGACAGACCGGTCTGATTGATTACACCTTGACATTTTAACTGCTAAACAGCAGTTCTTTTTACAATCTCTTTTGCCTTGCAGCCCCCCAACTAGGGGCGTTAAGCAGGCTCAAGTCGCAACTGCGAAACATTTACAAATCCAAATTTCTTTTTCTGACAAAGAGTTAAAGAATTAAATTGGGAGACTAAGATGGCCATTTCAAGCTCATTTGCTCTCTTCAGTTAAACACACACACACACACACACACACACACACACACCTTTCTTGAATTTTTTTTAAACTCCAGTTTTGAAATAGAACAACCCTTTTTTCTGTCAGCAGATGGTTGTCATATTGTTCAACTGAGGTTTTACCAGCACAATCTAAGCAACCTTTCAATTTGCTTTCCAAGAGAAAGCCACAATAGCCTAGCAGGCCTTCTTGAATAAGTTTGTTTCTTGATGCATAAGTACTGATGTGTCAGCCGTTATTTTGGTCCAAGAACTTGTAAACAGAAGCTCTGAGTAGATTCCCAAGAATTACAAACATATGAAACATTCTCTGATTCCTCTTCTCCAAAGCCACTCTGACTGGTGGCTTTCCCATTTAAATTTTTTCAAGTATTGTCCAAGATATAGAGGCTTCTTTCTCTGTCACAACAGCCATGAAAGGCTGCAGATTAATACTGCTTGAGAATAAACCTCAGCTAACAGTAATACATGATACACCCCTGAACCATCCTACAAAGAATGGCAGCATCTACAGTATTTGCATAATTCAAGTTGGAGATTGTGCAGTAGAGTACTATTTCTGTTTTTTAATTTTAAAAACTGTCGACAATTTCACAAAGGTCCCTCCGCTCAAAAGATTTCAGTCATCTCATGCCCAAGGAGCATGGTGGCTAGCATGGTTAAAACTCTGGGTTGGAGATTAACAAGCCCATGTTTGAGACTCGGGTACTGCCTTGTGGCAGGGTGAGCTCCCATCCTTAACTCCAGCTCCTACCAGGAATATGAAAGGAGCCCCCAAATGGGTGTTCTCCAGGCAACGGTAATGTCACCAGCTAATCCTTTCAGCTCACAAGTGCCAACACGAGTGCACTGTGATCTAATGCCAAGATACTGTATCAGACCTCTAGAACAGGGGTGTCAAACTCAATTTCACTGAGGGCCGCATCAGCATTACAGTTGCCCTGGGGGGGCTGGGGGTGTGTGGCCAGAGTGGGTGCAGCCTACTGGGTGGGTATGGATGGAGTAGGTGTGGCCTACTAGGTGGGCGTGGCCAGTTCTACATCATTCGCGTCAAAAGTGCCTATGGAAGCCTGGGCAGGAGTGGGACAGATCTGAGGGTCTCTGGCAGAAGGGCATGGGACCGGGGCAAGCGCCAAGGCATGGTCCACCGGGGCAAGTGCCAAGATGGCCACCACAAAATTGTACATTGGTTCCCGGCCGGCCTGGGCCAGGGCCAAGGTAGCAGGGATTGTTCTCTCACTGTTTCCAGGATGGCTTCGCGGGCCACATGAAACCACTTCGTGGGCCATATCTGGCCCCCGGGCCTTGTGTTTGACATGTCTGCTCTAGAAACTCATGGGGTTTTGTCATTCTCACTGATTTGTTAATCTTGCAAGGTTTGATAATTTTTATTTTAAAAATGTTAGGGGGCTGGCATTAAAAAGCATGGTGTATAATACAGATCCTACCTGGTCAACCCCTGATCTATGTTCATGTATCCCAAAGAATAAAATCTTTATTAGAAATTTATATTATAATAGCCCTATTATTATTCATTAATTCAAAGAAGAGCTGGGTATAGCAATCTCTGCTCTAATAAAAAAAACATCCTCTCCTGTTTTCCCTTCCATGAAGGTCTCTCCGATAAAACTAGAGAATCCACTGCAAGAAATAACTAAATCAGAGTGTGATGATTGTGAAGGTGTGCAATATTATAGCGCCTGGTGGTGCAGAGGTTAAAATGTATATGGCAGGTTAACTCTGTCCGTTGCAGCAGTTTGATCCTGACCGGCTCAAGGTTGACTCAGCCTTCCATCCTTGTAAGGTCAATAAATTGCCCCCAGATTGTTGGGAGCAATATGCTGACTTTGTAAACTGCTCAGAGAGTGCTATAAAGCACTATCGAGTAGTATACAAAGCTGAGTGCTATTGCTATTCCTATATAGCTGAAATTTACAACATCGCCTCACAGTTCTTTTTCCTTGATGACCTGAGACTACATTAAGAGTTTGGGTATTTTTTTTTCTGACTTAAAAATCTTTTTTGGCATGCATAGCTGCTCATCCAGTAATTAATTCATTCCCAGCATATTATGTTCAACATGCATCTAAAAATAAGAATAGCATTGGAGCCAGTGGCACTGTAATGAACCATCATCTATTCTAGGGATTTATATAGAAATCCAGCTATTTTATGCACTTTCCGTATTATGCATTACGATTTGCAAGGCTCTAATCATCAAATGGCCCACCAATACCAGTCTCCTGTGCCAGAAGAGGCAGGGAAGGAGACCTCCCAATTGAGCCTAGAAGAAAGTGTGAGGCAGGTTCAGACTTTTGACTGTCTGTCTCTGGCACAGGCTCTCTGACCAGCATTACATCAGCTTCCCACGTTGGGGGTTTCAAAGGCATGCTCCTCCTCATAAGGTTACTGCCCAAGGGTTTTCTGTGCTTTATCTCTGGTTCTGCCCTAAGTGAAAATAAATGATAATTGCCTCCATCAAGTGGTAGTTTGTCAGCAGTCCATGTCCCCTGAATCAAGACGATGCCATTTTAGACAATGGGAGCTAGAACAGTTGTTGGCTCATGGTGAGAAGTGTGCATCATCCTTTAGGAAATTGATTGGTTCCAACTTGGTTTCGACTTTAGGACTGGGATTGGTGATTAAACTTCTGCAATGACCTGCCCTCTGTTTTGGACTGTAGAGCAAAGTTGTAAGCAGAAATGGAGGCTGCCTTTTGTTTGCTTGAACATTGCTTCTTATGGATCATTAAATTTGGCTTGTCTGCTGGCTATTGGTTTACAGAAGACACAGTGCTATCTTATTTTCCATGCTGTTCAATATTCTATACAAGCTGCTGGCTGTCATCATGCTGGCTGGGTTCACACCATACGATAAGCCAAATTAATCATGATATATATTGTGGCTTAATAGATTGTGTCCGCCTAGCCATGATAGCTTTGATCTTGTCCCTCCCCCAACCATTACTCAACCTTGTACCTTTGTACTCACTGGTCAAGATGCCACAAAAAGAAGGGGGCAAATTTACTTGGAGAGCAATTCTACCGAGTGAGTTTCCTCAGTGTAGTGACCTCAAGGGCTTTCAGATTTCAACACTCATCCTTTCTACCTATTGGGGCCAGTGTTCAGCAAGTATTTCCAGCATGCTTCATCATGGGAATTGGAGGATCTAGGCTGGAGAATACAGGTGAATGTTTGTATGAATGTCATGGATGAAACTCCATCTTCAAGAGGCATCTCCCAGACACAGCCTATTCTGAAATGATATCCAAAGCAAATTGAACTGTAAATCAGAGAGATTCTTAGAGAAGGCAAAAGTGTTATATGAGAAAATCAGCTAAAACTCAAGGATTTGGCATGTTCCAAGGTTACCATCAGGTTTTGTCCAAAATAACATGGAAGAAAATTTTATGTTTTTCCCTTAGCACAAATGTTTGAGGAAATTTAAAGGACCAAAAGTACCATACTTTCCGGCATATAAGATGACTTTTGCAAGCATTAAAATCGGCGCCGAAGTCGGGGGTCATCTTATATGCCGAGTCATCCTATACGCCGGAAATAACAGTAGTTTCCGGCGTATAAGATGACTTTCTAGGCATGGGACTCAGTGCTGAAGTCAGGGGTCGTCTTATACGCCGGGTCGCCTTATACGCCGGAATATACGGGTATATCAAAGAGGCTGATCAACCTTTCTGGATTTTCTATTTCTCCTTGATAAGATTATTTTCTACACACATTGTGCCTTTAAAGAAAGGTTTTTCAACAGAGGTTTCAAGTTCAACAGCACCAATACAATTTGATGCATGGCAGCTGTTCCCATTTCTATGACCTTCAGTTTGTTCTTCAAATAGAGACAACTAGGGTGTTTGTCAAGGTCTAGGGGGAAAAAAAATTGTCATCATTAAAGCAGGGCATAGAAGCTGGAAGTGCCAGCAATAGCAACGCCTGGATCTTTTAGAGGTATGCATTTCACAAAGAAAGCTGGCCTGTGGCTGATGAGATTTCTTCATTTTCTAAATGCCTGGACCAGAACCTTGTCAAAATAAAGGGTGGATATGTGCTTATATGGCCAGGCCAATCTGCTGGGATACAATCCTTAAGCTGTAGAGCAGAAAATCGAGTTAGTGACTACTGCCAAAGCATGAATCAGTTACAAAATGTGGGCTTGAGGTATGCTCCTTTTTTCCATTCTCTAATATTTCTCTGCAACTCAAACAATTGCTCATAATTAAGCTGATTGGGCGAGCAGACGCTGGCAGGAAATATTGTGCTGGCTGCAATCCCAATGAACTTTATTGTACTAGATATAGGACCATGACATCAGTTCCTTCCATTGCACAAAGGAAGAATTACATTTGCAGAGCAGCAGATACTGTATGATTCAAAGAGGGGAAAAAATGGCATTTCTTTCATTACTTTTGGCATCCTTTGGATGTTCAGAATGGAGCTGGCATTGTGCATGCAAGATTATATAGAGAAGCAAGGACTGATTGTACCATTCAGCATTCTGTGATTCTTATATATACTTTTTGGTGCATATTGCCACAAAAATGGATTTGAACACAGTGGTCATGACTGATTGGAGTCAAAAAGCCTTGAGCAGAGATGTAACTGCTTCACTGCTTTTGCTTGGTTGTACTTTCCAAGAATATCAGAAATAGATCTGACCAGATTAGATTGCATGCTTTTTTTTCTGGATGTAGGTTGATTTATTTTGATATTCTTAAAAAGGAAAAAGAAATACGATAAGAAATTAAAAATTGAGTAAAAGTTAATAACAGGGTATGGATTGTTTATGAAAATTGAATGTAATTAAGATATGTATAAGCTAAAAAATTATTGATAAATGTAATAATGATGTTCTTATTGAGTTGATATAATTAGAAATGTACTAACCTGAATATGAGACAGTAAATATTAAGGGAAAAAGAGAAGAAATACTCGATGTTATAGCCTGAGATTTACACTAAGATTTTGTTATTGAACTATTGTAACCCAGTCACCACATTGCTTTTTAAATATTCAAATGTAAAATTGGAAAATTAATAAAATATTATATAAAAAAGCTTAAAGTCTTGTAAACATTGCAATTACTGCAACTTAAACAGAAATGATATTCCTCATCCAGACTGTAGTATTCTGAAGGCATTGCGCTGAATGTCTGAAAGCTGATACGCACCCATAAATGAACTGAGATGAAGAAATTAGCAGAGAGGATCTGTGACTCCTGTTATGGCATCATCACTCTTATGGAGAAAAAATGTGCACAGGTAGTACTCGGCTTACAACTGTTTCTTTAGTGACCATTCAAAGGTACAACAGCACTGAAAAAAGTGACATGACCATTTTTCACACTTATGACCATTGTAGCATCCCCATGGTCACGTGATTTACATTCAGATGCTTGATAACTAGTTCACATTTATGACAGTCGCAGTGTCCCAGGGTCATATGATCATATTTTGCGATATTCTGACAAGCAAAGTCAATTTGGATGCCAGATTCACTTAACAACCGTGCTACTAATTTAACAACTGCAGTGATTCACTTAACAAATGTGGCAAGGAAAGTTGTAAAATGAGGCAAAACTCACTACTCACTTAGAAACATAAATTCTGGGCTCAATTGTGGACGTAAGTTGAGGACTACTTGTAGTTGCTTATCGTGATCCCTCACACCCTAGATACCACCTGTTTGCCATATGCTTTACATGGGGCTGCCTTGAAGAGTATTTGGAAGGTTTGATTTGTCCATATTGCAGTGGTGAGTGCAATTTTGGGCCTACCACAATAGCCTATGGGAGACCACCACTTTGTCTTCTGCACTGGCTTCCAGTGGACTTCAAAGTGCTGATTACAGTATCACCTAGTAAAGCCACTCATGGCACACTACCAGGTTATCTGTGTCACTTTCTATATCCAATGGTCTCTTCCAGTCCCACCTGATCCAGCAGGCGGACCTGTTCCGGGCTCTGATGACATTTGATGGGGCCCAGGAAATGAGCTTTCTCTCTCATGGCAACTGCCCTCTGAACAGTTCCACTTAAGATTTAGAACAGGGTTACCCAACCCCTGGTCCATGGACCAGTACCGGGCCGCGGCATGCCAGCAACCAGTCAGCACAAACAAGGAAAGTCCCTTCCACAGGATGCAGGCAGCACACAAAGCCATGCCCCCTCCAGTCTGCAGAAAAACCTTTCTCCACATAACTGGTCCCTGGTACCCAAAAGAGGGGGGGGACTTCTGATTTAGAAGGCTCTGACCCTGTTGGCTTTTCATAAGGTCTTAAAGACCAGGCTGTCCCATCAAGCCTGAACTGGACAAGTGGGCCTGGTGTTGAATGATTTTTATGTTGGGCACCTTTTTAACCTAGATTTCAGTGCCTTGGTACCATGCTATAGTTATCACTTGCCATGAAGAAAATCTATCTGTGTGGTCATCAAGAACTAACACCAACCTAATGGCACATAATCAACCAATCATATGGTCGTCATAGTTATTTTATTTAGTTAGTTGTTATTTTAAATTATTGTTAGCTGCGAAGAGTCATACTGCAATGGGCAGTTCTATAAAGCATTTAAATCAGTCACTCCTAAGCAGTTGTCTAAAGCAGGGCTTTTCAACCAGTGGTACAGGTACCACCTGTGGTACATTGGCACCTGGCAGATGGTACGTGACCATCCTAGAAAAGTGGTAGCGGGGGAGGGGAATGAGCTGAACCGGTGGCAGCACCGCACAAGCCTGAGCGAGAGATGGCCGGAGCTGCAGGGCTGTCAGGGCTCAGGGGAAGCGCCAGGATCAGCGCCAGGCTCCAGCTGAAGCTTGGCGCTGATCCTGGTGCTTCTGCTGAGCCCAGAAGAAGCGCCAATCAGCTGGAATGTTGCAGCATCTCCAGGGTCTTGTGATTTACATTCAGATGCTTGGCAGTGTCCCAGGTTCATGTGAAGTGACCAAAACCTGCTACAACCACCCAGCAGACGGGGAATAAAAACCAAACACCCCCCACCCCACACCCGCTGCCAATCCTCAACAGAAACGCTCACAACAATGGAAACCTTGGAAAGGAGGAAGAGCGCCGTCGGGGGGGGGCAGGCGTCTTTCTCGGCTGTGGCTTGGGGGGCACTTTTTTCAGTGCTGCTTAACTTTGAACAGTCACTAAGTGAAATGTTGTAAGTCGAGAACTACCTGTACTTTATCACTTTTTTCCTTTTTTTTTTTTTTTTGGTCATCAAGTTTTTGACACCTTGCTAGGCGACTGGTGGTACTCAGATATTGCCATATCCTAAAAGTGGTACAATGGGTGAAAATGTTGAAAAGCCCTGGTCTAAAGCATGATACAATTTTAGAGTCTAACTTCCAGGATAGCAGGATAAGGTAAAAATATGCTTCAGGTGGGATGTCTGCACAGGCTGAATACTTGGATTCTTTCATTCTATGATATAAAAGATTACTAGTCCTAGAGGAGAACATCCCTGGCGCAGCAGTTAGAGTGCAGTACTGCAGGCCACTTTAGCTGACTGTGTTCAGCAGGTCAGCGGTTCAAATCTCACCGGCTCAAGGTTGACTCAGCCTTCCATCTTTCCGGGGTAGGTAAAATGAGGACCCAGATTGTTGGGGGCAATGTAAATATATATATACATTGCTTACTGGTGTACACCGCTTAGAGAGTGCTTGCACTTAAAGCGGTATATAAGTCTCATAAATAAATCTCATAAATAAATTAAACAATAAGCAGCAGCTAAAAAAAAGGTTCAGCTCTTACACCTTTGCCCACACCAAAAGACTATAGCTTTTATCACAAAAATACTGAAGTTACCATCCTAGAAGATTCTTGTACAAATCAAAAGGATGAATGGGGGGTCCGTAAGTCCTTGCTCAACACATGAATCGTACGGCTCTGTGAACAGGAGGAATAGAACTTATATCTTGGATTCTGTCATGTATTTCCTTGTCCCTAGTAATCAAGTGGGCTTCCTTTTCCATTTCCCCCCCACCCCCCTTGCTTCAGCCTGTTCTCATCTTTTTGTACAATGTGAACCTCAGCAGGATTTCAAATTCCTATAGACAAAGGAACTGGAAAATGAGCAGGCATAAATATTCTTCAGATTTTGACCTTGTTCAAATTCCAGGAAACAGCAAGTGCCTGTTGTGTCTGATGGTTACTATGGCTCCTGTACTATATGAGAGGCTTTGGGTGGAAAAAAAAGCCTCTCATAAAGTCAAGTGATGGGAACTGAATGGCGTGCCGAATTGCTCAGCAGGCTTGCCAATGGACGGCTTTATTAGGTTGATCTGTTTAGACAAACACAACTGAAAGATGGATGTCAACAAAATTAGTGAAGGGGGCAGTGACCCCCTTCCTTGCTGGAGGTAGCTGGGAACAAGAATCTGAAAATACAATAAGATTAAATATTGTAGCTTTTAATGTCTAGGTTCACTACAAGCTCTTAGATGAGACTTTTCCCATCTAGTTCTGCAAAAGGCTGACCTGGCCTGTGATTAATCTCGAGTTTGGTTCAGGGACTGTGGAAGTGTCTTGGACTGAAGCCAGGCTTAATTCCACACAATTCTACATAAAATTAACACCAAAAGGATTTAAGGCAATCATGACAAATTGTGAGTTGTACTCACGGGTTTTCCCAATGTTTTGACATAGCTTTGACTTTCTCCAGCCTCACCATAAATCAATGCATTTCTCAAATTTGCTCTGAAAATTTGGGGTACCATTGGGAATTTATTCATGGATTTAGGAAGAAATCAGGATCTTCTCCAAATACAGTTTGGATAGGATCTAGTGCAGGGGTAGGCAACCTTGGGTCTTTTATGACTCGTGGACTTCAATTCCCAGAATTCCCGAGCCAGCATGGCTCAGTTCAGAAACTCTCCCTTTCTCCTCAGCATGGCTGGCTCAGGAATTCTGGGAGTTGAAATCCACGAGTCATAAAAGAGCCAAGGTTGACTACCCCTGGTCTAGTGTCTTGCTAGAATATGAACCAAGCTACAAATGCTCCCTCTACTATCAAACGTAAAAATAGGTTTCCTAAACAATTGTGAAAACATTGTAGTTGAAAGTGTGGACAGCCAGCAAAGCTCTCTTCCCTTCTTACAGAGGCCTCAGTCTATGAAAAGGCATCCAGGTCTTCAGCGGTTATCCAAAGGAAGCTGAACATAGTAGCCAAACAAATGTGGCTACAAAACACCATCTGGCATCCTTCTGGGAATGTCTATGTTAATGAGATTGTCAGCAGATGGCACCTCTAGTTTTATTGGGGTAGAGTTTGGGGCTTTCCCTGAGAGAAACTGAAGAGAAACTGTCCCTTTGGGCCCTGCTTTTATTGAAGCTGTCTATGAGATTTGTGTGCTGCTGTGACCTTTTATTTCAATTGTGTTTGTCCCTATGTTTCAGTCATGCTGGGAAGAAGAACCCTCAGCATATATATTCCGTCCTTGTCAACAGTCTCCCGAGTCACACTGAGCAGAACCTCTTCTAAAAAGTTCGTTTCTTAGTTCAGGTTGGTGGAAACCAATACAACGAAACCAAGGAAATTTTAATAATTGCATTCAACTGAATTTCTGCCCCCCCCCCTTCAATATTATCATGGGATGGAATGCCATATAAGGATTCATGCATCAGCTATTTTTAGATCCGCTGGGAAAATGCAGTGTTCCAGACAAACACATGCTGACGTTTCATGCTGAAAAAAATAGATGTATAATAATGGCATATCTTGATTGCCTTCCACAAATATCAAGAGTATGCTTAGTTTATTCAAGGTTTGTTTAATATATTTGGTTTATTCAAGGTTTAAAAGTTTCTTAACAAAAGTTTGAAAATAAAGATTCAGTTCTTGTTTTTAAACCACAATAATCACCAATATATTATAAAAGCTAGGCCAATTATGGTCTACTGTAGACAAAAAAACATGTTTTTACAAACATGGCATAGCATATGTGATGCTATATTAAATAATAATATAAAACATATGGCCAAAGGAGATGGTAGCTTCCACTAATTCTTGATTGAGCTAAAAAACACTAAGTTGGATCAGTCCTGACAAGTACTTGGCGGGGATATTTCCAGGAACTCTAAGGATCATGGACTAATCTGAGAAGTAAGGAAAGAGGAAAAAAAGAAGAAATAAACCCAGAAGAAAGCAATGGCAAATGACTGTATTGTTACCAAAAAATATGTACAGATGTATCCATTTAGTCACCAGGAATTTAGCAGCTGTTTTGATTCTTGCAGATGTAATGTCAGGTTGACAATAATTTGCATAAGGAATTAATCAGTAAAGGCAGGAAGAAGAAAGTAACCAATAAAAAAGAATATTTGTAGCTCAGGGTTGAAAAGACGGGTCCTTGTTGCTTCCTGAGCTTGGTTGTTTTCTTGCAGAAGTTCATTACCCAAAATAGGTAATATCATCAGTGCTAGTAAGAAGTGGGGTTTACTTTCAGTTTATATCCTAGTGGCTTGCCCTGTCGGTGTTGGTGGGGATGGTTCTTTGGTTGGACTGTTTCCTGTTAGTTTGTTTGGCAGTTCCTTGATTAGGGTATTGTTTACTTCTTGATTGTTGGTCTGACGTTAATCTTGATGTTCATCTATGCTCCTCTGGGGTTTGGTGTTTTGGTCTTTTTGTTCTCTTTTTGGCTTGTTGATTGTCATCAATAGGCAAACAGGCATAAACAAAATCTTTATATTGTGCAAAACAGATGATCAATAATCTTAGATTAACTCCAAGATTAATGCAAGACCAACAATGTACATTTGACTTAATCACCTATTAAGAGTTTCATTTTCTTTTGTTTCAATCAAGTCAGTCTTGATTCCTAGCAACTGTCTGGACAAATCCCTGCATTTTTCTTGCCAACCTTTCTGGAAGCGGCTTGCCCTTGCCTCTGTCCTAGGGCGCGAGTGAAGAACTGGCTCAAGGTCACCCAGCTGGAGTGCCTAACGTGGTATTAGAACTCCAGGTCTTCTAGGTGGGATACTTTTGAGGTGGAGTTTTGCCATTGATATTCATTAAAGAGTTTCCACTTTCCTTCTCCCTCAATTTCTCTTTTCATTTTTTGTCTCCCAAACTCTAGTGGGTCCCCTGGCATCTCTATAATCCATTTTATCGGATCTTTTTTCTTATCCTCTGGGTTATTTTGAAGTCTGAAAGATAAAATGCCTTTTCCATTTCCAATATTATAACTGAATCTTGCAGATTTTTCTTTGCCTGTGCTGAGCTGTCATTCCCTTCATTTATAGCCTCCATATTTGGGTCATTTTCCTCTGATTTGTGTTCTATTGTCTGATTTATTTATTCATTCTTTGTTGTCATTTTCTGAGAGGTTTTTAGTTGTGAGCTTAGGTTAAAAATGTGCTCATTTATGTCATTTAAATTATTTTTAATCTCATCATGATTTGAAACAATTGTCATTTGAATTAGTTGCACCATAGCATGCATTTCCTCCTGGAAGACAGTTGTCTTGTCTTGAAATTTTACTCCTGTAGGACTCTGATGTTCCAGATTGGGAGCTTCAGAAAAGACTCTTGGATGTGGTTTCCTACCACTTTTAGTTGGGTATGCAATATCCATTTTATCTCCCCCCTAGAGTCCAAACAACAAAGTTTTGTATAGTTATTATCTTTATAGTCCAATGTGTTTCCAATTGTCCATCCACCACTAAAAGCAATATTTTATAACAGTTCTTCTATTCAGGGGTCCTACAATTATCAATCAGCCAAAGTTTGCAGTCTAAAATATTCAACCACCTAAGAGTAATTCAGGAGCTTCCCCACAGAATAGCCAAAAGTCAAGGTTTTTCTTTCACTGCAAACAATTCTTGAGCCTAAAAGTCACAGATCAGTAAGTGTTTATAATCAAAGAAGGTCAGCAATTGTTATAACAATTGTAGTTCTCACTCTGTAGTAGATAGCCCAATGTATTTTCTCTCCTCTGTTCCCAGCTGTTCTCTGTTTAGTTAAGGGTCATTGAGGATCAAAGGGACAGGTTGTTATTGGTTTCTGGGCGTCTTGCCAGTTTTTGAACCAAAGCAGCTATAATTTTATACTCTAATCCACCACTAGATGTCAGTAACTGTTCACTTTCTAACTTTTAAAACAGAAAATTATTTTCTTAGTTTCAGCAATACTCTTTCAAAGGGAAGATCTTAACAATTTTCAAGTTTGTCCAGACTATCTCTTTATATTAAATTCCATTTCAATATGTTTCTGTTCCCTATAAAAATTAGAGCCGCTTCCCTCTATGGAAGGGTGGAGCAGTAATACCCTTCCTTTTCACTTTTGGAGGATTTTTGCTTCTTGGGGATCTTTTCCAGGAAATCAGTTGTGAGATAGAAAAGATCAGTATTCTCACCCAGTTTCAAACATGCTGTTCACCACTGTTCTGTTATGTGCTTTTGGACTTCAACTGCCAGTAGCTTGAGCTACTCACCGAGGTGCAGCTAGCCTTTCTCCTTTCAGTTTGGAGATCAAACGGCTCGACTGCTGTCTTTCTGTGTTTCCACTGAGAATTGTCCTGTGCCATTCTGATGAGATGAAGAAATTAAATTGGCAGGGGAGCAAGGACAAGCTTGCAGAAATATGGTTGCCTGATGCAACTATATTTTGATTTCCATCAAAACAATTTCTGCTTTGATAGCTGATTCAAGAATTCAACTAAACACTGGGTTATTCTAATTTTGGACCAAATTGGATTTTGTGGTATTTGTCTATGGGTTCCCCCATCAGGCATTTGAGAGTGTCCATCATAGGTGCCAATCCAGAGGGTGGTACAGCAGCACTTTCCATCTCAGGCTTGTGAGGAGCTCCTGAGATCAGCTCCTGCCTGCACAGTTCATGGGTGCACTTGTCTGCCTGCCTGGGGAGGATGATTAGGGGTGGGGATAGAATTGGGCTGCCATCTTTCTGTGACTCATCTGGGTGGTCTGAATGTCAAGGTTGTGATCCAGATTAATTTTGGGTGCATCTGTTTTCCCTCTTCATGTGAATGTCTTTACAATTTGAGTGCAGTTTATGTCACTTTCCCTTTCTTCTTCAAAAGCTTTGTTTTCCTTGCAAAGGACATCGTGGTTTGGTTTTTGGAGCACTAGTCTGATGGAATGGTGGGATGGGTAAGGGCAAGAGATGTGAAGAGGAGGGGGTTGGTAAACATCTCTTTGAATAGAGCTTGACAAAGGGCCAAGGGGAGGGATGGAGACTTTTATATATTGCAATGAACTGGGAATTTAAGTGCTGCTATTTCTGGACCTTCACTTCACTCCCTGCCTCCTTGGTATTTTTTTCCTCCTCCTTTTTCTTCTCTTCCATTGATGTTTGTCTGGACAATGCAGAAGAAATGGGTGATGTTATGAAAGGGCACTGGCATTATTTGCTGGAAAGGTTCATGGGAGACAAGGAACCCTTTCCATATAGAGCAGTGTTTCTCAACCTTGACAATTTTAAGGCATGTGGACTTCAACTCCCAGAATTCTACAGCCAGCAATGCTGGCTGAGGAATTCTGGGAGTTGAAGTCCACATGCCTTAAAATTGTCAAGGTTGAGAAACACTGATATAGAGGGACTGCATTCACCCACAAGCACTAGATTTGTGATCCAGTTAGCCTGATCATGTACCATCGCCCACTATGGAAATTTGAGTGTGTCAGTAGATGAGTCAAAGCCGTTACAGGAATAGAGACATTACATTAATTACAAGCAATGCAGTTAAGGCGCTACATTTGTTTGCTTCTGTTAAATGTGTGGGAATTTAAACAATATTGGACAGCTTTCCCCCAAAAGATTCAAATTTCACCTCATTCCCTAGATATATGTAGGAGCAGAGGGGAAAGAATACAGAAAGCTTATGTGAGTGCCAAAAGAGTCAGGTCTATGCTAAGTAATTAATATAGTATGTGCTTTGATCACAGGTCCCTTCTCCAGCCCAGTTGTAAAACCCTTTGAAGTAAATATCCTGCCAGTGATTAATTTCAGTTTGGAAGCCTCGCTGCTTTTTAGTTAAGTGCATGTTGCTTTGCATCACAACCCCCTTTCAAATTTTCCACTTAGTCCTAGGTACTGGCATGTCGATTGGCCCAATCCATGATGTTTTCCATGCTGCAAAGGCATTGCCATAGTCCATACTTTAATGGATGATATTGAGGTGAACATGTGCGGCAAATGAGTGAACAAAAGGAACATTTGAGCAGGTTTTTTGAACTCTGTTCCTGGCAGTCAGAAACTTTTTTTTGCTTTTTGTGGACTTTACCATCTCTTCCTGTTTCTTAGTCTTCTGTTTCAGATTCCTAAATTTCAACTCTGAATTTTATTTTTATAAACTTGATTTTTTAAATCTATTTCTTGTTATTCTGTCACTTGTATCTTGTGAAGTATCCATATACAAGAAAGAAAATCCAGGAACTCCAGACAATTTCCATTAAGATTATACTAGTTTTTATTTTGGCAAGCTATGTCCTTGATTTTTGTTACAATAGTAAGTAAAAGGCTCTTAAAATTTGATTCAGCAACTATTTATGCTTCAGCCAGTTTCTAGCAAATGTTAAAGCAGGAATGACTGTAAAAATGCTGAAGATTTCAAACAGCTCAACATTTTTTTGTATATAACATCCACAGTTTTGTGAAATTGGCCAGAGGTAACCCAAGGAACTGAAGATTTAAAAAAAAAAGCCATGAAAAGGGAACTGAATTTGTTGCAGTCATGTTTGTTGAAAATGCAAAACATTAGCAAAGCATTTCTGAGGTGACTGAAAACTACTATGGGAAGTAAAGTCTTCATCCTGGTTCATTCAAGCCGGGGATAAATAAACAACATGGCGACTGCTTTGGGAAGATGGTTGCAGTTATTGAAGAGCCAGACTGAAAGATGGTTCTGGCAGGAAGGAGGAGAGAAATCAAGGGCTGAGCACCTGTGGAGTAAGTTTTTATACCCTCTGAAAGCCTTTTGTTTGGAATAGTTTCCTGTTCCTGTGGCATGAACTTTGAACTGAGTCTGAGTGTGCTTTTCTAGGCCTTGGTATCTGTGGTTTAATCCTATTATGTCCCAAAAGTCATATCCTACTTCCCTGGGGCTGGGCTAATGACTCTTAGAGTTTGGGTGAGGTATGCAGATTTTAGGTCTTTGTCTTCTTGAGTTTTTTGGCTCCAACTTTCTGATGGTTTTACATTTGCATTTGTATAGGGGTGGCTCCTGCTTGGGACAGAGACTAGGGCACGAGTCGGCAACCCGCGGCTCCGGAGCCGCCTGCGGCTCTTTCAGCCGTCTCCTGCGGCTCTCAGCCACGTGCAGTGCCCCCAAAAAATAGGACTAAAAAAGTTGAACCAATCAATTCAAGCTTCTCACGAAAGAAGTTTGAATTGATTGGTTCAACTTCTTTGGTTTGTGGGACGCTGTTCGCCATGGGCTCGACATAGACGGGAGCGGGGGAGAAAGAAGCCGGCGGTCCGAGCAGAGCGGCATGGAAGACCTACTGGTTGGTGTGGGAGGCTCCAGCATTGCCAGTGAGTAAGGCCTGGCCACAGCCCAGTTCCACACCCCGACGACCAGCTGGACCGGCTTTCACTGCTTCTTTGCAAACGAATGCAAAAGGTTTCGGGGTTTTGATCGCTGCTTAGTTTGTGCTGCCCAGCGCCTTCCTGCCTGCTTGCAGGCTCCGTGCTCCTTCTCCAAAGCATGCAATTGCTCAGAGCCCATCCCAAGAGGTGCTGCTTCCCTGGCAGGAGCTGAGTTTGCAAGCCTCGTTGGCAAGTCAGGAAAACCGAAGGTCCGGAGGATTCCCTCCTGATGCGGAGCTGCAGTGCCTGGTCCTGGGCTGACAGGGGAGGGGGTGGGGGGTATCTGGGGACTAAAAAGTCCTCCAGGACAGGCTCGGGGTCGGCCCTCTTTCCCCAGCCGCAGGAGAAGGGGAGGCGCAGGCTCTCAAGCGGGCGGGCAGGTGAGAAAAACCCCAAAACCAGGAGGAAACCCTCCGGACCTTTGGTTTTCTCGGCTTGCCAACGAGGCTTGCAAACGCGGCTCCTGCCAGGGAAGCTCCTTCTCCGAAGCATGCAATTGCTCAGAGCCCGTCCCAAAAGGTGCTGCTTCCCTGGCAGGGGATTCAACCCTTTCTCCATTCCTCCACCCGCACCCATCCTCTTTTCATGTTTGTCTTGATAGAAAAATGTATGGTTTTGTATGGTAATGAAAGCCCCGTAACTATTAATAACTGCAATCCCGGCTTCGTGCTATTCAGTGGGAAGGTTTCAATAAGGTTTTTTCGAAACCCGCATTTATGCAGAAATAAATTATAAACTCAGAAGTCAATGTGAGTGTACTCCAGAATCAATTATTAAGGCTGACCTAATCTTGCTCCACCCTCCTCCACTTCCATTCTTTACATCAAGAAATTAAAAGGTTAATGTTCTTATGCTTGCCTCCTCCGACGCTTTGATTTATTAAAGAGGACTCTATTTGCATACCTACTTGGCGTAATTCAGTTTAGTTATGTGACCACCTTCCTTTCTCCATGCCCAAAATATTATCGCACCAACTTGACCTTTATAATATTTCTCAGACCATTTTATTTTGCAATCAATATGGGACTCCCCCTCCCATTCCTTCCCCCAATGATTCTAAGAGGAAAAAATGGGGCGCATCCTGGCGGCGACAGCCTTTGTCCCCCCTTGAACCTCGCGAGGAAGAGCGCTTGCAGTTTGGTGTGTAAAGTACAGCCTAAGAGCCTGGGCCCTGGGGGCACCTTCCTTCTTAGCTCTGCCTTGTGTGCGTGTGTGTCTCATTTCCTCTCTCTCTCTCTCTCTCCTTTTCTCCCTCCCCAGCCTGTGTGTGAGCTGCGAGCACTGCCACCGCCGCTGCCTTTTGATCCCTGCATTAGTGTTAGTTAGGGGCTTGGAGACACACAGGGAGCAGCCATAGACATCGCCGCACCAGCCCTCATTATTGACACCGCATATGAGCACACAATCTCCCTCGTCTATTAGATCCATTTCCATTGAGAAATATTGCGACCGGGGACAAACCAGGTGCACGACCGGGGGGCAGAGAAAGAAAAGGTGGGGGAGGGAGGGCAAGGAAAAGGGGAGTGGGGAATCCCTTTTCCTTGGCTCCAGGAAAAGCGGCTTTTTAACCACCTCCCCCCCCACTTGCCCACGAGAAGAAAAGCAACCTCTATTGGGCAGCTTCCCTTGCCCCTTCCCTTCTCCTCTCTCTCCTCTCTCCCTCTCTCCTCTCTGTTTCTCTATTTCTGAGTGTGTCTGTGTGAGCTCGAGAGAGGGAGAGCGTGTGTATGTGTGTGTGTCTTTCCCTCCTCTCTTTCTTCGCTCTTCTAGCTCTTTCCCCTCCCCTTTCTTTTGATTGTGCATTTGTGGGCATGTAAGGGCGGCTTTCTCATTTTAGTTTGAAGGCGGTCTTTTTTTATTGGGGTGGGGAGTCGCAATTGGAAGGGTTTCTGGTATCTTGTGCGGAATTGGTTGCGAAGTCCATATCCGGCTAAAGGTTGCGGCTGGGCTGGTCGGCCTTGGAGCTGGAGAAGAGGTGGGAGAAGACGAAGAACAGCGGGGAGGGTGAGACAGCGGCCAGGTGGGGGGGGAATAGGAGGGACACAGGGGAGTCTGGATCTGCCGCTTTGCCACCGCTGAGAAGTGCGGGGAGGGCGAGAGGGAGATCATGGCATACGAGGTCCCTGCAGAGCAGAAGGGGTGGCAGAGGCGGCAACATAGCAGCGGCGGTGGCAGGCGAGTTGGAGTTTGCTTCACCCCCTCGCTGCAATAAAATGAAGGGTCAGATGGAGCCTCAGCGAGCCAAAGGTTTATGCGTCTCTGCCCCAGACCAGAAGGAAGGACTGAGAGGCAGGAAGGGCTGAAATCGTGGATCACCCCCACTTCCCCCACCTGCTTTCGGGGTTTTTCTCACCTGCGGTCGGGGAAAGAGGGCCGGCTCCGAGCCTGTCTGGAGGACTTTTTAGTCCCCGGATACCCCCCACTCCCTCCCCCATCAGCCCAGGACCAGGCACTGCAGCTCCGCATCAGGAGGGAACCCTCCGGACCAACGAGGCTTGCAAACTCAGCTCCTGCCAGGGAAGCTCCTTCCCCGAAGCATGCAATTGCCCAGAGCCCATCCCAAAAGGTGATGCTCCCCTGGCAGGAGCCAAGTTTGCAAGCCTCTGTTGAGGCAGAATTGGGGGAACACAAATCACAGCGGAGCTTTCATCTCGTGCTGTTGCCAAAGTGAAGCGGCAAAACCCCGCTTGGCCTCATCCTGCAGTAAGTCTTCCCTGGGCGGCCCTTTATCCGTATTCTGCGCTGGCAAGATTGTCAAGAGGGGATGAAGTACCGTTCTGTGATTGTTGGGGAGGGAAGTGTCATTCATTTACCATATTTTTACCTCACTTTTTGGTCAGTGCACTCAATTCAGAATCAAGCCCCGTTACGTGTGTGTGCATGCGTGCGCGCATGCGCACATTTTGCGGCTCCCTTTTTTTTTTTGTGAGGGAAACGGGTCCAAGTGGCTCTTTCACCGTTTTAGGTTGCTGACCCCTGGACTAGGTTGGTTGGTTTCTGCTTTTAAAAAATCCTTTTGAGGGAATATATTTTTCTGCCCTTTTAATATTTCCTTCTCTGTGGCTCTGACTTCCTCACTACTACAGTGGGTAGTGCTCTTCCCTGGTAATTTGGCCACATGTTGAAAATTGTAACAGATCCTGTCAGCTCTCAGATTTTGTTCAGAGGTGTTGATGTGCACTAAGGAAACTTTAGAAACAGAAAGAACAGTGTCTAGTATTATAAGTTCAAAGTTTATGCTATTTGGCTTTGTACAGCAATGCATCTCAAATATTGTCCCGGTTAAAGCCAATGTAAGAAAAACTTTGGTGTCAGTGCATAACTGCCAGGTCAGGCAAACACTATGTTATAAAGATTCTTCATCATACTAAGCTGCTTTCCTTGCAACAGAAAATGATCTTGTCTGATAATAGAAAAAGTGCATTCTTTTATGGATTCTTGTTGCCTTTCAACCATGAATTTCATTTTTGCCAGTTTCAGGGCTTTTAGAGAACTGGGAGACAGAAGGACAGGCAGATTAAATATATCCTTTATTTTGAACAGCTTTCTTCTTATGAGCAACCACTTTCTTTTCTTGGGAAAAACTCACTAAATAACCTTTTATGGTAATGCGTGAAGTGTATGTGAGCAAGTTTTTCATTCCACAGGTTAACCTATTCAGATGACTATTTAGTTGAATTATGTGTGTGAGAAAGCATCCCTGTGGCAAAACAAACAAACAAACAAACAAAAAACACCAGTATGCAGTAATCCGTACAAGCAACCTCAGGCTTTTTTCTCTTATTATTTTTGAATGCAGTCCATCAGAGGAATACTGCTAAGAAGTAATCAACAGTATTCATGAATGGGCACCACTTATATTTTGTCAGGGATTTAAAAATTGTAGGCAGCTGCACAAACTAACCTTGAAAAAGACAGCAGAGTGTTCTCAATTGATCCATAGCACATAAATGATGAATAACCATTTGCTTCATAGACAACTTTGCCTGCCATTTTGCTGCTAGGCAAAATGCAAATAGAAAAATAGATCTAATTAAACACAAATGCTACAAGAAATTTTGAAAACAAACCCACCAAGAAATAAACCAACAATACAGTGAACAACAGAATTATATAATTCTGCAGAAAAGTAGATACAGTCCTGAAGTTAATCTAAACTCAACAAAAGCATACCAACTTTTTTTTGCCCCTTAAATTCTCCCTGGGAATGGTAGACTTGAACCTCTGCCGAAGAGCAAAATTTGCAACAGGGCAGGTGCAGCTTTTGTGGCTGAAGTTCTGTGCCTCTTGGCCCCTCTTGGGGATGCTTCTTGGTTCTTCAATAATTGGGCCTGGAGCCTAACTTAAAATCCTTTTCAGGCATTCTGTTTCTCCCATATAAAATGACAGGTCTCCTGCGTGATTTGCTAATCACAGCTCAAACCATTTTTGAGGCCACATGCTCATGTTGAAACCTTTGTCTCGTGCCTACAGTGCCCACAGTTGAGGCAATCTACCTTTGCCCTTAGCGGTTCCAGTTGAACAGTTTTCTTTTGCTAGACAAGTATGTGGATTTACCCTTCATTCATGAGCTTGGTGAGGATGTGGCTAGGGGTTGCTTTCCCTGACAAAACCGTTAAATGAATGTGTGAGTGGTTAAGCAGAATATGGGAGGCCTCAGAGATAGGGCAGGCCTCAGGCGACCTAGCACAGGCCCAGGCCTGCTTGCCCCTGGTCTCCCCCACCCTGAGGGATTTTGTGCTCCACTCCCTGCCCCTTGAGTTCACTGCAGGTCTTAGCCTGCTCCCAACCCAGGCATTCCGCCATCCAAGGTGGCCCAAAGGTGGGCAGTGTAAGACTAGGCCTAAGCCACCATATGTAAACACATAAGCAGGATGGACAAAAGCCAGGAAAAGCTCCCTCAGGGAAAGTAGTTAAGAAGGAACCAAGTCATTGATGAAACAGGGAAAAATATCACCTGCATCAGATGAAAGAAGCTGGGCCTGAGCACATGGGAAGCCCCTACCCAAGTCCCACCATCTGGAACAAAGCAAGGCTTTGGGGAGATAAAAGAGGTCCTGAAGCCCACTGTTTTGAGTCTTTTTTGGATCCAGACGTAACAGGTTCCATCCCTCTGACTAGTGCCTGGCAAACTTAGTTGAGGTTGTTGTGTAAGTGTGGATGAGAGCATGGGTGTGTAAACGAGCAAATAGATATACTTTGTAATCAGTTAAATTTGCTGTTGTTTTAAATTCACTGGGTTTCCGTGTATTCTAAAGAAATGCTTGTGTCTCAGTACTCAAGTCAAAAGTGATTTGAGTGTGGCAATTTTTCAGGGCTGTGTGTGAGTGACTGTAAGCTGAACCTGAGAACTCACGTGTGTAACAGCAGTAAAAGCTACTAGCGTCCAGGGGCTGTTAAAGCCTGTAGGCCAGAGGTCCCCAACCTTTTGTGCACCAGGGACCAGTTCTGTGGAGAAAGGTTTTTCCGTGGACCGGAGTGTGCGTGGTTTTGTGTGCTGCCTGCATCCCACGGATGGGGCTTTGTTTGTTTGTGTGGACTGGTTGCTGGCATGCCGCGGCCCGATACCGGCCTATGGACTGGGGGTTGGGGACCCCTGCTGTAGGCCTCAATCTGCTTCTCCTCTGCCCAACCCAGGGACTTAATAGGACTCAGCCTGCTCCTCACTCACCTTCAAGGTTCAGCAGCACCCAGCTTGCCTTTCTGTTTTTTTGCAGAGGAGCCTGGCTGATGCAATAGGCTCAGCTTTTTACAGAGATGGTCAACCTCATGGCATTTGTGCTATTGTCCTAGCAAGTAGTACTCCCTGCCAGACTGTAAGGCATTCCATTTTTTAATGAGGCTCCAATTGTTTGTGGAGTTTGTGGCATCTCCTTAAAAAACAGGCTCGCTATAGATAGTCCTCGACTTACAACCATTTGTTCAGGGATGATTCAAAGTTACAACAGCACCGAAAAAAGTGACTTGTGACCGGTTTTCCCACTTACAACCATTGCAGCATCCCCATGGTCACATAATCAAAATTTGGGTGCTTGGCAACTGGCATGTATTTACGACAGCTGCACTGTCCCAAAGTCATGTGATCACCATTTGTAACTTTCCCAGCAGCTTCTGACTAGCAATGAAGGAAGATAGATTCATTTAACAATCCCATGATTCACGTAACAAGTGTAGCAAAAAAGGTCCTAACATGGGGCACAACTAACTTGTTTTGCTTAGCAACAGAAATTTTGGGCTCAGTTGTGGTTGTAAGCTAAGGAGTACCTGTACCTGCTTGCAGAACAGCACCTATATACATTGTTCGTCTGGAAAAACACACCTATTATTAAATAGAGTGGTACTTTGGTACTTGTTAATTGGTTCTGGGAGATGCGATGAGTACCAAAAATGATAAAGTATCAAATTTTTCCCATAAGGAATAGCATGAGGAAACTAACATCAGTTCTAGCTTGCACATTGAGTACCAAAAAAAAAAAAAAAATACAAGAGTCAGGACATTTTCTTGTCAAAATGTGACAAGTACCAAATTTGACAAGTTTCAAAACAATTGAATACCAAGGTACCACTGTATATATTTCAATGATCTTTTAAAAGGCTAAAAAAAAATATCTGAGGTCTGATAGACAATGTAAACAGGGCAAAATTTATTTTCTGCTACACTTACCAATTTGGATATTTGGGAGCTGGGGTGAAACCGTTAAAGAGTTCTGCTAGTTCCATTTTCTAGCTAAGTGATAGGAAGACTAATAATCCATCTAACAGTCTTCTGGAAGACTAATCAAGCTGTGTCCTAAAACAGTCTGGCTGGCAGGTTGGTAGAGCGGAAGATGACCTGGCAGAACCTAGCCATTTTCTTAACGTAACCTCCCTCACCTGCATTCCTCCCGTCTCACCAATCTTTCAGCTGGGCTACTTCTGAACATTGGTCAACTTCCAGCCTAAATCCTACAAGTTGTCTGTTAATAAGGTAGCAATTTTTCCACCATGTACATCATTTCAGTCCTGCTTATGCTAAACTACACTCATTACCTTAACACTACTTCTCCAGGCTGCTTAGTTACATTTTGAACTTCTTTGCATTGTAAACCTGTTGACAATTTTGGAGTCAATTGCAAACCTGGTCATCTCTCATCTTCCAGGCAGTTGAAACTATACTGTCCCATTGTAGAACAGTGGCTTTCATTCTTTCATAATATACGCCAGCCATTTATCCTATTTTCTACTTTATGTTCTTTTACCAATCCAGGAGACAAGTCTTTTTTATTCAGTGACTCCAATAAGGAATTTCATCAAAAGGCACCACATGGTAAAAATAAACTTCACTTATTACCCTTGGCACTCCCAGTGTAGGTTTAAAGTGAGAAAACTTAAAACTTTGCTAAAGCTATGGCTTGATGCTTCAACTAAAGTATGGCTTTGGATAATTTATTTGGCATAGACCTTAAGTTGACCAGCCTGCCATTTTTTCAGATTACACCTCCCACACTCAAGTCCTTTTTTAAAACCAGTCTTGTATTGGCTGCTTTCCAGCATTCTGGTACAAAGACATCTGAGGCATATAGAGTATCTTTTTGTTAGCAGAGGTGTCTCTTGATCAAGAGCCTTTGCACAAATAGTAAAGAATAATTGTAAAAGCACTATGTGAACAGCTGGATACAACAGTATGTGAAACATCAGGAACTTAAAAGAAACGGAGAAACTTTATTTGCAGATAAAACAGAAAGAAATGGAGAGGGCCAGGATCTGAGATGAGAAACAAATAATATTGATATTTTTGTTGTTAGTTTTTTTTTTTGAGGCAGGATGCCTTTTAATATAAAATAAGTAGGCACTTTTTGTCTTGAAGAAATGGTTTGCATTTTTCGGAGCAGACATAAGGTAAGCATGATGAAGAATATCTCTTTCCCTGGGATAAAAGGAAAACCACAGCAATAAAGAGAAGGGGACAAGATTTATTTTGTAGATTTTTTTTTCTTTCTGCAAGCAAAACTGCTTTGATATAAAATGAGTCCAATGATACAAAGCTATCATCCACTCAAGCAAAAGAAAACCTCACATTACAATGAATGCAGGTTATACTGACATTCTAATGCTAGTGTAAACCTCACCCCGGACCAAGATCGTTTCTGCCGTCTCTTAAAGCAACAGCACACTGAAAACCATGGGAGTATATTGCAATATTTATGAATTTACTGGAAGAAATTGTTTAATTAATACAATGGCAAAAAGAACTGTTGTCTTCACATTGTTGTTTAAGTTTCGATCACATGTCATTAACGTCCATGTTGTTAGTTCAAAATATATTACTTAGATTTTTGTCATTTGTATGAAGATCAAGTTCTGAGGTATCCTTTACTGTAAATGTTGAAGCAACAGGCCAGGCAGATGTATGATGCAAAGGGTTAGCGGTAACATCTTTTAGTAACTTCTCTATATGTTACTGCAAACAACTGTTAGTTTACATTAAAAAAATGTTCTCCTATTCACAAAGAATATGGCATAAACAAAAGAAAAGTTGACAAAAACTATACACATAAAATAACAAGACTGATACACAAATAAGGCCATCTGCAAAATTAAAAATCCAACTCTTGTCATATTTCACAATAATTTCTACAGGATAATTTACATCTTAGAAACTTAAATATTTAATGCACAGGAGAAAAGAAAATACTTTGAGGAGCCAACTGCATTATCTCTTGGAGGACTTGTCTAATTTGCTGACCGGCAATCGTTTTTGGGGAGTTGGAATTTTGGAAGACTTTCCCGAGGCAGACCGAGAATTCGGTCGGGGTGTTGGTCTGATTGGGGTATGAACAGTTTCTGATTGGTCTGAGCACACTGACTGGATTTCTGAAATGTCGAAGTCAGAGGCATCGCTGCCCCGGCGGCTGCTTGCTCTACTCCCGGCTTTACTTCCGGCACGACTTCCAGGCCTGCTTGGTGTTTTTCTAGTTTCTGCAAGACAAAATGAAAGACATCCATGAAGACATCCATGGTTAGTGGAACAGACAGCAAACGGAGGCTGCTTCTGAAGAGGGCCTTCTCACATACTTGAAATCTGACTCAAGGTAAATGCAACTGGCTCCTTCTACTGCTTCATAGCATTCCAGGCTGAAAAGACATGTCTCGATTATAATAAGATTTATATAACGGTAAAACCAAGAGAGACTGAGTTACAGACTGAAGGCTAAGGAGAGACAGATACTTTCAACTTCTGCAAGTGGGATGTCCACACGGACGCCCATGGCCCATCCCAGCAAATCCAATACTCACCTGCAAAGTGTGCTCTGGCTCTTGTGGCTGCTGTTGAAATTAGGCCATTATTTTCTCCAGAATGAAAAACTTTCCCAGAAAGATATCCTGGAAGTCTAAGTTTACTCCCTTGTATTGGAGTTCCCTGTAGGATATAAGAGTACTGAGTGAAGCACGGGCATTAAACAGGGCTGAACTTGGAACTCTACCCAGATCACAAGAAAATGCTTTGACCGGATAGTTTAAAAGCAGGTCAACAGGAAAACAAACAGAGAGGCTGTATTTATTGCTGCCTTCTTGAGATAGGGACTTGTCTGTTGTTGTCTGCGCAATGTAGCAAGCTACTGTATACACCGACAGGATTACAGTATATATGTATACTGGACAGTATACAGCATGCAGTATCTGAACAAATAAATCTTACACGTCAAGATATATACTGTATATAGTTACCAATTTAGGATCAGATTTCAGAGAAGCTCATAGTGTATTTATGTATATTGAAAGCTCATAGTGTATTTATGTATATTATTGTTTATGGTGCAGCCATTTTTTTTTCTGTCACAAACCACCATATAGCTGCGTAACTGAGCCCATAAGATGGAAGACTGGAGGTTTCTAAAGTCCTTCAGAGAAACCCTCTGAGTCTTTGCAACCTGGGCCCACCTCTTTCCACGGATTAGACACTTGATAATGTGTATATCCTGCATATGGCCCAAAGACCAGAGAATCACGTGACCATGGGGATATGGTACTGGTCCTGTGTGTGAAAACAACCATGAGTTACCCATTTTCAGTGACGATGTAACTTTGGATGGTCCCTAAATGAATGATTATAAGTCAAGGACTCCCTGTACTAATCAATATGGATAAACCTAGCACCTTTCAGATTTATTTCTAGTTAACGTGTTTCATTAACATCTACAAAAACGCGAATACATTTCATTGGATCCAGACTTAGCACAGATATATTGAAATCAATGGGACTGGATTAATTGTGAATGACTTAAAAGTTGCATTGGTATTAATGGGTTTACTCTAAAAAATGAGTAAGCTGCAGGATACTGTCCATGAACAGTAATTAAAATAATCTGAAATGTTATTTTTATGGAGGAAAAAGAGTTCCATTGTCCACCAGCAGGCATCACATTATGTTCTGGCCAGTGTAACTCAAAAGACTGTGTAAAAATTGAAATCCCCATCCCCTCCAACATGCCGCTCCTTGTACATAGGGGCACGACATAATGTACCATCTGTGTCTTTCTGCTTGGAGACTGAAAAGAAGGTGAACTATGTACAACATTCTTAATGTCTATGTATAAAAAGTGTTGGGCCGTGATGTCATAAACTCTCTTCTTAATGTTCAGCATCAAGAAACAAGATGCCTAAATTGTTGGAATTCAAAGGAACCTTCTGATCTTTTATCGAGGGTATGAATAGAAGCCAGACTTCCCAATATGGACCCCAGGCTAAATAAATCACAGATATTTCTTCCGTGGTTTATTTAAACACTCCAGTTGATAGAAGGAGGTACTGTATTTTGTTCATTTCTATTCCAAAGTATTATGGCTTAATGTGATGTGAATATAGCAATATTGATGGTGAGGTAAATACTTTTCGACGTAACAATGTCACAATCTAATGCTCAATTTCACCAACGTTTAGAATTCTTAATTTCTGCAGCATCCCTCTTCTGTCCTGGATACGAAATTCCACCTACTTTATCAGTAATAGTGATAATATTTGCCAAGAAAAGCTTTCCAAAGAGTTCAATCTGCCAAAGTAAGTTTTTTTGTTATAGTTAGCTATTGGCTAAGAACAGGACTAAATAGAATGGAGTACAGGTATTCCTCAATTTATGACCATAGTTGGGACCAGAATTTTCAAGTCATCGTTAAGTGAGTTGTGCCTGATTTTAGGACCCTTTTGCCAAAGCTGCTAAGTGAATCACTGCAGTTAAGTGAATCAATCATGTAGCTGACAAGCCGGCTTCTCCCACTGATTTTACTTGGCAGAAGCCAGCTGGGAAGGTCACAAGTGGCGATCGCAAAGGATGCTGTGATGCTGCAACTGTTGTGAGTGCATGCTGGTTGCCAAGTGACTGAATTTTTAGCATGTGAACCATGGGGATGCTGCCCTGGTTGCAAGCGTGGGGGGTGGTTGAAAGTCACTTTTTCAGAGCCACTGTAATTTCGAACAGTTGCTAAAAGTCAAGGACACCACCTGTATTTAAAAACTGACAATCATTCATACTCCATATAGTTTTATACTTAAGCAGCAGAAGTAATATGGTATTTTTTCTGTTCTAATTGCTGTAATATGGTATACAGATATATGATTATTGAATGAGATTATATTTAATAGAAATTATATGGTTTAAAGTAATATATCTGCCTAAATTTGAAGTATGTAATTATTTAAATCCCTAATATATTTCAGTCACTAAAGTTCCAAAATGAGTTCCTTCTTCAACATGCCTTTTGGTAAATCAATACTGCTGGCAGATGAACAGCCACTCATTAAGTTCTGGCTCATCACGATCACAGCAAAAGATGGGGAATTGTGGATTTCCTTCCCATTCTTGTTCCCCTTCAGAATAATACAACCGAGATGGAAAATTTCATGTTGTACGAACAAGGGCTCTTTGTATCCTATGGGCCCATTCATGGCATGCCACTCCAATTCACTGGTGTTATAGCAAGAGCTCCTGGGAATTGAAACGTTACCCTGCAGGCAAATCTTTTTTTTCTGGAGTGACACACTAACAATAATCTCCCAAATTGGTGCCACTTAATGATTATAAATCCTGTAATATTCATTCAGCAGAAAGGGGATGGGGGTTGATTTCCAGCTCATCAGGAGAGCGTCAGGCTGAGGAAGGATAGCCGGAGGCCAGTTGAGGATATGCAAGATTTGAGGCTAAAACACCTCAAATTTAAATTTATCACTGCACATTTTAGAGTTTTGCAAATTATATTGTTAATAGATTTTCCCAGACATTTTTAATTTAATAAACTTCCTGACTTAAACCTAGGTGTTGGATAGGCTAAATTACCTGAAGACCATAATTAAACATCTGCATGTTTTAGAGCAAAATAACATTAGATTGCAAGCTAATTATGAATAAGGCCCAATTAGTCTTTATATCAATGATATAATCAAATAAAATTATATTTAACTTACTGCCAACATAGGAATGAAGATATGTTATTTGTATGCAAGTGTCTGTTAACAAAGATTTTATATATAAATCGATAGAAATTATATAAAAATTTATAGTAATCTATACATTCATAGGAATCTATAAATTTCACTTGTATAAAATCGATTATCATTTTGAAAAGGACTACATGCTCAACAAGGCCCAAATAGGAGTCAAACAAACTTCAAACAATTGATTAATTTACAAGTTTAAAAAAGAGAAAAATACAAAATTGATGGACAGAAGAGAGAAAACAAGTATGAGTGCATTAATATGGAAGTTGATAAGGAATGGAAATCATTGTTAGCTAACAGGATAGTTTTAGTGAAGGAAATGTGGTTAGACTAAAAAAAAATCTGTCCATTACTGTACCTCTGTGGATGATACTTGATATTCAGAGCACTCTGATGGTTTACAAGGAGAGGACGTTTTGCTGTTTATCAACCATGGTTTACCATAGTTGCGTGTTAAAAGATGGGGTGTCTGTATGAAACAATGGCAAATCACAATGTGAAGAACAGTTGTTGGAAAACAATGTCATGAAATGGAACAGTCAGGTTATGAAGAATGAATCTCACAGTAAAAGTCCAAAACAAAACATCAAAACTGAGCAGGACCAAGTGATGACAAGCATTCTGTATGAAAAAGGATTATGTGTGTTTTCTAAAATGCAGTGGTGGTGGGGGGGGGGTCAATGTTTTTCTCCTTGAACAAGTTGGTTCTGTGGTCTAATTGGCTTACATGTTTTTTCCCAGTCCTGCATGACCGCTGCATATTGTAAGGCAGGGGAGAGGAGGAAACAACAAAAAATTTCGTTAGTGTCTTTGGAAAAAAATAACTAAAATCTCCCTATTGGTTTTTAGGGCAGCTTCACTGCTTTTAATTGCTGTTAGGTGGGCTCAATCCTATTAAGCAACATTAAAGATTGTTGCAATGTATATCAAGTCTATCAAAGATTGCGCAAACCGTACCTTGGGTGTGCTAGCAGCAAGAGCTGAAATTGGAGTTCCTTGGGCAGGTTGATTGGATACAGACATGGATCTGTTGGGAGAAGCGCCCCTTGAAGAAGGCCGTGATCTACGTCCTCTTGATCGGAAGGCAGCCATACTTTGGGAAGCCCCATCTGCTAACATGAACTTCTCTCGGAGCTCCATGTTTGTCCGCCCTTTTGCTACAGTGCGTGAAAAAGATAAATTAGGAATCTGATCATTTTGCCTCCCCTTCCTCTTCTACACCATTGCCTTGCCAAGTCTCAACAAATAAGCCAAACAAATCAAACACATTAGTAATGCGTTTGAAAAGGGTTCACTGGTAAAATGCGCGCATCTAATGTTCTAGGCCAGCAAAGATGAACCACGGTCAACATAAATCAGCATGATAATGGAATGGCTCAACATGCTATTTGGTTACTGAGGCACAGACACAATCTGAGGACCCACTCAACTAATGCTATTGCTTCTTGGGTGATTCAGAAACAGATGTTGGCTATGATAAGCAGACAAGAGAGAGAGAGGGAGAGAGAGCAAAGGATAAACCGTATTAATTCTAAACTAGAAATCATACAGTTTGGTAACATGCAACGCAAATAGAAACTCCCAAACTCTAAAGAAGGGTTGGGATGTTAAATACCAACAATGCTGTTATAATATGAAAGAACAGTGCACAAGGATCAGACACGTAAACATGTTTAGTGTTTGATGCCTCTGGGTTAGCAGCGAATGGCTTTTGAGACACTTTCTCAAGGTCATTATTTAAATTTAGAGGCAAGCTCTCAAGCACCAGCCCAATGCAGCAAGGGTTAAGCTAAAAACTGTAATACATGAAGCGTAATACGTGAAGCGTTTGGTTAAAACAGATTTGGATATATATATATATATATATATTGAAGCAGAGCGAGAAGAAAATTGAAAAGAAAATAAGAGCAGGAGAGAAAAGAGAGGGATTTGCCCACCTATAGTAGGCTGAGTGGTAATTGAAGAGTTTGATTCCGAACGTAACATTTTACTCCCATGATGATGAACTAGAAAAAATGACACAGGATATGGGTCATATTAAAAAGAAAATTGTTAGCAGAAGAAGAATCAATCACAGCAGATACGCAAGAGACTCAAAGCTGAAGAGCAAGAAAGAGAATCTGATGCAACTTTTTGCTAGCTCTTCCTAACTGAGATCAAGCCTCTAAGGAAATAGTAAAGACTCCTAGTATGATTTCAATAGCCAATACTTCCAATGCCATCTCTGATAAAAAACAAAAACAACACTTCTCTGTCAAAATGAAGAAATGTAACAAAAAAAAAAAATGAAAGGGACAAACCATGCCAACCTGAAAAAGAAGACAAAATGCCACACAGTATTTAAATAATCACTACTATTCACATTTTATCTTTCTAAACATAGGGCTGTTTTTTATTATTATTATAGATTTTCAGAAGATTGAAATCTTGTTCCTCTCCTTAAGTGAGGTCAGCCTTAAAAATGCTATTCTGTTTGGAAATAAAGTTCACTTATTTATTTATTTATTTGTTAATTTAGTTTCAATCTTTTTTCAAGGAGTTCAAATTGCCTTACAAAGCACTCCCTCCCCAAAGCACTTTTTTTTCCCCGCAACGGCAACCCTATGAGTATGAATGGGTTGAGTTTTAGATTCCTATTCAGGGATGTTGAAATTTATTTCAGCAAACCATCACCAAAAAAAAAAAAAAAAGAATAATAAAATTCAAAACTTTCCATACTTTTACACACTGGTATTTAAAAGAATTTTATTCTTGCAAGGTGAAACTTGCTTATGACAACACAAAATATAGTATAATAGGAATCCCTCCCTTGAATTGTATGGAAAATGAAGGAAATCTGGTTGTGTTACAAAATATCGGTGTTCAGTCCAAAAAATAAGGAGCATAATGTCTCCTTGTTCAACACCTATTTGTAGAAACTGCCAACTAGAATTGCCTTTGTTAGCTTGAGTAGTAGCTGCTAATATGGGGTCTTTGCTTGATGAATTTAACTCAGGGCGCCTCAAACTCCATGCCGGCTAGGGAATTCTGGAAATTGAAGTCCACCAGTCTTAAAGTGGCTACGTTTGAGGAGCCCTGGGTTAACCCCTTTGAAACAACTTACCGTAGTCTCTCTTTTTTCCTTTCTACTCATTTCTTCCTGTCATTTCTTACTTCCTCCTTTCTCTTTTCTTCCTTTCCCCATGCAACAATCCCTTGCCCTTATTTGAGTCTATCTTGTTCCCTTCACCCTATCTTTTCTTTCATCAAGTCTGCCGGAAAAAAAGGAGGACGTGTACACAGAAATGTTAAGTTTTGGCAGGAGAGAGGGGTTCGTAAATAGAGATGGAGATTCATTTTCTAATCCGAGGACAATCCATTAATGTTGTAAAATAAGTTGTTAAGTCCTGATGTTCTTAGCATGTTCCATATGGGCAACAGTATGCTAATTGGCCAGTCAGGCTCTAGGTTAGAGATCACAGCTTGTATAGAGCAACATGAACCGATTTGGGAATAAAACACTGCTTGTGTTGTGGCACTGGCCAAAATACGTCTAATTGATTTGCAATTCATGGAACAGAAAATACATGCAATGGTAATTCACGTTCTCAGTAGAGAATAACATGGCTACAATCTAGCTACGATTGCTTATGGACATTCCCATTTTCCTGTCAAGCTAAGCAGGTAAAGCCTGGGGAAAAAGAAATATTACCTGTAAAAATCCAACTGAGAACAGTGACAACAAAAGGCCAAACAAGTCCTGAAAATTCTTGTATCTATCAAGGTAAGGACTCTAATACCCCATCTTAGTACTATCATCATCCCATTTTAGTGCCGTCAACAAATGTGAGGTCTTTTATTCCTCTTCTGCTTATTGTGAGAATTCAGAAAAATAAACTCTGCTCCTCCCACCTCTAAAGTCAAATTAGATTCTTACAAAGGAGAAATAAATAATATATAAAGTAGGGTAACCGCTTTCTTTTTTTACTAAAGGTATGTTTTCAGTACAGGTAGTCCTCAATTAACGACCACAGCTAAAGCAAGGAAGCTGGTGAGTCATGCCTGATTTTATGAATCTTTCTGTCTTGGTTGTTAAAGCAAATCATGCCGTTGTTCAGTGAATCATACACAGACACTAAGTGAATCCAGCTTTCCCCATTGATTTTGATTGTTGTAAGCCAGGCGGGAAGATCACAAATGGCGGTTATTGCAACTTTCATAAGTACGTGCCGTTTCACAGGTGCCCAGCTTTTGATGACGTGTCCGTGGGGATGCTGCAACAGTTGTAAATGCAAGAACTGGTTGAAAGTCACCTTTTTGAGTGCCACTGTAACTTTGAACAGTCCCTGAATGAATGTTTGTAAGTCAAGGACTACCTGTAGCTTGTGAGCACGTAAGTGATAATTTAGCCAACAGGAGAGTTCCACGCTTATCCTAGAATGCCATATCCACCATCTCCCTGCCATTATCCATGTTATCTGCCTTGCAGAAATTGCAATCCAAAACATTTGAAGACCATATGTCTGTTCACCTCTGTCCCAGATTGTTCGGTATGCAGTACTTTTACATATGAATATGTACAAAAGTATAGCTTTATAAGTAAATTAAGACTGAATTACGCGATCGAATTAAGACACAACTAGCGAGTGTGACGTCCAAGCTATTTTTCTTACATACCTCTGCAGGGATCATTTTTCACTAAGAACTCATCTAGGGCCATCCAACCACCTCCGACACGAACCATAACGGTGCTCCGCAGGATACGGACAAGACGAAGCTGCTGGGAATCACCAAACTGTGCCGAAGAAAGGAAAATAAGCTAAAGCTTTCCTATATATTCTAAACAGCAATGTTTCTCCAGCTAAGCAGGTTAAAATTAGCCACAGATAGATTGCTTTAAATCATTAGTAGAATTATTACCAAAGATATTTTCATTAAGCATATGATGATCAAAGCTGTTGTCAGATTGAATGTATTAACCCACAAGCTAGCAATGTGATTGGGGTGGAGTGAGGTAGAAGCGGAACACAAAGATCAAATGCTGGTTTCACACAAAATTTGCAAAAATCATGTGATTGTTTCTTATATTTCTTTCAAAGGAGAAAAAATATTAAGGAAAATATAATATTCTTACACCAAACAACTTGTTCCTTCATTACAAAAACTCTCCCTGAGCTTTCCTTACAGGAATAATTAAAAATAAAATGGAGAAAACTCAAAAGTTTTGTGCTGGGAAAGAAGAAAAAAGTAATTTTACTCATGACATGAAGCTCGATTCACTTTCTTGCTTTCAGGAAAGCTTCCCCTTTGTATAGCTAATGTATTGCATGGTACGATTCAGTTACCTTTTCTTCTTTTGTAGATTTTCTCCTATCTGGGAGGTAAACAGTTAGTGATTTCTCTCTTCTGCTACCTACTATTTGCACTGCTATGTTCTGATCACATATCCTGCTACTATTTCAGATAACTGTATTTAATCTATCTTTCTATTCTTTTTAAAAAATCATTAAAGGTTCAATAAAACCTGTTACATATCTACCATTCCTTAGTGATTGTACCTACTTGAGAGCTTCCTTTTTCATACAGCAACCACAAAGCATTAATAGTTTTGCTACTACTGGTCTTGCCCACCTGTTAGTATTAATGTAAACTAAGCAGACAAGCAAAGCAAAGAAATAAAAAATCAGGAAGGCAGGAGTTGATGTCCTCCAAGATCAAAAGGAAAACCTCTCCAGTCTGATGGACTGCAGAAGTGTTAGGACTACAACAATACAATACAATTCAAATAAGCATATATAACAGGGATATGTAAATCAGCTTGGTCAGAACTGAATCCTCAGTTCTGATAGCTGAACTCATTTGATACTTTAATTTGACTGTCCAAATCAATTCTGAACAAACATATATGCCTTCCGAGTCAAATACTCGATTTGGAGATTTAATTCAATCAGCTTTAGTTCTCCAAATCAAAGGTTTGAAAACCTCTAATATGTCATTCCATATGAATTCAAACATTTATTTAGAGAAGTGTGCTTAGATATAATAATATTAAAATAAAACTAAAATAATTTTTCTTCATCCCGGATTTAAGTAATCATGAAACTTACTACTTTATGTTTAAGCATATATTGGTAACCTTTAAACCAAAGAAGTTTTATCTATTGTTTGATTCTAGTTTTTATTCAGCTCCTTTCTTTCTTGGTCTGCTGTAATAAGGAATCATTTCTTATCATGTCCAAACAAGGAAACAATGGTTAGCAGATCTGGAACATGGCAGGTAGCCAACTTAACTGAACTTGTTATTCAAAATCTTAATAGTCTCCTGGTTGAGACTCAACAGAGAATCCAAGGCTTCCGCTTTATTTATTGCAGCACATCAGGAAAGGAAAATTAAGAGAAAAGAGCTGCAGGAGCACCTCATGACGTGAAACCAATGCAGAACTATTTGTATTGGGCCAATAGGCAAAAGGACACTGTTTTGTCATTGTGGGATCATAACGGCCAGGTGCAGACCCCTATGTTATGGGGACACTGAATGAGCATTGTAAAGCCAAAGGCTGTTGCAATCTAGAGATTTGTGCTGTAGTTTTAAGCTCCCTACTAGAGGAAGAACATACTTCCCTTTCTATTTCCTCTGATTGTTATTCTCTCCCTTCATTTTGCTCTGCAGCATATTTGCACTCCTGATCATTGCAAGAACTAGGTGAGAGGACAGACAAGACCAAGAAGAAAACGCTCAGGAAGCCACAACTAGTTAGCTTTCCATTAAATTAATAATGAAGTTCACTAAGTTTAAACACTTCCATCCCAATCACTGCCTAAAAAAACCTTTTGTATGATCTACCCTAGTGACTTGTGCTGCAAATCATTTTGCCGTTAGCTTCTGCTATGAAAAGAGTTCAGAACTTCTCTAATATTTAATGCCTGATCTTTCACAAGGGCATGAATCCCCAAAGGTCCAACTGGAATAAGAAGCCAAATATTATCTTTCAAAATTCAAGCAAACTTTTGTTTGTCTAGTAAATCTTTCATTGCTAAATCATACAACCGAGCTTACCTTTTAATATAACTTAAGATACAGCTTAAGCAAACGGGGGGGGGGGGGGAGAAGCATATTACTTCTTAGGAACCAAGTAATAGTAAATCAGATAAAGATCACTATGCCAGTAACAAAATGTTATTTTAGAAGTATTCAAAATACTAGTTTGGAATGTGCACTGTGTGAAATTATGGAAATAGACATAGCTATGAAGACTTTTCCCTTTCTTCTTATAAGGTTTTATGCTGCAGCAACTGTTTTTCATATGAGTCCTTTGGAAAATGGACTTTGCTTAAATAGTTCTGGGAAGAATTAGCCAGAGAAATTGGAACTGTAACATGAGACGTTCACCCAGCCCTCCTACAGCCACAACTTCATCCAAATGCTGACTGTGGTTATTTTCCTAAAGCAGAGTGGGAAGTCATGATCACATATAGATGAATCAGGAAAGACTATCCCCTTCCTGCTTCCTAAACTTTTTTGGGGAGGATTCTACCTTGGTTCCAAGCTGTAATATTCATGTTTCATTGTCCAGAAGCTCTAGCAGTAAATCAAGAGGGACCAGACACAATTTAATTTTCTTTCCAACCAATAAAACCAAGGAAGTTGTTTGAGGAATCTCCTCTGTTTGCAGGGTTCTTTCGGAAGCTTATCCTTTACTCTTGTTGTGTTTTTCCAAAATCCTTATAAACAAAACCTGTCATAATTATTTGGAGTGGCTAAAATATCAACATTATTCCAGACTTGTATCTAGATGCTTAATATTCCTGATCATGCCTTTCAAAAATGTAAAAACAAAACAAAACAAAATGGGCAAGTAAGTCTACTATACTTCTCTTAGGTCAGTGTTTCTCAACCTTGACAATTTTAAGGCATGTGGACTGGGAGTTGCTGGCTGTGGAATTCTGGGAGTTGAAGTCCACATGCCTTAAAATTGTCAAGGTTGAGAAACACTGTCTTAGGTAATCTGGGATTGCAAATAAGAGAACTCCTTTCCCTTGATAAGGATGCCCGGCTATTGTTTCTTTTCTCTGCCTCTCTCTCCAGAAGCACCAGTTCCTTCAACAGTTTGTTCAGTTTTACACTGTCTTATATGCTATCATTTCTATTAAACGTTCAAGACAGTATATCTGACAATTCTCTTCATTTAATCCTCATCATAGCAACTGTCTAAGCATAGATTCAACTCGGAATGTGCCTGATTGTCCTCAAATACCAAGTGAGCTCCATTAGGTTAGGAGTAGATAGGAAATCCTATCCCAGAATTTTATTAATACTGTTTTATATATAAAAAAATTAAGCAATGTCCGCTATTAAAGACAGTTTCATAATGATAACATTGTGTTACCCTTATGTATACAAATTCCTTTTTAATACATATGTATAAAAAGAACCACAGGAAGATGGACTTTAAAAAGAATTGAAGAGTCTCTGCCTCTGGCATCAGTGCAAATTTCAAACTTAGTGGAATCCATGTTCACTCATTATATCCTGGCTGAAATCTGGGGCCACTTTCCATCAAATGAAACCAGCTCACCCCCAAATGTTATTTTTTTCTTGTTTTGAATAACACAGCTATGTTAAAAAAAAAAAAAGCTAATAGTAAGCAGAGAAACAAGGGTATATTGAACAAAATAAACAAAATTCCCTTTTTGATTGATACAGTCTGAAAGGGGCTTGGCTGCATGCTACTGCTTTGCTTCTGAATACCCTAGCTTTTTCCTAAAAAAAAAAAAAAAGTGTGATGGTAATTACCTCACAGTAGGATGCAGCATGGAAACCTAAAAGCCATTCCATATAGCAATCATAGCGCAATCTTAACTACAGTTTTCAAGTGCAAATTACAGAGACAGTAGCTGAAAGCATTTGCACCTGAAGAGCATTTGGCACTATTATCTGGTTCCCTTAAAGTAATCTTAATTATGAGGCAGCGACAGGCAAAGAGACAATTCTCAGTATAAAAACACCTGTTAAGGCACCAAAGCTGAGCAAACAAGGAATTAGCTCAGGGTGAAAGGAAGTGGGAGGACAAATCACTGCAAGCTGAAATGATAATGTATTAAAAGAATACTAGAAACTCCATGTACATTCCACTGTTTATACCTGACTTCCCAGGAAGAACTGACAAGAGATGGAAAATGGGAAAAAAAACACAATTAGTTTAACAGGAAATGTTCCACATGACTCTAGAACACACTATGAAAAGGCACACATTTCTTCTGCCATTTGACAAAGTCTTCCTTCATATCTATTTAAATCCCCCCCCCCAAATGATGCCCAACACATTTCCTAACTAATAAAACTGGGACATATGCTTTTTTTATGAAAACAGGATGATAGTGAGATGCATTAGTCAAATATCTTTGAATTCTAAGCATGTTGGAAAGAACGCCATTTAAATATCAATGAATAGTCCAATAAAAGATTTTACATATCCATGTAAGTATTACATTATAGCTTCTTCATTTTCTATTACTTTGTCTATGTCGTGATTATTATTGTCTGTTAGCAAGGCTGAAATAGGTTTTAATACTAAATTCACAGAATTCACGCTGTCTAAATTTGGTTTAATAACTCAGATCTTCAGGTTCTTTTCAGAGTAGCTAGGCATCAATCAATAGATGACATGAATGTATTTTTTAGACTTACTCTGTATTTATTGTCGCCAATCTGCTCCACCTGGAACCGCTTTGCACATTTACATTTTGCTACTTGCCTTGTCACCTGTCAATAAGATAACCAGAACCACTGTGTTAGATTTTTCAGCCATTTTGTATCATTGGTAAATTGTAGAGTATGACAATCTTTATGAAATTCTATTGGACAATACTTATAATAAGAGGTGAATAGAAGAAGAATACCTCATCTTCAATTTTGTCTGCATCTGTCAGAGGTTTGTATGCATCCTTGTTTGGATGAAGTGCTGCTACAAATTCATAATAGTCAATATAGCCATCACCATCTCTGTCAAAAATATCTGCTACTGCACTCATTTCCAGGCGACTCGTAGGAAATTCTATGGAAAAGAAAGTGATACTGAACATTAGAATTACAAAGTTTTAGAAAGAGATTACTTCTTGAATCATAGAATTAAAGAGAATTTTGCAGGCTTTCTAGTCTACTCCTCTGCCTGATATGGGAAGGGCGAAACTAGAGGATCTGAAAAAGATGGCTATCTACTCTATGAATGAATGTAACAAGAGTTGAACAATCTTCTGGCTCAATATTTCTTAAAGTCCCTTCTCATTTTTGAAAATTATGGATGACCTCAAAAGACCTTTTATATATATGGGTTATATTTATCAACATTAAATATTAAACTGATGCATTCATAAAACTTTCAAATAATATTGAACCTATTATATATTAACATAAAATAGTTCTCACAAAAAGCCCTGTATTTTTAACAAAAAAAAAAATGAGAACAGTGATATTGTTTTAAATTTTTGCAAATATCTTCCATAGCTGGTAAATAATTTTCATTTCACAGATCCCTGAAAAGCTCTTGGGGGAACCCTCCTTAAGAATAATGGTTTGTTTTAAAACTTACTTGAAGAGAGAATCCCATCAATAAATTCCTGTCTTGTTATCTTTCCATCCTGATCTTTATCTATCCTCCTAAAGAAGTCCATTACTCGAGATTTCTTGTGGTTCATCCACCGCATATACTTCTTCCGCCAAATATCAAAATCGAAATTGGCAAATTCCCTCAGCTGGAAAAAATTATCATGAAAATGATTTGAGAGATGAATTGGCTTATGGTACCCAATATCCATGATGCTAAGATTTGGGACAGAACTGAACATTGGTTTCCTCTGTAATGTGAAAAATCAAATTAATGTGAAAAATCAAGCTAGTCCTTTCTATTTCCTGCCTAGCTCTCTGATCTTGGATTCCCAGCTGCCTTGGCCAAGGTCTATGAGCCTGAAGACTCCTTCAAACTGCAGTTCAACTACATTTATGGATCCCAAGCTATAGATCAACTTAGCGTGAAGAATATGCAGAAGTTAACTTCATCTGTCATTTGAAAATAAGGTTTAAAATTATTTCCAATTATTAAAAGAAAGACGGTTAGCATTCATCATGAATACTCCCAACACAAACATAACTTTAAATTTTGACTAATAGTCTCTTTTGAAGAGACTATTGGTGCTTGCCTTCCATTTTACCATTTGGCAAACCAATGCATAACTCTACAGTTCCTTTGGTTCCTATTTTTAATGTAAAACCTTATTTGATTGCTGGGAATGGAAAAAGACTTGGTGGCACATAAACATTCATTCATTCAATCAATCAATCAATCATTATTTTGTGTGCCACCCATCTCGTCTAGAAGCAATGCTGATCCATACACATTTTCTCTGTCACTTGTGTCACTTGTCACGCCCTTCCTGTTGGTACATGACAGAAGCACATTGGGTGCCCTGTCCTTCCATGGAGTGTGCTGGGTACTCAATGTATGGCCATGTACTTTCTCTCCAAACATTCAGAAGAGAAACTGCACTGACGATCAAGGGCTAACCACATACCCTCTGAGTGTCAGAGGTGACGAATGGTTGGTCCCCCCTGCCCAAGAGAAATGCCGCTATCACTCATGCATGAAACAGAACTTCATTTAAGGCCCTGGGGTGGTTATTTTAACTACTGTTACTAACTTCTTCTAATCGGTCTAAGGCATCATTAAGTTTCCTTCGTCTCTCCAGGGCCAGGAGCCAGACTTGTTGCCATTTGCTGAGCAAGAGGTTAATCTGTGGATTCTTCGTCTCAATTTGGGTCTGAGCCCCTGGAGAATATATACTCGGGACTGTAGAACGTTTTCCTGTTAAAGACAATTGCATATGCATCAAAAACTCTGCATCAAAACTACACCTTTCAAAGCAATTTAGAAGAAAGATAATATGACACATATGCTTGTTTGGTTGCAAATAATACTCGGTTCTGTTTATGGAGGGTAGCTATAAACCCAGATGGCAGGAGTCAGTTACATTGGGCCACAGGAGTAAAAGTTATCAACTCCTAGTTTATCCTTGCCACTTTTTAAATGAGAAAAAAAAAAAAGCTTAAAAGCACTGTATGCAATAAAACAATGGTGAATTGCTGCTGCAATCTATAAACAGCCAAGTAATGTTGAAATATGATATTCTCAATGCCTCACAATAGAGCATTACTTACTTCCTCCTCTTCCCTTATCCAGTACAGGAATATGAGATTGGATTGGGCTAGTTTCAGCTGCTTTTCTTTTATGTGTCTTCGTAACTTTATCCACATCAGGCTGTTTTCTGGTCATTTCTTCCATGAATGTCTGCAATTAAACGGCAATTACTTTGACTAACATTGCATCAAAATAGCCTGAAAAATACTCAGCGAAACAACAGCTTCGGTGTAGTGGCCTACGGGGCCTATGATACATACATAATGCATCTGCATCACACATGATTTTTTCAGTATTTACTTTTAAGGTTTGTATCAATACAGGTAGTCCTTGACTTACAAGAGTTTGTTTAGCGATGGTTCAGTGTTACAAAGACACTGGGAAAAGGGACTTATGACCAATTTTCACACTTATGAGTGTTGCAGCATCCCCATGGTCATATGATTTATATTCAGATGCTTGACAATGGGCTCATATTTATGACTGTTGCAGTGTCCTGAGGTCATGTGATCATCTTTTGCAACCTTCTGACAAGCAAAGTCAATGGGGAAGCCTGGTTCTCTTAATAACCCAGGTTATTAATTTAACAGCTGCAGTGATTCACTTAACAAATGTAGCAAGACAACTCATAAAATGGGGCAAAACTGACTTAACAAATTTCTCACTTAGCAACAAAAATTCTGGCCTCCACTGTGGTCATAAATCAAGGGCTACCTATACTACAAACTTTCTAACACCAGAAGTGTAACAGGATTGATTGGTCTGCTGTGAGTGGATGAGAATGACAATAAAGTGATCAACTTTCTAATTCGTATGAAAATAAAATACTTGTACCATCACCTAAATCAGTGGTTCTCAACCTGCGGGTCGGGACCCCATTTGGGGCCGAACGACCATTTCATGGGGGTCGCCAAACAACACCATTTTTTTCCCCTTTTCCTTAGCTGTGCTACTCCCTTTTATTCTATTGGCTTTTGAAAGCCAATAGAATAGACTCTCTCGAATAGAGTCTAATTCTATTGGCTTTCAAAAGCCAATAGGAATTGTCCAGGCTGTCTCTGCTGTCTTTGGTGAGCCCGCCAAAAGTCCCATTCTGCAAACGGTGCGGCACCAGTTGAGTAGTCCTCGACTTACGACCGGTTGGGGGTCATGGCATTAAAAAGGTTGAGAACCACTGACCTAAATTGACAGAAAAATATGTTTTGTCCAACAGAGACAAACTCGTATTACAAAAAGATTTTTTTAGAAATACGTTTAGGACAAACCTAATGTTTGCATGAGTCAGTTCTATTTACCAAACAGTCATTCTGTTTCTTCTTTTAGTTCCCAGGCCTCAAAATCTCCTTTGGAGGTCTGACTTGTTTAAAAGAAACTTTCTGCAGGCCTTGCGGGGGGAGGGGGGGCTGCTTATCCTCTGTTAAAACTATTTCTCTTCCTTCCTTCCTTTTTTGAAATGAAGGAAAGACATGCTCTCCGTTTCCAGACACAGCACAGAACATCACGTTTGAAACAAAGGCGCCCTAACTTAGCACATACATCCTCTGGATTACTTTTGTTTTCTGTCCAAGACTTTTAGTCCCTCAGGCAGCAATCTGCTGCACTGTTAAAATACTGGCTAGTTTGCCCTCTGCAAGAACAAAAGAAAAGCTTACAAGTCATGTGCTACTGACATGTTTCCTTGCCAACGTCATTTTGAAGAACTCTTTTATTCTCTGTGCTACCTATTTGCTTTAAGCACAAAAGTCACACTCTGCAACAAACAGATACGTAACATTTAAGGAATGTATATGTTTTGGTCAGATAGGTGAGCAATGTAGGATTTTCAGTTTTGTAAATTTCTGGTCTGCTTGAAGTGCTACCTCCTCCCATCCAGGCTGAGAAAGAGCTTTAGGAGAGGGAGCCATAGTTCTCTTACCTGATGCTCTGCTATGAGTGCCTTGACATCATCAATCTCCTGAGGAATGACTTCTTTATCTTTTTCAGTCAGGGTTGTCTCTGCCCACTGCAGCCAGGATAATAGTGCTTCCAATAACTCCTGGTTAGCAATAAGAGCAGCCAGGGCTCCTGTCAATCTCTGTTGATGTTGCTTTGCCCATGCTACCACCTTAAAAAGAAGGAACAGCAATATGTTATGATTTCCACATTGTTGTTGTTCATTCACAAAATTAACCTTCCGTTCCCTTCTTGCTTAATGACTATTGCAGAGGTGATGGCCAATTCTTAAGTTTCAGGTAGACGGGCCATCACTATGTAACTTTTAATTGCTTTTAATGGAACGTCCATGTGCCTTAGACAAGGGTTTTCATTGACAGTTCAAGAAACAAGCTCACCTATTACTTAACATGATTATACTGCAAAGAACTGATGACTGGTTTCTATTGGGTCATCAATTTAAAGCAGGGATGAATACCACAGAGTCCCCTAAACGTCAGACTGCATTTCCTGTGCCAATTACAGCTCAACAATATTTGGAAATATTTGGGTTGTCCATTCCTGTTTCAAAGCTAATGTTTTATGTTCAGATCCCATTTTCTAGGTGGAGTGAGAAACTGACACAAATGTAAATGGATACAAGTTTCTGTTCTACTGTATTTCTTTCTCCTGATATAACCATAAAAAAGTCTAAAGCAAGAACTAGTACCCAAGACAGCACAGATATGTTAAACATTTTGCTCTCAACAGCTGGAATATTTCCTCACAACATGGCCTTGCTAATTGCTGGATGTCAAGGACTGACTGTGACTACATAGGATTGCTTGAATTGGACTGACCTCTTCGAATCTTGCTCGGATGATGGTTATCCAGTGTTTAATGGTAGTGATGGAATCTGGATGGCAAATAGCCAGGATGGCCTCTCCCATACCTGTAGCTTTAGTTAGCTCAATCTTTTTTTCTTCCAGTTTCTTCATGAATTCCTAAGGCAGAAAAGGCAGTGATTTCCATGAGATGTTGGCACCAAAGTCCAACATTCTAAAATAAAAGTTCTGAAATAAGAGTTGAACAGTTGCACCAACTGAAGTGAAAAGTCATAATAGTGAGGAACAAATCATTAATATTGGAATAAAGTGGCCAAACTAATAATCACTATAACCTTAAAGAAGGACACATATCTTTAAGTACCTTGGGCATGCTGCCGTTTAACATATACACGTCTTTCATAATACAATACTATTCATATCTTACTGCTTGTTTCTGATGAGTCAGGAAAACAAATACCAGTTGCTCCAGCGACTTTAATTTTGTGGGTTAATATCTGCTTTATTAAAATACTCGGCAAGAATTTAAGTAAACAGGACAGACTGTATTTTTAATCCTTAAAGTAGAGATTCAATTTTGTAGAAACAAATCATAGAACCTGGCAGAAACAGGTTTCACCTTGCAGGATTTGGAGACTCTTTTTGGAGTATTTTCTTACTACTGGACAGAAATGAACTCAGAGAAGAGATGCTTATAATGCACAACACAGTAGGTGATTATTATGAGACCCTGAATTCCTTTTCAGTCAGAATACGTCCCGAGACAAGACAACATTTCTAATTTATCGTCAGAAGGCTAGTAGGGTTAAGATAGACTATCACCCAAGTCCCCTTTATCTGCAGCTTGAAAAACACAAAAAACATCATACCACTGGCATTTAATGGCATAAATTTTTTTTTTCAGCTTCTCTTTTAAAAAGCAGTATTATCTGTGCATTATACTTCATATGTGAGTTAAGACACTTATTTTACTGAACCTTCTTGTATTCTAGGATAAAATCCAAAGCAAGGCAAGGCTAGACCAGGCCACACTTTTTCCATTGCAGCATATGCTCTATTTAGCCAAACTCCCATTCACCCAATGCACACATCCCAGACACCAGGCAATCAGGAGAATTCATAACACTTTCAAGGACAAGATAGCATGGTTGGGAAGACGTGGGCAGGAAAGTCGAGACTTGTTTAGGCAGAAAGGAAATCCCTCAGCCCTCCCTATGCGGTTAAAACCTTTGAGCCAAGGAGAAAGAGGCGGCATTTCTCCAAGCCTCTTGGGAGATGGGACAGGAGGTAGATCACCTGGGACAAGGCCAAGCAAAAAAGAATCCCTGGAAGAGAAAGGAAGATTGGTGGGAGGAGATTGGCAAGGTGAAGCCTGAGAACAGCTGCCTGGTTTAGGTGAGCTGGTTTCCAAAAGAAGCAGAAAAAAAGCAGGGCTGGAGCTGTAATGCTCAAGGAAGGAAAGAGAATAAGAGGATGACCTCAACAAGATTAACTGCAGGACCAGCTTAAGGACAGATCATCATGGAGAAAATCTATGTGGTCATTAGAATTGACACCAACATGATGATACACAATCAATCAATCAATCCATCCATCAAGTGCTATTTAACAATTCATTGATTAACAATGAAGCAGACTGCCTCTGGAAATAGAGGACTGCCTGCTGGAAGTATTTAAATAAAGGCCTTTTGTTGGGTTTGCTGAGGTAGTAGAATCCTGTAATGAGCAGGGAGTCGGAATCAATGAGCCAAAGGCCCCTTCCAAGCTTTACATTATCTGTAAGAATGATAAAGTCTACTGCTGTCTAATAATAACACCTCCATTAAGTAGATATGCCAGCTGAATTTACATTTATAGTATTATCAAAAGTATCAGTTACATAAAAAGAAGATTTCAGTCTCTAGCAACTGCTTTGCTTAATAAGACCTCTTTTCTAGAACAGCAAACACCCTTTCTTTGCTAGATATAAATAAGCCAGGAGTACTTTTATTTTACTGTCACGTTTCTATAAATCTAATTTTGAGAACTGGTCTGTTATCCCAGGGGTCCCCAATCCCCAGTCCGTGGACCGTTACTGGGCTGCGGCATGCCAAAACCGGCCTCTGCAAACAAGTGAAGCCCCATCTGCGGGATGCAGGCAACACACGAAAGCATTCCCCCTCCAGTCCATGGAAAAACCTCTTTTCACAGTCCCTGGCCCCTGCACAATCCAACTCACCCTATGCTGATCTATTAGCTTACGCAGAGCTTCTTCATCGTCTGGAAGGATCCCATGGAAACGCAGGGTCTGCTCAGCTTCAGCCAGCCATTCCAGAAGCACATGGACAACCGAGTGGAATTCCTCTGCCTGCACAAATGGAGGTGTGTGTGTTTGTGTGTCAAGGAAGGCAGAGCAAATATGTACGAAGACAATGGGCTCAGAATGGCAGTTACTTATCATTCAGCAACGAGATCACATTAACTTTCAAGTAAGAAATCTGATTTAAAAACCCTTGCTATCCCTGACTGTAAAATGTCAAACCTTTAAAAAAAAAAAAAATCTGAAGGAAGTCCAATGAACTGTTTCTGAGTGCTTTTAAATGTACTATAAGATTTATGCCACCCATGAAAGTTGTATGAGCAATTTGCTATCCTGCCTCCAGATCACAAAAACAATGCTTAAGTCTATGAGCTGAAGCCTTGCTAATGAACATCAGTTAGTCTGAGGGAAGAAAGGGGGAAGTTAATTAAAGCTGTGTATAGATCCCAGTTTCTCTCTGAGAGTTGAAAGCAACACTGCTCCTGAGATAGGGCTTTCTGGTGACAGTTTCTCTTTTTCCCCAGGTTCTGTACGAGCCTTAGTTTTTCAAATTATAATACGGTTTTGCAAAGTCCTGAACAAACAGGAAACAGGGTCTTCCCAAACATGCATGTACAGATAGTTCTTGACTTACAACCAATTGTTTAGCAAGTGTTTGAATTTATGATGGACCTCCCCAGGGCTCCTTAGGATCCAAATTCTGATGGGGGAGGCAATCCCTCCGGGATTACATGATCGCATTTTGGGAGCTTGCAACCAGTTCATATATATATAACCATTTGCAGCATCCCAAAGTCACATGCGATTTATAACAATTTTTTTTTGCCAGGAACTGGCATTTACTTCTAGTTTCTGCCTAAAAGTGCTTAACAGCCTGCAATGATTCACTTAACGACTATTGCAAAAATGGTTGTAGAATCAGGTGGGTCACACGGTGATGAGCATAATGACTGGCACAACTTTCAACAGTAATTTCGGGTTCAATTATGGATGTAAGTCAAGGACTACATATACACTTTGGAGCAAGTGGTGGAGACATTTCATAGTTGTCATTTAAATCTCTCTCTCCCTCCCTCCCTATCTACCTACCTACCTATCTCAAACTGTATATAATTATGGTATATATACATGGGATGTAGTTGAGAATCAGAAATTTTGCTTAAAATTCAATTTGGTCTGTAGAAGCAACTACTACTTTGGTATAGGTTATTTTCAGTTCCAAACATTTCCAGACAGTTTGAACAAGACTGGAAAAATTCCTGGGAAATCGAAGCTTCTGCAGACCACTACATGGGATAATGTATGAATCTGCCTGCAGAGGCTTGTTCATTTGTTTTAAAAACAAATTTCCTGTCTTGATATCACACGTGGATCAGGTCATTATGCTTCCTTAGACAGATGGAATTCACTGTGATGCTTTTGCTTCTCACCTGATGAAGGGCCTGTTCCAGTCGAGTTTGCTTGGAGACCGAGAGCGCACACACAGTCTCCCACCGAGTACCAAGCTCCTGCATTTGAACCTTAACCCAAGAGGAATCATCACGGCTACCTTCTATCAGCTCTCGAGCAGAGCGTTTCAGAGCCTGAACACTACTGGTCCTTTTCCCCAGTTCCTTTTGGAAGCCCTGAGCAAAGGAAATTTAAAAAAAAAAAAAATGACCCTCTGTTAAATAAACTGTGAAGCATTTTTATGACTTACATGCAACGTGATTTTTTTTTCTATATAAAAAACCCTCCTGAGCGCAACTAGTTTTAAAAGCATAAATTGCATTTTCTTAATTTTTTAAAAGTTAAATAAGGCGAAATGCTTTCATTTCAAAATTTTAATGAAGTCTTCCATCCATTGGACTTATTCTTAACATTTTCTAACATAGGCTTATTTTGCCTTGCTTTGCTCTTAATCAGCAGCATTCTACATGCCTTCCACAACAAAAGTTCAAACCTTATTTAGAAAATGGGTTCTTCTAATGGGAATGTTTTTAGGAGCTCTCTGGTCTGTAGGACCACTGAGAGTTGGAAACGTTTGTTGGCTTATTAAGCTATTTCTCAATCAATTATAATTACCGTAAATGCCGGCGTATAAGACGACTTCCGCGAGCGCTGAAATCGGCGCCAAAGACGGGGGTCGTCTTATACGCCGAGTCGTCTTATACGCCGGAAATACTGGTAGTTTCCGGCGTATAAGACGATGTTCTAGGAATGCGGCCCGGCTATAAAGACAGGGGTCGTCTTATACGCCGGGTCGCCCAATACGCCGGCATATACGGTAGACAATTCAGGATCCAAATGCAATGCTAATCTACACTGGACACTTTTAATTTAGTTTTCATGGCCGTATCAAGGAGGAAAGGGAACAGGCTCTCTGTGAATTGGAAATAAGCTAGGCCAAATCCCAACACAGTAAACCATGATTATTTATGATTTCAAAAATAAAGCTTCCTTATATTATTTGAGGTCAAGAGAATATTGCCTTACCCGCAGGTAATTTACAAGGCACAAACATCTTGAAATTATCAATTAAAATAACTTAAGTTTTATAACATAGCACAGATTCCAAAACGAATTTTCGAGCCAATCAAATCCCCCGTTTTTCCTAAGAATTTTTTTTATAGAAAACCTACAATGTAGGGGTTTTAATTTATTAAATAATTTTCATGAGTCTTTCTGACAAAGTATAAATTGATATCACAGTCACCCAATCAAAACAATTTGTAGAATCCGACTTAAAAAGAATACAAACGTTACTGTAATATGGTCATTACTTTGTGATTATCTATTAAATTCATCACTAAATCAATGTCTCCGTGCACAGGCTGGTCTTCGGCCAGCTGCGGTTCTACTTTGTAAAGCCAATCTATGAGAGCCTGAAGAGCATCAGTAAACTGTCCAGAAAACAGGAGAGCTTCTTCCAGTTTGTTTTGTCTGAAGAAAGAAGATAAAGACGTTTTTAAATAAACTTTTAAAAAACGCCCTTTCATGTACATTCATTAGGAAAAAATACTATATAAATAAAGGAAAGAGCCAAAATTTATTTGTTTTTAATAAAATAGAAGAAAAGATAAAAACGGTAAAAAGACAAAAAAAAAATATTCTTATCAGGAGTCATAGCCAATTAAAACTGCTCCTTTGTTGCAGCAGTAGTACAGGGGGAAGGATCTCTGTGTTGTTTTCCTTCGTGCCCCAGTGGATATGCAGTAGAAGCACTGAATAAGTTCAGCTGTTCTTTGTCCTACGTAAACCAACTCTTGGATTTACATTTATCCACTCTACAGATTAAACAGCATATTGGTGGTAATAATGGCCACTTTAGGGAGCATGCTTCGTCTTAAAATATGAGAAGTTTCATCTCTTTTGACATTCCAGGAGGCCCTAAGGACCTGTTTATGTTATCAGGCCTGCAGCTCCTAGAGAACTGGAGATTTGCTCAGATGGCTCCACTGTTGAGGTGGCCATTTTTATTCCCTCTTTGCCTAGCAGTTTATATATTTGGGTTTTTTTATACAGTTTATTTAAATTTCTATATATTTCTTTACATCTGATGTTTCTATATTTGTGGTTTTTATTGAATTGTTGTGTGTTGCTCAGAGTCACTTCTGGTAAGATGGGTGGTTAAACCAATTTGACTGATTGATTGAATAAGTAATCCAGAATTTGAGACTGCAAAGCAGTTGCTGCAGTTCTTCTACTGAAATCTTTATCTGAATAAAGATAGGATATTTCTGTTAGTATGCCACTTCCTATCCCCTACACAATCCCCTACTCATCCATCTTCAAGGTGGCTACACGCCCTCACAACACCCCAATGCCAACCCCAACCTTCCCTGAACTTTGACAAAATGTTATGCTTGTTTTCAGATGGATTAATACAACATTGAGATACTGGTGTTTATGTATGTTTGTCAATATTAGTTTCAAGAGAATACTACAGATATTAGGGCAAAATTCATTCCTCTTGGAAAACGAGATCCTCAATTCCAGGCCTAACAGATGTGCAAAGGGAAAAAAAGGTGCACATCTGCAGCCATCTACTTCTCACGGTTAAACACAGATCCCTATGCCATTCTGCAGAAATTGGTTGAGAAGGAGCAGGTCTCATTTCATCACACGGATAAAAAACAAACCATATGCTTAAACTACAGCTGGCTGAGATTTAAGCAGTTTTATTTAAACATTTCCAAAGCTGCATGTGCAGCCAAGAACTCCATCCTGTGGCTCAGAGTGGCCTCTTGTGAGATTAGACTAATCAAGGTCAGATATTGACAATAAATTTAGAGAAAAGCCAATGATATAAAAAAAAGAAAACAGAGTCCTTTCTGCTTAGTACCATGTTTTGTGGCTCATCTTTTAGATGTAATGCATAGCTTTGGGTTCTACCTTTCTACAGATTTTCCACAGACCGTATCCCATTTGTCTCTAAGCTCGCTCAACATGTCATCCAATTTCAGACTGTCATCAGCAAGGGAAGTTTTTTCTTTTAAAGAGCGTCCACTCCTGTTTGTGGTGTCATACATGGAATGTTTGGCTCCAAGAGCTTTTTGGAACTCCTGTGCAAAAATAAGGAAAAACTGTCACAAGAAACAAGCAGGGCATGTAAACTACAGGACAAAACTTATTTTTGCGCTACTTGGAATAGATCACAATGGCTACAATTGGAATACAAACTATAATACAAGCTGTATTTAGGGAAGAAAACTCATAAAATTTCATTGAGATAGCAAGAAACCAGAGCCATTTATTTGCCTTGTAACAACGAAATTAAAACATTGGCAAATCAACTGAATTTCACTGAGCAATAAAAAGGTGTAATCTAAAAGAAACGGCAGAAGAAGTAAGCTCTTCGGTATGGTATAACAGCCCATCAATTTGGGATTAACATAAACAAAACTATTATTATTCTTTTTAATTTAAATGGATCAGAATTGTATGAGCACCAAACACTGTCTGGTTTAGTTGACTTCTGAAGGTGCAAATTGCTTTCCATTTCTTGCTGTTAAAAAATAACACAACAGCCTTCAGGATTGTAGGCATTCTCCATATGGCTAACGAACTCCTTAACAATTTATCACGATGGAGAGCACTATCAATCTCTTCACGTAGTCTTTCAGAAACAAATATTATTTAAATCAAATTGTAAGTAATAAGTTTAAGGCCTTGGTAAGATCAGCTTCAATGACAATTTAAATTGCATGTGCCTGATTTTAAAAACACTTACGTCTTGATCATTCAACACTTTAAACCTCAAAGAGCCTTTCATGCAATAAATATCAAAAGTTATCTGATGCAAGTCTTTGATCAAAGCTGCCCCAGAGCTTTTGTCATTGGGGCCCTAAATATGCACCACGTTTTCACAGAACAAGCAGGAAAAAAAAAAGAACAGTTAACTCTGTATTCTAGCCAGTATTCTGCTTATCTCAGCCAGTGCAATTCTAAATCTGAATTAATTTATACTCTAAAATAAATAACATTTAGAATACATTTCTTGTAAATATGAATTTGATTTCCATCCCTATATATTATACATGTATAGCTTGATCCATATTTCAATTTTATGATTTTGAAATGTTTATTTTCCAGTTTGTAATTAAAATTAGCTACTTTTAAACTATTCCCATTTTCCTGATAATGTTTGTCTTGTACAGATGTGTAGGCAAAATTATATACAGTGATTGCCATGATTTTCCATAAAAGAAATATCTGCTAGTGAAAGCCTGGGTAGGAAATGTTCCCTGCCAACTTCTCTAGCACCCACAATGTTCACTATCAATCTAATCATACTTTTGCCTTCTGTCTAGAGCAGGGTATGCAACCTTGGCTCTTGTGTGACTCACTCCCAGAATTCCTGAGCCAGCATGGCTGACTCAGGAATTCTGGGAGTTCAAGTCCATGAGTCATACAAGTGCCAAGGTTGCCTACCCCTGGTAGAGAAACACATTTAGTTACTAATCAACACTGGCTGGGTGACCCCAGCTCTAAAATAAATTCCCTAGCACAGTGGTTCTCAACCTGTGGGTCGGGACCCCATTTGGGGTCGAATGACCATTTCACAGGGGTCGCCAAACCATGCTGTCCGCCATTTTTTTCCCTTTTTCCCTAGCTGTCCTACTCCCTCTTATTGGTGGCCACACCCACTTGGGGTCACCCACAACATGGGGAACTATATTATGGGGTCACGGCATTAGAAAGGTTGAGAACCACTGCCCTAGCAAATCATAAACAATTGAATAGAATTCTTTATAGAATACAATTCTTTATTGGCCAAGTGTGATTAGACACACAAGGAATTTGTCTCGGCTGCATAAGCTCCGAGCGCACACAAGTGTACAACCTGATATATCATGATCATCATAATAAAATACAGTCATCATAATTCATAAGATAACAACACTCAGTGATAGTCATAGGATACTAAATAATCAATCAATAGGATACTAAACAAAAGCAAAGTAAATCAAGAGATACAAACAACAAAGTTATAGTCATAAGAAGTTAAGGAAATAGGTAATAGGAAAGATGAGACAGATAATATTAATAGTAATACAGCCCTACTAGGTAGTTTGACATCTCAGGGCATAAGACAGTTTTGTGGGAATTAGTTGTTTAGCAGAATGATGGCAGGGGAAAAAAAAATGTCTTTGTATCTAGTTGTTTTGGTGCCCAATGCCCTATAGCAGGGGTCCCCAACCTTGGCAACTTTAAGACCTGTGGACTTCAACTCCCAGAATTCCCTAGCCAGCCATGTTGGCTGGGGAATTCTGGGAGTTGAAGTCCACAGGACTTAAAGTTGCCAAGGTTGGGGACCCCTGGCCTATAGCATCATCTTGACGGAGGAAGTTGAAACAGTTTATGTCCAGGATGCCAAGGATCAGTAACAATTGTCAGTAACAATATTATATCCTATCAATTCTGCATGTAAAATAAACTGTGATAAGCCAATAATACAGCACCTAATTGCTTAAACTCTTTTAAATATTTTTTTTTTAAAACAAATCCCGGGATATGGACTGCATGAACAATACTTTCTGTTATTTTACATTTAAATATACGCATGGTATATAAACTGATAAGAAAGCAATGAATGTGCCTTATTTTGGCACAAATATGAGACAGACATCTTTTTTTTTTTAATTTTGGTTTCTTTCTACTTTTGGCAAAGGCAACTTTCACGGAATAAATCCAAGTAATTCTGGGTATTACACATATCCTGCTTTTTATGTTGATGCAAGATACTAAAACCAATGAAACCTTCAACCGTGATTTGGTGCTTTACTTACTAGCGCAAGTTTCAAGGAAACAGAAGATTACAGCAATATAAACAGACTGCAGCCAAACAATTTGATAAACAGATTTTCCAGGATTGTGGGTGCTGCTTTATTACTATTCTTGTAATGGGAATGAGACGTTGATCATTTTAAACTAAATTAATTATGCTAGTAAGCATGTACACATTGCAAAATTCTCTGGCGTTATCTTCTATGAGCTGATTTAAAATGACGCGAGCTGACAACTTCAGATCCTACCAAATACGTTGTAGACTCACTTAATCCTATAAAATACTTTGGGCTACCTAGATAGCTGATTCAAAACATACTGCTACTGCTCTTATCATAACTTCCTTTCATTCCCCAGAGCCCTGCAGAAGAGACATACCTTCACTGCTCTTCAGAAAAGTACAGGTAGTCCTCGACACACAATGCATTTAGCGACCATTCAAAGTTACAATGGCACAAAAAATAAATTATGACCATTTTTCACAGTTACGACCTTTGAAACATCCCCATGATCAGATTACAATCAAAATTCAGATGCTTGGCAACTGCCTCAGATTATGACTGGTGCCGTATTCTACAGTCACGGGATGAGCTTTTGCGACCTTCTGACAAGCAAGGTCAATGGGGAAGCGAGATTCACTTAACAACCGTGTTATGAACTTAACAACTACAGTGAGTCACTCAACAACTGTGGAAAGGAATGGGGCAAAACTCACTTAATTATTAGTGACTCACCTTATGCTGGGCAAGCTGCATCTTAATTTTGCCTGGATCATTTGCAATTTCCAATTCTGCATCTAAAGTCTTTTCTGAATCATCCAACCATTCAGTAAGTTTGATCCAAGCTTCATGGAACTGCAGAAAAACAAGAGGTACACTTGTGTTTTTCCAGCAATAGACTATCAATAAACATTGCATCTCAAAATATTAAATGTGAAAAAGATAATAATCAAAATCAGGAAATTAAAAATGGGCCCGGACAATATATTAGAAAGAATGGCTTGTTTTCTTTCAAACAGACTTTTTGATTTGCAAATTATTTTACAATAGATATTTGTTCTTTCTTATTCTAATTCTTCCAGAAAGGTTGATATAATACAAGTGTCGCTGATGGATAATTAATTGATGATGCATTAATGCATATGAATAAACCTCGCTATATCTAATGTGAATTTGAAAAATATTTTCATCCACTATTTTATTGGATTCATTGCACAGATGATAATGTCAGACCTCAGGTAAAGTCAACAGTACAATGGAGTCATAGAATCAGAGAGCTGGATCATTTAAGCCAAGTGATTCTGGCTTAAATGATCATTTAAGCCAAGTGATTCTGGCAGTATCTCTTCAGCTACCATGTGAACAGATTGATAAAGACTGTCCGCCATTTACCTGAATGCTTAGTTTGGGCTTAGGGGAAAATGAAAAGAAAAAAGGAGGAGGGGACTTCTACTTATTCAATATCTTTCCAAGAAGCCATGGATGTGCCTTTTGCTCAAAACATGGGAGATGATGGCAGAAACCTGCTAAGTATGAGAGTACGCTTATCTGGGGAAAAAAAAGGGCTAAGGAATGTTTTCTTCATAATTGCTCCATCACTTGCCTGTTACTAATATTTCTCAAAAACAGGTATCAGCTATCAATTTTACTATACAAAGACAAGAACAAGTAACCATTTTAACTTATTTCTTTAAAAATAACCCAACCGACAATTAGTGCATATATGTCCAAGGGAAACATTTGAATCTTTTAATTGCTGCTTTCATCCATGCCTAAGCTCCCCTTACATGCATTCAGCAGAACCATGCTGAATTAACATTAGGTGTAGGAAATGATCCTGAGTCACTCGTCCCCCTCCCCTTTTAAGCTCTTGTTTGAACTAAAAAAAAATCTCAGCATAACAAAGTATATCTCATTTCAGACTACAAACAAGTTGAGAAAGTTAGTTAAGTTTATATAATAATCCTGGGAGCAAAGTGTGTGTTGATCTGAGATATAGTCTTTAAAATTGAGATGGCACACTGCCATGTTACCTGTTTGGCACGCTTTCTTGCATCATCCAAGGCTCTTCCTCTTTCTACTAAACGCTGAACTACTTTTTCCCACCTGCTCTGGACACTAATGAGAAGGTTCTTAATGAGGACAACATCCTGTTTCTGGCTGAAATACTTCAAATGAGTTCCAGTTTTGTCTAGCTGGATAATCCGGTCACGATTAGCATTTACTTCATTGGCAAAGACCTTCCAAAGGAAAAAGGTAATAGTGACATTTGAAAAATATCTCAAAATGTAAAGCTGCCTATTGTATCGGCAGAGAAAATCTATCATGTTACTTAGAAACCAATCTTAAGAAGCTAAATGTTACTGAGCTGATTTATGTACAATTCAGCCCAATGCATCTAGGGTGGAAAGTTATAATTCTGCTCCCTTCTTTCATACCTTGTGTTCATCAATCTGAAATAGGACGGTGTCTAAAATAAGACTTGGCCGAGATGCCACTGTCAAAGTTTGCTCAGCCTGAGTAAGCCAGTTGATAAAATCCTGCAACGAATTATGGAATTCCATTGCCAAACTGAGAGCTTCTTCCAGCTTGATCTGTAAGAACACAACATAATTAACCACAGTGGAAGCATTACAGAATAGTAAATCATGTTATGGTTGAATATAATTTGGAGGAGGCCCATTGCTTTTGGCTTTTCCCCCTAATCATTTTTCTAAGCTAATATTAACATGCATTTTGTTCTAAAACGCTATCTGGATGAAATATTGCTACATAATGGTTAAGTAGAAAAAAAAGAAAAAAATGGGGATTGAGCAAAAGAAAAAAGCATCTCATGTCACATACTGACCTCTTAAAACAAAAACAAATCATTCTTCCATGTTCAATGATAAGACCAAGAAGCATTTAGACAAAAATTCAGAAACACACTTGCTTTCTAGTTTTGATCTTTCTTGCACAAATAGGGACCATGTTTTCAGTACTGTATGAAGGATGTCAAGAATGGCTCAGAAAACCATTGGGTGAAGTTAATCTAATTTAAGCCTTATAATTTGCACAGAAGACTGTTTCTTTCTGCAGAATAAAGGTCCCCGAGTCAATTACCAGCCTAGCTCAAAAACAAAAACTGTACTAAAAGAAAACAGCTGCCCCTGCTATCTTCCAGGGAACACATATCACAAATGACAGAAGAACTTAAGAAACACAGTGAATTTAGCTTATCTTTAAAAATGTTTCACTGACATCTTGACCTCCAAATAAACTGTGGCTCCTAGTGTTCATAAAACAAATTGGTCCATAATCCCAATAGCTCCAAATTTGGGGAGATGTGATCCCAAGATATCTTAAAAGGACTTTGTGACGGAAAGCTTATCTACATCCTAAATGACAGCACATGCAAGGAAGTGAATCTCCCAGACACAACTAAGTGCTTATAGCTAAAAGCTGCAGTACTGAACCAGTCTGTTAATTTCTACTACACTAGTCCTCAACTTACAACCATTCAAAATTACATTGGCACTAAAAAAAATGAGTTATAACCATTTTTCACACTTATGACTGTCATAGCATCCTCAGGGCAACGTGATCAAAATGTGGATGCTTGGCAATTGGTTCATATTTATGATAACTGTGATGTCCTGGGGTCATGTGATCACTTTTGCAACCTTCTGACAAGCAAAATCAACGGGGATGCTACTAACTTAATAATTGCAGTGATTCATTTAATGATGGCAAGAAAGGTGTAAAATAGGTTAAAACTCACTTAACAACGGTTTCCCTTAACAACAGAAATTTTGGGATCAATTGGGGTCATAAGTTGAGGACTATCTGTATATGACTAAAAAAAGAATCCAAAAGATTTTCTCCCCCAAAATATCTTCTGTTTATCCATTTCATTAATTCATTCACTTCTGCTTTTTATATTTGTATTTCTATTGCTTTCAGATGAAATGTATAGTCCAACTCAGATTGTTTTAACTGAGAAAATCATGTTTACTTCTATGAAAGCGTATATTTATCAATAAGTTGCTTCTGACTCCCTAGGCCTAGACACAGCAAGGTCTCTTCACTTAATACTCTGAAGAACTATTATATTCACAATGTCAACAATGCTCTTAAAGCATATTGTATATTTCCAAATGACAAAATGATGGATTAGGGGACTGTTTATTCCTCAAGCCTGTGATCAGTACACTCTAAAGAGACATTTTTGTTTTACAGACTGGATTACTCCTTAGTTTACTCATATGGTTTTCCTTATGGGCATGGATGTTTGGCATTATTTACTACACAGATTACATGGGTCCATTAACTCTTGCTAAAGAACATCACAACCCTCCTACGCTGAAAATAATCTAACATTGAGATTCCTAAATGCATATACAAATTTCTCATATTCATTCTATAACATACTTTTCTTTCGCTGAGTTTGGTCTCTACTGATTCCCATTTTTCTTTAAGATTATTTATATCCTGCTCAACATTAGTTTCCATAGACTCTGGGCATCTTGCAATCATCTGTAGGCCCTTCTGCATCAGACATTTGTATGTTTCTTCCTTAGTTTCAAAGGCAACACAAAGTTCCTAGACAGAAAGAGAAAACAGCTAAACCATTTACAATAAAGGTTGATTCTAAACTATTGGCCTCTAAAGCAGTTGTAGGGAATTGTTCTATTGACTGTGGGCGTTATTTTTGTGGTGAAAGGTTGTGTGAGTTAAATAAATACACATTCTGGATAATATGAAACATTCACCAGATATCACTAGGAATGTGCCCATAACAGCATACAGAATTGTGTGCATTCTTCGGTTAAAATGAATTAACAATTTAAAAAGCTTAATGCATGAGTTTCATAAGTCTTTATAGGCATTCTGTTTGTTATGTACTTTGAATAAATATTTGAGCAAATATTTTAATGTTATTTGTTAAATAATCTTCATGGTTATTTTGCACAACTGGCCTTGCAGAATTCTGGGATCATGCGAGACCAAAGACATTTCTACAATTTCATCTGTGGAGGCTTCAATCCACAACAAAGAATATCCAAATTCCAAATTCAGAAAAACTTTATTATTTAGTGAATGGTTATCTTTCAGAAATAATTTTTTTCCTGGAATAAAAATGCCTTTTATTTTAGCAAAGCATTTCTGCAACTGAAAAGTAACTCAGGAAAATCTGATCTATTACTCAGATGCAAAGAAATTCATTAAAAAAAAAAAAACCTACCCAAGAGAGAGGCATTCTCAATCACATCTTTGCATTTCAGACCTACACTGGAATCTTGGCAATGCTTACCAAACCACTAACTATAAGTTATGAATATGCAAGTAAAACTGGGCCTGGGCATGTTATATTCCAAGTCCTCGAGATAGGCATATTTTAATGAGCCTTCAACTCACTGAAAATAAAGTAATCCAACTGTACTGTCTTGACACACAAAAAAATAGACTCTGTCTTTATATGCTGGCAACTGGAGTTGGATGGATTAAGAAATAATAAATGGATAATAAAGTTGAGAGATTAAGACACATAATAGCAAGTTCTCTATTTGGAGAACTTGGAGGAAATTAACAGTTTGGTATTAGGACAAGTGGATACGAAGAACATAATTTATATATACAACTTTATAGCAGATAACCAGAGACCCTTATTTCCTTAAAATTGTTTTTTTCTCTAAACTAATGTGAGGATTGTTCACCTATGGTAATTTACAAAATTAATGCCTTTAGAGTTATTTTCCTGTGCAGAATTTGCACATTTTTCATTCCAAACAGCCACAAAGGGTTAGTTTCCAAATTTGGGCCATTCACACTGCTAAGATCCTTACCATATGGGTATTAAGCTGCTCTCTTGCAGTCTCTGGTAAGCCACCAACAGGCTTTGATGCCAAAAGGTGACGCTCAGTTTCTGTCAGCCATTGTTGTAAGTCTTCAACATCACCATGGAAACCCTGGGCCTAAACAAAATGTCATCGTAACACTTCAGAGCATATTTCATTACAAAGGCTTGCTGTATCATCAGCTAAGGCATTGCAAATGTTGAACACAGTTAATCACAGAATTTTTAAAAGTCTACAGACCTAAAAGGAACTGCTGTTAAATTAAGAATTCCCTAAACAAAAAAAAAATAAGTTTCCATAGAATAAGTTAAAACAAAAATTATACATACAGTGAAGCGTTATTGAGAGGAAAAAAAGAAAGGAAAAAAAAAACTAAATAACCTTATACCAATTATATAAAATGTATTGCTGATTTACAGTTCAAATCCCAATTTATGACTAGGAATTTCCTCTTGGAAGCTAAAAATACACACAGAACAATCTGTCCAATTTAAGATTTCTAATTAAGTATTTCAAGTTATTAGTAATTTATAAAAATTATATTCCAATGTTTTAATATTGCAGAGAGATAGCAAACTGTAAGGAGAATTTTTAAAGTGCCTACCTTTGGCTTCAATGGGCCCAAATTTAACTCAATACACCTGGATGATCTTTTACACAACTTCTCATACACACCTGGATCAAAGCACTGTCCAGCTGCTGTTTCCTTTTTTCTGTTTTTTCCAAGACATTTTGCCATCGTTGATTCAGAAGCTCAAGTTTGCTTTGTAGATTGCTAGCTTCTTCCACAGCACTTGATTGAATCAGGTCATTTCCCGCTTTTTTAACTGTTTCCACAGTAGACTGGTGAGCCAAGACATCATTTTGCAGCACCTGAAGCAACAAAAGCTTGTAAGCTTCCTTTCTGTCATTTTTTTTTAAAAAAGCCACTCATTTTATTCAATTACCCTCTATAACATCATGATTTCAATAAAACCTAATTTTTAGAAATACCGTAGTACAAATTAGAAGGTTTGCATAATTGAGTAAATCCTTTGAGATATAAAAGCTATCCACTTTGAATAACAATTCTTACTTCTTTGGGATGTTCTAGAGCACCTGGGGAATTCTGGGAGTTGAGAGCCACACATCTTAAAAGTTGCCAAAGTTGAGAAACACTGCTCTAGAGAGTCAATAGCAACAGCATTTAGACTTATATATCGCTTCAGAGTGCTTTACAGCCCTCTCTAAGCAGTTTTACAGAGTCACCCCCCCCCCCAACAATCTGGATCCTTATTTTACTGACCTCAGAAGGATTGAAGGCTGAGTCAACCTTGAGCTGCTCAGGATTGAACTCCTGGCTGTGGGCAGAATTAGCCAGCAATATTGCATTCTAACCACTACACCACTGCACTTATGACTTGTGGTTTTAATGATTGAAAAAAAAAAGTATTAATAGAAAAAAGTGAGCTTTTTTGTAATCATAGAGCAAGAGTTAATTTTGTAATCATACTTATATTTGCTGAAGAGAAAATTGGAAGCTTTTTTCTATTTTGTTTTAATTTTCTCACTATATATTTTTTTCCTTCTAAGGTTTTAAAGCTCAAAAAAAAATTGCTTTCCGTGTGCTCAATTGTTCAGATCATCCCTATCTAACTGTATAATTCTAAAACATGCATACACATTCATTAATTTTAATATATAGTAAAACCAATGTTATTTCCAGTTTGTTTTGATACCACTTGTAAACAGTATTTCATTTAATTTACATTTTATTTGTTTGGACATTATTTTTTGAAAACTGAACATAAAACATACTATGTGTAATTATTGTGTAACCAGTAGGAAATCAGATACCTGTTCCAAAAGTATAGGAGCAAGTTGGAGTCGCCTAACCTACAATCTGAGTAGAAGTTCTCTTTCTTGCGCACAAGCAAAAAAAATCCTTTGTAATGTGACTGTGTTTGCTATGTTTATTGTTTTATGCATTTTTGCTGCATGCCACCCAGAGTCATTTCTTGTGAGATATGAATTTGATGGATAAATAAAATAAAGTGAGCAATACAAAAGAGGCATGACTCAAGAAAACAGGCATGCAGGAGATAGCGTTATAAGAAAAGGGGCTTGGGAGCCAGTCTTCAGTTAGGAAACAAACTTTCAAGCCTTGAATCTGAGTTCCTGAATATGTGTTCCTTCTGGTTTCCTGACTGATTGTGGACTGGCACATGATTAACTTGGCTCTTATTTCTGGATTTGTCTGCACGGAAGTTTGGCTTCTGAAATATGCTTGCTTTTTCCTGAGTTCTGCATTCATGCACTCTGTTGAGATTTGAGCTCACATAAGGACCGTTTTTCAATATTTGACCTATTTCAACTGTTAATATGGAGCAGTTATTTCCATTCAGCAATTATATCTAACAATGAAGCCCAGACATACATGATGTTTGGCCAGCTCAATTTCAATAGCCTTGGGGTCACCTCCCACTGGCCTCTGTTCATTCAACAGGTCTTCAGTGTGTGTCAGCCATGTCAACAACTCATCCAGAGCATGCTGGAACTGCCCCAAAGCTAATAAAGCACCTTCCAGTTTATGCTGTTCAAAAACAAGAACATAAAAATTGAAACCATGACACAAATGCTAAATCTTCAAGCATTTCAGTATGTACTGAGAACTCATATGAACACCTAGAAGCGCCACCCAAAATTTATTTTACATATAAAATCTGAAAACCAGACTAGAGAAGAACATTTAAAGCAAATAACATATTTATTGTAATTATTTAAGAATTCTTGAGTGGCTTATGTTTATCTCATTTACCTTATGAATGGTTAACATGAGAGTCAATGACTTTAAAACTCCATGATAGATTTGGCATTTAAATCTTAATATATCAAAGTCCAAGAACGTGCTCACTGTGAACCTCACATCTTGTTGCAATATTTTGTTTTTAATTTTTAAAAATTGTATTAGTAAAATATAACAAATAATATAGTATATTTGATCATAAGGAGGGGAGAAGAAATTAGGAAAAAGAAAATTAATAAGAAATCTATTACTATTAATCTCCTGGTGGGAAACAAGGAAGTTTAGAAATGTGCTGGAGACGTTAATGTTCGTTATGCCATTTTCTTTTCAGTTTGTTATATACTGTTTAAAAATACTCAAAGGAAATAGGATGACAAAATATGTATTTGATCAATATCCAATACACATAATTGCTTATATATCATTATGTATTAGTTACAACAAATGATATGATTGCTATTTGAAATACAGAGATCTTAATATGCCTTTGTTCAAATATTCCATTACACTTTCAGAAAATATGCTGCTACGTAGAGTAAACTTTCAGCCAAATTTAATTTACCTGTCGGCTAATGATTTTATTCTCCAGACATTCCCATAATAACCTGAGTTCAGACAAAGGATCTTGAACAGTATGCTTCTCACTTTCCTCTGTAACTTTTTTCAACAACAGTTCAGCCTGATGGTTCAGTCGTTCCATTTCTATCTGTTGTTGGTAGGCTTCTTTTTTAAATTGCTGTAGAAATTCAAGAACACAAACATCAAAGGGGGATACCACCTTGTCCTTGTTAGTTTGTTGTGAAATTTAGTGTCAGACTTTCCCTGAGCAGTTTTCTGCTTAAGGAAAACTATTTTTACCAAAAAAGTGCTAAAAGAAGCCCGAGGTCTCTAAAAAAATTACTATAAAATGTTGAAAATCTTTTTTTTCTTCTTCTAGGGCAGGGGTGTCAAACTGCTGGCCCACAAACCAGATGCATCATAGCAAAACTGTGCCCATCCCATTGCCAGCAATGGCAAAAAAATCGCGGTATGTCGCGACACATCACGTGACGTTGCGGGTTTGACATCCCTGTTCTAGGGAAAGCTTGTTTTGAATGAAAAACCTTTCTGGGAACAGAATGAAATCTATAGAACTTTCTAACCTAGTATTTTTCACAAGTTTAGACAACTAAAGCACACTTCTTTTCTGAAATATAAATGGACAGCATACTCCATCATCCTTATTATCTGAAATGTTTCACACTGAATTTAGTCCATAAAACAGGAAGTCTTTCAAAGCTTCCTCAAAGCGAAGGTAATGTTGATAGAGCTCTTCACTGGAAGTGACCGAACCCAATTACACCTGGTGCAGAGATCCATCCCCAGAAGAAATTAACTGAAGGGAGGGAATCCATAGTAATATATCACACACAAGAGGGGCATCCTCCTCTGTGACTGAACATTTTGGACGCCTGGGTAACTTACAATGCAAAGCTTTGACAAGTTCAAAACTCCGCAACCCTTTCTGCCTGGAACAGAATCGAAGTAGATGACTATCAAGTGGTGGATATATTCACTGCGTTCTCTTTTGCAAAATGTATCTTCTTATTTTTTTAAACTGAGGCATATGACAGGAGGAAGTAAAATAAATCAGAGAGCTTTTTCTAGATGAACAATTGTGAGGAGGGGGGAACAACACACAGTCTACTTTTTGTATTGTATTTCAATTTTTAAGGATTTATGAGCCATTATGTTCCCATTTTATTAAAAGCCATTGCTTCAAAGCTTTAAAGTCCTTTTTAATAAACCTTATCAGAACAAAGAACAGATACGTATCACATAACACAATTTGATCTAAGTGCACAGGGGCAAGGCAGCTTTTCCGAAGACCCATGTGAGAAGGATCCCACTGGGTACTGTTTTCTGTTCCAACAAAACTTATGATACCATGGACTTCTCCCACCTTCCCCCCACTTCGTTGACAAGCATTAAAAAAATCTTGACTTGGTTTCTGTGGCTCCAACTGTCTCTCTAGTAAAGATATTGAGAGGTGCATCTGGATGAGTTATGTAGTGATTACAAAAGAATGAAGCAGAGACATGCAGAAAACTTTCACATTCTGCTAAGCCAGGGTGATGTATCACTATAATTGTCTGACTCAGTCCCTAATGATTTCTTAACCCTTGCTTTCAATTTTAATACAAATGTTGGAATCCTAATTTTTCAGTATCAAATCACTGTGCAAAGCTTATTTTGGCTGATGGTTTCCTGTTTATTTTTACAACTTGTCCACTTCGGCTTTGCACATGCAAAAACAGAGTTAAGACTGGATCATCTAGTCTAAAACACTGCTGCAAAACAGGATATCTCATATTATCTCCATTTCCTGTGTAAAATGCACAACAGTATCCAGGTATTATGAACAGAATGAGTCATCTTTTCATTCTAAACCGTCTTTTGGAATTCACTGAGGTTTTCTGTTTCATACACCAGAAGGCTGGGAATGGAATGAATTCTGAAAATTTAAGAATAATCCACGGTATCCAAAATGAAGGAGCTTCACACATTTTAAAGGGGAAATGGGGTGCTTAAGGAAACAATGCAGCGAGAAGAAATGACCTTGTATTAAAAATACCCCTCACAATTATCTTTTCAAAGAAAAAAAAAGGAATTTCATTTTATGCCATGCTCACAAGACAGATAGGAATTCAATTTATACAGTACAAAGTAGCTGCAACATGATCCAAGATACCATTCCTCACAAGAAGATTTAAAAGAGAAAGTTACGTTTCTTACCTTCATTTCTTCTGTTTGCTGTTTTACTGTTTCTAGGTCTGTTCCAACTGGTGACATTGAAGCTAATTTACTACCAGCAATATCCACCCAATCAAACATAGCCTGTCAAAATAATATAATTAAAATAACAGGGCAAAAAGATGATGTAGCATATTAAAAATGAGCTGTGTATATAGAGAATACTGTTTGTTACATTAGAAGAACGGCAAGAATTTATACATTTATGCTCAGTTTTTCGCATACTATATATTTTGCCATTTCTTTTAAAATTCTGATTTGCCCTTATGCATAATGACATCTTGACACGTTTCCCCACCCCAGTTGCTCTGAAGTTTAGACAACATTCTGAAGTAGTTTTAGGATTTGGAGGGGAAGTTGGGAGACATGAAGAAGAAAGTCCTGTCTTGTCTAACATAGGATAAAGCCTTTTGGTCTAGAATAGAACAGCTTCCTTTGAAAGCTGCCAATTCATTTGCTGTGATCCTGAATTTCTTCAATTAACCTTTGAAAGAAGTTTATGAACGTTGGTGTGTGTTGTGGGTTTTGTGTGTGGGTATGTGTCAAAACAGGCAAGATGCAAGTCCTGCCTCTGTTTTGTGTGTGTGGATGCGATGGTGCATCTGTCATCTTGAATCTGCCACAGATGCCAATATATCTCTGTATAACTTCAATCAAGATGTCCTCAGTCCACTCTAAGAACTTGCCGATATGGAATCTTCTACCTAGAGATGCCATAGACCTGACATTGATGCAGTCCCTCTTCATCACCAAAATGCAACGAGGCTTCCTTTAAGGTGGGGAAGCTATGCCATTACCTTTCAACTCAGGTCTAACTCCACAGGAAATGCCAGAAAGGCAGTTTAGCAGCATTTCCTTTGGAGTTGCAAAGATGAGTGGCTTCCCACTAGTGGGAGTTTCTTCCTGGTTGAAGTAAAGATGCCATTAGACTTAGGCTACTTCCCTATAGCCTTCAGCAGCTTGGCTTTGTGGCTGTTGCTCTTTGCGCTGAAAAAAAAAATGCTGTCCAGAAGTGAAGATGGGGATGGGGCATGGACACAAGCCATTTTCCCACCCTTTATTTTTTATTTACTCAAAGAGGGCAATGTTCTTATCTCTGGGAAGATGCTGCTCTGGGTGGGGGCTGCGTCAGAGAAGGCACGCTTCCTCAGTCCTACAAGATGACAACATTTAATAGAAGGGACTGACTTCAAACCAGTACTCAGTGAACTAATCACTTAGTCTACTAAGCTTAATGGGACCCGTTCAGATAATGAGTACAAGATTTCCATTTAAGTAAAATATTCCTAACTATTGGAAAAAATTGGTATAGATATAATATGCATCATCTGTCGCAGACAGATAATGTCTATGAGCCGAAGTGGTGAAGCAGAGATTTCATTTGGAATTGTAAATGACCCAATTATGTTAAATCTTATAATGTGCTGAGCAGGTAATATTTAGCCAGGCCAATGAAGTAATACAATAGGATTTTAGAAAATGTGAAATGATGTTCACTGAGTGAAATCCAACCTTCTACCATTATAGATGTCACAAATAATTATGAATAGTTTGAGCTTAAATCAATGAAATTTGTTTAAACTCACATAAATGAAATGTACTGTAAAAAATTGCACAGGAAAAACAATTTTAACCACGGAATAAATTTGTAGATTTAATATTAAAAGGGGCATTTAATGTACAACAAAGACACTGACAAAGATTGCATCTCTTTCTATAGTTTAACCACTCACCTTTTTAAAGACTTTGCTTGAAAAATCTACAGCTAAATCAAGTACGGGTAGTCCTCGACTTACAACAGTTCATTCAGTGTCCTTTCAAAGTTACAACAGCACTGAAAAAAGTGACCTATGACCATTTTTTACACTTAGGACTGCTGCAGCATTCCCATGGTCACGTGATTTATATCGGGATGCTTGACAACAGTTTCATATTTATGACAGTTGCAGTGTCCCGAAGTCATGTGATCACCTTTTGCAACCTTCTGACAAGCAAAGTCAATGGGGAAGCCTGGTTCACTTAACAACTGTGTTACTAATTGAACAACTGCAGTGATTCACTTAACAAATGCGGCAAGAAAAGTCGTAAAATGGGGCAAAGCTCATTTAACAAATTTCTCACTTAGCAACATAAATTCTGGGCTCAGTTGTGGATGTTGGTTCACATTTACGATGGTTGCAGTATCTTGTGGTCACACGATCTAATTCACTCAATGATTGCGGTGATTTGTTTAATGACCATGCTAAGATGGTCGTAAAACTGGGCTCAGTCAATCGCATCACTTAGCGACAGAAATTTCAGACCCAATTGTGGTCGTAGGTTGAGGACTACCTGTACACACTTTCAGTAGGGTGCCTCCTGATCTACTTACAGATATTTTTTTACTTATAACCATTCATTCAGTGACTGTTCGAAATTGATGTTGCTGGGGGGAAAAAAGGATTTTTGATCTGTGCCTGAAATTATGTTCATTGCAGCACCCCAGTATGATCAAAATTTGGGCACTTGGCAATCAACCCACACTTACCCTATTGAGGTGCTTCAATTCCCCCCACTTGCCTGTCTCTCCCCCCCCCATCTCTTCCCTTTTGGTTGCCCTACACCAGTAATGGCGAACTTTTTAGAGACTGAGTGCCCAAACTGCAACCCAAAACCCACTTATGCATTGTCAGGTGCCGGGAGGGTGTGGCCCATTGGCTGGGCATGGTCCATTGGGTGGGTGGGGCCCATTGGCTGGGCGTGGCTGCAGTGGAAACGGCAGACTGGGTGGGACTAAAAAGTTCAGTCAATCAATTCCAACTTTGCAAGATCCTTTTTTTCCCCGCGAGAAGCTGAAATTGACTGATTGATTTTTTTTTTTTTTGTACACGGCAGCAGAGGTCTAAAGCAAAAAGGTTTTATAAAACCCAGCTGAAGGCTTAGGACTGGGGCGACGGCACCCGTGCCCACAGAGAAGGCTCTGAGTGCTGCCTCTGGCACCCGTGCCATAGGTTCGCCACCACTGCCCTACACTTTTCCTTGTGGGGTCACAAGCAGCCATAGAAACATATAGCTCCATGGCTGCTTGCCATAACCGAAGAAAGCCTCAGTAAGTGCCAGCAGACATTCATTTGCCCGGCTGCCTCCTCTCCCCAGCCTCATGTGGGCTCCAGCCTGCCCCAGCAAGCATTCCTTCCCAGTTCCCAGCACTAACATTTCACCTTTTGTGCCTAGTAACTCACTGTTGTCTCTTTTGGGACCCAGCTTCCCAGGCAAATGTTTCCTGCACACTGCTCAAGGTTTTAGATTTGGGACAGGGTTGGGGGGAGATTTCCAATAGCTTGAGCTATCTTGGAAATGGGGGATGGGGTGATTCCCAAAGACAGTACAGCATTCCAAATCTTCTCACACCCCCCCCCCCATCATTTATGAAAAAGACAGGTGCTTTAAAAAAGAGTAGATCACTTCTCTGGTCAGAAGTACTTTTTCCAAATCATTTTCAAAGCAAGCACAACCGTATATTTATAGATTTTGAAGAATAATTAGGTCGTTATTAAAACATTTCACGATCCCTAATTGTTTTGTTTTGTTTTTAAGCAATACCTTTCCAAATATCCTACCAAGAAAACATTATAAACAAACTGAATTTAAAGACGTACCTGCAGTCCATCTTGATACTGAACAGCAGCCTGCATAGCATCTTCAAGTTTGTCAACACGTTCCTTCCATGCTTTATTTAAGCCATCCCAAATGGAATTTAGCTACATTTTAAATGGTGAGTAAAATTTAAAGAGTTTTTAAGTCTTTAAAAATATATATTAAAATGTACTGATTACAATACAAAGAATAGTTTAAATATCTCTAAAATTGCAAGGAGAGGGAGAGTTCTAATTAGTTATTAAAAGTTAACATAGTTTTCAATGTCATTTCCAATTAAGATTAGAATTCCTTTCATTCAAACTTTAGGACCGCAGTGGTTTTATTTTATTCAGCAGAAGAGCATAAGCCACGTATGTTGAAAATATATAGTTCAATTATTATTAAAACGTAAAAAAAAATTCAGAAATCGTAGACAATTGGTATTGACAATTTGGTATATCTAAATCAGTGTCTGACTCAATATAAGCCATGCTCTCCCAAAATTAGAGGTTTCTAGTCCCTTCAGAGAACCATTAAGTACCAAACATTTACATGATCAGTACCTCATCTATACTTTTGTTGACTAATGGTTTGTCAGGTTCACCACATGCAGCTATGAGTTCAGAGCCAAGATTCACAACGGCATCAAGTTCTTCTTGTAACCCATCTATCTCTTCTTTGATGGTCTAGATGAAAAAAACATGAAGTTTCAAACTATCATATTAATATTTAGGAAAAGCAAATTCGTTTTAGTCACAAAATATAGTTTACTTACTATGGGTATTTAAAGAGCACAATGTATTATCTGTGTTTAATAATTATAATAATTAAACTTGTATGTTGCATGATTGTCAACAACTCTGATCTCTTCTGCCAACTCAATAGGAAGTTACTGCAGAAGCACTTTATTATTCCTTATATTCCAGTGAATTAATATTATAAATACATCTGCCATAATTCTTACAAAGTAAAGCGAATACTAGCATCCCTTTAAAAATATTTTTCTCATAGCTCACATTTCTTGAGCTTTAACAAAGCATGATAGGATAATCTATAGAGAAAGTCTTGGTGGCAACATGTTTTTCCACATGAACACAAGCCATTGTGATGGAATGTCTATTTCAAGGACTGAAAAAAAAAATACAACATCTCCTCCTTGAAGTCAAAGTAGAATCCAGTGACTTCATGAAAGTGTATAGAAGAAGACAGCCATTGCCTTCCCTGAGATTTTGTTTTTTCTTCCCAAACTAGCTTACAGTCCTAGGATTCCATACAGCAGGGGTCCCCAACCCCAGGTCCATGGACTGGTACCGGGCCGTGGCATGCCAGCAACTGTGCCGCACAAAGAAGCAAAGCCCCATCCGATGGATGCAGGCAGCACACAAAACCACGCCCCCTCCGGTCTGTGGAAAAATCTCTTTCCCTGTAACCAGTCCCTGGTGCCCAAAAGGTTGGGGACCTCTGCCATAGAGTTCTCCCAATAAAGTACTATCTAGGTCCAGGCCTGCTTAAGCTTTTTGAGATAAGGGAGAGGGGGGAGGAGGGAGACGAGAGGAGTGGGGAAGCGAGAGTGTGAGCTTGATACCATGGTATCAGAATATCAAGTGCTAATCTACACCTCACCATTCGTGGATGATGAAGTTTTCCAAAATGTCCATACATATAGAAGCCTACTTAGAAATACTAGTACCCAAAGATTTTGATTTGAAAGAGGAATATGATACTTAATGTACCTTTTCCAGGAAGTGGGCATAGAATTTCATCCTCAAGATGTTATAAGTATTTCATTTACCTCTGCTGCTTCCTGTTGTTGCTTCACCACCGAAGGATCAATCCCTGCTCCTTCTAGTTCTCTGATAAAATCTTGAATATCTTTGATGGTGGCTATGAGACCCATATGATCACACCAGAACTTCTCTGCTAATTCCATGACATCAAGGAGCTTTGCTTCCCTTTCCTCAGCCAAAGCATGGATATCCTCCCAGATAAATACCATCTGATCGAGCTTATCTTGAACAACTAGGCAGCAAAAATAACACGACAGTTACACAGGCAGAGCGATCTACATGTTTTTGAGAGAAGCTTGTAAACTATCTGTGATACATTTATTTTGCAATGTAAATATTTTGGGATGAAAATGTGCTATTAAAGGATCAGATAAATAATGGAATATAAAGCAATAAATATATATACAACTATCTATAACATGAAACATACATCCCTTCCCTCAGAAACAGCTAATACAAGCTAATTCTTCTGTTACAGATGTTTACATTTTTCTTTTTAATGCTTCCAACAAAAATAGGGGAGGAATTTCCAATCTGGTAACCTCCATTACCTTTAGCCGATATGTCTTTATCAGCTCCTTCTGAACGTGCAATCATTTCTTCTCCACGCAGCTTTAGAGTTTCATACACTGGCTGCAGTTTTTCCAAATCTACAGAGACATTCTTATTTTCACTGATCTGTTCTTTAATCTTTTCAACTTCAGCTGAGATTGAAGGTGGCTGCCGCAAACGTTCAACGATCCGGTCCAGGTTCTCAATAGTTGAATCTATCTTATCGTGGAACTGAACAAGCCAATAGAGAAGGGATAAGTAGGGGCACCTGGGTGAGTCACAAAAAAAGTGGCTACCCCCCCCCCAAAAGAGCCAAATCAAATCTGGAGGGGGGAAAACGGGCTATTGCCCAACAAAATGTTTACATAATCATTGTTCTGTATAAAATACTTCCTTGTCCTATGTATGTGAATAAAAAAAATATACTAATATGTAAGACAATTCACATAGTTGAAATGAGTGCTTCTAAATCAAAATGTCTGAATCAGGTTCAACTTGTAAGAGATTTGTAATAATACTTTGTTCTCTTTACTTCTGTATTATTATTATAGCTGTTTTTTTTACTGGTATCACAACTACCAGTAAATAGTTTCATAAATATTATTTTAAAGTTGAAAAACAATAAAAGATTTCTCCTTTCAGCAAGTTTAACCACAATGTCAAATATAACTTTTATCAGTCCCTTTTATGCACTGACGTCTGTCAAAATCTCTGGGCTACATCCCTGGACAGCAAAGGTGATCAACACTCAAGTGCTGGAGCGCATAACACCAGATATGTCACTGGAAAGAAAAATGGTTAAACTGTGTCTCACTTATTTTGGCCACGTATTGCAGGGGAATTCATTGGAGAAAGCAATTATGTTGGAAAGAGTTAGGGGTAAAAGGAAACCAGGCCGTCAAAGACACAGAGGCTGGACACCACGGGCCAAAACATGGAAAAACTCAAATAGTGCAAAGTCATAAGATGTGGAGAGACCTGCGCATAGAACCGCTAAGAGTGAATGGTGGATAACATCATCATCATCGCAATCCTGGTCCTCTCTCTCCTATCTCTCAAATGAGTAATATTGGATATGACCAAGAGATTTCATGTAGATACTTAATCACACATCCAATTTCCCCTTCTTTCGCTAGAGAAAGAATTATATGATCAGGTATCTATGCTGACTAGCTATTATTTCTACAAATTACTCTCTTATTAAGATGTAAAGGCTCTCTACAAAGATGAAAAGAATCATAAAATACAAACTTTCAGACAAAATTATTCTCTTTTCTGTTTGATCTTTGGAGGGTTTGTCCCTATTCAGTAAGGACTGCAAATCAATGGAATATTTATTTATTCATTTTTATTTATTAATAAAATTTATATGCCACCCAATCCCTAGGGACTCAGGGCGGCATACAAAATTAAAACAATAAATATAACAATAAAAATAAATGCATTCATATAGCATGTCCCAATCGTATCCCGGCCCCCCCTAGGACATCAACCCCAGACCTGCCGGAACAGGAGAGTTTTAATGGCTTTCTTAAAGGCCGGCAAGGTGGGAGTAGTTCGAATCTCAGGGGGAAGTTGATTCCACCATGTCGGAGCCACCACAGAAAAGGCCCTTCCCCAAGGGCCTGCCAGCCGACATTGTCTGGCCGACGGGACCTGAAGGAGGCCCAATCTGTGGGACCTCACCGGTCTCTGGGAACTATGCGGCAGTATGCGGTCCTGTAAGTAACCTGGTCCTAAGCCATGAAGGGCTTTAAAGGTGATAACCAACACCTTGAATTGCGTCCGGAGACCCACAGGAAGCCAGTGCAGCTCGCGGAGGATAGGTGACACGTGGGTGTACCTTGGTGCACCCACAATCGCTCTCGCGGCTGCATTCTGAACCAACTGCAGCCTCCGAACACTCTTCAAGGGTAGCCCCATGTAGAGCGCATTACAGTAATCCAGTCTTGAGGTGACAAGGGCATGAGTAACCGTGAGTAGAGCCTCCCGGTCCAAATAAGGCCGCAACTGGTGCACCAGGCGAACCTAGGCAAAGGTCCCCCTGGCCACAGCCGATAGATGTTGTTCCAAATTTAGCTGTGAGTCCAGGAGGACACCCAAGTTGCGTGCCTGCACTGAGGGAGGTAAATTTACCCCCCCCCCAGGACTAATGATGGACCATCAGGATGACCCTTGGGGGGCAAGACCCAGAGCCACTCGGTCTTGTCAGGGTTGAGTCTAAGCCTGTTCACCCCCATCCAGACCCTCACATCTTCCAGGCACCGGCACATCACGTCGACTGCTTCACTGAAAGGACACGGGGTGGAGATATACAATTGGGTATCATCCGCATACTGATGATACCTCACCCTGTGTCGCCGATTGATCTCACCCAGCGGTTTCATGTAGATGTTAAAAAGGAGGGGGGACAGGACCGAGCCCTGAGGCACCCCATAATTGAGGCGCCTACGGGTCGATCTCTGTCCGCCCGCCAATTATTTTATAAATGTATCAATCTAATGTAGATTTAATTAATCCCAAATCATATTTTTAGATATGATTTTATCACTAGGAAAGATTTTTTATTGCATCAATATTCTTCGGTAACATGCTTTAGTGAAAGTATCCTCAATTAATATGATTTTATATCTAATATTGTATTCTAAATCAGGGGTCCCCAACCCCTGAGCCACAAGTGGCAGGAAAGTGCATAAAGCTTTATTTGTGCATTTGCGGGATTAAATTGTGTTTGTGAAATCATTCCCCCCCCCCAGGTCCATGGAGCCAAAAAGATTGGGACCGCTGGTCTAAATTATTAAACAGAAAATTTAATTTAAATGTTACTATGTTTTATCAAACATGGAACTTTTAAATAACCCCTGAGCTGTCTAATGCAATCTCTGTTTCTGGCCAGGATGAAGTCAGTCAGAGAGAAAGAGAGAGATTCCTTCTTGATATTTCTTAAGGGTAGATGCCAGTACTTAGTTACTTAAGCTAAATGCTATCAGATGTTAATTAAGCTAAATGCTATCAGATGGGCCTTAGTGCCACCAGCCCAAAGACACTGGGCAGCGATTACCTTTTTCTCTTTTGCTGGTTTTTGTGTAAGGAAAAAAAAGACAGAAGATATTATACAAAATACCCCACAGAATTATGAACGGAAGATCTCTTAGCCCCGCCAAAAATTCTGTAACAGGAATGGGAGGACTACACAATGAACGCCTTGTCTAGAAATAGCCTCTTAATTAATTTGCAGCCCATTTATAGTGAATGCAACAAATCATTGCTTTCTAGTATCAAGAAAGAGTGAGTTCCTACAAAAACATTTAAAAATATCACTTGGAGAATTCATTTTATTTTAGTCTTGGGTAGATTTATGTTGAAGATATGTGTGGTTGGCAAGCACGCTTAAGCCAAAGTTCACTGAACAATAAAGCTAGTTAGTATGCATGTATGTCCATGAATAGACTGAGGGCTGACAGGTTGATCAACGTTCTGTGAAAACACACTGCCCTGTGTTATAAAACATTTATATAAGTTGAAAAGAAGTACATATTTAGTATTTATCACAAAAGTATCCTCAAGCTTTTTTTTTCTTTTTTTTGAGACAATCAGATTATCTTCTTTTACACCAAATTTCTCAGAGGTTCTGATTCTTGAGCAGGTAAGAAAAGTACGTTTATGTAACCGTGATGCGATTTATTCACCTAGCATATGGTGACCTGTACTCCTGATAAGGTGAATATATACTGCAAACAAAGTGATATAAATTAGCAGGGAATATTATCTGCTCTCCTTCTGGAGAAAAACAAAAACAAATAAAGCCGAGATGGCGCAGCAGTTAGAGTGCAGTACTGCAGGCCACTTTAGCTGACTGTGTTCAGCAGGTCAGCGGTTCAAATCTTACCGGCTCAAGGTTGACTCAGCCTTCCATCCTTCCGGGGTAGGTAAAATGAGGACCCAGATTGTTGGGGGCAATGTAAATATATATATACATTGCTTACTGGTGTACACCGCTTCGAGAGTGCTTGCACTTAAAGCGGTATATAAGTCTCATAAATAAATAAATAAATAAATAAATAAATAAACAAACAAACAAACAATAACAAAAAAACCCTCCCAAATACCTGAGTCGATTGAGAAATGGCTTCATCCAGTGCTTGGGCCCGCTTTCTGACATCTTCTTTAATTTGACTGTAAAGAGCATCAGCTGCTACATATTTCTCTTGGATTAAAAATCCCTCTTGTGGGCTCAGCTCCAGGAGTTGAGGTCCAGTTTTGTTCATTTTATCTATGTGAGGCTTATGTTCAGCAATCAACTCTCGTAGTTGCTGTAACAGAACAAAATACTGTCAGTATCTCAGCCTTACTATGCCTCATTCTAGATTTCTATATCTGCTACAAATTCAACATCTCTTCGGAAAAACAAGGCCAAAGTGTAATTCATACTGGATGTATGCATTTAACCACAGCCTAAAGCCAAACTACTTTCACCTGTAACTGAATAAAGAGAGAGAAATCATCTTACAGTACATTTAAAAAGAAATATGGCACCCATACTTTCTGTGGGTGTATGCATTATGAATAAAAATGGAAAACAAGTTTAGAAATCTGACTTGCCTGTTTTGTTATAGCACTCAACACTAGCAAGCTATTTTTAGTCATATTTAAACAATTTGGGAACTTTTACAATGCTGGTACTTAATAAATCATTTCTAGTGCTGGATAACTGGCTGAATGTTTTTATTAGTTGTTCTATGTTATTCTGTTTTCTGCCTATACTTTCCAGTCCAGTCTTTTTTTTTTTTTAAATAATCTGGTTGTTCAAAGCACTAGTTTTCCTGGTATACTTTTAAAATTAAGTGCAATGAAGTATGCCATGAAATCCAGATTTATTTATTTAGGAGATTCCCAATTATTTAAATTAAGTGCTAACTTAAATCTTGTCAGTTTCTAACTTATTCCAAGAAGGACTAAAGCTGAATTTTATCTGTTAAGTCCTTTATTTTCATCTTCATTATAAAAACACAAAACATATATATTATCATATGCTTATAACTATGTTAATGTCCTGAAGTATACCAGTTCTTTTCAGGAGACTGCTATTATGAAATTCAGTCCTTACTAATGGCTTTCTATGGCCCGATGAAAATAATCTCAAATTAAGCATATAATCCAAATTTTATTTTTTTAGAAGGTGACAAATTAAAAGTACAAAAGCAGTACAGGTAGTCCTCGACTTACAACCATTAGTGACTGTTCAAAGTTACAGCAGCACTGAAAAAAAGTGGCTTATGACCATTTTTCACACTTATGACCACTGCAGCATCCCCGTGGTCATGTGATCAAAATTCAGACATTTGGCAACTGACTCATATTTCTGACGGTTACAATGTCCTGGGGTCATGTGATCACCTTTTATGACCTTCTGATAAGCAAAGTCAATGGGGAAGTCAGATTCGTTTAACAATTGTGTTGTGTATTAGCAATTACAGTGATTCACTTAATAACTGTGGTGAGAATGGTCATAAAATAGAGCAAAACTCACTTAACAACTGTCTCGTTTAGCCACTGAAATTTTGGGCTCAATTGTGGTCATAAGTTGAAGACCACTTGTAGCAAATCAGAGAGAAAGAGACAATAAAGGTGTAAAAACTGCATAGCTGTATTTTAAAAATTATATAATTTCTTATAATGAAAAGAATAGGGCATTGCACTTGATTTCTGGAATTAATGGCACTTTCAAAGATGCTTGCGACCTGAGCCAATGTTGTCCCAAAGACTTGTCCTTTGGGACAATCAGGACCTGGATGATTGAGACTCTCCACAGACACCTTACCCGGTGGTCTTCTTGCTGCTGCCTCAGAGTTTCGTATTCAAGAGCTGGTGCTGGGAGCTGCGAGATGACGATCTCGGTTTCACTTAGCCAAGGCCAAATCTCTTCATAAGTCTCCCAAAACTGGCTAACTAGAGATTGAGCCCGTTCTAGTTGCAAGTTTCTCTTGGAGTTCATTTGACAGAGCAAGTCGTATTTATGCAAAAGATTTTCCAGTTTGTTCTGTAACAAAGTTATCAAGAAACCACAGCATGATCTAACAGCTTTGCAAGATTTTAATTTGGCAAACAATTTGGACACTATTATTTATTGATTTGTCAAGTTCATAGCCTGCTGTTCTAGCTCTGTAACACTGAAGATGGCTTAGTAATTGACAATTATAGAACTTAAGAAGAGAGAAAATCCAATCCACAATTTAAAAATTGGTGAAACAGATGGGCTTTCATTATTTTCCTAAATACCTGGGGGCCAAATACATCTCCTTAAACTAGAGTGCATTGCCTAGTCTAAGAAGGTCCTCTCGCCCATATGAAACAGATTGGCCTCTGATGGCAGTGGAATCTTCAAAAGGACATCTACAGTATTGCAGATCTAAGCAAACTGAGATTGATAGCAGGAATGCTCCCACATTATAAATCATCATAGTTATCAATGTCCTACCATTATAAATCATATTTTACACTACCTTTAATTTATTTTTATACTAAATTACACTACCATTTAAACAAAAGGTAGTGTAATTTAGAAGTTGTCAAGTTTTTGGGTGGCTGAAGGGCTAAGGGTCACAAATATTGGACTGGCTGAGTTTGGGAGGGGACTTTGGAGGGATTTTTAAATTGCGACACACTTATTTTAGTCACCTTGTGGTGAGATGGACAGTAAACAAATTTAATGAAATAAATAAAAAATAAATAAATAAAATTTCCAATCTTATTTTTAACAAAAAAAACACACCAAACTATCCTGGTATTTCTCTTACCTAATTATGCAGAACAAATCTGAAAAATGGTACACTCAATACACATATAATTAAGACAGAAATCTATCATCTCAACAAGTGTGTAATCTTATTTTCATTAAAACAAACAACAAACAAAAACAAACAAACAAACAAACAAACAGAGAGCTAAGGATGGATAAGAAGGAAGCACAACTAGGAAGTATTCTCCATCAGAAATAACCACAAGATTAAAGAAAAACTGTAATGAGATCCTGGATAGGAGATGAACAGGCAGCCCTTTTTTGTGAAAGGCTATTCTGTAAACGGGTCTAGGCAAACTTCCTGAAACCAACCTTAGCTTAAACTTTACTCTGGACCAAAGAGTTTCTTCTATGCCCAGAAGACTTTATATTCAGCAGAGCATTTCCAATAATAAATCAGAGAAGACTGCATTTTTTAAAAACCAGGTCCTCTCTGCAATTCCCATTTCCTTCAAATGTCTAATCTAAAGGGCCATGGGTTCCACAGTGTAGGAGATGGCACCGCAGATAGGAATAAGTGAAAATCAACTGCATTTTCACACCAGCTGGAATACTCCAAGAAGAATTATGCTGAAAGAATATACCTTAACTATGCACTCAACGAATAAAGTATGGATGGATTTTCTACAAGAAACCAGTACATTCATTGTAACCATTACTAAGAAAGTTCATGTATATTATTCAATTATATTTTTTTGTTTTTCACCCTATCAAGGTGACTATGTCTGTGGGCCCCCTAAAACATAGAAGATGAGCACTAACTGTTGCATATGAGTAACAATTGCTTCACAAGCTTTAAAAATTAGATCTGTGTTTAGATAATCAGATTCATTACCAAATAAGTGCAAGCAATGCCTTATTACCTTTATAATTTGTTTCTCCTCCTCTGTACATGTCTTCATGATCTCATCCCCAGATGAAACAAGTTCTTCTATTGTATCTTTGTGTTTCAAAATCTCCATGGTAAATCCCTAGTCATATAACAAATTGCTATTAAGAGTAGCAGGACACTGACCATTAGCATATACAATATAAATAATATCAAATTTATAATGAGAATTGATTTAACACCTCACAAATGGAGTCTGTTTACCTTTTGAACTTGCAGCTGAGCAAAGGTCTGGTCCTGTTCAAGTCTTATGTCACCCAGAGAGATCAGTTTCTTTTCTGTTTTGTCAACCCAGGCTAATTCATTATTAGCTGCCTGATCGAACTAAACAAGGGCCAACAAAAAGCAGTTATTAAAAAAACTGAAATGTTAGCTTTTAGATAAAAGAAACCTAAAAGTACACTCATCGAAATCCAGTTACAAACTACTCCATCTCAAATAGCTATGGCCAATCCATATTTACTGTTCAGGGATTTATGAAAAATGGTGTCTAGATTATTGAGTGTGCTACTTTTTGCCTATTACAGCAAATATGAAATAGTTTTTAATATTTTCCAAATGAACAGGTTTACTGTTCTGTAAGCTTTTTGTACAGTATAAGTCTATTCTATCTGATGCTTGAAGGGATGCTCTTCAATTGATATCGGGTATCACACGCATGCACTTAGAAGCATGTAATGGTGGAAATCAGCAAGCATTAAAGATCAAAGTCCATGAAATGCAAGAAGCTGTGAATTTCCATGAAAAGTTGCACTAATGTAGAATAAGAGAGTAATCTGCAATAAAACTCTACTTACAATCCAACGGGGGGGGGGGGGGGTGGGAGCTGGGATTGTGCCTGTGGGCTCACTTCCTAGTTTCTTCTGCATTTATTTTACAGACTGAAATAAGTCACCACTTGTGTTCAGCTGAATGTCAGCAGAAATCTGCTTATAATCACGGACTCAGTTCTACGTTAAAATCTCTCTTTGTAGTTTTTTTGAGGGGAGGGGGGAATAAAGACTTTCCAGATAGCTGCAAGGTTCAGTGCTAATCATAGAATAAATTTGTGCTAAATATGTTAGCTTCCTGTAACATTTGGACAGTTTATTTTTATTTTAGTAAACTCAAGAGATCTCAAAGTAGCTATATCATGTCCTTTGTCATTTTTGTTCCTTAGTGATTCTGAGATTTCTTGACTTAAAATAAAACGGAACTGTCCAGAAGTTTAGGAAACTAACACAGTTAGCGCAAGACTATTCTATCTATGTCTTGCTGTTGTCCATTTTTAAGATTACTCTCTTGCTTTAATATAGGTTCTATTATTTAACAGCATTATTTAAAAGCAAATGCTCCTCCTTCCTAATGCAAGCAAAATGCCAATCCAGTTGTGTCATATGTACCTCCTTTATAAGTACTCTGGTGATTGTCTGGACAGAATAATTCCTTCAAGCATTCTTTTCCCTGCGTTCATTATTGAATGGAAAGAGGAAGAAAATCCACACCCACTGTCCTTCCATATCTACAGATGCACCCTTGCCTTCTCAATGAGGGAAAGCTCTAGAGAACCATTTAGACTCAATTCAACTACCTCACTTACGTAGATTAATTGAATCCATACCTATATGGAGCAAGCTTCAGTACTATTACCATATTATGAGACAAAAAGTGATATTTGTCTGTCTGGAAGCACACATAGCCTTCAGAGCAGGACTGTGCAGAGCAGGAAGAACTGATTTCAGGCCAAAATAATACTGGGCAATTATGCCAAAAATTGCATTATCAGCAGCGGCTACTCTCCATTGTGAGGAGGTGGTCCCTAATGTATTTGCCTTTAGTGATACCCATACAATCCAATCACATTTACAACTTTCATTTGTAGACCATAATTCAGAAAAGACTCTTCACAACTAGGATTTAAAACTGTGTTTGTTGACACTGGGAATAGCTGTTTTAATGCCTACTGCCTTGGTGGCACAGTGGTTAGAATGCAGTTTTTCAGGCTAACTCTGCTGACTGCCAGCAGTTTGATTCTGATGGGTTCAAGGTTAACTCAGCCTTCCACCCTTCTGAAGTCAGTAAAATGAGGACCCAGATTGTTGGGGGCAATAGGCTGACTCTGTAAAACTGCTTAGAGAGGGCTGTAAAGCACTATGAAGCGGTATATAAGTCTAAGTGCTATTGCTATTTGCAGGATCAGCAAGCAAACTGTCAATGGGGGAGAACACAGTGTTGGGGGAGATGAGTTTCCTTTGCCAGCGGTGTGCCCTCTTCCCCCAAGTTAATGTTTTTAACAGGCAACATTTCAAGGGGGAAAGTTGCAGCATCAGAAAAGGTAAAGGTACTGTCTCCCTCCCCAGCTGAAACTTTTCCTCCCTTATCTCTGCATGTCAATTTTCCTGAGAGCTAGGAAAAGCTCTAATGTTTGATTAGAATAGAATAGAGCTGGAAGGGACCTTGGAGATCTTCTAGTCCAGCTCCCCACTCAAGGAGAACCTATATTTAATATTTATTTGTTATGTATATGTAGGGGTGTGGGTCTGTACATAAGCTGTATATAGTATGTTTAGGTGTGTGTCATGTATGTGTTTCACTTTGAGAGCGGGCAACTAAATTTCATTTTTGATGTGTACCGTTGTGCCCACAGTAAAAAAAAAAAATGACAATAAAGGTTATCTTATCTATACCATCTCAGACAAGTGACTATCTAGTCTCTTCTTTAAAACCTCCAGTGATGGAGTGCCCACGATTTCTGAAGGCCAGCTGTTCCACTGGTTAATTGTCCTCATTGTTAGGAAGTTTCTCCTTAATTCCAGGTTGCTTCTCTCTTTGATCAGTTTCCAACCACTGTTTCTTGTCCTGCCCTCTAGTGCTCTGGAGAACAATTTGACTCCCTCTTCTTTGTGGCAGCCTCTCAAATACTGGAATACTGCTATCAGGTCGCCCCTATTTCTTCTTTTCTTTAGACTAGCCAAACCCAAGTCCTGCAGCTGTTCTTCATCTGTTTTAAGTCTCCAGGCCTTGGATCATCGTAGCTGCTCTTCTCTGAACTTTTTCCAAGGTCTCAACATCTTTTTTGCAGCATGGTGACCAAAATTGGTTGCAGTATTCCAGGTGTGGTCTCACTAGGGCTTTATAAAGTGGTACAAATACTTCGCATGATCTTGATTCTATGCCTCTATTTATACAACCCAGGACTGTATTAGCATTTTTGGCTACTGTTGCACATTGCTGGCTCATGGGTAAGTGATCATCCATTAGGACTCCAAGGTCCCTCTCACAGTTACTGTTTTTGAGCCGGGTCTTACCTAATCTGTACTTATATCTTTGATTTTTCCTGCCTAAATGTAAAACTTTGCTTTTCTCCACATTAAAACTCATTTTGTTGGATAGAGCCCATTGTTCAAGTTTATCAAGATCTTTTTGAATCCTGAGCTTGTCTTCTGGGATGTTGGCTATTCCTGCCAGTTTAGTGTCATCTGCAAATTTGATGAGTTTCCCTTCTATTCCCTCATCTAAGTCATTGATGAAAATATTGAAGAGTGCTGGGCCTAAGACGGAGCCTTGTGGTACCCCATTGCTTACTTCTCTTCATGTGGATGTAGTACCATTGAGGATACTCATTGAGTACAGTTTGTCAGCTACCTACAAATCCACCTGGTGGTGATGTTGTCTATTCCACCTTTTGCTAGCTTACCAAGCAGTATATTGTGGTCTACTTTGTCGAATGCCTTACTGAAACCTAAGTATACTACGTCCACAACATTTTGCTGTTCTACTAATTTGATCACTTTATCAAAGAATGAAATAACATTGGTTTGGTATGATCTATTTTTAACAAACCCGTGCTGGCTATCAGTTATAACTTTGTTTGCTTCTAATTGTTTGCAGATCTATTTTTTGATTATCTTTTCCAGGATCTTCCAAGGTATCGATGTTAGACTGATTTGTCTGTAGTTTCCTGCATCTGTTTTTTTTTTTTTTTCCCCCCTTTCTTGAAGATGGGAACCACATCAGCCCTTTTCCAATCCTCAGGAACTTCCCCGGTGCTGCAGGATTTTTGAAAGATACGATGCAATGATTCTGAGATAACATCTGCCAGCTCCTTCAGAACTCTGGGATGTAATCTGTCCGGTCCTGGTGATTTATATTCATCAAGATCGGATAGGTGTTCTCTTACCATTTTCTTGCTTATTTTAATTTTTGTTTCTAGTTTGTCATTTGCAGTATTTTTTTTTTTTTTTGGTATGTTGTGCTATAATTTTTTTGTGTGTGAAGACTGATGCGAAGAATGAGTTAAGCAGCTCTGCTTTCTCCCTATTGCTTGTTACTTCCTTGCCATCTTCTGTAGTGGACCTACTGATTAGCTGTTCATCTGGAGCTTAAGAGCTCTTCCTATTCCAGATTTGGAGAAAAAGATAGGGAGATGCAACAGAATTTGGAGTGAAGCCAACAAGGTCAGTCGGCTGCCTGAGTAGGGGGTTGGACTAAAAGACCTCCAAAGTCCCTTCCAACTCTGTTATTCTATTCTGTTCTGTTCTGTTCTGTTGTTTTGCTCTGCTCTGCTTTATGCCTTTTAGACAGAGGTCCTTGCTAATCATGCTTGTTTTATGTTCTCCAGAATTGACCATAAAGTATTGTATGAATCTAAATTATCTTACAAAAGTATGTTTGTTTCTCCAAAGTCACTATTGTATCATTAATCTCACAGTTAGAATATTAACTATCACACTTAAAAGTAGCTGATGAAATTTAAAACAAAACAGAATGTAGCAATAGCACTTAGACTTATATATGGTTCCATAGTACTTTACAGCACCTCTGAGCGTTTACATTGTCAGCCTATTGCCCCCAACAATCTGGCTCCTAATTTTCTGACCTTGGAAGGATGGAAAGCTGAGTCAACCTTGAGCCAGTCAAGATTGAACTCCTCGCAGTCAGCAGAGTTAGCCTGCAATACTGCATACCAGCTATTGCACCACCACAATTCATATTTTAAAGTGCTAAAAGATGTAGATTAAAGTGAAAACAGGATGCTTCTAACAATTGAGACCATGGCAAAAGAGATGTATTTTTACAGATTTTACAGATTACACACTGAGCTTGTGGAAGCCAAACACAACTCCTTAGGGAATGCATTGCACAGTGTGGCACCAATTCAGGAGGCATCTTTAAGTCCAGCCTCTTCTGAAATCTATCAGACAGGTTTGTACTGGGAAAGGCTGCTCCTTAGATAATCAGGTGTGAAGCCATAAAAAGGAACACTTTAAAGCAGTGTTTCTCAACCTTGACAATTTTAAGGCATGTGGACTTCAACTCCCAGAATTCCACAGCCAGCACTGCTGGCTGTGGAATTCTGGGAGTTGAAGTCCACATGCCTTAAAATTGTCAAGGTTGAGAAACACTGCTTTAAACTGTGCCCCATAAACAGCTGACAGCCAGTAGAGACAGCTCTTACAGGGATCAGTACATTGTTTAATAGCCTTACTGCCCCATTTTGCACAAAGGCAGCTTCTAGATCTGATTCAAGGCTAGCCCTTTTATTATAAAGCACAGCCCTTTATTTCAGAAAGCTGTCTTTAGATTTATTTTTTCAAAAACCCACTTTTGTCTTTTATTTTGGCCATGTAACTTTTTCTATACAAATGGTACTACTTAACACACATTCTTGCATTCATGGAATGTGAAAAATATGGGCAGTGAATTGTGTTTCTAAAATGTATATATACTTTTATTTTAGATATTTTTATTAGAATGTGCATTTTTATGAATTTTTTCTTGGTGTTGCTCTTGAGTTTTCCTTTGTAAAACAAAGCTGAAAACAAACATTTTTTTAATCCAAAAGATTTCTTCCTTTTTCAGTTTTGCCTTTTTTTTTTTTAATAGGGTCACCCTACACATACAGCACTACCATAATCAAGATACAACTGTTGCTAAATTTGACTGGCTTTGGAACAAACTGGCACGCCAGACACAATTGTGCAAAGATGTTTCTTGTCACAGCTGTCCACCTTAGAATCCAGGGACAGCTGAGGATCAAGAGTGTTGCCAGACTTAAAGTGAAATTAATGAATAAGCTATCATAACTTGCTCTTTAATTATGAATCATAGCTGAAAAGTAAATTATGTGGCCCGAAGACTCTCCCATGAGTAATTCTTTATCATACTGTTTAATCTATTTGAAACAGGCCACAAATATTCACTGCCTTTTTACAACTATAATCAGAGCATATATACTTGGCCTGAACACTCTGCTTTAAATAGAGGCATTTGAATTGAGTCATGCTAAATTAAAGGGCTAGTAAATCTGATCTTTAAAATCACACACACAGATATACAAAAAAAATTATGCTACAAACATCCTGATGTGAACATGAAACTCACTTTAATGCCATATGCAATAAGAATAACATTTATCGTTCATGGGAACCTACACCTACCAGTTTTTCATCACTTATACAACCTTGCATTTGATCCTATCAAGCACCATAAACTGCAGGCGATAAAAGGATTTAAGATTTAATCCTTTGTTCTGGTGAAATTCTTACTTAGTTCAATGCACTAAGAAGCTTCCCAGTATGAAGCTGATCTGAAATTTTTGCATCAATCAGGAGACAGATGGCTCTGAGAATGACAGGATTTGCTTTGTTCTAAGATTCATGTCTGAAAATTAAGGCCAGGGTCCCCTCCTCCTCCTCAAGATGAGCCCCAGTTCTTGAATAATAGAGCCAATGTGTGCAAGTAGAGTACAGTAAAATGAACAAAACATTTTTATTTTGACATGAATTCCCAGGTGAATGAACTGGCCTGTGTGTGTTTGTGTGTGTATAGTGCAAACCTGATAAAAACACATATTATTCTGGCTACAGAAGATTAAAACAATATTACTTTTACCTGTTGTGATCTTAAAATTGCAGCATCAATTTCTTCCACTTTTTGATTTAAAGTGTCACTCATTAACCGGTATCGTTCATTGTCTTCTGTAACCATTTTATCTATCCCTTCCCTTGCTCTCCATGGCACCAGTTCCAACAAAGCACTACTGACTTCATTGAGATTATCCAATAAACTTTTCTTATCTTTTACTTCTTTTTTCAGTTCCTAAAAAAGAATATTTGAGGTAAACACACTGGCAATAATCTATGTGATTCTCTTCCCTTCATTTTTTTAACAATACCATGAGAAAGATTATATGCTGAATATATGTTTAGGGATGCTGGAGGAAACATTAATAATCAGCATTATGCTGATGATGCTGCATCTGATACTGAAAATGCAAATGATCTGCAAGGTCAGCTAACTGAAGTCAAGAATTATTATTATGTGTGTGTAATCTACAGTTAGATTCACAGTCTAAGATTGGTGGAAATTTAATAATTCAAGGCTGAACAAAGATCCTAAGAATTATTAAGGAAACGTCTAAAATATAGGCAGTTCCAAACAAGGTGGTTTTTTTTGTAAAATTCTGGTGTTCATGTCTGATAAACAAAATGTTTCCAGATATCAAGAATGTCCATTGCATATTGCTCCAATGGCTTCAGTCACGATTGGTTTGATAGATTTCTTTTTCCATAAAGTGTTCAAATTCAATTTGCAAGCTCCAATATTTTATAATGTTTTCTAATGTTTTCTTATTATTCATGTATGTTTATTGTCTTGTGTATGCATCCACACAAAGACAATAAACATATATATCTCCAATGTTCCCCATCCTGTAGGGTGTGTTTGGCTGAAAAGAGTGTCTTACCCAAAGCCACCGAGCCAGCTTGCATGCCTCAGAGAGATCTAGAATACTTTTGTTTCTGGACCACTACCTTAATCAATATACCAAGACCAAATAATGACAACAGGGACAGCCTTGGAACTGATAATGAAAATACCGAAGATGTAAGTAGCTTCTATCTTTTAGAATTGACTGTTCTTAATAAAGAAATAACAGACAAGAAATACTATACATTGTAATTAGTACTTGGTACTATAGTAATGAAGGCCCAGGAAAAGATATTCAGGTAACATGACATGTCTATACCTAAAAAGATCAGACTGGTGCAGTAATAGTTTTTCTTATGAGAGTCTGTGGAAATGAAAGTTGGAGTTTGAAAACAGGATAGAAAGAGCCAGGGCTTTTTTTGTCATAGAATGCCCAGAACAGAGTTCTGGCACCTTTTTTGGATGGAACCTTGTAGGCAAGGCGGGTTGTATGACGTCTGTGAGTTCCAGCACCTTTTTTTTGTTGTTGTTGTTTTTACAAAACAAGCACTGGAAAGAGCTTTTTTTTTTTTTTTTACAACAGTGTTAGAGGAAACTCCTGAGAATACCTTGAATGGTCCAGAAAACAAAGAAATGGATCATTGAACAAATTAATCAAGAGTTCTCATTTGAGGCTCAAATAACCACGCTTAAATAGTTTGGACACACTATGTCAAGACCTAACTCTCTAGTGAAGTCTTTAATACTGGGAAAAGTGGAAGGAAAGAGAATGACCAGCAGCCATTGGTGGACTCAATTATAGAGGTGGTGTGTGAACCAATGGAAAACCTGAAGAATCAGGTGAGGACAGATCATTCTGGAGAAGGTTTAATCTACAGTATGTCAGGCCTCGCTAACCCCTTCATGAAGTTTCAAGATGTTCATCAACCCCAAATTTTTATTACATGAAAATAATTTAATAAATACTACTTTAACTAATAATACTATGGATAATAATAATAAATCACAATAATGGATTGTTCCATAAATCCTTGGGTGTAGATAATATCCACTTTGGAGACTCTGATCTATGTGGTCAATAAGGGTTAACACGAACTCTTATTAACACCAACTTGATGAACATATCTATCAAGAAATAACAAAGTTATGAAAAGATTTATTACAAATAAGAAGCTGCACATGGGAAAAGTAAAGGTAATTTCAATTATCTTTACTTTTGTTAATTCCTAAAGGGAAGCTTGGTCAAAATATGATTTGAATACGTTCTGGGGGTTCGCTGGGCAATTTACCATAGTCCACATGTAATCAAGAAAGTAATATGAAGAATTCTAGTCTGTCACTTGCAATTTATAATCCATTTACCTCTCCTGCCAGTAAAATAAATAACTATAATGGCAATGATGTCAAATAGAAATCAAATTCTAGTATATCTTCAAAAATGTAGACACTGGATTCATCTTCAAACAAACTTTCAGCAGTTGAGCAATAAAAAAGAGTTTATCTTATTATGGAATAATTTCTTAAATAGATGTATTTAGTAAAAGCATAGTGTGGTTTGCAATTGGATAGCTTGTATGTTAAATTATTGCATTTTCCCCTTTATAAAATGATTCATTTAAGTGGCTTTACTGAAAACTTTATTACATGTATATGGCTAGCCAAGTTATAGCAAAGAGTTTATCAGCCAACTTCAACTGGCTGATTTTTCATAACACATATAGTATACAAACCACAATGACCTTGTGCATACAATAGATTAAGCCAAAAATCAAATAGCAAAGTGTGAAGTCAATCTTTATTTTCTAGCTTGATACTCACTTTTTGTCTTTCTTGTGTTTCGCTTAGTTCTTTGCCTTTGGGATCTTGAGAGTTGTATGAAAGTAATTCGACTTCAACTTTGTCAAGCCAAGAACAGAGTTCTTTGTGAACTGACTGGAGCTGCCCTGAAAACTGAAGAGCTTCTTCTAAAGTCTTGAACACCTCAGAACTCAGGTTAGTGATATCCTTGTACCTTGCTTTGATGCCTTCCAATTTATCTTGAATTACAACAATTTCATCTCCTAAAATTTGAAAAGAATATTATTGCCCAAAAAAATCCTCAAATCATCAAGTTACTGATTGCAAAAATGAATAAGACTCCTATTTATTTTTTAATAATTTATAGTTTGGGGCAGATTTATAAACTATATTTAGAATATAATAAAATAAAATAAAATACATAAAAGCCAGCAAAGTAAAGTTGCCTTAAGACTGAGCTCAGTTATTGTAACTTACATGGACACATCATAGAGCATCTTTCCAGGATGTTTTTTTTTTTTTTTTTACTTCCCAGTTTAATTTACAGTTCTGGAATAGTTCCCAATCCACATACTAATCACAGCCTCTGCTGTTTAACTTTCTGCCAAAACTGACTAGCTACAGGGAGTTAATGTACTAACTTCTACTGAAAGTATTATAACCAGAAAATTATTAAATTTATTAAATTTAATTAAATAGATCCTTTGATGTATATATATTCTATATATTCTGATATATATATAGAGAGAGAGGTTATAACAACTGCCTAACATGCAGATAGCCCAGGTTCGAATCTCAAAAGAGTAAGTTTGGCTGAAGAGAGTTAAAGGTCGAAATAGCTATACCATTCTCTCTTTATTCTTTGTTAGCAACCTAAAAATGTAAAATGATGTCGCAGTTGGCGACTGCTGCTTGTGGATGGCTCTAGATTGAGCTGATACAGGCAAAAGAAAAGAAAAGAAAGAAGATTTCTTTCTCCCATATTTGGGCTGACAGGGTGTTCATTCAAGGTAAATATATATATATATATATATATATATAGGTCTTTGGTTGTTCGGGTTTTCTCCCGCGTAAAATTGGAAGTGTCTTGGCAACGTTTCGACGAAGTCACATTCGTCATCTTCAGGCTGGTGTTTTTAGCTTCTTGCTTTGAGCAGCAATGTGTGGTTTTAGCTGTTTCTTCCTTTTAACTGCCAGTGAGGGTATGAACTGATTGGATGGGAGCTTGGCTGTGTAACACAGCCAAGCTCCCATCCAATCAGTTCATACCCTCACTGGCAGTTAAAAGGAAGAAACAGCTAAAACCACACACTGCTGCTCAAAGCAAGAAGCTAAAAACACCAGCCTGAAGATGACGAATGTGACTTCGTCGAAACGTTGCCAAGACACTTCCAATTTTACGCGGGAGAAAACCCGAACAACCAAAGACCTATATACAAATACCCGCGAAAACCTCAGAAAACACACACACACACACACACACACACACACACACACACACACATATATATATATATATATATATATATATATATATATATATAGGTCCTATATATCTCAGAATATATAGAATATATACAGATGATGGCACTTTTTATTTTGATTCAGACTGAAATCTGATCAACATACCAAGAGATGATTTGTCCAATAAGCTAACATCATTTCCTTGAAAATGTTAGACCTATATAACCTAAAGACCTCTTGACCTACAATTGACCGAAATAACCCAAAGACCTGTTGACCTGCAAGAATCAACATATAACCAAAACCCACAGCAAATTATTTAGGAAATTCATTTTTTCTCTGAGAACATTTAATATCCAGAGACTTAGTTCATTGAAAATTAATTCTATAAAAATTCTGTTCAAATATTGGCAACATTCAGCACAGCAGAATTCACAAAGAAGTTCTTGTTGAATTGTGCAATGCATCAGCCTTTTGATTTAGAAAAAAAGGCTGTCTAATTAAGACATTTTGTAAGGAAATACTGTAAATTAAGGATCTTGCCATGTTAGTCTCTCATTATTTTTGTTGGTTCCAAATACTAGGGCTCTTATTCTGGCAAATATATTCTTCAGATGAACATCAAATGTCCCAAACTACAAGGGCAATTCGGAAATAAACCTCCATTTGAGCATGTGTGAGAAATAGGCAGGGATGGTGACGCCCGGCCTATGGCGCCGTGCCAGTAGTTCAGTAGGCAATGAGGAGTGGAAGGAGGTTGTGTGGCAGTTGACTCATCTGCTAGATCAGTGTTTCCCAAACTTGACAATTTTAAGGCATGAGGACTTCAACTCCCAGAATTCCACAGCCAGCGTTGCTGGCTGTGGAATTCTGGGAGTTGAAGTCCATATGCCTTAAAATTGTCAACTTTGGGAAACACTGCACTAGATGAATTGAAAATAAACCCTGTCACAGAAAATCCCGCCAAATGTGAAGTGTATGCAGTAATGCAATTCCTGTGTGCCAAAAAACTTTCGGCAGTTGCAATTCATCGCAAACTGTGTAATGTTTACAGACCAAATGTGATGAGTGAAGGTGTCATACATCAATGGTGTCGCATGTTTAAAGATGGACGAAGTGACGTGCACGATGAAGCAAGCCCATCTGTAGTCAACAATGAACTCATGCAGAAACTGACAAAAAGGTCCATGAAGTCCGTCAGGTCTCGATATCTGCAAGCGTCCGGTGTGGTGTTGGTTCACGATAATGCTCGCCTGCACACCGCTAGAAGCACACAAGAACTTTCGAAGCAGCTCTGTTGGGATGTTTTTGATCACCCCCCCTCCCCATAGCCCAGATTTGGTGCCAAGCAACTACCACCTTTTCAGACACATGAAATACTGGTTTACGTTGCACTGCTTCAACGAATGACAATGTGGTTCACGATGCTGTTACAGGGTGGCTTCATTCCCAGGGAGATTTTTTTGCAGAAGGAATTTCAAACCTTGTAAGACGTTATGTATGACAAGTGGCCCAATCTGAATAGCGATTATGTCAAAAAGTAATGTAATGTTGTAGTTTTCTAAGGTGTATAATAAATTTTCTGTATCTGCGAGTGTCTGTCATTGATAACGAAAAGGAGGTTTATTTCTGAATTGCTCTCGTATTACTGGACAAACATGCTGGATCTTGAATGTGTATCAGAAAATATTCAAAATCAAGCATGCGTGCCTGTTAAATAAACAGGTACGTGATCATTGAAACAAATAATACAATTTATAGGCAAATCATATACAACCATCAGGAAATATTCCTAGGATTTAGTTTTTAAATGGCTTTACTTATTTTGGATGCACCAAACTCCAGGATTATTTTGATAGATATATGGGAGTACTTTAGACACCCACGTTTTATTTTTAACCGGTTTCGAATGTATTTTCATAAAAATATATTTCTGATAATCCTGGAACAAACAAGATTATCCTATAGCCTGGCTAGTTCTGAATATGACTGGCTAAAACTTGGAGGAACGTTTTTTAACATGCCCTGATCCTTTCCAAAGCCCTGATTTGCATAATTTGACAACAGAAGAGTAAAAAGAGTTTAATTTTTATTGTTCAATATACATCCAGGACATGACAGAACTCACTATTAAGCACTATTAAGATTGGATATATAGATCTAGTCCAGACATGTCAAACACAAAGCCCAGGGGCCGGATGCGGCCCGCGAACTGGTTTCATGTGGCTGCGAAGCCATCCTGGAAACAGTGAGGGAACGGCCCTCTCTGCCTTGGCCCTGGCCCAGGCCAGCTGAGAGCCAATGTACAATTTTGTGGTGGCCATCTATGCTGAAATGTATTCAGTCTTAGCTCCATAAGCCCCCCCCCCTGCATGGCCTGAATGGAACAGTGAGGCTCCTCCAGTGGACCATGCCTTGGCACTTGCCCTGGTCCCACCCCCTTCTGCCAGAGACCCTCATATCTGTCCACTCCTGCCCAGGCCCCCACAGACACCCTTGACGCAAACGATGTATAGCTGGTCATACCCGCCCAGTAGGCCACACCCACTCCATCCACGCCCACCCAGTAGGCTGCACCCACCCTGGCCACACCCACCTGGCCCCCTGAGGGCAACTGCAATGCTGATACGGCCCTCAATGAAATTGAGTTTGACACCCCTGATCTAGTCCTTCAAAACAGAGGACTACGTAGGGGGTCTATTGTAAAATATCTGGGGAAGAGTTTACAGGCCCAAGTCAACCTTAATCCTATTGCTCCTAATGTGCCCATAGTAGTTTATAGTGATTAATTCAACTCTTCCAAAAAATGTCAGCACTGTTATATTGTAACCAAGTAACTCATTGCAAATTAATTCAATGGAATAAAACAGATGGAAGTGATAAATGCATCTCTCTCTCTCTCTCTCTCTCTCTCTCTCTCTCTCTCTCTCTCTCTCTCTCTCTCTCTCTCTCTCTCTCTCTTGATAATTACACTAAAAATATGATCCCTGGGTATATCCATATTTAAAACCAAATAAATAAACGTGAGCACCAGGGAACGCTATAAAATTTTAATAAAATTTTTAATAAAACACCTAGCTTTCATCGGCGTCTGCCGACATCATCAGGGCTCAAGATGCCGGTCAGTAGGAGAGTCCCTTTATAGGTTGACTAGGGTCTGCACAACCGGAACACAGTCTATTTCATCAGGCCCGGTGACGAGATCTAAGAGCCGGGTGCAGACCCTAGTCAACCTATAAAGGGACTCTCCTACTGACCGGCATCTTGAGCCCTGATGACGTCGGGAGCTGCCGAAAGCTAGGCGTTTTATTAAAATTTTTATTAAAATTTTATAGCATTCCCTGGTGCTCACGTTTATTTATTTGGTTTTAAATATCTATATCTATACATATATAGATATGTGTGTCTCATCTAGTTAACATTAAGTCTGAAATCTTGCCCTTCTCAGACTCAAATTATTATGCTCGGGAAACTTCATAAAGTCTAGAAAATTCACAAGATGTTGCCTTCTAAACCAGATGTGCTATGTGCATTTGGAATGCAATTTTTCCACAGTACTATCTCTAATACAGAGGATGTGGTCCTGTTCATCAATTAAAAAAATATAGTCATTTTTAACCTTACAACAACATTCACTATCACTATCATCTACTTAGCTCTCCTCCAGAAAAAGTGGGAAAAGAAAAAGACTGCTGGGATAAACACTAATGCAACTGATCTACAGATTAAATTATTGGTTGATATCTAAATGGATATATAACTCCATTCATAACTGTGATTTATAATAGCAATAATTTAAAAATACCAAACATGACAAATATAATCAGTATTTCCAGGATCACATATATTGAAACTATAAATGGAAAATAACTAAAACTCTGCAGGCTGCTAAAATTCCACGGGGGATTGAAAAAAGGCTGGCCCTCTATTACAAAAGTAGTGAGTCCAAAACGCTTCTTCCAAATAATTACCAAAAACCATGCAGCAATAGCCATCTAATTGTTTGCTTAGAAAAAGGCTAAACATTTTAAAATGTTTCCATCAATTACTTATGACACTGAAAAATGTTAGTGGTTACAAAAAGAAACCTCCACAAATTTTCCTGACAACGACTATAGTGGACATTTTCACTGACAGAACATTTACTTTTGTCAAGACTAAAACAAAGACACAAACAACAAATGCTAGTCTGAGTAGCATGGAGAGGGTGGAATGTTGGTTTCCTGGCAGGCATTCTGGTATTTATAATCCTAGCCCAACATCGCATCAGGACAAGATGATCAAAAAGGATTTATCATCACCTTTCCACTCCTTGAAGCTATATTTTATGGCTTTGGAGCATAAGAAAGCCATGAGCAATGACTAGATTTTCATTTATTTATTATCCCTGCCTTCTTGTTCCTGTAAACCAGGGGTTCCCAACTAGGGGTGCCCTGGGGGTGCAAGATGATATTCTAGGGGGTTGCTGTTATTTCAAACTTTTGTTAAGGAGTGCGAGAATGTATCAGAAGCATTCTAGTGGTGCAGTTTATAGAAAAGGTTGGGAACCGCTACTGTAAACAATACACATGCAACATAGAATGAAATTTGGTACAGTTTATTCACCTTAACTGTAACTGTATTAATTCTCCAAAGATCCCTTTTAAAATCCTTTTGATATCACTAGTTCAAATATTTACTTTTTTTAAGTACAGAAATTAATTTTCCAAATGAAAAAGATTGCCAACTCATAATTTATGTTCTCAACCATATTGTTATAACCAGCTGTCAATATGAATCCAAGCCATTTTTTTAAAAAATTGGTACCTTAACTATAAATTTTTGGCACATTTATTCTGGAAAAAGTTACTTTTATAGTATAAAAAAACTAAGTAAAAAGATGTTGTTTCAGTTGCCACTGATATAAATCATTCTCACCTGTAGTTTGTTTAAGAAGCAGTAAACCATTTTGAATAGCTTGATCAACATTATCTTTTCTGACCTTAATCTCTTCTTGAAGAACCTAGGAAATTTAATGATTTAAGAACATGGAGAATGAGGGAGAAAAGGCAACAGCATCTAAACACACCAAAGAAGTCATCACTAAAAGTTCTTCCATTTTATAAAGAATAATGCACTCATTTCTTTCTTCATGGGAAATAAAAAAAAAAGTTCATGAGGTAACTAAAAGAAATAAACATTATGCAAGCTTCAGTTATAAGAAAATTAATAAAATAAATTGTTAATAATATGATTAATGATGGTAAATTAAAAAAATAACAGAAAATAATGGCAAATACCAGCATTTCAGCGTGCTGTTTCTCTAGTAAATCAGTACTGTAGTCTTGAACTCCCAATTTGCTTAGTTTCTCATGGACTTCATTCAACCAGTTCATCAATTCAACCTCATCTTCTCCAAAAATCTGAGCATTGCAATAGGCTTGTTTCAGGAGCTCAGCCCTACTTTTGCTTTTTTCTTGAACCTCAATGTATCGGCCTTCTGAAGAATCTAATTTCTCTTGAACCATCTCTTTATCTTCCCTGGAGCACAATGTGTTTAAAATTTGACCGATATTAATTGCTTGCTGTAGATTTTTATTGTGAATGGTGATGTCTTCCTCTAAAGTCTAAACGGAATTTTCAAAGCAGCGGAAAGGAAAAAAAAATTGAAAAGAAAGTTTAACAAAATCATGTAAACAAATATGGGCGCAACTAAATAAAAAAGCAAAATGAATGAAACAATTTGAGTGATATAGAAATGTATTTTTAAAAAAACTCAGGCAAGAAGGTAGAGAAGGAATTTCCAATTCTTCTGAATGAGGAAGTTATAAAAATAACTCCAAGAGGCTGCCCCTTAAGGTCTTACTTTATGTTGAGAAATCTGTTGTTGCAGTTTGGAAGCCTGGGTGCCAATGGGCTCTGAATTGGAAAGCTTCTTTTCAGTAGTTGCTAGCCATTCAACCAACGGTTCTAAGGTTTCATGGAACTGCTGAGCTACAGTTGAAATCCCTTCCAACTGGCGATGCCTACAAAACGCCGAGAGAACGAAAAAAAAAAAAGAAAAAAACCATTGGGGGGATCAAATATAGGTAAAAGATTCCAAACTTCAATAAAGCTTAATTTTTTTTCCAAAAAATAAAACTTTGCGACTTAGTAACAAAAGGTAATCTAAATAAACACTAGCCCCATCATCAGAACAAAACTTCATAGTATTTTGTACTTTCAAAGCCACACGAAGTATTAGTACCACTTTATAAATCCTTAGTAAGACTACACCTGGAATACTGCATCCAGTTTTTTTATCACCATGTTACAAAAAAGATATTGGGACTGTGGAAAAAGAAGAGCAACTAAGATGATTAAAGGCCTGGAAAGAAAAACATATGAAGAACGGTTGCAAGAATTGGATATGGCTAGTCTAGAAAAAAGAAGGACTAGAGGTGACATGATAGCACTTATTCCATTATTTGAGGGGCTGGCCACAAAGAAGATGGGGTCAACTTATTCTCCAAAGCACCAGAAGGCAGGACAAGAAACAATGAAGGGAAACTAATCAAGGAGAGAAGCAGCCTGGAATTGAGGAGAAACTTCCTAACAGTGAGAACAATTAACCAGCGGAACAGTTTGCCTTCAGAAGTTTTGGATGCTTCATCACTGGAGGTTTTTACAAAAAGACGGGACAAAATCTATGTGAAATGGTACAGGGTCTCCTGCATGAGCAGAGGGTTGGACTAGAAGACCTCGAAGGTCCCTTTCAGTTCTACTCTGATTGATTATTTAACTACTTACACATTGATTAGTTAGATCTGCTGGACCACTTTACTCTAGGCTAGAAATGTTTTAAATTAAATCTCACAGGTGCAAAAGGTATCACTCCTTTATTAAAATAATACTTAATTTGTCAGCTCCTCCATGCAGTAGACCTTGTCCTTATGCCCATTTTGTAATCCCCAGTGTCTGCCTTCTAGCTATCCATCTATTTATTAACTGAGGGAATAGATAAATCATGTTTACTGTACTTCACCTGCAGTTCTAGTCCTAACAGTGCTAATGCATTTTCTCATCCAGTTAATACTCATCTTAGAACAAAAATGCTCATACAGCAGCTTCAAATTACAGTTTTCCTTGCTGTGGCTAGGAGAGCTCCCTGTTCCACCAGTAAGTGAATGAAAACATTTCAAGTACCTCATTTCTGCTTTATCAAGCAATGCAGCCCATCTGCTGTCCAGGAGACTCAGCTGTTTCAAGATCTTTTCTTTATCTGCCGGCTCTGCTGACTCTGCCATTTTTTCCCCTTCACGCTTGATCAATTCAACAGTAGGTTTGCGGTCATCTAACAATCTCTGGAGAAGCTGGAAACAAAATAATCAAAAATTAAATTGCCAGGAAATGATGGCTTTGTGACAAGATGAAGAGGCTGATCATCCAAGGTCTAGCTTACCGGCAAGTGGGAGAGATTTAAGCAAGCTGTCTTCTGAAATGGCAGACAACAGACAGACCAGCATTTATGCTTCCCATTGCATAAATAGGTTATTCATTCATTTAGCACTGATGGACTAAATAAATCCTGTTGTCAGCTGTAGAGTTATTATTTTCCATTTTTATTTTAAGTTCTGTTTCACATTATACTGACAGCTCAGGTTGGCTACAAATAGGCATGCCTTCCTTGCTTTTATGAAATATAGTGCTTTCAGAGTAGGAAAGCAGCAGCTTATACAGCAGCTCTTCGAGATAGACCAGATCAGGAAACCAACTCTGCTGGGAAGGCTAGAATTAGCTTTATTGAGATAGGCTATAATAACTAAGTGTCCCAAGTCTCCTTGTGCTTTCATCCCCATCTTCTTATACCCTAGTGCAGTGGTTCTCAACCTGTGGGTCGGGACCCCATTTGGGGTTGAACGACCATTTCACGGGGGTCGCCAAACAACGCAGTCCGCCATTTTTTCCCCCTTTTCCTTAGCTGTGCTACTCCCTTTTATTCTATTGGCTTTTGAAAGCCAATAGAATAGACTCTCTTGAATAGAGTCTAATTCTATTGGCTTTCAAAAGCCAATAGGAATTGTCCAGGCTGTCTCTGCCCTGCTGAGCCTGCCAAAAGTCCCATTCTGCAAACGGTGCTGCACCAGTTGAGTAGTCCTCGACTTACGACCGGTTGAGTAGTCCTCGACTTACGACCAGTTGGGGGTCGCGGCATTAAAAAGGTTGAGAACCACTGTCCTAGTAAGTCAGGGAAGAGAGTCAGCCTCAATCTCTTCTTAATACTATCCCCCTTTCCAAGACTTAAGGAAGCCTTCCATCCTCTTCATTTACGTAATGATTTCTGAATATCTGCTTCAAAACCATCTCCGTGGCTCTCTGTATGACAGCAGTCCATTGTAGTTTCAAAAGATACTGATGAACCCTCTTACTAGGCACACAATAATATAAAACTTGCTCTTACTTTAAAATTATTCTCTTCTGACAGGGCTTTGCATAATATTATTTGTGCCCGCCATTCTTTGTTCCTGGATATATGAAGTAGTCGCTATTCTGAATGCTGCCTATAGATGCGGGTTTTTACAAAATCTGTCTTTACTTTCTATCAATTCATGTCCTGTTAATTCTGTAACAATGGCTTTATATTTTCGATTAAGTACAATTAGTACTCCCATATGATCAACTGCTAGCAATAAACTTCCCTACATCAACCTTTGGAATAATTATTTATAATATGATTATAGCTAAGGACCCATATTCCTCCTTTTTAGAAGACAATAGTTGTATTACACACAACGAATGTTATGGTATCTTAAAGATATACTAATTTATTATAGAGTAATCTCTTGTTAAGTGTACTCAAGAAACCAGCAGTATGGTTTTGTTGTTTTACATGGTTGAGGAAGAGTGGTTGTGAATTATAAACCATGGTGTTCAAGGGAAGTGCAGAAAGACTTCTTCACAGTACTAAGAGCCTGTACTTTCTACACTATGTATCTCTTTGACTTCAACTTTCACCATTTCCATCATACAGTTTTGTAACTCAGTGGAATAATTTTAGACATCTGATAAACTTTCATAGACCACTGTCTATTTATATCATACCAAGTTGTAACTTTTTCAGGGGGCATTAGTATATTTTTCTTCCTAGTTGCAGACTGGTCTACAAAAATCATATTTGTCAAAAGCCGAGTAAACGAGACACACAAGTTCACCAATTAAATCCACGCTTATTCTGCTCTCCAAGACAACAATATGGGCAGTTCAAGAGCATGTTGTAGCAAGTACCACATAATAGAAAGCATGCTCTGTAATTGTTTTAATCAGAAAACAGAAGTACTTAGTTAAACAATTGAAGGCAACCCTCTGAGGAAAGACACCGCATGGTGTTTAATGAATCATCTTTCCAGGCTGTCTGGAAAAGCCAGCAGCCAAGATGCAGCTGTGCAGAGGAAAGCTATATTTGAAATTCTCCTGAGTATATTCCAAAAGTTAGCTTGGGAGACAATCCAGGTAAATTAAACTTCTTAATTGGAAATTAAGTGTATAGCCAAGCCTTGAGCTGTATTTATTTTTCTCAGGATTACATAATTACTATCATCATCGTAAGAAAGATTTTACTCTTGGAATGCCCTTAAAATTATAGCTTTAGGAAAGGATTTTGTGGAAATGCAATAAAATACTTTAGGGTTTTATACACATTCATTCAGCTTATTAGGTTTTTAAGGTTATATTAGCCTCCATTGAGGCTTTTTGCTGTTTATGCCTTGTGTATAAACTTCTTATATGAGAAATCCCCTGATACTATAAATAAAGTATTAATTGGTAACATGCGATTAAGCTAGTACTGATTCTTAGCAACCACACAGATTGACTTCTACAGAATTATACGAATTACTTCATCTTTCTGTGTTGACCTTTCCTATGTTCATGTATTTTACATTCCATATTCCCCCTGTAATTCTGTTTTTGCAAGTTCAGATTTTCTTTTTTCTGTGTGGCAACATCAGCAACTTGATGTTCCAAGATTTCAATCTAGACTTAATCCAATATAAACTTTGTAAACTCTATTCACAATCTCTTCAAATATTGTTTTTATTAAGAATTTTAATTATAATACTAAAATAATGCAAACTAAACTTAGAGAAAGAGAAGCAAATGAAAAGACTTAGAAGTGCAGGTAAAGATAAAAAGAAAAGAGTATGAGGAAAAAGAAAAAATATGGTATCACTTTCAACCTTCATCACAATTATTATAAACAAATTTAATAACTCTTCACCTTCTATAACAGGAGTCCCCAACCCCCGTCTGTGGACCTGCTGGCTGTAGCATGCCAGGAACCGGGCTGCATAAACAAGCAAAGCCCCATCCGCAAGATGCAGGCAATACACAAAACCACGCACTCTCAGGTCCGTGGAAAAACCTTTCTCCACGGAACCGGTCCCTGGTGCCCAAAAGATTGGGGATCTCTGCTCTATAAGACCCCCAACCTTTCCAATTTCGCAGACTGGCAGTGGCAGAGGTGGGGAGAGGGAATGGTTTTGTGTGTGCGCCTGCTACCTGTGCCAACGGAGCTTTGCCCACTTGCGTGGCCCAGTTCCCAACTGGTCATGTTCTGGGGGTTGGGGATCCCTCCTCTATAACAGACATGTCAAACACAAGGCCCGGGGGCCGGATGCGGCCTGCGAAGTGGTTTCATGTGGCCCACGAAGCCATCCTGGAAAAAGTGAGGGAACGGCCCCCGCTGCCTTGGCCCTGGCCCAGGCCGGCCGGGAGCCAATGTACAATTTTGTGGTGGCCATCTATGCTGAAACGCATTCAGTCTTAGCTCCACAAGGCCATCTGGAAACAGCGAGGAACCAGTCCCCTGGGTGCATGCTGGGGAGGTGTCACCTTTGTGAGGAATGAAGAAATGCACCATGCCTTGGCACTTGCCCCGGTCCCATCCCCTTCTGCCAGAGACCCTCAGATCTGTCCCACACCTGTCCAGGCCCCCACAGGCACCCTTGATGTGAACGATGTAAAACTGGCCACACCCACCCAGTAGGCCACACCCACTTCACCCACGCCCACCCAGTAGGCCACACCCACCCTGGCCACACCCACCCTCCCGAGGGCAACCGCAATGCTGATGCGGCCCTCAATGAAATTGAGTTTGACACCTCTGTTCTATAAGGTTAAAAAAAATTGCTTCATCCAATATCCTATCAATTATCTTTGAACAAATACATAAAACATCAACTTTTCAATTCTGGTATCAGCAAAAAGTTCATAAAGGGTTGCCTTTATGTATCTTTATTATGTATCTTATTTCAGTCTTGATCAAATAAACCAAGTTTACGTTCCTTCCTTTTACTAACAGTTTTAATATTTATTACAATCAAATATTTTCATAGGATTTGATTTCTCTTCAATTTTTGCTCATCCCATTGTGCAGATTTCTTCAAGGTTTTAACAAGCTTCTTTTGTAGATTTCCAGGTCATTCTCTTGGTTTAATCACTTATATTTTCCTCTTAATTTTTAAAATTTCAGCCAGTTTCTTTTGCATATCCAATAAAGTGTCTTTTTTCCAAATCATTCTCTTGGCCTGTCATTTGTACTTTTTTTTATCTTGTCAGATAATTCTTTTTTACATCTGCCATTCCCCTTCAGTAATATCTTTTAGATATGATCTCTAAAACAGACCTCTTACTGACAGTGTTGCTATTGTTGTTACTAGCCTCTGGCTCCATTCTTTAAAGATCTCCTGTAATATTTGCAATACTCTAACATTTTGTATTATTTTGTAAGTCCTAGTACAGGTAGTCCTCGACTTTAAACCATTCATTTAGTGACAGTTCAAAATTACTATGACACTGAAAAAAGTGACTTATGGTGACTGTCTTTCACACTTACGACTGTTGCAACAGCCCCATGGTCACATGATCAAAATTCGACTGCTTGGCAACTGGCATGTATTTATGACCGTTGCAATGTCCCAGTGTCATGTGGGACATTGCAACGGACATTTTGCGACTTTCTGACAAGCAAAGTCAATGGGGAATCCAGATTCACTTAACAATCGTGTTACTAACTTAACAACTGCAGTGTCTCAACAACTGTGGCAAGAAAAGTTCTAAAATGGGGCAAAATTCACTTAACAACTATCGTGTTTAGGAATGGAAATTTTGGGCTCAATTGTGGTCATAAGTCGACGACCACATCAGGCTTCCTCTCTAGTAACCAGTTTCCAAAATCATCGTTTATCTTTTGCCAAGACTTGCAACTGTCAGAATAGCAGAATAGCCAAAATAAATCTGTTTCCCGTGAAAAGTTATTTTTTACATATCATTCCAAAAACTTATAATAAAAGTAAATATTCCAAATTTATCCTGACCCTTAATCCACTTATAGCTTTCTTAGATCGAAATCTTATTTAGCTTTTTGCTGTTTATTTCCCATTCTTTATATTTTTAAGCCTGTAGTTATTTTTTCTCTTGTTCAGAGTGGGAAGATAAATTAACTGAATGAAGAGTTTTCAACCTTGTTGTTGCAAAGGTCTCTAATAGTTTTAAGATGGTTAATAGGTAATTTCCCAAAAGTGAAAGTTTTGTGAACTCAATCTCCTTTAAAAGGCTCTGCTGTGGTTGCCAACAAGATGACCGATCCCATGACTTCTCCATGCTCAAACCCGTGGACAACCACTGTCTTCCTGTCTCCTCACACGAAGCAACCACACATGTGGTTGCTTTCTGTGAGGAGAACATGTGGGCAATCTCTCATTTCAAGGAAACAGTCAACTCGCTCATTTCTTGGTCTTTGCTGCGGTGGTTGGCTTCGCTTTCACAAAGCTCTCTTCAATTTGCCAGACCTCCCCTGAAAGTTCTCATAAATGCCATTAGCATTCTTAAAGATCATGTATAGGAACACAAGCTAAAGGAGAGGGTGGAGTAAAGAGATGTGGCAACTTGGAGTCGCTACATGGGAGGAAATGTCAGACCAGACTAGTGAAGTCTTATGTACTGGTTTCCAAGGGAATGCAGCCAGACTGGCAAGGTTCTTGTAATATATGTGACCAACAATAAAGAAACTGCTTTGGCCTATTCACAAAGTTGTTCTGGTTACTTGCACCTGACATTATTCTTGCCAGACTTGCTGTCTTCCCTTGGGAAACAGTAGATAAATTTTCACTGATCTAGTCTATCATGTTTCCTCCCATGAAGTGACACCTCTTATTCCCTCCTCTCCTTAGCCGGTGATTGTACCATAGATCATCAGCTTTCTCTCAGCAGCATGCTAAGTACCATCTAACCCAAGAAGCCAATTACCTGGAACTATATCATCAATCACTTTATCTTATCTATTCGTATGATTTTCTTGGTAAAATACTGGAGCAGTTTACCACTGCATTATCTCGTGCAGTATGAAATGATGCCTCCTTCACTAAAGTGATCTGCCATCCCCATTATTTTTATACATTGCTGTTGCCCAGTGTATGCGCCTGCTTGCTTTAGCTGGGCACCTAGGATGATCTTCATGACTCAGAGGTGACCCTGTTAACAGTATATACGGTTGGCGTATATTCCTGGCATTCTTTGCACATCCCTCTCATGAACACTATCATGCCCTGCCATGATAAGGTAGTGTAGTAGGACTTGAGCGGGGAAGAAATAAAGTATCTTTATATTTTGAAGATTATGTTTTGCACTTTTCATACTGCATACTACTTAAATATGGGTAAGCCTGTAGTTCTCTGTGGTAGGCAAATCCAATATAAATACCTTTCTATGAATTTATTTTTTTCTGTCAAGTGGATGTTTTACTATTCTATTATTAAACTATAAGAAGATGAAACAAAAAGGTAAAGGTGCTACTCCTATTTTAAAAAAATAAAATTGCAAATTTTGTTGCTATAAAAGCAGGTTATCTTTGTTTTTCATACAACTGATTCAGGAAGCACTAACATTTGCTAAAAAATTGCCAGTTACTAATCCTGACCCCAACAAACTCATCATTTTCTCCTTGATAGCCGATTCTGAAAATAAAGTTATGGGTTGAACAATGTTTATTTGATTATGTAGACCATTCCCTTTCTATTTATATTCAAGTGCATAAAGGATGCCAAAATCCATCAAGAGCACTCCAGAGTAATGAAGTAACGTTAGTGGAACTAAGATAGCCTGGGTCTTGTCAGTGCCTTGATAGGGACTATTTGAAAATTCCATTTTTATTCTCTCCTATTCCGTGATAGAATGGTATGTAAACATACAAAAAATAAATTAGCTAGTATGCTCCTTTGATTTTTCATAGAAGTAATCTTATGAAAATCCTTTATGTGGTATGCCTGGAGCAAGGCTCAAATTACAGAATAAGTATGAGGCTAAAAAAAAAATCTAAATGGGAGTTAATTGAATCAGTTGCTTTTATCTCAAACACTTGTTCTGTTACTCTGAAATAATAATTTGGTATTCACTTCTGAAGATCCTCTGGGGAGACCTTATTCATTTCTGAAGCCTCTGATTGAATAAGCAAGCATGGAACATTCTAGAATGCAGGTGATGATGGATACATTCCTATAGACTCTAGATTCTGTCCTCCCTACCTATCCCTTCCAGAGGTGAAGCAAATTTCCCCTTAAAAAAAAAAGCATAAAGAAAAACTAGGATATGGAACAATGGAGTAAAAAAGGCTACTATCCCTTCCCATTCAAATTCTTCTCTGCTTGTCTCCCTGTCCCATCTCAAAGTGGACACAGTGGATCATGAAAGGATAGTGTTATTTCCACCTCCATCTCCAACGAAAGGGGGAAAAAATTAAAAACTAAAGACAAATAAATAACTTTCACTTACTTTTTGTTCCTGTATTTGGGCCTTCACAACTTTAAATTCAGCAGACGGGGGCTTCTGATTAGCCACAAGATCTTCTGTATCAATTAACCAGCTAAGAATCGATTCAACAGCATCTTGAAATCTCCCACAGTGCAACAATGCTTCTTGCAATTGTGCTGCTCTTTGTGCAACCTGAAAAATATAAAACAAGCCCCAATTCTGAAGACATCATCCTCTGCCCACAATGCAGCCTCTGACTTCCCAACCCCATTGAGAAAGTGAAGGAAATTAGGAGAACAAAAATTAAGCATTGCAATGCTTCATGGATGTGATGATATCCGAGTACAGGTTGTCCTCGACTTACAACCATTCGTTTAGTGACCACTCAAATTACAATCGCATTGAAAAAAGGGACTTATGACCATTTTTTACAATTACAGCCGTGACACCTTCCCTATGGTCAAAATTCAGATGCTTGGCAACTGGCATGTATTTATGACAGCGGTAGTGTCCCAGGGCGGGATCACGTGATTCTTTTGCGACCTTATGACAAGCAAAATCAATGGGAAAGCCCATTAACAACCATGTCACTAGCATAAAAGCTGCAGTGAGTCACTTAACTGTGGCAAGCTTAGCAATGGATATTTTGGGCTCATTGTGTTCCTAAATCGAGGACTACCTGTACTTACTACCTGTACTTAGGTAATTATTTAAAATTATTGCCATAATATATGAACTGCAATATTTAGTCAGCCACCAAGGTATAAGACCTAACTCTACATCTAGAATGGAAAAGATAATCTTCACAGTTTCTTTTCTTTCTCTCTTCAATTTTGCATCAATGCTTGGATGGCAAATGAAATGTCTCCTCAGTTGTCTTCAATCAGTAGGGAACAGAAAATGGCATTGTACTCACTAGTTATGATTCACATTAATAAAATAATCGTCTGTTTAGGACTTTCTTATATTTTTCAAGATTACTGAAATGATACTATCTGACTTTATGTGTTATCAGCAGGCATGACAGGTCTAACACTATGGAATCTTTCCTATTCAATTCCAAAAAAGATGCTTTGGAGGAATGCGATTAAAAGTTTTAATAAACATTAAACTTTTAATCGCATTCCTCCAAAGCATCTTTTTGGATGATTTTATGACCGTAATAAATGTATATAGATTTATAATATGTTCTAAATTTATATTATAATATAAAATATTCATCATATAATAATATAAGTAACACGTTAAACTTACATACAGAGAATACCAAAACCAGGCCCCATAAACCATTTATTTGAAGAGTTAATCTATTAAATTGTCGATGGGTCCTGACTTCTGGTATTCTCTGAATGTAAGTTTATCATGTTATTATGTTCATTATATGATAAGTATTTTATATTTATTATAATAATGATGAGTAATTATTCCTTTCTCATTTGATGCATGACCACTGAACATTCCTAAGTATAGTAATAATTTCTTTGAAAAAAATATTAATACATAATGTGAGTGGCCCAAGACAGGGGTAGGCAACCTTGGCTCTTTTATGACTCGTGGATTTCAACTCCCAGAATTCCTGAGCCAGCATATACTCTGTTAGATGCAGAGCATTAACACAACGCAATGCTTGTTCTGCAACTCTTCTAAAGGAGAAACATATTTTCCTATAATCACAGTACAGCTATGGGAGCAGCCATTTGACTCCTCAGCTTAAGCAATGTAGACAAGTACTATATTACCACCTTTGTTCAATCCAAATATGTTTTCCAAATTATTTCCAAAACAACATGTAACACTACTGATAGGTATAATTTTAAAAATAATATTTTGTGTTCATGTGAGAAATATTCATCTGTGCGTTCAGGAGCTCTACACGGATACTGAAGCATAGGTGATGCTTCAGACTTGGGAGACTATATGTTATTATGCAGCATGCCTACTATTTAGCAACTCTGTGGTGAGTTATCGGAAACAACAACCCAGTAAGAGCAACAAGTATTTGCAGCAAAAATATAGCTTAGTACCTTTTTATTGAGAGTCTTCCACCTTGTATTAACGTCTTCAAGATCACGCTCAAGGTTATCAGTACTTGCATTTTTAGCAGCGCTCTGAATAAGGCCTTGGCCCAACCAATTTACCTCCTGCTGCTTAAGTTGCAGTGGTTCAATCTCTTCTTTCTCAAATGCCTATCAATTGAAAAATAAATAAATAAAACAAATGGAAAGTAAAAGACAAAACTATTTGGACAAAAGACCCTGGAGCCTGTTGAACAAAAGCAGCAACCGGAGCAGATATCGGAAGTCAAAACACACAGCATGCACTGTGTTGGGAATAATCTTTATATGTAAAATGTATATGTAAAATTGCACTTAATAGCCTAAAACAATTCAGGGCAAATTCAGATGATTAGATAGACAGACAGACACTAAGGATTGACAAACAGTTATTACAAAAGTGGCAACTAACACCATGTTAAAAGTGAAAGTATGACCATAATGATCTGCGTTTAATGGAGCTGTGCAAGCTTCAAAAATGACTTGGAAGAAGGGCTTCAAACCTTCAGTGTGAATGCCATCTCTCTCTCTCTCCACTAGCCAAATAGCTTCTGTGCAAGGCCAAAATAATAAGTGCCGGCACTTTAAAAGTCTCATTACCTTTGGATTTCTTAAACTGGTGTATCTTTTTTCAGGCTCATAAGGAACCCTGAAAAAAACTATGGCCGTTTTAATATCTTGCAATTCCACCTGAGATCTGAAGTACCTTTTCCCTCTCATCTGTAAAGCATCAACAATCCTGATGTTTAACTCTCCTAACACAGAGCCCCCCCTCCCAAAAAAAAATCTGTACTCTATATGGCAATTCATGCCAGGTTGAAGAGAATTGCTAGGGACAGTAATTCTGAAGATGTTTTTCCAAAGTCCTATCTAACTGCTTTGTTTACATGAATATATAAGCTCACACCCATTCTTTTTGGAAACACACACCACTAGACAACACACTTTTCCCTACCTATACCTGACAGTGATAATAGTTTGGAATCCTTTCATTGGAACAGAATCAGCATCAGATGCAGTACTCTTGTACAGCTCTAGTTTAAAAGCAGTCCAGTGTTCTTAGTTTTAACTGAGGGAGCTTGTCATTAGTTCAAGTGGTTAATGGATAACTGGATTCACAGTTCCAGTGTTATTATAATGTTATCTTATGGCAAAAAAAACCCCTCAAGTTAACTGCAGCAACGAAACTGGATTTGATCTTAACGCTGGTGCAAAGCAATGAACAGCAGCATTATCCTTTTAAAAGCAGCAGGAATGGTTACAAAAAGTGACAGTAAAACCAAGAGTAAATAGCACTGCTGCATTTCCATGAGATTCCCCTTTGGTTTAACCATAACATTGCCATAATAAAGGAGGTAAATATAATAAACTCAATCCATTAGACTGAGGGGCCATCTGAGGATATAAAAAGGCAATCAACAGCAAGCATTCCCAGTTATTGAGATGGCAAAATTAAATAGGACAAATAATATGCAACCTTTAGCCTTCAGGCAGTTTGGGCATTAAGGAAAACTGTTACTTTTGACATTGGTACAATTAATATAAAGAATGCTACTGGACACCAAAAGTGTAATTTCCATTACTCAGTATTGTTAATACGGTACCTATGTTGGGGATTAGCTTACACACTTACATAGTAGACCCTATTCTCATACTTATGCTCCCAATTATGAAGAATTACCTGAGAGGTTTTATTATCTTAAAAGATGAGAATGTGAAAACAACATATGCTTGTAAGTTGCCATCAAAGACTGCAGCCCTTATAATTGGTATAATCTACATAATACCAATTAAAGGAGGGGTCCCCTACCCCTGGTCCACCAGTTTGGAACTGGGCTGTGCAAATGGTGGGCAAGTGCACGCATGTGGACGAAGCTGTATTTGTGAAAGTGGCATGTGCGTGCAGGAAGCCGTCCCCTCTCCCCGCCCCCTGCTGCTGCCGCCCCATCTGCCGGTCCCCCAAGCTGGAGAGGTTGGAGACTGCTGAATTAAAGAAAGTCTGAAAACCGGGAAGTATCAAATGTGGATCAACTGGATAATGCATGTTCTAATTTATTAGAAAAGTATTATATTAAAAACAAGAATTCAACCTACACAAAATCCTGCAAATCTTCATAATAGAAGCTACCACTCGTATGCAAAGAAAGTACACTAAGAAATAGAAGAATGTCAAATTCCTCCAGGAAATAGTTACAGATTAAACAAAGAGAGAAACTAAAACTAAATATGGGATTAATCCCAAACATGTAGACGCCTTTCTTTACACGTTTTAACAATCTTTTCATGGGATAAAGGAAAAATGCCTAGTAGCCACCAAGAATACTATACATATTTGTGGAATGCAAAGCACATTACAAACATAACACTATTTCTGATGCATCCAATCCTTCATTTGTTTCAAGAATATGAAAAAAATAAGGTTTTCAGAATAAGCAAGAAACATCATCATTGGCAACTTCACATAATGTTTTGCAAAGAAACTTTTAATACCCGTAAGTAGTGCATTAAGCTCTTGCCTTGTTGAACAAAGTACAATATATTACAGGGAGTCGTTGACTTGCAGCCATTCATTTAGTGATTTTTTTTGAAGTCACAACAGCACTGAAAATAGTGAATTATGACCAGTCCTTGCACTTACGACTGTCACAGCATCCCTATGGTCACATGATCAAAATTTGAGTGTTTGGCAATCAGCATGTATTTTAGATGGTTACAGTATTTCAGAGTCATGTGATCGCCATTTGTGATCTTCCCAGTGTAGGAAGTCAGCCCCCCCCCCCAAGAAAGAAATATTTTTGGAAATATTTAAAAGGCAGAATATATTCCCCTAAAGCAGTGGTGGCGAACCTATGGCATGGGTGCCAGAGGCGGCACTCAGAGCCCTCTCTGTGGGCACATGCGCCGTCGCCCCAGTCTTAGGCCTTCAGCTGGGTTTTATAAACCCTTTTTGCTTTAGGCCTCCACCACCGTGTAAAAAAAAAAAGGTTCAATCAATCAATTTCAACTTCTTGCGGGGAAAAAAAAAAGATCTTGCAAAGTTGGAATTGATTGATTGAACTTTTTAGTCCCACCCAGTCTGCTGTTACCACCACAGCCACACCCATCCAATAGGCCACACCCACCCGGCACTCGACAATGCATAAGTGGGTTTTGGGCACTCAGTCTCTAAAAGGTTCACCATCACTGCCCGAAAGGATTTTAAAGGTAGAAACCAACCCCATCCCCAAGTCTCTCTGTCTCAAACAGAAACCAAGTCTTTAGAAATGCAGGTGATATTCTTGTCAGAAAGACTGGAGTCAGGAAATTGGGATTAGAAAGAAAGATCCCTAGAATCAACACCAAAAATCTAAGAGTCATCAGCCCCAGCCCCAGGGAAGCAGGATATGATCCTTGGGGCATAATAGGATTAACCCACCACCATCAGAATACCAGAAAGGCACACTCACACTCAGGTCAAAGTTCATGCTACAGGAACAACTCCAAAGAAAAGGCTCCAGAGGGTATAAAAACCCACTCCCTAGATGTGCTCACTCTCTTTTCTTCCAAAGCCATCTTTCTGTCTGGCTCTCCTCTTCAGTAAACTACAACCTTCTTTCTAAAGCAGTCGCCATGTTGTTTATTCCCAGCTTGGACTGAACCACGATGAAGACTTTTCAATTTCCTTCAACACCAGCCAGCTTCCAAAAAGCAAAGACAATGAGAGAAGCTAAATGATTGTCTGATTCACAACCATGGCAACTAGCTTTAACAACTGCCTTGCTTAACAGTGGGATATCTGGTCCCAGTTGTGGTCATTAAGTCGAGGACTATCTACTAAAACATTCCCTTTAGAGCAATAAACACCTATCAGTGATAACTGAGATGCAAAGAGTGACATTCATCTAGTAATTTGGGGACCACTTTATCATGTGACTTGTTCTTTCCTCAAGTTCTTACATTAAATTATATTTGAAGTTCCTGTTAAAATCCCAAAGACAAAGAAGAACATCCTACTAAAGGAAAATACAACTCTAGCTATATTTTAACTCTGTGGAATTAGTTTCATAATTCATTGGATACAGATATCTATTTCTGTTTCAAAAATCATATTTCTTAAAGGCAATTCCACAACGTTCCAAGCCAAGTATTTTCTCAGAATGGTTTAGCAATATATATAATTAATATGTGAATACAAGAAGTTAACTTCACTGGGAAAGCTTATCAACAAACTTTGAGATAAAATAAAGTATTGCCAAACTGGATGAAACAACAAGATTCAAAAACATGAAACTTACAAATACCTTCTCTTTATAAGAGTCTACTTTCCTTCTTTCTACAACTTGGCCAAATAATCATGGCCCTTGTAAAATCCCTGCTATTTCAGAAGTATGTCTTGGCATGAAGATGCAAAGAAACAATTTAAATACATGTAATTTGTCTTTAATCTGCATGGTTTGAAAACCACAACAATTCAAACATTGCTATTTATAATTTATAGTTCAATCCTATGCTTGTCTACTCAGAAGCCATTCTCACTGAGTTCAATCAAGTTATTGCTAGGGAAATGTATAGAGGATTATCAGCTGGAGAAAAAAAAAGCCTATTTGCCTTAAATGGCACTGAGTGCCTGAAAAGCAGTTTCAACTATCAGAAATAAAAGGAAGGCCAGGGTAGAAGCTGAACATCAACACATCATGAAAGCATTTCATCTGAAGGGAGGTGGGCCCCATCTGGACAATAAATAGCCAAGCTGAAACAGCTGGACCTAATGGACCCTGTCACAAATTACCCGTAATCAATTTAACAAAATATTCCTCTACCAATTTCTGCCTTCTGACATATGTTGACCAAATGATGTTAGGCACCTTCATGGAAAGATTAACCAAACACGTGCATATAAACGCTTAGGAGGCAATCACTGAAACAAAACCCAAATAACGGAAAAGTCAACAGCAATATGACAAAATGTGTTTATGTTTTAATTACCTTATTAGACCTCAGCCCATTATAAATTGTATCCAAGGTTTCTTCTATAGGTATGTCTACAACCCTGAAGCGGACTGGATTTGCTTGGTGACGTGAGATATTCTCAAGTTCTAAAGCCTGAGCAGAAATTTGAATTTCATTTGGATCTGTATGAATCATACTGTATTCTGTTTGGTGAGCATGTGCATGTTTTACTAAATCCATTTCATCAGCAGGTATAGCTGCATCTTCATAATAAATAACCATATCCTGGGGTGAAATATCCCTTTCAATCATCCTGTCATGGTTTTCTAATGGTTCGTTAATTTCAGAGCTGTTCTTCAAGACCTTTCTGTCTACAATGTCTACAGTGATGTCATACTCCCGATCACTGTCCTGGAGCCATTCTGCACGTGCTAAGATATCCTTTTGTGAAGAAGGCGTCCCTGGATTAAAAGGGCCATCTCCTCCTTCCGGATGACCTTCCAGGTTCAACAGAGATTTCCCTCCTCTGTGCTTTGTGTGTGAAGTATCCTGCAACTTCACTTGGTTGGGTCCACTGAGAAGGGAATTTCTTGAGGTGTTATGTTGACTGCTAGACACAGGAGGGGAAAATGTCCCAAATCTGCCTATCAACTGAATGTCCTCTATGGAAGACAGGCTTCTAATCAGATGTTGTTGTTCTGGCAGCCCAACTTGCTTTTCTTCCCTTTCGGGTTGAGGACTGCACAGACCTGAATCGTCTTCTGAAGTAAGGGAATTTGTGCCATATTCATCCTGGCTTCTCGCTGCTAAGCCTGCCATTTCAAAAGTCCCAGCAACTGAGGATTCACTTTTATTAGCAGAGTCTGCAAAATTTGGCAGCAGGAGCATCCTCCAGGATCTCCTGTGCTCTTTCTTTTCTGTGTGATACTTGGCTTTGGGCACGCCAGCTGTTCGGATGATGTCACCGTTCAGCTTAAGGGCATCAAAAATCATTTTTTCATCTAGCTTATTCGTTTCCCGTCCTCTCAGTTCAAACACACTGGAGGAAGAGAGGGCGCCATTGGAGCAGAAGGCACTGAGGTCCAGTGTTCTGTGACTGTAGGGCAAGGTCCGATCAGAGAAATGCCTGGAGGAAAGGCTGCCTTTGGAACCTGAGTCGATCTGTTCATTCAGCCGAACTGTGTCGTAGATTGACCTCTGAGGAACATAGCAGTCCTCAATATTTATATCCTCCTCTTCATCACCTTTTCCTACACAAGGAGGATTTTGGCGTAAACAGTCCGGCCTGCTCAGGGGCTTTCCCATTTCTGCAGTTATTTACAGGACTTTGCCCCAAGTGCTCTTATGTCTTACTAGCGATGTCGTGGAATACCCAGATAAAAAGAGATCAGAATGCCTCTATGGTAAACTTGCCTTCAGCAGAACATTTAAGTACATACTAAACCAAAAACATAACTTATGAGGTGGATAAGGTTATAATCAGTGCATCTATAAAAGAAAAGCATACGTTTACCTGGTTGTGATTTAAATGCTCCCTTCCTAAAATATAAAGTGCCTGAGCTTAAAAAAAGGGGGAACAGGAAAAAACAATAACTATCTTTAAACACTTTAAAAATATTGCCTCAAGTATATACATCCAAAAAAAAAGAAAGAAAGAACATCCCCCAACAAAATCTAAGTGGCTCAAATGGTCAGACCTTCCCTTGGATCGCTCCATTTCATTTCTCAAGTTAAAATGTGTGAGTTGAATCCCCAGATTGAATCTTCAAAGCAAATCATCTTTACAACAGGTCGCATGTTATCTTCAGGAGGTGGCAAACTAACTGTAATCCATTCAAAAGGCTTGGAAAAACCCATCTCCTTTATCAATAAGCCATGCTGAAGAAGCCCTTTAAGCAAAAATAAAAACAATCCAGACAATACGACCAAGGCACTTGAAAAGTTTTTGAGAAAAAAAAAATAATTCAAGAAAAAAGTAATTCAGGTACATTCAGAGGGAAGAGGAAGAACAATTTTTACTTTTACTTTACAAACAATCTCCACTCGAAAAGCAGTTTCGTTCTTCTGTCCTGAAAATTCCCGTGCGAAGCGTTCAGAAGTCCCATATGGAATGTGCCGTTTTTCTGAGCAGCCGAACCAAAAAAAAAAAAAAGAGAGAGAGAGATCAAAAAGCTTCAAACTATAGAAAAAAACTTCTCTCCGATCCCTTGGGCAGCTGACGATCCTCTCTCGTAAGGCAGCAGCTCAGCCCCGAAGCCGCAGTGTTTCTCCTTCCACAAAAGCAGGGCAGATTTACATTCTCTTTAAATCTAGCAAGACTTCTGATTTCACTGGAGCTGGAGAGACAGCATGCGGTCAACGTTTGGATCAACGTTAACTGTAGCGAAGAAGGCATAAAAGGACATTCCTGGCCATAGATGCACAGCCATGCTGCCCGGTGTGGCTGGGAAGCTTTCTATCGCTCCCTGGTTTCTTCTGATCTGACAGGCATCGTCCTCCCTAGAGTGAGCTTAAAGAAACACCCTTTCTGCTCTTCAGGCAACATCTGCTGCTAAACCCATTCACTCCCTGAGCATTATGCTAACAGAGCATTAGTAGGAGTCTGACCTCTCCAGCTCCCCCCCCCTTTACGTTTCCTGCCTCACATGGCTTGGCTTAGCCATGTCTCACTTTTACTGTTTGTCTTGTCTCTTTGCCCTTTCAGGGGGGATACACAGAGGAACAAGTCTCCTATCAGCACTCAGCACATCAGATCTATCCTCTGTAACCCTGACGGAAAAGGGAGAGGGTAATGGTTTAGAACAGAATAGGAAACCATGATAATTAGTTCAAAATGTCAAGCCGGGTAACCTGACACTTCTACAAGATGGTCCTGGCTACTAGGAACTGTCTCCAACACTAAAAAATCAGTTTAAATTAACAGGCTGGTCTTATTCATAAACAATTACTGCTGACATCAGCAGACGTTCTAGAGGTAAAAGGACGCAAAGTAACGTTTCCTTCGCTCGATATTTGTAATCTACAAACGCACAAGATTAAAATTCTATTTAACAACTTCCTCTGAAAAACTAACAATGTGCCCTTTGTTATAACTCAGTTCAGGCCATTGGAAATGGAATTGATAGTTTTGCACTTATTTTCATTTCCTGGTTCTCAGACTACCCTGTGAAAATCAAACAAATGCAAGAATGTAAACCATTATTCCTGACTTGAATTAAAATGTAAAACAAAACAGAGTGACAGCACTGGGTAGAATAACCGTTTAAATTCAGGAAAATAACACATTTCTGAATAAAAACATTCCCCCCAAAATAGGTACAATTGTGAAAGACTATTTTTTCCACCCTACGTACTCCTTACTATCCCCTAATTCAGGTATTTGTCTACTGAACTGTTAAATAAGCTTCCAAACCTACATTTTTGGAAGCTCCATCTGATCAAGACTATGCCATGTGTTTCTCCATCTAACAAACTGAGAATATTCCTCAAAATTAAACTCAAGCAATGGGATCTCTGCCAATGTAGAACTCCACATGCTAATCAGAATCCTAAAGAGACAAGGATCAAGTACAGATAACCGTCGATTTGCAACAGCTTGTTTAATGACTGTTCAAAGTTACAACAGCACTGAAAAAGGGACTTATGACCACTTTTACACTTATGACTGTTGAAGCATCCCCATGGTCACATGATCAAAATTCAAATGCTTGGTACCTGATTCATATTTAAAACAGTTGCAGTGTCCTGGGGTCATATGATCCCCTTCTGCGACCTTTTGACAAGCAAAGTCAATGAGGAAGCCGGATTCACTAACAACCATGTGACGAACTTAACAACTGCAACGATTCACTTAATAACTGTGGCAAGAAAGGTTGTAAAATTGAGCAAAATTCACTGAACCAATGCCTCAGTTGTGTGGTCGTAAGTCAAGGACTAGCTGTAGCAACATATTCTAATACAGTACACTTCCACTTCTTTAACCTTCTTATATGCACTCAGTGCAAACTGAAGTGATAATTTGAATAGCCCTAAAATGATTCTTAAAATGATTCAAAGGGAACAGAATTTCTATCCCTATAGAGCAGGGGTAGTCAACTTTGGCTCTTTTATGACTCATGGACTTCAACTCCCAGAATTCCTGAGCCAGCTGGGAGTTGAAGTCCATGAGTCATAAAAGAGCCAAGGTTGACTACCCCTGCTATAGAGGATCAGCCCAGGATCATCATCTTCACAGCATCTGACTTTTTTTTTTAAAGTCAATTGCTTATATTGCAATAGCAAGCGAGGAGGGAATGACCGTGGCTGTTTATAATGACATGCAAATTCTAATGAGAATCACTGGCTGCCACAAAGAAGAGGGAGTCAAGCTATTTTCCAAAGCGCCTGAAGGCAGGACAAGAAGCAACAGGTGGAAACTAATCAAGGAGAGAAGCAACCTAGAACTAAGGAGAAACTTCCTGACAGTTAGAACAATTAACCAGTGGAACCACCTGCCTCCAGAAGCGGTGAATGCTCCAACACTGGAAGTTTTTAAGAAGAGACTGGCCAGCCATTTGTCCAAAATGGTATAGGGTTTCCTGCCTGAGCAGGAGGTTGGACTAGATGACCTCCAAGGTACCTTCCAGCACCACCACCACCATCATCATCATCATCAAAAGTCCATACTAGGATTAGCCCTACTAAAAAACTGGGAAGGCAACTTTATTTTTCTGGCTGTACTGCCAAACAGATAATCGTGTCTGAAACCAGATAGTTGTTCGACTTACAATCATTTGCTTAGTGACCGTTCCAAGTTATAACGGCACTGAAAAAAATGACCTGTATGTTTTCCACTCACAACCGTGGCCCCATTGCTGTGATCACGGAATCAAAATTCAGACGCTTGGCAACTGGCAAGTATTTATGACTGTTGCAGTGTCCCTTCCTTTGCTTTCTGCCAAGCAAAGTCAATGGGGAAGCCAGATTCACTTAACAACTGGATTATTAACAACTGCAGTGATTCACTTAACGACTGCGGCAAGAAAAGTCATAAAACAAGGCACAATTCGCTTAACAACTGTCTTGCTTAGCAACCAAAATTTTGTGTTCAATTGTGCTCGTTAAGTCGAGGATTACCTGTAATGCACAACTACTTTTTTACTACTTGTGGCTGAATGTGGGGATGCTGGCTTTACTTCAAGAATCCAAATAAGCCAAGAATGATTTGGCTCTAAAAAATTTGGATCTTTTAAAAGATCTAGAAAGCATTTGTGGAGACCTGAACATAAGTTTATTATACCCGCCGCATTCTTTTCTAATACCTGGAAAGTATACATTAAAGGGATAGGGCATGGATGATAACTTCCATTTCTATGAATGGAGGATCCCATCTAGATGGGAAGATTAAAAAGTACAGTCACTTTGGATGACAACAATATTTGCAAGCAAATTAATCCTTTTTTAAAAAAAATGTCATAATGAAAATCCTCATTTTAAATGTTTTTCCACTGGTAGGTTGTAAAGTGGGCAACAATGTTAACATTGATAATGATCATAATATATTGGGTTTAATTTGGAAGAGCTGTAGTAAAAGAAACAGAAGGGAAGAATATCTTTTGGATTCAGTCAACAGGCATAATCTACACAACTAATTTAATATAAATTCATCTTGTTGTTGTTGTTAATTGCGAAGTCGTGTCCGACCCATCGCGACCTCATGGACAACGTTCCTCCAGGTCTTCCTGTCCTCTACCATCTTCTGGAGTCCATTTAAGTTCACACCTACTGCTTCAGTGATTCCATCCAGCCATCTCATTCTCTGTCGTCCCCTTCTTCTATTGCCCTCAATCTTTCCCAGCATTAGGCCCTTCTCCAGTGAGTCCTTCCTTCTCATTAGGTGGCCAAAGTATTTGAGTTTCAACTTCAGGATCTGGCCTTCTAAAGAGCAGTCAGGGTTGATCTCTTCTAGGACTGACCGGTTTGAACGCCTTGCAGTCCAAGGGACTCGCAGGAGTCTTCTCCAGCACCATAGTTCAAAGGCCTCAATTCTTTGGCGCTCAGCCTTTCTTATGGTCCAACTTTCACAGCCATACATTGCAACTGGGAAAACCATGGCCTGGACTATACGCACTTTTGTTGGCAGGGTGATGTCTCTGCTTTTTAGTATGCTGTCTAGATTTGCCATAGCTTTCCTCCCCAGGAGCAAGCGTCTTTTAATTTCTTGGCTGCAGTCCCCATCTGAGGTGATCTTGGAGCCCAGAAAAATAAAATCTGTCACTACCTCCATTTCTTCCCCATCTATTTGCCAGGAATTGAGAGGGCCGGATGCCATGATTTTGGTTTTCTTAATGTTGAGTTTCAAGCCAACTTTTGCACTCTCCTTCTTCACCCGCATCAAGAGGCTCTTTAGTTCCTCTTCACTTTCTGCCATTAGAGTGGTATCATCTGCATATCTTAGGTTGTTGATATTTCTCCCGGCAATCTTAATTCCAACTTTTGATTCATCTAGCCCTGCCTTTCTCATGATGTGCTCTGCATATAAGTTAAATAGGCAGGGCGATAGTATACAGCCTTGCCGGACTCCTTTTCCAATTTTGAACCAATCAGTGGTTCCGTGTCCAGTTCTCACTGTTGCTTCTTGACCTGCATATAAGTTTCTCAAGAGACAAATGAGATGGTCTGGTACTCCCATCTCTTTAAGAACTTGCCACAATTTGTTGTGATCCACACAATCAAAGGCTTTAGCATAGTCAATGAAGCAGAAGTAGATGTTTTTCTGGAACTCCCTAGCTTTCTCCCTGATCCAGCGTATGTTGGCAATTTGATCTCTAGTTCCTCTGCCTCTTCGACATCCTGCCTGTACTTCTGGTAGTTCTCGATCTACATACTGCTGGAGTCTAGCTTGTGGGATTTTAAGCATAACTTTACTAGCATGTGAAATGAGTGCAATGGTGCGATAGTTTGAACATTCTTTGGCATTGCCTTCTTTTGGAATTGGACTGTAAACTGACCTTTTCCAATCCTGTGGCCACTGTTGAGTTTTCCAAATTTGCTGGCAAATTGAGTGTAGCACTTTTACTGCATTGTCGTCTTTTAAGATTTTGAATAGCTCAGCTGGAATACTGTCACCTCCACTAGCTTTGTTGTTGCTCAGATTTTCTAAGGCCCATTTCACTTCACATTCTAGGATGTCTGGTTCGAGATCAGTGACCATCTCATTGTGGTTATCTGGGATGTTAAGCTCATTCTTGTATAGTTCTTCTGTGTAGTTTTGCCATCTCTTCTTAATCTCTTCTGCCTCTGTTAGGTCTCTGCCATTTTGGTCCTTTATCATGCCCATCTTTGCATGAAACGTTCCCTTCATATCTCCAATTTTCTTGAAGAGATCTCTGGTCCTCCCTATTCTGTTGTTTTCTTCTATTTCTTTGCACTGTTCATTTAAGAAGGCATTCTTATCTCTTCTAGCTACTCTCTGGAATTCTGCATTCAATTGGGTGTATCTTTCTCTTTCTCCTTTGCCTTTCGCTTCCCTTCTTTCCTCAGCTATTTGCAAAGCTTCCTCAGACAGCCATTTTGCTTTCTTGCATTTCTTTTTCTTTGGGATGGTTTTAGTTGCTACCTCTTGTACAATGTTGCGAACTTCCATCCATAGTTCTTCAGGCACTCTGTCTATCAGATCTAATTCCTTAAATCTATTTGTCACCTCTACTGTATATTCATCAGGAATATGACTTAGTTCATATGTGAATGGCCTAGTGCTTTTCCCTACTTTTTTCAATTTAAGCCTAAATTTTGCAACGAGAAGCTCATGATCTGAGCCACAGTCAGCTCCTGGTCTTGTTTTTACTGACTGTATACAGCTTCTCCATCTTTGGCTGCAGAGCACATAGTCAATCTGATTTCTATGTTGACCGTCTGGTGATGTCCATGTGTAGAGCCGTCTCTTGGGTTGTTGGAAAAAAGTGTTTGTTATGACCATTGTATTCTCTTGACAAAATTCTATTAGCCTGTGCCCTGCTTCATTTTGTACTCCAAGGCCAAACTTGCCTGTTATTCCGGTTATCTTTTGGCTTCCTACCTTAGCATTCCAATCCCCCATGATGATAAGGACATCATTTTTTGGTGTTAATTCTATAAGGTGCTGTAGGGCTTCATAAAACTGGTCAATTTCATCCTCTTCAGCACCAGTGGTTGGGGCATAGATTTGGACAAATTCATCTTATCTATTGGAATATCAATTTAGGAAGACTCCTGCGAGTCCCTTGGACTGCAAGGTGTTCAAACCGGTCAGTCCTAGAAGAGATCAACCCCGATTGCTCTTTAGAAGGCCAGATCCTGAAGTTGAAATTCAAATATTTTGGCCACCTAATGAGACGGAAGGACTCACTGGAGAAGGGCCTAATGCTGAGAAAGATTGAGGGCAATAGAAGAAGGGGACGACAGAGAATGAGATGGCTGGATGGAGTCACTGAAGCAGTAGGTGTGAACTTAAATGGACTCCAGAAGATGATAGAGGACAGGAAGACCTGGAGGAACGTTGTCCATGGGGTCGTGATGGGTTGGACACGACTTCGCAATTAACAACAACAACAAATCAATTTAGGCCTGGATTTGGGGTGAAGTTTTATCAGAAGGCACATTCTGAGCGATATTTGAGGACTAGAAATATATGGAAGTTACCCTTTAAAGCATCCACATTAAGTAATTGCCTAGGAAATGCAAAAGCAGTTAATGACTACATGTAGTCCTCAAATTACGACCACAACTGAGCCCAAAATTTCTGTTCCTAAGTGAAAAACTTGTTACGTGAATTTTGCCCCATTTAACGACTTTCCTTTCCACAGTTGTTAAGTGAATCACTGCAGTTGTTAAATCAATTACCTGATTATTAAGTGAACCTGACTTCCCCACTAGCTTTGCTTGTCAGAAGGTCGCAAAAGGTGATCACATGACCACGGGACACTGCAACCGTCATATAAATGAACCAGTTGCCAAGTATCTGAATTTTGATCACATGATCACGGGGAGGCTGCAATGGTTGTAAGTGTGCAAAATAGTCATATATCACTTTTTTCAGCTCTATTGTAACTTTGAACAGTCACTAAATGAACTGTTGTAAGTCGAGGACTACCTGTATAGGACCCAATATAAATCCCACATACTTTAATAAAACAAATATTGCATATTCATTAATAAATTAATTTGCATGTAGTCCAAGTGTCATTACGTGACATAATACCTGCCATTGTGTCCACAGTACAAAATGACAATAAAAGCTATCTATCTAAAACAGCATTATCTCTGTTTTTCTTCATATAAAGAAGTATGGTGATGACAATGAAGAAGGACTGCATCAATCATTATGAAAAATGGTTATGAAAATATGAGTTTAGCCCAGAATTAGTGAGGAAGAAACTCTATATTGCCGTGCGAAGAAGGAAGGAAGGAAGGAAGGAAGGAAGGAAGGAAGGAAGGAAGGAAGGAAGGAAGGAAGGAAGGAAGATAAGAGAGAATCTGTCAGACCTTCAAGATTCTGTTATTATGCCTACAACAATAAAGTGGGGTTCCAGTAGTTCTTATTTTCTGATCTGGACTGTCTCAAGCAAGTGACACTCCAGTATAGAAGGCCAGAGTGATTAAGTACAATGGCTCTCTGGGAAAGCAAAAAAAAAAAAAAAAAGAGTGGACAACAGTTGGGCATATTAGCAATAAAATTAAACTGTCTTTGACCCTGCCACCTAAAAGCTTCCTAAAAGTGTCAGGAGTCAATCAGTTCATGAAATGTTTGTAGTGATGTGGCTATGCATGGCTTCTGGGAAGAATGTTGCAAAATGCTGGTGCCACAACTGAAGGTGTTCCATTTCTCTTTCCAACTGTCATATTTCTGTTGGGGTTGGGCAAAGAGCAAGATTATAGACACTTACTGGAATGCACCACTGAAAATATATATAAGAAAGTGATCCTTTAATTATCAAATTCCAATTTATAAATTATAATACTTATTATCTGTTTATGCCAGTTAATCTCAGTGTGTGATGTCAATTCATGAGAATTAAAATTAACCCAAAGCATGTATTCCAGTAGAGAGAAGTTCCCTGAAGATGGGCTCCATCATGAGTCCGTAAACTCGGAAGAATAAATCTCTGGTCCCAGTGACCGACCCAGATTCGATCTTGCAGAATTAGAATTATCAAGCAACTTCAGACCCAACTGAGCTTTAAAAGTAAGAAGCATCTTGAACTCAACCCCAAAATAAGCACAACTGTATTGGAATGAAATAGTCTACCTGTGCAGCCTTAGATAACAACTATTCTCCAGCAAGGACTCAAAAGTAATCTCTCAAGTCACCCAATTCTGTGCTACCATTTATATGATATACCACACTCAGGATTGGAAATTCTTATAATAGTAGATTATTTTAGTAACTATGTTCTTAATTATTTTTAGAATCCATTATACTTATTGTTCTCTCTCTCTCTTACACACACACACACACACAAAATTCATTTATTTCATTTATATATATATTCATATTTATTTCATTTTAAAACTTATCTTATTTGTATTTGGCCTCGGGGCTGTAATAAACAAATTTGAATTTAATTTAAGCCTTAGGTAAGAATATGGTGGCATCACTTTGAAGCAGCTTAAGCTTCTAGTACCTCTTTAAGGACAGCACCACGTTAAGCATGTTACATCTGTCTCCTCTGAGTTAATATAGCAGGCAAAAAAAAGTTTTTGCTTGGTTTCTTTTCTCTACAGCCTAAGGCAAGGATCTTCAAACTTGGCCTTTTTATGACTTGTGGACTTCATCTCCCAGAATTCCTCAGCCAGCATGCCTGGCTGAGAAATTCTGGGAGTTGAAGTCCACAAGTCATAAAAGGGCCAAGTTTGAAGACCCCTGGCCTAAGGACTCTTCCAGCCTACAGTATTATCCTGGGTAATTCTAATGTCCTGCTTATGACATTCAAGTTTATGCCTTGCAGGGTAATTTCTTTTTCTTTCACAGTGGGAATCCTTGGACTCACTGGAGACTAAAATTAATTCTGCCAGACGGGTTTTTTGGAAGAGAGCCTGGGTTAAAAGATAGAAACCAGAGCTGTGTTTCAGCAGAACTACACAAGCTATTGGCCTACTGCCTTTGCCTCGCCTCACCTCCACATTCTTTTGTTTTCCTGACCAATTGGCACTTTTCCTGATCTTGGGAACCTAACTTAGACAGGTCCTCCTAAGTACATAATCCTTGGCATGATCCCAGGTTGTGACTCTTGGACAACCCTCTGGAACAAATGTTTGGCTTGGCTTCACCTAGGACTTTGCTTGACTGGACCATTAATGTGAGGGAAGACTCTTATTTCATTACGTGCAGTACACAAATGAAATACATCTTAATAGCATGAAAATTTACATGTCTGTGCCAGTATTGACAAGAAAAACAAATTATAGGCTCCTCCTCTTGTTCTCCTTATTGTCTTCCTTTTGGAATTGTTTGATATTAAAGCACTAATCAGGGCTGCATCTGCTTCTTCTTTCACCTGGATATGGAAAGAAGGATGCTTTGAGGCTGCCAGTACTATCCATTATCCATTCAGCTGCTCTTGAGAGAAAGTATCTAAGCAGGACAGAATAACAACAACAAAAAGCAAAAAGAATATATAATTTCTTAAAGAATCTCAAGGTCTACTGCAACTTTTAAAGCAGCTTCTTTTCGGGCGGGGTGGGGTAGGGGTTTGTGAGAACCATATTTGGCCTTCACACAACACTGTATGGGCTTATTCCCCAAAAAAGGGCAAGACTACATAAGAGATGTAGATCTACGCAAAGACTAAACCTGATTCCATTTCATTTACATCTATACACAGTCACAATGTTGTTATAATTCACTCAGGATTATATTGGCAGTGCTATCGTCCAACAACACTATCAGAAGGCACCTCCACCAACACCGTGAAACAACTCTGCAGCATATAGAAACCAGTGAGAGCTGCATCAAAGAGTGGGAAACAACAGTGCAAGTATATTATGCAGAAAACCTAACATTTCAAAAAGTTTTAAAACATGCAAAAGTTTGCACATGTGTAAAATGATTTAAAAAAAAAATAAAGCTAAAACTGTAGATACTCCAAAATCTTTAATGCACACCAAGGCCTGAACTCATCAATCACAAATATGTTGGAGGACAGATAATGAGTTAACTGTGGTAACAAATTTGCTGCATCTAGTATTTTGACAACTCTGTTCTAAAGCTATAGGGAGAATGATCTTACCTGAAATACTTTCAGTTGTTGATTAATAACCTCTGTTTCCATTCCAACAAGGCCTTGGGACTCTTCGTGTTCTTCAGCTTCCTCAAGCAGTTTGGCAAATCCCTTTAGTTTGCTGTAAAATTCTTCAACGCGATTAATCGTCCCTTCGATCTGCTCTTCCCTGGCTTTTGCTCTGTCCAGTAATTTGTTGCACTGCTTATTCAGAGCCTCTAAATCCCTTTTTATACCTGCGAGATCAGGAGATGCCTCTGCGTCACTCGCTAACATCACTTTACATGACTTGTTTGCGTTTTCATTGTTGCTTATCAATTCCTGCAATTTTTTAAGGAAAACTTTGATGTCCTTTTGTTGGGACTGCAGTGTGACAAGATCCCTGGCCACAGGAGCCATACTATCCAGCTCATCATCAAACTCTGCAAATTGAGAAAACATCTCTCGAATGGTATTTTGGAAATGGCCAATTCCCTGGAGCTTAGTCTCCAGGAAGGAACATTCATCCTCAACCTGCTGGTTGACCGCGTTGAATTCTTCTTCTAACGATTCTGATTGCAACAAGAGGTCAGAGATATTTGCTGAATCGGAAGCATCCACTACCAGATCTTGGGCAAGTTTTTTTGTCACATCTACTTGTGGCTTTAACGTCTGAAGGGCTTTCTGCTGAGCCTGCATAATAGTTAAGTGTTTATTACTATAAGCCTGAGGTTTAAGAGCATTGTGGATGTCTAACTGTTCCCTAGTATTCTTCAACTGCTCCTTAATGTCCTGGGATGATTCTTGAAACTCTTTTAATCTCCGAGACATCTTTTCAAGAGTATCCCTTTTAATATGTAACTCTTCTGTGACCATATCCATCTTCTGTATCAATCGTTTCTTTTCCTCTTCAATAACATCCTTATCAGTTTGACAGGCACTAAGAAAACTTCCTGCTGCGTTACTTAAGAGCTCAACAATCCCTTGGTGTTTATCCAAATCCTTCTGCCAAGTCTTCACCTGAGCAATGGAATTCTCTATCTCAACAGGATCGATGCCTATTTTAATTTCTGATAAGTTATTTTGGCACTTGGTTATCCAGGATTGCAGGACCTCTACGTGTTCTTTGTATCGGAGAGCCTTTTCCAAACAATCATTCAACTTATCTTGCCTTTCATTCGCTTGCTTATGCAGCTCATCCCAGTTAGCTTTGAGCATGTTGAGCTGGGACTGCAATTCTGTTTTTTCTGTCCCTTGAGTCTTTTGAAGCAGATTTTCACCTTCTGAAATTATTTTTTCATAGGAACCAATTTGGTCAGACAGTGCTGCCTTAAATTCTTTCTGATCCTCAATTAACGACCGCAAGCTTTCTAGCTTAGTGGAAATGGGAGGACACTGATTTTGTGTTTGTTTCTTTGTGTCCAGCCACGCTTGAAAGTCTTTGGACATTTGTTGGAACTGATGAGAACTTGCATATGTTAACTGAAGTTGTTCAATGAGACTGCCTGAAAAAGATTTTTTTAAAAATACTATTTTAAAATACTGTAAACCACATCAAAGTTAGAATAAGGCGGGTTTTATTTCAGTCAAAAAGAACTGTTATTTCTAATAAATGTACGCCATAGCTATAGAACAATTGGATTTAGCTAGTCAAAATGTATAGTATTTGAATAATATAAGATTATTTTAAGATGTAAAATAAAGTCAGAAGTAGCAAAACAATCCTAAATTGAGATATTCCCGTGAGTCTGAAAAAAAAAATCATGTCCTAGATTGGTATTATCATTGGTTTCAGAAATGCTTCCAACTATAGTGTAATAGAAATAACATGTATTAGTTATGCAATTAACTGTCTCCTTTAGTCTATAATAAACATGCAATACGTTTTACTACAAAATGGTAATTACATAAGCTTTCTTCAAAGCCCTGCCAGAGAAAATGCAAACCTCACTGCCAATGTCTGTTAAGAGTTTTATGCTCTGTTAAAGTGTACCCTGTTTAAATCTGAAATTTAGTACTGCTTCCTATGGTATTAATTCCTCCATATTCTAAAGCTCCCAGTGAATCTGTGTGAAACTCCATTATGCTTTAAATATATCTACACAGGAGAAATATATGCGTTGAGATTTCTTCACTGTTTCTTAAATGAAGGAACAAGGAGAGTGACATTGCAATGGTGTTGAAATCATCTGTTCATGTGTATAAATCTTCTATCAATTGTGTCTCGTTCAGTATAAAATACAGAGATCCAAGATACTGGTCCAATCTAGAAAAACAGACCTATCACCACCCATCCATACAATTCAGGCCCCAGGGAATATTTCTTTTTTTTTCAAACGTGTTCTAGCTATCTGGGGGAATAATTGCAATCCTGATTTTAGTGTATAGCTAATTTTCATTTCAAGAAACGCTACATTTCCCCATTATTTGGGATTTTATTTTTTTAATTGCTTTGTCACTTACCTGCTTTTTGTTCCATCTCCTTGAAAGGCTTTAAGACACCTTCCAATTGCCTAATAAGTTCAGCTCTCAAGTAATCTTCTGCCACCAACACAGACAATTCCTCGCACACAACCTGAGCAGCATTTAAGTGTAACATTTCTTGGTCTATTTCGCCTTTTATTTCCTGAGCCGTTTCCAGTTGCTGCTTCACAGAATCAGGGTCTGCACTTTTAGCCAGGTTCTGGCTGAATTTATTTTCCAGCATGCTAAGTTTCTCGGAAAGGCTTTTCAGACAGTTCTGGTACTCTGTGCTTTTGACAATGACTTGTTCAATTCGACTACAGCGGTCGCTCAGCTGTCCTGTTAAACCATCCCATTTCTGTGCCACTGCTGTCAGCTGCAGCTTCACTCTTTCATGAGTAGGAGGGTGTTCGCCAGGCCTCTGCAGGATTCCCTGGCCTGCTTCAGACAGCTGTTCGTACTGGAGTTTCCGGGTATCAAACTCTTTGAGCAGAATCTGAGGAGGCAGGGTGTGTTAGAAGTTACAAGTACAAGGAAGACAAGTACAAGGAAGAATCATCATCACCCTACTTTGTTACTTGAGTTTTACTAGCGCCATTTCTCATATAAATGGAAGCTGTTCTGCCAAAGCCATATTGTACATGCAGATTCATTATTTAGAGTTGTCTCAGAAAGGCTGTTCCTGTTTTAACAGTTTATCTCCTCTCTATATAAAACAGCAAAAATCCAACTGGCCGCATATGATCTTTTATGTGTCAATAAATGGGCTCAATGATAATAAATATTGATTTCAGTTCTCATATAGTTACCTGTGATTAAGTCATAATCAATGCTATTTAACAGGCCAACTAACTTTAGTTCCATACTCATGTGTTTTAGTCTATCTTGGCTAATGCCATTATATATAATTTAATGTGTTTGTGTGTGTACAGAGATATATGAATTTCAGTAAATAATAATAATAATAATAATAATAATAATAATAATAATAAAGCGCCTTGGGTGCAATCCCAAAACTGGAGCACCACTTGAACACCATTGGCATTGACAAATTCGCCATTAGTCAATTGCAAAAGGCGGCCTTACTAGGAACCGCCTCCATCCTGCGACGATATCTATAATAACATCAAACATCCACATCTGCCTATCCCAGGTCCTGGGTAAGGACTCGATAGGTAAACAAAATGCCAAATCCAGTCTGAACATCTGGCTGACTGTGAGATTATCCATAGTAGTAGTAGTAGTAGTAATAATAATAATAATAATAATAATAATAATAATAATAATAATGTTGAAAGGGATCTTGGAGGTCATCTAGTCCAACCCCCTGCTCAGGCAGGAAACCCTATACCATTTCAGAAAATGACTGTCCAGTCTCTTCTTAAAGACTTCCAGTGTTGGAACATTCACCGCTTCTGGAGGCAGGTTGTTCCACTGGTTAATTGTTCTGTCAGGAAGTTTCTCCTTAGTTCTAGGTTGCTTCTCTCCTTGACTAGTTTCCATCTATTGCTTCTTGTCCTGCCTTCAGGCGCTTTGGAGAATAGCTTGACTACCTCTTCTTTGTGGCAGCCCCTGAGATATTGGAACACTACTATCATGTCCCCCCTCGTCCTTCTTTTCATTAAATAGACATATCCAATTCCAGCAACCGTTCCTTATATGTTTTAGTCTCCTGTCCCCTGATCATCTTTGTTGCTCTTCTCTGTACTCTCTAGAGTCTCAATATGTTTTTTCCATCGTGGTGACCAAAACTGGATTGAGTATTCCAAGTGTGGCCTTACCAAGGCATTGTAAAGTGATATTAACACTTCACGTGATCTTGATTCTGTCCCTCTGTTAATGCAGCCTAGCAGTGTGTTGGCTTTTTTGGCAGCTGCAGCACACATCTATGGAGACAGACTGAAAATATTTAATATTGCCAATAGAAGAGAATATATGTAGTTCAGGGTTGAACTGTGGAGTCCTTGGTGCAGGGTCTCTGAGCTTGGTTGCAGATGTTTCATTATTCAACTAGCTAATATCATCCATGCTAGTGAAGGTGGGGTTTGCTTCAAGTTTATATACAGTAGCTTGCCTTGCAGGATTGGGAGGGTAATGATTTTTTCCTTGGCAGTTCCTTAATCAGAACACTGTTTTCTGTATGATTATATGGTGTTAATGGCTATCTAATTGACTGCTGGAGATAATGTATTCTGGGGTTTTTTTGTTTCTTTTTCTTTTTTTATTATTATAACAATATATCTGTATTTTATTACATACTTTGAATGGTATGTAACTGTAGTTTATTTTTCTGTGTCTACTAATGCCTGATTTGTCTGAATGCCAAGCTTCCAGGAATTCCCTAGCTTTTTTTTTGGATTTAGCTTGATCTAGGATGCTCACAGTATCCCAACTGAAACCATGCTTGGGTTTGTCCACGTGTAGTAAGATTAAAGAATTTTCATGACCTCTGACTGCCAGTTGGTGTTTATGGATGCACTCTGCTTGTCTTCTGCCTATCTGTCCTATATGGTGGCTATTAAAGTACTTATATTGTACGTTATAGATTACTCTAAGCTCAGAGACCACCTCAGTGGAATACAACCTCTGAAAGATAGACACTGAATTTTTTTTAGCAAACTTATTGTTAGTTTTTTTATATTAGGAAATCTATAGCTTGCAGGAGAACGTATACTACATTACAGTTATTAATAAATGGATAACAAAATTTACTTTGGTTACATTTTGAACAGAAAAAGAACATAGGCTCCATACCAAAAACAGTGAAATATTTACCTGGACTTGCTGCTTCTGTGTGTTTAGCATATTTGGATCGATTGATAGTGGTCCAAGCACGCTGATCATTAATTCTTTTTCAACCAGCCATTGGTTTAACTGAGCCTCAGTTGCCTGAAACTGGGTCAGGTAATTTGATGATTCCTCCATTTTTTTCTGTCTATCAGCTGCTACCTGGCTGAGTTGACTCCATTTAGAATCTATGACAAAATAAACACTGAATTTTAAAATTACATCTTAGAAAATGCTTTTCTTCAATAATGGAGACTGGACAGCAAACCTCTTAAGCCAGTAATAACACGCTGGCAGAAAAAAATCATACCAGAAGAGGAAAAGGTATATTTTGGAAGAGGGTAAATGGATGCTTACAAACTGTCTGTAATATGCTAGGTCAGTGGTTCTCAACCTTCCTAATGCCGCAACCCTTTAATACAGTTCCTCATGTTGTGGTGACCCCCTGTATGTGTAACCATGTAGCCAGTATCTGTAACCATGTTCCTCTCTTTTTGGAAAAGGATTGAGACTTGGTATTGTGATGCTAAAGCAGTGGTGGGAGTCAGCCGGTTCGCACCACTTCAGCAGAACCAGCAGCTAATTTTTTTGTTGCCCAGGCCCAGAATGGACTTTTGGAAGCCACACCCACACAGGGAACCGGTTGTTCACATATTTGAACCCCACCACTTTGCTAAAGCATCACTCTGACATGTCTTTAGGACACCATTGAACTTCGTCTGAAATTTGAGTGAGTCGAGGAAACTTTAATACGTTACACAGAGGAAGAGGGAGCTAATTCTCCATGTAAATTAGTTTCCCATGCAGTTTTTCTGCTTTTAGTATTATTAACAAAATAGGGCATAACATATTTTTCCTGTACTTAGAACAAAGCCTAATTGTATATGTAATCTTTGTCTATTTATATACTGCTGCAGTATAATTGTTTCTTTAGGCTGACCTACTTATTTGCCTATGCCCGTTCCTTAAACTTCTTTCATGATTATTTATATTATTGTTATATGTTTACAGCTTCCTGTCCTGCAGCTTTGTACAGCAATGCTCACCACAATCAATGGTGCACAAATTAACAAGCATTTTTTGAAGTGCAACAATTCCAGGAGAGGTGGGAATGAGAGAATTGTTATGCATATCTTTTTTGTCCAAACATGGTCATATTCTCAATATTTGGCAAAAATGTTTAAGAGGGATGTTTTAGAAAAATAGCCAAATGACACAAAAGACAGAAAACGTATTACAGTACAAAAAAAGAGCATGAAGATACATAAAAAGGCTGTTTTCCATACTAACTCTACAGTGCTAATGCCTTGGTCTTGATTTAAGCTGAAATAGCAACACAACGGGCATAGTTGCTTAACCTTCAAATATTTTCATCTTGAATAAGTTGGAAGAAAAGTGGAGTTTACACTCCAAAAAAAAAATGCATTGAATTATAGTATATTCAGAATTGCTATAGCAAACTTCAACCTATACAAGAGTAAGTAGTATAAGTATACAGCTGTATAAATGACACTGTAGCGCTACAAATAATAATATACAAGCAGATACTGAGTGAGGAGTTTAAATATATTAGCATATTAACTTTCAGACCTATCCAATGCCTACAGGAAGCAAAAAATTAATACCTATTTTGTCTAACATTTGTTTCCATTTTGGCACCTCAGAAGAATCAGGGTTTTTTTCCAGCAACTCTGTGACTCTGTCCTTCAGCTCTTGCACTTTACTCTCATTCTGCTTCAATTCTGTTTCAAATAGCTATAAAAACAAACAAAAGCACACACAAGTATAGTAAAAATACATAAAACTAAGATTTTTGATTCAATGGTGACCAAGTGGTTTCTTTATCTATTTAAGCAAATTTAACAGTCAGCCAAATTCAGGCTATTAAAAATGAAATTCTGATTGTACTATAGAAATAATTTACTTATTGTTAAATATTTTTGGGGATTTGTAAGACTGCTTAATCACCAAGCAGTAACATCACTAACATATTTAGCAGATATCCACAATGAGTCTATGCAAAAATGTATGGGAGAATGGTCTTCTATATCTTCCCATAAATGGTCTTCTATATCTTCCCATAAATCTCAAAAATTCACTTTACACATTAATTATTCTCCACAGATAAGTTTTGAAGATTGAAGATTACCTTATGCTGATCAACTTTTTCTTTAACTGTTTCACTGTCAAGAATAGTTGTTTCCCATTTAGCTGCAACTGTGTCCATTTTCTGTAACCATTTCATCATAGAACTCGTTTCTTCTTGAATGTTTTGCATATTTAAAAGCATTGATTCCAATTCTGATCCTTTGTTCTTCAGTGTTGCTCCCAAGTCATCATAACTCTGATTTACAGCTGACATGCTATTTTGAATCGTAGTCAGTTCTGTGAGAGAGGGGTCTCACATATATTTATCTTAAAAACTAAATTACATAATATTTCATCTGAAGATACAAATATAATTAAAAGTTTAAATTCTTATTTACACACACACACAGACAGAGAGAGAGAGACAGAGAGAGACAGAGACAGAGAGAGATATTTTTGCTTGTTCAGCTGATAGTAAAGTATAGACAAAACAAATTCTGTGAAGGAAACTTCATGTCTTGTATGTTTGACTCCCCATAGTAGCTTTACATATGCAAAGTTGCACATTCTTTTGAATTATTTTGTTTAATCTGAACAGAGGCATTACCTATATATATGGAATTGGATTTTGTTTTCATGGACCAACATAACTGCTTTTTAATATTTGTGCATGAGACAAATTTGGAATTCTGGTTCTCGCCCTGATTCTTAGATAATGATAATCACTAAGGAAATTATGGGATTTCAGGAAATTCATTAAGGGTGCAAGTTAAGACCACTATAACATGTAGCACTCTATAAATCTAGATGAAATACAATTAACTGGTACTTACCTTTGTTTGCCATGAAACCCTGATTACCAGTAGCTGTTCCATCTCCATTCAGTATTTCCCCAAGCACATCTAAAAAAATGAAAGCTAAGATTCAGAGTTCATAATTATTTAAGTAATTCTAAAATTCTTTTTCATCAAATATAGGGACTAGACTAGATTTAACATGGAAACATAAAAGATCACATCCATTTTTAAGAAATTACCTTAATTAAAGGTAATACATATTTGATTGGGAGTATGTAAACAGTAGAGCAGAACCCTCTATTTTCCTCAATCCCATTTTTCTCATTAGGAACAAAGGTCAGTTATCATGAGGGGGGACCCTTAATTTCCCTCTCTGGTCCAGGGGTCCCCAATCCTCGGTCCGTGGACTGGTACCGGGCCTCAGCATGCCAGCAACCAGTCTGCACAAACAAGCAAAGCCCCATCTATGGGATGCAGACAGCATACAAAACCACACACTCTCCGGTCGATGGAAAAACCTTTCTCCATAGAATCGGTCCCTGGTTCCCAAAAAGTTGGGGACCTCTGCTCTAGTCCTCCTTAGATGGTCTTTAACTTTTACAATTGATCACGTTATAACCAATGCTAGTGCTGTGTGTAATTTATTTCTCAGCTGTAAAATTTGTCTTTGGGAGGATGTATGTGATTATTTGAACAAGCTGTATTCAACCATTGGAGGTTGGCCTCTGCTGTTTTAAGAATTTTATTGTAATCAAGGAATTGTCCTAGCAAGAGGTTCCTTGGCCTGATCCGGGATATTCTGTTTCATCCAGGGGTTCTCAACCTTGGCAACTTTAAGACTTGTGGACTTCAACTCCCAGAAGTTGCCAAGGTTGAGAACCCCTGAAACAGTGTTGCCAAGTCATGTTGTCACTGAATTAATGTCTTTAGGGTTCTTTCACTAAGAGATATTTACTAGTAGATGCAGCAGAAGCCAGCCCAGGCAATCATAATCAGTAGGCTGGTTTCCAGTGGTAGGGAGACAAGTTGTTCTGCTCTCTCACTGTTATTATATTATACAGGGAACTTTTCCATCAACAACAACAGAAACTTGTCCTGTCTTTCACATTTAGAATCTAAAGATTTATAAAAAAAAACAAAACCAGTCCAGTATTTATACATTTTATGTTCCTAATCTTTAATTATATTTTTATTTTATTTAATCTTCTAGGATATATTATTATTCCCATTTTACAAATATCGAAGTGAAATTTGTACAATAACTTGCTTAAAATTCTGTGCTTGAAAAGGGCGTTGAACCCCTTATCCTATCTTACTGCTACCAGTAGAACCATACTAATCTAAACAGCATCTTAGTTACGGGGGCATCTTTATACCAACATAATACAATTATTCATTATAAAATCAATCCTCCATCAGCACAACAGAAGTGTCGTGGTAAGAAGCTGAAAACTGGTAGAAAGGAGATTCAGAACTACATGACAATACAGTGGAAGAATGACAATCAGGATTATATTCTTGCCTAAAATTAAGCCTTCATACAAAAGAACTTACTTCTGGAGAGAACTGTACAGGACAGGGAGCTTTAAATATGAAGACTCACGTCCCAAAAATTGTATGAGAAACCATCCGATGCATATTTTGCAAAAAGGCAAGACTTGTTTGCATCTAATAGTTGTTGCTTGAAAGAGGATAACAAACTCTGTTTTGCTCTTTGGGAATACAATACTATAATTCAGCAAATAATTAAAAAGTCAACCCTGCACTTGTTTGTTCTGGACCATCTGTTTCTAATTTCTGAAACAATGAGAAATGCTTTGTATAGCTAAGTTGAAAAATTGCAATCGTGACTTAACAAACACAACTCTATAACTGTATAAAAGGGTTCTAAATATTGTTTGAGGTCATTTTAGGGCAAATGACATGTGACGTAAGAGGCAACCCAAACTTTAATTTTAGCACAATCATCACTTTGTTGTGTGATTAGTAAATTTCTAAATCACAGAACTGGTTTCAGAAATGCTGACTTTTAGCTGGGTCAAAGCCAACTTGATGATGATGATGCACTACTAAAATATCTATTATTTATGACAGAAACAAGAGCTCTTATTAGTATCTATTGCTTTTCATTATAAGCAAGATTGCAAAACATGATTATTTAATGGAGCAGAATTAATTGAAGCCTTGGAAAAGGCCAGGTTATTCACTTCTCACTAGCAGGTGGGAAGCGAGCATTAGTCTAATGGCAGCTGGAACATAGGGAGACAAAATAAATCAGTTAAGTAAGTGAGATACTCTCATAATACAATTATAAGACCGCCCTATACTTCACCCTGTGGCAGAATTCTCACTAACGTATCGGCCACTAAGCTTCCACTTTTCAAAGTAAATCTAATACAGAAGTGAGCAGCATTCTCAGCAGATTTTTGCTATTAAAATAGCATTTCTTTTACCTGTTAATATGAATCAGCAGGTCCATGTGGTCTCTATTCTAACCTTGTTTGAATGGCATCTTTAAACCTGGTTTTCTCCGTCAGGCCTTGGACTAAGATCAATGGGGGCGGCTTGTGGGAATGTTTTATGCTAAAGCCATGTGTTTATTTTACTCTCATTAGAGGTTCATGCCTCTTTTCTGTGTTATGTTATTCCAAACTGTTTAGTGCTCAGTGTCATTATGGAGTCAGGAGGGTCTTACAAATTTGATAGGCTGATAACTAGACTGCTACTGCTACCAATGGTGAAATCACATGAGGTTTCTAGATTTTTTTTCTCTCCTTTCCTGCCTTAGGAATTGACTATAGTTTTTTTTTTTTTTTACAGTGCTGTAATTTAGAAAGTTTAGATTCAGCTCTTTTTCCTTCTCCTCAAGAAAGATTTTCACAGTACACTCAGATGCACAGAGTTTTTCAGGCTTAAACTCTCCTAATACTTAAAGCCAGTAATACAGTGGAACAAAATGTGCAGACTGTGGAATGCTTTGGGCCGAGTTCCCCGAGAGTGCTTCAGAGTTAAGAAAAAGCTCATATTTGCACCCTGACTACATCCCCAACCTTTTGGGACCAGGGACCGGTTCTGTGGAGAAAGTTTTTTGCACAGACGGGAGAGTGCATGGTTTTGTGTGCTGCCTGCATCTTGCGAATGGGGCTTTGCTTGTTTGTGCGGACCGGTTGCTGGCATGCTGTGGCCTGGTACCAGTCCACGGACCGGGGGTTGGAGACCCCTGCTTTAAAGCATCTGTGCCTTTTTTTTAATCCCTTGGCAGTTGCAGAAAACAGACAGACATGTCTGAAGTGCTGACTAACATTAATGGGGATGCAAATGGCCATACTGCTTCCTTGAATCATTCTCACGGTCTAGATTGTGTATTATAGGAATGCGAGACATTTAATTAATTTACAGTTTGTAACACGCTATACAACAAAGTAAACTAATGAAAACAGCATTTAGACTGCTAAAGCCATCCCAAGATGGATGGTACTAAACAATCAGCTGGATTTAAGATCCTGGGAGAATGGACTTATTTTAGCTCCCTTATTGAATGTCAAGGAGGAGGATTCTGAAGGCAAAGAATTCTAAAACATGTGGGCCAAAATAGAAAAATCCTATCACCTAATCAATGTTTCTTAACCCAACCAGGAGAGAAAACTCAGCAGGCTTTTTCAAAATATTACTGGGCAGATTTAGTCCACTAGCCTAAAGACTATACCTAATGTGCATTCACCTCTGGGTAAAAATCCCATATCTTGAAACACAATACCCAGTTGCTACAACACAGAATGAAGTGGTGCACCTGTCCCAAGATATTTTGTATCCTGAGGCAAAGTAGTCATGAACAATGACAACTTTTTCCCTTATTCAATCAAGGTGTATGGCAGAGGTCCCCAACCTTTTGGGCACCAAGGACCGGTTCTGTGGAGAGTGGTTTTTCTGTGGACCAGAGGGGGCGTGGTTTTGGGTGCTGCCTGCATCCCGCAGATGGGGTTTTGCTTGTTTGTGCGGACTGGTTGCTGGCATGCTGTGGCCCGGTAATGCTCCATGGAATGGGGGTTGGGGACCCCTGGTGTATGGTACTCAAGATCGATCAACATATTCTGGCAGTGAGGCAGAAAAATCTTACCCTCAGAGAACAGTAAATCAAGTAATTAAGATATACTACATCCAATGCCAGCAAAAACCAGATACCTAAGATAAGCAGCCTGTCTACCTAATGCCAGTACCAATCCAATCTAATTTTAAGCTATCACAGCTGTTCTGATCACTACACAGTAGATGCATTTGCCCAACTATGTGGGAGAGTCACTTCTGAGAACTGCATTCTATTCTCTCTTTTGAGCACTCAGGCCTAAAGACCCTAGGAGAGCATCACATAATAAAGCAGGCCTCTGTTGTTGCCGAATTGGTGGGTAAACTGTGTCATAATCTCCAATAACAAGAAGAAAATGTTTTTCACAACAGTCATGAATGAAGAGATCGTGAAGATAAACACGAGTAAGCTTTGTGCTTTTAAACAACACCATTCTTGGCCATGACTAGCACATTTTCTATCTCACAAACTTTGGGACAGAACTTTAGGTTTTCTGTCCCCAGCACTAGCACCTACCACAAGCCAACTTTACTGAGCTGTAGTATCACAATATTGTTCTGACGCTTACTTGCTTGAGTGTGATCTTACAACACAAATGCAAAAGGGCAAAACTTTTTACTGAAATATCGCAATACAATATTCATAATTTGCCTCCCCTGCTTCCTTCCATGAATAACATCCTTTTGATTTGCTGTTTTATTTCTCCACAGGAGTTAAATGAAACTTGAAACAAAACAAACTCCACAGAAGAAGCAAGACAAAATATGTCAAAGGAGTATAACAGGGCAGGATGGCCCCAAAGGAATCAGAAAAAGGACAATGTTTTGCTATTAAAGTAGGAAAGAAATTTCAAGTGCTTATAAGAAAGTGTGTGTGACAGGAACTGTATCTTATCTTGCTTGAAACCATACAATGGCAAGCAAACAACTGGGAAGATATCCATGGATATCTAAGAGTAGCCATGGATAGGAAGATAATGGAGATCATAATCTGCCAATTCTTCAAACTGTCTTACTGATAATCTGCTTCAGTCAGCACCATGTTACGACCCAATAAATGGTAACAGTGGAAGAACTAGTTTTTGTTTGGGGGGAAATTGTGCAATATTCTGAACATGATCCAAAAGGGGAAAAAGTTCTATTAGGTGGTATGAATAGATAGAAAGAAATAAAACAAGAGAGTAAGAGAAAGTTATTGACCCATCTGGATACTCAAGAACTGAGAAGAGTATCTGCTTAGAAATACATGGTTTTGATGAGCATCTGCTTTAGATACATGGTTTAAACATGTCTATTCATACACACCTATAGAGAAGGACTACATTGAAAAACATGATTGATATGATTGTTTCTGGTAAAAGATACATGTGCAATGATCAGTTCTTGACATGGGATAAGCCATTATTTGGTAGGGCCAAGAAAAAAAATAACACGGATGGAAAGGAAATATGTTAAGAGAAACAAGAGTAAAAATAAAATGACTGCAACAGAGAAAGTAGGAATCCTAAATGAAAAAGTGTCAGAAAATAGAGAATCCTCCCAACAGATTGAATGCAAAATGAATGTAAGGAAAAACAATATGGAAGCTCTTTTGAAACAAAGTGGTCAGAAGTATAGTATGTACTGCGGTAAGCAGACAAACCCATGTCATACATTGAGAAACTGAATGATTTGCACCAAATATTAGGCTACATGATGCAATAAAAATACGGACATGAAAATGAATCGATGGTATATTAAATGATTTTCTTAATCCATTCTGTTCATTAGCATTATTAAATATTAAGTAAGAATTAGACTCATCACTTTCAGGATTACCAAAATGACTGTTCATTTTTTCCCCAATAAATTTAGCGATGATTTGGGGAATATTTCTTAGAATGACGTATTTTATTAATAATTTTATTCCAGTTGTACATTATGACTGTTCAATTTTTTTTCAATAAATATAGCAATGATTTGGGGAATATTTCTTAGAATGATATTTTATTAATCATTTTATATATCATTTCAAATGTATCAAACATTCAGAATTATGCTTATCCAGGCAACATACCTGACTTTACTCCCCATGATTTTGCAGTGGAAGTCACAGCAATAATTAGGTTACACAAAGCATTTCCTCTGCTATTCATTTTCTTAAGATCAGGTGCCTTTGCACTCCATTCATCTTCCAAATCCTAAGGAATGAACAAACTATTATTTTCAACAGTAACTACAATTATCATTTGGAGAGAACATATCTACACTTGAAAGGACTTAACATGACTGGATATGCTTTTCTCATATCTTGTTTTATCCATTATGATGTATAATCTATACTCAGAATTAACCTTGAAAATATCAGAACTCAAATATCTTTTGAAATTCTGCAGCGTTTATTAACTACTGGAAGTTTATTAGCTACACTGGAAGCTGATGAGCAAAGGAGAAAGTGCAGGGACATACTGTACAATACACCTTGTCCTCCTTGCCTCTTAAAGCACAGAAGTATTTAGAACAATATTCATTATTTCCCAGGAGAACATGTGGAAGGTCGTATGTTTATTTCAGGTTTGAACCCACACAAATTTTCCATTTTATATATGCTCCCATTACACAAATAAACTTTGGTGCACAATGAGTGGCTCTCTCCTTTATAACGTGTAGGAAAATCCTTGGACACACCACACAGGTTTAATCCATTCTGGCCTGAATTAAATGAGTGATACCGCACAACCAATAGTGTTTGCAACCCCTTCAGTTCAGAGACCATTGTTTAATTAACGAACATAAAAATCCTTTGTCTGGAGGTACTACCTGTAAAGACAAACACAGTTTATACCTTGGTGCTTTGCAAATGTTTCTTTAAGCTCTCAGTATTTAAAGAGGGCTGTATATGGGGAATTCTTTCTGTCGTTTCGTCTACCCATTTCTTCAGAGACTCAACATAACACCTGAATGCATCAATTTGTTGTTGGCAAGAGGACACATCCTTCTCTCTATAAAATTAAAAACAGAAAAAGTGAATTGGGAAAGCTGGGGCCTCCCTGACCTCGGAATTAAATATGCAGTACTTTTGTAAGTTAAACCAGTTGTAAAAGCTATATTCAGAGTGCCAATATATATTGAAATAGTTGGATAAAGTTAACAAACAGCTGTGACAAAAAAAAAAACTCTCCTTGAGCAGGCATACTGCATCCGCAAAGGAAGGCTTTCTCTGTGATGGCGCCCACGTCTTGGAACCAGCTCCCCCCGGAGATTAGGACCGCTCCCACTCTGTTGGTTTTCCGTAAGCTGCTTAAGACCTGGCTTTTCCGGCAGGCCTGGGGTTTATAAAATCTGACCCCTGGATGACTGTTATTGTACTGTTTGTTTTGTCATGTTTTATGGTGTTTTTATTGTTAGCCGCCCAGAATCCTTTGGGAGTGGGGCGGTTTATAAATTTTAAAAATAAAATAAATAAATAAATCTGTTCACATAGAGACTGGCAAAAGATTCTACAGATATCCAGATCTTAAGGCCTTAAAAATGATTACCATCACTTTGAATTACGCATGGAAGAAAACTGGCAACTAGTGTTAACTGTCACACCAAAGGCGTAACACGGGCTTATCACATTGTTGCATCAGTAACTACTGAAATGCTGCATTCTGGACCATTTGCAGCTTCTATGTAATATTCACAAGCAGCAACCCCTCCCCACCAAGTGCACTGCAGTAATCCAAATAGGATGAGACCCAGGCATGATTCAATAGATGACCATAGAGGACCGTCACAGGGTTATCCTCTCCCCAAGAGAAGCATTCACGATTGTGTGAATCCATCCTCCTGTTAACTTTCCAAAGCTATCACCATCAGGAAAGGCAGAAAACCAAAGTACAGGGGACAGAAGTAAAGTTATACAGAAGTGTGCCCACTTAAGGCCCACAGGCTAAAATTCTTACTAGAAACTAAGTCGCCTGTCCAGATAGCATCCAACTTAGAGCAACCCAGTGTTACTGCAATACAAAAGTACTAGTCAGCCTTAAATATAATTTTATCTCTCATTTATGAAACATGCCACTCGTTATATGAACAACCTACCTCCAGAAGCTGTGAATGCTCCAATACTGGACAGCCACTTGTCTGAAATGGTACTACAGGGTTTCCTGCCTGAGCAGGGGGCTAGACTAGATGATCTCCAAGGTCCCTTCCAACTTTTTTTATTATTATTATCTAAATTATTGTCAAAAGGCTCTCAAATAAAGTCATGATAATTGTAATCGATTAATCATTAAACCACAAAAAAAATCAGTAACTTTTTGACAGCCTTGCTGTTGTCATCTAATCATTATCTTTCATCTCCATTCTAAAATTCAGTCACTATACTCACTTTTCTTGTACCATCTCTTCCATTTCCCTAAATTTCTTTGACAAGACATTTACTTTTTCTAACACCAATGACTTGTCTCCTGGTAGAACATGAGGAGAAAGTTCTTCAATGAGGTATTGCAAAACTTCAAGATCTTTCTTCTGCTCCATCAATTCTGTGTTGGTTTCCTATAAAGTGAAGAAAGAAACTGCTTTATACCTGACTGGATAATCCTAAGATTCAACATTTAGTCCTTGAACTTAACAGCTTCCATTATCATTTTAGAGTGGTATTCAGTAAAGACTAGAACAGCACTTCACAGGATGAAAAACACACTGTACCTGCACACAAAGGAACATTTCAGCAACGTCCTTTCCTGGAATATCAGCCTCATTGAGGGCTTGAGCTTTCTTGTCGAAGAATGACTGAAGTTTGTCAGACAGACATTCAAACAGTTCTACTCTGGTCTTCAGTTTTTCCATGTCTTCTAGTTTTTTCTTTTGTTTATTATGAGCTTCGCAAAACCTTTGGGAAAGCTCATTCATTTTAGCTTCTAAGGAAGATGCAGTTGAGGGATCTGCAGTTTCCATGAATTTCTTCATTTTTTCTTTCATGGCGTTTAGGCTGCTCTGACGGCCTATAATGTCTTGTTCTAGTGCCTGAAATAAAATTGTTTCAGAAAATGTCCAAGATAGGGTGTGTGCGTATCTATTGTGCATGAAATGTGATTGCCAGCACAAATAATTGACTTCTAAAGTCAGCTCCTTCAGTAGTTCAGTACACATTTAGGTGTAAAAAAGACAATAGTTACTTAAGGACATTGGTAAAGTATATCTTTGGTTTTGTTCATCAACTGATAACCCCCCCCCCATATGGAATTGGTGTTAGTATATTCAGACTAAAGGATTTGCATAGAAACATCTCACTTTGGGATATTTAGCTGTCAGCTTATCAGAATATTATCAAAATATACTGGTATATGTACTATAGGCCCTAAAGAAAGTAACTGGGTGGCCTCACATAATAACTATAGTTTCCCCGAAAAATAGCTTGTTTAATAAACCACTCTGTCCTAATTCACTAGGCTAAATCATAAAACATGACTAATCGTCTGCAATTACTGGAATCACAAATCACACAAAGACAAAATCAAGCAAACTGTACTATGGCTTGGTACTGGGCACTGTTTTGAAGCAGAGTTTATTCTTCTTTGATTCTTTTCATGCAATTCAAATCATTCTCTTCTCTTACAATTTTCTCCTTATTAGAGAAAGAATTGGTTCTATTGAAGTTCTACGTACCATATTTTTGCTAATGACATCTTCAATAGCAGCAGAGTTCAAAGGCACTTGGCTATGTACCTCGAGATTCTTCTCAACACCATTCATCCAATCTAGCATTTCATCTAATCCATCCTGAACGCTTAATGAACGAGTCAAAGTTATTTGGAGCTTTTCATTACGATCGTTCACTGCTTTAGATAACTGATTATACTTATCTACAATAGTGTCTGAAAAGAAGAAAAAAAGTCTGTTGGATTGGGGCAGTAGATACATCTTTTGTTTATTTATACATACACACACAGAGAGTTCATGGTGATGCGCTTTATAATAGAAGGGACTATCTTCTATAGCAGGAGTCCCAGCCCCCAGTCCATGGACTGGTACCGGGCCACGGCATGCCAGCAACTGGTCCGCACAAACAAGCAAAACCCCATCGGTAGGATGCAGGCAGCACACAAAACCACACACACTCTGGTCCGCGGAAAAACCTTTCTGCACAGAACTGGTCCCTGGTGCCCAAAAGGTTGGGGACCTCTGTTCTATAGAATTATATCCAACAATCCATCTTCTGTAAAATGCTATTAAATGATCCTGCAGAACTTTAAAAGGAAATTTGCCAATCTGAATGTGACTTCTAAATGTCCCTTAGTAATAAGATCAGTCTATAGAAGTCTTCAAGAAGAAATCTGTATGTGAACTTTGTTTACAGTAGTCAGAATACAAGCTGAAAATTGAAATGGCTTATTATGTAAGTTACCATTTCCATGCCACAGCATGGATGCTGTGCTATTTCTGAGATCTACAGTACAGGATCATATCTTGCATTTATCTCCACAATCAGGATTTTGAGTGTGGCTTTTTTTTTCCAGATTTCTCTTTATAAGTGGTTCAGAAGCATAAGATATTCAGCTAAATCATTTGTCAGTTAAAAAAAGGGATTAAACTGTTTTTCTTTTTCAACTATTTGTTTTTCTTTTTAGTTTTTAAAAGATTCATCTAAGTTAAATGAAAATTCTTTTCTCCCTTATTTATTCACCCACAATAACTGGTTTTCCTATATTCATTTTTTCCATTTATGTCTAGGAAACTGGTAAAATACAAGACAATGTCCTGGGAGACATTCATAATACGGATTATGAATTCATAATAGGGATATTATGAATATTATGAATCCATGGATTCATAATATGAAATATATGCACATTAGCCAACTTTGACAATACATTTCCAGGGGTTTGAGAACATCTGATTCATTCTATTTCAGATCTATGTCTAGACTCACAGTGTTTCCCAAACTTGACAATTTTAAGGCATGAGGACTTCAACTCCCACAGCAACGCTGGCTGTGGAATTCTGGGAGTTGAAGTCCACATGCCTTAAAATTGTCAAGTTTGGGAAACACTGGCTAGAGTACCTGAAATTTGTGGATAACGCTGGTGGGTCCATCCTGTTAAAACACTATCTAATTGTAGCAATTCTAAGGAACCAGTGCTAAGGTGAAAAAACTATAATTTTAAAAAAGAAAATTTAACCTAATGTTTTTGAATCTTTCTTGAAGATCATTACTGTAAGTCTCTCTAAATTACCTTACATTCTCACAATAAAGACTGGTAGATACAAATGAGCTTTTATGAATTACATCTCCCGATATGCAATATTATTTTTTCTATGAAATTACAGACCTGTCTTTTGCACACTTTTATGCAGCATAAATAAGCATGGGTAATAAAATAACAGACATAAAAAGATTACATGGCTAAATAGGCATATAGAAATTTATCAGCATTAAGCATTGCAAGGCAAAAAAAAAAAATAGCAATATATGTTAAGTAGAAACTATGTTAAACAGATTTCACATAATCCAGGATTAAAATCAAGAAAGTTAAGCCTTAAGTTAGCATGCTCAGTTTTCTCTTATATCTTTAGGTCTTTATATAAGTTCCAGTAATCCGTATAGTTTGTTTGTTAGACCAGACCACTTATAATTTTTAAAGAAATGCAAAAACTTCAAATATCACCTACTCTAGATTCTAGGGTTTAATTTATTGAAATAACGGGATCAACCCTAAATCTAAATTTAATTTAACGAGTTATTAACTACACATTTCTTGGTATCAGTCTCTCTAACCTGCCTCCAGAAGTGGTGAATGCTCCAACACTGGAAGTTTTTAAGAAGAGACTGGACAGCCATTTGTCCGAAATGGTATAGGGTTTCTTGCCTGAGCAGGGGGTTGGACTAGATGACTTCCAAGGTCCCTTCCATCATCATCATCATCATCATTATTATATCAATATACATATTAAATTAAGTCACTGATATTCATAATTCCCTAATTGAATTCAAATATGTCCAGCTTATAATGCTTGAGTGCGCTATGAATGCACTTCTCCAATTCTTTTCTGCTTAAAATATGAAACAAAATTCTACATAGGGCTGGCTAGTTTTTATGTTCACTAGGCATGTGCAGAAGTTCTTTGAACGTAACCTGGAAATCTGAAAAATTTGTTTTGTTTGGTAAACAGCTTTTATCTTGCTAAATTCTCTATTTTTTTCTTGCAGATGTCTTACATCTATTTAAAAGTTATGACTTGTATTATATAGCCAAGGATACATTTTGATGTAGAGCAGATGCTCTTTCATAATGTCATAAATAAATTGGAAGGTCATTGTAACCTTCATGTAATTTACTCTTGTATATTCTCTGTCCTCCATCTCAGCCCCCGCGGTCTCTTTGCACTTCAAAACTGGTTTATACATACACACAAAAGTCAGAAAGTTAGCATGAATCAGCGTTTAAAAATGATCTGCTACAATCAGATCTGGTTCAAAAATATTAGTGCACAACTGAGCCAAATTTAAGCATTATTAAATCCTATGACTTTATATTAAACAATGGCTCTCCCTCCCTCTAAGTTTAAGTAAAAGCTGGATAATTATTTACTATCTGTAGATTGTATGCATCAAATGTGAGGAGCTGGATCTGAAATTTGGCTCAGAATTAAAGAACAAAGGTAGAAACAGATGAGTCAAGGAAGGAAAAAAGAGGGAGTCACAAAGTCAACCAGAGCAGATGTGTCCAAATGTGAGCAATGGAAGAAGAAAACAGAAGAGACTGTGACTCATCTTACCCAGTGTATGCTGGATTTCATCTTTGTCCGGCAATAATTCTCCTCTCGTGTCAAAAAGCACTTCAGCTGCTTTTTTCAATTTCTCTACTGCAACCTGATGACTAGATACTTGTCCTTGAAGCACCTATAAAATTGTACCATTTAAATTATGTTAGTTGCTTTTTAAAAAGAATTTAAAAGAGCAATGAGATTTACTGGGAGATGTTAAGTGCTAGTAACAATCATACTGGTGACTATTTACAACTTATTCTGCTTCTTAATTTCCAAGAGCATCTTTTTAGTCATTCTGGGTGTCACGTTCAACACAACATGAATTCTTGGTCTGATGCAGCACAAAAACTCAATTTTAATTTTGAGCAAGCAGTGTACTATGTAGCCTGTTGCTGACTGTACTCTTATTCAATTCCATGAGGTTAAGAAGAAACCTCTCCTGGCATATTTTGCCCTCTGTGACATATTTCTCTCTTTCCTTACCCGGGCTTTTGATAGAGTCATCTCAAACCGTGAATGAGTAGCTGAATATCTGTGATACAAATTTTCAGTTTAATAATAGATGCATTTTGTTCATTATATACAATAACTAAAGAACTTATAATTGACTTCAGGAGGAAAAGAGATGTACATTTACCATTGTACATAAATGGTGAGGAGGTAGAGAGGGTGGGTAGTTTTAAATTTCTGGACACTTATATCTCGGAGGAGCTCTCATGGACTATGAATGCTAACATGCTTGTGAAGAAGGCACAGAAGAGGCTGTACTTCCTGAGAATGCTCAGGAAGATAAATCTATCTCAGCATCTACTTCTGTCCTACTATCACAGCACCAATGAGAGTGTCCTGACATACGGCATTCTTGCATGGTATGGAAGTAGCTCTGTAGTGGACAAAAAAGCTCTACAGAGAATCATTAAAACTGCCCAGAATATTATCGGATTCCAACTACCAGCCCTGGGCAACATCTTCGAATCTCGTTGCTTGAGGAAGTTGTAAAACATCCTCAGGGACTCTTCCCATCCTGCTTACAATCTTTTTGGACTGTTGCCTTCTGGCAGAAGATACAGAATGATTAAAACTTGGACCTCATGTTTTCTGAATAGTTTTTATCCCAGAGCTATAATTGCACTCAACAATGAACTAAAGGGCCACCATTAGTGAACTCTTGGACAGTATTACTTGGTCTGTTGTGTGGATGTTTGGGTGGTTCTAGGGGTGGGGAATTGTGGTGGGTGGAGTGTGTTTGGGGATTATGTGTGTGGGACCTGGTCTTTGGGTGTCAAGTAAATTTCGTTGTATGTGTACACTGTGTATACACATACAATAACAATAAAGTTTATTTATGACAATATTATAATGAGGAGAGGGCAACTAGAGTGTCAAGCAGTTCACCAACCTCAACCTTATTTGTCAACCAGCACATATTTTATACTTCATCTTAATATCATGTCAACACACTCTTCTTCATTGGGAAAAATATTTATTATTTTAAAACTACAGCCTGCTATGAGAGATGTCACTTGGAACAGAAAAGGGACAGGCTGCAAGAGAACAGCTCTCTTGCTCGTCTTTCTCTGAACATTTTGCTTTATGCCATATGCATAAAACATTTATTTTTATCCAAGCTACATTCTTGTTTTATTTCTTTGGGTTGTGCCTTAATTTATTATTTTGCAATTTTCAGTTTCAGTAATGTATTGACTTTATTGTATTAAGATGTAATTATTTTTCATTATTGCAACCATAATCCCTTTTCCCATGAGGGTTGGGGCAGGTGTTGCTTTGCTTTTTAAGGAAATCCTTGGAGAATACTAGAAACAAAGCTAGGACTTTGGGGAATGAAGAGTATTTTGAACACTTAATCTTGGTAAAAGGATTATCCTATTCATGCAGCCAAGGTCACTGTCTTGGTCACTGTCTCGCGGGATTACTAAGTAGTTTTATCAGCTGCAAAAAGTAGCTTTGGCTTAAATGAGACTTTTTTAAAGCATGTATTTATTTATTAAATCAATTTACTTTTGAACTCATCTCACAAGTATAACTGTGGGAGGCTAACGATGCACATTGTAAGCTGTCCAGAGTTACCTGGTGGTAAGATGGGCAGCCAATAAATTTGATCAATTAACAAACAAACAAACAAACAAAATTCCAAAAGCAACAAACAGTAGGATAAAAATTGCAGGCTTGTGATATCAAACCCAATGAACATTCAACAGCAATGGTAATCTCCCAGTCCATCTAACTCCCAGCCCTCTGCCTGGACCACATTCAGCACTTGCCCAAAGTTCAATGACTCATTCAGCAACCATTCAAAGTTAACACAGCATTGAACAGATGGTCCTTATGACTGGTCCTCGTACTTGTATCAGTCACAGCATTCCTGTGGTCATATGATCACCATTTGTGATGTTCTTTGCCAGCTTTCTACAAGCAAAGTCATTGGGGAAGCCGGCAGGAGGTTGCAAATGGCGACCACGTCTTGTCCTTGCTTAACTATCTGTGATGATTTGCCTAATGATGGCATTAGGAAGTGCCAGAATTTCTATCATTAAGTGGCACAGCCATATGACATCATGCTTTTTACAACCACCTCATTTAGTGATGGAAATTCTGGTCCCAATTACCACTGTTAAGTGAGGACTACCTTTAAAAGATGCTCACTACCTCTTTTATGGAATTTAACCCAAACTTATTTTTAATACACTGGAAATTTCTGAATTAATGCAGTTCTCTTTTTCTTGATAGGCAGCAAGTCTGTAGTTTCTTTCAAAACGATTCCGAAGACACTCTTCAGAAGACATACAGGCAGCACTTTTCTAATATTAGGTAAAGCATCACAACATTTTCAAGCTTTTTAAAAAAGCAAGTAAACGTGTTGTTCCTTTAAGAGTCATTTTAACTTGAAAAAGTGAAAAAAAAATTCAAAGCCTACCCAACCTTGATCAGCAATTTTATTTTAACTCAAGAAAGTATTTTGTGTGTACTTTCCCTAATATCACTTTTTTACACGTTTTGAAAAAGTTGAAGTATTGAAAGGTATTTGTATTCAGGCTATTTTTTTTCTTTTAGCAACCCTGTAACTCCTTGCACTGAGGTAAAGTTGGGGCGATTGAATGGAGTTTGAGAGTTTACTGACTGGATGCCCTTCCTGACACCTACATGGAGTTTGCAGCAGGCAATTATTCACAGCGCCAAGAGAGAAAAATATCTGCCACTACCTAGGATTGAACTCACAGCCTCCTGATTGTGAGGCAAGAGCTCCACCTTTAGGCCACCATGCCACTAATTCAAGTTATCATACAGTTTCAGGAAAATCTGCATTAGGCAAATTGCATTAAAATATGGAGGGTTTTCCTTTCTTTCCCTTGTAATCTGCCCTTGCCTTAATGTCTTTAACCTAGCACAAGATTTACCTTGGTTTCTTCTAGCTGCCTTTGGAGATTTTTTGGATCCCCAGCAATTGCTTCAGATAGTTGTTTATTCACAGCTTCTTCACAGTCCTGGAGTCCAGACAGAAGTCCAGATGCAGCATCTTTGTAATTCTGGTATTTATCTACCAGGTCTTTGAGATTATTTCCAAAGATACTACACTAGAAGGAGGTAGAATAGAAAACAACATTTAAAAAAGGAAATGTTTTTTTTAAATTATATTTGTAGTTATACCCTTGCAATTTGCCATAGGCATTCATTCCATACTGATTTTTGTCAGAAACTGTTCCAACAGTGGATAAAACCTAATTGTACTTAATTTTGCTATATGGTCTTTTCACATTTCTGTTGTAATAAATCAACATGTGGACCTAAACCTAAACATGTGATAAGATAGATGGGAACAAACTAGGAAATCAAGTCAAGAAAATACTTGTGGCTGTTTCATCAAAAAATACAAAAATCCGATGACAAATTATTTATATTTTTAATCTTATTGTAGTCCCAGTGACTGCATTCACATAATATAATTAGCACATCAATAAATTTGATATCTACCATATATTCCGGCGTATAAGACGACTGGGCATATAAGACGACTCCCAACTTTTGAGAAGATTTTCAGGGTTTAGAAAGTCATCTTATATGCCGGAAAATACGGTACAATATTGAATTTCTGTTTATAGATGAGCACAATAGGAGCTCCATTCCTTTGCTGCTAGAAAGCGAGTGTTGCCCACCACTGCTTCCCTAATTCTTCCTGAACTCAGCTGGTATTTTTCCCCCATATATTTTATTGATTTTTTAAAACATAAATCACTTAATAGTTGGTAAACAGTGTGTTTGCTGGGTTTACATTTGTAAAGAAAAATCATTAACAATTGGTTTCTATAATCTATAATCCACATAGTACATTTAGTTGATTTCCCCTTTTCCCCAAAATGTCTTCTTTGCAAACCTTGAAATAATATAGTTCTTATTATTTTGATAAAATATACTTAATCTTTAAATATTTCATTTAATGTGCCTAGTCAGCTAATCCTTTAGGTCTTATTAAAAACATTTTTTTTTCTTTTTTATACATTATAATTTTCCTAAATTCAGACACATTTAATTATCTAAAACATTTACTTCATCTAGGCCAGTGGTTCTCAACCTTTCTAATGCTGCGACCCCATAATACAGTTCCCCATGTTGTGGTGACCCCCAACCACTTATACATCACCAGGTGCCAGGGGCGTGGCCAAACAAAAGGGGGAAAAAATGGCGGACAGCCTTGTTTGGCGACCCCCGTGAAATGGCCGTTCGACCCCAAATGGGGTCTCGACCCACAGGTTGAGAACCACTGATCTAGGCCATTTCAGCAGTATTATATTACTTATATCAAGAAATAAAATAAAAAGGGGGGAAAGCATACAGTATTATTTAAGGAATTCATCTCTCTTAGAATGACATATGTATTCAGAATCTTTTATGTTTCTTTAACCATATTCAAACAAATGTTTCTTTTTTAAATATTCTCTTTGGTAGATCCCATCATCTATTTTCTTAATTTTCACTTTGACCAGTATCTTTCTTAATCAATTGACTTGCTGAATCAAAATTTTTTTCCATATATTCATGACTGCTGCTATAGGTATAATAAGTAAATCAAATGTTTCTTTTTTTTGTAGATGTAATGTCCTTAATTTATATAGCTTACTGTTTTCTACTATTTAATTGCTTTTCCTGAAAAAGAATAAAGTAATGGGCGATGTAGAAAAATTGGATTTTTGAATGCTTTGTCCTGCTGGCTGTGGAATTCTGGGAGTTGAAGTCCACATGCCTTAAAATTGTCAAGGTTGAGAAACACTGTGTTAGTGCTTATTTCTGTAAAAAAAAAATAGGGCTGGCCACTAGGGGGCAGATTGGTTTTAAATTCAGAGAACAGCTACCGGGCATATAAGACGACCCCGGACTTTTGAGAAGATTTTCAGAGTTTAGAAAGTCGTCTTATACGCAGGAAAATACGGTATATTTCCAACCTGCCCCCCCCCCCCTATTTTTTTAATAAGAGTTAAAGGACCAGATGACTAGATGTATTAAATGGAATATCTAAAGGTTAAACTTATTTTTAATTATGGTTAAAAAGAATAAGAAATCTTGGAAACAAATATATATTAGCTTAGGAGGGATATATATTTTAAGTAGTATATTATTTTTTTATGTTTCTTTACTGTTGTTCTCCTTTCTTTTTTTTACTGTTTTATCTATTCCTTAAGAAATGTAAAAGTGCTGAGATGATTCAAATGGAAAAAATAGACTTAATTTTTTTTTTAAAAAATGAGAAAATCTTAACTAGTAAGAATACTTTAAATTTTGTGGGAGAAACAAATTTAAATAAAGACTGTAACAGGATCTATGATGAGGCAACCAGAATGATTGGATAGAAAAGAAATATTATATTGATGTGATTATTATTTTTAGGAATATTGGAAAATATATATATTTAATTGTTATCTATCAAAACAATAAGAATTGTATTAACTCAATGTTTGCAAAAAAGGACATTTTGGGGAAAAGAGGAAATCAACTAAAACCATTATGTGGATTATGGATTATAGAAATCAACTGTTAGTGATTATTTTACAAATGTAAACCCAGGCAATACACTGTTCACCAATTATTAAGTGATCTATGTTTTAAAAAACCAATACAATATATTACAAAAAAAATTGATGTCTATATTTCCACAAAATGCTATTGATTTTATACTTTTAACATTTCTACAGTACGGTAGAAGTTTCCTCTTATTCACTGCTTTATCAGCTTAGTAGGAAATTGGTTTTGAAAATACTGGCATGTACCATTTTCTTTCAATGAAGATAAAAGTAATAGTTTGAGGAAAGGGTGATACTTCCCTTTGTGCTCATTGAAAGAATCTGCGTTGGAAGAATCTAAGTTTTAGAAATTTTCTCATCATTTTTTTTTTCTCTTCTGACTACTGAGCGATTGTTTTATTAATACACTTAGCACCATCTAGTGGACAAATGCCAAACTATATAAATGGTAAAAAAAAATGACTATGAAACTTATTGTAGATTGTAGCAAAGCAATTAATACTGAATTTTGTATGCACTAGAACAGGGGTCTTCAACCTTTTCACCCATTGTACCACTTTTAGGATATGGCAATATCCGAGTACCACCAGTCGCCTAGCAAGGTGTCAAAACTTGATGACCCCTCCAAAAAAGGAAAAAAGCGATAAAGTACAGGTAGTCCTCGACTTACAATAGTTTGCTTAGTGACTGTTCGAAGTTACAATAGCACTGAAAAAAGTGCCCCCCAAGCCACAGCCGAGAAAGACACCTGCCTGCCCACCCGGTGGCGCTCTTCCTCCTGTCCGAGGTTTTCATTGTTGTGAGCATTTCTGTTGAGGATTGGCAGTGGGGGGTGGGGTGGGGGTGTTTGTTTTTTATTCCCCCCCGTTTGCTGGGTGGTTGCAGCAAGTTTTGGTCACTTCACATGACCCTGGGACACTGTGACAGTCATAAATATAAATCTGTTGCCAAGCATCTGAATATAAATCACAAGACCCTGGAGATGCTGCAACATTCCAGCTGATAGATGCTTTTTCTGGGCTCAGCGGAAGCACCAGGATCAGCGCCGGGCTCCAGCTGGAGCCTGGCGCTGATCCTGGCGCTTCCACTGAACCCTGACAGCCCTGCAGTTCCAGCCATCTCTCACTCAGGCTTGTGCGGTGCTGCCACCGGTTCAGCTCATTCCCCTCCCCTGCTACTTTTCTAGGATGGTCACATACCACCTGCCAGGTGCCAATGTACCACAGGTGGTACCCGTACCACTGGTTGAAAAGCCCTGCACTAGAAGAATTTAAGGTTTAGAAGTGTGTGTTTAATAAATGCATTGTCTTAAGCACAACTGTTTGGCCTCAAAGTTGCCTAGCAGAATTTTAGCTCAAGCTAAAACAGTTGATTCACCTACACTGATAGGTGAAGGCCAAACTATATAGAAGTTCATAGGTTAAAACGTGCTCTTTGAATTATACCCAGAAACCTCATGGAAAACAATCAAGAAAGCACAGGTAATAATGTGCACCTAGTGTGGAATTGGTACATAAATTATCAGGAAAAAAATCATTCGTGCAGATTTATGTATATATTTCCCATCAATTTTTAGCCTCGTTTTCAGAAATGTCACTAGGTCTTTGCTGGCTGTATTCAGCAATGGTCCCAACTAAAACACTGTGCTCACTGCAATACAGGCAGTCCTTGACGTAGGTCCATTTGATGAGCCATCATTCAAAATTGCAAGAGCCCTGGAAAAAGCTGCTTATGATTGATCCTTGCACTTAGAACCATTGCCACATTGTCACAGTCACATGATCAAAATTGGGGCACTTGGAAACTGGTATGTATTTATGATGGTTGGAGCTTCCTGGGGTCACGATTGCCACTGGAGACTTTCCCAGCCAGCTTCTGACAAGGAAAATCAATGGGAGAATCTGGATTTGCTTAATGACCATGTGATCCACTTAATGGCCACAGTGAATTGCTTAACAGTGGCAAAAAAAGTGACAAAATCAGGCACAACTCATTTAATGACCACCTTGCTCAGCAATAGAAGTTCCAGTACCAACTGTAGTTTGTTGAGGACTAGCTGTAATCAGCTAGTCGCTTTCCCTCAGCCCAATCTAACTTGGGAGGGATTAAAAAACATGGGGAGAACCAGACTTGGAAAACTGTGAAGCAAGGCGGGATAGAATGCAATCAATTAGAAAATCCCATGCACATACAACTCAATTTACCTTAGAGTAGAGAGTTTTGAAGCGACTAGTTGCTCTATCCAGCTTATCCTGTACTTCCATGTAAGTCAATGAAGTATCCATGCCTTCTTTCTCGTATCTGACACCTTCTGTTTTGTTGCAGGATTTAGCAGCCTCCAATACTCTCTGTCCAGCAATGGTGATAAACCTCAAATCCCCTTTGTGAGAAATGACATCTTCAGAAAAACTTTTCTGCCTTTGCAGTTTGATGATAATGCCGCCAAAGTCAGAGGCTCCAATCTCCAGGTTCTCAAGTTCTTGCTCTGCCAGCTGCAGCCAACTTTCAAATTCTGAGTAATCTGCATCAAATTTCTCAAGCTCCTCCTGTAGCGAGCGGGTTAACTTCAGTTTCTGTTCGGATTCAGCCAATGCAGTGTCGTACTGCACCTTCAGCTCCTTTAAGTTCTGTTGGATTTTTTCTTTTTCCTCTGGTGAAAAGTGATGTCCTTGCTTCTCAAGCAGAGCCTGGGCGGACTGTGTTGCTACGATGACGGCTTGTTGCTGTGAGATAATTTTTTCATGTTGCGCCTGGGGAGGAACCCAGAGTGCCTGGAATTAGACTTTTGCTCTACAGCAGGACACCATTTTTAGCTAATTTCTACTCAGAGAATATTGAAAATCACTTAGAATCAACAACTGATTCTTTACTGCCGGTATATACTACCACTAATCTCATTTAATCTCCCACTGCCAAAATGATCACATGCAAACATGTTAAAACTTATTCAAAAGGTTCCGGTTGAGTTCATGTCAAAATATGTATTTTTTTAAAAAAAAATGATTTTTGTAATCCTTATAAGTAACTCAAGGCAGCAAATATACAGTATATAATATTCCTTCCTGCTATTTTCCCCACAGCAAGAAATCTGTGAAATGAGTTGAGCTGAGAGAGAATGACAATCTCTCTCACAATCTCACAACTCACAATCTCTAGCCTGGTACCTTAATCACTGCACCAAACTGACTCATCATATACATTTCATCATGTATGCTTCTTGGGTATAACATGGAAGTACTTCTAATACTGAGGCCCTTGAGGAAATTCCCCTGCTGATTTATAGGGGCATTTAGGTTCTTTTGTATGTATCCTGTTGTTGTGTTATGTTGGAAAGGATCACGAAGAGTTTTTCCCCCACTTTCCTCTGACTTTTCTTTTCTCTGAGTACCTTCAACTCCAAGGTAGAAATCAAAACCACCTCTTGGTTCCACTCTTGAATCTTGTGATATAATTTCCAATGAGAACTCTTTGAGCCTTCCTTGCAGTGCACCAAGAAAAAAGGTAGCATTTCCAATAGCTCTGGAGATTTAGGGACTTAAAATGGTCCCAGCAATAAGCTTTGATTCCACTAGACCAGGGGTGTCAAACTCACAATGTCACATGATGTGTCACGACGTTATAGTGACTTTTTTTTCTACTGCCGGCAATAGGGTGCGCACAGTTTCGTCATGATGCATCCAGCCCGCGGGCCGGCAGTTTGACACCCCTGCACTAGACCTTGTTTTACATATTCTAGTCTCAGTTTTAAGCACAGTCCAGAATGTGTATTTGTTTTGCTCCATCCATACCTCCTCTCCCCCCCCCCCCAGGACAAGAATGAAATGCTTGCAATTACTAATAGGTGTAAACATTACCTTAGCTTTCTGGTATTGCATGTTGAGATTATCGTCCGACAGTGTAGGTCGTCCATCTACAAGAGTTTCATTCTGTTCTTGGATTTCTAGCAAGTTGCCATTTACTTCATCTTCCCCTCCAATCAAATCCTCTCCATTTCCTTCATGAAAATCAATACCATTCTGTTTGATTGTTGGCTTGCATTTTGTACCTCTATGGTCAGCATCCTTGTCTACATTTGACAGCCAAACCAGAAGATTTTCTACCACATTTTTGCTCTCTTCAAGTTGTTGTCTAGCTGCAACCTGAACAATTGAAGTTCAAATCATCAATAGCTTGCTCAGAAATATTCACAGGTGGAGAGATACAAAAATGTCCCCAATCTATTATAGTAATGCAAATGTTGGTTGAAAACAAAACAGTAAGTCTAAAAACAAATGTGAAAACAAAGACAATCCTTGATTACAAATAATAATAATCCTGTACACTGATTTTATGCTTGCTTTCATTCCTTAAAATATTGCCAGATTACTTGGATACCGCAGCAACAGCCAGGTGATTTGGATAACAGCAGCAATAGCAATAGCAAGCAGTCGTCCTCACTTAACAATAGTAATTGGGACTGGAATTTCCAACACGGCTGCATAACCAAGGTGCTTAGTGGCAGCAGTATTGGTACTTTCAGTTGCTGTCATTCAGCAAATTCTGTGCCATCATTAGGTGCAATGCCAATGTGTTCACCATTTGCAACCTCCTGCCAGCTTCCCCATCAACTTTGCTTGTCTGATGCCAGCAGTGAAGGTCTCACAATGGTGATCATGTCACTATGGGATATTGCAATGTTGTAATTGCAAGCAGGCTGCCGAGCATCTGGTTCACGATCATGTGACTGTACTGATGTTGCTGAAGTCTTAAGTATCACATGTTCAGCACCATCATAAATTCAACTAGTGAACAAGTGGTTGTTAAGAGAGCATCATTTGTTTTGAGGAGCATTTGGTTACTTGCAAATACCCATAGAATGTTAATTGCTTTATCCCATTCTTAGAAAAATCAAGACAATCACTGGAAAGTTATTATGTTTAGAACTAAAGCCCCTACTCTAAGGACGGGTGGTGGAACTACACTGCTTCTAAGCCTTCTGGAATGGTTTGGGATTTCTTTTTAAACTGTAGTTTGATGAATATATTTATAAATGAATAGGTTTATAAATCTAGATATGTTTGATGAATAAATGAAAACATATACATACATGAATGAATGATGATGATCAACTCTTTCAGTTGTCAAATGATTTTTTTTGTAATCTCTCAATCATATCAACAAGTACACACCAGGGAAAATTATGAAAATAAATCATTTTGAAAGGAAAAGTAAATATTTGCCAAAGAACCTTTTCTGTTTCTTGTTTAATAGCTGTTGTCACAGCTTTATCCAGCTCTTTTCTGGATTCCTCTGCCTTCTGGCTTAGCAGCAAACACTTGGTCTTCGCTTCATTCAGTTTCCTCTCAAGAGCAATCTTATCTTCCAATGGCAGCTTTTCCCCATTCTCTTTCAAGAACATTTCTGTATCTTTCACAATTTCTGCCAAGGCCTGTGTATTTGCTTGCATATTTTTCTGTAATTCCTTGAAGAATGGCAACAGTAATACAAATCAGGAAACCATTATTTAACCACAGGGCAATTCTATTCCATTTCTTTCCCCTTTTCTGGAATTTTGGAAACATTTTGGGAGATTTATTGGGAAAAATAGAAACTTTAAACCTTTTGGAAGATTAAAGGCACCTGTTTTAACTCCTAAATCCCTGACTTTCTCAGTACAGACTGTTTGTTTCAATGAGAATCTGCTGAATAATGCATCGATTTGGGGCTTATGTCACAGGTTTAGAATAATCCATGGTTTGCACTCACAACGTCTTGGTTTTCCCAATAGGCTAAAACCATGGTTAAACATGAGAAGTGATTCCACTCAGTGCAAACTGACCCTTGATGAAATCCAAACTGTTTAGTGTGTTGTTGATACTCAATAATTTACCTGTTGCCTGGTTTGGTATTGCTGTAATTCAGTCTTGCTATCTTCAATCACAAGGGCCTCTTTGTGGCCAATGATCTGATTTTCTGTCTGTGTGAGTAGATCACATATATCCTGTAATTTTTCTTGGAATTCCTCATGCTGATCCATCAAATCCTGTTTTGGAATAAGAACAAAGCTGCATAAAGGCACACAAAAGTTGTTGTGTAAGTTAATTTTCAAGCAAACACGTTGCAAAGCTTTCATTAGAAATTGTTTCTGAAAGTATGCTGTAAACATGATAGCAGTTGCACACAGTTTAAAGAAATGGAATATAAAAGGTATGGATAAACCTCACAAATGCTGTAAGTAAAGAGACCAGTTTGAGATGGAATCGCCCAGCAGAAGTCTGGCCATGCATTAGGCGTGTGAAAATCCAAATTTCTGTCTTGTTCAAAATCTGTAACACACAAGCATTAATTCTAAAACAGGGAGGTCAAAACCAATGTTAGTTGAAAACTATGTGTTAGATAGTTGGTACATGTCAATGTTATCAGCACTGAGATTATGTATGTATTTTAAACAATACAGAAGCACACGTGCAATAAGATTCATTGGCTCACTTATCCTATCATCCCATTCTATGTATTTTTTTTAATCTGTGTTATTTTAATAAAGTATTAGCCTTTCTAATATGAAGACTTCCACTCCCTGCCCTTAAGCAATATCTCTTGAATCTAGTTGGAGTTATTGCCTTTTCTATTAGCTCCATTCTGAAAAAGTCTTCTGACCAAGTCTTTATTTTTCATATACTAATTGATGGAATCTCTAGGTAGGCATCTTTGGATATAAAACACGATCCCAACAACTTATCATTTCACCCATGAAAGACCATGGAAATTACTAAGCTACACAATGGTTTTCCCACATACAAAGGAATTGATGGATTTGGCTGTATTTGACAGGAAGGAATAGGATTGAATCACCAAACTCTCCTTTTTTCTACACACTTAAACCTTCATTCCAATTTAGAACTCACACTTTCTATATTACTGTTGCTTTTTAAGTTTCATTTTTAAGGGGAAAAAAATCTTAACTGAAAGGTTACTTCCTACTACTTTTGGAAGCCAAAATGTTCTGACATTGTAAAAATCAGGGCTTTTTTTGTCATAGAACGCCAAGAATGGAGTTCCAGCACCTTTTTTGGATGGAACCTTGTAGGGTAGGCAAAGCGGGTTGTATGACATGTGTGAGTTCTGGCACCTTTTTTTAAAAAAATTATTATGAAGGGGTAAATTTAAATGATCATTAAACTGTTGATAACGCCTCTCTAGAATTTTGAAGGATAAATCCAGTTGTTCAATAGCTTCAGAGTTCAGATGGCACCTTGCTGCTTTTTCTATCTAGTAATATAGTAAGCACAAGGCCAGGGAGAAAAGCAAACCTGCTGATCAATAAGAACTTGAGCTGTTTGTAAGAGAGATTCAAAATGATCCACTTGAGATCTTATTTTTTCTTGCATTTCCTGGAAGTGTCGTTGTGTAGAATTTAATAGCCTCAACAGTTGTTTGCTTTGATTTGGGGACAGATCTTGGGCATGTTCAGAAATGAAGAACTGAATATCAAATGCTGTAGATTCCAATTGCATTTTTCTACATCCAAGCTCTTTTTCTTGGTCCTGCAAATTAAGCAAAAAAAAAAAAAAAAAAAAAGCCAGATAATATTCTAAACAACCTTATCAGGAATTAGAAAACCAGTATTGTTAAAAATGTTTCTGAACTTGTTTCAAATTTTATTTTGTTCATAAAGTTATCAAGAATAATTTATGCAAATCAACTGCTGCCCAGATATGATAAATTACAACTCCTATCATCTTTAGGCAATACAGGCTATGTTTTATGATAATGAGGTTGTGGGTCCAATTCACCTGAAAGGTACCTGTTTGGAGAAAACTGATTAAACACTCTGGAATCAGAATTATATAAGAAAAACAATTGGTACATCAGGAGCATTTATTGCCATAAAAATTAATTAATTAATTAATTAATTAATTTCTAAAATTTATATGCCGCCCAATCCCAAGGGATTCAGGGCGGCGTACAAAATTAAAACAATAATCTGACAATAAAATAAAATAAATACATTCATACAGCGTGTCCGATCATATCCCGCCCCCCCCCCCCGGAACATCAGCCCCAGGCCTGCCGGAACAGGAGAGTTTTAATGGCTTTCTTAAAGGCCGGCAGGGTGGGAGTAGTTCGAACCTCGGGGGGAAGTTGATTCCACCAGGTCGGAGCCACCACAGAAAAGGCCCTTCCCCAAGGGCCCGCCAGCCGACATTGTCTGGCCGACGGGACCTGAAGGAGGCCCAATCTATGGGACCTCACCGGTCTCTGGGAACTGTGCGGCAGTATGTGGTCCTGTAAGTAACCTGGCCCTATGCCATGAAGGGCTTTAAAGGTGATAACCAACACCTTGAATTGCGTCCGGAGACCCACAGGAAGCCAGTGCAGCTCGCGGAGGATAGGTGACACGTGGGTGTACCTTGGCGCGTCCACAATCCCTCTCGTGGCTGCATTCTGAACCAACTGCAGCCTCCAAACGCTCTTCAAGGGTAGCCCCATGTAGAGCGCGTTACAGTAATCCAGTCTTGAGGTGAAAAGGGCATGAGTGACCGTGAGTAAAGCCTCCCGGTCCAAATAAGGCCGCAACTGGTGCACCAGGCGAACCTGGGCAAAGGTCCCCCTGGCCACAGCCGATAGATGTTGTTCCAAATTTAGCTGTGAGTCCAGGAGGACACCCAAGTTGTGTGCCTGCACCGAGGGAGGTAAATTTACCCCCCCCAGGACTAATGATGGACCATCCAGTTGACCTTTGGGAGGCAAGACCCAGAGCCACTCGGTCTTGTCAGGGTTGAGTCTAAGCCTGTTCACCCCCATCCAGACCCTCACATCTTCCAGGCACCGGCACATCACGTTATAACATTAGAATCATATTTCTTCTATTATCTGTTGACATTAACATGGAGTCCAAAAACCTTGTGCAATTCTGGTAAAAACTGATAGTTCAAATCTATGATATTTATCTTTGATCTTAATATTCAATCTAAAGATTTTAGAATCATAGTAATGAAGTTATAGCTATGTTAAAGCTGTAGCTATTTTATTCTAAAAAGAAACATATGGAGAATATATGAGTAATAATTTATTAAATGATATCCTTAGTATTTGTAGAAGTGACCGTCTAGTCCTACAATGAATTGTATAAGTTACTTTCTACTATGGAGCTTTACAGCTACTGTAATAATTTAGTGCAATTGTTGGTATGTCACCTATACAACTTACGCAGAGTAACTGATTCAGGAATCATTGCTAATCTGGATTATTGGTAAATGAGAGTGATTCCAAGTTAACATCATTTGCAATGTCTCATGACTGGGAGCAGAGGGAACCTGCTGCTTTTGTGCCTTAAGCTCCACCTTTTTCATGTGTGCTTGATGTCGCAACATAGGTACAAAAATAATGGGGCTTATATCACAATGGTCTAATGGTTCTTTTTTCTATCCATCCCCATCCTCCCCAAAAACATCACTCTCTGGAAATATATGTAATTATCATTAACTATCAATTGGTAAGTGTTTAGACTCACCTTGTGACAAGATGGCGGCAAATAAATTTAATAAATAATAGCAGACACTTGCCTTGGCTAACTGAAGCTTTTGCTTCACATCTTCCACATCACAAACATTCACCGTCTTCAAATTCTTCATCGTTTCACTCTTTTCAACGATCCAATCTGTGAACTCTTGAAGACTGACTAAAAGTTCCTGATGCAACACAGCAAGCTTGCCCTAAATATATATATGTGTGTGTGTGTTTAAAACATATATTTTGCAAACAGTTTTATCAGACTTAAAAAGAAACCAGAGCATTCTTAGATTATAGCAAGCCAAAGCAAAACAAAATTACTCTTACTCTGATCTGCAAAAGTCATTTTATGTTATCAGTGCAGAAACTATCAGGCCTGTCCTTCCAATTCATAATGTTCTTCCCCTATATACAACGGAGCTTTTAAATAAATCTTTTTTTGATGTGAGAGGAATCAAGGGGATACAGGTTGGAGAGGATTGGAAGAAATAAAAAAGAGATGAAAGGGATAAAATACTGGTAGTCCTCGACTTACAACAGTTCATTTAGTGACCATTCAAAGTTACAAAGGCACTGAAAAAAAGTGACTTATGGCCGTTTTTCACACTTATCACCATTGCAGCATCCTCATGGTAAGATGACCAAAAATTCAGACACTTGGCAACTGACTCATAGTTATGACGATTGTCATGTCCTGGGACCAAGTGATGACCTTTTGTGATCTTCTGACAAGCAAAGTCAATGGGGAAGCCAGATTCACTTAACAACCATGTTACTAATTTAAGAGGTGCAGTAATTCACTGAAGAACTGTGCGAAGAAAGGTCGTAAAAATCTTGCAAAATTCACTTAACAACTGTCTTGCTCAGCAACAGAAATGTTGGGCTCAACTGTGGTCGTAAGTTGAGGACTACCTGTACCTGAATTTAAAAGCGAGATAATATCAAATCATAAATTTGTCATCAAATATTTCACATGATTTTATTGTATTTTATTTTAAATTGGGGATTATTTTAAGGTTATGTACCAAAACTTCGTATTGGTGTGATTTTTTTTTTTAAATGATCTATTCAAGTAAGCAAAATATGGAACATGAACCTACCATTTCAGAGTCTACAGCAAAGGCTATTTGCTTTGCTCGGTTTGAAGACATTTCACAGACCGTAGAGAATTCCTTCTCTAAGCATTTATAGCTTTCTTTTAGATCTTCCAGCTGCTGTGCAGGAACATCTCTGGATTGTAATTTCAGAAAGCCTTCTGCCAACTTCATATCTTTTTGCAAAGTGACAGCAAACCTAGCAAGTCCTGATTCAAATGCCTATATGTATAAAAAAAATAAAGTATAATATAGTAGCACGAAATGAGAATAAATATAGACGAATTCTACTTTTCATTCTATTAGTCAGAATGAATTATATTCTATCAGGTATTGCATATCAGAAAAAAGAATAATGAAATTGACTCCTGTGTAATATTACCACTACTCTTACTACAAATTGTAACTTTACATATTAACCTTTCTTTAGATGCAAATGATATAGCACATAAACACTAAATTCAAATAGGGGAGACCTGGATTGAAATCCTATCTCAGACATATAAGTCTGGATCTTGTAAGCCATATACATTTGTTAAATAAATAAACGTTTCTATACTAATCCTACTTTCTATGAAAATCAATAATTTACCTCTAATTGTTCAAGTTGTACTTTTAGAGCTTCCAAGTCATTACTGATGGGCTGCAGATCATCTAAGAGAAATTTCATATCTTGGACCATTATCAAGTGCCTTCTCAGGTTCTCCGTGTACCAAGAACAGGGCTGCAGAGCACTGGGTAACTGGAAGCATTATTGAACAACAGGTCATTTTAGCCAAACTATTTATAAAAGCAGTTCATCTGCATTTATTATTATTCATATTAAAACCAATTCTTAATAACTATACTTTAAAATAAACTGGAGGATCAACTTAAATTTTTTTACCAGTAATCCTACAATACCAATAACTAGAAAACATTTATGATTCTCTACAGGGAATTTAAAGCAATTTCCTACCGTTTAGACGTGTTTGATGAAATGGTACAGCCACTCAAAGAAACAAAACATAAATACAACAATGTAGAAGTTGCTACTCACCATGCTCATTGCCACAGATCCTGGAAAAGATTCCCTCATTTCCAAGGCATGATCACAAAAGTGTTCTCCTGAATGGTATTTTTCCTTAGACCGATTTGTTTCCAAAACAAGAGTGTTACTGCTCAGAGCTGGATTCTTTGAGCAGGCAATTGGTTTTGAGTCTGATGCATCTTTAGCTCCATCTGGGTTTGGAAATAATTGAGCAAGCTGAGAAACTGTTTTCACCTGATTCTTTTCAGTCTGGTCTTTGTCACTGATGACTCCATGTTTGTCATTATTTTTATGATTAGAATTATCTTGCTTCAGTATATCAAGGAGGAGATCAGGACTGCTATTATCAAGCCAAACATCTGGGGGAGGATTGTGTTCATTTGCACTGATGCAAAATGGATTGACCAGAATGGCTGTTTCAGTAACACAGTTTTCATCTTTGTTATCAGACTGATTTGACTGTCCCTGATGCATATGATCAACGGTTTTAAATACATTTTGCATTAAAGCCCTTGTGCCAGTATAACTTAAAGAGTTATCTTCCTGCTTGTAGTGAATGCAGAAATCTTCTATTCTGTTTTTAAGTATATTTGGTAAGGTTTCATGCAATGCAGCAGGGACATTAGACAAGAGTATGTTCTGATCCTCTATTAGAGGAAAATCAGACAGATGTGTTCCTTTTTGTGATAATTGCGCATTTTTCTTGGTGGCTTTTTGTAAAAAAGTAGAATTGTTATCTTCCTCTACCTCATCATTTCTTTCAGTACTGTGATTAACAAGTATTTCATGCATATTCTGTTTTGTAGGCCAGCTGTTACCCATAGGGCCTAAAGTATCAAAAAAGGAGCCCGCTGTTTGCAAACATTCCTTACAACCCATTCCAACCTTGTTAATTACTTCTTCAGCAGTTTTATCTTCCATAATATCAAAGCTCTCAGATTGGAGTTTTTCATGATACAATTTGTAATGTCCTTCTCTTCCTTTGGTGTCATTCATTTGGATAGCATCTGGTATATCTGATGTCAGAATCTGGAAATTTGGTTCTTCAGAATGCCGTTTTGTTTGAGTTTTTACAGCTTCCATTCCATTCTCTTTATTGCCTCTTTCAAGTTCCACGACGTTGGATGAAACTCTTTGTCTCAGTGATAGGATATCCTTGGTTTTGATATTTTGTGCACACTGCTTTAAGTAAGTAGAAAGGTCAACCACTTCAACTACCTCATCACAGTCAATAGTTACATCTGTGGCAAAGCAACTAGGTTGTAGATGGGATTTAGCTTCATTTGAAAATTGGTCAAGACTTGCTTTCTCCTGACATGAGGGAATAGTTTCGTAAGTGTTTTTAACGCCCAATGGACAACTCTTTGTCAAGCTTCCATCTGATTCCCGGATACTCTCTCCCTGCAGAAGGCATACTCCATTTTTATTCTGTTTTACATCACCCATGATATCTTGTGTTAATTGTTCATCATTTACTCCGTGACTTTTCTTACAACTCAGTAATGACACTGCTTTTACATCATGCCCGATAGCCTTGTTGTGCTCAGAGGGCAAGGTGTTTTGAAGAACAACATCTGAGTCAGCCTGAGCATCTTTTGTTCCAGGGGCATTCTCCGCCAAAACCTTTTCAGCATCTTTCTGGCTTTCCTCTTTACTTTTATCATTCGTTATATTTTGACAATCATCAACATTTCTTTTAAAACATGGTAAGCCATTTTTCAACTCTACTTGCAAGTTGTAGTCATGACAAGTAATGTTGTCTTCTGTCTTCTGTTGAAACTGCTCTCTTTCATCTCCTGAACACTGGCTGCTAGCATGTATACCCTGACTCTGTGAGTACTGTATTTCCATCACTTCCTCGTTCTCATAATCGGTCTCATTAGACGTATAATAATCAAAATCTACATAATCATAACTATTAAAGTCATCTTCGCTTTCATTATCCTTATTACCTAAGTTATTATCTGCAGAAATGCTTTCTTGTCCAGTTTCATCAGAATAATATTCTTCTTCAGTACTACTGTGCTCTTGCCTATCTCTTTCTATTTCAGCTTCATCCAATTTTCTCAGGGAAGTGAAAACCTCACCTCTTTCTCTTTCCCTCCATCCCTTGTCTACATTTCCAGTCCCTTCTCCCATCTCTTCTTGAACAGGGCCTTCACCGAATGGCTTCTTAGTCACAGTCTCTAGTGTATCATCAATATCCAAATGACCAAAGCCTAGAAAACTTTCCTCTTTATTATGCAGAAGGTATGTTGATGCTTCTTCTGTTGGCTTATCTACAGCAATACATAGTACATTGCCACTGCCTTCTGGAATAATAGTGCCCTTATCAGTAGAGGACCTATCCTTATCAACTTGGGCCATATTATCAACAATATCATCAACATCATAATTATGCATGTTGCCTTCTTTATGCTGAGCTATGTCATAAAGGCCTTGACTATCTCTGTATTTGTTACTATTTTCTAAATGTGGAGTGATACATTTTCTTTCATCCCATGTTTCACAAGGCTTACTATTGCTGCCTTCTAGAAGTAACTTATTATCATTCATGGATGGCTCATTAAGTAATCTAAGCTGGTTATCTCTACTGATAGGTGACCCATCAAGAAATCCAGAACTGATTCCTGCCAATGCTGTACCAATATTGCCTTCCACTGGAAGGCCAAAATGAGTGACAATATGATCTATCTGAAAGGAGTCAGTGGATGTAATGTCACATTCCGATGCTGGAACTCTGTAAGATTTAGTACAATAATCATGCAAAGTTCTACTATCTATACTACTCCCATTTACAGGTTTGTCTTTGATATTAATATTGTTCTCCAGAGATTCATTTCTTTCTGTTGTAATCTTTTCCTGATTTATCAAGGTGATGTTGTCTTTCAGAGGTGGATCATCCCTAGAAAAAGTATTTTCGTTCACAGATGTCCAATGGCTAGACATACAACTACTAGTATCTAACAGGTTATCAGGAGTACGCTCTCTAGGTTCCAAAGGAGATACTCTGTAACTATTAATACGACTATGGGATGCAGCAATTATATTAGTATCTGACTGAAATATCCCTTCTTCATTACAAGCCCCTAATTCTTTCTGAGTAAGATTTTTTAAAGATTTATGTCCGGTTTTCGGAGTGGCAAGTAAACTCTCCTGGAAATTAACTTTTTCTACATCTTTTATTAATATAGTTTCTTCATTATCCAGCAGAACATGAGGTACACATTCCCAGGTGCTGTTTGGTACTTCCCTTTCATTAGTAAATGCTGAAGGATTATTTACATCCAAAACATTATCTAGTTTACCTAAAAGATTTTCATTGCCAGTCTCATTTTCCCTGTTTAGCGTGCAAATACCAACTTCATTTCTGCTTAAAAGATGATTTTCTAGCAAATGCTTATCAAGGGATTCTTTTGCCTCATCAGTTTTAGCACATGACTGGTTAACTAACTTCTGGCCAGCTTCTTGAAATTCCTCCTGGTTATTGTTGCTAAGCATACTTTGGATACTTGTGTCTTGACCTAAGGCACTGCCAGTAACAAAGCTAAGTAACACATTTTTAGGCAGTTGCTCAAGATCTGGACCTTCCCTATTTGCAGAAGATTCACAAAATTGATTTTCAGTTCCAACTGTAATGCATTCAGAGTTCTTGTCAGCCATTAACAAACTGACAGCTTCATTTAAGTCACCACAATGCAACAAAAGCCTCTGCCCTGTATTTGCATCCATATAACTGTTTATCATTAGGTAAGACATGAATAGCTTTTGATTCTGTTCCGAGTGGTGACTTATGGGCTTGCCGGTGTTCAGATGCTCAATGTCCTTTCTTTGATCGCTCCCTGTAGATGGATGGAATTCACAAAACGACAGACATCTGACAGCCCTTTTCAAAGGGAATGGCACATTATCCACATTCAGCAATTCATCAGGAAGTGTAATATTGCTCAAAATGGACAAAATGTTACTATCTATAATTCCTTGCTGGGCTGCATTACTGAGGCTGATTACCTCCGACGTTTCCGGAATATATAGCGCAGCTATTTTTTGCCTCCCATCTAGAATTTTGCAGGCCAGTTCATTAGAAATCATGCCTTGATGCAAAGATATAGATACAGGGAATATTTCACCACTATGTGGCCAAATGAGTCCTACAAAACCTTGCTGGGCCTCTAATACCAGCAAGGCACAAGTGGAAGAGATCAGGTTGCACTGCACAGCTTCATCTATAGTCAAACGTTTTGGGGAGTTTGGGGACAGGATTCCACCTGTCTGAACTTGACGAGTCAAAAGGGCACAGGCAGTACCTTGATCTATAACTCCTTCTCTCATTGCTTCTTCAACAGTCATCCTGTGATCTGAATTGGGATTAATTATACCTCCAGAAAGTAGTTGAGCATCTAACAGCCTGAACATAGTCTCCTTCTCTATGAGTCCTTCATGAGCTGCCCTCATAACAGTTATTTTCCTTCCACATGTTAACGTTATTTTGCCTCTTTCTTGAAGAGCCACTGGTAAAAACCTTAAGCCTGTTCCTTGGTGAGCTACAGTTCTTTCAAGCAATTCCTCAAAGGATAACTTTTCTGCAGTATTGGGGTCAATAAGGTCTCTAGATGTGTCCTGGCTTTCTAGAAGCCTAGTATATAGCGCTCCAGAAATCAGATTCTTTTGGAAAGCTTTGTGCAAAGTTAGTGGTTCTTCTGTGCCTGCTATTTTTAGGTATCCTCCAGAAAGCTGGATTTGAAGAATTTTAACAGCCAGAGATTCTGAAATGATTCCTTGCTCCAAAGCAGTCACAACTGGGATTGAGGCTGGACTCAGTTGCGAAATAACCTTCTTAGCGTTCTGCAAATCTTGTAGTTCCAACGCAACGTGTTCATCAACAAGTTTAAGGGTCTTTGCTTGTTCAAGATCAAAATTCTTTCCTAAGGTAGGTGACATTAAACCAGACAAAATAATCTGTCTCTGAAGTAACTGGATTCCAGTGTCATAGTCAATAAGGCCTTTATAAATTGCCTGGAAGACCGAAAACATATCTCCGGTAGTCTGATCAATGATGCCAGCTATGACTCTGTCCACCTAAGAACATAAAAATACATTTTTTTTTCAGTATCCAATAAATATTAAAACAGGAAATCTCTGAATTTAAATACTTATCTGTAGATGGCAATAAGTCATTTACTTACCAAACTTGGAGCAAGACTGTGAATGTTAGCAAGTCAATGCAGAAATGATCTATGTCAGTGATTCAACTGCACATGGTGTGATACAAGATTGAGACACGGCATGCACCAAAAGTCTATGTTCTGCACACATCAACAAGGTTAGTGGAATACAAGAGCTAATGATCATATAGTGAATGAAAAAGACACGTTCCTGGAAGACAAACTGTCATGCCATCTATGTGGTCGGTGAGAAGTTAAGGATATTCAGAAAATAGTGATACCAATAGTCATGCTACTCATGTTTACAGCATAGAGCACTTTTATGTTGACACCACTCTAACCACCTAAATGCATTGCAACTGGTTTGCATTAAAAATCAATTAGAAACATTTAACACATACGTGAAAAATAATTTTTCATATATTAAATATATTTATATATTTTATGTATTAACTGACATTTTGTAATACTTTTTATAGATCATGATAGGTATTATTATTTTTTTTATTAAAAGTTTTTTATTTTTTACATATAAACATTATAAAAAAAATGATAGATATTATTAAGTTATTATCTCACAGTTAGTGAGAATGCCCTTTCAAAAGCATGTAGCCAGCTGAAATTTAATCAACTTTTGAAATAAATATACAAAGCACGAAGTATAATCTATCAAATTTTTGTAGGATGTCAGGATTCTGAAACATAGAATTTGTAAAAGATGGGTTTTAAAAAGAAAGGTAAGTGATGTATGATTTTTTTTAATTCTTAGTTCCATGCAAGACACAGATTTAAAGATTTATTTATATATGCATGACTATATTTTTCCTATACATTCAGTTATAATTCTTATTACACAAAAATTCTATAAATGCTCATTTAGTCCTTATTTTGTCTGATGCATATAACAATGCAGGATTTTTTTTAAAAAAAAACCAGTATTAAGAGTTCTCTATCCATGCAATAAGTAAAATTTAGACCATACACGATCATCAGTAACATTATATAGGTTTTAGGCTACCTTTGCATCCATTTTTTCATCTATATTTCTTTCCTCCTGCAACTGTATCAAACCTTCATTGGATAAGAGTTTGGAACACTCTTGCAAGGACTTTATATGATTTTCCATTTCATTTTTCTCCTCATTTGTCATTCTATGAAACAAATCATAGATACAGATGTGATTTCAGAAATAGACTGCAATAACATACAATAAAAAGCCACGATTCTGATAAATCTTGGTCTACCAGCAAGCTGAGCACTAAGGTAGTTCACTACTACATTCCTCTTTCCATAAGCAACAGAACAAAACTATTCATCAACCAGAACAAATCCTATTAACTATTCTGCTTTTTAAAAGCAGCTATTTAGAAGACTTTAGACCAGTGATGGCAAACCTTTTAGAGACCAAGTGCCCAAACTGGAACCCAAAACCCACTTATGCATCGTCAGGTGCCAGGTGGATGTGGCCTATTGGCTGGATGTGGCCAATTGGGTGGATGTGGCCCATTGGGTGGGCATGGCTGCGGTGGTAACGGCATTGGGTGGGCACGGCTGCGGTGGTAACGGTAGACTGGGTGGGACTAAACAGCAGACTGGGTGGGACTAAAAAGTTCAATCAATCAATTCCAACTTTGCGAGATCCTTTTTTTCCCCATGAGAAGTTGAAATTGATTGATTGATTGAATCCTTTTTTTTTTTTTTGCACACAGCAGCAGAGGCCTAAACCGAAAAGGTTTTATAAAATCCAGCTGAAGGCCTAGGACTGGGGCAATGGTGCACGTGCCCACAGAGAGGGCTCTGAGTGCCGCCTCTGGCACCCGTGCCATAGGTTCACCACCACTGCTTTAGACCACATGTTAGCCTGTTTTAACACATTAGTACTGGTCCATAAATACAGTTTTCATTACAGCAAGAACTAAGACCACTTTATGTCAATAAATAAAACTCACAGAAGAAATAATTACAAGATTCAAAAATAAATTTTAGAAATAATACAGCTGCATATGTAATTGTCTAGCTTGTAGCTGTGAAAATAATGGTGAGTAATTTGATCTGGATTATTCACTTCATTTGTAACCTTTCTTCCTAGATGAGACTTTGCATTAAATGTACAAACTATATTTTCTACTATGCAGTGCTTTCACAGGTGAACTGCAAAATTTCGTGGATAATCTAAGCCTGAAATATTATTTACAAAAACAAAAAGTAGTGATTATCATGCTGAAGACTGCAAACTTGGTATTTGGGAACGGAGTGATTATTCATGCACTTCCATAGCAACACTTCACCTAAATATCATTTAACTTGTTTGGAGAAACTAGTATATTTTATTATTCTTCCCAAGCAGCTACAAATAGCCATAGCCATGACACAGCCACTTTCTAATTATATATTTAGAACCATTTGCCAAAGATGATACAGAACAGAATGCATAAAACTAATTTTAAAAAATTGTCATTAAAGCCAGCTGACAGCTTCCAATATGATGAATCTTCCTGCTTTTTCAAGGAAAGTTGAGAATGACTGAAGCTGGATTCATCGGAAATTGTATTTGACAGAAAGACCGATGTACCACGTAATAAATTATAATTCCCATTATTCTAAGATTTGAATAGATTGAAGATTAAGTCTAAGACATGCTATTAAGATCACAATTTGTGAGTGTAATGTAATTAGGATTAGAGGAATTTTATAAACAGAAGAGTTGCCAAAAAGTAGACAAGCTATACAATTACATCATAGTCATTAGAACCAACATCTTGTTTCCCTTTTAATAATAAGCAGCTATCAGCAAAAGGAAAATCGAAGCATCTGTGAAGATTCTCAGTCATCCAGGTCTTGAAGGAGCTTCTTGGATGAGAAGAAAACATTTTCAAGAAAAAAAAAAACACCAGAAAGTCCAGTTGCTTTTGGGAAAAGCACCTTTGGGACAGAAAAAAGTTCCTTCTAAAATTAATTCAGACTCCTTTCCTTAAGTTTCAGAAACTGTACGTGATTTGACATATCAAAAGACTAAATGCTGTTAACAAAAGTTGAAATACCATCATTAAATTTCAAAATAAGATAATCACATGTAACATACTTGTCACCATGTTTGGCTAAAAATATCTGTGTTCCTTGCAAAGCCTCTGATAGCTGTTCTTTCTTGGATGATAATTCATCAGAAGAAATCTGAAAAATAAGAAAGTGCATTCAAATATCCACAATGCTCCAATAATAGATTTAAAAATGTACTTTAAGCAATATAAAATATTACAAGATTAAGTATAAAAAGGTATGTATTTGGAGCATATTGGCATTTTGATAATACACAATATATTGCCATGCCTGCTTTGTCCTTAATTTCTCACTTTTCAATAAGCCAGATCATTCTGGGTGTGTATGCATAGACATACATATACACATATAAAAATAAACCTGTCAGAGATGTGCTAAGACTGCATTCTTGCATCTTTTTTTCTTGGGAACAGAGGCCAAAATGTAGAAGTTAATTATGCATATCAAAAGCTTATTTCTAGTTTTGGTTTTTTACATTAGCTGGAGGAATATAATGCATTACTGGGCTAGATTTTTGTTTACCTGTTTGGGAGAGATGGGGTGCTGGCATTATTAGGACAAATTAGGATTCCGATATTTCATTTATGACTGATTCTAAGTCAAGGGTTCTAAATTATATCAATCATCAGTTCATCTTAGTTACGAACAAAGATTGGACAGTAACAAATCTTGCCCTAAGATGGACTGGAGCCAAGTCAAAGAAGATGTAATCATCAAACACCTTCAGGCCTCTGACATGTTAGTAGAAACTCTTTTTGAAGAACAATCTGCAAGTTTCCCTTTGGAGTTCACATATTCTTTCCTGCTGGAATTTTCACTTCATTGCTACTATGAGCCTACCTTGGACATATCACTGATAGCTTGAAAACGAATGAAAGAGAAGAAGAACATTAACATGAGATAGAAGAACGTGTAGTTCGGAACGACTGGATTTTTATTTGATACTCTCAAGTCTTCTTATCTTTAATTCGCTTTTGTCTAATATAACTGTCAGAAGCAAAACATTAGATGAGGTGCAGTCTAAGTACAGCTGAAAGCTGATGCAGTTCGTAAGTTTTTCAAGGGTTCAAATTAATTTAAAATGATTACAGTAATTGCCAAATTGCTCTGAGCACTAAGTGGAATATTTTATTCATTGTGGATGGACACTATCCATTAGGTACCTACAGCAGTCGTAAAATATATACTGAAGGAATACTTGCTGTGGCTCCAAGTATTTTTCTTACATAGCCTAACAGCTCTACAAAAGACCTAATAATGTTAAATACAGGGTAAAACAACCCACAGCCATCCACAATCCTTATTACTATTGAAAGTATTTCTTCGTAGATGACATTCTATCAGATTAGATTTTTACTATCTTTATCCCTGTCCATCATACATTTACTTCAGAAAGCTGGGAGACAGTCCATCTGAAAGAAGGGGCAGAAGAGCAAAGGGATATCCTTGTTCATTAGTTACACTTTTCTACCTTCTAAAAAGTGACTGTCCGAATGATCCAGATGAACTAATAAAGGCACTAAAATAGACTCTTTGGATTGCCCATAGTGACAATGGGGAAGAGCCATGTTTTGTAAAAGCTATTTTCTTTTCTTTTGTGTCCCTGAATGCTGTCAAGTACTGAACCACATTTTGAAATTAAGGTATGAGTATAAATATAAAAATGTCCTCCTGGTGGTTAATTCTGTCAAGTCTGCACTGAAGAGTCTGCTATATGGAGTATAATGAATATCCCTTGCTATCATATCGATTCAATAAATTCTGAAGGGAAAAATCAGCAGGGGAACTAGCTACACAAAACAAATAATTATCTCTTTAATTACAATGAATATTCATGATTACATAGGTATATTGTTTTGGATTTCTCAAAAGAAAAATATCAAGCTTACTTTCTTCTGACTATAATTAGTAAGATTTTATTTGAATCCAAATCTATAAAATATGCCTCTGTTACAGCAATATTCACTGAATGGATAGAAACTAGTTAAAAGTCTTCTACTCATGCAAAAATCTGCAAGTGTATCTAGTAAAAAATGTATCTATAATGCCTCCTTCTTGATTGAGAACTATTTTCTGGGGGAAACGTAGAATTAATAAGTTCAACTTATGTATAGGTAAACATTTTAAATTTTAACAAAAGGAGGATATTTTAATTTAGTATAAATTTAATTGGAAGGGATTTTAGCCAACTTTACACAACATACTATATTATGATTTTTTTACCCGGATGTTGCTGAATAAATAAGAAGTGGGTTCACTCTGCTAAATATGAAGGTTGACTCTTCTGAGGTTATGCAACAGAAATCAGTAATATTAAATATGTGCTTCCTATCATTTATTGGCCCTATGAAAATACCATGGATTGCATGTACTTTCAAATATACTGTTCTTTACTAAGGGTGGCAACCCATGATTCACATGACCAACAGACCCTACTTGGGATGATGCTTGTGTGACCAAAAATTCACCAGTCTTTTTTTTTTTTTTTTTTTAGAAAAAAAACTCCACCTTCCCACAAACCACCCAACTAGGTTGACAGGATTGACCCTGACACTCTGGAGAAATAAGTTATTTTAGCAGTCATAACCCCCTGTACCTGATGCCAGGTAGTTTCTAGTTGTTGTTTTTTAAGCACAGCCTCTTGCCACATACCAGTTGGAATTGAGCAGGCGCCTTCATGGCCCATATCCAAAATCATACATCCACAAGTGGTAAGTAGAAAGTAAAGAAAACATTCTCTAAATGTTCATTACCTTACGGAACCATTACAAGTTTATTCTTTGAGAAAAGTGATTTATAAATCTAGTATAGATTTATATACTAGTATAGTTGAATATAACTTTTACAAAAATCTGAAGCCAAAGGAGTGTTATTGGGACTGATGTAGGGCATACAAATAATCTTGTTGGTATGAAGAAATGAAATAATGTGCATGAGCCACAGATGACTCCTTAGAACCATAGATATGCAAAAATCAAACATTACAGGTCCGTGCAACTGTTTATTATATACACTGAAGCAATGTTTTAATACCTGCTTCTTAAGAAAATCTGTTTTTCCAGCCCTTTCTCTGCTGTCTTTGCTGAGGCTCCTGGTGATTTCTGTAACCCATTTCAGTATGTCCCCAGTTTTTTCAACATGTTCTTTCTTTTCCTCTTCCATTGATTTCTGATGAACAATGGGCATTGCAAATACAGAAATATTTAAAATTGCTAGACGTTAAACAATAGGTACAGATCAAATCTAATTACTCTATTAAGAAATTTATGCCAGAAAATGCCAGAGTTAAATAAATTTTATTTTTATCCCAGTTGCTGATGTATAATTATGTATGAATTAAGGGGGGGAGGAGATTAACATTTTTTTTTAAGTATCAACCTTGAGTTATTTGAAGATATTTTTTTAAAAAACAAGATAGTCATTATGATACATATGAACACATTCTTTTATACAGAGCTAATTCAATGTGTATGAGAGAAACCATTATTGTCCTCCCAAACAATGGGAAGGGAAACGTTTTAAATTGCAGCTTTTGCATTAGCTATAAATCCACACCTGATATCATGCAATTAAACAGGTTGCCACACTTCATTAATATAAAATACCTAAAACCTTTTCCCACAGACAAAATGTCATACAATTTTTATTCATCAGGCGATAACTAATCCATCAGACAGGAACCCCAGTTTCACAATTGTATAGCCATCTCCATTGATAATTTAAGGCTCCAATTAGAAGAAATGTAAAGACTCAAGTGCCAAAATAAAGGGGGAAAATCATTTTAATTGATATGATAGGTGTATAAAACTGTCCTTAAATTTTTTGACTGACCAATCTTAAATTGTTTAAACTAAGATAGGGGCCACAGTGAATATAATTCATTATCAAGTACCTAAGATTGTACTATCTTACTTTGACAGACTCAGCTTAATAGAAATTTGCATGTTCTACCCTTTTTATTTTTTCATATAATCAATCTATGAACCCCTGCAAATGTATAATTTCATGTTTTACTATTCCCTGAAAACGGGCAGAGGTTGTTATGAAAATAAGCATTTAAGTGTCTATACACTTAGCTCTCTACTCAACTTTGGCTGAAACCCTGAAATTCACGATTTTTAATAACATAAACTGATTTGATTATAATGGAATATATTTATGTTTTTAAAAAATTAAAAAGTTCAGCTGGAATAGCAAAAAACAGATTAGAATGAAGTGAAACATATCAATATAATTCATCTTTCTATACGCTACTATTTTTATTTATACAAAACAGCAACTGAAGCACAATCCAACAATAACTGAAGTAGTTACATGAGAAAAATTAAGCATGAATTTAAATCTTCCACAGAAATCGATGAAACATAGAAATATCTAAATTTTATTGTGTTCTAAGGTTACAAGCACAGAGCAATACTAGATTTAGAGTATGCAAACCACCATTTATAAGCAAAGCCAAACTGTGTTGCAAGGTTTAGAGTTCGAGTGTTTTTTTTTTTCCTCCACCATGTTGTACAATCATATAAGTGGGAATTATTTCTATGATGTGACAGTTTGTCCCTTACCACAGAATGGAACTTAGTTCCAACAGAATAGAATATCTGTAACTCAGGGTTGAACTGTGAAATCCTTGGTGCAGAGTCTCTGAACTTGGTTGTAAACTTGAAAACATTCTACCCAACGAGGTAACGTCATCAGTGCTAGTGACTGTGGGGTATTCTCCCTGTTTAGTCTTAAGAATAATCTGTTTATTGCTACAAAACTTCAGTCTCAAAAAAAAATAAGACTTGGTCAGTGTTAGCTTTGTTACTGGGTAGAATAATAAAGCCTTGATATACCTGAGGAAATCATCTCTGAGGCTTCTAGCAAGCGTAGCCCTGTATAGCAGTCAAAAACAGCTCCCTGGAGAGCTTCCTGATAGGTTAATTGCTTTTTTGTCTTAGGGCACATCAAGCTTTTTACATAGAATTTATCATCTTGAGTTTTTGTGGCAGTAACAGCATCAATGAGGCCATTCTTGATGGCATCCTCCATTGACAACCTGGAATGAGATTTGGGATCTATCAACCCGCCCGTCAAATGCTGATATTCCAAGCAGCGAGTGCCTAGTTCTTTGTCTAGGAAGTTTTTATTTATTGCTTCGGTGACCGAGAGAATACTGTTTGATAAAGGGTGCTTAATGCCACTGAAAACCAGTTCACATTGCTGAAGGTGTTTAGCACACGCCTCGTCAATCAACTCCCTTTGCAAGGCTTCTGCCACTGGGTACCTCTTTCCAGTCAAGGGATCAATTACCCCTCCTGTGCAGGTTTGAGCCTCCAGACACCTCAGCGCAGTGTTCCTGTCCACCAGGTTTTTGCGAGAAGCTTTTGCAATAGACATTCTTTCATTTGTCTCAGGCAGCCAGACCCCAGCAATGGGACTATGGAGATCGGTGTGTGGCTTGGAATTGGTCAACAAAATGTCACCAAGCTCACTAGCTGTAAGATGCCCCTCCTTGTACTTACTGACTGACTCTCTGTCTATTTTGCCAGCAATTAACGCCTCATCAATATTGAACTGCAGCCCCGTTTTCAGGTCTGTCAGAACAAAGTAAGAATTTCCACTGGCATCAAAGCATGTAGACTCTTTCCACTGAAATTCCTGTCCAGACAACTCAAGGTACATACTCTTGTCTATCAGGGACTTTTTATATGCCTCATAGGAAGTCATTTCCACACCGGTGTTAACGTCAACCACAGATACCTTATGAATCTTTTCTGCAGACGGAGTGCTTGTTTTCCTCTCCCCAACTGGAAGCAGGAAGCATTTGCTGGCTACATCGAGCACACACAATTTCAGCAGGTCACTATAATACATGGCTTGCCCGTTATTGGGATTCTCAAAGCTTTTTTTGTTACTGGAAGGTTCGTGTAAATATTTGAACATTGTGTTATTCAGCAAGCCTAGCTCGACTGCAATCTGAGGAGGAACACGGACACTTCTGATAGGATCAATGACTCCCCCAGTGGCAATTTGAGCCTCAAGAATGTTTTTGCCCTTTTGCCTTTCTAAGATTCGACTTTCCACTGCTTGGTAAACAGACAGCTTTTTCCCAGAAAACAGATAACCTGAAACTGCCTTTTCCGCCTCCAGAAGCCTAGTTTTCCATTCATAATCTACCAGTCCGCTGATGACGGATTCATCCACTGACAATTTTTTGCCAGTTATGGGATCAATGATGAAACCTGTGGCAGCCTGGGCTTCTAACAATGCTAGAGCTGAAGTTTTATCAATTATTCTTTGTTTAGCTGCAGAAGCAAGTGAGATCTTGTTTTTGCTAGCTTCTATATACAGCCCAGCTACTGCACTAGGCTTTGTTAAAAAAATCTCAAGGTCTTTTTGCACCTCAGCAATTGCCTTCTTCCCTGAATGGAGCTGTCCAGCTGTGGTCAAGTCTAGAAGTTTAACTTCAATCAACTGCCTGGCATTTACTTCCTCTCGGAGGCCTTGAAATTTTATCTTATCGTATTCAATAGGAATCTCCTTGGCTTGCTTCTCCTCTAAGGCAGTACTGCTCTTTGAAATATCTTCACTCCTAAACCCTTCTGATGCTCTGTATCCCTCAAGAAGTCTTCCTTCATTACCAAATGTCTTGCCATTTTCTTGATTAAATGTAGAAGCTTCAGCATGTACACCATACTGCTTGCTGTTCGCTATCTGTAAACAGGAATTTTTTTTAATATAGTGAAGGATGTTACATTTAGAAAGCAGCATCATATCATTACAATAAGTGGGAGGGAGGAATGTAGAATACAAACAGCAAACAATATCAGCCAATTTATTAGTGCTGACAACACAGAAGCTGTATGAGCAGGAAAGCTGAATGGAAACATAGAGAAGGACAAAAAAAGAATACGCTTTGGTGCATTTGATTTAAAAATTGCAACTGGTGATCATTACTCCAGCTAATAGATAGGTGTCATGATCCATAATAGTAGGACTGTAGCCAAAACTGGACACTCGTGTGTCCAAAGTCATCTTTTACAAATGTACAAAAATGTATTAAAGAAATCTAAAAGGACAAAAATATAAGCTTAGTTAAGGGTGAATGCGCCACACAATAGAAGTGACAACAGGAAGAGAGGGAAAACATGCAAAAGGGTGGGGATGGGATTAGTAGGGAATCCTGAACAGAAATTTTTCTAAGGAGGGGAATTTTTTGTTGTTGTTGCAAATCTCATAATGTAGATGTGGATTTGAATTGTGCATATTTATCTTTACAATAACAAAACATCTACACATTTAGCGTAGTTAGCCAGACACATGGGTGTAAAGTACATCTAAATAAGTATGTTCTTCTACAGATCTGATACCATCTTTTAAATAAATGGAGAACCTTCAGAAAAGAGAAGTGCTAAAGTGCTAAAGAATACTTAAAGGCAGAAAGGACAACGAAGGCCATAAATATCAAATTGTATGGTGTACCTCCAATGGATGCAGTTGTTTCCCTAATCCCATTTCATAACTTTCTTCATGTCGTGAACTGAGGAATTTGCCATCTCTCAAATTATCTATTTCTGATAATCTTGTGGCCGGTTTGTTGTTATCAATGCTGATTTCAAACTGTGTACTCATTTGGGAAACATATTCCGAATATGACTGTTGGTTTACTCCACTTCCCAAAGAGTTTGAGAGTCCAGACAGCTGGAATGGCTTTTCTCGTGACAATGAATCAGTTGAAACCATTTGCAATTTCTGAGTTAGTAGCTGTTCAGATTTACAACCTGGGCTGCTTATCTCAGTTTGCCGTCTTCTTAATAAAGGAGAAGTATTTGTGCACACTTTACGTTGTTCAAAATCTCTCAGAGAGGCATCTCCCAAGTAACCATAGTCAAGTCCTTTCAATCCAAAGTCCAACTGGATGTTCTTTTTGCTGATCTCGTTCTGAAACAAACGCAATTGATTGCAGTGCTCTCTTTTCTGCATATCTATTTGGTGCTTCAAGTGTTCCATTGTTCGTTTCTGCATCAGGAATTCTTCTTCCAGTTTGCGGTATTTCTGCAAATGTTCCATTTCTGCATGTTTCCCTTGTTGTAACTGATCACGACATTTTTGAAGTCTGTTCTGCAAATCTTCAATCTGAATCTGATACATTCTGATGTTTTCTTGAGCCATATGCTTCTCTTGCTGTAAAGTGATGCATTCCATCCTTATGCCTGAAATGTCATTTTCAGCAATGTTGTGTGATTCCAAAAGTTTATCAAACTTCTTCTTAAACTCTTCGGCAGAATGCTTATATTTAATTGACTCTTCCTGGAGCAATGCCATCTTTTTACGTGTCGTTTGCTCGTCTAAAGTCTTCTGGTGGAAATCATCTTGCAGCTTCTTTATCTTATTGTTGAGTTCTTGAATATGAGCTTGTTGCTGCTGGATTTTTTGCTCATTCATTTTAATTTCCATAGTGAATGTACTCACCTGGGTGTTTAGATTTCTTAGCTCCATCTCGGTATTCATGTTATAAGTGATATCCCTATCACATTTCTGCTTATACTCATTAATTACATCTTTTGCATTAACTAACTCATCTTCTAATCTCTTGATTTTATCCAAGTGCTCTTGCTCAATTATGATCTGTTTGTGTAGCTCTTCATTTGTAACCCGGAGCTGCTCTTTGAAGCTATCAACCAAAACTTTTAATTCATCATTTTTCCTGTCAATAATCTGTCTCTCCAGAACTATCCTCTCTGATTCAGTGTGCACTTCAGTCATCATAATTTTGGTTTCACTATTCCACCTTGTAAGCTCCTCCACCTTTTGCTTTAATTTTTCTACCAAGTGATTACTGTCGGCTAAGTCATCTTTCAGTCGTTGAATAGTCAGGTGGCTCTCTTTTTCTTCTCTTGTTTTTTGAAGCAATTGCTCCTGCAGTTTTCTAAACTGCTCCTGCAGGTTGCTTGCTTCCCCTTTGCATGATATAGTTCTCTGTTCAGCTATCATTTTTTCTTGTTGAAGAGAAGCAATCTGTGAACGCAACTGCTGAAGAGTAATTTCAATTTCTGTCTGTGTCCTTGTCAATTCCTCCAGCTCCCTCTTCAACTGTGCCTTTTCTTTTTGAAGTGACCTCAAATCTTCCTGATAATTCATATTGATTCTTTTAAGTTCCATGGATTCCTGCATTACTTCTTCAGCTTTGCCTGTGGCTTTCTGCAGCTGCTTGTCAAGTTCTTTTAGTTGTTCCAAGTAACCTTGCTCAATCAGTTCTTTCTGATCCAACTCTATTTTAAGTCGTCTGAGAGAATGATTGGCTTCATCTAGTTTTTCCTTTAATAAACGAGCCTTTTCTTCAGAGGATGCATTTTGTAGCTCAAGTTCATGAAGTTCATATTTTAAATCCTTAATTATTTTTTCAGACTTTTTGTTGGCCACTGTTAGTTCATCTACTATTTGTTGGAATTCCTCTATGTTCTTTATGTCTTGCTTTTCTCTGAAAATGTCTGAGCAAGTTTCTCTTCCTATTATAGTAATTTGCCTTCTGATGTCAGTTATTTCTTTTTCTCTGAACTTGTTCTTCACTGAACTACCTTGCATCTCAAGATCACGTTCCATTTCCTTAATTAGCTTCATAAGCTTCTCTTCTTCAGCTGTTTTTTTCTTCAGCTCTTCGATTAAAGCCTTTTTTTGCTGCTCCAGGTCCTGAAGACTTGTGTCTTTCCTTCTTAAATGTTCTTCAAAAGTTTTTCGAATCATGTTGCTTTCTTCTAGCTGAATTCTGAAAGCCCTAAGGTTTTCTTCAACTGCATTTCTTTGAACCTCAGCTTTCAAAGTCAGCTGTTTCACCCGTTCTAACTCCTGTTCTGCAGCTTCTTTCTCTTTAAGGACATCCTCTAATTCCATGGAAATTCGTTTCACTTCTTGCTCAGCCTTAGCTTTCTGAAGACAAATCTCTTCGGTTTTTTTCTGCTGCTTCCTTAATTCCCTTTCTGCATCTTCTTTGGCTTTTGGAAGTTCTTCCTCCAGCTGCAGCTTCTGTTTCCTTATCTCCTCCAGAGCCTTCTCAAGTTTATTTATTCTCGCCATAAGTTTCTTGTTCTCATTCAGTACTGCTTTCTGCTGTTCTTCCAGGTTAGAAAATTCCCCACGTACCAGAGCCTCCTTATTTTTCAGAGTCTTAAAAATAAAAAAAGAAAGAAGTATTATCATATGTTTTAATAATAGTGCTGAAACACATTGAAATGGTGACGCACGATTGCAAAAATACTTACACTATTATCTACAGCATTTCAGCCACACCGTCTGCTGCCCACCACCACTGTCCCACTCAGAAAGCCACCATAAGAGTAAAGAAAAAGCTGCAGTGAGGAGTCCACCAACTGATGTCCTTAAGAAGAATTCTCTGCTCATTCATTCAGGACAAGAGCTGTTCAAGGATTTGAAGTTTCTGCCCCAAAGCATACTTGCATGTGTCTGTGCTTGAAAGCTAAAGTAGAATAACTTCTCAGCAATACACATCATCATGCAAGAAAAAAAAGCATTTTGTCATGTTAGGGTTAGTTGAATACGAAAAGGAATGTTTTAGTACATATGACAATTCTTGATTCGGTTAGACATCTGAAAATACTCTCATAAACTCGACGAACCAGAAAGCTGATTTAATTAGGGAATAAACATATCCTTCCTCCATAATAATCACTATTTAAATCCATGTAGTAAATTTTTGTCATTTTTTTTCCCTATCCAAATGGAAACAGAAAAATCTTACTCTAAAATTGTACATTTTGCTTCATCTCGGTATAGGTGCCAGTCGAAAGTCAGCTTTACCCACTTCTGCTTCCCTATTTAATAGTCACATTCAATCAAAAAACTATTTATGTAAATAGAACTTTATTTCCATCAGCTCTCAAATGACTGCAATAAAATTTTCTTTCATATATAATTTCTAAAGAAAAGTGTTGCAGCACTATTTTTAATATTTCATAATTATAGTTCCATTGTAATCCTCTAATCCTGGAAGCACAGGATATAATCAAGAGTATTTTTGTTAAAATAGTTTAGATCTTGACTATGCCATTCAAAAGAGTAAATCCACTGAAATTATAATTTTATTTATGTCTAATATAAAATTCACATTGCGGTACTTTATATTTAAATATAAACCAATTGTAACAAATTATTAGGCAAATCAACCCCATATATCTTTTAGAAATCTTATAGCTATTTGGAATTATTTTAAAAGCAATTAAACCCACAGGCATCCTAGGACTATTAGAAACACTGTTCTAGGGAATGATCTTTATACTGGTTTCAAATTTATATTTCTGAATTATAATCACACTTTTTTGCTATGATCTCTGTAGGTTAGTTGCCCATCTCTTAATTTTAATTTCATCTTGCCATTAAAGATTCTACCAATGTTTATTATTTTTATTTATCACTTTTCTTTAATATTTCTCGTTGTGCTTTTTCACTCACAGCCAACAACAGATTCAGAACCACCAATACTCTTTCTACAAAGATTTTCTACAACTGTCTTGCTCAATATTACATATGGTGCAATGAATTAAGGAACCTTTACTTGCATGTGACTTCATCCAGATTTCCTTGCTAATACTATTTCCAAAGACTAAATAATTTGACTTTATTGTTAGCTGTATTGTCAATATGACATGCTTCATCTGGTATGTCCTCTTTTTGTGGCCACTTTCCGGCCACACATTTTAAAATGGAGAATGGCTGCTATTTATTTCTTCAACTTCCAACCCTATAAATGAAGTTATTTCCAATGCCAAAATTATCCCAAAAAACTGACAACAAAGATATTTAAAAGAGCAGTTTACTAACTCTCTAGGACCAACAAATAGGAAGTATGCTAAAACATTTTAGTGGACGATTTCTGTGTATTTTTCTCATGATGACAATAAATAGTCTAACAGAATAAAAGAACTCTGATGAATTGGTCCAATCAATTCTTTACAGAATAGTATCTGTTTTTCTGAAATGAATAAGCAAACTATTAAGTCAAAATTGGACATTCTGACTTGTTAATGAGATTGTGTTTCTCATTACCTGACCGAACTATATATGGAAAAGACAGATCATCAATTCCTTCTGCATCTTTAACAATGAAATAAAATTTATTTTTAACATAACTTTACCTAAAGGAGCAAATATTATGGATCGCTCTGTATCTGAGAGATTTCTATGAAGACCCAACACCACAGAAAAGTGTTTTAGCAACTTACAGGTGAAAAGTAAACTTTAACTTTGATTAAGAAGTTTTCAAATCAGAATTATTAAAGAGGCAGTATGGCATACAAAATGCATTTATTACACCAGTTTCAGTACTAGTGCCTATAAATAACAAAAAGCTGATAAAGAAATTCTGATATTTACATTTTCATGTAAAGGCGTAATTTATTGTTCTACTGTTCCTTTGATAATATTCTATTGACTTACCTCTTCCTCCTCTAACCTTTTCAAGGAATCACCAGCAAACTTTATATACTGAGTCATCAAGGTTATCAAGGCTGTGTAGCGTGTTCTTAAATCCATAAACTAAAATGAAACAGAGGAATAGCTCAAAATATGACAAATAAAAAATGTAGCTTCCATTATGCTTTCTGATGATCTTTTTGTGATCAAGCTTGAAAAATGTACTACATCTGTTAGTCACAAGACAAAGGGCTTCAATGTAACAAAGCTGTGGAATAGAACTGACTTCTGTTTGTCTTGCATGGCCTCAAGTAAATACTAGAGATGGTCTCAGGAATAAAAGATGAGAAATCATTGCATCACGACGATTAGCCTTGGTGACGCAGTGGTTAAAATGCAGTATTGCAGTTAAACTCTGCCTATAGCCTGGAGTTCGTTCCTGATGGAGCTCAAGGCTTGACTCAGCCTTCCATCCTTCAGAGGTCGGTAAAACGAGGACCCAGATTGTTAGGAGCAATATGCAAGTAATGCTGACATTGTAAGTTGCCTAGATGGTGCTATGGGGTGGTATATAAGCCTAAATGCTATTGCTATCATGGAATTAATTTCTTAATTCTTAAATCTTCATCCTTTAAACTACTAGCTTTAGTAATCATATGCAATACATCCTAGCAGTGTTTTCTAAATGAGACCTCTTATCATTCAGTACAGTGGAAAAGGAGATTCAAGATACTAAAGGCTAACATGCATGATTTGCATTAACTCATTTCTATGTATCAGCAACACATAACAGGATATCTCAAACAATGTTCCTGGTAGTCATTTTCTAGACTCTTCTGGCCACTTCAGATTTCCTTTATATTTAGACATTTACTAAATCACTTTTTAAAGTCAGCACTGGCAAAACCTGCAAAACCACTGTGGACAAAGTTAGAAGAGGGATTACTTATATTCACCTTCTGTAGGTAACTATTACATGTTTTATTATTTTCTGGCCTTGTGGTTGTAATAAACTGATCTGTCCTGATGTGATTATTCACTTTCTACCAAGGTGGCTTTCGCAGAGGCTCTCTAGAACTGTATCTAGATCACAGACATTAGAAGAGGCACTAAGCTGAGCCTCAAACAAGTTCAGGCCTTCTGGAACTAAATGGTTAACTGGATGCATCAATTGATCCAGTTCTGGAGTTCATTCAACACACTTCTCCTCAACATCAGACAGTCAAGTATATCACAAAAACTCGATCAATGTAGTTAACAGCTATTACAAAAATAAAACTATGACATACAGCAAAAAGCAAGAACTCCGCAAGTTAGACCCATCTCTTATTTCAGAACCAATATGACATAGTGGCAAAGATTGCTGGACCAGAAACCAGGAGACTCTGAATTCTAGTCCTTCCATAGGCATGAAAGCTGGCTGGGTGACCTTGAACTAGTTACTCTCCCTTAGCCTGGCTACCTCACAGAATCATGGCTGTGGGGAAAATGGGAGAAAGGAGGTGACTTTAATTGTACAAAATAAAGATGGGATGTAAATCTGACTATTAAATAAACACTGAATATATGAATTATTTGGAAATGGGGTAATTCATTTGCAGAAACTATATTTTAAAAAATTGTCATTAAAAAAACACTAACTAATCTTGGTCAACTCCATTTTTAATCGTTTTGATGTCCTGACTCCAAGTCTCCTTAGGGCTTAGAATGTTAATGAATGACAAAATGATGAGAAGGAAGTGTCTATCTTCAATCTCTTGTTGGAAAAAAAAAACCCTGATCTCCCTATATGTCAAAAACCTCACTGACAGACAATGCTCAGATGGACCTCTTTGAAACATGCCCTGACGTCTTTGTTCAGCTGCTAGGGTAACTTCCCTTCATCTGGCTTCTGTTTTTGTTCTAATTAACTGGGTACCACTTTTGTATAACTTGTTTAACGGCTCTCCTTTTTCCTACCTCTGTCATTTAATGTTTTGCAATGTGAATTGTCCTGTGAAGTCTAGGTCTGAAAACATATAAATAAGCATATAAGTAACTGCTTAAACAAACAACCTACCTCTTGTATAATGAAGTCAGAGGAGCTTTGCATCCTTCTGCGTTTTACAGGTGATTTTTGCTGGGAATCAACCATGGCTCTGTATGTCATTGTTTGCAACTCATAATCCTATCCCCCCCCCAAAAAAGAGAGAGAGAGGAAGGAGGTGGGGTAGGGGACATAAAAACTATAAATCGTATGTTCCATATTAAGGATCCATCAGAGAGTATAAACACAGTTCATTACAACAGGCCATGATACTAGTGTAGTAAAACCTGAACATAACAAGGGCTGAACCCTCCTCTTGAACTCTAGAGTTACCACAGCTGGGGAAAAGCAGGTTCTCTCATGTCATTGTATATTGCTTTGGTAATATAAAAAACATTTGTCTCAGGCTGAGGATGGTCATTCCTGCAACACTAGTGAAGATCCCTACACAATGGGGAGAGGAGTAATAACAAGAGGAAGCAGCCCCAAATTTCCAGGCAACAACTATGGCAAAAAGACAACTGTCACAGTTTTAATACATGTAGTTTCTTGACTTCCACCACAATCGGGACTAGAATTTCCTTTGCTAAGTAAAATATACTTGTTAAGTGAATTGCATCTAGTTTTACAACTTTTGCCACCTTTGTTAAGAGAACCGCTGCAGTTGTTAAGTGAATCACATGCCATTAAGTGAATCTGGCTTCTCCCACTGACTCTGCTTGCCAGAAACCGGCTGAGAAACTCACCAATGGCAATCATGTGATCCCAGGATGTTGCAACCATTGTAAACCACATCCTTGGTTGCCAAGGGCCCAAATTTTGATCAAGTGGTTGTGGGGACGTTGTGACAGTCATAAGTGCGAAGACTGATCATAAGTCACTTTTTTCAGCAATCTCGTAATTTCAAACAGTCGTTAAATGAATGGTTGGAAGTCAATGACTGCCTTTATCCTCAGTTATTTTTCCCTTTGATAAGTAAACACACACAATTGCAGGTTTACCTTTACTGCAGTTGAATACTGTTCTGAGTATTTCTGGCATTCATCTAGTTTGTTTTGTTTCATCTCTATTTCAGACACCAGCAGCTGTGAAATAAGTAGTGGCATTCAATATACAGTACTTTTTTTTAACTATTTTAAGACATTCATTTTCTATGTTCCTCCTCCTAAGTAACTTTAAGCAAACAAATAGAGAAAAGCATTATGTTGCTTAGATCTACTGAATCTGTTTCTTTCATCTGTTAAGAATTACATATGCCAGTGGTGGTGAACCTATGGCACACGTGCCAAAGGCAGCACTCAGAGCTCTCTCTGTTGGCACATGTGCCACCGCCGCCAGCAGCAGGTGCATCAGGCCATCACTGCTGCCCGGAGCAGGAGCCCCGCCCAGCACAAAGGAGGCGAAGTGGCCAACTAACAAGCTCGAGTATTGGTGGTAGAGCAGAGGTCACCAACCATTGTCAATTGTTGGACTGGAAGAAAAGGGAGGGGGAAGCATTTTACATGCATGCATGCGTGCACAGGGCCGCGAGCACGCATGTGCTGCAAATGGGGCGGGGCTAGTGCCTGCGTGATACTCACTAGCCCTGCCCCATTCTTGCGTGGTGCAACGCCTTGTATCTGCACCCCACGGCATGGCTGTTTTTGCGCCTTGCAGCATGGTGGCCCATTTTTGTGCCCCCGATTTTTGTGTGCTAGAGGCGGCACTCAGAGGCACCTCCCTCCCCCCCCCATGAAGGCACCACAATGCTGATGCAGCCCTGGCACTTTGCGATAAATAAGTGGGTTTTGGGTTGCAATTTGGGCACTCGGTCTCTAAAAGGTTCGCCATCACTGACATATGCTATCAAACTATTTCAAACCATATGCCAACATTATAATACAGCGTTTAAAATGAGATGGTTTTAAATAGTTGAAATGAACATTGCTCTTTAGCTTAATTGGACTTTGAAAATGCAGGTTAAAAGTATTGATGCCTTTTAGCTTGGTGTTAGAGAAGACTCCTAAAACTACCACGAACAGCCAAGAAAACAAACCAGAAGATCCTCAACCAAATCAACCCAAAGTTCTTTCTTGAGTCACAGATGATCAAAATCAAATTATGCAGAAGACCTAGCAATCTGGAAAAGGATCTAAGGCTGGGAAGGATGGAAAGAGAAGAGGATGAATTTAGTTACAATGATGATAATAATGAGTTCACTATGGGAAGACCTAAATGGCCAGGTTAGGAACCGATAGATCTATGTGATTGCTAGAAGTAAAAAAAATGATTAAAGGGTGCACAATCAATCAATGAAGCTGAATTATTAATTCAGTTCATTTAAGTGATACTATGGAACTTTTCATGATTGTACCTTCTGTTCATTTAGCTGTTTCGCCAGAGCTTTACTGTTCTGGGGTGGGTTTTCCTGAAATTTTTGCTGTGTTTCTTCAACTTGTTTAATCCAGTTATCCAGTGCACCATAAGTATCTCTGTAGTACTTTAGTGATTTATTGATAGTCTCCAAGTCACGCAACCTATAGTTGACAGGAAAGCCATTTCAGAAATGAACAAATGGTTATTTTAATGCAACACTGCAGTAGCTGCCTTTTTATATAAAGATGTAGTAATACTTGGCACATATCCTCCAGTTGTAGAACACCTTAAGATAAATCATTTTATTTTCCTCATGTAATAGATTAACAAAGGGCAAAAACTGAGGGTGTGTGCTTGCTGGAGTTCACTAGTAAATTCATGCCAAAGGAAAGATGCCACTCGATTATCTTTCATTAACTACTTTTCTCAGGATTGATACAGAAGAACTGCAAAACTATTAAAACAAAATTTTGACATTTCAGTGAAAGCATAACTTCTATAACTGAGCTAAGTATTATCAAGAAATTATCTTTTCTATAAGATATATACCAAGGAGCAGAACCTTCTAGATAATCTGACATCTTTCCATAAAGACTAAAATCAGTATAATGATCCATATCAATTTTTTGGGGTGGGACAGGGGGAGGTGAGACCTCTGGCTGTCCCTCGTTTGAAATGCCAGGCAGTAAATAATTTGAATAAGCAGGAATGATTACAAATAAATAAAAAGTGTAATTTAAAATTATCATGCAGTTCTAAACCACCACCACTGGAGGGCTATTCTCTGAACTTATTTCTCATTAGGTAAATTTGGAAACTGCAATGTGGAAACCAGGAATAAAAAATCAGTATTTTTTCATGAGCTCATTAAATTCAAGTTCATTATAGAAAATACTATTCTGTCAATTATATCACATTGTATTGCCAAGTTTTATATACCTGTTTCCTACGCAAACATATAAATACAATGACTAAGGAACAGTAGGCAATAATTAAATGTTATGCTAAATGCAACTGAACTAAAGCGATAGGTATAATTAATGCGGCTATGCAGTGCTTTGGATTCAAAAGAAAATATGGTGCTACAGTGGGAGCAGGGACATTCACATAGCATCCATCTCCAACTCATCAAAGCAGCTGCATCTTTTCTCAGAATCAATGGCAGCCAGGAAAATAGATACTGAAGGAGTTTCAGACAGGTACCACACTCGTAAACTGTAGAATCATTCCTGGAAAAAGCCACAAAAGCACTATTGCCTGCAGTGGTTTCCATTTCTATTACAGGACGTCCAGATTGACTAATTCAGTGTAATTGTTTATTATAGAATACAATTAATTTTGAAACCAGTATTTCAAATGTAAAAGCCTAGCAATTACTTTTAATTAATGTCTACACACTTTTATATTCTAAAAAGCAGTCATCTTGAAAATGTAATCCATAAGTTTCCTTACTCCTCTATTTCTCACCCTATTCATGAACTGAACTTCAGCATTATTCTAATAAATGGTAGGCCCAACTGCTTTAGTCCCAGGTTTGACCTAAACACACATATAAAATGGAGTGGAGATATCACTGTAGGAAAAAAAGGGGGGCAACGCTGAATCCTCTCCCTCACAGCTTATTTTTCTGTAGGGTATAATTCACTTCTCTGCTGAAAAGAGAGTCACTGAGAACAGTGCTCTGGGAGGAAGGTGATATGAGGAAAAGAGCAAATACAGGGCAACTTCAACTTTTACTGACCTCATTGAGTTTACATAATGATAGACAGATCGACTGCCATCCTGCATATCATTTAGAGATGCCTATTTTGTCACTTTCTTTCCAATGTTATTTCTATCACTATCAAAGTATCATCTTCCAAATTAATGGCAGCTACAACCCCACAGTACAGTATTATGCAATGAGAATATTTCATACTCCCTTGATGAGTTTATTCTTGTCAAGGCAGTTTTTAAAAAGAAAATACTAACCTGTTTTCAATCTGAGAATGAACATTCTGCCACCTCTCAGTTAACTGATCTGCTTTCTCTTTGTGCCAGTCAAAGTCAAGATCACGTTCCTTGTGTGTTTTAAACATCTGATCACTAATTGCTTTCGCTTTCTGGAGTTCATCTTCTAAGGCATGGAATACTTCTCTTTTTTCATCAACTTCAGCTCTCCATTGCTAATGAATAAAGTATGTGATGACAAACAGACAATATTGTTCCTTGTGGCATCTTCCCAAATGCCATATTCAGGCTCCAAACCCAACCCTCCCCAATGTATCAGACTGCCATTACTATTCTCAATCAACATAGTCAATCAATATGCTGGGTAAGGATAGTAAGAACTATAATTCACACATTTGTGAGTTAATAGATAAGAGAGGACTACTACATTATAATCAATCATGGGGATATACTTTAGTATGTCAAACAAACATATTCACTTTACTAAATATTGCCAAATACATGTAATATTGTAATATTTACAGTATTCTTATCATGTAGCATGGAGACACAATTAAGTATTCCAGAGCTTATTCCATAGGAAGCTAATATTTTTCAATATTCCCAAAAGGTAGGGAAAATGAGTGCAAGGAGAAAAGCCTAGGCTACATTTTTCCTGGAAAAATGTCTTTATTATGGATATTAGGCAAGAAAAGGGAAATACTTTTTTTAACAGATTACTTCAACTATTTTTGTCTTTAAGGCCAGAGATTGGAAGAAAGACTTCAATATTTGAAATTGGCAGCTTTGGACTGTTCTTTCTATCAGTCAGTGTAATATGTAGCTCAGTTTCTAATAAAGTGATACAATGGAATGACATCTACAATCATTTGACCTGATTATATTTTATCAGCCATTTATCTGTGATTCCAATTCCATTTTCACATTTGCAAGTATTCACTCTCTCAAAATGCAGGGTCTTTGGTGCTCCCTGAGCTTGTTTGTTTTCTTGCAGATGTTTCATTACCCTAACTAGGTAACATCATCAGTGCTAGTAAGCAGTGCTGTTTGTTGTCTGTTTATATTCTGGTGTCTTGCTTGTCTTGGTTGGTGGTCTTAGGGATTCTTTGGTTGGGCTATTTACTAATGGTTCTGTGGCAATTTCTTGATTGGGATGTTGCTTCCTTGATTGTTGGTCTGAAGGTGACCTTGGAGTTAATCTATGCTGATCTGAGTGCTGATTACTGGTGGAGTCTTTTTCTCTTTAGGGCTGGTTGAGTGTCTCTTTTGCATAATCTATAGATGTTGTTAATGTCTATGTGTCTATTGATGGCTGATTTTTCAGAATGCTAGGCTTCTAGAAATTCCCTGGCATTTTTGGATTTAGCCTGGTCTAGGATTGTCACATTTTCTCAATTGAAACTATGGTTAAAATCTGTCTATATGTTGTGAAATTAAAGTATTTTTGTCATGCCTTTTGACTGCCAGCTGGTGTTCATGAAAACCAGTAATCAGCACTCAGATCAGCATAGATTAACTCCAGGGTCACCACCAGACCAACAATCAGAGCCATTACTAAACAGCCCAACCAAAGAATCCCCAAGACCACCCCCACCCATCCAGACAGGCAAGACACCAGAATATAAACAGACAGCAAACAACACTCCTTACTAGCACTGATGATGTTGCCTAGTTGGGGTAATGAAACCTCCACAAGAAAACAAGCAAGCTCAGGAAGCACCAAGGACCCCTCATTTCAACCCTGAGCTACAAATATTCTCCTTCACTGGTACCTTCTCAAAAGTCACTCATTATGTAGCTTGCAAAGTGTTTTATCTTAACATAATTAAAAGGCATATTAATACCAATACCAAATTAATACCCATATTCATACCTTCAGTGTACCCATCAGGTTCTCAATATTGCTCTTGTCAGCAGTTAATGGGTCTTCCTCACAAAGTTTAGTCTCATACTGTTTTACTAGAGTTTCAGCTCCTTGAGTGTTTTTGAGCACCAAATTTACAGTTTTTAACCTGAAACAAATAAAACGTGTACGAATAACCTCTCAAAATAACAATGTTTTCAAAATATTTTAATATATCTGAATTCAATTTAATTCTATCCATTAGAAAGAAGAAATCTGCCTTTCAACATTCACATTTTCACACAGCTATTTTCATAGCTAAAAAATATTGCTACGATAACAGTGATCATGTCCAATAAAAGGCCTTACTTACTTTTCTATGTAAATGGAAGACATGGAATAAACCTGATTCATGTTCTGAATGACAAGATTAAGTTCAGAGCGCAGAGTTGGGACTGAAGGGGAACCAGCAGCTTGGCTGAAGAAATCATTGCATTTATCTGTGATTGTTTCCAAGTCATCTTTGAGTCGATCCAGCTCCTTTTTGAGCTTCTACAGAAAAAAAGGGTGAGGCTTATTTTCATATAGTAAAGGATTCTCACAAATCATATTCTTAAACTAAGGGAAGAGCATGAGCTGAAGTCCCTAAGAACCACAAGCAACAGCTACAATAGCATAATACCAGCCTTGATCCAACTTGGGAGGACTGATTAACCCCTCCCTCCTTGCCAGCTTATTCCTTCCTACTGTATTGGTTGGTTAAAATGTCCATCATCTCTTTTTTTGTAACTGTTTGTAAATGAAAGACCACAACAACATGAAAGCCTACATCTTTTTTCTCTTTTTCTCCCTAATTAGAAACCTATCTACAACTCCATATTAATTTCTGATGTAATGGTTTAGGCCAGGGGTAGGCAACCTTGGCTCTTTTATGATTCGTGGACTTCAACATGGCTGGCTCAGGAATTCTGGGATTTGAAGTCCACGAGTCATAAAAGAGCCAAGGTTGCCTACCGCTGCTTTAGGCCTTAGGTGTCCAAATGTTTGGCTTGCTCAGACTGCATTGAGTGAAGTGAAATTGTCTTTGGCCATAATGTACATAAGTAAGAAAAATCCTTTATTATTGTTTTTTACAATCTGGACAGCTAGTAATTACACATTACTAGCTGCCCAGGGCCATATGCAGCCTGTGGACCAGGAGTTGGACATGCCTGGTTTAGGTCCTTTGTTTTTTTTCTTCCCAAAAGTGGTTATTTGAACAACTTGGCAAAAAAAATTATGTGATAACTGTAACATTTCCAAATACAAAAGATACAGCGTTGCTTTTAATTCTATCTCAGGTGTATTTCAAGAAAAGCCACATGGAAAGTATGTCCTAACTAAATGTATTTCATATTGACCACATTGTCATATCTAAGTTTGCACACTAAGCTAAACTGCAAGCTGTAGAATGATAAACCAATTATGTTCACAAATTATAAGCCAATCCTTATAATGTTGTCTCAATTTTGGCACCATAGTTTGTATTTGTGTCTGAATGATCTTCATCTGACCAGGTCAAATGAAACTATCAGAGGATTCAGAAAGCAAGAAGGCCCAATTTCTTTTCTTTACTTTACGAGTAATGATAGGTTTGGGAGGAAATAGTAACAATCTGGATTGGAACTGTGCCTGATTAGGAAGGGAAAGCTCTAATAGGATCACTAAATACTTCCTTGGAGTATATTGTATCTCATACGAATTTTGACGGTGCAGAGATGAATTCTATTTATTCTTCCAGAAGACTTTGATTCCAATCTGTAACAATTTGCACTTATTCTGAGAATTTAAAACAAAAACCCTCAACAGATGTAGTTTTATCCAATTAATTTAATGCAATAAAAGTTGTTCGAACTTGATTACAATTTATTTATTTATTTATTTAGGAGACTTATATACCGCTTTAAGTGCAAGCGCTCTCTAAGCGGTGTACACCAGTAAGCAATGTATATATATATATTTACATTGCCCCCAACAATCTGGGTCCTCATTTTACCTACCCCGGAAGGATGGAAGGCTGAGTCAACCTTGAGCCGGTGAGATTTGAACCGCTGACCTGCTGACCACAGTCAGCTAAAGTGGCCTGCAGTACTGCACTCTACCTGCTGCGCCACCTCGGCTCATGTTCAATGTTCAAAAAGGTAGTTTTCATCAGCAAATTGAGAAGAGTTACCTCTTGTTCAGAGATACGGAACACACTTTCAGGTAGGTCATCCCTCTCCAGAGGAGTTCGAATTTGTCTAATCAAACGATCTTCACAATTCTCCAATCGAAGTCTGATGTTTCGAACTTCTGAGATGTATAAATTATAAACAGATTCCTCATGCTCCTCTGTTGAAACCAATGCAAACGTAAGTTAAGCCAACCGATCTTATTTTTCATCTGCTACCACATGATATTCCACAATTAAAGTTTCAAAGTTTAGAAATATAGCTCTCCTTGAAATCCAAAATAATGTGCAACTAACTGTTCTGGATAGTGATAATGAGAAATACTGGATGTGATAATAATGTGATGTGGGGGAAAAAAGGAACGGTATTATGTATTTCTTGTTTCTAACCTTTTCTACCACCTTTAAAATATCTTTTCTATTTGAAAGAAAAAAGTCATCTTGAATTTCAGGCATCGCAAAATTTCCCAGAAATTTTAACATTACAGAAACAGGTTGCATAAGAATTAATCTTTATGTGTAAATAATGTAACTTCTCTTCAATGTTCTTATTTTTAGCTTTTTTTATGAATCCAAGCAATTTCTACAAAAAGTGATTATCCTGTTAAACACAGATGCTTATAATTCCATTTGCACTGGATTGCTTAATTGGATTGCCTACACCCGGTTCTTCTTGAGATGATTCTACTGTAGGGTCATATTAAGGCTACAATAATAAATCCCTTATCTCTTATTTCAACCCAGCATATCATTATTCTATAGAATGACCTAAGTTCATTTTAATTAGCTATAATCTGCTCCCTTGTGCTTTTCTGTATCATTAGAATGTGAATAAATAATTACAATATATACACCCAGCTTTTTAGAATTATATAGGCATTTGAAGCTTAACATTTTAAGAATGGAGATGTTTATACATGTAAGAATGAATGTTCAAAAATTTTGATAGAAGACTATAGAGTTATGTTATGCAAATACAGATATTTTTTAAAGAGAATAGTAGATATACTCTTCCTAGTAATTTATATTGGCAGTCTAACAATATCTTGATACGTTCTTCATCAGCACTAAGCAAAATTTATTTCCACATCAGCCTGCTAAAGTAACAATCTGTTCTCCAACAATATATACAATATTCCAGTATTCATTTTAGAGCCTTAAATGAAATCAGAATGTATGCTATTCAAATGAGAGCACTTATGCAAAATTGCCAGATGTTTTTTCTACAACCACATGTGGAAAGTGAACTACCAGCAACAATAATGAAAAGGAGGCAAACTGTAAGCCATTGGTAGGGGTCAGTTTCTTCTTTTTCAAGTGTGATTTTATTTTCCTGATCTTAGAAGAAGCTTCCTGCTTCTACACACATATATCAGATGTGCAACCTATATTACTAGCTAGCTAACTCATGTGAATAATTGATCACATGACAAGGAAACCTGGAAAGAAAGGATACAGAAGACTGTGGTCCCTCTTTTCTGTTACTGGCAACCAAAAATCTTCAACTTTGCACTAGTGTTGCTATGATCCAATTAAAATACTGTAGTTGACGCATACAAAGCTGAAAATACTGCATCTACAACAATATATCACATCAAGGAACTTATAAGAGTCTCCTTTCTGGGATGATTAATACACTTGCCTCTCTCAGCAGACTTAAGGAGCTCTTGGTAGTACTGCTTGCATACATTCACTTCCCTTTCCAACTGGGCAATGTCAGCAACAGAGAAGATTTTGGACTCCTGGCTGTCTTCCAAGAAGTCATCAAAGCGAGACTGCAAGTTGCTTAAAACCTGCTGATGTTCACCTGGCAAGAGTGTTTTGATCTAGAAAATGTTTTAAAATTGGAATAAAATTTAAAATCTTTCCATCGATCGGTAACATTCCTTCCCTTTCCATGATATAAATATAGAGCACAGACTGCCTTAAAGCTCTTATTCATAAAGCCCTTAAACCATCAGTTACTGAAATTCTGACTCAATAAACCAGGAAATGTCAAGCGTCGGGGAGGTCAGAAGATCAAGGCAGTTCAAATGGGTATAAAGATTTAATGCAGGCTAAGCTCTCTGCAAAAATCTGAACTACTAACAGCCAAGGGAAATTAGTGGGAGATAAGAATCAATGGAAGTCAAGGTGGGCTGGACTTGATCTCTTGTGGGCACGAAGGGACTCAAGACTGATGATGTGCTTGATCCCTCCTTCAGGCTCAGCTTGGTCATCTCCTATAGAAAGTTGCCTCTCAGGAATACAATGCCCACAGTATATACATACAGTGCATAAAGACAAACATCCATGGAACCACATCTACTGGATAATGTCACAGGTCAGAATTTTTTTACCATTTTTACAGCAAATTCCAATGTAATATTGGTACATCAGTGGTTCTCAACCTTTCTAATGCCGCGACCCCATAATACAGTTCCCCATGTTGTGGTGACCCCCAACCACTTATACATCACCAGGTACCAGGGGCGTGGCCAAAGAAAAGGGGGAAAAATGGCGGACAGCCTTGTTTGGCGACCCCCGTGAAATGGTCGTTCGACCCCAAATGGGGTCCCGACCCACAGGTTGAGAACCACTGTGGTACATGTTTAGCATCATGTCTGCTATATAAAATACGAAGCTCTTCTCAATCTTTACATGTCATTGTAACGGTAAAATGTAAATTCTTCATTGTAAGGTCATATTGTTGAAATACTGAATACGCAGGTGGGGTGGGGAGTGGGGAACTAACTAGGTATTCAAATGAGAGTTGGAATACACAAAGAACTTACCGAAGCAACATTACTTGCTCGAACAGTTTCAATTTCAGTTGTTAAATAGTGCCAAGAAACTACACTTTTCAAATTTATGTGTGACTCATGCCACAGAGATAGGACATTCTGATATTGCTGCTCAATTCTGAAATGCATAAAACGCAAGGGGATTATGTTAGCGATATCACACAAGACAGTCTTCAGAATGAACTGGTAATAAATTTCCTAGACTAAATACATTTTTTCAGAATTATTTTAAAAAGCAAGTGACATTAATATGGGTTTGGTGCATGTAATTTCCTACCTATTTGCAGTGTCTATGGCTTCTTTATTGGGAGGAGGGATGGTAAAACAAACAGAGGGAACCATGGCCTCATTGCCACTTGGGCTGATCACTTTCCATTTTGCTCGATGGGAGTTGCTTGCCAGGACACATTCATCATCTTTGTAAATGGTTATCTAGTTGTTAACAGAAAACCAGAACAACTGAATAAGCCTTTCTCAAGTCAAAAACTGATGCAACAAAAAAAAGTGACAAAAGAACGAAGTAAAACTGATTTATCCCCCAACTGTGGTAATAAGCTCTGGAGGAGGCTTCCAGGAGTTTGTTATCAATACCAGCCCAGGGTCTTCTTCCTCCCCATAACTGATTCAAAGATGGTAAAAGCTTCCAACCTCGATCTGTCGATAGTCACAGATGGCCTTAATTGGGATGGACGTTTTTAGGGAATTTTCGGGATTCCTCGGCCTTAGCTGAACTATTGCCTTTGCTCTGCCCACAAGGCCTGCCACGGTGCTCTTGTATTGCAGGAGCTGTTCTTTTTCCTCCTGGATGCCAAATTAAAGAAGAAACATATTGAAAGCAGTTAAAAATTAAGCACCCTTTTCTTGAAAGTGTTTTAGGTTTTCTTGGTGTTTTTTTTTTTCTAGTTTGGTTTATTTTCCAAGATGTAATTCACAAGAGGCACAATCGGGGACATTTTTGACAGCCTTTTCCAAATTGATGATTTGCAGATTTGTTGAGATTATTTCCCATTCTCGGGGTTCTCATATGGCTGGAATCCTAGTAACCGTTGTTGCAACACATCAGGAGGGAATCGTTTTAAGGAATGAGGCTTTGTACAATAATTACTATTATAGTCGTATTTGGCAGAAATGACAACAGTTCTTAAACAAGGCAAGCTATGATCAATTTGAAATAATTTCACCCAAGTAATTATAGTCGTATTTGGCAGAAATGACAACAGTTCTTAAACAAGGCAAGCTATGATCAATTTGAAAGAATTTCACCCAAGTATTTAGGTTTATTTGTTCCAGTTTCAAGAATAATGATTATTTTGGGCATAGCTTGATTCATACAGGCTGTTTAATAAGCTTCCAATACTGAAAATTAATGAATGCAAACTACCTTTGTTTTTACAGAGAATGCCTCTTCTCAGTTAAAGAAAAGGTTCTGCTAATAGACACTGCACACATGTCTGTGTGTGTGCACATACGCATGCATCATCCTGGCTAAAGGCATAATATCTTAGAAAGTATTAACACACACTTGAAGAGTAAAATCAACTAATGTATTCGTATTCCTACCATAGACTCTTGGATCATATCTTCTAGTTTATGAATGCTGCTGGATCTATCACAATTGTATTTTCGATGTACTGCATCTCGTAAATTCTTCAAGTAATCTAGAGCCTCCTTGGCATCACTGAAAAACTAGAATGAAACAAACTTTTCATTTAATAAGGCACTACTGAAAATATGTTTATTATACACAGAGAGTGGGGGGAGGGAGGGGGGAGAGGGAGAGAGAGATCAAAAGATATCAAAACAGAAATGGTTACTGTTTTTTCAAAAAAAAGATTTATATATAATATACTGAACCAGTAGAATCACACTACTGGAATAACATAAAAAAATAGTCTCTTTGAAACATCTGAATTAAATGGGTAAAAACTGTATCTTTGTCTTAACACATTTTTCGCATCTATGAAATTTAAACATTCCTCTACACTGCTTAGCTGAGAACCACATTAAAATTTCCTTCTTGGTGGTATAGCTACAGCTGAAATCTGCAATCACGTCACAGTATCTTCAATTTAATCCATACCTCAAAATATGCAGTGTTTTCTCTTAAATGCTGTTCAACACATTGGCAGAGCTGTAAAATCCAGCTCCACTGGGTTTGCATTGCAGCTCGGTAGGCCTAAAGGATACAGAAAGAGATAAAGAACCATGTGTGTCTAGGCAACCTCAGCCCCAGTTCTCTCTAATGAGACAAAGAATATGAATAGATTTTCCCTCCCCCATTCCTAATGCCTTTGTCTCAACTGTATGCAGTAGAACAAAAGCACTCTCTAAAATACAAATTGCTCTACAAAGATAGTAAAAATTTTCTGAAAAGTCAGGTTGACTGCAGTTTAGAATCTAAACACCTTGGCTCCAGCTTATATTATTGGACAGTGGCTGCCTGTTAAGTTGGCTAAAACTAGTGACACTCACTACAGAATCCGGTAGAGCGTATTGTTTAATAACAAGGACAGATCACAAAGATCATCGGCTTCTAGCTTTTAAGTATTGTTGTAGAATATCCATACTGACAGAGATACAGAATCAACTAACCTAATATGTGCTAGCTACAGTCTTTGGTTGCAAGAGATTATTCTACAACAGTGTTTCTCAACCTTAGCCAGTTTAAGATGAGTGGATTTCAATTCCCATGGCCAGCTGAAGAATTCTGGGAGCTGAAATCCACTCTTCTTAAAGTTGCTACGGTTGAAAGCACTGACCTACAGTATATTTCTTAATTCCAGTCCAAAATAAATGTAATGTCCAAGTAAGATCTGTAATAGTATATAATTGTGATGCATAACAGCAATGAAACATTTATAGGGAGAGGCTCCTTATTACAAATGAGCAAGAAAAATGCTGCCCCCCTCTAGGTGTACTAGATTCACTTTTACTCAAACGTTAGATGGTGCTATCATACTGGAGTTCTTCATGGGGGGAAAAGAGCGCTCTGTATTCCTTTTTAAGTAACTCAAAACAATCAGCAGTGAAACACAGCCAGTGAGGGCAAGAAATAGAACAGAATACAATAGAAGAAATCAGGAAGAATTCAGGAAGAAATCACAATGGGCTAGTTGGAACCCTAAACAGGAGGGCCATGTTTTGTAACCTTGTTTCATTCATTTTAGGACACTAGCAAGGTGTCCTGCTGAATTTTAAAGACTAACAAATGCACTGAGTCATAACCTTTCGTACTCAACTAAATGTATACTGCAAGAAAATTTTATGTGCAGCAATGCAGCAATAACACAAAATGGAAAAGGGGAACCCAGTCATAAATAGTTATCTGGAGCTCTAATGTGTACAAGATGAAATCAGTGATGCCCGTTATTGACTACCGTTGGAAACAGAAATACAGCAGAGGACTAAACAGGAAATAATGTTACAAGATTGTATATGAATTTTCTCCAAGGTTTTTAACAAAAGCCGGGATGGGGGGGGGGAAAGGGCTGGTGTTAGAATAAACACAACACACATACAACCAATTGAGGAAGGCTGCAATTCTGCAGAAAGTTATTTAAAACTGTTGCTTTAAATTTGGAATTCTACAAAAAGTGCTTCTAAAGCCAGATTTAATAACCTACCTCGATAGTTAATCTCGCAGGGTGGTTTTCAAAGAGCAATTGTTCTGCTATTTCCTGAACTGATTTAATAACTTCTTCTTTCTGGTCAAGTTCTCTCATCAGATCCTTTCAAATTAAAAAAAAAAAAAGCTTTTGAAACCTGCAGCAAGTAGGAAAGAATACGTTCAGCTTTATTTTTACTAAATCTTACGGCATGATATTCCTTTTTCCTTGCTATATTTGTATTCCTTTCACTCCAGTCGTGTGCAACTTCCTCTTCCTCCTTTTCATTCAACCATATAAGTTCCCGGGTGGCACGTGATACAAAATTGTGAAGGGTGTCAAGGTGTCTTTCCTGATTTCTGGAGGCATTCTTGAGAAGACAAAAAAACAAAGTTTGATTTTGCTTATGTTGCCAAGGAACATCCCACTGAGACCTGGACTTCTTGACAATGATCTTACCAAGAGTTTTGCATATTGACTCTCCAGTTTGTGCAATTTTTCTGTATAGCTGAGTTTGAGGGGAGCAGTCATTTGGATCTGGGTAGAACAAACTGGATTAGAGACTTTTTTTAAAGAAAGAAAAGAAAAGCCACGAGACACACAACAGTTAACAGGAGGATTGTGCATTTCTTATTATTCATTTAATTAATATAACATTTTTCTTTAAGCCAAGTGCAGTTATACAACAAGTTAAAACCTATGCATCTTTTTAAAATATGTACAGTCACCAGGTGTTTTCATACTGTACCTCACTGATTTTTGCTTCTTTAAGACTTGATTCAAATTCTTCAATAGCTTTGTGAACATTCTTGTGATTTTCAACATGGCTTTCAACACCTGGCAAATCTGAACCCCATTCGGCTCGGTCAAGTTGTACCTGTTAAAGGAGAGGTTAAAAAACATTAAACTTGATCCATTGAATAGATAAGAAAAAAAGATCAAGTTCAGATGAAGACCATACACGTCAAGTTGTTACCTGCATTTCATCCACCCATCTTAAGAGGTCCTGGACAAATTTCATATTGACTTCTTCTTCTGTTAAATTCTGATCAATGAAAGCCGATTTCATCAGAGGCTTCCGAATCTGTGTCAATTTGAGCGTTTGAAGTGCCCCTGTGTCAACTCCAGTTACGTAGCTTTGAATTAACCGTGGTGGGAAGCCTGGAGTGTATGCTGGGGTGATGGCTGGTGTCACTCTTGGGGAAAAACCTGATGATAAACCTGACGTCAGACTGGATGAGGTCAAGGAGGGAGACAAACCCTGACTTAGTCCAGAGTTTAAATTAGGGCTTAGGCTTGGTGCAAATCCTGAGTTTAAGCTTTGTGTTATTCCTGATATCATCATCTTGGTCTGTTCTGTTGTTAGTATTCTCCCTTTGTTGTAGATTGAAGAACACTCTGCTTTTAAGGCCATAAGGTTATCTCGGAGTTTTGCAACCCTGCATTAAAACAGACAAAAGCATTCACCATAGGAATTGTCTAGATATTGCCTCAGAATTTTCATGAACAACATTGGTCAAAAATAATAGTAGAAATCAGAATTAAATAATTAATTTAACTATCATAATAAAAGAGTTTGTTCCAATAAAGCCTTTTATGCACTGCAAAAAAATTGATGCATTCATGCTATAATGGTAATGTCAGGCTGTATGTTTTTGGATATAAAATGTAATCATATAACAAGACCAATAAGCCTGTATAATCAATTTTATCTCAAATGTGATTCCTAAATATGCTTGCAAACATGCTCATCTCATGTGAAAAGGACAGCTTGTTTAAGACATCATTTGTGCATCTTTGAGAAGGAAGTGCAAAAGTGACTATAAAAGTAGGAATCAAACCATATGGCTACTAATGGGAAAAAATGCATACAGCATCAAAAAGGCTGTTCTACATACTGGTAACAATATTAGTCCACACATGATAGTAAAAGTCAACCTGTTATAGGTGAGCCACACATATGCCCCTGGAAACCACCCAGAGCAGATTGCGCTCTCGCTAACATGAGGTCTCAGCTTGGTAGGCTGCAGGGAATAGCTTTTGCTGAGAAAAAAATGAGAAATGAGAGATTTTCTTTTTATCCAGCAAAAATACTGACAATGGCAATGTTCCTGCTGGTACTGGCCTTACCTAGGAACTGGTGAAGATTTTACAGCCAAAAGGTTGTCCAATTCTGATTTACAGAAGCACTCATTTATATATTTTTACGTAAGTGGCAGTGTGTCATAAAAGTAGCCAAAGACATTGCTAGACACATGCTGAATACAGGATATCCTAAGCAATACTTATTATTATATGGTAGAATTATCTTACTCTGGGCTACAGGGCAGCTGAAACGATTTCAGAAATCAGACTTTAAAGCAGAATTATCTATGCATTACTTTTGAAATCACTCTCTAGCTCTAGCATAGATGAATGGATATCCTAATTAAAGTCAAACTTAGCATCATTTAAATAAATTGTTTAAACAACTTGAACACAGACCCAAGTAAGTCAAACCAATTTCTGTTAAAGTTACAGAAATTGCCAAGAGCAGAATAGTCACTGGCATGAAACAAGCTAGGCGCTCCTATTCCTAAATAGCAACCTTAACGTATGTACCTTTGGACCAATTGATCCGCCTGATAATATTTTCCATCAGTAAGAATCTGGGCATCCATAACTTGTTGGCGGAGAAGATTCTCACACTCAAGTAGATAGCCTGCAATCTCAGCTTCATTCTGGAACTGCAGGCCTGCTTCTAATCGTTTTCTATCCTACGTTTAAACAGGGGGGAAAAAAAATCACACATGTATTTAACTGGAAAATAAATTCATCATGAGATACTTATGTTTTTCTACACTAATAATCTTTTTGGGACAGACAATAATTATGCTTACTTAGAAATCTTTTAGATGTTTATGTCTGAAAAATACGTTGTATATATTTCAATTATCATGAAATATATCTGTAACAGTTTAATTTTAGACCATCAACTATTTATTACATCAAGCCAAATTTTCAATACAGATTGCTCTCTCCAAAAACAGTAGGGTAATTAAATAGTGGCTTCCCCATTAGATAAACAGAAATACATATCTGAACATATAGAACTCTTTTGGAAAACTACCATCAATGTGATTAATTAACTTTATTTTCTATAATAAAATGCTTTGTAAAAGGTTGCTTAAGCAGCCGTGATTTCTTATTTTCTGAAATAGATACAAAGGCTTTTTTTTTTTTTACTGGATAAAACATGAGACAAGTGGATTTTCCATTTTACTAGATGAAATTTACCATAAAGGTAAGGGTAAAGGTTTCCCCTGTCCAATCATTTCCAACTCTAGGGGGCGGTGCTCATCCCTGTTTCTTAGCTAAGGGAGCCAGTCACGTGGTTAGCATGACTGTAAGCCAGTGTTTCTCAACCTTGACAATTTTATGGCACGTGGACTTCAACTCCCAGAATTCCACAGCCAGCAATGCTGGCTGTGGAATTCTGGGAGTTGAAGTCCACCTGCCTTAAAATTGTCAAAGTTGAGAAACACTGCTGTAAGCCAAGGCACATGGAATGCTGTTACTTTCCCACTAAAATGATACCTATTTATCTACTCGCATTTGCGTGCTTTTGAATTAGGTGTGCAAGAGCTGGAGCAAGTAATGGGAGCTCACCCCGTTATGTAACACTTGGGTCTCAAACCCGGACTGTCAGCTCTCCAGCTGACAAGCTCAGCATCTTTAACCACTGAGCCATCATGCTTCCTGAAATTTTAAAATTTAAATTTACCATAAGTATAGTACATGAATTTCATAAGGCAGCTATCAATGCAAAAAAGAAAAGTATAATCCCTTACGAGACATTTACTTGTACGGGGCTGTTAAGTTCCTTGATTTTTGATGTATTTTCAATTTTAAAAAACCCTTACCTATTCTTGAACACTAAAAACAAATATCAAATTCAGGATGTATAGGGGGAACGCACTCCATAGTCTTAACTTGAAATAATAATGCCTATAAATGCACATCTAGCATTTGTTTTTCCTTTCTGGCAGATACAATATTCCTGAGCATTCTCTACCTCCTCTAAGTTTACTGACAGCCTTCAAAACTGCAGTGAAATTATAATAAGCATATACTGTGTTCCCTTAAAAAAATGTTTAGAATATATGTTTCCAATGCCTTATTGACACAGACAGAGATTGAAACATTTAAAACAGTAGCTTTATACTACTTTAAAATGTTTTTAATCCAGAAAGGTGGCATAATATGCAAAAGGAGATCATGCTGGTAGTCAATTCATTGCATGCATGATGACATATGATACATGTCTATGGTACTCCAAAATGAGCTATTAATAAGTACAGATAATTCTTCTCATCTTCCAAATAATTGTGAAAACGGTTATCATTAATTCCTGTTTTAAAAATGCAAAACCTGAAGCCATAGAGTGTGATTTGTTTTGGCCATCGGGTAAGTATCTAATTGTACAAGATCTAAACAAAGATGCTGTCCTTCTATTTTTTATCCAATAATCCACATGGGTTTTCAATATAGAAAAAAGTAAAAAGAAAACTAGATATTCAAAACTACTTACTGACTGCGTAGCATTTCGAGCAAGCATTAGCTTGTCTTCACAATTCAGGCTGTCCCGCTGAACTCTGTTTGCAATTTGCTGCAGCATATCTAACCTAAAGACATCAAAGTTAAGACAGGTCCCATAATGCTGATTATGCCTTTTTCCATACAATAAAGTAGTATTAACTGTTACCAAATAAAATTGAACCAAATTCTGCAATGTAATATCAAAACCTACCTGGATCCTTCCATTGGACCATTGCCGAAGCTTATACACGAATTAACAAGAGTTGGACCACAGTTAACAGATACGAAGTTTTCATTAGAATCAATGCTGGTTCGGGTACTAGTGCTATTACTAAAAGAGTCACTACTCTGGTAGCCATAACTGTTAGCATTCATTTTTCATAGCCAAAAAGCTTCTTGGTTGTTTGAAAACTGAAAAAAGCAGAATGCCTGCAAATGTGCACAGCTATCAGAAAGGAGTTAGCTTTAAGAGCAGTTCCACCATTGCATCCTTAAATAGACTTTAGTGTGCATATTCAAAACCCTGTAAATATTATTCTGATTCCTCTTCAGATTTTGCCTTCAGCTATATATGCCAATGTGGGCTTGGCTTCTCCAGCTTTAAGTACCTGTACAAGTAGGGACTAATCAGAATGATTAGGGCGTTAACACTGGAGGAAAAGTGCCAAATACCTTTAGGTAACTGTCATCCAATCTCAGAAACCTAACTGATATGGGACAGGATAAACAGATCTTACTTTTAAAGATCTGCAATTCCAAGTTGTAAAAAAAAAATTATCAATAGTCATTTTATAGAGTTGTAGTATTTTTTTAAATGAAATGATTCATTATATTAATATTTACTTTTACACGGGACTCCAATGGTCTGTCTTCATTTTGATCCTGCTATGCTCCAACTTCATGTGCTTTCGATAATTGCTTATATTACAGCCAAAACAGGACCAGGACTATAGCTCATCTTGCACAAACTACTTCGCAGAGAATTCAAATTAAGAATGTATTTATAAATGTTTTTGTTCTACTTAAACAGATTCACTGTGCATTTATTGGGATGAAAAGATCAAAATTGCAGAGTCAATGGTTATTTTTGCACTCGGCTAGCTAGTGGCTAAACTTGGACACTAATGCCGGTTTACTGACTGCTATAACTTTTTCTATAAAATGTGGTAGAATCTTTATTTTGACTGTTTGGCATTAAAAATATTTTGCATGTGTACAAGCAAAAATGTCAGTCAACACATCAGGTGTTCAGATTTCTTGCTGGCAAGGAATATCAATATTATATCCCACCATTAGAATTCTTTAAAGTTTATTATTAGCCTTATTGTAGTCTTTATTTCATTAAGGGAATTGAGGCTGCTTCTCCTTCAGCACTACACTTCCTTTAACAGCAGATTATTTTATAATGAATCTTATTGTTCAACAAATCCCTATTCTGTAACTGACCCCCAGTTTATATTAATGCTATTTTAAACTGTTAAGACTAGGCTTATCATATATGAAAACTGTGATAAATCTTATCATATATGAAAATGATGAAAGCAAAGATAGAGCAAACTCAAAACTCTTTGCTCACATCTAGTGATCAAATGGACTTTTGCAACCCAAATACAGAGTATCTAGCAAAGCCTTTTACATGCCTCTTCTTAAACACAGTTAATGTTTCCTAATTTCCCCTCAAAACAGAAACTTCTTTAGATAAGACAACAGACAAGATGAAAAAGATGGACTTAATGGGAGAAAATAAATACTACACCTGGCTTAAGGCACAGCACCATTTCCATGAACATCAGGGATGAAGAACTTCTAGCTGGCCCAGCTAATCCATTTCCCCACAGACCTCAAGCAAGGTTCCTCCCCAATCTGCCTATCAAGTCCCCTTCCTACCAATTATGATCGCAGATTACCCCAACTTTTTGTTTTCCCAATAAACACAATATATACTGAGGCAAATCATTAACATACAAAAGTGGGAGGGGTCATTTGGTTACCAGGTAAAGAAGAAACAAAGCCCTGAATGAACAGGGTAAGGCTTTTGCTCTCTTGCTTCGTTAAGCTGGAAGCAAATCTGAACAAAGTCAGAGAGATCAAAAGGCAAACTAAAAGTTTCTTGGTTGTTTAATCTGAGAGAAAAATTTTAATACATAAGATAAAATATTAACAGGTTAAGATCCACAACCAGTCTATCTATCTATCTATCTATCTATCTATCTATCTATCTATCTATCTATCTATCTATCTATCTATCTATCTATCTATCTATCTATCTATCTATCTATATATATATATATATATATATAATATTTTGATACAAGAAGAATAGTATGGTAACAACAGAAGCTTGAAACAATCTCACCTGCTGTTGACAACTCAGCCTTTAGAGAATAACTAATCTCTAAACCCTTGCTGGTTTACTTTCTACAAAATGGATATTTCAGTAGCAACAAATATCAGTCATAACTCTTGAAGGGCAAGTAATCAAACTTAAGATGAACATGGTAACCAGTGGAATGGACAAAGCCATTGTCTCATATATTGGCCAAAGCAAGATTTTCATTTTTTTCTTGAAAAAGGATAGGGAATTCATTATTTTTCACTGTTAAATTTATTTGGGCGCTTAGGGCAGGGGTCCTCAACCCCCGGTCTGTGGACCAGGCCGCGCCATGCCAGCAACTGGTCCACACAAACAAGCACAGCCCCATCCGTGGGATGCAACCAGCACACAAAACCACGCACTCTCCAGTCCGTGGAAAAATCTTTCTCCACAGAATCGGTCCCTGGTGCCCAAAAGGTTGGGGACAAAAGGTTGGAGACCTCTGGCTTAGGGTACAACTTTCATTTCTTCTCTGCCTCAGAATAGTAGGGAATATAATGCGAATTCTCGTAATTATCCAGGAGGCTCAAGCAGTCCCGAAAAGATTCCCAAGACTGCACGTGTCCTTGGGGAATCAGCCTGTTTGCTTTGACTTCATGGCACACAATGTCCTTGGCATCGGTATGAATTTCCGTCAGCAGATACCATGGCATAAAGCTCTGAGGCAATCTACCAAGACTGCCCTTCCAAGAGACTTGGTCTACCATCTCAGACGGGGTAACCGCCACTTTTTTTTTTTTTTTTAACTCTCCTGAGGCTTTTGAGAAAAAGATGGTGGCAGCCAACTCAATCCTATAATTGCCCTGGCAAACTTCAGAAAGTATTAACTACTGTTTGCTGGTCTGTGACCGTAATAAAAGTTGGTCGGGACTGAAACATAAACCTTGAGAAAACTGTTTACTGTAAGCAACGTTTGATAACTGGAATTACCCAAATTGTCCAAATTCTGATGGGCAAAACATTAGACAAGGTTATGGTTACATACTTGCTATTTAATCTATTTAATACAGAACTCTGCATAAGCTTGCTTGATAATTATATGAATAAATTATAAGTACAGATATTTGTTCAATTTAAAAGAAATATTCAATTAATGAGCCTCACCCGACAATTCATTTCTACAAAGGAAATTTTGACTACCTCTGTTTCAAGTTTAAAGTGTCTCTGCTTGTTATGTAATGCATCCTATTGAGCAGTTTCAACCCGGCAGGAATAACATGCCCATAAAACAAATAATCAGCCCACCTTTCAACTTCTGGTCGAAGCATCTTCTCTCTTTCCAACATAGCAATAATTAGCTTCCCCCATTCTTTTTCAATGTCATTTGGGTGGTAGCCTTGAGGAAGCTTGATACGCCCAAACTCAATCCAAACCTTTGAAGGCAAGAAATAATTGCATAAAATTGAGAAACCAAATCAAGCATAAAAATGAGAAATAAATCCAGCGTGCACCAGCCCACACAATGTAGCTTACCTCTAGTAATTTATATAGATGCTTGATTTTTGATTTGTCTATCTCCTTTGGTGGAATTTCTGTTTCCTTAAATTGTAAATACTGGTTATAAAGTGCCTAAAGGAAAACAAACAGATATTCTGGTCTACTAAGGCTTATAAAAACTTGTCATGCTCATCACTGTGAAACCAAATTGTCTAATTTACTTAATATCAACAAGAAAATATATGGATTTACAAGAAAAAAGAGAATTAAACCATATGTCTCTCATTCAGCTTTCCCTTGGTATCTTGGTTCTTTTAAGTCCAAGGTTAAGTTAAATCTTCTACCCGCTGGTGTTCTTGGATGTAATCCCCACAGTTAAATGCTGCACAGAATTCTGTTTGATGTCTCTTTTATGAACTGGACAAGAATCCAAACCATTAAATTTGTGTTAGTTGTGGCAGTGGCTTGCGCAGCCTCAGATTAAAATGCATTCTAATGCCTCCAAGCCAGGGAGATGCCCTTTATTGCTTAATCGTTACATGAACATTGTGTATAGATTGGTGGCTCCTTCCCAAGATTCTAATATCTAAAATCACTGATTATACATAGTTGATCAGAAAGCCAGTTTTTTTTCCATCGCCACGTGAGTAACAGTAGATTGACTGAGGACTGATTTATTTATCAAACTTATATAGCCACCCATCACAGAATCATGTGATAAGGATAGAAGATAATCCATCGGTGAGAACTTCACGCATAAAAATTATGTTTGTAGGAAAATAGCATGAGAGGGGAGAAGGGATTTAACCTAACATTCTCTCTGACATAATAGTTTCCAGCATTTTTACATCAAGGGACATGTAACAGTGCAAACTATGCCAACCCCTTAAATTCTCAGAAGAGCTGTGCTGGGCAAATTTATTTCACTCTCTCCTGTACCCACTGTCTATTGTGCGGGAACTGGCTTTGGATAGATTCTGAATCGTGAATCAAATATTTTATGCTCCAACACTGCCATTTCTGTAATTTAAAGGACATGGGAGTTTTGTGGATCACTATACATGAATAGGTGAGTACTCTAAAGGAGTAGCACCTAATATTCTTTAAAAACTGTATTCTGGCAATATAAACAAAAGAAAAAAAATCACCTTGAGTTCTACAGGATTGTTTGGAAATGCTCTGTCAATCATTATTGTGGCATGGTGCCTAATCCATTGGATGAGGTAGTTCACCATATTCTGGTATTCAATCCATTTGACTTCAACATCCTAAGAGAAGCAATAAAGTAGCACACCAATTGTAAAGACTTTGCTTGTCAATTGTATCTGTTGCATTATAGCTAAGCAACCATCAAGCTCTATCTAACTTAGTCCTAAAGTGACAGCAAAAATTACAATTTAAATTGGCAAAGTCTTCTTTGCAAGCGATTTTTGAATACTATTGCAGAAACTGGATCTTCCAGGCCTATACCTCTTGAGTTCCTGATTCAAATTCTCCTCCTCTCCTGTACCCAGTATGAGATTTTGCCCACCCTTAAGTTCTCCTTTATAGCACCTGTATGTACTTGTAAACCATGTATTCTTCTGTTATCTGATTTTAGTTCTCTTATCTACTGTTCACTTGATTTCTAGCTTTACTCCCAGCACTTCCCTTACTTATTTTGAGAAGCAGTCCAGCCTTACTGTAAGCACTATACATTTTTTTTTTTGAGGCCCTCTTCTGTCAATATCCTTCTCTTACATTTCCTTCTTTTTTTTCCTTTTTTCCCCTAGTGCAGAGGTCCCCAACCTTTTGGGTACCAGGGACCAGTTCCATGGAGAGAGGTTTTTCCGTGGACTGGAGGGGGCGTGGCACTGTCTGCATCCTGTGGATGGGGCTTTGTTTGTTTGTGCGGCCCGCTGCCGGTCCACGGACTGGGGGTTGGGGACCCCAGCCCTAGTGACCTATTTTTAACTTCATAACTCTACCACATCAGGCCTTTATGCTTTTTTTCCCCACACATGGCTATGCTCTACTGCAGGGGTCCCCAATCTGGGCCATGACCTATTCACAACCAGGCCATGTGGCGGTGGGCTGACGTGCACATGTGCACAGCTCAATTCATGCAAGTGGCTGGCACCGGTGCTTGCACTTCCACTCACTGCTCACACAAATGAAGCTGTGTGCATGCGTGCGTGCTTGCCCCTCACACAAAACCATCCCCTCTTCCCTCCCTTCCCCAGGCTGTCAACCCAGAAAGGTTGGGGAATGCTATTCTAATGGATGGGCTTGAATAAGAGGTCCCCAAAATTACTCATAAACCCAGTTGCTAATTTCATGATAAACTTTAATCAGCATCATGTCCGTGAGGACTCATTTCAACATGCCCTGCTCAACAGCCTAAATATCAGATAAACCCAACAGAACACGGCATCTGAAAAAGGAAGTGGACTCAACTACCCTGCATGGAGGAAGTATGACCAAAGGGAGAGTTCTCACTTCTTCGTACTATCATTCTATGATCTATTGTTATTCAAGTTGTTCTCTACTGGAACTAGTAGTTATATGAGTTTTGAGCCCCAATGAAACAGCCACACTCTTAACTTTACCTAACATTTCAGTATTTCTGCCTAAAAATTGTTCTGAGTGTATAAAACTAGTTTCTTACTTACATGTGCACTGATGCCTTCACCACCTTCAGGTACCTTAGGAAATGCATCATAAAGTGATGATACATAAGTGATTACTGATTTCTCATCTGGCGAGGAGACATCGACATCTAAAGTGTACAAGTGGACAGAGGCAATGTTCACAATTCAGATACCACAACATCAGGCTTTCTATCAAGCTTTTTGAAGCCTGTCAATCAACAGCATTTTCAATTCATCAACTCACCTTCAGGATCCAAAAGCCTGGCAACTCCAAGTTTTTCAGCTACAAAAAAAGCATGCTCTAAATTTGCAAGGTTGCTTTGAACAGCAACAGTATTCATGTCTACCAGGTCCGGCCTGTAAAAGAAAAGAATGCAATCTGGTTTTAGAGCACAATACGTGAGCAGTGATGTTCATTTATTTTTGAATATGAGATAGGTTTTCAAGGGAAAGGTTATTACTTCAGAGGAAATGGGCCATACATTTCAACTTTTCAGGTCCCAGACAGAATTTTCTCTCTGAAAAAGAATGATTTAGGTTTTTATCCCAAGGGAAAGGCAGAGGAGTGGAAACTTCCAGTATTTTACATAGAGAAGTCACTGGTTGAGATCAGAATCCCTTGTCATTCCAAAACATTACCTCTGGATATCTTACAATTAACAAGACATGCCTCACCTCTTCTGCCTTTTGTAGATAGGAAAAGTAAGTGGTGGGCAACATTTTGAGAAGAGGGTGGTTCAAAATGATGGTATCTTGAAACTACATCTTATGATGGACTTGTCTTACTCTAATAAAATTCCCTGCTTCATCATGCTTGCCAACTTTTTTTTATATCTCTTATGTTTTAATGCTTTTAAGTGTAGTTTCTTTGTCATGTCACCCAGAGCTGTTGAGAGGAAGGCTGCATACAAGTTTTTGTTGTTACTGTTTCTTCCTCTTCCTCCTCCTCTTCTTCTTCTCCCCCTCCCCTCCCCACCTTCAGCATGCTTAGTTCAATTTCTCCCTATCTTGTCACTCCATCTTCTCCCGATTGAGCTAAAAAGAATCCTGGCCATTCATGTTATAGAAAGACATAGGTGGGGGAAACAACCATCAGAAAAAAAGGAACTAAGATAGGAGTGGAAAATATTATGTTCAAATGTTTTCCATATCTGCAACTCCAACAAGCCCTTGCCTCTAACCATGCTAGTTAGTGATAAGAGAAATTGAGCCTGAAGACACAGTGCTGTCTAAAAATTAAGGAAATATAGTTTTCCAATTCTAAAATGGGTGGGATGATTTTCTAATGATAATCATCATACATTTCAGCTTACAGTCACCTCCATTCATCCACTCATTAAAGATATTACCCTAATATATAGGGTTTCTTGCCTGAGCAGGGGATTGGACTAGATGACCTCTAAGGTCCCTTCCAACTTATTATTGTTGTTGTTGTTGTTGTTATTGATCATTGCACAGTCAGCCAGATGTTCAGACTGGATTTGGCATTTCTGTCTACATATCGAGTCCTGGGATAGGCAGATGTGGATGTTTGATGGTATTACAGATATCGTCACAGGATGGAAGCAGTTCCTAGCAAGGCTGCCTTTTGCTGCTGCTGCTGCTGCTGCTATTATTATTATTATTATTATTATTAGTAGTAGTAGTAGTAGTAGTAGTAGTAGTACTAGTATTAGTATTAGTATTATTATTATTATTTCTTCAGTTTCTGGCTGAAGTATGCTTTGGCTGTTAATTCCTTAAACAGTGAGAAATCTCTATTGATTTTTTTTTTTTTAAAAAGAGGACTTCAATCAAAGATATCAGCAAAAAGTCCAAGCCCTGCAATTAACACACTATTAGCCTCAACCTACCCAATTTAAACTTTAAAAGTTATTACTTCCTTCAATTGATTTATGAAAACAATATCTTCGGATACAACACTCAGATAATGAATGATAAAATTCATTATAACCATGGCAGATTTGAAAAATAGACCTTTTGTATCTGTTGTGCTACTAACAGATTAATAAACAAGAATATATTTTGAAACAAACGAACACTGTGTGAAGCTGCAAAAGGGAAGAAATCTATCTAAAAACATACAGATGTTCCTCTGATTCTGCTGACTTCTGAGACATTTCACACATGTTGCTTGTAATGAAGCAACTTGTGATATGCAAAACTCAACTATGCCTATTCAGCTGCCAATTTTTCAAAACAAGAAAGGGCAAGTTGTAATATATTTGCTATCTTTTTAGTGAAAAAAAATGCCACTGCCACATAAACAGACTGCAATGCAGAATGTTTTTCTTTAATTCAAGAAGAGGCAAGCTGAAATTTGCTTTGCAACATCAAGTGACTCCAAGGCAACCACGTTTGTATTACAAATGTCAAATCTATTATCTCTAGTTGTTGTATGTAGTGAAACTCAAATCCACTCTGCAAATTACTTACCTCAATAAATGCATAGGGAAATATCCCCCCAAAGAAGAATTAGACAGAAGAAAATATTTGTCTCTTTCACCTTATTATTGGTACTAACCATCATTTAAAATGTTAATATTAGTTACAATTATCTTCAGCCTCATTTTATAAATAATATAGTACCGTATATCTAAGATAACCATGGTACCTATCCTAAAGGGATATTTAAAAAGTGCATATCTATATATTTATACACGAATAGTATTTATGTTAATTATTAAAGCTTATCCAGTGATGATAAAATACATGTCAAAAACACATCTATGATGTACTTATTCTAAATATGCATTATCCAGTCTTTATAAGTGCGAGTCATTCTATAGCAGATTTCTCACTAAACCTATTTCCTGCCAAAGAAAATATATGAACTCAAATAAAGGGAAAGAGCAGGAAGAAAACATAACAAATTGCTTGTATTGTGATTGTCAGAATAAGGTATCTTTTTTCCAAATATTGTTTGATTTTGGCCCTTTTAAAATTATAGATCAGTGATGGCCAACCTTTTAGAGACCGAGTGCCCAAACTGCAACCCAAAGCCCACTTATTTATCGCCGGGTGCCAGATGGGCGTGGCCTACTGGGTGGGCATGGCAGATTGTGTGGGTGTGGCCAAGGTGGGCGTGGTCACCTCAATGTTGCTCATGGGGAGGGATGCCTCTGGGGGGGTGGGCAGAGTTGGGAGAGATCCAGGGAGTCTCTGGCAGGTGGGGCGATAGGCAAGAGGCTCATCCTGCGGGATGTGGTGAGGCAGGGCGGGGGTGCCATTGCCATGGGGCAAGGCAAGGGCTGGGGCGGCTGCTGCTTGACACCATTGGCCCCCGCACACAGAGGCCTACGAGCACATGGGGGCCGACGGTGTCCGTCAGCAGCCACAGCCTGCTGGCCCCTCAACTGGTGCATTCTGGGGCTCCGCAGCCTGCCGCCAGCAGTTCAAAGAAGCCGCCTCTGAGCTGGATGGCCGCTCGACAGCTGAGGAGGCGATGCAGTGGGTCGTGCCCAGGAAAAGGAGAGCATGCGAGGCCAGGAGGGACGGGACGGGAGAGGGGGGGAAACCAGCCGTGCCGGGATGCATCCAGCCACATGGGACCTTGGCGAGTTAGCAGGCGGCTGGTTGAAGAGGGACAGTTGCCATCTCCGGAGCATGGTACATGTGCCCACAGAGAGGGCTCTGAGTGCTGCCTCTGGCACCCATGCCATAGATTCGCCACCACTGTTATAGATTATCTAACCACATGGATTAAGAAAATAGAATCTAAGAAACTTCATTCTTTTGGGACAACCATTTCCTAATAAAAAATGTATGTAAAATTTTTCAGTAATTCTTGGTGTCTTGGTTAAGAAATACTTTTCAAAAGAAACTTTCTATAAACCTGGCACTTATACATGAGTTATTGACTAAATCTCACTGGTACCACACAGACAGGTAAAATCCAAATCTTGTATAGATTGGGAACTGCCATTTTAAGAGAACTGAATACATACATTAAAATGTATGCAGACAATATTCTCTGTCTGACTTAGTACTCTAACACTGGCAATATATCTCTCTAGTTTTCAATACAGTAGTGTTTTTTTCTAGAATTCTCAGTCTTATAACCCTATTTATTTTGATGTCAATGAACACAGGTTAAACATTTCCTCAGCTTGGGAATGTAAAAATAGTCTGTATTCAACCTCAGCTATTGTCTTCTGTTTATCAAATGAAGCAGGTCAATAGTTCCAATATCAAATTAAAAATAAAATATTAATGGGTTTCATAAGGCCTCATTACAAATATATAGTTGGCTCCATGTATAGTAACGCTGAAAGAATGGTTATAGTGTCTCTTATTAATTTCATTAAAAGGAACAAATCTGTATTTAATCAAAATTTTATTAAAAATGTCCACTGTAGTCTATCAACTGCTTTCCCCCACATCTGATGATATCACCATTCTTCATTTCAATATTGTGTTTAATGACCTCTTATAAAACCTGATTGTGTAAAATAAATAATCAAAGATTGGTCATTAGTCATCCAGCCTTCCATCCAGACTTAAAGGCCATCTCAATCACAAATTAAACTCTAGATAGCTTACAAAATGGAAAAATTAAAATAACAATATACCCCCCAAATTACCAAGCATTCTCATTGGGAAAAACAACAAAACAAACCACATAACTTGTAAAAAAAAAATTTTTTTAGCAGGGAACAGGTTCAGAATCTACCTTGCTCAGGGGCTGCTTATAGAACCAAACCTTCACAGTTTCATGGAAACATAGCTAAATTGAGATTGTATCGATTTCAGTAGGCACATCTACTGGGAATGCTGTCAGATCTTACTGGATGGGCAGGGGCAATCCATAAATATTTAGGCCCTAAGTTATGTAGGACTTGATAGGTGACAACCAACACCTAGAATTGCACCCAGAATTGCATCTGATCACTAATGCAGTTTGCAAACTAATGGTGTTAAGTGAGCAAAACAAATATGCTCATAGCTTCTTACACTAACACATCCCTGAACCTTCTGTATGGCCTTCAAGAATAGTTCCACGTACAGTGTATTGTAGTAATCCAAACAGGTGCTGACTAAGACATGGATAACCATAAAAAGGCCTCCCTATGTAGGAAAGATACAATTGGTGTGTGAGATCGATTTGTTCAAGACTCTCTTGGCCAAAGCTTCCACTTAATGAAACTCTAGGAAGACCCCCAATTTACATACAAGTTCCACTGAGGGAGGTGTAACTATCAAGATTTAAAGATAGTAAACCCAGTCATTAAAGCTTTACAGAAGGCTAACCTGTTCCACAGAGCAAGGGCTGCTGTAGAAAAAGCTTGTTTTCTAGTCCCTGCCAGCCGGCATTCTTTGGCTGATGTGATTTGCAACATGTCCATCCGATTTGATCTAATTGGATGGGTAGAGACTCTTGGAAGAAGGCGATCCCTCAGGTATTCTGGTTCCCAAGACATATAGAGCTTTTGTAGGTAATCACCAGAACCTTGAATTGCATCTGGAAACACACTGGTAACCAGTGTAGCTCATGCAGGGGTGATGGTACATGTACTGTATATCTGGCACCAGTTATTATCCGCACGGCTGCATTCTGCACTAGTTGAAATTTCCAAATAGTCTTCAAGGACAGCCCCACATTATAGTACTCTATTCTGGAATTTACAAGGGCATAAATTACTGTGAGCAGTGCCTCCCAGTCCAGGAATGGGCACAACTGGTGCACTATCTGAAGGTATGCAAAGGCCCTCCTGGCCATGGCTTTTTCAAGCAGGAGCTGGTCCTTCTCCAGGAGGATCCCCAAATTGTGCACTAGGTCTATTTGGGGCAGTGCCACCCCATCTAGAACCAAAGGTGGAAGATCCCTGTCTCCAGGTGGGTCCAAATACTCACTATCTTGCAAGGATTGAGTCGGAGTCCTTAGCAACCCCCAGATACTGGGATAGGACATCCATGGCATCACTCAAGGGGCCTGGGATAGAGATATAGAGCTGGTGTTGTCCACATATTGATGATATCTCACCCCAAACTGACGGATCACATCACCCAGTGAGGTGACTGTCACCTGCTCATCAATAGGAGGTGTGAGTCCAGGAGTGCAACCCCATCCAAAATTAAAGCTAAACTATTCCAATATTTAGGTAACCCTCATGTCTACATCCATGAGGTCTGAGAGGGATTTAATCAGATCCACTTCCTTCCCATCCAGGCTTAAATAGCCCCCAAGGCCCTAAGACAGAATCTCACAAGGTTCATTTGGTAGGACTTGTGTAGCTGCTATAATTGGATATCATCAGCATACTGAGGACAGAGAACCACAGACCTGCAGATGATCTTACCCAGAGGTTTCATATAGATGATAAACAAAAAGGAAACCTGCGTTATCCCACAAAATAGGCCCCTTGGACCTTGCCCAAGTCCCCACAAGCCAATAACAATAAAAACCGGCTCTTAAAGAAGGAGAAGAACCACTTTAAAATAGTTCCCCCAACTGGTCCAGTAGGACACCATGGTTGATAGTATCACTGCCATCATAGGTTCACCATAGGTCATGTCGAAGTGCAACCAAAGCTATCTCCATACTAAATCCCAGCTGGAGACTGAAATGGATTTAGATAATCCAGGATCCTCTTTAACTACAGTCCACTTTTTCAACAACTTTCCCTAAAGAAGGAAGACCAGAGACACCACCTCCTGATAGTACACAATAGCCAGCTTATTCACCGATATCCACACATCCACAGCAAGTAGAAAGGATTTCTATCTTGCAATATACCATGATTCCTCTTAAAAGAATAAACAGAACTTAATCGTTCTGATGGATCCAAAGTGCACCATAAGAAAGTCACAAGCTAGTCTAATTTGATTGGGGGGGGGGTCAGCTTCAGAGCTAAGATTGTGATCTGGCCAGTTATCTACTTTTAAGTTTTATATACTCCCTGGGATATATTGGGGCGGGGAATGAAGAACCTTTTTCATCAAGGGAATATTTCCTAAATTATCTTTATTTTACTGTGTTGTTAAAACATTCTTTGGATCAAGATCCATCACTCACAAAATTTTACAGCACGCAGAGTGCAAGTTGTACTGTATGAAATCCACTTGACTCCACCTGAAATTCTGTTCCTTTTCTCAATTTGAAAACTTTAAATGTTAAGTGATCCCCTGCAGCAGAAAAGTAGAAACCTAGAAGCAAAGCTTACCAAATTTCTCTTCCTGGGCAGAGCTTTTACAGTATTTCCCTGCTCCGAGAAAAAGCAAGAATAAGCTGCACAGTAGAAAAACAGCAAGCAGAAACTTGAAGGTGCACATAATAGATGACTTCTTCCTTTCAAATGTATCCTGTAGCAATCCAAGGCTTGACACTTAGTAATATTTTGATTCTTCCCCATTTGTAGCTAGAGGCAACTGACATGCTGCGGCAAACGGTGGCATCTTTGCTTCTCCTATCCTCGAGGAATGTATTCAAGTTAGATCTTGACAGCCTGAAACATGTTTTAACAATTGCCACAGTACAGAGTGTACAACCCTTGCCTGGTGGGCTGGCATGAAACCAATGTTCCAGACCAAACCTCTGCTATATATATGATTTGTTTGCCTTAAAGCAAGACTTGCATCTTGCAAACTTTCCCCACCTAAAATTCTTTGCCTTGACTTCTGCCATGTTTTAATGGATCTGGCAGCTCACACAGCTCTGTTTGCCTCACAAAATCTGGGAAGCGTGATCTCCATTTCTGAATAGCTTCTCTTCCTCTACTTGGGGATTGCTACTGGTTCTCATCGGAAGCTCAACCTAAAGAGCCAAAGAGCTTCTCGGCAGAGCCAAAAGGCTCTGAGTTAATCTCTCATCTACTCAATACAATTGCAATCTATCCGCAGTCTCTTGAGCTGGGATTTTTTATTATTTGTTTACTGCTGTAATGTTCCCACATTTTTCAATAGCTTTCCTGTAGTCTCCGGCTAAGTCTACTGCACAATAGACCAGGTGTGCTTGCTGCTAATCAGTTTATTATAAGCGTCTTTTTTTCCCCCTGTGCACCTCGATTTTTCTTTTTATTACTACAAAATACTTGCACAGCTGGTATTTATTCTTTTTATACGCTTTTCCTGACTGCTGGCTCAGACATTTCACAAGAACTGGTGAAAAGCTTTCCTTGATAAACAAGACATATTTCATTCCATATTCATGAGGCTATGTGCATTTTTACTATGTGCGTAAAATCTATTCAAACTTGCTGCATACAGACGTCATCCTCAAGTGAAAGGAATAATCAGTAATAGTATTTTTTCTGCATTCAATCTTTCTAAGCTTAGCTTTTTCTACTATAATTGTAAACACGTATACTTTTAGGGGTGGAAGGAAATCCAACCTGATTCATTTGAAAGCCTTTCCATAATATTTTCCTGGTAAGGTTTTTACAAGGGTTTTTACGCCGGATCTTACTTCAACTCTCCCTATCTGGGCTTGGGACCTCAAGCAAGTACAGGAGCATATAAAACCAAACATATTCCTGGAAGCAAAAATCACAAAATTTCATCTTACCTATTCCGGACATGTCATGTGATCAAGCTCACTGGAAAAAGCAATTATGCTTGTAATGGTCAGTGGTAAAAAGGAAGCAAATAGCCAAAAATCACTATGGCTAGATACCATCAAAAGCAACACCATAAAACAATTGAAAACTGTACAAGATTGGAGAGAAAGGAAGAGAGAGAGGAGAGAGAGAGAGAGAGAGAGAGAGAGAGAAGGAGAGAGAGAGAAGGAGAGAGAGGGGGGAGGGGGGAGCAACAAAGATGGTTAGGGGACAGGAGGATAAAACATATGAAAAACACTTGCAGGAATTGGGCATGTCTACTTTAATGAAAAAAAGGAGTGACATGATAGCAGTGTTCATATATCTAAAGGGTTGCCACAAAGAAGAGAGGGTCAACCTATTTTCCAAAGCACCAGGACAAGAAGCAATGGATGGAAACTAATCAAGGAGAGAAACAACCTAAAACTAAGGAGAAATTTCCTGTCAGTGAGAACAATTAATCAGTGGTTTGCCTTCAGAAATTGTGTGTGCTCCATCACTAGAGATGTTTAAGAAGAAATTAGACAGCCATTTGTCTGAAATAGTATAAGGTTTCTGCTTGAACACAGGATTGAATTAGAAGACTTCCCAGGTCTTTTCCAATTCTGCTATTCTGACATAGTTTTCATTTCTGGTTTGAAATTATGAAAATTATGTTAATTGTTATTATGTTATAATTAATGAATTACTCGTTATGTTCTGTTGAGGGCCTATCTGCTTCTTTCCTGAGCTTCAAAATAAATAATCAGACCCGAAAAAAGAGACTGGACAACCATTTGTCTGAAACGACATAGGCTCTCCTGCTTGAATAGAGGGGTTGGACCGGAAGACTCGCTTTCCACTCTGTTATTCTGTTACAATCATCTACCACCCTACAGCTATGCCCTCTCCCTATTAACAATAATTATTACAAATATGGCTATGAGGATAGTATTTCTTATTTGTTTTATTCATACACACATCCCCAATTATCAATTGTGATCATAAATGTTATATTAATATCCATCTTTTCAACATAAATGCCTATTTTTATGGCTTTGGAGAAATATGAAAATTTTAAAAAGGCAAGGAAATAATTTTTAAAAGGCTGATGTTTGGAATGAATGTTCTCTTTTGCTAAAGTGAACATTATCTTTTTGCCTAGAGATCAGTAAAGGGAGAGGCCCGGCTCCAGAATTTCTTGACCCCAACTATTGCATTTATTTAAAATTTTATATATTATTAAACTTCTCAATGTCTCCTGGGCTTTGCAGTATTAAAGTTAAAATATCAATAAAAAGAAAAAGATAAAATTAATCAAAGAGATAAAACTATCATTGTTCCTAATATTTATAAGCCAAGTAACAGTTCTCTCAAATGAAATACTCTGGAGAACAGCTGTATCTTAACTTCCTTTTTAAAAAATCCACACAGAGGATGCTAGTTAAATCTCTTGTGTAGTCTTTTTCCTATGACCAAGTATCTCCCTACTGGTCTCCTCTCTCCTAAACTTCATACCTAGGGGAAATTCTTAATATTCTTAGATGACATGTGCAGTCAGAACTGGTTTGTTCTATTTAAAGAAGACTGTCCTGGAGATATCTGGAGTCAAGCCGAAAAGTACTTTATAGTTCAAAACCAACAATCTGAATTGTATTCAGAATCCTACTGGAAGCTAATTGAACATCCACAATATCAGAGTTAAGTAGCTATAGAGGACAAATCATTTCACACTAACTGTAACTTCAAAATAGCCTCCAAAGGCAGAACAAATGTAGAGTACATAATAGTAGTCTATCCTAGAGTTCATGAGGGCACAAGTTACTATTGTAAGGCATTCAATAGGAACTACCAACTAGTGTACAAACCAAAGCTTGATTGAACTAATTCAGACAAGTCGTGGAGATCAATATTTATTGAAACTGAATAGAATGATCTTTTCCATGTAGAAGAAAAGTGAAATGAATCCTGCAAACGTCAGAAGGAAGAGAACATTAATGCAAGCTCTCTTCACTCTCCCTGCTGACAGGGGGAGGAACTGAACCCTTCTTAACACTGTGTCTCCTTCTCCTACTTTTCACAAGCAATCCAGAAAGCTACCATGATTGATGGTATTAAGAGTAACTATGAGTTCTAAGAGGATCAGGAAGAACATACTCTCCCCGGCAAAAAAAATCAGGGTCACAATAAAACTTGACAAACATACTATGATTCATATCTTTTGGTGCAGCTTACCTAATTTCTCTTAATTGCCCTTAAACATCCAAAAACATTTTCTGTATGTTGACTGTTCTACACACATTTACTTAGAAGCAATTTCACTTATTTGTAAGGAAACCCCAAAATTTTATTTGCTGTTCAGTACCTGGATTATTGGAACTGAAACAATAAGACAAGGAAATTCCTGGAGAGGTACAATGTGGTCTTATTTGATTAAAACTGTATGCTTTCTGAAGATACACGGGGTCTTTTTGTATTTTGTTATGATGTTGCAGCACGGCTACTAATATGAACCAATACTATATTGAAATAGGATAATTATCTTTAGAGTATACCATTCCTAAGAGGAGCCCAAGTTGTGCCAACAAATTATATACAAATATTAAATTGACTTTCTAAATATTATCAGTTCTAGAAATTTTATCCTAATTTAACTTATTTTATATATTTAAAAAAAATATCAAGATGTAACCCAAAAATCTCATTGATTTCTGAGGAAACATATATAAGAGCATTGTATAAAAATGAACAATGAAAAAAAGCTTCCATAAAAATGCACTTTTAACTTTTTGGGAAGTAAATATGTTTTGTCTTTTCCTACTCCATCTCAATCAAGTATTTAAGATGGGACAGAACTGCACCCATACAAAAATAACATAAAATGACTGAATTGAATGCTACCAATAACCTGCTGCTCCAATTCAACGGGAAGACAGATAAATCCATTACAGAAGACCCATGGCAACAGGTTATACATGTTTTGCAATACCAAAACCTGTTTAATGAAGTTGAACTTCAAATACTACTATAAAACTTTATCCCTAGATAAAAAACACACCTGATGCATGTTAGCAATTTGCTATTTTATTATGTTCTGCCAGTGACTTACTTATTACAAACACATTTAGTGCGAATTTCTATTCTGCCTTTATAAAATCAGTAACTTTGCTACAACCCTTTCAATTCTTCAGAGGTGCTATGTAAGATTTTATTTAACATTTATAATTTTGGAGATATAGCTAAAGGAATAGATAAAAACAACAACAACCAGGGAGACAAAATAACTAACTAGTTCAGGAAGGAATTTCTGTTGGCTTCAGCAATAAATATAGCCCCCAGCAATTTTCTGAAAGCAATTATCTAATCTAAACATACACATAAAAGTGAAAATTAAAAAAGACAGGCTAACACATTTATTCAAGAAACACTTTCTAATGCATCAAACGCATGGGAGCCCAACTTAATCCATTCATAGACTAAACTTAAATGCCAAGTCTTGCAGTTCCTCCGCAGTGTAACCCTTACAAGGAGAAAGGGAAAGTCATGTAGAGATCAACAAATGTTAACTTGTTTCACCTTTTCTGCTCCTTCCACTCATTATAAATAAAGAGTTTGGCTTGCTCCTTCCCCTACAAAACACTTGACAAGCTACCAGTATTTTAAAAGTTTCTCACATCTGGGAACATGATCTCTGTTATCCTGTCATCTGATGACAAGGAAACAGCCACTGTGATCTCAGCCTCCAGGAATGTCTTCAGTTCCCCCTGAGTCTTTTAACTCAGAGTCATGTTTATCTCTATTAAAAATCACAGGAAAGATTTTTAGAGGTCACTTGATCCTGACAGCCCAATTTTCTCAACTAGTGAGCACTCTTTGAGCTGCCTCTCTGGCTTCTGAACATTAGACATTGCTCAAAAATTCTCAAATGTATCCTTAAAGACCGTGAGTCGTACTTTAAAAATGCATAAATAAAATTGGAAGGTGAGTTTCTTAGATAAACTATCATGAAACCTTGATTTAATTCACTCCTGTTTAGCAGATTTTGGATGTGACTAAAGCTCTATATAAATAGGCCACATCTTGCAAAAAAAAAAAAAAAACACACACACACACACAATTTTTTTTGCATCTCAAGAAGTATAAACAAGGCATTTAAATGTAGATAAATTTTACCTTAATTCTACAATATGCCTTACACTATGGCTTCATGACACAAATCAAATATAGTAAATACAATAAATCAAAGCTGTAACGCACTTTCAAATTTAATGAATATTTAGGTTTAACAGGTTTCCTCCACCCCAAATGGTCTGTTAAAATGTGGTTTCATTATAATACGTCCAATATCTTGATATTATACATTTTTAAATGTTTTTGCTGAGTATTTGACCCATGTTTGGACAACAATATCAAGGCCCAGGAAGGCAAATTCCAAATAATGTAACCTGTAAATATGACATCAGAGTCTTGATGTCAACACATGCGCAAACACTTGAGTTGCAAGTGCATGAACCTGCACATCAGCCCTCCACTTGCATGGCCCGGTTCCCCTCTTCCCCCCCCCCAGCTGGACTGCCAAGAAGATTACCTCTTTGATTCCAAAAGACCATTGTCTAATTCAGAGATCCCCAACCCCCAGGCTGCAGCCCACTACTGGGCCATGGCCTAATTGGAACTGGTCAGCGCAAGCAGCAGGCTGCAGCAAGCAAATGCATGCAGCTCAACATGAGTGCCAAGCAGGCTGGTGTGTGTGCACAGCTCAACTTGCGCAAGTTGAGTTGCAAGTACATGCATGTGCACGCCAGCCCACTGCTCCCGCATGCACATCAGCCCTCTGCTCGCACGGCCCAATTTCCCTCTCCCCCCCCCAGCTGGGCCGCCAAGACACAAAAATTGGGGACCGCTGGTCTAATTGCTACAATGTATGATGCATGCTTTACCAAACAGACCTCAAGTTTAATGATGAATCTTTCCAACTTTCTAATTCCTCAGAATAATTATTTCCAAAAGTGCAAATACCTGTATTTATGACAAACAAAAGTGCAAATACCTGTATTTATGAATGATGGCATTAAATAATCTCCCATCTCGCCAACAGGTAGTGAAGTTTTCACAACGAACTCCAGCATAACCTTCTGTTATCTGTTGCGTCCAAAGAAGCAATCGCTCTTTAGCAGACATATCCTCTGACTCTCCAGTAACATGGATATCAGAAATCTGTATGAAAATAGGATAAATCAGTCAAGTGAATACAGCATAAAATGATTAATAGCAATACAATCAGCCACACCTCATGTTTTCCCCACTCCACTAATATTAGAGTCGAGAAAATAACATTACTATTGAAGAGCTGAAATAACTCCAAGTTATTTGGGATAAAATCTCCAAATGGCACAGATACCTTTGCAAGATTTCCTCGAGAAAGCAGTTATACCTGGAAGAGTTAATGTTAAAAGGAAAGCAAACCACCAAAGCACATGATGGCTGGACACCATCAAAGCTGACCCAAGCCACAGCATAGAACAACTCAAAGAAGTAGTGCAAGATCAGAAGGCATGGAGACACCTGGCCCACAGAATCCCCAAGAATCGAACCCGATTGAATGGATAACATCATCATCTTCACCTTAGCAAGAAGCCTTGTAATGTAACAGAACTGAATCAAGAGCCTCCACTCTACTGTATAGGCATACTCTTCATTTAGTGACCAAGTTCTGTTCCAGGAACCAAGCCATTAAGGAAAATTGTTGTTAAGAAAACACAGCAAAGCTCAAGATACAGATGCTGCGAAGAACACAGGTTGCGGCTGTCTCATTCAGATAAAGTTAAGTTATTCTCTATTGTTACTCCGACTCTGGCATGCATTGTTGTCAGATGCACCAAATTTGGTCAGAAAATGAATTTTTTAATCACAGTTTATTAGTGCTGTATTTGCAAACAGTCACTAACTGAGATGGTCACTAAACGAGGAATGGTGTAGTACGGAAATGTATTAATTCAAGTCTATTCCTGGGTGGATAGTCACTAGGAGTCAAATGGTATATGCATTTTTATTATTATCAACAGATGGCCCCTAAGCTGATGTTTCCATCAGATGGAAAGCACAATGAAATCCCCCTATTTTTTGTCACCTAATTTAAGAGCACAATTAAGATAAAATACATTAGGGCATAAGAACAAATAATAACAAGGAGCAGTAGGCCTAAAGAATGTACTGGAACATTATCTTGTGAGAGCAAGGCAATTGGAACAGTGCCAACAATATATGATAACATGAAGTAGAAAAATATTTTTGGGTAGTAATTTCCTGTCTTTTTAGAAAACCAGAGTGAACCACTCCACCCACCCCTCAAGTTTTTATAGCATCTTTTGATGATAGCGTAAGAACACCATTATTTTCAATGGTTCAAATGAAGTCCTTTGAAGATGAAAGAAAAGGGGATTCTGAAATATGTAGCTAAGAAATAGGTCATTTGTCTGTAGAGATTTTACTGCTTTAAAATATTCAGGAGGATTTCTCATTGGAAAAAATAGGATCACTTCAAAGCTTTCAGCCTGCAGCGGCTAACAGAACAGGAGAAAAATTACATTAAAATGTTTTTTTAAGGTTTTAATTTTTTATCTGCTAAGTGACAGCACTTAGAAGACTACAACTGATCTCCAATAGATTAGGTTAGTGTTTAGGTGGAAGATTACTAGGAAAGTTAGGATTGAAGGCTAGATGGACAAATTGTAATAGCAGCCCTCCAAAAGACAAGGACAAATCATTTCTGTTCTGATGCCAAGAAAGTTGCATGACTAAGTTATGAGAAGTCAAACTTCCCTTAAAGATGATTTACTTTTACCTTTATGTGAACAGGGAGATTTAACCTCTGGCAAGCATCAAAAGTGAACAACAATAACAACAACAATTCTTTCCTCTTTCTCACTCCCTAACATGTATTTAGAAATACACAATCTTTGCTATAGGAAGGATGATCAAATACAAAATGTCTAAATCAGTTTTAGGGAGCTAGTTTGGTTATATGTAGTAGTAGTAATAATAATAACAACAACAACAATAGTTGGAAGGGACCTTGAAGATCATCTAGTCCAACCCCCTGCTCAGGCAGGAAACCCTACAACATTTTAGACAAATGGCTGTCTAGTCTCTTCTTAAAAACTTCCAGTGTTGGAGCATTCACAACTTCTGGAGGCAGGTTGTTCCACTGGTTAATTGTTCTAACTGTCAGGAAATTTCTCCCTTATGCCTTTTTAATATAGTTAACAGCATAACCATTCCCCTATATTCTGACAAAATCTGAACTGAAAGAAGCATCTTCTTTACTGCTCACTGCAGTAAGAAATGGACTAAACCTTTGGCATACTTTACAATTGAATGACTTTCAACAACTGTGTACAGTATATCAGAAACAACACAGAAGAACCAGTGCACAATTGCTTCCTCTTCATAAGTGACTTTTGGAAGCAGCGGAATTCTCAAGACTGTCAGTTACCTCTGCATTGAGTCAGGGAAATATGATGCACCAGCAACACAAAACAAAATAAAGGAATCTGAATTTAAACTGTAGTTGCTAAAGATTTATTAGGGTTCCAAGCCCAAGCTCATGAAGTGGACTGCATTTCCAAATGTCGCTACACTACTCTTCGTTCTCACCCCTACAACAGTCTTCAATGCACAGGGATCATCTTTCATCTTCTTTCATACAATGGAAGATGATCATCAGAACTTCATACAATTAAAACCAGGTCTTCCACCACTGACCACCAACAGCAAATGGAAAACGCAGGAGAATCACATTAGACCAGTGGTTCTCAACCTTTTTAATGCTGTGACCCCCCCCCCCAACCGGTCGTAAGTCGAGGACTATTCAACCGGTTGTAAGTTGAGGACTATTCAACTGGTGCAGCACCGTTTGCAGAATGGGACTTTTGGCGGGCTCAGCAGGGCAGAGACAGCCTTGACAATTCCTATTGGCTTTTGAAAGCCAATAGAATTAGACTCTATTTAAGAGAGTCTATTTTACTGGCTTTCAAAAGCCAATAGAATAAAAGGGAGTAGCACAGCTAAGGAAAAGGGGGAAAAAATGGCGGACTGTGTTGTTTGGCAACCCCCGTGAAATGGTCGTTCGACCCCAAATGGGGTCCTGACCCACAGGTTGAGAACCACTGCATTAGACCATATTCCTTCACAGGTAGAAAAACCATTGCTCTCTTTCTACCTCCAGAATTCTTACATTTTTGTACTCTATCCAAAACGATGCTCCAAGCAAGGGATTGGGGGGGGGGGAGGAGGAGAAGAAAGCTGGGTGAGGAATTAAACTCTAGCTTTTCTTTTCCTACCCTCCCTAGTCCCACAGATTTATGGGAGAGAAGGAAATATGTCTGCGAACAATTGGTTAGATTAGAAGAATTAAACAAAGCCCTGCCTTTTGCTGATATATTTGACTGGCTTCAGCTCTCTTCCCTCTCTCAACTCATCAAAAGCCACAACAGTAACAAAACAAAAAATTAATTCTTTTGCATAAGTGATCCTTTATATATTTCTTTCTGGTTCCTTAACATAATCTTTCTCCTAGCTTATTTATTGGGAGCTAGGCCTATGAGAGAGATTTGAAAAGGAGATTGTTTTCTTTTAACAAGCATGATTCTGATAAGCTACTTGAAACATTGGAGGGGGGGGTTCCGCCATGGAAATCTGGGAGGCACATGATTAAATTATAATCTTGAGGACAGCAATAATAGCTCATCTGTTGGGTAGCAAGGTCCAACAGAAATCTCAGAAACACAGAGAAGCACTTCCTAGTGGCAACAGCTGTTCAACAGTGTGGCAGATTACTATGGGAGATGATGGACTCTCATTTTCAGCAGAAACTAGTAAGTCAGTGTTTCCCAAACTTGACAATTTTAAGGCATGTGGACTTCAACTCCCAGAATTCCACAGCCAGCGTTGCTGGCTGTGGAATTCTGGGAGTTGAAGTCCTCATGCCTTAAAATTGTCAAGTTTGGGAAACACTGTAGTAAGCCATTCTTGGGGATGCTCTAAGCATGGTAAGTGTTAAGTGTAAATGTGTAAGTGTGCACTTGGCAGTGGGTTGGATTTTGTGATCCCCAAGATTCCTTCCAATCTTTACATTCCATGATTCTAATTCTATAATCCCCTCTGACTTATCCTGAAGCAAAAGGATAAAAAAAAAAAAAGTTTCTCTCGCCACAGGAAAATGCTGTACATGTTACTAACGGATACAGTTGACAAGGCACAAGCATTCAGGATGCACTTTGCAACTCAAGAGGTATCTGAAGGGTAGTTTAAACACATTCATAAATCTTTGCCCTTTGATCACTTCATCATAAAACCATGCACTAATTCACTACTGCCCTGAGACTGAGACAGGATTCAGTTTCAGGTATCACTTGGGCAAGGGTTAAGTCACATGGACATGATTCAGCTCAGATCTTTGGAGCAAAGTACAGAAGGAATGGCTCTATACAAAGGCCAAGCCCAAGGTATTTACTTTGTAGGAAAAGACCATGCTGAAAAAGAGAGAGATGGCTTGAAACAAAAAATGTATATGACTGAAGAAGTGAGGGGGTTTTGTGTTGCTTTTGTTGTGTCCATTCAGGAACAGGGTATTTCTCATCTTGGAATTAAATACACGTAACTATTGCACAAAGTACATTCACTTCAGTGTTTTGTGCCTAAAAGCTAACAGTACAAGAATAATTGAATGAGCACATATGAAAAAAAAATGTATTACGGTTTACTTCAGAGGAAGAAAACATTGAATTTTATATTATTTAATAAATGGAAGTTTGACAAGAAGGAAAAAAAGCTTATCCATTAGCATATTGTTGTCAAATTTAAGAAAAAAAAAGTCATTTAAAAATGCACATTGGGGAACCAAAACCTTAATCTTCCTTTCATATATAGGTTACATATGACAGCAAGCCCTGCGTGCTACTCTACTCTCATTCTAAGGGAGATGGGTTTTTTTTTTTAATCAAAATGTGATGAACAAATAAATATGAAGCTTAATGAGATGGTAACAACAGCATAGCCAAAATCCCCTCAGAACTGAAACTTACACAAATTTGGGGTGCACAGCTTTTGCACTGTACTCCCTTATGTAAAACAATGCATCCAATAAGCTCAGTAAACACAATTTAGTTGAAAAATATTCAAGGTAACTATTTTTAAGAGGGGCCTTCTCAAAAATATTCATGTGGCTATTTTTCAAAATATAAAAAAATGCATTGGAACAATTTTTCCAAATCTCAGTAAAACACTACAATTAGGATTTTTAATTTGATGGAATGTTCAGCCTGCAACAGCCAACAAAAGTTTTGCTAACTCAAATTAAATATTCAAGTCTTTGTTATTTTCTATGTTTGCCTGTCACTTTATACTGGGTTAATTCTGCAGCATATTTACCTTGCTCCTGTTGTGTAAAATGGTGGAAGTTGCATTTTCCACTGAAAAAGGCAAAGCTTCAGAATAAGGATATACTTGCTGTGAACATTTCTGAGCGTGAAATTCCAATAGATGCAAATTGTATTTGTTTTTCCATTCTGAGGCATCCCCCACAGTTCTAAAATGATCTTTGTTTAATGCATTATCTCCAGGCTGTTTGCTTGACTTGGGCTCTTTTTTCAAATGAAGCAGTTCTTTGTTTTTTTGGAATGCTAACTGTCTCAGGTTCCCATCAGAGAAATATTCCCTCTCCTTTTTTTCTGGATTTATCCCTATTTCTTTCAGCAACGTTTTTCCTTTCACTTCTGCCTCACCAACAGTTCTTTTACAAGCATCATCTCTCGTGCATGAATCACTGATGGCTTCTGTTTTAAGAAGATCAACTGCAACTTTGCTACTCACAAACCGGTCAGTTCTTTCCGTCAAAAACTTCCGTGTAACAGACTTATCCAATGACACTTCCTGGGAATATTTGGCTCCCTCTGTAGAAATCTTTGTTTTGCTTTCTTCTTTTCCACTTTTTTTCTTACTCTTTTCAGGGGGCTTTTCTTCCCATCTCCTTCGAGCACTTCTCGCTAAGAACTTTTTTTCAGGAGACCGTTTTGGAGGACGTAAAGGAGTTCTTGCAGGATCCAAACTCTTTTCTTCTTTGTCAGTCCTGACACATCCATAGAGATTCCCCATTTGGTTCAGAATGTCTCACAGCTCCCCAGATGTTGCCTTTTCATTAGGCTGACCTGAACATAAATGTTTCCAGATAGATACAGACTTTCTGCTAATAGCCTGATTATCTTTTAGCCTGCAACCCCGTCCTCAGGATGTAGCCATCTTGCTTATGAGAAATGCATACGCAATAAATATTGTGGCACTGTTCCCAGGCTGGGCCTGTGTCTGATTAGACACTAAGGCTTATTTCTGGCCACCAATCCTCTTAAGCAAACATCACAGCCTCAGCACTAAACTGGAATGCCAACAGCATTCTGCAGAAATGACATAATATATATCAGCAATAAAAGGTTCTGTGTAGAACTGAACTTTATCTCACTACGAACTGAAACAAAAAGCCAAAACCAGTTTGAAGCTCTTAACCAGCATTTGAGTTCAAGAGCAAATGCCACCATATATAAAAAGACTTGATTCAAAAGATAACTTATAAAACCTGATCATTGTTAATAATGTGAGATAATAATAGATTTTTTCCCCTCCAAGGAATTTTTAAAAATGTGAAGATTAAGAAAGTACTTAATGAGAGTCCAGACAAAAGGATTTTAATATCTGACTGTGGTCCAAACTTCTGCAAGAAAATAATACCATATGCAAGGTTTAGAAAATTAGTTGTATCCTGAATATGTTTCAGGGCACTGAAAGTACCTCCTTGTAGTTTAGTGCCCCAGTATTTTACTTATTTGTATCCCGTATTTATTATTTTCACAAATAACTCAAGATGGTGAACATACTATACCCAGCACACCTCCCTCTTTCGATTTTCCTGACAACAACCACCCTGTGAAATGGGTTGGGCTAACAGAAAGAGTGACTGGCCATAAAGTCACCTAACTGGCTTTCATGGCTAAGGCAGGACTTGAATTCACAATCTCATACTTTTTAGTCTGGTTAAGTTAAGTTCATCTGGCAAGGTATTCTCTACATTAGAAGTCCTACCTTTCACAGAATAACATGAGCATTTTTGAGGTATGTCAGGAGCAACATAAAAATATGTTGAATGCAACACAACAGATAAATGTGTATGATAAAGCAGGCAGAGGCAAGTAAAAGTATGAATGAGTACTGAACGAATGTGCACTGGATAGAAGCATAATCGATCAGTACAAAAGAAGAACACTGAATTGGTTTAGTCATATCGACAGAATAAATGAGGATCAAACCACACAATATATGAAGACTGAATGGGTCACCCTAAAAATTCATCATCACTGCTTAATGTAATTTACAAAATGCATAATGGAAAAAAAATGAGGGCCCAAATATTCACAACAGTCATATTGTGAATATTTTGGAGCCTTCTAGCTTGTACCAAATATTCTGTACAGTAACAGTAATATCAATATAGTGACTTGATAAAGAGAAAAAATACAAAAATTATATCTATATTTTTGGAGTGGCAATAAGCGGACTCTGTAAACCACTTATAGAGGGCTGTAAAGCACTATGAAGCGGTATATGCTATTGCTACATAATGGTATATGTCATTACTTCATTTAATATCCAACACTAAAGACTAAACCAAATACTAAGATACATATTGTAAGCTATCTGAAAAAAAAACTGTGTGTATAGAAAATTAAGAGAAGAAACCCCACTTCAGCGAATCAAAAAATGAATGAAAATTGCTCAGAAATGAAAAGTGTTTTTTCTTGCTGAACACTTCTATTTCTTCAATACTCTAAAAATAATAGGAAGATACTATTATTATTCAAAGAAGAATCATAATACTAGAATTTTTTCCCAGAATATTTTTTATTTATAATATAAGTGGACTCTTAAAAAATACAGGTTAATCAGAAGGTTTTACTTTGTAGACAAGGAATAAAATGGGAATATGTAATCCTTAGGAGGCGAGGAAGAGGCCATCACTTCCCAGTTCATTTAATGTCTCATTCTAAGGGATTGGGAGGAAGAAGTGAAGCAAAGAAGTAAGAAAATATTTTATAGACAGACAAAATGGTCTGCCCAGGAATGTGCTCTTCTGATCTGTAACAGAAACTTAGGAGCTCAGGAACTGAAACAGCAAACAGGATGGAGTTGACAGTTATATATTTATAGTCTCTTTACCTCTGCCTGTTTAAAGTATAAATGGAACTATCATTCCATGCTAAAGCCAACAGGAGTAAGACTCCCTTGGTGCATCAAATCGGCTTCCCTTTAGAAAAAATATCAAGCTTTTGCTTCTGTAATTTGCAGCTAAACTGGCAGGATTCTCCATTGCTTTCTAGTGAGACAAAGCTGCCATTCCCAATTTACAATAAGTACTATTATGTACACATGTACAATATATTCTATTATTCTTTGTTCCAGATTAATTGAACACGTGTCACGTCCAGCGCTCTCACTTCCACTATTCATCTTTCAAACACAAAAAACAGTAACTTCAACAGGAAGACTCAAAAAGTCAGTATAAATTCCTGATTTATAATCTATACTAGGAATTCTCAAACTCAACATCTGGGGATGATTTTATCTCGATTGAAAACATTTTGCCACTTACTTAAAGTGCCCATTTATGTATTTTTTTATGATTTTCCTATTAGATGCACAGCCTAGTTTTGTTCTGGCAATGTTCAAAGCGGCTAGCAAAATGTAACACAATTTTTAATAAAAACAGTTTGCAAATATATGTTAGAACAGCAATAAAATAATTACTGAAATCATACTAACAGTTCAAATCCTGGCAAAAGAGTTGAGAGAGTAGGGATCAAGCATATCTCCCAAGGGAATGCCAGAAAGATGAGACCTAAACCATACATTAAAAGAACCCTTCCTGTTGACCTTAACAACGGCACAGCTTCATAAGAGGAGATACAAACTCATAGAAAGGTCAGAATCTAAGCTACTCAGGGCTTAAAAAGTCAATGCCAACATATTGGGCACAATAGCCAACTGCCAACCAGTGCAAAACTTTCAGTACAGGCATTGTATGGTTCCTGCACCTTGCATAGTTAGCAGCCTGGCTAAATATATGATAGCTTATAAATGTACAAATGCCCAGGTTACATGACAGTTTATTCAATAAAAAACTATTGCTTTTCTCCTTTATAGAATGGAGAGAAAACCCTCTCTTTCAAGGAAGCACTGATCATTTATCTTGACTAGGAATTATACCCATCTTGGATGACTCAATAAACCAAAAAAAAAAAAAAAAAATGAAGGTCAAAATCTACATACCCACTCTAGAACTCTCATTTTCTACATATCCTCTCCACGCTCACATCTTTGAGATCTAGATCCCCCAAAGAATCCATTATAGCAGGATGAGCAGCTACCAAAGTTAGATCCTTATGGCGTGCATCAATACTGGAGACCAAATTTAGACAGAACTGCACCACAAAGAAAGACACCTTTTTTTTCAGACCTTGCTCCCAACTATTCCAGTTCTCTCCCTCAACAATCTGCTAAAAAAAATGCTGCAGAGTGCAGAAGGGAAAAGATGATGCACAGCAGAGAAATGCAATGATGCCCTATTGTGTATGGATGCAACAGAGGAAAATGTCTAAGTCTTTTTTGATTGGCAAGCAGTTCAACTGGGTTTTCATTATTTCATTCACAATAACAGTCTCAAAAATTATTCCACTTGGTTGCAGCTGATACCCCCCCCCCCCCCGCTTAGTAAGCTAAAGGACCTGACCTCCCATCACAAAAAGGAGCAGGGCATCTAGAATTAATGCTATTAATAGTCTGGAAATCAGGACACTGAAAATATTACTAACAAAAGTTGTAAGAAATTGCCCAAGCATATCATCAGAAACAAGCAATTGAGCAATTACATCAAGCAATTTAGCATTTCTCCTCTCTTGCACAGGTTTATCCTGGCCAGGAATCAGGATTCACTCATCAGGAAGCGATCTATCAATGACAACAGAGACACAGGATTCCTCTAATGGACAGAACTTTTTATGTACTCAATCAGACAGGCAAATCTTGAGACCTCAGATTTTGGGGTTCTACAAAAATGCCACCAATTAGTAATTTTTATTGTGAGGTAAGGAGAACATTAAACATGTAAATTAAGAACAATCGTTTGTAATTGTTAAGGTTTGGGACTTCCACTGGGGAAATCCAGGTTTACCCAACCTAAGCCAAGGGAAACCACCCTCTCTTTCTCAGCCCAAACTATGTCACAATTTTGTTGTTACCGTGAGGAAAAATCGGAGAAAGGAGTGCTTTGTACACTACCTTGAGGTCAATATAAGAAGGAGGGATGTATATCAAATAAACAATGAAATTTAATCACATTTAATATAATGTTAAAGAATTCACATTACATTTTTGGGTGCTCCATCACTGGAGCCTTTTAAGAAAAGATTGGACAGCCATTTGTCTGAAATGGTCTAAGGCAGTGGTGGCGAACCTGTGGCATGGGTGCCAGAGGTGGCACTTGCCCTCTCTGTGGGCACACGTGCTGTTGCCCTAGCCTCGCCTCCCCCATGACCCCCTCCTCTCCAGCAGCCCCCCTGAAGGAGAGTCACCCCTGAGCATGGCCCACGCGCAGCCAAGGACATGGCAGCCAGGCAGCGTAGACAAGATTCTGCCCTCACGCCCCATCGTGCACAGTTAATGCTGCAGGGCGCAGGCAGAGGGTGTGGCCACTATAGCACTGCTGGGCTACCTGGGTGATCTGTGGCAGGCCCTGGAGGCGGTGAGTGACCCTGCGGGCAGGCGGGGTGGGAAATGGGGGGGCAGAGCGGGGGAAGGGCAGGGGGTGGAGTGGGGGAGGGGCCAGTTTTTGGGCACTCGGTCTCTAAAAGGTTTGCCATCACTGGTATAAGGTTTTCTGCTTGAACAGGGGGTTGGACTAGAAGACCTCCAAGGTCCCTTCCAACTCTGTTATTCTGTTAAATATAATTTTCTCTTTGGCAGATCTTTGAGGAAGCTGTTGCTCCACTAAATGGCCTTCCTACCCAATTCTGGCCTCTGCCAATTCTGGTCTCTGCTGCCCACATGCAGCATAGCACCGTGCAACCTCCACTGTATAGGGAGGCCGAGGAGCAGATCGGCCGCGTCTCCTTCCTGAACACAGCCTCCTTTCCACACCTTCAGGAAAACAAGGGGAGGGAAGTAGAGCACAGGACGATTTAGGGGATGGGGGAGACCCCAGGAGGCTCAGGGCAGGCCACGTGTAAGCTGGGGAGGTGCTGCAGTGCAGGCCTGGGCTAAGTGCAGGCCAGGATCTCCCCCATCCTGAGATACCGCATGCTCTGATTTAACTACTGCAACAGAGAAAGCTGAGATTGGGGTTGTTAACTGAGGCAATCATTTGGTCACCTCACTTAAGTACTGTCATGACTTGTGGCAAAAATGGGCAGGCTCCATTACATTCGTAAGTTGAGGTCTATTGTAATAAAGCAAACATTGAGAGAATACATGGTAAGAGACCATATAAAGAGAAAGCAAAATATACCATTTCAAAGGTTATGCATAAGCTGTCCTTTCAAACTGCAGTCTAACAGAATTCTATCACTGAAGTTGCCTTCCAAACACCTCTTGTCCAATACCAGGCTAATTGCCACTATTAGCTGAATGACACCAGCAGGTAAAGTTTCAATCTTGCTACTATTGAAATAATAACTTGGCTCTATTATTTGTTCTAAGCTCATAAGCAAACATTTGCTTTTGTAAGTAAAAAAAGAAAAGACAAATCTCTAAATTATGGATCTAGGTACAGTTGCTAAGAGTATGAGGGACTGCCAGATGAACCAATCATTCTGTCCTGGCCTAGATAAAGGAAGACTAGTCCCTTGAAGTGAAATTCAGTAAGCAATTATTCACATATTTGGGAGAGGCGGTGAAAGTATTTCCCCTTTCTAGTTCCTGTATTTCTGACACAAGTCAAATAAATCTATTTATTATATACAATGGAGATAACATAAATAATAAATTAGAAAAAGTTGAACAGGTTGAAGAAAATAGAAGACAGAAAATAAATGGACAGTACTGATCACGTGGACAAATTTCTATCAATATAAGACAAAAACAATTATGCATAGCTAACAAAGAGCCATTTATTCTTCTTCTAACCAGCACTTTATAGAAACATATTCAAAAGCAAATCATTTATAAAGCCCCTGAGTGTATACTCCCTTACTGATAGTCCTTCTTTAGCTACTGCCTTGTTTAGCAACCATTTGCAGTTATGACAGTGATGAAAAGTAACTTTACAGATCTTGGCAGGTCTGTAAAATAAAGGAAAGCTGCTGTACAATCATAAGCACAGTGACAGTTTCACTTAGCAACTGCTTCATTTAGCAACCAAGTTGCCAATCACAATTATGCTCAGTAAATGAGGATGAGCTGTACCTTGGAAATTATGGGAAACTACAATAAGCTATTCCAGCAGCTTTTTCCATCTCAGCTTCACAGAAATTCAAGTAAGCAAATAAGTGGGGAATAGAAATAGCAAATGTTTTCATTACAGACAATGGCTGCACCTGGATCTAATCAATCTAATAACATCCAGCTGCAAGAACAAGTACTACACAGATAATTTAACACAAGGCACTTCCATCTGAAACAATTTACACCATATATTCAAGAAAGGTTTTTGTAGCAGAACCTACATTAATGCAAAAGCAAATCTAGTATATTTTATCATGCACTAAAACTTCCAGTAGAACTTTGGAATACTAGTGACTACTGACTCTAAAAATTCAGAGATGTGAGACAAAAGATAAGGTAACAGAGTAATTGGTCCAAGGCCTAGCTATTATATCAAACTGCACTGGGGACAATATATAACAAAAGCAGGGGAGGGAGGAAATACAGATACAAATGGACAAAGTGAACTCAAAGTTGCCTTAAAGATATGTCTTTCCTTAATTGAAATCAAACTACAGCTGAATTTTACACAGCTTGAGCCTCTCTTTGCCTTTTTGCAATCCCTAAGACTACTACTCATAAATTATCAAATTTAAGTTGCCTTGAATTTTATCTGAAAGAAAAAAAATCAAAATATTATATAGGTATCCAGGAGCTATAGCAGACCAATGTAAAAGGAGATGGGAGAATGGGAAAATACAGTATAAGAAAAAATATACCCTTTGAAAGGCTTTTTAAAATGACAGCTCACTATAATATGACAACTTCCAGAGAGAATAGCTTTTCACATCCTAGAGCTGAAGATAAAATTGCGGGAGTTAAATAACTCTATCTCAAGAATTCTAAGACGATCAACAACTGATCTTTCACCTGGCACTTTAAATCAAGAGCAGATTCAAAATGACTATTCATATATATATACATATGTATATGTATATGTATATGTATACGTATGTATATGGAAACTGCTTCTAGACTTTGTGTTTGAGGTAGAAAAAAAATGAAATTTTGATTTTGGGTTTTACCAATTAGATAGACTTGACGTTATCGAAATGGCTAGTTTATACTTTTATGTAAAAGTATAAAGTTGAGGTTTAAAGTTGACACTTTGACACCAAAGAAAGTCAGAAGTCAATGCCTTTTTTTTCTCCCTTACCTCACTTTAAATGTTCTGCATATTTTTAAATGGCTGATGAAAGCTTTAAAGTGCTACACCATGGTTCCTAATAAATTGCTCGTTCTGGCAAATGAGATCTAAAATTTCAAACTGCAGCTTTCAGACTCTGGAACTGATATCTCACACACACACACACACACACACACACACACACACACAATCAGATCAGAAAAATGTATTACTTCTCTAAATTCATTTGGTGCAGCAATTCTACTGCCACCTAGTGCGATCTAGACACAATCCACATTTATAACAGGAAATGATGGGTATGTCTGTTCTAACAAAGAGAAGGACTAGGGGTGACCTAATAGCAGTCTTTCAATATTTGAGGGGCTGTAACAGAGAAGAGGGGGTCGATCTATCCTCCAAAGCACCTGAAGTCAGGACAAGAAGCAATGGATGCAAACTAATCAAGGAGAAGCATCCTAGAACTAAGGAGAAATTTCCTGATAATTAGAACAATTAATCAATGGAGTGGTTTGCTTTCAGAGGTTGTGGTGCTCCGAGATTGGAAATTTTTAACAGACTGGACAGCCATTTGTCTGAAATGGTATAGGGTTTCCTGCCTGAGCAGGGGGTTGGACTTCACTAGAAGATTCCAAAGTCCCTTCCAATTCTGTTATTCTGACATAGTGCTCATTCCACAATTTGTTTGAAATTGTGGAAATTATGTTAATTATAATTAAGTTATAATTAATGAATTACTCATTACATTCTCTTGAGTGCCTATCTTCTTCTCTCCTGGGCTTCAAAATAAATTATCAGACCCATTTTGCAAAGGAAAAGGCCCAAAAGCAGTATTAGCTTTCAAAAGATAGTAGTAGAGGCAACCAGTTCTATCTGAATGCCTATGAAAATCCCAGTGTATTCACATTTGAAAAACATAGCCATCATTCATCAGAAAGTGTTAATAAATTGAAGGCTGCAACAATGTCAGGGCACCTTACCTGAAAGTGCAAAATTATGGTCCATATTAATCCCAATGTCAATTTAGGATTCCCATCTGTTATGTCATCATTTCGAATGTTCACCAGTTTCACCTGTCATGGGTGGAGGGAGAGAAATGTGCAAAGGAATTAAAACAAATGGAGTTGACAACATGCATTCTTTCTCTTGTATGTGACCAATTGGCTGATTTGTGCACTGTAATTCTAGTTTATTCTGTTGCTTTTTCTCCATAAAGCAGAGGATGCCTCAAGAAAAGGCAGAATACTTTTAACATAGCAAATGATGCTTCTATTTTTGCACAGGGACAGCTTCAGTTGCACAAGAAAGCTGGAGAGTTAAAACAAAGGAACCAATTATATTAACTTTTTTGATTGATTTTATTACTATTACTAAAGATATCAGTATGTTAGCTTTTAAGGGCTAAGATTAGCAAACTCCTAGGCTACAGCCAATTGTCAATGCCATCAAGAGACTGAACAATATCTGTTAATTTGAAAGAGCAGGAGGAAAAAGACAAACTCTATGACTATGGACCCACAAAAAAGCTCTGATCTCATTCACTGCAATGGGCAAATCAATTGTTGTGTTTAAAGCTTCATTCTTGTCTGCCAAGAATGTTGAAAAGGTGTCTGGAGAATTATGATTTCCCAATGGATTGTAGCCTAACATATCTTCATCTATTCAAGATAATCGATGCTGGCTACTGAATAATACTAAATATGGTCCTCAAGATACAGCATTAAGTTTTGGCAGTATTCATCAATCCCTTCTGTCCTAATTTATAACATTTTCCTAGGCCAGGGGTATGCAACCCAAAACACTCAAAGAGCCACTTGGACCCGTTTCCCACCAAAAACAAAACACCGGGAGCCGCAAAACCCTTTTGATATCTAAAATGAAGATAACACTGCATATATCCTTTTTTACCTTTATTATAGGTGTGTGTGTGTTTGTGTGTGTGTATGTGTGTATATGTGTGTGTGTATATACACATACATACATACACACACACAGGTAAAAAAAGGATATATGCAGTGTTATCTTCATTTTAGATGTCAAAAGGGTCTCTCTCTCTCTGTCTCTCTCTCTCTCTCCCTCCCTCTCTATCTGCCCTTGGTCTGCCACTCCTCTTCCCCCACTCTCTTTCTTTCTCTCTCTTTCCTCTCTCTCTCTCTCTCCCTCCCTCTCTCTCTCTTTCTCTCTCTCTCTTTCTCTCCCCCCCTCTCCTATCTGTTGCTCACCTGGCAAGCTTCAAGCTGTTGTCCACAAGCTCAGGAGTAGGCAACCTTGTCTCTTTTATGACTCATGGACTTCAACTCCCAGAATTCCTGAGTCAGCCTAGCTGGGCTAGCTAGCTCTCTCCTGCCTTTCATGCTTTCTGCAGAGACGCAGGAAAGGGAGGAGCTCCGCCCAGTAAGCTTTTCAGCTGCTCAGAGAACACTGTGAGTGCACTCTCTTTTACACATACACACACACAAAAACACAAACACAGAGAGACAGAGAGGGGGGGCAGGGAAGCGCAATTGCCTCTCTCTGTCTCTGTCTCTCTCTGCAGAGGCAGAGGAGGCTGGGAGCCACAAGGGAAGACTCAAAGAGCCGCATGCGGCTCCGGAGCCGCAGGTTGCCGACCTGTGGGCTAGGCTGATTGGTCTGTAATTTCTTGGGTCCGTTTTTTTTCCTGTTTTGAAGATGGGAACCACATCAGCTCTTTTCCAGTCCTCCGGTAGTTCCCCAGTGCTCCAGGATCTTTGAAAAATATAGTTCAATGGTTCTGAGATCACATCTGCCAGTTCCTTGAGAACCCTGGGGTGTAATCCATCTGGTCTTGTGATTTGAACTCGTCTAGGCTGGACAGGAGCTCACTTACCGTTTTCTTACCTATCTTAACTTGCGTTTCTACTCTGTTTTTATGGCATTATTTTTGGTAGGTTGGTCTGTTTTTTTCCCTTTGTGTAAAGACAGATGCAAAAAACGAGTTAAATAGTTCTGCTTTCTCCCTGTTGCTTGTCAACTTCTTGCCACTTTCACCCACTAATGGACCAATCCTTTCCTTCACTTTTTTCTTGTTTTTTACATGTTGAAAGAAGCTTTTTTTTGTTATTTTTGACTTTGGTCGCAACCATGAGTTTATTTTGAGCCTTAGCTTTCCTCACTTCATCTTTGCAGGCTTGGGCTATTTGCTGATATTCTGACTTAGTTATGTGCCCCTCTTTCCACTTGCTATACTTGTCCTTTTTATCTTTCAATTTACCAGAGAGTTCTTTATGCAGCCATGCTGGTTTCTTTTGAGAGCTGTTATTTTTCCTCTTTGTTGGTATTGTGCTAGAAAGTGATGATAACCTTATCTAGAACTGTATGAATTTCAATGAATTTTGAAATAATTCCTACTTCTTCCCTCTGATCTGCTCCCTAAAATCAAATATAGTCTGTTTATTGTTTGCTTCTTTGTTAAAACAGAGTGAACAATATTTAATATTTCAGTTGTTAAGTTATATTATAAACAAATCACAGTAATCAGATTTCTACTATTTATTTCTTGGAAATATATTTTGTTCATATACTTTGGTCTGTTATTACTGCCTAGCTTTAAGTCTCCTACTAGCTCTCACTAGAAGTCTCTAGCAGATAAAGTATAAGGTTCATGTAGAGAACACCAAAGGTGAAATAAAACACTTTAAAACAATGGTTCTTAACCTGTGGTCTGCAGACCCCTAGGGAGGCAATGAGGTAGTCACAGGGGGTCCACGAAGGCTTGCAAAAATGTTATGATTTAAATCTTGAGTTAAGTCTTGGCCTATTGCATGGCCACAAAAGGTATTTAAAGGGGATCTGTGGTGAAGAAAAGTTAAGAACCACTGCATTAAAAGATTTTTTCTATTAGCCCTTTCTAACAGAAAGTATGCAATGATCAATTACACCTAGACAAGCCTTGACGTTTTGCCACTATATTCATGGAATCTAGCAATCCTATTCACAATTACTCAGCAATCCCACCTACTGAGTTTGCCAAAAACTGAGTTTGCCAAAAATTATTCCTAAAGTAAATGAGATTTCAGTCTAAAAAGAATTCACATGCTCTCATCTACAATACTTTCTTTCCTTTTACTTCAGTATTAGAAACATTAGTAATATTGATTTTTCCTATTCTGAAAGGGGGAAAAACAAGACAGGGTAAGATGATGTGTGATTCAGTACATTGCTAAAGAAAAAAGACCGATGAAGAACATTAGGATTTCTAAGGACAGCCAATAAGATTAACATCAGCAATATGATAAGTAATAAATATTTCAAGAACTAAATAACACAGAGATAAAAATGTAGAAGGTATTATTTCAAAAATTAATGTTTCAATTTTGTTTCTTAAATGTAATATCTTACCTGCCGCCTTTTCAAATAATCAAGTGCAATTTGGACATTCTGTAGTCTGTGAAATCGCATCCGTCCTTTCTCTCTGGGCTAAAATCAGAAAAATGGGAAAAATACGAATTTCTATAAAATTCCACAAATATTTTCAGACCTTATATTCCTATAATATTTTAAACATTCCAAAAATATCACTGGAAATTACCAACAACCAAATAAAGAGATCTGCATGAAATGTAATGGATCTGCAAAAAAGCAACTCAAGTTTAAACTTTACGAATGTCCTTTTTCCTCCTGTGGCTTCTTTCTTTCCATGTGATTCATTAATGGATAAAATAAATATAATTAAGGCAGCAACACTGCAACTACCCACCCACTTAGTGCACCAGGATACTCTAACATGATACATGTTTCAATTTCATTAATTTCAATCGCAGAATGAAAAGCATTCCAATTCTTGCCAACTGAAATTAATGGGACTTAAAGGTATTTCATTTTTACTGTTCCTGTAAGCATTTTAAGCACAAATTATGATCCAGCTTACCTCACCAAACCTGTAAATTTCTTTTAAAGTTCATTTAAGCTTAATCAGCATTTTGGAAATATGGTGTGAAACATGTTGAAAGTACTTTGCTTCTGGAGTGAAAAGTGCTTCAGGAGAGTATTTTTTTTTCCTTTTCAAAAAGCTGTTCTTATGGTAATCCCTTTCTCAAACTATCCAGAATATTGAAGTTTTTAAAACTGTTTACAGGGGCAGGCAGGTAAGCTATCAAGAGAAATTATCAAGTAGTTTCAATTAATAACTATATTGAACTTCCTGTATAATTCTAATTAAGTAAATACAAACTAAGTAAAAAATAATATTTGCTGAGACACATCAAAAATACATCAAAGGGATGAATTTGTGAATAGGGAACATTCTACCAGCACCAGTAAACAGCATAATACAGCTAATGTTCAATCCACCAAATCCCAGTAGATTAAAGAACAGAAATGCATTTTGTTTTGACCTAAGGAATTGTGTGAAATGTATACTTTCCATATAGTGGAGATGTTTTTTTAGAAATTGAACTAAAGGAGCCGAGTTTTGTCACCATGATTGTCATATTAACTTCTTCGGAGGGAGGCACTGTTTCGTGGTTTTGTTTGTTTGCATTTTGGGATGTATACTAAGACTTTAAGTAGAATAAACCAGAAAGTTGGTTCTCAAGATACACACACACGGGAAATATTCATGAAAATTTGGAAAGGTATACAGATTTCTCAAGAAAGTTCTTGGATCTGGTTAATATATCCCCATCAATTGTTGCCTTGATATAAACAAATATCAATGCCTTTCAGGAAAACAAAAGTTTACAGATGACCAATTCTGAATGATGTAACATTGCTTATGTTTAGCCATCGAATTACATATTTTTATATTCCAGAATCTTCAGCGCCATCATAAAAATGTGTAATCTTTTTCTTAAAAATACTTACACAACAGTCATGAAGAAAGCATAAGTTATTATAGAAAATCAAAAAATATCCAGCAGATTAATGAGAAACGTGGCAAAATGCATGCAGTTAGTATAAAAATCACAAAAAGGAAAACTCAACAGAGAAAAAGACCCCATTCGCTTAACTACCAGAGAATAAAGGGAGGAAAGTTGCATTTACATGACAAAATATCAATGCCTTTCTTCCCAACTTTAGATTTTTCACAAACCTTTACCATAACGGACAGAGCTCTGTACTATTCCAGCTCAAATGCCTTGTGAATTTTGTAATGCAAGTATATTGTCATAATTGAAATCAAAATCACAAACACAAGAGCTGTTTCACTAAATTTGTAGCAACATCTATCCATACTTATTATTCATATAGTTGGTGCATCTTTGCAAAATAAATATGTGTCCTTTAAATGTTTGCCATTTAATAATGGACATATAGTACAATAAACAGATATCTAGTCTGGCAATTTTTTTATAGCCTTCCCAATGCAGTTCATGGGGATCTATACAAGTTACTGGCACCGCTCACATTATTCTAGATTAGAAGCATTCCCCATAATGCCAACCCCACCATCCAATTCTTTCTAATGAAAATATTGCACCCCATCACACCTGAACATTACTTTAGTACATTAGCAGTCCCCACTCTTCACAAACTGTATTAATAGAGTTATGGGGGTAGGCACCTACCCCCTTATCCTCATCCTCCTCATGCTGTTCAAACGGGCATGCTTCTGTTGAACTCACCAACCGTAAGGTCTTCAAAAAATCTCGCTCCCTTGGCTAATAAACACAGACAGGAGATAGGAGAGCAAAGACACAAGACAGACCACAAATGAAGAGAAGAATATGAACAGAAGAACATAACGAAGGAAGCAAGTGCCAAGCAGAGGAAAGAGGAATGTTCACAATGAAAGGAAAGGACACGATATCAGAGGGGAATGTTAGACAATTACAGTGGGAGCAATACTGTAACACAATTATTTTTAATTAGAAAAAGAATATTTAGCATCCCACACATGTTGGAGAATTTAAAAAAAATCATAAAAATGAAAAGACAACTGCTTTAGAAAAAATAGGTTTTCTAAAGGAACAACAAAAAATATTAAGTTACTAATTATGAGACATTCTGATCCCTCCCCCCCTCCCCCACCTTCCTGTTATGGAAACAATGCATTAAAGAAATGCTGAACTAAGGTAAGAACAAATATCAATTAAATCTGTAAAAAGGTTGCATTAAAATTAAGGAACTCACTAAAGTATCTCCTGAAAGGACTTCCAAAAGAGAAATCAAGTTATGTCCATCTCTCAGATCTTCATACAGATCATTGACATGCTTGCGAACCTATAAAGAAAATGAAATTAAAAGTCAGTGTGTTGTCTCATTCCAGGAGAAATATTTGTATACACTCCCACTGAATGCAGTAACATTTATACTAAGGTAGGTGTAGAAAAGGCTACAGTCTTACTGTAATAAACTGTGTTGCAAAGCCCAGGGAATGCACACTTACTGAGGTCCATCTTAATGTACAGAAAAATATGGATCCCAGAATATAATTTCCATATTATCATCACTTGAAATTTTCATTCCCCCCACAAAGACTTCAAAGTAAAAAGAGAGACTATGGGATACAATAATGCATAAATACCATCTCAGCATTACTGCAATTAGCATAAAAAGTCCTTGAAATTGAGAAAAACCATGCCTATTTGTTTATATGATTAGCAGGTAATGAAGTAAATTATTTTTCTATCAAATATTAAAGAATTTAATATTTATTATTATATTTTACATCTCTCTAATAAAAAATCCATTCCTTAGAATATATGGTTTTACTGTGCTTCTCAAAACTGAAGAAAATGATTGTAGAAGTAAAGATGAAAATTATTGCTTTATGATTTACAATGCAGTTAATTTACTTGGACCCTGAACTAGTCCTTCCATCAATAGTTACCAAGGAACTTACTTACAGACAGAGTGCCATTTGCAATTCCTCCACCTCCCCCCCCATCATTACAGAGAACATAGCAGTCTTCCAGATCAGATTGTTGGGCGCTCTGGAGGATTTAAAGGATATGGGGAATGGAGAAAAGTCACACACATACAGATTTCTACTAGTAGGAGTGCCCATGAACAAGCCCTTTAGTCACACTATGTTTCAGCCACTGGAGAAATTCAGAAACCCAGCTAATTTATTTAATTTTGTAGAGGTGTGTGTGTGTGTGTAACATATTCCAGATTATATATACTTATTATTAGGTGAAAACCATAGCCTCAAAGTATAACCTAACCACTTATTTCTAGGAGCATGGTAGCTCGGGTGGTTGGAATGCTGGGCAGGAGGTTAGCAAGCCCGTGTTTGAGACCCGAGAGCTGCCGTGGGGCAGGGTTGAGCTCTTGTCCTTCACTCCAGCTCCTGCCGGGGACATGAAAGAAGTCCCCAGTTGGGCATCCCCAGGGCAACGGTGATGTCACTGGCTAATCCTTTTAATCTGAAAATGCCTCGGTTCTTCTGACACCAACCTGGAAGGACCTCGATGCTTCTGACACAAGTGCAACTATTTATTTCAATACAAATCTGAAATAATTCATGTATGAGATCCAAGAAACATAATGAAGGGAGTAAGTACCAAGCTGAGGAGGGAGAAATGTTCACAATGATAGAAAAGGACATAAGAGGGGAATGTTAGACAGCTTTCAGTCACATGTGGCCATATATTACATTCCTTGATAATGGTGAAGAGGGTGGTACTAGTTAGCTTTAGTACAGTTTGGTCATCATGACACAAGCACAAACAAATCTCACTTTTACTCCAAGTATGTTTTTTTTTTATTCTATTCAAGTTAGGATTATCTTGCAAACTGGCTTACTGTTGCCTGTAAGTAAGAAATAAACACAGTCTGCCGATACACTTAGAATATACAGCTAAAGCTAAATTATTATAGACCAGAAAAGTGGAATTAGTTTTCTATTTCCATTTAAAACAGAATCTGAGAAATGGGATAAAAATAAATTAATTGTGACAACCGCTTGGCAATTTGAATTTATTGAATAATTATTCCTTCTGATAACAGCCTAATGAATATACAAGTACTACATCCACATGAATATCTTCCTACAACAATTAGAAGAAAGCAAATAAATACATTATATATGTATATATATTTATTTAAGGAATATCAAGTGTAATTTGGAAATATCTCACAGCCCCAATACTTTATAATTATTTAGAACCACATCTGTTTCTGCATTCAAAGTATTTAAATACATACACACAAAAAAAAACATACACACACACACACACACAAAATTTTAAATCCTTTTTCATGGCTTATTTGCCTCTGAATATATATGCATGTATGTATGCTTATAAATTACCACATCTCCAAAAAGGCTGTGAAAAAATAAATATGAGGTACAGAGCTTGCTAACTAACTGTTAATAAAGTATTCAAGGACAAAATGCTTGCTGGCGGTGGTGGTTGGTATAATCCTGTGACTGGTAAGTAAAAGAAAAAGTAGCAGAGCCCTCTGGTTTTATACTTTACTCGTCTGGCAATGACACTAAGAACTTGATTCCCACAACATAACCTAATGCTTCCACTGTTTTCCACCCTAACCTCCAAGACAGAATATGCTATCTATTTATCCATACAGTACAATAAAAATCCTTCACCCAGAGTACAGGGCAGATCTCTAATTATTGTAAAATACAGATTCTCCTGCAAGAAGCAATATAAAAAATTACAAAAACAGTATCAGCCTACGCCAGGAATGTCAAACTACTGGCCTGCGGGCTGGATGCATCACACAAAAAACACGCCCATCCCATTGCCAGCAATGGGGAAAAACTCATGTGACGTCACGCAGTGTCACGTGACGTCGTGAGTTTGACATGCCTGGCCTACGCTGAATACCTATCCATCAAGGCAGAACATGGATGAAAGCTCTTTGGTTTATTGTAGAATATTTGTTGTTCTTCTGAGTCCCTGATTGAGCAAGATCTTTAATAAGAAAACAATGGCCAGGCCTTCCTTTCCTTTCTTCCCTCCCTTCCCTTCCCTTCATTTATTGCTGCTGCTTTTACATTGCTTTTTCATAGGAAGAGGCAAGTTCTGACTCTTATCTATATCTTTAAGAATTAAAAAAAAAATCCTTGTGTATCTTGGGAGAATTTGAAGGGAGGAACATGCTTGCTAAATGCCATAAACAGCATATCAAAGACACTGACTAAGGAAGAGGTAACAGTCAGTAGCATTCACAGATTGGTTTTACGTAAAGACAAAGACCAAATAGGGCTGATCCTCTTGACGGAGCAGTGTTCCCCCACCCCAATGGACCAGCCACTGCTCTGTAAAACTGCTTGCTCCACCTGGTTCAAAAGCCTTTCTCAAGTAAGCAGTTCATCCTTGAAAAAAGAAGTTTTTCCTCTTCTGCTCATTGGGAAACTAATGGGAGACATGAAGCAAAAGATAAAGATCCAAAATCTGATCGAAAAAAACAAACTAAAAAAAATATTGGGTTTTTTTTTTTCTTTCTATACCCACCTCATGCGTAATGATTTGAACTGGTAAACAAGGCAAGGATGCCAACAAAACCACTAATGAAATCCATGGGAAATATAAAGCAGGCTGAAGGAATCTGTTCAATCCCTCAAGGTTTATTGTGAGACTGACAAATAAACTATGTGTTGCCTGGAGCAAGCAGGCTTGTGCAACAGCGATAGCACAGCTGGGTTTAGAAGGCTTGGCAGTTTGGCTGGAGCAAGAATCCCAGCCTTTAGGGAGAAGAGTCATTTATATTGAAGCTGAAGGAGAAGGAGAGGACATGCATCAATAATAAAGAAAAAATATTTAAGCAATGTAAAAAAAAATCCTATAGAAAACAATGACGGCAATTCACAAATGTGGGAAAGATTACAAAGCAGAGTTTGTCCACACATAAAGAAGTTAACACTTAGTTTACCTGGGACAAAGTTAATAGACAGGGAGTAAATATGTACATTTATTATATTTATTAAAATAAAATATATTAATAGAAAAGTATGTCCGTTCTCTTCTAAAGCAACAATAAAAGACTCCTCTTGTTCAGCTCATAAATAAGGATTATCAATGGATCTAGCTTATGATAATAAATGAAATGGCTATGTTAAATATTGCAACAAAAATAGTTTATAATTTAGTGATTTAAGTAATCACTAAATGTTCCACTTTTCTTTTAGAAGTTCAAGATAGTCCATAAAGTGTGCCCTATTTTTCCTCACTACAACAATTTTGTGAGTTTAGGCTGAGACAAAGTGATTGATCCAAAGTCACCTTCATGGTTGAAGGTGGAATGTAAATGCCATCTTCCTTAGTTCTTATTTTGCTCCTAGCTCATGCCTGTCACTTTACTAACTTCATTATACTTTTAATTCCAGCCAATTTCATTGACATAACCAATTTATTTCAAGCAATGGAAAATGGGCTGATGATCTGACTGGGAATCTTACTTTTCTTGGCTATCTTGTACATTTGTGTACTTACACTTCACATTTGTGTACATATACACTTCAAATATTAAAGCAGTGGTTCTCAACCTGTGGGTCAGGACCCCATTTGGGGTCGAACGACCATTTCATGGGGGTCGCCAAACAAGGCTGTCCGCCATTTTTTCCCCCTTTTCTTTGGCCACACCCCTGGCACCCGGTGATGTATAAGTGGTTGGGGGTCACCACAACATGGGGAACTGTATTATGGGGTCGCGGCATTAGAAAGGTTGAGAACCACTGTATTAAAGGCTTATTCTGGGATTTCTTTGAAAGAATTTTTTTGTATCTATTATCTCCTATTCAGAGGAAGGTAATATTTTAAATTATCCTTGGTGGGATGTAAGTAGTGTTCATAGGAGACCTGAATGCTTATCAGGATTTCCTCAAGGAGAAAATGGGTCATCCCACTTCAAATTTTAATATGATTGAAGGATTTCATAGCCAACCAAAAGAATTTGCAAAAATAAACATTATAAAAATGGTGCTGTGTTATCTTTTTTAAAGAAGACTTTGTCAGTTGGTTACCTACCTGAATCAGTAACACATTATAAGGGAATATGTATATATAAAATTATGTTGTATGATTTTAGCTTGGCATATTGTATGAACCTGTTGTGATTTATAAGCCACTGTGAGCAGTATACTGCAAATTACCATGCTCCAAACTCAGCAATATATGAGCTTCATTATTAGATTATTAGATGTATGGGGTTCAGACTAGGCTATCCACTGATGATCATCTGATATTTGATTCAAAGCTGGAAGAAGGAAAAAGACTTGCTATTAATATTTTTGTTTTTATTTATTTGAAAATGAACATGACAAACACCCCCAATACAAATTGAAGTAAACAGAACCATTAATACACAATGGTACTGTTAAACAATCCTCATGCAATTTAAAAGAGCTAGTGAAAGATGTAATTTTAACACTTTTTTTGAAGATGAAAAAGGGTGGAAACAAATCCAGTCCATGCCCATTGCAACCAGTGTGTGGTTCGCTGACTTGATTCTGGTTAAATCTAGTTTAACTCCAGTGTTAAATCATAAAAATGTAACCTTGGCAACCATCTCATTTGCTATTCTGGATTATTTTCAGCTGGTAGAGGTCAATAATATGGAGAGACTTATTCTGTGATGCTAAGTTAGGAGCAGGGGAGGGGCTGGATCATTCCAACTCATCATCCCTGATGACTATCACCTTTTTTTCTCAATTTAATCAACCAGGACAATAAGAGGTGCCGTGATTAAAGGGGATGACTCATGTATTTTTGTGAGTAGGATGTGTTCCTTCTTGCCTAAAGGAGGCAGTCCTAAGCCTCTGGAGGAGAGAAGCTTCCTTGATACAAGACAGCTAGGAAGGTCAAACTCGTGTAGGGTTTCCTGCCCGAGCAGGGGGTTGGACTAGATGACCTCCAAGGTCCCTTCCAACTTTACTACTATTACTAGAGTATCATTTAATTTCCAGGAAAGGGGACTGGAAAGATGATGGCTTCATAACTTCTGACAAATTTGAGCTAATAAAGTGGATTGAATGACCACTTTGATCAAGCTTTTGGCTGGGATATGGAACTGATGACATCTTCACCTTGAGGGATGACCTTCATTTGCAAATAGATATGAAGAATGCAGATAACCATAGCTTTCCTGCAGAAGCCTCTACAGCAGGGTTGTCAAACTGCCGGCCCACAGGCTGGACATGTCATGAGGAAACCGCACTCACCCCATTGCCAGCAATGGGGAAAAAGTTCTGATACGTCGCGCAATGTCACGTGACATCGCGAGTTTGACATGTCTGCTCTACAGGATCTGATGCTTTTCTCATTTCATAGTCAGAATCTGGTAATAAAGGTTGCAAATCACAAACATACGACCTTGAATTGGTCTACCTCAGAAGGCTGATATATGAGGACCCATCATAAGTCATTTAGCACCATCACAACTCTAAATAGTTGTTAAATGAGTAGACTAAGGGAGAACTACTTGTAATAATGACATTAATAATATAGGTACTGAAAAAAAATCTGCATAATGGATGTGGCAGCATCTACAGACCGGAGAGTAGAAGAGAAAGACCTGAAGAAAGTAACAAACTACAATGACCTACAAATAGAAGTAAAATGCCTGTGGCACAAGAAAGCAAAGGAGGTACCAATAATAACAGGCAGCTTGGGTGTAATCCCAAAAACAACCAGAGCACCACTTGAACTTAATTGTCATTGACAAATTCACCATCAGTCAATTGCAAAAGGTAGCTTTTACTCAGAACAGTTTACATCCTGCAACGATACTTTTTACATCCTCAAACATCAATATCTGCCTATCCCAGGTCTTTTACCCATCAATAGATGGATAAAAATGCCAAATCCAGTCTGAACATCTGGCTGATTGAGTGACAAACCATAAAATAAAACAGTAACAAAATGCTTCTCCTGCTACAAATCCCATATGCACCGAGATTTGGAAAAGAAACTGGTGCACGGATGCCCTGCACTCCAAGTAGCTGATGCTGCATGAGAAAGCCTCATGGGTAGACTATGAAATGCATTCCCTCTGGAGTTTTACAAAAACATTTTACAAAATCCCCAAAAATGCAGATTTCATCTTTTATTAGGCTTCATCAATTTTAATATTTTTATTTGTTTTTTAATTTTTTATAGTGAATCTCTATTCCCAAAGAGGGTTGAGAAAGTGATATTCTTTTGGCTAGCAAAAAGCAATTCAAGATCATCATAGGAGAGAATGCTTTAAAGAAAAACAAAATCTAATCACAATAAGGGTATCAGCAATATTCTGCGGCTGATACTACAGGCTCTTATTATTGTCAAAGAGGCTTCTGGAGTTAAGACAGAACAGCCCTTTCATCCAGAGAACCAAATTAGCCCAGAGAGGAAAACATTCCAAATGTTACATCCATATTTTTCAGATCTCAGGATTACAGAGCAAAACAGCAAACAAAACCAAGCAACAAATATCAGAACTAAAGATGAGCAGAGTGAAGTTAATTTGATTCTGGGCTTCTGTCATCCAAAGAATATTTGCTCACTGAAGCTGAGCAGCAACTCCCCCTTCCCCTTTGTTAAGAGAAGTCAGTACTTTTGAAAAATCCTACATTTAAAAAAGTGAAGGATTCCCTTGAGTCAAATTTGATTGCATGGATTCCCTCCTTTCCTTCTCAGCATCAGCCAAGATTGGCTAGGTGCTGCCACCTGCTGTGTCATCAAGAACACTACATAAATACCTCACCCTCCCAAACAGTAACCTACAGGTTATTTCTAGGCCAGGGGTAGGCAACCCAAAACACTTAAAGAGCCACTTGGACCCGTTTCCCACCAAAAACAAAACACTGGGAGCCGCAAAACCCTTTTGATATCTAAAATGAAGATAACACTGCATATATCCTTTTTTACCTTTATTATAGGTGTGTGTGTTTGTGTGTGGGGGGGTATTTGTGTGTGTGTATGTGTGTGTATATATATGTATATGTATGTATGTGTTGTATGTATGTGTGTGTGTATATATATATATATATATATATATATATATATATATATATATATATAACACACACATACACATACACACACAAGTTAAAAAAAGGATATATGCAGTGTTATCTTCATTTTAGATGTCAAAAGGGTCTCTCTCTCTGTCTCTCTCCCTCCCTCTCTATCTGCCCTTGGTCTGCCACTCCTCTTCCCCCGCTCTCTTTCTTTCTTTCTCTCTCTCTCTCCCTCCCTCTCTCTCTTTCTCTCTTTCTCTCCCCCCCCTCCTATCTGCTGCTCACCTGGCAAGCTTCAAGCTGTTGTCCAACAAGATCAGGGATAGGCAACCTCATCTCTTTTATGACTCATGGACTTCAACTCCCAGAATTCCTGAGTCAGCCTAGCTGGGCTAGCTAGCTCTCTCCTGCCCTTCCTGCTTCCTGCAGAGATGCAGCAAAGGGAGGAGCTCCGCCCAGTAAGCTTTTCAGCTCCTTGGAGAACACTGTGAGTGCACTCTCTTTTACACACACACACAGACACACACACACAGAGAGAGAGAGAGAGAGAGAGAGAGAGAGAGAGAGAGAGAGAGGGAGGGAGGGAGAGAGACAGAGACAGAAGCAGGGAAGCGCAATTGCCTCTCTCTGTCTCTGTCTCTCTCTGCAAAGGCAGAGGAGGCTGGGAGCCACAGGGGAAGGCCCAAAGAGCCGCATGCGGCTCCGGAGCCGCAGGTTGCCGACCTGTGTTCTAGGCATACCGCTTTATTATATCATAGCCATGTTGCTTAACTCCACTGAATAAAAGAAAAGTGCTGCAACCAGAGATAAGTTCCACAGTTCACTATGTGGATTAGCCCTAATCAGAACCTTTAAGATATAATCATGTACAAACATTCAGAGTTTATATAGTATAATATACATACACCATTATGGACTTTTCCCACCCTATGCAAATATTAATTCCAGCCCTGGTTTATTCAGTCTTGCCCCTCTCCTCACCAAGTAAAGTCCTGTCACCTTCATCACATTGGGCATACTAATTTTGATCAAAGTGTTAACAGAGCAAATGCAATTCATGGGCGCTTCTCATCAGCCCAGGCCTACCCTATCATTTAATTCCTGTTTTTGGTCAGTCTGGAAATCAGTATTTCTAACTAGTCTGATACATAACTGGCTCTTAAGTAGAAACGAAGAGCCAATTAGCCCTTCCAGAAAATTATAATAAAAAACAATACAGGTAGTCCTCAACTTGCAACCATTTGTTTAGATACCATTCGAAGTTACAATGGGCCTGTAAAAAATGACTATTCAAACTTAGGACTGTTGAAGCATCCCTGTATGGTCACATGATCAAAATTTGGGCATGTGGCAACTAGCATGTATTTATGGTGCAGTGGTTAGAATGCAATCTGCCAACTGCCAGCAGTTCAATCCTGACTGGCTCAAGGTTAACCTTCCATCCTTCTGAGGTCGGTCAAATGAGGACCCAGATTGTTCGGGGCAATAGGTTGACTCTGTAAACTGTTCAGAGAGGGCTGTAAAGCACTATGAAGCGGTATATAAGTCTAAGTGCTCTTGCTATTGTATTATACCTGGGTCATGTGATGACCATTTGTAACCTTCCCAGCTGACTTCCAACAAACAAAGTTAGTGGGCATATACTGTATGGTGAACATAACAAGAGACACAAAAGAATATTTTCTCTTGTTTCCCTGTTTCCAATAAATAAATAGTAATTTGTTGTTCCAGATTGAAAGTGCTTCAGGACAGATGGGTTCTTTCCTCATAGCACCATTTTTGAGTTCATTTTAATAGAATGCTTCAACTTCTGGCATATCTACTGCAGCAAAACCTGAGCCAATGAGAAAGACTCCAGCTGCAGGGAATATGTCTTGTCATAGTAGGTGGGGTACAGGTTTTCTTTCCTGTTTCAATGTTTGTGTCAGATACCAGGCTCACAGAGCTGTCAAACATACCCGGACTTAAATAAATAACCTTGATTTATTTCATGCTCCTCCACCGGGTCTGTGCACCTTACAAAATAAATGATCAGTGATGTATTGTAATGGCATCTGCAACCTTCTGGAACATGATACCACCTTCAAGGCCAAAGCCAAAATTTATAAAAACTATCCTGTGCAATGCCCAATTTCCCTATTTTGTCTTCTAAAATTGCCACCACTGGCTAAAACTAAGCCTGAATGTTCTTCGATAAACGTGTGCCTGCAATACAGTCAAATGTGTTTTAGTGTATGTAGATATGTATACCTGCCCAAAAGCACATCAAAAGGCAGGCAGGGCCTGGATAAAAAAAATATCAACTGAATCAATCAATACCGATTAAGCTAATAAATAAGGTGCCCTATTTATAAAAGTACTTTCTTCTCCACCAGCACTTACTGCTCATTCTTTGACACATACAGAAATTACTCTGGTGACTCATATGCACAAAGGAAGAAGCGGAAAAAAACACCAGGATGGATGTAGGTAAGCTGCTTCTCTAACAGCTGGAAGTTTAGAGAAAGGAGAAAACTGGATGAAAAGGAAAAAAGGGGGGAAAGAAACTAAGAAAAGAAGAAAAGTAACACCCTAATATAGAGCAGGTAAAGGAGGTGTCTTCAAAAGTACCTATACTTTTTCATCAGTTAACAGACTGCGGTCACCTACTCCACTATTCCTCTGTTTCTGATATCTCCAAAGTCAGAGTAGAAAAAAAAAGCACATGTCTTTCTCACTGGTAAATATACTCAGTTAGATTAGCCTAATGAGGAACATGGCTGGCCATTTTAACCACATATCCATTGAGTTAAAAATCCTCTTAACTGTTCTCCAAATTAAACTAATATATAAACTACTTGGCGGTAAGAAAACTTATTTCTGCAGCAGTTGAGCCATCTACATGAATTCTGTCTTTTCCATGATCAACCCAATCCAAAACAAATTAAGGAACAAAGTATAAAAACTATTTCTTAATACATAGGAAGAATGTCTGTTGGAACTATAATCAAAAGATTTACCGGGCTTCGTAGCTATGAGATTCCCCTCCTCTTTTATTCATTTCCCTGGTTGTCTTTTATATCATTTTTCCAATCTAAAGCCATTCCCAAAGCTATTATGGGCCAGTCATACAGAAGATAAGGAAATATATGTGTTTTAGACCGGGGGTCCACAACCCCCGGTCCGTGGACCAGTATCGGGCCGCGGCATGCCAGCAACTGGTCCGCACAAACAAGCAAAGCCCCATCTGCGGGATGCAGGCAGCACACAAAACCACACATTCTACGGTCTGCGGAAAAACCTCTCTCCATGAAACCGGTTCCTGGTGCCCAAAAGGTTGGGGGCCTCTGTTTTAAACAAGTGATGGGAACCAGGAAAATTTCAGAGAAAAATATTTTTTAAAAACCTCTCCCTCAGCTGATTCTCCAAACCTTTATAAAACACCCACATTTTTACACACACACACACACACACACAGGGGGGGGGCTGTATATACAAAAAAAAGGTTCCTGAACTTTTACTGAAGTTTTATGTCCTTACTATAATTGGAGCAAAAATAAGTAAATAATTTGTATGCCCTCCCATGTTTGTTTCAAAAATGAGACATTTTCATATGCAACTGAAACATATAAATAAGAAAACATCAGTCTTTTAAACAGGAGAAAATTGCATGATATATTTCTTATCTATTTTTTGGATGTAACCAAAAATAGAGCCAAGCTGGAATAAATATCACAGCTCATAAAGAACTGGCAAGAAGTCAATATGTTTTTAGAGCTTAATCTGCATAATGCAGCACTATACAGGTAACAAGAAACATCTCACTGAATAATGTATCCATTATTTTAAAGGCTTTCAGATGACTGTAGTTGGTAAAGTAGCATATATGCTTCTAACAAAGTTAAGTAATAAAAGATTAATCAAAGTTTACTTCAATCAACAGTTCATCACAAACTACCATTACAAAGAGAATAAATGAATACATTAATAGTACCAGACTGTTTAATGTTTAATGCACAGGAAAAATATTAATGTATCTATATAGATTTTGTTCCAAAGATGCAGAGGACTCTGCCTGCTTAATATATATAACTGTAATTTGATATAAATTATTACACTTATATACTGCATGGCATAACACAAAATCTTATAACATAAATTCAAAGTTATACCCTGTGAACAATTCACAACAGCCCCACACCTGGCATAACTAACCTCCTTGACTATTCCAATGAAATCTGCATTATTCTGCAACTTAGGACCTATCACAACCTCCCACCAGCACTAATTAAGGAGTGGCATTGGGCAGCCTCCCTGGTCACATGACACAAATACGCAGTGCTCACAAAAAGGACTTTCTACTATGGAGAAATATAGGGAGGGAAATTCAGACAAGCATGAAGCCTTTTACATTATCTGGACTCACAACAGGTTAACTTTTTAGCATTCCTGAGAATCCTAAGAAATAAACCCATTTCAGACTCACTATTAAATACTCAACATAGCACACTTCAACAACTGAGGACATCATGATAAAGCACACGTTGAGCTGCAAGTCTGCTTCAATTGTAGAATCTTTTTGCTACATAATCTAAAATTATTATATGCTGTGTGTGTTTCTGCTCATACAAAACCATATGAGCTACAATTGGCATTGCAGACAGAAGCAGAACCATCAAAATGCCATACCCTTTATCCCATCTAACAGATGTGGTACAGGAAGGCATCCTGATTGAAGTTGTTTGTAGTTCTTAAGACCACAACTGATCCCCAAATTTCGGTTGCTAAATGAGACATTTGTTAAATCAATTTTGCCACATTTTACGACCTTTCTTGCCACAGTTAAGTGAATCAGTACAGTCATTAAGTCTGTACACAGTTGCTAAGTAAACCTGGCTTCCCCATTGACTTTGCTTGAAAGGTTGCAAAATGAGGTCACATAACCCTGGGACACTGCAACCCATCATAAATATGAGCAGTTGCCAAGCCTCTGAATTTTGATCATGTGACCATGGGGATGCTGCAAACATTGTGTGAAAAATAGTCTTGAGTGAATTTTTTCAATGATGTTATAACTTCGAACGGTCACTAAATGAATTGTTGTAAGTCGAGGACTACCTGTATTAACATGACATGGAATATTGAATAATAATGAGTAATATTGCCTCTCTAAAGAAAACTCATCAAACAAGCTCATCAAGCTAGGTGACCAGGCTGGATCTAGAACAGTGGTTCTCAACCTTTTTAATGCCGTGACCCCCCAACCGGTCGTAAGTCGAGGACTACTCAACCGGTCGTAAGTCGAGGACTACTCAACTGGTGCAGCACCGTTTGCAGAATGGGACTTTTGGCGGGCTCAGCAGGGCAGAGACAGCCTGGACAATTCCTATTGGCTTTTGAAAGCCAATAGAATTAGACTCTATTCAAGAGAGTCTATTCTATTGGCTTTCAAAAGCCAATAGAATAAAAGGGAGTAGCACAGCTAAGGAAAAGGGGGAAAAAAATGGCGGACTGCGTTGTTTGGCGACCCCCGTGAAATGATCGTTCGACCCCAAATGGGGTCCCGACCCACAGGTTGAGAACCACTGATCTAGAAAAACAGCCTCTTCCAGGAATGTCTGGAATTGGTTGTTGTTGTTGTTATCTTGAGTATTATCCTTTTTTGATATATTACATAAATGTTCCATTCCATCCCAGACCACCTTGGTAAAACATTACAACATCCAAAGTACTACAAAGTTTAATGAATCTAAATATTCTGACCTTCAGGAGGTGCTGGTTTATCCATTTTGTGAATGTTTTCTTTTGTACTTTGTCCCGTTCATCTGAAAAAAGGAAAAAAGGAAAGAAAAACAAAAAGTCAGTATTTCTAAAATTAGAAGCTGGAAGTAACAATAAGAACAATGGAAAATAAACTGCTTTCTTTGCTTCCAATAAACTGATTTAAGGAGATTTGTAACTGCCTATGTTCCAATCAGACTTAAGGGAACTTCCCTCAAGTAATTGTATGTATGTATTATTATATATTATATTATATAATATTCTGCAATCAATTAGACACAACAATTAAATTTTGAACTGCCACAGTTCAGACATCAAATAAATTTAACTGGGAACACTTCCATCCCTACCCATATCATCAAAATTTAGGGTATCAGCAGAATATACTTTGCAGCTCTTTAAATTCACTTTCATTTGAAATACCATTATCAGGCAATGAAACTAATTCACCATCTTCTCAAGCTTTGGGACTAACCCAAAATACATTGTGTTTGTTGTGATCATTTGAAGCTCCACTGACACTCTTATATCCAAATGAAATCTCACTTTATGTGAGTATGTATCACTCAATGGTCTTCAAGACATCCTGCTGCCAATATTTAAAAACTCTTCCTTGCACTGCGTCTAAGAACGCGTACTCTGTTAAGTGCGTATTCTTCTCTTTTGTCTTGCAGAACCTCTCCCCTCCAAAATTACATCTAGAGAAATGTCAATAGTATCTTTTGAAACGAGAAATACAGTTTCATTGGGAAAAGGGAATTGATCATAACTGGGATTAAATCTAAAGAAAAAAAATTATTCATCCAATCTTTCTGTTTTCATACTTCTTGAAAAGTCTTAAGTCAACCAAAGGATTTTTGGAGTCAAAAGATTGCTGCAGACGGAAACCTGGGCAGGATAATTTCATGCCATTAATTTCTTCAACTAAGCCTGAGAACTAACTTTGCATTTTTTCCTATTTTCAGGAAAAGCACTTCAAAAAAGTATTGAAGCAAAAAGGCCAAAACTCATAACACAAAGTATCCTTTCTTTAGAAAAATACTATAGCTTGAAGGTAAGCGTGGATTACTATTTTGCAAATTTTTCTACAATAAACTTATAAACTTAGCAGATAAACAAATAATACTGATATGGCCTGGCATCTGCAAAACAATAGAGTAACAGCAAATGTTATATTTAAATAGTACATTACAAATTTCTACATCCTAGCTGCATATATGGTATGAAGATTTGATTCTGATAGAATTTCTAATATAATTTTCATATGTCTACAGCTTGAAAATATCCAAATATATAGCAAAAATATAAACTGACTTTAATAAAAGAAAATTTAAAATACAGCTGAGGCAGAAATATGAAATAAAGTCAAATAAAGTAAAATACGTCATTCTAATAAAAGCTTACAATATTTCCTCGCCTAAAGACAGACATGTTGGAAAAAATATTAAACATAGCACAGGCATTTACTAATCCATACAACACATCAATTGTATTCCTTTTGTCTAAGCAGCCATCGCATCATTCTTGAGGAAAGAGGAAAAATTTTTCAAAATTTAGAAATACAATTTGAACTCTTTAATACTGATTAAAATTATATTTGCATGTGTATATGAATACCTGTGTAGTGGATAAATGACTCCTCCAGATAAGAAAAAAGTAATCCTTATTTTTAAATATAATTACAAATAGTTACAAGCTACAGGTAGTCCTCTCTTAATGACTACAGTTGGGCAGAGAATTTTGGTCATTAAGTCGCTGCAGTCCTTAAGAGCGTCTTCACATGACCTGACTTGGTTTTATGGCTGTTTTCACTATTATAAAAGTGAATAACAGCCATTAAGTGCAATAAATGATTATTAAGGGAACCATGACATTCGTTAAGTGAATCTATTTTCGTGAATGGGCATTTTTTGCTGGAATCAAGGAAAAAAATTCTGTAAACTGGCAAAAAAAGTCACAAATCATGGTCACTGTGGAACACTGCAACCTGTCATAAATGTGAGCCAGTTGCTAACTCAAATACAATCACGTGACACGGGGGTAAGGATTTGATTGGTTGTTTAACAATCAGTTGTTAAGCCAGGACTACCTGTACTGACAGGATTATCTTTAGCATTCATTGCAAGAGTATTCCCTAACTTTAAAATCTTTTTAATAAAATCCTATTAAACAAAAAACACCACATTAGATAGATTTCCCAATAGGGTTATAACATTTCCCAGTTATGATTAAGTTATAATTTATGATATTATAGGATTTGATTTATAATATAACTTACCTAGAATACGATATATGATATAAGTATTTGCATCAGCAAAATATACAAACATTAATCAATTAATAGGTGCTAACTATGAAGAATTTCCAATTTATCAAATTTATACAGGTGCCAATCTCACTGGAAATAACTGTGGGCCATATACAACAATCAAAACCACAATATAATCTTATAAAAATATACACAATCATCATTTTAAAAGATTAAATCATTAAAAAAATAGATGATGCAAACCATAAACTCAGAGATAACAGCAACCATATTTCAACTATAATAGGGGAGGCAACTAAAAATGTTGCCAGTTTCCTGGGACCCTGAAGTCTAAGGACTTAACCAACTCTTGAGGAACTTCCAGAACATTAAAAATTGTGGAGCTAATCTAAACTAGGTGTGTGGAAATATTCCATAAGGGGAGTGCCACAGCAGAAAAGGCCCAATATGTAGGTCTTTCACATAGCATGCCCCCTCTGTTGGCTCTAATGGGGAATAGCAGTCTGTTGGCTGATGAAATTGGGGAATAGCAGTCCCCCAGATAACCTGGTCTCAGGCCCTGAAGAGTTGTAAAGGTAAAAACCAGCACTTTGAATTGGACATGGAAACATACAGCAACCAATGCAGTTTGTGCAGCCCAGGCGTGACAGGTGCTGTCTTGGGGGCAAACAGAACTATCCGTGCTGCAGCATTCTGCACTATATTCAGAAGATTTAGAGGATGTTCACAGCATCCCTCCTTGAGTGCAAGTTTTTGGACTAGGCTTTATATTAGTGTTTCTCAACTGTTAACAACTTCAAGCTATGCGGACTTCAATTCCCAGAATACCTCAGCCAGCATGCTAGCTTAGGAATTCTAGGAGTTGAAGTCCATACGTCCTAAATTTGCCATGGATGGGAAATATTGCTTTCTATGAAGCCAAGTGAAAGATCAGACTACACTTTTTCCACAAGCACATATTTAGTAAATAGATTAGAATATAGTATCTTAGAGAACAATTTATAAATATTTTAGATTTCAAGTTGAAACCTTGAAATTGAAATTTTAAATTTTATGTTCTGACTATAGTACTTCAGTATACACTGCACCAATTTACTTCAGAAAACTCAACTCATCCCTGACCCATTAATGCAACCTGCCCTAATAAGCCTATAAACATTTACACTCCCCCAATTTGGGTCTTTCCCTTCATTATACAGTATAAGCAGGAGTGTACTTTCCTTCAACTTATATCCAAACACAAGAGAATGAGATCAGAAAATGACTATCTCAATACTGTATGTCATATGATTGGCATCCAACAAATTACCTTCCTAAAAACCAGTCTGTTTCCAAGCCAGATTATGTGGTTTGGAATTCTGGTTTCTATTGAAATCATGGTTTGAAGAAAAATAATTTATATTTTGGTGCAACTGTGGTTATCAAAGAAGTGCAAGGTATTTAATAGGGGTGTTTTACAAAGCAGCTCTCTTCAAAGTGATAAAATGCCCACAGACAGGCTTTGTTCTTTGAAGACTATCCCCAATTCCTTTCACAGACTGTCAAAGGAATTATGTAATTTGTTTTAATGAATTTATTAGTTTTATTCATTTTATGGAATTTTGTAAGTCACTGTTAACTCTTTCTGGGATTGGCAACATATACTTATCACAAATAAATGTAGCATTGAAATCACTTCACTTTGCAGGCATTCCCAGAAGGGTTGCTTATGCACACCATGCATGCAGAGAGACAACTGGGAAATCCTTCCTAGCAAGTGCACTGAGCCTCCTGGATGACACAGCTGCTTAAGTGATGTGAAGTAGGGTGTCTTGCTTGCGCTACTGTATTTAATGAAGTTCTCTTTCTAAAGGTTTTAGGAGTAGCTTACCACTAAGCAGTACAAAAATACCTAATTTATCTATTCCCTTATACAGAGGAAGATGAGAACAGAGGGAAAACACAGTACATTAGGGTGGGGCTTGATATTTGTGAATAATGACACAGTATGTTTTATTGTTGTACCTGGATGCAGCCAGGACAATTGTCCAACACTTGGTAAATTGTAATATGGATGGTGATGGCTTTAGCTAATTAGATGGGTCATCATCTATGAGGATGATGATGATGAGTTATCAAATCTGTATCATTTCTTAGCAACCCTGAAGACAGAGTGATCTGTTCCTAACCTGGACCATCAAGTCTTCCAATGGTGCACCAATCATCAATGTAATACACCTTGTTATTGGTTGTCCTCTTTCTCTCTTTCTTTCCACTTTCCCAACATTATAAACGTCTCAAGAGAGCTAAGATTTTGTATAATGTGTCCAAAATATGATTCATACTGTACCTCATCATTTGTCAGAATTTCAAGTTGACTCAAAAAAATAAAGAAAATTATTCTCCCACTGATTCAAGTAGGAGTACTGTAGATTATTCTAGTATGTAAACTATCTAAAACAGTGCATCCATGTAACCACACAAGAAAAGTGTGTCTGGAATGAGGGACACTCACTATGATGAAAAGTCTAACTAAAGTAATACAACCACAAATATTTACCCTTTCTATTTAAACATGAGGTCTTCTAAAATTACAGCCTAACCCCAACTCAAGCACTAGAGTCAACTGCTACCAACATAAAGAGGGCTTATTTGGCAAATGCCAGTATGCAGCATGTGCCCTCTTAAAAAGTTATTTCAGGCATTTCAGTGGAACAAACTGATTAGGAAAAATGTTTGGCAAAAAAAAAGGGCTAAAGCCAGAATTAAGAAATTAGATTACGGGACTTGTTTGATGGAATACTTAAGGACTAAGCACTTGTTTGAATACGGTTAAAGAAATAAAATTTCTTTAACTTAGGAGGGATCGGCTCCTTAAGCAATACAGCATTTTTAGCCTATGATATGAGAAATACAAAAATGTTTGGGATGATTTATATGAGGGAAATGTACAAAATACTTAAATATAATGGATTTTGAAGACTTGAATATGCTTTAAAAATGAAACGTTGATTATAAATGTATTCTACTTTAAGAGGGATATAGATAGATAGATAGATAGATAGATAGATAGATAGATAGATAGATAGATAGATAGATAGAAAGATAGATAGACAGATAGATAGATAGATAGATAGGAAGAAGACTTCAATATATAAGTGTAATTAACTTTAAGAAAATTTTAACAGGTAAAAATGTTTTCTTTTGAATATTGAGGGGAAAATAAATTTAAATGAGAACTCTAAAAACAGGATGTATGACAAGGTGATCTAGATCAGAGGTGTTAAACTCGCAACGTCACGTGACATGTCATGACATATTGTGACTTTTTTCCCATTGCCTGCAATGGGGTGAGTGCGGTTTCGCCATGACACATCCGGCCCACGGACCGGCAGTTTGACATCCCTGATCTAGATGGTTAATTAGAAAAGAAGCTTAAAAATGAGGCGGAGGATATTCGTAAATATTTAATTGTTATCTTTTAAAAATATCAAGAAATATACTAATTTAAGGTTGATAAAAGAGAACATTATTGGAAGAAGAGAAAATCAAGGAAAACTACTATATGGAATATGGAACTATAGAAATTAATTGTTATTATTTGTAAATACAAACTCAGACAACACACTGTTTACCAAATATTGATGGTGATATATAAAAAACAAAACAATAAAACATATTTTTAAGATATTTCAGACATTTACTTTCTATGCCTCAGAAGTCTGTATATCATTCCTTTGCAAACAATAAAACATTTATTCCAGTATTTTCCTGCAATGTAATTATGAACTTCAGTTTGCCTGAAGTTTTGGGGAAAGTTGGTCAGATACGATCCTGTTCTGTAACTATTCCTCTGTAAGGAAATCTAGTTTTAAATGTGGGATCCATTCTATGGTCTGCTGCCAGCAGTTGTCTACATATGAGACAGATATCATTAATGTCCTAAGATTTCTAGGACAAAAGCAACCAACAGTCTCTAGCTACTTCTTATTCTTGCTCACAAATCTCCATTTGGTGTGATGACCTTGTTCCGCTACCTACTTACCTATGTTTAATTAAACTATGATTTACTCCATTTGATTTTCTAGGTGTTCATGAACCATACATGTTAACTCAGCCTATAACGTGCAAGTCAGAAATGTTGTTTGTTAATTTGTGATTGTGAAATGAATTCAAACTAGGCTAACTTTGCAAACCATGATTAAATTAACCACTGATAAGCAAGTTTTGCTTGCAAAACTCATCTACTGCTTGAACACAACATACATACACAATGACCAACCTAAAAAATAAAACCAAATAGTTTTCCATAGACTAAGAAGCCAGAAACCTATATGCCATTTTCAATCCATGAATATTTTTTCTTACAATAGTAACACTGCAGTTAATGTGTAGGGTTTCAGCTTCGTAATACAACACACTAAGAAATATGGAACAACTGGATCATTACAAATGAATGAAGGGGAAGATATTCAGAACAATTCCCTCATTTGAAGCTCCCAAGAAAGGTAATGCAGCCAAAAATAAGTCATTTAACTAAGCTTTATCTTAGCAATAAAATATAGTTAACATTAATGTACAATCCATATATTAGCTCCCAAAATACAAAGTTCCTGCTGGGGATATTTTATTTTAAAATAAAACTTACTTTAAAAGGCTGGATGATAGAAAATTGGAAGCCTGCCTACTGGGTCTAATTTAAGAAGAAGGTCTGATGAGGGGAAAGTTCCAGTTGAATCATTGTGCATTATGATTATAATCTCCGAAGTGGGAGAAGGAATTCCAATGAAATGAATTGGATTGAAACAGCTGCAAAAGTGGCTAGAAGTATTACTCTGCACTGAATGTTTATTCCAGGTTTATTTTTGCCTCTTGCTTTGTAGAGCATAACAACTGCATTCAGCAGTGCCCTGGCAAGAAAAGAATAGCCATGAAAACACTGGCAGCCAATCTAACTTACTTTTTAATGATTTGATTTGAGGCAAATGCCACTTTGTAAATGGCACAATTATTTCATGGACCAGTTCAACATTGAAATACAGCAACGGGAAGCATTGAGTACTTTTATACAAATCTGTGCCAACCACTCAGAATTTTTTTCAAAGTATCATGTGGTCAAACTGCAAGAGGAATGGATTTGTACTATTTGAATCCAATACTTTTTTGTGCTGGGCTGTAAGAGCAGATAAGTATAATGTAAGGCTTTTAAGAAAGATAGTTCATATTTGCAAACCACTCATTTATTTCTTCCTCTCCTTTGTGAGGACTTTGCAAAATGCCAGCAGCTACCTTGGCAGGACATCCATGAGTGGGAGGAAGAAGAGTGTGGAAGAGTGCAGGGGTGGTGGAGTGTGGAGTGGGGTCAAAAAGGCAGAGATGTGGGGAAGAAATGAAAAAGTGCCAAGTTTATAATGTGAGTTGGATTTCACCATCTACATGTTGTTCAGAGATGGCATATAAATCTCCTTGAGGCCTTAACTAATTACAGATTATTTTCTTTTTGGCAGAGAAAAAATAACAGCAGAATACAAAAATGCAAGGGGTTTCTCCTATAAACACAGTTTCTTTAGCTACCAACTAACATGTTATATTCTTTAAGATAATCTCCAACATCAACACAGACCCCAACATGATCAAGAATGTGACCAAGGAAGTATAACTCTTACTGTCAAAGTCCACAGGGACAGAAATCTTGAAAATAGGTTCAACATATCACTACACACAGAGTAATAAAAAAAATACTCTATCCTTCAGGATTCTTCATTAATACAAATGGGCCTTTCTTCAACCCACTCATACAACTATTTGTTGTAAAGTTAGACGTTATCTTAGCCTACTTTCACAATGTGTTTAGTAAATATTTTCTAAATTAATTAAAATCCTAAAATTCAATAGCTATATCGTATACTCCCTCGTATTGCTCACACCATCTTCCTAATACAATTAACCTTTCTTATTTTCCAATTATCAATAATTTGCAGCCATGACGAACTTGGAAATTTATATAATGATTATTTTATAATTTCCAATTAATAAAACAATAATAATTATACGTATTATAAAAGTATTAATAATAAGAGGGTCACTATGGCTTTAAAATGGCTATTAGAAAAAAAAATCCTATTTTTGGTTGAACATTATTTATGACTGATAAGGGGCGTTGACTTACCTGAACACCTTTTCTCAGCACGGAGATGGATAATCCACGCAGTGGGTTGAGACTGTATTCCTGGCCAATCAGATCAGTCAGCCAAAGTTGCCACGCCCAGTCCTGGACCATGATTCTTCAGTCTTGACTCAAGCGCAGCCATTGACTGACAGTAAGACGTTTTGGCTCCACTAAATGTACCCTATTATCCTAGTCTATAAGGGTGGGTGTGGATTATCCATCTCCGTGCTGAGAAAAGGCGTTCAGGTAAGTCAACGCCCCTTCTCCAGCACTGGAGATGGATAATCCACGCAGTGGGACATACCAAAGCCTATTGTCCCTTGGGTTGGGGAATAGACTGGTCCCGTGTGTAACTTTGGTCTAGAACCTGCTGGAGAACCCTCCTACCGAAGGAGGCCTCTGCAGAGGAGTACTTGTCGATTTTGTAATGACGAATGAATGGAGAGGGCGAGGCCCAAGTGGCTGCCCTGCATACCTCTTCAATAGAAGCCTGCATGGCCCATGCTGCTGAGGTGGCAGCACTCCTTGTGGAGTGGGCCGTGATATGCTTGGGGACTTGCAAGGACTCCGCCTGGTATGCCCCAGTGATGCATGCCCTAATCCACCTACCGATGGTAGAGGACGAGACCTTCCGGCCCCTAGTAGCGGAGTGGAAGGATATGAAAAGCGCTTCCGAGTGACGGAATTCCGCTGTGCGCGAAATGTAATGTCTTAGTGCCCTTCGTACGTCCAAGGTGTGCCATTGTTGCTCAAGGGGATGAGCTGGGTTTGGACAGAAGTCTGGTAGGACTATTTCCTGTGATCTGTGAAAAAAGGAGTTGACCTTTGGAATGAATGAAGGGTCTATTCTTAGGACTACCTTGTCCCTGTGAAAATGACACAGGTCCTTCCTCGTTGAGAGAGAAGCTAACTCGGATATCCGTCGAGCTGACGTGATAGCTACTAAGAATGCTACCTTATGGGTCAGGTAGCGAATGTCACATGTTTTGAGTGGTTCGAAGGGCGCTCTGGTAAGAGCTTGTAGTACTCGTGGTAGTTCCCACGATGGATACCTGTGCACGGTTGGCGGTCTGATGTTCGCAGCCCCCTTGAGGAAGGATCGTATTAAGGGATGCTTGCCCAAGGATTCACCGGGGCTGGCAGAAAGTATAGTTGAGAGGGCGGCGATTTGCCTGCGCAGCGTGTTTGGCGAGAGGTCCCTCTCTAGGCCATCTAGTAAAAATTCTAGGATCTTGGGAATTGTGATCCCTTCGAGTAACAATTCCTGTTTAGAGCACCATGATTGGAAGCTTCTCCACGTGGCCTCGTAGATACGGTTCGTGGAGGGGCGCCTTGATGCCTGTATGACCCTAATTACACCCTGTGAGCAAGCCCCCTTGGCTAAAATTGACCGTTCAAGAGCCAGACGGCTAGTTGTAGCCATTGTGGCTCTGGGTGGGAGATCTCCCCCTGCTTGAGGGAGATCCTCTCCGGAGGAATCCGCCATGGATTCGTGCAGGAGAGACTCCTCAAGTCTGCAAACCAAGGTCTCCTTGGCCAATAAGGGGCCACAAGGATTACCTCGGCCCTTTCCCGCAGAATCTTGCGTACTACCTCCGGAAGGAGAGGTAAGGGTGGAAACGCGTACAGGAGTCCCTTTGGCCATGGGCTCCGTAACGCGTCCGTCTGCTCTGCTCCCCTGGATGGGAATCGGGAGAAGAAGCGAGTTAGGTGGGCATTGGAAGGAGAGGCAAAAAGGTCCACCTGGGGAAGCCCGAAGCGGTGACAGATCTCCCTGAAGATCCTCGGGTGTAGTTGCCACTCTGAGTGATCTATTGTTGATCTGCTCAACAGATCTGCTTGGATGTTTGCCTCCCCCGATATGTGGTCGGCCTTTATGGAGGCCAGATTTTGTTCTGCCCAGGCCCCCAGTAGGAGGGCCTCGGCCGAGAGCGAGCGAGAGTGTGTGCCCCCCTGACGGTTTATGTGGGCCTTGGCTGTCACGTTGTCCGTCAGGACCAGTACGTGCCTGCCTTTTATGCTGCTGTGAAAATGCCTTAACGCTAGGTGAATAGCCCGCAGCTCGAGCCAGTTTATGTTGTGTCGGAGATCCACCGCTGACCAGCGGCCCTGTGTCCACTTGGTCCCCAAGTGGCCTCCCCAGCCGAATAAGCTCGCATCCGTTGTGACTACTACTCTGTCTGGTTCCCTGAAGGGGGACCCCCTGAGGAGAGCTGGAGATAGCCACCACCTGAGGGAGTGTCGTACTCTCAGAGGTATGCCTACCCTCTTCCGGGATGCACTGATTTGCTGTCTCTGAAACGGGAGCATGAACCACTGCAGTTCTCTTGAGTGCAGCCTTGCCCAAGGAACTATTGCTATGGTCGATATCATCTTCCCTAGCAGCTGGGAGAGGCAGACCAGCGTCACTGACTGACCGCGGCTTACCTGTTTTACGGCTTTCTTTATGCTGCTGAGACGTTCCCGTGATAGGTACACCTTGCACTCCTTTGTGTCTATGACCGCTCCCAGATGGAGTATTCTCGTAGTTGGGGTTAGATGGCTCTTTGGAAAGTTCACCGAGAAGCCGTGGTCCTGCAGCAGTTTTATCACTAACTTTAGGTCCGCCCGAGACTGCTGGGCGGACGATGACTGGATTAGAATATCGTCCAGGTAGCACTGGACTCTGACTGGTACGTTTCTTAGGTGTGCTGCCAGAACCGCCAGAATCTTGGTGAACACCCTGGGCGCTGATGACAGGCCGAATGGAAGTGCCCTGTATTGAAAATGGTGCCCCCTGTAGGCAAACCGTAGAAAAGCGGCGGTGAGCCAGAGAGATAGGGATGTGCAAGTATGCCTCCGTGAGGTCGATCGATGCCAGAAAATCCCCTTTCCTTACGCTTCCAAGGATGGAGCGTAGTGTCTGCATTTTGAATTTGCGGTATTTTATGTAGAAATTTAGCCTTTTTAAATCCAGAACGGCTCTCCAACCCCCCGAGGGTTTTGGGACCACGAAGAGGATAGAATAAAACCCCTGGTCTCTCTGGTTCATAGGCACCGGCTCTACGGCCCGTATGTTTAGAAGGTGCTGAACGGCCTCGTTCATGAGCCTTCTCTTTGTTGGGTTTGTGGGACAGGGGCACGGGCGGAAGCGGTTCAGGGGCTTTGAGAGAAATTCTAGAGATAGACCATGACGTATGGTGTTCCTGACCCATACGTCCGTGGTGGTCTCTTCCCACTGGGGAGCAAACCCTGCTAGTCTGCCCCCTATGGGAAGGTCTGGGTGGGAGTCATCTGGTACGGCGGAAGGGGCGGTTGCTCCCCCGAAAGGGCCGTCTTCCCTGCGTTTGCCTATGTCTTGTGTTCTGTGTGTCCCCCTGTCTTTCCCTATCCTGTCTAGCTTGGACGGGTTGGGAATTTTGAAAGCAGTTGACCCTGGCTTCCGTACGAAAGGATTGTTTCCTTCCCCAGGAGCCGGGTCTCTTGTCCTGCCTTTTAAGCATGTGTTTAAGGACCTTGCGCTTGTCCTTGTTCTCTGTCAGGTATGGCGTTAGTGCCTCACCAAACAGCTTTGCCCCTTGGTACGGAGCCGAAGCCAATTTCCACTTGGATTTGGTATCCGCCTGCCAGTTCTTTAGCCAGAGGATGCGCCTGCTCGTGTTGTTTGCCGCCATTGCCTTGGCTGAAAACCTGGTCGCTAAAAGTGTCGCGTCCGACGCATATTCCGTGGCCGCTACCATTTTGCTGAGTTCCTGGTGAGTGCGTATATCCTCCATGGGAACCCGGCCCTGTAACTCACGGAGCCAACAAAGTGTGGCTCTGGTGAAAAAGGACGCGGAGGTAGTCGCCCTGGTAGCCCAAGCTATTGCCTGGTGCGTTCTCCTGTAGTTGGACTCACTCTTTCGGTCCTCGGCTTTAAGAGCCTCAGCAAAATCTCCTGATATGGCCGTGTCCGATATCAGGGGACCTATGGGTTCGTCCACCACCGGCACCTCCAATGTTCCCTCTAGCTCCCTTGCTATGTTAAATAGCTTCCTCTCCGCATTGCTAGGAAGCGGTAGGGAGGTTGGCGCTGCCCACTGTTTCCTTATTGTGTTTAGGAACATGGTCGGGCATGGTATGCGGTGTTGAGTGGTTACCTTTTCGGCGAACGTCGGCTCAGCCTCCGTGTCAACTGTGACAGGCTCCGCTGGTGTCCCATGCCCCAGATGGGCTGTGGCCTCAGCCTTGCGCAGAATGGTAACAAAAAGAGAAGGGTTAAACAGGCCGCTGAAGGACGGCCCTTGAGGTGAGGTGTCCTCCTCTTCCTCAGACATTTGAATCCCTTGTGACGTACCTGGCTGGTCCAGGTAATCTTCCTCGGAGACCGACGAGTCTGAGAAGGAGGAGAGGTCCTGATGGCCCTCCGTTTCCTCCCGATGCCTCGTTCTAAGTCCTAGAGGCTTGGTTTTGGAAGTTTGAGCCCTGGCCTCAAATGCACGGTCCACTGCCTGCGCTATTAGGGTAGCTAGCAGATCCCCCGTCAATGCAGGAGGAGTAACCATTGCCTGCGACCCTGCAGGTGCTGTGGTTAGCATGGTCCTCGGGGTTTCCTGTAACCTGCGTGGGGAGGTGGATCGGGAGAGCGATGAGAATTCGCCTATCCCACCCTCTGTTTGGGACTGTGATGAGTTTCCTAATGACCAAATGGCCTGTGGGGATGAAGGGAGACCCAGCGGTAGATCAGGACCTATCCCCCCATTCTGCTTATTTTCAATTCTGGCCCTTTTCTGGGCTCTGTCGAACTCTTTTTCTAGGGCTTGGTGTCTTCTGATTGCCTGTTTGTCAGCCTTCTTTGATGACTTCCTTGCAGCCTTTCTAGGGGCTGCAGAGGATTCCGAATCCTCTGAAGCAGGTGCTCCAGAGGATGAAGGCGGGGCTCCAGTGGAGGGAATGATTGCTTCCTCCATTCTCCACTAACGCTGGGCCGCGATAGGGGGGACCCAGGTAGTAGGAGAGCTCCAACTTTGAGTAAGGACAGGCGCACTACTGGGGGCGTCTGGAACTCAGGAGCAGACTCTGCAAAATTGTCAGAGTTAGTCACTGTGCACGGATAAGAACAGGCACGCTAATGGGAATGCCTGGAACCCGGCTTGACTATGGTGGGTAAGGACAGGCACGCGACTGGGGATGCCTGGAACCCACCACTAAATCCAGAAGCGTACGGGCCACTAATGGGGGACCCGAAGTCTGGAAGGAGCCAAAGGCAACTAAACACAGTTAGCTATGAAAGGTTCTTATTTACTTTAGATTGAAGACACCAAGTCCTGGAACCCGCAGCTATGTGTCTGATTTGAATGTCTCTGAATGAATAATAGATGCTTAGTACCCCAGTACTGCTTGCCTATTAATTCACTCCAGTGGCTGAACCTATTCTTCACATGGAGCCTTAGATCCCCTGTTTGGACAAAAATATGGCCGCCGCTGCCAGGAGACTACTGCGCATGTGTTAAAAGAAGCAGGAGATTATTGCGCCTGTGCTAAAAAGGCTGCCTGTGCCACGTGGGTTGTAACAAAGAGCCGCGCGTGCTCACAGCTGTGCAGACAATGGCGCCTCGTTTAAAAAATCCTGAGCAGCCTGGTTAGTGAAAGAAACTGCTCCTTCGCACGCCAGCTGTTTCCCTTAATTAATCTCCCTCCCAGCATGCGTCCCCTTTGTCCTCCGCTTCCCTCGCTAATTGCTTGCCTTTCTGTCTTTTTGTTTTGTTTGTTTTAAACACGAGGGGTTGCCCGAGCCTCCCCGTTTGTTTAAGGCTGCTGCCGGCTGCTGGAAGGTGGTTGGGGTTTGGGTTAGGGAGGGGAGATAGGGATTTCCCCCTTTTAAGTGGGGGTGGTTTCCCCTGTAGGGAATGTGACTTCCTGAGTCTTACAATTTAGCCAGGCAATTTTGAGTAATCAATTACATTGAATTAAATTATCTCTAATTAACTTTTAAACTAAGCAATTTCAGCTACGAGAAGAAATCCCCCCCAATGGAAAGGAACTATACCTGCCCAGGAGCCAAAGATTGTCGGTCTTTCTGTATGGCCAGATCAGTCAAGACTGAAGAATCATGGTCCAGGACTGGGCGTGGCAACTTTGGCTGACTGATCTGATTGGCCAGGAATACAGTCTCAACCCACTGCGTGGATTATCCATCTCCAGTGCTGGAGAACATCAGGGCTTTATCCCATAAGAGTGAGATCAAATTATAGCAATTCTTAGATTTTTTTTATAGCAATTCTTAGATTTTAAAAACAAAATTGTTTTCTGCAATGGGTAATTTTAAATTACTAGTTTTAGTATGGTAAATATATTATAGCTATCATTTTAAATTACAATATTTTCTGCTGTTAAAATGTGTTCCCCCATTAACAAGTCTTATCTCATAGCTTTTACGCAAATTACATTTGAATCTGGTTACCAATGCCAATATATATGTACTGATTTTTAAATCTGACATATTCATTTTGATTATCATGGAAGGCATTAACCCTTTTGTTTTGATTTGGGCATCTGAAAATTTGGAAAGGGGTGATGCTAACAGTTTTATTAGTTAATGGTAACTATTTGATTAATTACAGTGCAAATTGTAATGTTAAGTAGCAAAAAAAAAAAAAGAAAGGAAGGAAGGAAGAAAAAGAAAAAAGGAAATAACATTGCTGAAAATACCATGTTACCAAAGTACATGACAGACAAATCTGTCAGGACTTTGGCTGTTTTCCATTTTCCCTAATTTTCTATCTCAAAATATAGAAAGAGACAAATTGTGGCCTTGAGGGAACAGTTAAACTATCTAGGTTACATAAATAAGCCAAGAAAACCCCAAACTACTGTATTTATAAGGTACATCAGCTGATGTTTACCTCAGACACAAACATTTTATTATTCCTACTGCACTTAGCTCTAACTGATACACTGCCATCTTTTGTTCATGGTCTGAAAAGGAACAATCAAAAGATTCAACAGAAATGTGGGGAAAAAAATAAAAGGCTTTTCGAATGCCAAAGGGAGACAAAGAGTACATATAATCTTAAATGTGGTAGTCTAAAACAGAGCTCCCCAACCTTTTGGCATCAGGGACCGGTTCTGTGGAGAGAGGTTTTTCCACAGACCAGAGGGGGCGTGGCTTTGTGTGCTGCCTGCATCATGCAGATGGGGCTTTGCTTGTTTGTGCGGACCAGTTGCTGGCATGCTGTGGCCCGGTACCAGTTCACAGACCGGGGGGGGGTTGGGGACTCCTGGTTTAAAACCAGGCTAAATTAAATCCCATTTATGTTTGTTTACACCAAGAATATTTGTCTCTAATACCCCTATGAACTGATGCTGCCTAGCAAAATGTAGTTTTGACAAAAGCGGGACTTTGGATAGCTAATGCTGACTAAATTGTGCTCTGTTCTTACACAAGCCAGCATAAGGACATGGTTCAGTCTTCTTTTTTTTCTTTTGTGACGCTGAATCAATTTTCACTCATTCATTCTGAGTCCCTGCAGTTTTCTTGGCAAGAATTTTAAGGAGTGGTTTCCTCTTACCTGCTTTCTAGGGGCTGAGAGAGAATGACTAGCCCAAGGTCACCCAGCTGGCTTCATGCTACAGGCAGGATTACAGCAATTACCGAACTATTAACAACTACACTAAATTGGTTCTATTCCTATTTTTTTTTTAAATCAGCAATTATTTTACTGTTCAACTTTGGGCTAGAATTCTAATACTTTTCAGGTTCACATAAAATAAAGCAGAATATTACAACCAATGTGTCAAGATTCCAATCTGTTTTCCTTTTTCAAATAATCACTGAATAACCAATGCACTATAGCAAACGCCACACACTGTTGAGCTCCACAATTTAAATGATTAACAACTGACCAATAAACAGGTAGTCCTCAATTTATGACCACAATTGAGCCCAAAAATTCTGTTAAGTGGGACATTTGCTAAGGGAGTTTTGCCCCATTTTACGACATTTCTTGCCACAGTTATTAAGTGAATCACTGCAGTTATTAAAGTTAGTAACCTGGTTGTTAAGTGAACCTGACTTCCTCACTGACTGCTTATCAGAAGATTGCAAAAGGTGATTACATGACCCTGGGACACAGAAACCGTCATAAATATAAACCAGTGGCGAAATATCTGAATTTTGATCACATGAACATGGGGATGCTGTAACTAAAAAACGGTCAAAAGTCACATTTTTCAGTGCCACTGTAACTTTGAATGGTCACTAAATGAAGTCTTGCAAGTTGAGGACTATCTGTACTGAAGTCAATATTTAATGTCATCTCTGTATGGTTAAAAAATGAATTATTTATCAGAAGGGAAAGACTTAGGATAATGCTATTATTTTTATTCCTGTAAGTTTATTAAGTCATCAAAGGCAATGAGAAAATCGATTTAAGAATTCACTGTAGCTATGACTATTTGGCCAGTTTGAATTTTACATCTTTAGACTGAAATTATTTTGTGATTTTTCCCCTTATATTTAAGCATCTTAAAAAGAATCAAAACTGAACCACTATCACATTGTGGAGTCCCAATTAGCCGCTCCAAACTCTGTACATTCCTACTAAATTGGTGATTAAAACTTTTACACCATTTTATTTTTATATTTTATAAAATATTAATTTTGGCTTCACTTGAGGTTGGTCTTACATTTTTAATCTTTGGCATATTTATGATGATTATTTCAGAATTATTAAAGGAAGCTCTGGTAAAAAGACTTTTTCTTCTCCCATAATATATTTACTCTTGACTTTGTGCATTAAACAACATCAACTAAGAATCGTATCCATAGTTGGTGGCAAGGATTATTCAGTATCTGCTTGTTGCAGTCCTCCATCACCACCTCTATGGAATTCTGATTCATACAAATTCAAAGTAACTGGGATATTTGCAGGAATTGTTCCCTGTAATTCCTTCTCCTAGGTGCCAACACTAGAATTAATAATGGTTGGGTGATCATGTGTCTAGTATTTCTGCGTTGCTCACTCCTCTCCCTCATTCTGTTCTTATCACTCAAGTCACATGGATGAACAATTATAGAGTTTATTCATGAGGGCTTAAGAAAAATCTTGATAAAAATATCTTCCCACTGAATGTATGGCAAAATTCCCATGAGCTCCACTGGGAATGTGAGTAAAATAGACAAAAGCCACAAGGAATTTTCTTTAACTCAGTAATCCACACCAAATGCAACATCAATCTATTTTTAAGCACATTTTAAAACTATTTCTATTACCGATAGGAACAAATAAAAATATTTAATAAGCACAGTATTTATTGGCACTGATATGCCAATGTAATTTTGTACATAATCTTCAATAAAATTGTTCTACTGTTCTCAAATTCAAGCTATTTTTCCCCATGTCATTTAAAAATTCACTAACATAATTTATTAAAATTAGAGGTTCGGTCTGATTATCAATATACAATTACAAAATAAGACCAAAAGTCACAAAAAATGGCAAAACTTTATGATGACATTTATTTCTCTATAAAGATGCAATTATTTTTTCTTAATGCTCTAAAGTTTGAATGTGTTGTGCATCTATCAAATAATCCAGAAGCAGAGACAAAATTGACATTGTAATATGACACAAAGTCAGCTTTACACTGTTTCTGAAGTCACTATTGTGTATAAAATTAAAACAAAATAAAATCAGCAGCAATATTTAAATAAGTATTAATATATAAGAAAATTACACATATCATACTAAACCATTATTTATTTATAATTTACCTACTAAGTCATGGTTAAGCCATTAGTTACACTCAGACAGATGATTAAGCCAAAACCTAAGCTGAGCCTTGCACTCAGTGCATCATATGAATATAGCTCCAAAACTATTTTATTTCTCAGTGAGAATGGCTTAGATGTAGGTCATATACATCCAACTTAATGAGGAATGATGAACCCAGAATAACCCAAGTTGAAGTTGTGTACCTTAAAAAAGATATGCTTCCTGGAACTTTTCCTGATGGGAATTGTATGGCCATGTTGACATTTTTACTAAAATAGATATATACCAAATGGAGAAAATCTTGCAATTAAAATGGCTGCCTAAATCAGCCCATGAGGATGCAATTAATCTTCTGTAAATCTGAACTGTTATAATAGCTAAAAGTTTCCCATAACTTAGCAATCCCATTATTAACATAACTGGTGAACAGATAAACATTTTTAGGAGAAAGGCAGGAAAGACTGCTAGAAGCACAAAATGCCTAAGGTCATCTTCCCCAACTATTAAGAGATAAATCTAACCATCTCCCAAAAGTGTTTGAAGGAATTTATGCAACATGAGTAGATTGATGATGAACAACATATTTTTGTACTGTTTATTACAAGGCGCATATTCCTGGCTTTTCTGGGCCATGTGGTTCCTGAAGATGCGCTGTATTATCTTCTTTAGGAATCCCACACATGACAGCTGCACAAAGTGAACTTATGTGAGCCTTAAACAGCATTCCAGGCTGCAGTTCAAATATTGATAGCTAATATTAATGCTGCAGCTATAACCAAAAAAGTGTTAATTTTTAAAAATTCAACTACCTTGAAAAGATAGTTAAAATTATAAGCCTGTTCTCCCATTTTAAATTATGTTAAACTAGCAAAGCAGAACGTTTTTCACATTTGTTTACTGTACGTGTACTGATTATCTTTAAGAAAATGCCGTATTAAGAATGTTTCCATACGTCTTAACTGACCCTCATCTCTCTCTCTCTCTCTCTCATTTCCAGAGCCACTTACAATAAAATATTAACACAAGATCAAACCAATAACTATGCTTGTCTATCGTATTAATCTACCTGAATTCTTTGAATGTTGTTTAGCACAGTTACTTAATAAATTATTGCAAGGCTCAAATATGAAATCAATTTAAATGACATTTTTAGAAACTTTCATATACAGTTGTTCTTCAGTATGTTGATTAGTTTATACACTAACCTTTCCCAACTTGGTGCCCTTCAGATTACAGAACGGAAGTCAACCAGCTGCTATAGTCCTAACACTCCTGGAGAAGTCTATGACAATTCACTGTGGGCCAACTCGGCACAGCCAACTCACTGCAGGGCAACTTGTTGAGGGACAAAAGTTACACTAATATCAAATAAACAGTGGAATAGAATCATTAAAAAAAGGATGCAAAAGGAGGGACAAAATGAAACATGAATTGCAAAAATTAAAATATTATTTTAAACAATAGAATTGTTAAATTGTCCTGCAGCAAGTTGTTGGCCGTGGCAAGCTGTCCTACCGCAAATTGGCCGTGGTGAGTTGACCACGGAAAGCTGGCTGTGGCAAGTTGTCCCATTCCACTCTGGAGCGTAATTGGTTGGAAAACACTATATGGTGCATTTGTATCTTTTTTTTATGCATATAATTTTTACTAAGGAAATTTTTAACAAAATAAAAGCGTACCAATCTCAGAAAATGAACAAAAACAGTCCAGAAAGAAAATGGAAAAAGAAAAGATTGTAAAGAAGCCGCTTCCAATCTTTTAGAAAGCAATTATTAATACATGTATATTTTACCCTCTCTCCTTAAGGTTACATTATAATTTCCTTCTACCACAAGATACTCTTCTGTGCTTTGTATCTTATCTCATTTGACATTCCTTGGAATATCAGGGCTATTTAAACTGATTTATTTGTACTCTGCATTCTTACTCTGTCAAGCACTTAATACAGCTAAAAAAAAACTGGAAAAAAATTCTGTGTAAAAAATCAAAAATAGGTGAAAGTATTAAAATTACTAAAATAATCTAACAAACTTATCTAACTACGCAAATCAGATTAATCTTTTTCAGATTTCCTAGATGCTGAGAGAGTGAGAACCAAACAATTCCCCAAGAAATGTATTCCATAGCCTGGGAACATCAACAGAGAAGGCCTAAGCCCACAACAATACAAAGGCAAGGCTTCTGAAAGTAGAGACGTATTCAAAAGAGCCTCCCCTGAAGCTCCTAACAACTGGACAAGTCGGAAGCAGGAGATGCAATCCATTAGAAAGGCCCTAAGCCACAGAGCTTTTAAAGGTCACTAAGCCACCCAGCCTTTAAAGGGCAATACCAGCTGGTTAAATTCTGCCCAACAGGCAATCAGTTATCAATGCCCAACTTTCAGCAGAGGCATCATATGATCCTCCTATCTTGCAAAAGTTAACAGCTCAGCTGCCAGAATTTGCATCAACTGCATTTCCAGACACTTTTCAAGGGTAGCACACTGCTTCAATACAAGGAACGTTTGATTAGACCGAGCAATCAGCCTATTACAAAGACTGTATCTTAACAGAACCAGGGAATGCCTTTGTATACTGTCTCTCAAAAAGTGTAATTTTACACATGTGCTGTCTCAATAATATTTAGTCTGAGCAATGTAGTTATTTTTTGATTAGGCCTCACTTATGTGCATTACTTAAGGCTATTATGTCAATCTGGAAAACTAGATCTCACCAAGTTAAATGCTGAACCTCAATCAACCTGACAGGAATTTTAAAAGTTATCATCTGCTGTCATTCCAGAGAGAAATCCCAAACAAGCAGATACTATGGTAGCTTTTAAAGAGTTGCAGCATGCTAGGACAGTGATGGCGAACCTTTTAGAGACCAAGTGCCCAAACTGCAACCCAAAACCCACTTATGCATCGTCGGGTGCCGGGTGGGCGTGGCCAATTGGGTGAGTGTGGCCAATTGGTTGGGTGTGGCCCATTGCATGGGCATGGCTGCGGTGGTAACGGCAGACTGGGTGGGACTAAAAAGTTCAATCAATCAATTCTAACTTTGCAAGATCTTTTTTTTTTCCCACAAGAAGTTGAAATTGACTGATTGAATCTTTTCTCTTTTTTTGCACATGGCGGCGGAGGCCTAAAGCGAAAAGGTTTTATAAAACCCAGCTGAAGGCCTAGGACTCAGGCAACGGCGCATGTGCCCACAGAGAGGGCTCTGAGTGCCACCTCTGGCACCCGTGCCATAGGTTCACCACCACTGTGCTAGGAGATACTGCATCCTGACTGACAGCTTTTGGAAAATAGCTGCTAATGTAAAGAAACCAAGAGAGTCAACAGCTGGAAGGAGGTAACAGCTGTGGCTTATTAACAATAGCAGCATCACTAAGGTCACCCAGGCAATCACAGCAGTTTTGCACCTGTGTCAAAATAGTCATTTTTAAATAATCCTGATGAAAATAGAAATGCTTTACTGATATTCCTTAAAAAGAGTTAAGATTTGTGTAAGTCCCAACTTCAACTCTAAAACAGTTTTTGTATTATTGAAAATAGCATTGCTAGCAAAGCTAAGCAGCAATGCATAGGGGTTTTTTTTTTCACCAACCATTACTGATCATCCTAGCTAAAAGGGTGTTGAACACAAGCAACCCCATGACTCAGCCTGACAATCATGAGCTCATAAAAGGAAATGACTTGCCAGTGAGTACAATGCACAATTGGGACTTTAAAGTGCACAAAATCAATATAGATGGAAACCAGAGATCAATAACGATCTTGATATTGTATACTTCTTTAACAACATTATTAAATGGAATAGGTCTTTTTTTTACTGTTCAGATGATGCAACCTATTCCAGCTTTCATCTAATTCCCAAATGTACAGCAGTTCCTCCTCTCCTAAGCAGAGATCAAAAGAGGATGCAGCCAGTTACAGAAGACGAAACAGCCAATTCTTTCTCAAGTACAACTTGTTAAGTTCTATTTTGGGTGTTGAATATTATAGCCCAAATCAGCTATTCCAGAAAATGGAGATGTATGATATTTCCCAAAAGATTAAGAAAAAGTCAATCCATATAAAAAAGGAATGTAAGAATATAACATAATTTGCACTGTTGTGCAATATAATAAAATATAATAAAAATAATAATAAAAATAAAACCTCCAGTTTTGTTTTTTTAAAGCGATATAAAGGCTTTTGATATTATTTTTCTAGAAAAGAATATTCTTCAGAGCTGAAGAAGCTTCTTTGATGAGAAGTGAAACATCCTCAAGGAAAAAAAGATTCCAGTTGCCTTTTGAAAAAACACCTTTGGGATAGAAAAGAATATGTTACAAATTTCCATTTACAAAATATGATTCATTAACAGTAAAATAAAATCCACTGTAATACAGTATAAAATACCATGAAATATTATGCATCTGATTTTAAAAAAGTATTGTTAAACTATGCTTAAAATACAAAGGGAAGAAAACCAGGAATAATGGCCCTGTTGTGAAAGTTTCACATTTTTAGCAAAAGGCGATACAGATGGTTTGTCATGGAAATGTATTCAATACAGATTGGAATAATTTCCAAAACTAAAATAGAACCAGATAAAATGAAAGGAAATGGAAAGGTAGATTTCTTTATCCTTTAGCACAGGGGTGTCAAACTGGCATCACGCGTAGGCCACGCCCACCCCGGCTCCACAAAGGCAAAAAAATATTGTGATACATCACAATAGGTCACGTGACGCAATCAAGTTTGATACCCATGCTTTAGCATTTACTGAAACACAAGGTTGTCCAGAAATAAGGTGATTATTTTATATTCAAGGGTCAATCAAGCCTGGACTGCTTAATACAAAAAGATAATCCAGCTTCCAGCATTCAGCAGAAGCATCCATCCAACAGCAGCTTCTAGATGCCACAAGGCAAAAAAAGGTCATTAATCAGTTTTTATCTAAATTCTACTATGGTAACAGAATGAATAAAAAAAAAGACTAGTTCACGCTGAAAGTAAAAACAATATGGGTGATCTGCTAACTCACAATTCTAATATTTGAAGAGTAACATTACAGAAAAGAAAGCCACCAGGAGACTTACGCTCAGGGCTTTTTTTGTCATAGAACACCCAGAATGGAGTTCCAGCACCTTTTTTGGATGGAACCTTGTAGGGTAGGCAAGGCAGGTTGTATGACATGTGTGAGTTCCGGCACCTTTTTTTTTTTTTTTTTACAAAAAAAAGGGCACTGCTTACGTTTATATAGTTTTCTATCAAAATAGTGGATGAAAAAACCAGCAAGGGTGATTTCAAATGCATTTCATGGAATTTCTTTGAAACTATTCTATTTTTAGAATCTCATTGCATTTTACTTCAATTCAAACTTGCAAGAAACCAAATACCTCTCCATAACAATTTTGTTTACTATATTGGACCTTTGCCAATTCCTCTTTTGCCAAGCCTTACTTCAAGACAGCCACCAAATCCATCAGCACTGTCAGCAAAATCAAAGCCTCTTTGTGTGAAATTAAATTTTAATTAAGTACCTTTACATATATCTATCTGGACTTTATTTTTTTTCCAATTACATTGCTTGCCGATTACCAAATGTAAAATATTTTAGCATTTGTGGGAAGGAATGTATGGCATTTTTTGTTGAAGTAATCAGCTCACATTACACCTTGTGGTTTTTGAAAATACAACAATTATGAACAAAGTTATTGATCAAGGGATTCTATGCAGTTTTCATTATTGCACAATGGGTTGAGCATAAATCAGTCATTGGAGACGAAATGTGTCACAAAGATTTCCCAGACACCATGAAATATTCTTTATTACATCAAGACAGACCTAAGATTTCTTCCAAAAGTATAAAATGAACTAATTTCTGCATGCAAGCAGAATACAGTAGAGACAATTTACACATTAGCTGGATTCACATTAATATGATTGTCGCTCAGCATGTTACTCAGTAGTTATGATTTATAAAATATTGTTTACAGATTAACAGATTATCACATATTGAGTCAATATTTTTACTTAAACAGCCTCTGTTTAAACAAATACCTTAGCCATTGCCACTTGCGAATAACACTCCTATGATCCCAGAAATGAAACGTTGAAAACAGCCTTCAAATCTCATTAAGGATATAAAATACCACCTTTACTATATCACCTTTTGTTTGTTTTACAGTTGGACTACTGCTCTAGAGAAAAACCAGTTTAATCTCACTTCATTCAAATAGTTTCTGATATAATTATATATTGTATTTTAGACTTGGCATCCTGATGTTGAAATTGCCTGATCACTATTAGAACTTCTTGCCATCGAGAATAAAAGCAATTTATCTCTCCTAGCCATTTCCTTGATTCTTTCCTGCTAGTTCCTGTTCAAGTGCTACAGAAATATTTTATTGTCAAACTTGGGTGAAACTCTGACAATACAGTACAAATAGTCCCTTCTTCCTGACTCTTTAAGGTCCTATTTTGAAGAAAACCATAATTTGCCATTACAGATGGTCCTCAACTTACAACTATATTTGAGTCCAGAGTTACGATCCTAAGTCGTTGCAGTTTTAAACTGAGGCATCACATGAATGGACCTCAATTTTCAGCATTTTTTGCAACAGTTATTAAGCAGATGGTAATTAAGACAAGGCCACAATTGTTAAGCAAATGTCACAGCTATTAAGTGCATCCATTAAGCTTACAGTGTATTTTTGGTAGGAAACTAGAACACACACACACACACACACACACGTCATGTGACCATGGGATATTGTGAAGAGCTATAAAGGTGAGCTGGTTGCCAAACACCAAAATATGGTTGTGTGATGAGGGGTTATGGTCATCATAACTTCAAAATTAGGTTATAAATAGTTTTGGGGGGGTGGGGGGGTCCTGTCATAACTTTGGTCACCAAGCGACTGGTTATAAATCAAGGACTACTTGTACATCCTAAGATAGCAAGGCAAACATAAATCAGTTAGTGATTCACATAAAATACAATTAGTTTTGGCAAAATGTCAAGCTTCTAAACCACCATGTACCATCAATCATAAATCAAGCAAAGTTTTTATTTATTTGTTTGTTTTCCCAACTTTTATTATAGTTACAAATAACTCATGGTGGCAAAAATAGTTTCTTCTTCCTATTTTCCTCACAACAGCAACCCTGTGAGGTGGGTTCAGCTCACAGAGAGAGACTGGCCCAAAGTCACCCAGCTGGCTTTCATGGCTAAGGCAGGACAGAACTCACAATCTTCTAGTTCCTAGCCTGGTGCCTTAAGCACTAGACCAGGGGTAGGTAATCTTGGCTCTTTTATGACTCGTGGACTTCATGCTGGCTCAGGAATTCTGGGAGTTGAAGTCCGCGAGTCATAAAAGAGCACTAGATCAAACTGGCTTTTTTTTTTTGTCTTTGATTATCTAGCTAAAAAAAAGTACTGTATAGTCTTTCTTCAGCAGTACATGAAATGTATGTCAGTCTAAACTGATAAAATTGAGCATCTCCCGTTCACTGTCTTTGTTTCCTGACAGTTTTTCACCCCAAGTGCACCATCTTGACTTCTTAATATAAACAATTTCCTTTACACTTAAAATAACTACAACAAAATAACATTTTCAATAATAATTTCATTATCACCCTATCTGCAAGAGACAACACACAGTCAGTTTTTTAAGGGTTGATAAGCTAACCAAGTCAACCCTGGTTAATACTGGATGGGAGATTACTAAGGAATTACCAACGTGCAATGTTAGACTGGGAAGAATCCTGGAGGAAGGCAGCAGCAGTCCCCATTGCACGGCAACAACTGCCTGGCAACCCCAATGAAATAATCAGGAGCTGAGTTCAATATTCACACTACTTTCTTTTTCCCATTGACAGTCCTACATTTTATAGCTCCCCACTCCCCTTCCCCTAGCTACCACATTTCTGCTGGCATAATGTAACTATTTCTACTCATAATAATTATCCTTTTCAATATGATTCTAAAAATATCAGTAAGATCAAAGTAGGAATGATAGGAAAGCTTTTTTGGCAACCCCCATCAAGCTGAACAGCTACCTTCCAATCTAATGGCCACAATGCAAAATATGTATTAATTAATCAGATTAATTAGACCAGAAGCTTGGCAGTTTGAGACCCAAGAATTCATGACGGGGTGAGCTCCTGTTCTTTCCCCAGCTCTGCCAACCTAGCAGTTCAAAAGCATGCAAATGAGAGTAGATAAATAGGTACCACTTTGGTGGGAATATAACAGTGTTCTGTCTGCCTCAGCGTACAGTCATGCTCGCTACATGACCACGGTAGTGTCTTTAAACAATGCTAACTTCCTCAGCTAGGAAAAGGAGATGAGCAGCGCCCCCTAGAGTTGGACACGACCAGACGGGAAACCTTTACCTTTAATTAGAAGTGTAAATTTTCCTTAAAAATGTAACATTAAATAAAGAGTACAGTTTAATGCCAAAGGCCTTATAACGTTGTAATGTATGAAAGATGGCAAATAAAATTCAAAACACCTTGAACAATATTGGTAGGCAAATTTTCAAAATCTGCAATATTTATTTAAATATTTATAAGAATTTCCTGAATAAATTTCAAAAGTTAGTGGCATATAAATGTAACACATCAATTATTATATTTGGGTTTTCTGGAGAAAACAGAGCACAAGATTGATTCCACAACGCCAAAACCAGCATCCGAAGAGTCTGACACCACCACCACCCATTTGCATCAATTACATTAGATAGCCACAGATGGATACATTTCACATATGCAGACTGTACTTTTACCAATCTGCAACTGTTAAAATCCCCTTGAAAAATCATTATGTAGATAATTCACCTGCCTAAAATCCCCTCCGGCATATTCTATCCCTTTCATCTTAAATGGAACATGAAATTAAATGCATGGGTGGCTTTCTATATATTATTATTAAAGCTGAAACAAGGCTTTTCGGTAGCATGCTCTCTTTCAGCACTGTTTAATAGTTTAGGACATCTGTTGCAAAAAGGAGTTAAACAGGACTGATTTTTCAGGAACCAATCTGTGAAACCATTCTATCGCCACTTTGGCTTTACGTTCTGTGCTAATTTATTTTTCAGTCATTATGAAGTAAAACTATGGAGAACCGGGACAGACTAGATTTGGAACACCTTGTTTTCTAGATCCATTCCACAAAATGACTTTTACATAATACTAACAAAGTAACAACAGAAGTTGTCACTCAACAACTCCAGTATGAGGCTTTTAAACTTCATATTACTATCCAATATTGATGAAAAATATAGAAGCCTTTAGCAAATAGCAGGATACTCTATCCAAAGAATTGGATTTGAATAAGTTACCCATCCATTGAAGGAGTATCAATTTCACATTTGTACGAATCTATTAAATATTTAGATGTCTATATGACAAAGGATATAGAAACCTGTAATATCAATGCAATATAGAGATTTCTTCAAATATTGATAGATGTGAGTCATTTAATTTCACCCTCTGAGGAAAAAGTAAATGCTTTCGAAAATGAGTGTTATTCACAGATTGATCTGCATTCTGAAAGGAATTTCAGTTTATAGATCTTGAAAATATTTTCAGAAAATGTAAATCTTTGTTTAGAAGATTTCTCTGGAGTTCAGTTTTGAAAATATCTTCATAGAAAATGCAATTACCAATTAATGAGGGAGGATTTGGTTTCCTGAATCTGGAGTTATATCATCATGCTTACTTCTTGATAATAATTGGTGTTAATTTTCCAATTTGGGCAACTTTGGAAAGTATAGATATAGCACAGTGGTTCTCAACCTGTGGGTCGGGACCCCATTTGGGGTCGAACGACCATTTCACGGGGGTCACCAAACAAGGCTGTCCACCATTTTTTTCCCCTTTTCTTTGGCCACGCCCCTGGCACCCAGTGATGTATAAGTGGTTGGGGGTCACCACAACATGGGGAACTGTATTATAGGGTCGCGGCATTAGAAAGGTTGAGAACCACTGATATAGCATCTTTCCTTGTATGGACAGTGTTAGGATCTAAATATTCTAAATTCTGGTATCTATTGTGTTAGTTAGAAAATTATGGAATCTAATAAAAAAAAGTAGACCCTTTTTCCCATGCCAAATTGACAACTTGAAAAATTGTGAGAAAGATAGTGATATGGAGAAACTGGATGGAAACAGGGATATTGATTTGGATCACCTGAAAAGATGATGAACATGAATTTTTAATATAGATTGTGTTAATAGATAAATCTATCAGATATAGCTTAATGGCCATTTTTATAATTACATTTATTAACAATGTTGTTTGGTCAAGCAGCATTCTTAGCTTCTGAGAGACCTGAGATACTAGGACAACTTTTGTTAAATCCATTAAAACACAAAACAAAAAAAAACTGATTAGTTTTTTTATATATTTGTTATCAATAAATCAGTTCGATAAGCAGATTTAAGAAATGAGTGGAATAAAGAATTAGAGGTTTATTTACTCATTTATTTCTTTATTTGTATCCTGCCTTTATTATTGTTACAAATAACTCAAGGCATATCTAACACACCTGCCTCCTCCTATTTTCCCCACAACGTTGTGTTGAAGTAGGCTGAGACAGAATGACGGGCCCAACGTCGGCCAGCTGGTTTTTATGCCTAAGGCGGGACTAGAACTCATGGTATTCAACTTTCTAGCCTGGTGCCTTCAATGCTAGACCAAAATGTCTCTATATTGTCTACACAACAGGAGAACATCTTAACTTCTCTAGCAAGAGTGCCAATGGGCTTCAAATTACAATTTGAACAACAAAAATAATATTTAGAATTTATTAGACTCCATTGTTTGTATAGAAAAGGACTGTTAAAATTAGCATTTTACTGGTGATATAATAAGGGTGTTTCTTTAAAACACATGTTTACAATGTTCTATATTTACCAAATTTGGGGAGAAAGTTGTGATTTATAAATACGAGTATGTGACAAAAGCTAAAATTTTAAGAGGATAATATTCTTTTGAATTATGCAACTAGTATATGAAATCTGAGAATCAGATAATGTAAATGGATGCTCTATGCCACGCGTGTCTTACTCGATCACATCACATGACATATCATGACATATTGCAATTTTTTTCCCTTTGCAGAGCCGCAGCAGGCGTGGCCTGCATGTAATGCATCCAGCCCATAGGCCGCCAGTTTGATGCCCCTGCTCTATGCCCTTATTATGGCTAAAAGACTGATACTATAGCATTAAAAGATGACTTCATGGCTCCATTTATTTAGTGGATTGAAGACATGATTGCACTTGCCACTTAAGAGTGGATTGCCCATAGACATAGAAATTATATAGACAAGTATAATGAAATATGGGACTTATTCATAATAATACAGTGGGTTAAAAGAGAGTGTTGTATAAACCTTTAGAAATATATATTTAAATATTTGCATTAGACTAGTATATATAGAATTGTAATTATTATTATTATAATGACACATTATATTTTCTTTTTTCTTCATCATTTTTTCACTTTTTGTGTACTTTTTTCCTCTTGGACAATGTATATATAACTATTGCTACTAGTTTTGTGCTTTTATTTTTTTTTCTTTGTGTTAATTAAAAAGCAATAAAAATGGGCTGTATAGTGCTGTGGATTGAAGAATACCAAGTCCTCAATCTTATACATAGCTGACAATTAAGCACTGTGAATTCAGATATATGATTTTATAGTATTGTGCTCAAAGGCAATAATTTTCAATAGGGATGAACAAAATTCATAATTTAGGGAATGAAACATTTCCTTTGCAATTTCCAAACAGAAAATTATTCAGGACACCCAGTCACAGTATTTGGAACTCAATGGGTAGTTTCAGGACTAGACCATCTCCAGAAAACCTCAGGACACTTCCAGTTCTGAGGATTTACTTCTGGATCTGCCCAAAACTCCCCAAAATGGCACGGAATGGGGAGAAATGGAACATTCACCAGAATCTTCTATTTTCCAATCAACAAATCTGATTTTACCTATCCCTAAATAAAAACATTGTACACTGCAATCCATCAATTATTTTCTTAAAAGCTGGCACCATTGTGGAAATAAGAACCCACTTTTTTGTAATCTAAGAACACTTATATATTTACATGCCTTCTGTTATTTATCATATATAGCTAACATGCCAACATGTCAGAAGCAAAGACATGGTTATGTGATAGGCTGTGCAGCTCAAAATGTTATCTATTTATATAGTCCTCCCGCATTTTGTGTAAGAATGAAATCTGGTGCAGACCTGGCTTGAATAGTAGCTGCATTTTTTCTCTCCAAAGTTTTCAAAAATACAACTGTTTACAATTCTTCAATTGGCCAAAACAACAATTAATTCCTCAAATAGATTTTTATTTTTTTTTCTTCCTCGTTGTCGATACAACACCTTTTCTGTCACTGAAAAATAAATGATAGAGCATTAACACCATTCATACCATACTTCCACATTATGGGAGAAAGTATAATCTTCATTACATCAAATAAAAAATAAGGATTCTGAAAAACTGCTATTATGACCTTAAAGACTGCTGACTTGAAAAGTGACCATGATCAGGAAAGAAGTCAACATGTTCCTGATGGTCACCAATAGAGGAGAAACATCTGAGATCAGTTGAGATGTCTAAACAAAACACTATTTGTGCTGAATAAGCCAATGAAAAAATTAAATTAATCCTTGATGTTGTTAGCCTTTTTGATTAGGAACATGAAGCTATGAGGGCACCAAGGAAAAAAGCAGAAAAAGCCAAGGATGGATGCCCACTAGGGCTCCAAGTAAACACAAGGCACACAATGTTAACTGCTGTACACAGCGAATTACACTAAATGTGAAAAGACCGGTAACTATTTTGCTTTCTCTTGTACAGTTTCTTAAAAGGCATAAAACAGTGGCTTTCTACTATTTCAATGAAAGGCTCTAAATAGTTCCTTGGTTAGTTGCACAGAATATACCAAATTAAGGCATTTACAATACCAGATCTTTACAACAGGACTTACAACATATATAAAAGGAAGCAAATCATATCCAAATTTGCAATCCAAACATCGTAGATCATAGTGCATAGTAGGAACCACTTCTGAATTGTATAGAACTGGCTTGAACATGTAATCATTTGTAAGCTCTGCAGGATAAAGCAGGCTTACCTGATGGTCACCAATAGAGGTCCATATTGCAAAACTCTGGACAACCATGAGATGGAAACCTAAGATAAGTGAAACTCACTTTGTGATTGTCAGGGAATTGCGCAGCAGATGTCCAAATGAAGTCATAGATGTTGACAAGAAATAGTAACTCTATATAAATAAATATATTTAACATCTACAGTACAGCAAATAAGATAGTCAGGCAAACAGGAGCATCATCAGGTAATCACAGACCATACAGGGCACACAGAAGAAAAAGGCGCGGGGGGGGGGGATTCCTTCTCACACCCATAGCAACCAATTACAGCACAGATTGCCTCACACAGGAGCCAGCACTCTGGTATCAACGAACCAAAACTGTGTGTTCTGCCTCAGAGCACAGCCCCACTGCTCCAGCTACTAAATTTAAATATTTTAACAGTGATCTATGTGTTATGTTATTCATTTAATGAGAATTCGGCCCAGAGTTTACATATGGTTACCAGTTTTACTTTTGCATCCCCTGAAAGCAGGCACCCACCCTGGACCAAATAACCCAACATACAAGTAACCCTTTACTTACAACCAGTTGTGTATTGACCTTTGGAGTTACAATGGCTTCAGAAAGGCTGCTGCATAGCCCATAAAGCATTTCTGACTGTGATAAAATATTATGCCGCCCTTCCCTCTACTGTCACCTAGCAGCATTTTGGGTGCTTGACAACCAGCTCACATTTACAACTAGTTGCAGTGTTCCATAGTCATGTGGCTACAATTTGCAACTTTTTTTCCTGATTTCCAGCAGTTTTTTGGCAGTTCTCAGCAGAAAATGCCATTTGGGAGATTGAATTCAGATTTATGATCTTGTGATTCGCTTTAATGATTGTGTGATACAGAACTGTAAGTGTGTGATTTGCTTAATGGACACCATTAAAAAGGTCACAAAATCAGGTCCAATCATATGGATGCCTCAACTTCTGACCATCACAACCTACAACTGAAATTCCAGTTCTAACTGCAGTGGTTAAGACAAGGAATACATGTACATGACAATATGATACAACCACCAAAGTCAGTCTTCTACCCATGTCAGCCAGCACCATTGTCCTGTTGTTTCTTGTCAAAATCTACTTCAGATTGAACGCATTCAAGTATCTTTTTATCTTTTACACTTCAACTCCTATAATTTTCAACCAACATGTCTAAGATGGCAAGGGCTTAGTATGTAGAGAAGGTATTTGTTCTTGCTTGCTGGACTTGCATTGACAACAGGATTACGATGATGGCATGTTGATACTAAATGCTTGTTATAATTTCAATACTGCCAATAAAGGCTGCCATTCTTCCAACTCAGGATAGCCTACATAATGCTCTCATTTCTTATTTTTCCCACAACAACCCTGTGAGGTAGGTTGGGCTGCAAGGGAATTACTGGCATTAAAATGACCTAGTTGGTTTCCGTGCCTATAAACTAGTGGTTTTTCCTGGTTTTTAATTCAGCATCTTCACACCTACACTAAACAGACTCTAATATTCTAAGGACTGGGGCCTTTCATATTTTTAAAAATGTGCAGGCAACTATTTCTATCTTAAATTTTACATAAAACTTATTGAAAATGCTAGCATAACTTTATCAGTTTGGTTTTCTCTCCAGTTCTCAAGCATATACATCAAATACCTGAACAATCTGAGCAGCTGAAAACTTTTAGTTGAATATTTACAATGCGAAAAAAAATGTATATCAGCTTCATTAAACTGAGCCAGCATGCAAGCCATGTCTCCTTATGTTTGCTGACTGAGCATCAGTTTAAATTACATAGGACAGAGTGCTAAAAGGTCTCTGTCAATCTAGCAATTCTGAAAACAGGAGCAAATGTCACAGTAATGGCATTAAGCAGAAAGTCACACTGTTATTTTCCAGGTTCACAGTAGCAACCTGTTTTCAAAACACTATCCCTTTTTCATTTTTTTAAGATAATTTGTATTTTTATATTAATTATTTTTAAGGTCAATCTCATATATATATATGTGTGTGTGTGTGTGTGTGTGTGTGTGTGTGTGTGTGTGTCGTTAATGCAAGCTAGACTGGTTATTAGCTAAAAGCTACTCAATATAGTTAGGTTGCAAACGCTGAGCACTCAGTCACCTGAGGCCCTTGGCCTAATTGTCTGCCGCTCTCAACCCAATTTTAAAATCCTCTCGCAGAAACTTTTTGTTTATTCTCTGCAGCCAGTGGCCAAGAGAAAGAAAATTTTGCACACAACTTTGAAAGCTGTTGGGTTAAGGTACTGGACTAGAACGGGGAGACTGAGTCGTAGGGCCCCCCCCCTTAGACATGAAAGCCGGTGGTTTTGGGCCTCTCATAAAGTGGTGTGGAGGCAGAAGTCTTATGTATACCCAGTGGAGTTGTGCTAAATAAAAACAAAATCAAATAAATATATATTTAGTTTTGACTCTCATTTCAGACCTTAGTGAATTACCCTTGTAATTCACTAAAATGCTGTCTACACTTCTCTTTAAATAAAATAAATGTAATCTTGGCTCTAAATGTTAGAAAATTAGGAGAAGCAAAGCATCAACAAGTCTTGATTGGATTTCAAAAGTGTTTTATTTCGTATGCCTTGTTTTTACTGGTAGGTAGGCAGGTAGATAAGGTAGACCACTATGTCAAACTCGATCGCATCACATGACGTATCACAATATTTTTTGCCTTTGTGGAGCCAGGGTGGGCGTGGCCTACGTGTGACGCATCCGGCCCACAGGCCACCGATTTGACACCCCTGAGATAGATTATAATAGAGCAAATGCCTGGGATTACAGGTAGTCTTTGACTTATGACTGCAATCAAATCCAACATTTCTGTTGCTTTGCAAGAGAGTTGTTAAATGAATTTTGCCCCATTTTATAAAATTTCTTGCCACAGTTAAGTAAATCATTAAAGTTGTTAAATTAGAACACGGTCAAGTGAATCTGACTTCCCCATTGACTCTGCTTGTCAGAAGGTCATAAAAGTTGATCACATGACTCTAGGACATCATAACTGTCATAAATGCATGCCAACTGCCAATTTTGATCAAAAAGTCACTTTTGTCAGTGCCATTATAACTTCAAACTTTTACTAAACAAATGGTTGTAGTTGAGGACTACCTGTACTTTTTCATGCAAATGCTTCCGAGTTTAGTTTGTAAGTGAGAAAAAAATTTCCCATTGAAATTAAAAACCAAGGTGACTGGAGATAATGTAGATGCAACAAAGCATCTTTTACTGGAATGCAAGTAAGTGTTGGGCTCCTTGCTAAAGAACCACAGAAGAGCCCAGAACAAAGCAAAGTTACAAGATATATATATATATATATATATATATATATATAGTTTGTTACAATATACAGGGAAGATAAAGAAAATATTGTAAATTATAGTGTGACCTTTATTAAATGTCTTTGATTAAACATTGAGGGTGGCCTTGGATGGTGCCCCTGCATTCCTCTATACAATCGGGGTTCTATCCTGCCCAATGCTATCATTCAGTACTGTAAACAATAGAGTTTATTGTGTTCCATACGCTTCCTCCTCTCACACCATCCTGTTCATACTCTAAGGACAGCAGTTTTGTTTCCGTTGTCTGTCTCCATTCCAAGGTCACAGCTCTAGCCTTTTGTTTCTGTGTGGGATTCTACTACAATCCTGCTTTCATTAATGCATAAACCATTTCTAAATAGTGCATGCAATCCTAATTATGCTAAATAATGTATAAATGAATATACCTCTATATCCTATTTCCTTCTTCCCTTTTCACTTGGGCAATGTGGGTCCAGATCTGTAACAGACAAACCATCCTGAGGGGCTCTGATCAGTAAGAGCCTGATGCTGTTCTGTTCTTTTCAAGAAGTGCAAAATGAACAGGTTCCATAACAAGAGGATACATGCCAAAAGTACAAAAATGACAACAGTTAAGTCCATGGGGAAGAAACTCTTTCATCTATCTCTTATTAGAAATATATGAAAATAATTTGTATTCTAGACAGCCTTCTGTTGCTGGTGTGTTACCCATTTCTTCTGAAAGCTATGAAACCAGTTATGAAATATTTTAATAAGTTCTTGGAGCATTTCATAACAAAGTATAACACAGCTTTTCTTAAAATTTTACAGAACTATTTGTCAGACAACTCCTAAGAATCGTCAGACCACATGCCTGCAGGATACACAGAGGAGACACTGATGTTAATAGCAGTATTTGATCTTTCAAACTGACATGTGTGATACAATAAGGGAGATTTTTCATCAATTCTTTTGATTTTTTTTGTGTGTGTGATAGGTTGGTAAACATGCACTTTAAATATTATTACCCTGCAGGTAATTTTTGACCATCTACATCAAATATTTTTGTTCATTTAGAATGTGGGAAGAATTTTTAAAAATCTATTAGAAGTAGCTAGGAGCTAATTAAAGCTTGGAGTTCTCTAGATTTAAAAGAATAAAACCTACGAAATATATCATGCATTACAGTTGATATAAATCATAGTATATTTAATGGATTGATAGTCTCACTCGATGGCTAAATCTACATATGCATTATTTATTCTTAGCATGTTATGAGTGCAGCCAATTGCAGTTTAATCAGCAAATCACAATTAAATAAACAAGAGGTAGCACATCTGAAAACTATAAAGTAATTTCTGAAATACTAATGTGGCCTAAAAGTAGTGAACAAAATTCTAGATGTTTTCTTCTATATAGTTGACATTATCTACAGCTTATCTGAGAAAGACTGTAGAAATGGATGCAAAATAACTGTCCTATCTCTTGCAACACTGAGACAGGAACATCTTCATGCTGTCACCTCAATAATAATAATACTTATTGCAAAACCAAATGAGTGGAGCAAGTTTTTAAAAAGACAATTTTCTTGTTATGCTCAGACCATAACCTCTTTAATCCAAAATACATGAACCATTATAATTCTTGACTGCCCCATTCTCTCAGTCCAAGTAGGCAAAGAAAATCAATGAATCAGCAATTGTCTTAGTTTGTGTGTTGTGGAGAATAACAATACAAACTGATGTTTTCAATCTTGTAAAAAGCTGAAGATAGGGTGGGATGAAAATAGGAAAAAGAAGCACCACACAATGCACTGTTTCCATGCCTGTGAAGCCTTAATAACAATGCATATTTGGCATGTGCAATCAGAGAAGTATTTATAGTAACTTGAGAAAGTAACAGATCGCTAATAGGTTATGTTCCAAATAGGAGAACCTGATGTAATGACAAATATTTATATCTTTCTCCTCTCTCATTTTCCAATTGACAATCTGCAAAAGAATGTACAAAAAATAACATTTTACCTTGGCTGTTGGCTGATCAATTTATAAGATCATATTCATATTCTCCTAATTCTGAAGAGAGAGAGAGAATTCAGCTGTTCTGGATGAAAAGATCATGCTCATTTAAAGAAAAAGAAAGAGAGAGAATAGAAACTAACTTGTTTCTTTTGGGAGAAGACTCGGTGGATGTTGTTCAGAGAAGTTAAAAACAGAGGTCAGGTGTACTTGTGATTTGCTTCTGGCTATATATGCTATTTCTTTAATAAATAACTAGATACTTAACGGACATCTGCTGCCTCTCCTACTCTAAATTTATCATCCAGTCTCTAGAGTCCAGCCCTTTAGATTCCTGAATCTGTGGTGGTGAAAAGTACAGACATCTGATCTCTAATCTTTTTTACTGTTCCTTAACCCAATTCTTAAGATCAGTGGTGCAAATAGTGAATGATGGAGCATTATATGTTCCATGTACCTCTGCTCTTTCCTCACCTCCAATGCAAAAACAGAGAGAAGTGGATGCCCCGCATACAGCAACATATACAGAACTCAACCTGTGCAGCTCAGGCTGTACTGCTGAGAACACATTGAATTCTCAGTAGGTATAATAGTTCTGAATGGGAGATGTCTTTGTGAAGCCTGGAGAACCCAGGGATAAATGAAGACACAACTCTTGCAATATTTGTGGAGAACAAATAATTTTAAATAAGTACAGCTCTGCAATCCAGAAAAGGCAAAGCTAATCCTTGCTAATCCTCTTTGCATGCAGCAAGAATTCCCAGAATTCTCAAACTGAGTTTTCAAGAGACTCTGGGCTCCACAGTGACTATTTGACCTAACCGTCTGGCTGGGTTGTCCTCCTTTAACAGGCTGGTGTGGTTGATATGCCATGGCTAAGCCTAATGTGATGTATCTGGCTTTTGAGCAGTCTGGTTTAATAACCAAGCTACTGAAATTATAAAAAAATTCTGTAGAGTTAAATAAATATGGTTTTATGCATGTCTATCTAGTTCTACTTTATAGACTTGCATACTTTATAACAAGTTAAAGTAAAAAAAAAAAATACCAAGGCTTAATGTAACCGGATATTCAATTCATCATTAAATCCAGGTACCATATGAGGGACTAGAGCAGTTATCTGTCCACTCTTTTTCCTAAAAAGAATTCTGCCACAATGAAAAAAATGTTCAACATACTATTTCATAACCTTTAGTACTAGCCCAATATGGACTTTTGGTATTTTTCCTATCCTCTGTATTTTTACCTCTTATTTTTATAATTTCACATTTTTTCAAAACTAGAATTGTTTTTTTACCATTTGCCTGGGAAATCTATTATGCTGAAAAAAGGGCTCCCTGTCAGTCTCCCAGATATTTTCCTAGCATTGCCCAGAAACTCAAGAGGTTTTTCCAAAAATAATAAAATAGAAAAACTGCAATGTGTTTTGTCAGTGAGACAGATTCTTTCTTAGTACTTACTCATACTTTCCTCATATTTTTTTCTGACCAAGAGTAAATGGTTGGAAACCTAAATGAAGCCAAGGTGGAGAAACACAAAAATTATGGGATTTACTTATCAGTTGATTAATTAAACATATTGATATAGCTGCCCATCTCACAAAATGTACAATAAAAAACAAATCATATTAAACAATATTTATAACATTCCACAGCTATCCATTTCCATTAAAAGTTCCATTAAAAAACTTTTTAAACTGCCCCTATACTCAAGTCAGCTCTGCTTAGTCTAGTAGTCTTTCTTCTATAGTTCAAAAGGCCATTATTGTTTATTATTACTATTTATTGCTTTTTTTGCCTTTTATGTTCACCACCCAGAATCACAGCTGAGAATAGATGGTTGTCTAAATCAACTGAACACTGGTAGTCTTTGACTTGTAATCGTAATGGAGCCTGCCATCATGGTTGCATATTGTGACAGCCATTAAATGAAGCATCTTACTTAAGGATCTTCCTCCATCCCTGCTCTCCCTAATGCAATTCTTAAATGAATATGCGGGTCATTTAATGGAGTTTGGAGTGCCTCAGGAGTGGGGGAAGGCCATTGGAGGCCTAGCACAGGTCTAGGCCTGCCTGTCCCAGGCCTCCCAAGGCTTCACCACCCCCCGAGGCCCCTGGTGCTCTTCCCCTGTCCTTTGAGGTTCCCTATTCAACCAGGCAAGGGAGCCTAAAGTTGGTCGGCAGAAGCAACTGGCACATAGAGGGTATTTACACCCTGTAGGCCAAGGGCTACTTCCCATCCAGCCACCTAAGGAACTTGCAGGGCTCAGCCTGCTTCTCAACCATCTCCAGGGACCAGCAACACCAAACATACTTTTTGTTTTTGCAGAGGAACCCGACTGATATGATGTGAGGCTCAACTTTTTTCCAGAGCTGCCAGACTCAGGGAGATTTTGTGCTATTTTCCTAGGAAGTAGTACTCCTTACCAGACTGTAGGGAGCTCTGGTTTTTTTAAGGAGGTTCTGTTTTGTTTGTGGAGGTCTGCAACAGCCACAACTTCACAGACCATCCCAAGTCCCTCTCACATATCACTCTGATAATTTTGAACAACTGTTGAATTAATGGTCATAAATTGAGAACTACCTTAGTATTTTTATTATCCTTCCCAGATTTTCTATTATGTAGGAAATTACTCTTGCAGGACTACTTTCTTTGTGGGGAAAGAAATAGTGAAAGTACCTAATAATAACTTGTATTAAAATATATAAAATGAACATCCGAGGCAGATAAGGCAAAATTTTAATCTTCAATAGCATCAATTTCTTTATAAGCTTGTTGCCATCTTGTCATCAACACAGCTCTTACTTTCCAGGCAGCTGAAGAACTCATACTTCTCCTTGGCTGGCCTCTATGAAACTGCTTTATCTTTATATTTTACCAGGGTGAGTATGAATTGAATAAGAAGCAGGTACCAAATATGAAACCCATCGATGCTCATCCAGACTAGCAGCATTTGCTATTAATTTCACAAACGCCTAACAGGATGAATTACTCACTTGTAACAAACATCTATAATTGTGCTGGTAGAAATGTTCATATTCAAGTGCTTTTTCTCACAGAAATGTTAACCTCAACAGGCATTTCAAAGATTTGATTTTACTTAAAAATATTTAATTACTATACTGCAAACTTTCAGGGAGTGTCCAAATATAAAATAAAATATATCAAGAATATTTTTAAAAGCATAAAACATAACAGGCCATTTTAAAATTATTTTCAATAACCATGTACAGTATTCCTTTCTTGTTCACATACCTCTCTCCATGAAAGATCCCTTGTTCCCACATTCTCTCTATAGGCATCTAGAACTGAAGCTGCTACAAGTGGGAATGAGTTGATTAGCCTAAGGGCTGCATAGCTAAAGCCTTTTCATACATTAATATCAAAGTCAAAATCCAAGAAAATGATAAGAATTACAGTATGCCATTAAACACAACCATTGAAAATTAAAAACCTTACTATACTCTAAGTCAGCTGTACTTTCTGTCTATGAAATCCAAATCTGAACTAGATGAATTTCCTCCCATACATTTAAATTTCATCTCTTGACCAATAAACATATCCCAAAATTCAGAAATGCTACATTTAAATATTCTAAATAATACATTACTAGGTATATAAACTACAATGAGAATACAGAAATTAAGACCTAACCTAAGCAAGAATAAATGTTGTTCCGCCTTTCCATATTTAAACTGTGATTTTTATCATCTCATCTATACTATACTTGCTTAAGGTTGGGGGAGGAAAGGAAGAGGAAGGAATATTATATACGTCTGCCACTTTGAGTTATTTATAAATATAAAGGCAGGATTTTAAAAAATCTAATAGTAAATAAGTAAATTAAAAATAAAAGCAAAAGGAGAGCAAGAACTTTTTCTTCACATACAGCTGGTTTTGAGAGCAAATGGTATAGGATAAAGGACGAGAGAGAGAGAGAGAGAGAGAGAGAGAGAGAGAGAGAGAGAGGGAGAGAGAGAGAGAGAGACAATAACCATCACCAGCCCAACACACACACCATTTCTGTTTAAAATGCATTCCTTACATGCTCTTAGGCATTGCATAGTTACCAACAATTTAAAAAAAATGTTCATGTTTCAGATTCATAATGTCAAAACATAAGATATTTCTTGTTTGCAACATGCCAATACAGTTTCTAAGAATGCATAAAGAAATTCTTGATGCATGAAGTAACAATTATCCATTCAACATATGGTTGCAAACCCACAATTGTTATGATTCAGAAGGCACACAGGATGTCCATTAAGAACCAGCAAAAAAGAAACATTTCTCCCAAGCATGAGAGGCTAAGCTAGCCCATTAGAACATTGCTACTGGCTGCTATCCTGTCCTTGTGCACTTAAACCATAATAAAATCAATTGCTAGCACTTAACTTTCTCTGAGTCACTGCAAAGATAAAACCACCGAATCTTGGCAAAGTAAAAGTAATGTAATTAGGCTGCTCTAGGATAAGAAAGGTTATGATCCAATCAGAGAATGTAATTTGTGAAATGGTAACTTCCTAAAAGTTACCATTTTTAAAAATCTAGTGGTACTAAAAATGCTTTGTCTTAGGAGAATATTTCAGAACTGTAATGCTCTTAGTGGTTAAGAATTCAATAGCTTGGTAGTGTGGAGACAAGCCCCCCCCTTTTTTTTGCTGGCAAATAAAACAAGGGTCAATATTTAAGGCTTCTTTGTGAACCCAGATCTGGTAGAAATATAAAGAAGGTGCAGGACAGATCAACATGATGTGCAACATGATTACTTGGAGGGTAACCATGGCAAAAGAACTGGAAGACCATCTGTATTCTTATTACTGCCATACAGAGTTGTGATATGACAACAATGTATCTGTGAGAAGTAAGTCTTCATCCTGGTTCATCCAAGCCGGGAATAAATAGGCAACATGAAGACTGCTTTGGGAAGAAGGTTACAGTTTATTGAAGAAGCAGAAAGATGGTCCTTGCAGGAAGGAGCAGAGGAGAGGAAAGAGAGAGAGCACATGGGCAGTAGGTTTTTTTATACCCTCTCTAGCCTTGTTTGGAATAGTTTCCTGTTCCTGTGGCATGAACTTGAGGCTGTTTCTGAGTGTTTTTCTAGGCCTTGATATCTGTGGTTTAATCCTATTATCATATCCTGCTTCCCAGGTGATGGGGCTAATGACTCCTAGAGTTTGGGTGGGGTATGCAGATCTTTCCTTTGTCTTCTTGATTGCTCTAGCTTCAATTCTCTGATGGTTTTACATCTGCATTCCTATGGGGCTAGCTCTTGCTTGGGGCAGAGAGATAGATTTGGGGCCAGGTTTGGTTTTAAAAAAATCCTTTTGAGGAAAAATATATTTTTCTGCCTTTTTAATATTTCCTTCTCTGGGCTAACTTCCCTCATATCTGTCAATCACATAAGGAATGGTTCCATATACTAAATATCTTATATGCTAATTCAATAGTGAGCTTTAGCGGTTTCTCCTAATCAATGCAACAGTAAATCCTGGCAGTGAACAGCATCAAAATGGTAGGTGTGACCAGGCAAGTGAAGCTCTGTATCTTTTAAATGTTGCCATGCAAATTGCACTCATCTAAAAAGGAGCAGAACTTTTGACTGCCACTCATTTTACATCTGGCATTTCAACATTCTTGATGCCCCCCTCAACCCACTGCTGACACCCCTGGCATTATGTTTTCATTTTAAGATCTATTTGTTGTAAATAAATGTTAAATGCCTTGTTTAAACAACATATTCTAACAATAATTACAGATGTGCCAGCAGTTATAGGTTAAGATGGTTATTAAAATGATTTGGAATTGCAATACCTCAGTGCTGTTCATTAAAGTGATGTGTCTTATTTCAAATGTCTTTTAGATGTCTTTATTTGGTTGAAAAATGATACAACTGCTTTAAATGTTGATTGTAACACTTGATTTTATATATATACAGTGTGTGTGTATATGTATGTATGTATGTATGTATGTATGTATGTATGTATGTCTTTGGTTATTCGGGTTTTCTCCCTCATCAAATTGGAAGTGTCTTGGCGACGTTTCGACAAAGTCCCATTTGTCATCTTCAATTGCTCCTAGAAGCAAGAAGCTGAAAACACCAGCCTGAAGATGACGAATGGGATTTCATCGAAACGTCGCCAAGACAGTTCCCATTTGACGCAAGAGAAAACCCGAATAACCAAAGACCTACATACAAACACCCGCGAAAACCTCAGAAAACAGTGTGTGTGTGTGTGTGTGTGTGTGTGTGTATAATTGGCAAGTAGGGACAGGGTGAGGAAGAAAAAAATTACAATGGAAATTATGGTATCAATGTATGATAACAGAAAATAAGCCATAGTGTAAAATACAGCTATGATTGAAATGGAAAAACATATAGGCAAAAATTCAGAATATAACTTATTTATAATATGATTAACCTAATGTAATTATGAACCAAGAAATATGTCATTCTCAAATGGCCCTTTTCAACAATTTGATTCTCTATATCAAGCTGCAAGAGAAACAGGGAAAATGCTTTTTTCTCTGCCAACACTGTTTTTAGATATTCTCATAGTTAATCTTATCAGGCTACTTCCAATAGAGCCCCATCTTATGTTTTCTGAATCTTAATATAAAATAAGTCACTTATCTCCCATTTGTGGATTAAGTGACTAATCTTGTGGTTGTTATCATGAAAATCAATGAAAGCTCTGCCTAAAATAGCCATATCAAGCATTTGTTTTGCTACAATTGTCACGAATGATCTTTGCAGGCTAGATTATTATTTTTGGAGTTATACTTGCTTGAGGTATTAGTCATAATTAAGCTATTTTTGTTCTATTAAAGGTGCTATAGCCAAAAACATGGTTACTTGGAGGATGCAACATGTGCAAATTAATTTTGACTAAATTGAAGGGTAACCATGACAAAAGAATTGGAAGACCATCTGTATTCTCATTACTGCCACACCAGAGTTTGATATAATAGTACTGTAACTGTCAATCACATAAGGAATGGTTCTATATACTAAGTATCTTACTGTGATAATTCAATAGTGAGCTTTATTTAGTCAGAATTAAGTTGCACGTGTGTGTGCTCTAAATCATTCCAACTTGCATGTATGGAAAGCCCTATGCACAGATTCCCAATCTGTATGACCAAGAAAGGGCCAAAGCTTGGTAAGGCTCTGCTAATTCAGCCATGCACACAGAGGTCTGCTGCCTGCTCCTTGCAGATGTACAACAGAGCTAATTTTAGCTCCAACTGGTATAAAATGTCACAACCAGCATAACTGGGTACTGTAGGTTCATCTTAGAATAACAAGGCTCCTGCCCCATTACAGTAATCTTTTAAAAAAATCATCAGGCAGATTGTGTATTTTTGCTACTATTATTTTTTAAGTGACTGTGTTTATTTAGAGATACAACAGAAGCAAAATGACCAGATATTGAATGTAGTAAAGGCTTGCTTACGCTAATCCTTTGATTAACTGAATCAGCACATTTCTACAGATCATGTTCTACAGTCATATTCTGCAGTTTTATTCCCAGCCAAGGTGATTTAAATACCACTTTAACATTCTGTACTATGGCATCTCATGTTGCCGAGACTATCAAGAGATTTTTTTAAAAATGGTTGTAGGCAAAGAATACCACTCCATTGTAAAATATGCTATTATAAATCGGTGGCTGAAGTCGTTAGTGGTAAATTCATTTTCCAAAAGATACCTGAACCTATTATTTCAGATGGCAAACTGATCCAGTTATCTATGAAAATAATCAATCTCAATGGATCTCTTTGCATATGCAAAACTGTAGAATTATTACCCAACATTAAGATAAATCTTATGAAAGCAAGAGAGATCTGCATTCACCTTTGACTTCCAAAGTATTGAGCCATCAATATAAATTACAGAAAAAAGGGGTCTCATTTTTATTTTAGAAACTTATTTTTAAACCTTCTAGAAATATAGCAGTAATTCTCTTGTGGAAGAATTCTGTCCCGTGAGCTTTGATTCTACAAGCTGATTTGTTGTGCATCAACACACTGATACAAGTTTGAAGAGTTTTTTCCAAAGAGATCCTCAGGTTTTGTCATAACATACCTTATATCTTACTATTTCTTTAGGCAAGATGTATTCAAAATAAATGAAAAGCAAAACGTAAGAAATTCATTGTATCACATTAAACAATATTAATCCTATAAAGTCCAAATATTTTAATACTATATTTTACAGTTTGGTTTATGATTTAAAGAGTATACTTTTTTCCTTTTCAAAATTTAATATAAAATCTATTGCATGGAATATTTTCTCCCAAAGGGAAAAAACCAAGGCGTTGTCTTTTAAAAAATATTCCAGGCATGCAACAATATGACATTCATAGATGTTACTCTTTGAAGTAAGAGTTCATATTAAGTGCACTTAACTTTAAACATATTACAGGTATACGTTATAGGAAAAATATACTTTTAAGCTAGTAACTCTGTCAGTAAAGTATTTTTGACCTTGTTGCTTCAGACAATGAGGGGAGAAAGTTCAGCACTCTGACTTGTATTAATAGGACTTCACCACTTAAATTGGCTAGTTCTGTGATTGAATTTATATATCATCCTAAGCTATACTTTAACCATGCTGTATTGCATAAATTACAACTGAATGTATATTAAAATATTGTCATAAATCATAATACATGAACCACAGTGGCTGGAATTGCCCAATATGCAAACATTGATTCACAAAGCACATGAGTATATTAACGTAGCTTATTTTGGTATTGGATGAAATTTTGTGTTTTTTTTTTTAATCAAGCATATTAGGCAAACTCAGACATTATGACTTAGCATTCCCAATGAACCCAGTTGGCCTTATTCATCTAACATTCTAGGTCATTTTTGGAAAATCTAGCTTGGAATATTAGATGAGTAAGGCCAGCTAGATCCATACAGAGTGCTAAGTCATAATGTCTAGTTTGCCTAATAATTGTCCAAGCTCATCTCTTCCTGTAAATTGCCAAACCTCAGTTCCAGCTCTCTGTCATCTGAATCAAAAGAGAGAACTAATGTCTTTTGAGCCCTGGTAGTACAGTGGTTAATGTGCAGCATTGCAGGCAAACCCTGCCCATATCCTGGAGTTTGATCCTGGATTTTGATTCAAGATTGGCTCAAGGTTGACTCAACTTTCCATCCTTCTGAGGCCAATAAAATGAGGACGCAGATTGTTGGGGGCAATATGCAAATAATGTTTACATTGTAAACCACCCAGAGGGCTGTAAAGCACAATGGGGCAGTATATAAGTTTAAATGCTATTAAAAGGATCTCCGAGGTTCTAAAATAAATAGAAAGTGCACAAGAACCCATAGTAATTCAGCTTCATATTAGGTATCCCTCACCGGAACCTCATGATAATCCTTCCAATCATTTATCATTATTCCTAATTCATTCCTTTGCACCCTGCTATTCCAAATAAAGGCTAAACAGATTTGGAAGAAATATCAGCATTAACGTATGAACAACTAGCTGTCAGAAGGGCCTATAATCAAATAAAGCTATAAACCTTCATCTGAACCTTTGATAGATTAGTAGTTAATCCTATGTTTGCTAGTTTCTTGCTTTGGATAGTGGGCTCCTTATCTCATTAATTCTTTAAAATGTCTTTATCAGATAGATCATTATGACTACGTTCATATTACAGAATGAATGGTGGGGATTGAGTCTGAGAGAGCATGGATTACCAAAACCATCAGTCCCAAATAAAATGAGACTTGATGAAATGTTTTATTCCAAAGAAACTGATTCATAAAAGAAGACATTTTCTAAATGTGAACTCAATGGAAGAATAAGCTCTTTTTAATTGGTGCATATCTTGAACAATATTGGATTGGTTCTCATCTCCAACTATGAAGAGGGAGAGCAAATTTAATTAACAAGCTTCTGTCATTTCAGTATAACTGGTCAAGTCTCATGAGAAAACCGTTATTTCAGCTCAAGGGCACATATGACTAATAAATACATAGTAAATGAATAAAAAGTAGATGCAAGCAAATATGTTGCAAATAAAAATCTATGCCCATATTATTTCCACATGACTCTACTTCCCTACCAAAACTTAAGAATACACTGTGAGATTATTGGGATTTTAAAACTAAACGTTTCGAGACTAAGTTTTGTTACCTCATAATTTAAACATGGTGTCTTATTCTGTCATTTTGATTTTGAATCATTGATAAAATTAATATTAACTTTTTAAAAAGAAAGCATAAAAAAGCAAAGGTATCACTTTTGATCATTTTCAGAGAAACAGCAAAGAAGCTATTTTCTGTTCATGAATAAATGGTTGTGTTCATACTTAATTCTGTATCAAGCAAGATGGTCAATTTTTCTTCATTAAAAAGCTCTAGAGATTCTATGTGTAAAAATAGCAAAAAAAAGTTAATGTATCAGATACAACCAATTGGTGGCTTCATTATGAATCCCAATACATCTTTCATAGTTCTTTAATGTCATATGATGGTGGGATAATTTTCAGGTATTTATTATCACAACTAGATCTTACTTTAGCAATATTTGAAGACAGACATTAAGTTTTATGTTTACAGCAATCATGGACGTAAACATGTAAGCTATCAAACCAATCCATACTCACTGAATATGATTTTGAAATCATACATTAATGATCTGATAATCATACTCAGTGTCATGTAATTCCCACTCACAAAATCAACAGTCAGGTTTCTACAGCTGACACTGCTAGTTATAGTATTTAACAGCTGTGCTGCACATAACTTAGTACTCCAATAATGTCCAAGAGTACTTTAAAAATCAAGCATGTGATCATATCTTAGAATGCATAACCAGAAGCTGCACCTCATATTTATTTGGTGAAAGACAGTACAATACTGTACAAGGTATAGTAGATTCAACATTATATGAAATGTCATTCCTTACTGACAGTATGCATTATAACTATTCTTTGTAGATTAGGTTAGTAACCATTCCAAATCAGAGTAACAGTTACTCCAGTGAAGTCATCAATGCTATACTGATGGCTTGAGACTACATTATTTTGTAATGACTTTTCCATTTCTTTCCATCTTTGTGAGTCCAAAAGCCTATGAATGTTTTCCAGGTGACATACAATATTTCCCAAACTTCCAAATAAAGTCATCAATGACCACACTGGTCAATCATTTAAAATAAAATCAAAGAAGAGAATAGGATTTGCTGAGGTTTAGGCTAGATAATCCTTGTTCTTTTTTTATCATTGTAAAGCTTCTTCTATCTTTCAAATGTCAGACATAATGTGCCTGCCTCATACAGTTCTTGGGAGAACGCTGCACTTTCATATCCTATCTAGGAAAAAGTAACAAATTTCACAATTCTAGAAACAACTTCATGCTCTAATTTGAATACACAATTGACTTCACATCCCTCAATTCAGCAAGAGATCTCCCCAGTTCTTTGGTGTTCTGCCAATGTAGATATGTTTTCTGTTTATTTTAACTCCAGCCACACCACAGTGCTATCTATTCCAAGTCTACTGAACTGGCAGGGCTACAACTTTTAATATTAATAGAAGGTGAATTTGGATGTACAACTTTCTTTTTGACCTATCACTAGGTTAGAAGCAAAAACTATTCCAGCAATGTTTAGTCACATCGAATGGGAAAGTAAAACCTGGACAGTGAATATGTACCCAGTTCTAAGGCCCACTGCAATGCCTTCATAATTGTGTCCATGTGATTCACAACTGTAAGGTTTTCCTAAGGTTTCAACATAAATCAAGAAAAATAACTGATCAATGAGAATATATATGCAACATGCATAAAAATCAGGGGCTTCAGAATTTTTAACTAGGAATGCAGAAAACTAGGTTCAAATTCCTACATAGTCATAAAAAGATAAATTAAATGAGACAATACAAGTAAGTAAACAGAGATTACTTTAATTCCAAGTAAACATACAAAGGATTGCAGTTTTTTATTTCCATATCTTTTGCAATTAATTTATAAAGTTTAAATATTTTCATTATACACTGAATCATACTGTTGTAATTTGATAACTTAGAAATTGGAAAGAAAATTAATTATAATTATACAGGTTTAGAACTGTTACACTGCCCAATGTTTATCACTAAAGCAGAGAGCCACAGTATTCCTCCTTTATAACCAGTCCAGCAAAAACTTGGCTAACTGAAACCTAATGCTTTTTTACTGTTAGATATAGTACATGCTCCATCATTGTGCAGACCCAATTGGTTATAGACAAAGGAATCATCAAATATCTTTTAATGCTGTTCTAAATGAGGGTAACTCACTATAGATTACTATAACTAGTGAAGTCAATTAAAGGTTGAATATGAAGATTTTTTTCTCTTTCAATAATGAAAACTAAAGCTGTCATTAAAAGCTGTTGACAGAGATCATTTAAAAGCCTGCTTAATGTGAATACAATCTTCCAGACTTTCTCTTACTACTTGCTGGCACAAAGAGGTGTTAAGTGCTACAGGTGCAATTTATAGAAGAACAGAGCGCCAACAAAATGTTTGGGTTTTGCAATAAATATTGGTTATAGCTATTGCATTATCTCAGTCATGTTGCTTTAAATATTACTACAAAGAAATCTACTGACTTCAAATCAGTATCTAGCATAATGTATAATTTTATTCATATCTCATAACAGTAAGAGAACAATAAAGTCAGCTTTTTTGATAAATAGAAAATGAATTTCACTATGGAGATTAAAAATTCCAGGGAGTTTTTCTTTAAGGCCTTCTGCTGTTGCCCTTGCCCAATGCAAGATGCTAAGTCATTCTAGTAACATTTGTTGTCTATGAGCTTCAACAGGATAGAGTTTTAAGCACAGATATGCATGGCATTGGAAAGTATTAACATGCATTTTTATTTTTAAATTGGCTTTATCACACCCACAATAAGGGCTTAATGTGTTTGTTTGTGTGTGTGTGTGTGTGTGTGTGTGTGAAAGAAAGAGAGAGAGAGGGAGAGAGGGAGGGAGGGAGAGAGACCTACTTTGCCAGAATTTGTTAGTTATTCAGACAGCAACTCACTGTTGCAAAAATGAAAACTGGTCTTTGGTATAATGCAGCACAGAATCATCTCAGCAATGGTTTTTTTTTTTTTTTGTTGTTTTTTCCATCCCAGAAAGGGATAAAAAACATGGGAACTTCTAAACGCTTTAAGAAAGCAGAGGAGCCACCTTCTACCACCTAACGGTCCCTCCACTTGTGTTAAGACAAGAGATCTCAGCATGCTTCTATCTCTTTTCTGCCCTCTTTCCCTTAGCAGCCCCGCAGAGCAGGCTGCAAGTCCCAGGGACCCGATTCCGCCTCCTCTTCCCCTGCAACCCCCAGCAGACCACCAGCACTGCAGCCCAGGAATCCTTCTCCTTAAGATGAGCTTGGACACAACGCTTTACTCTACCTTTGTATTTCTCCAGCACATCTTCGTAAGCCTGCAAGTACTCCTGTTCCTCGGTATAGGCACGACCACCAGGAGAAACAGAACCAGCCATGGTTGAAGTTTTGACCCTGTCTCGATCAGGTCGCGCCGAGGCTCCCGGCCGCCTGGAAGCCTTGGAGAGAGAGGGGGGGGAGAACGGCCCAAGAAGGCGGGAGGGAGGGGAGGCTATCGCGGAGCAAGTGGACCGAGGAAACGCCCAGGCCTCCTCCCCCAGCGGCGTGGGAGCACGTGTGTGCCGCCAATCGGGAACGGGCTTCCTCCCTCTCGGATTTCACGAGCTTTCGGCTCCGGGGCTTTGGGAGTGCGCGCCCCCCAGTCGTCCTGGGGAAGGGGGGAGGGTGAGGCGTTCACGGATGCCACCGGCCGGCTTTGGAGGTGACCTCCGGCTCTGGGTTTGCCCCGACGTCTTCCGCAGTCCGTACGGAGGCTCTGCCGCATTCGTTCGCTCCCGGCTCTCGCTTTAAGCAAAGCCGTGCCACGGGCGGCATAGCGCAAATCGCAACGCGCTTTTATGCCGAAGCCAACCCGCGTAGCTTCTGCTCGAAGGGTCCATTCGAGGCAAAAGGCGGGGTTAAGCGGAACACGGAGGCTGCCGTCCCGCTAGGAAAGGGACTTTTGCGGGGCTGTCGTGTTAAGGAGTGCCCTTGCCTCCTCTTAACCGATTCCCGGAATCGGGGCTTGAATGTGATAAAATATAACGGGGTTGGCGGGGGAGGTAGGCGTGCTTGTGAAACTCTGGGGATGCATTCAGATTTATCCTCGCCAATACACATTATAGAAAGCTGGATCTGTGCCCAGGGTATGTATGTACTCAGCGTCTGCAACCTAGGAATACACCAATTACGAATGGAGCGCACAGTCAATCTGAGTTAAGCTACTTTGTGCTCAAAGCACAATCAGATCCCCGATTTATTTTATTTTTTTGCTGTCTGCCTTTTGAAACAGCTGTCACTCACATGCCAGACCCTCGGCCAAGCGATCCTTCTTTCCAACCCCCCCCCTCTCTCTCTCTCTTCCCCGTCCCCACCTCGCAGTTTCCAAAAGCTACCGTTCTCGGAAGAGAAACCTGCCTCCCTATGAATGGCCAAGCGGAGTTTTGTATTTTAAGTGCACTTAAATTGCACTTCCCCACCGATGCTTTTCTCCCTTTTGTGGGGGGAGGCCTCTTCTGCCGAGCTGGCGTTATTAATCAGCCCTCCCTGCCTCCGCTCTTTCTCTTTTCTCTTGTCTTTTGCGAGCGGTTGTTTTCGTTTCCCAGGCACAGTCTCGGCTGAGCGGCGGCTGGCCGTCTCCTCCTCCCCTGCCCTCCACCCGGCCCCTTCTCGGACGCTCCCGACACGTCGTCGCAATGCCAGGAATAACTCGGCGCGCCCCCTCCCCCCTTCTGACCCGTCTGGAATCGGTTTTGCGGACCCACGCGCCCCACACTGCTTCGGCTGGCCATGACAACAATAACAAGCACCGCGCTAGAGCCGGGAGTGGCGGCCGGCCAAAAGGCGGAGCCAAAGTCCTGCAGGTGTCACCGCCGGTCACCCTTTCAAAGCAACGTGCCTCGCTCAGTAAGAACCACGCATGCGCTTATTTGCAGCACCCTCCCCCCCCACCTTCTGATCTCATATGCCGCTAGACTGGGCATCTCCCGCCGCCGCCGCCTTTCCCTGCCCCGATAATCTCTTTCGTCCCAGCCATACTCGACCCTGTTCCCAGTTTCACCACGCCTATAACAGAGCTCTTCTCCAGCTCACGAGAACTCCTATTATTCCACCGGTCCGGTCCGCCTTTTCTTATTTACTAGCCCGTTATTCCCAAGAGCCTAACAGGGTGACTTTGCAGAGCCTCAGGCTTTCCCGAAACATCAACAACAGCAGAGAAGGCTTCTTTGGGCTTCCTGCGCCGCTGTGGCCATCGCAAGCCAGTTCTGGCGGTCACCGGAACAGCAGGCTGGGAGATTGTCCCCTCCCTCCCTCTCCTCCTCCTCGGTTTCATCTCCGCCAGGGCAAGTTCCGGAAGTGATTTGCAAACTGCAATCCTGGAGCCGACGGAGGGACAGTGGAGCCAGGGACCACGAGCAAAATCCCTGTCTCGCGCCTTTCATTTTCCTAAGCCTCCACGAAGACTCGAAAACCGCCGCTTCGGGGTGCTTATTTGCAAGGAAAGAAAGGCGGGTGGAAAGACTCCACGCTTTTCCCACTATGTTTTACAAACACTGCGAAGCAGGTTCGCCTTTCTGGAAGACAAGGAGAGAGAAGTACTACGGGCTCTCGTTATTGACGACCGCAGGCTATGTATTTTCTCAATGCTTAATTTGCTTTCTGGAGTTCCAGTCTAGCAAGCTTCTGGCCTTTAGGAAGAATAAAACGAACTCAAGTCTCTTGATAGCGGGCGCCCAAACAGATCCTCTTCCCTTCCTTTATCGTTGGTGGGGGGCAGTCCATGGTCCGACGCGGCGCTGGGAACCCATGCTAAGTCTCTTCAAGCACAAGGCCAGCTGGACGAAGAAGGAGCTCCATTCAAACGCACCCACAACCATCTAACAACTGAAAGCATTCCCACAACCCAAAATCATGAGTTTTCTGCGGGAGTCGGAGGCTGCAACTAAGTTTTGTGTACACACACGTCCAAAATGTTAGCCATCTGTGCTCGCTACATCAGACGGATGATTTTCACGATCTTCACTTCCAATGCACTACTCGAAAATGTCAAGGCTTGCATTTGCAGACGCTGCCGCCGTTCCACGTCAACCCCAAATACGTTTATCCGCCCAGACAGAAGAGCAGGCTAAAATAGCTTAGTCACCGATCCCGAAAAGCCGAGCTTCCTGGACAGCGATGTTGCAATGTTAAGTCCCTCGGAACTCAATGAAACTTAATTCTGAGTCGGCATATAATACATAGTACACCAAGCAAGCAATAATCACTTTATGACCCTACCTCTTCTGTGTAACACACGAACGCCAATACACTAACCCGCCGTGCAATGGAAGTGTCCTTTTCTCAGCATACCTTACTCTCCCCATTTGTCTCTTACCGGCTATCCTGAGTACAGCTCTCTCAGCTGGGTCTAGGATAGATCCTCCATGAATCTTCCTCTTGGATCGCTCGTGTTTAGGTAGATTCCACGGTAGGGTGTCGCCCGGAGCCGGAGAGAGGGAGCCAGATTTTTGGCTGAAATCATCATCATCGGAAAAATCCGCAGAGGAGGAAATGGAGCATCGGTAAGAAGCGTTTCCCGAGCTCTAAAGAAAAATACAGGAGGGAAGAGAACAGTAAGCATAGCGGCGACTGTAACAGAGGTAGACATTTTCCCTCAGAACCAAGCAATTTTCGCTGTTTAGATCGCCCTCTAGGAAAATCAACCTGGAGCGGACACTACCCATCCACCGCTACTGACTGGTAGCTACCCGCGTTTTAAAAAGGATCTGTGGACAAATGGCTCACCATTGTTGCTTATACGCTGCCGGTGTGCTAAAATCCCACCGCCTGCAACGCCGCGGCGAACAGGCTCAGTGGAAATGCATCTGTGGGAGGTTTTCGGGAAGATGGGTGGCCAGGCGCTCTGGCAACCGGCACACAAAGATCCTCTCGAGTTGCCCAAGAATCAAAGCCAGAGGGGAAAGGGGGCCGGGAAGAGAGGAAATTTTAAAAGCAATAGCAGCAGCAGCAGCTCCGGGTCACAAAGTGATATTTGGCTCCCCCACCAGGCGACAGGAAAAACGAGCCGCTCGCTCTTGGATGAGTAGCGGGGGAGGGAAGGATGCCAACCCCCATATCCAGGATGCGGGCCTTTGCGATGGCAGGGCAGTTGCCGAAACCACGCCCTGGTAAGTCCCTTTCCTTCCTGGAAGGGGTTTCACTTCTTCCCAAAACGCTCCCCACCCCCAGGTCACCGGGCTCCGAGGCCGGCAGGAAATGCGGCCTTTCGGGCAGCCGGGAAGAGCACAAAAGGCAGGTGGCTGGGGGTAAACACCGCGCCGCCGGCTCCATTTACGACCGCGTCTTTTACGGCGGGCGGACTGGAGAGCTTTTCTCAGGGCAGCAAAAGCTGCACCGCCCGAAATGTAAACAAGAAAGGATGCAGCGCAGGCAGGAAGAACGGGGGAGCAAAGCGCTCCTGGCTTGGAGAGGCTTAAGCCCTGCTGCATTTCCTGGGACCGTTTTCAATAAAAGAGGGTGAATGGGAGGAAAGGGACAGAAGGGAGCTGGGGTGTCTTTGATTTTGCCTCCCACTCGAGGGGAAAACAGTGGCTACATTTATGAATCAAACTGCCAGGCCTTTGCTGTGTCATCTGGGCTGTGGCCCTATGAGAAGCAGCAGGCCAAGGTTGCAGACTTTTGAATCCTCTGTTCTCTTCACCATCCCTTCTTCTTCCCAGCATGGTTACCCTCTAGTGTCTACAGCATCCTTAGAGGGGCTACAGTGAGCTTGCAGGATCAGGTGGCACCCTCTTCACCTGCTTTCCTGCCTATCTTCATTATTATGCAGTGCACTCTTGCCCACCTTTGTGGAGAACTCCCATTCGCTGCCTTTTAGAGTGGGTCCACTGGTGAGAAAACTCATACTGAGTGGAACAGCCTCTCTGGCAGATTAAGGCAGTTTTCTCAGCAGGGTTGTATAGCAGCATCCAACCAGAACTATTGGTGTCCCAATGAAACAGCAATGAAAACAGGCGTTTTGTCACAACACCAAGAGCCAAGTGACACCATAAAGCATCATCAATTACTAATCAGGAAAAGGAGTCACCATATGTAGATCATTTCAAAACCCTCTCCAGATCCTTACTTCCTTTAGCATGTTTGTGCTTTTTTTTTCTTTGCTCTTTTGTCAACTTAATGCAGTGATCATGACCGATGCCTATATTTTTAATACAGCTTTGTATTTTTGGAAATGAATTTGCAATTCATGCATTAAAAGCTTTTAATATATGTTTACCATGTTACAGTAGTTGCTTGGTTCATTACTTTCAACAATCCCATATACCAGTAATGGAAAAAACAGAGATCTAAACTGATTTTATATTCCTATAATCTTATTAGATTATGAGACAGTAAATAGCCTTTCTTCTGTTGCCTTTCTTCTGTTACCACACACTGCTATCACAGTAAGATTATCTGCTAGTTTTGTAATTATTTAAAGAAGAAAACAAGTCATGTTTGTTTTCTAAGAAAAGAATGAAAGTTATAAAGCTTAACCCCATTCATGACCTTAGATCTCAGAAGCATAATTCAATTTTTTTTCTGCATATGTTCAAGAGATATATGCTTTCTTGACATTCAAAATAAATGTTGGGTTTAAGCCTTAGTAGTTGTTGACTAAAATAAATTTCCAAAACATTTACAAAGGAGCTCCTTTTAAATCAGGATTATCAGTTTTTCTTTGTGTTGAATCATGAGGAAAAATTTACCCATCAAAAGATAAGGCTAAAAATAGACAGAAAGAAAATGGGTATTTCTTATTAAATCATTATCAAGAGTTTATGGACAGGGGATCCAGATATATTTAAGAAGCATTCAGAAATTTTAATGCAATAATTGTTTCTCTGAATTAGTATAAAATGTGCTTGTATTATTGCACAATGCAAAAACCATGGGTTTTGCATCATCTTGAGTAAATCAGTGGCCATGCTAGGTTTGTAAATCATATTATGCTTTCAGTAAACAAGCAATAGAATTCTGAATAATCCCTCTGCCATTAATCACAATGAGTTCAACCATCACATTAAGGAGAACAAATCATATTCTGTCTTAGTATGATATGAAGATCCAGCCAATATCAGCTTATTATTTATTCTTGAAAGATAGGTTTTTAGTCTAATCGCAAAACCTTTTGACAACATACTTTGTAGTGCAAATTTTAATCTTACGTATAAAAGGACATCCTGCTATATTTACTTTCTTCCTTACTTCTGGGTAAGTGTGAGTCATATAAAAACCACTGATGATTGATAGTCTTTTTAGTTTTGTTGTAGTTCATTTCAAATTAAACAATTTGTAGTGTATAAAGGGAAAAACATTTTTAAAAATAAAAATTGAAATAGCAATAGTTTTATAAGTACTACAGAATAAAACAAAAGGAATTTTGTTGGTCTGCTGTCTATCATGGACTTTTGCTCATGGTATACCTTTAGATTGCTTAATAATTTCCTGCTGTAATGTTTTGCAATTAAGTGAAAAATACCTGTATATGAATATATATAATATTTTTAGATAGTTAATGTCGAGAGACAGTAACGTGCTTATTTTCAATTATTCTTTATTCCTGCACATTCATTGTTGCCATTAATAAATGTGTGAAGCATTTCATTTAGATATTTTTAATTTACAAATGTGTTTTCTTATATTTTTGTTTAGGACTTTAAAATCAGCTCTGATTGTATTTGCGATTATCATATTAATTTTTCATTTCCCTGATCATAATACTGTTATCTGTGCTTTGAGCTGAGTGATAAAAAATATCACAGTTTTAATGATGGCATGACAGGATTTATTTTTAGTCTTTTAGACAAAACAAATATATTAAAATAAATAACATCCAGAAGAAAAGCAGCTGACTCCTACTAATATCCCATTTAATAGCTGTACACCACTTCCCTCTACTGGATGTATCTGGCCTAGTTATTTTTCCTTTAATATGAACATATTTGTTGATTGGAAAGCTTTTTTATTTGGAATTATTATCAAATGTGAAAGCCAACACTTTAAATGCATCTAAAAATAAACAAATGGATGAATTAATGGCTATTTAACACAACAATCTGGTTTATTCCATCACACTAAACCAATCAGTTTGATTGGGGGGGGGGGTTGGGCCTTAGCAAAAATACTGTTTAAACTAAGTCATCTTGATTGTGTGAAAACAATCGTGATTTAAGATTATAGTTGGTGTGCTGCCACTGAGAAGCTCCTGCTCCTGATCACCATATGAGCCAAAGCAACTAGTGAATGCTCCAACACTGGAAGTTTTTAAGAAGAAACTGGACAGCTATTTGTCTGATATGGTGTAGAGTTTCTTGCCTGAGCAGGGGGGGTTGGACTAGATGACCTCCAAGGTCCCTTCCAACGTTTTTGTTGTTGATGTTGTTGTTGTTATAACTTTATACATCTTATTCTGAATATAAAAGCAGTACTAGGACACAAAACGAAAACAAATTTCAAAGCCAACTTGTAAGATAGAAGAAATCATTCTTAAGTTTTTGTTTCACTACAAAGATCTAAAGTTCAGAACACTGTTGACTTAGCAGAAGTTAATGGTTGTCTTGGTCTTTGCAATATTTTTTTTTCTACCTTTCAGACTAGGGTACAGGTCATTTGATTCTCTGGTGATCTCCCATGGAAATCTACCAAGTCCATTCCTGTTTAGTTTTGAAGACTATGACTAAGGTAAAAGCTTTCAGCAAAGAGGACCTACATAGCTTTAACATCAGTTCTATCGTTCATATGCATAATTGCTAATGTTTGTGACAAAGATAAAATCCTGCTTTTCCTCTTTCGAACAAGAGTGTACAAATAATATGCTATCCACCAATTCCTTCAAATAGAAATGCAGGAAGAGGAAACATATGTGGCTGAGCTTCATATACTTTTTCCATTTACAAAACAATGGTTTCTATGGAGGATGTTATGAAGAACAGCAGGCACGTAGATTACCATGAGTTTATATTCTGTTGCTTTTACAACCAAGAAGGATTTGCTAGTCAGACAGGACAGTATCTTAGAATCAACCAGTTCATTACTGTATCTAACTCAGTATTATCTTTGTCAGCCTTCCCAAATCTGATATGTTCAAGAGGTGCTTGGACTAAAATTCTCACACTATCTTGGGCATTATGGATGCTATAGTCCAGTGATAGCGAACCTTTTAGAGACCAAGTGCCCCCCAAACCCCCCTGCCCGCCTGCTCTCTGCCCCCGCCCCGCCCACCTGCAGGGCCATTCACTGCCTCCACGGCCCACTGCAGCAGATTACCCAGGCGGCCTTGCAGTGCCATGGCAGCCATGCCCTCCGCCCGCACCCCGCAGCATCATCTGCATGCAATGGGGTGCAAGGGTGGAGTCTTGTCTCTGCTGCCCGGCTGCCATGTCCTTGGCTATGCACGGGCCGTGCCTGGGGGAGACTCTCCTCGGGGGGGGGCTGCTGGTGAGGAGAGGGCTGCGGGGCGAGGAGAGGCTGGGGCAATGGCACATGTGCCCGTAGAGAGGGTTCCGAGTGCCCCCTCTGGCACGTGTGTCATAGGTTCGCCACCACTGCTATAGTCCAGCATATCTATGAGACATCTAATTTGGAAAAACTGGCTTTCTCTCCATAGTTTCAGACAGCAGCTTTTCTCAGATCTACTAAAAGTTATTAGAGACTGGATTGCAGATCTTTTATATTCAATGTGCTTTACCCTTTTGACCATGAGTAAACATCTACGGTTTATTTTTCAAAATCACTTTTTTTCCTGATCAAGAGAGAACTCCTGCTGTTCGCAAACCTTTTTAAACCAAGTATGATAGAGGTAGCCTTTGACTTAGGACCACTTGTTTTATGACCGTTCCAAGTTACAAGGGTGCTTTCAAGTGACTTACAATTGCTTCTTGCTCTGATGACTGTTGCAGTATCCCTTATAGCAGGGGTCTTCAAACTTGGCCCATTTATGACTTGTGGACTTCCAATTCCCAGAATTGCTCAGCCAGCGTGCCTGGCTGAGGAATTCTGGGAGTTGAAGTCCACAAGTCATAAAAGGGCCAAGTTTAAAGACCCCAGCCCTATAGTCATGTAATCAAAATTTGGTTGTTTGGTAATCGGCATGCTATTTACAGCAGCTGCAGCATCCCAGGGTCACATAATTGCCATGAGCCATCTTCCAGGGGGCTTCCCACAAGCAAAGCTGATGGGGAAGCCTCATTTGCTTAATGACTGTACGATTCATTTAACAGCCACAGCAAAAGAGTTGTAAAATTGGGCATGACTTTGCTTATTGACAGGCATTCCAGTCCTGATTGTGATCACAAGTCAAGGACCACCAGTAGAGTTTTCCTCCAAGGGTAACTTGAATTGAAATATGGTTTTGGGTGGTAGGAAAGGATACCTGCCGACCCCCTTGTTCTTTGAAAAACACAAATGGGCACACCTATGGTCTCCTTTTGTTCACTTAATCTAGCTTTGATTTACCACACTACATTTCAGTCATTCCCCTTTTCTTTCGGAAGCTTTTGATATGATGCAACATAATTTTATTGTGTTCAGTAATTATTACTACATATGTGCAGGCATTTAAACGTTACTGAACTTTCTTCCTATGTATCTAAATCAAAACGTTATTGCAATATAGTAAACAAAACGTAATACACAATAAAACATTCCAGAATTTTCATATGTAAACAAGACTATTGCTGCAGTCTGTCGCTTTTATTCACAATGATGATCTTCTCATGACATCTAAATAGCAAAATTTTGTCACAGCATAGGCTATGATTTCTGGCAGCTATAAAGTAGCTTAGATAAAATTCTTCACCATAACCAGGAAGATTTGATTTTAATGGCTGGAGCAGTGTTATCTTAAATCAGAATAAAGGTACAACTTAGAAAAACATACTCCATGCACTCAGTCACACGTGATCCACATAGGCATTGCCTCTGAAATACTGGATTTTTTTTTTGGATTCTGTTTTCCAAATGGTTGAAGGGAAAGCATTAAAATAAGACCTCGAGAAAGCCTTATTTCTGTATTTTCAGATATTTTATTCTGTCAAGATCTTCACAATCCAAAATCAAGCTTTTCCCAGAGGCTTTTTAAATAAGATTTATTGAAAAGGAAAAGTGGTTAGGATACAGCAATTGGATTGTTTTCAGTTTTGGTAGCTATTTTATTTCCCCAATCTGATAAGGCGAGAGATTCTCAGCCAGTTAACAAGTGGCCCCTGTGTGAATTGAAGAGACTGTTCCTTTGATTGATAGAAGAGAAACATAAAGATGTCCAGAATGTGAATCTCTGTCTCTTTAGCAATGAACATACTATTGCAAATTGTACATTTTCTCCAAATATTCAAAGCCAGAAATAATAGTATTCATTATGTGTTTAGTCTTCTGAATGATTTTCAGCGAAGAGGCTAAATATTCTGGTATGACGCTACATTCTCTTGTGCAGCAACCTAAGTCTTAGTCTTGCACATGAAGTATATTCTGAAATCTGGAACTTATCTGCTACTCATTATCTTTGGCTTAGTCTTGCTTGGCATCATTATACCTTTTATGTTCAGTAATAAAAATGGAGTTGTTCAAAAAGCTAGCAAAATGTGATAGAATGGATTGAAGAAGCACCACCTGTAAGCCACTGCATACATATAGAAGCGAGATGTTGCAAAAGATGGCAATGATGGAAGAAAACAGGTCCATGTGGATGAAGCCTTCCTGGATCTGAAATTCCTCAGCTCCAGGAGAAGTCTGAAATGTCTCCTAGCTGTAAAGGCCAAATATCTCACTCTGCTGTTTCCTAATGATCATATAAATGGCAGGGTTCTTGACTTGGCACTTGTAGATGCCAATACGCCTGATCTGATTTTAATTTTTCAGATTTTTTTTTTTGTTAAATGGGAACAAAACAATCTGACAAATGTCATAATATTTATTCCTTGGAGATTCCTTGCTCCCTGCAATTTTACTTTAAAAAGAAAAGTGACAGAAAACAGTAGCCAATGCTCTGCTCATACAGGAAAAAAAGAGCAGATGGAACATGAAGTACAGGAAGTCCTCAACTTACAACCATTCGTTTAGTGACCGTTCAAAGTTATAATGGCACTGGAAAAAGCGACTGACCATTTTTCACACTTACGACCTTTGCAACATCCCCATGGTCACATGATAAAAATTCAGACCTTTGGTAATAGGAATGTGTTTATGACATTTGCAGTGTCCCGAGATCCTGTGATCACCTTTTGAAACCTTCCGACAAGGAAAGCCAGATTCACTTAACAACTGTGTAACCAACTGAATTGCAGCGATTCACTTAACAACTGTGGCAGGAAAGGTCATAAAATGGGGCAAAACTCACTTAACAACTGTCTTAGCAACGAAAATTTTGGGCTCAGTTGTGATCATAAATCAAGGACTATCTGTATTTCAGATAGTCTCTAGTGGGACATTGGAGAAGCACCCCACCAGTTTGCTTCCTAGTAAGCTGATATTTTGTGACTGACCAAGCTCACGGTGGCAGCATATAATATGGCTTCAACATTAAAAGGTACCTCCTAGTAGGAAACCCTGGGACCGTCTTCTGGGAGCAGTACAGCCTTCTATAGGAAGCCTAGTTGCTAAATGCTAGTTCTGTATCACAATCTTTCTGTAGTTGTTTTGGTATCTGCCACATTCCTTAACAGAGATCAACAGCTTGCTGCTGAGGAAACAAGCCATAAAAGGCAGTTTGTCTGAGGCAGAGGCCTTGATAAATAAGGAGGACAGTACTATGGCTAGAAGAAGATCCAGGATTGGCATATGAAGGTCAATGCAGTGTGCGTTTCGAAGTATTGAAGTAGAGAATTTATAGGTTCCATTTAGAAGTTACAAAGCAAACTACTGACTCTTAACTTATCTTGCATTGCTTGAAACTTGTCATCCAATTCAGAGTAGATGTCCTTTATAATATGTTTGATTTTATAAATCAGTGTTTCTCAACCTTGACAATTTTAAGGCATGTGGACTTCACCTCCCAGCATTGCTGGCTGTGGAATTCTGGGAGTTGAAGTCCACATGCCTTAAAATTGTCAAGGTTGAGAAACACTGTTATAAATCAATGTTTTCCAATCTGGTGCACAACAATGGGGACTGCATCTACCAAAGCCCATGGTGGCTGGGAACTCTACAAACTGAAGATTAATACATCAGGAAAAACACCGTTGGGAAAAGGCTGCCATAATTCATTGAACGGAGAGGGGAAAAAATTACTTACTGGCTTTCGAGTAGGTGTGACTTGAACCGAGTGGTAGAATTCCGGCTGGATCCTGCTAGTCTTCTTGATTTTTCTTTTCTTAACTGATGTTTCTTGCTCACTCACTTGACGTGCTTCTACTAGGGGCTGTATTTCTTCAAATCGAGGGACTACACGCCTTCTAACATGGCGTGGACTTGCTCTAAAGCCCTGTTAAAAGATTATCATTAAATTGTATTAGGTCTACTGATTCTTGTATTCTGTGCAACATGCATATTCTATCAAATACATCTAGTAGTTCTATCTGCAGAATTCAATCTGCATTGAAATATTAGCAACATTATTATTATGTGTTCCTGTAAGTCTCGTCCTCAATTTTTTCTCCTATAAATAAGAAAAGACTGAGGTAATTCATTCAAAACCCAAGTGAATCTTTTAAACAGAATGCAAGAATTCGACCAAAATCACTGCTGAATCTTGGTCCCAATGCCCAAACCTCCCAGACAGTACAGAAGATTTATCATGGTTCTCCAAACTGAAAAATGCTAAAAGAGAAATCAGAAGACTAGATTCCTTCATCTAATTGGCACTGTAAATAATTCACCATGACCGAAGCATAAGAGCTGCAGGAGAGGCCTTTTTGAAGAAGATTCATTTAAATGGCATCCAGCAGAGGAACATAAATTTATTACTTCCAAACTGTGGAATGTATTCTCTCATGAACTGAATTTAAACCCCATTCACTCTGCCCTTAGAGAAGACCTAGGCTACATCTATTATATCAAGTATTCAGTTGTTAATTTAAAATACTTTGTGCAACTCTACAACTTAGTATTAATTTTATATTTTAAGTTGCATTTTTTATCCTGTATTTTAATTATGTTTATGGCTTCAGCACAAAGATTAAATATATTGTGAATCACTATAACTTTAACCTCTATAACTTAATCTGATCTTAAAGCTAGCTGTTACTTCTTACTCATAATTGTCAACGTTATCACTTTACAACTAGGAAGGATTATAATGAGCTGTAAAGAAAATAATCAGAACACAGTAGAAAAGTTATGTTTAAATTACTAAAGATGCAATCTTGCACAATCCAAAATACTTATTTCTGAAAAAAAATAAAAGATTGTACCTTATACAGTGATATTCTGCTATCTTTAATTATGTGATAGAACAATTATATTGAAAAAATGTTCTTAGGAACAGTATCCTTAAAATCATTCATACTATCACTGTAAAAGAAAACTCTTTTATTTCAGGATTATAGAACTAGCCTCTATAATCCTGCATTACTGTGTTCCATATTTTCATGCTGGCCACATGATGACAGAAGCATCTTTCAGACAACACAGGATCCCTGGGCTGAGAATCAGAGATCAGCACCAAACCCTTGGAGGGGGGAAACCTTTAAATCTTTTTAGAACTAGCTTCTAACAGCAGTGAGAAATTGGTGCTAGCAAACAACCCTGAGATAGATAGTTATTAACTGCTGTGATAAACCTCACAAATTCTGGAACACGTGTAAGATATTTTGAGGCTATAGCACATGGGAAATATACTTGAAAAGATTGAAAGTATCTCTGCCATCTCCAGGGTGGAATTCTGGAGGGGTCGTTTGTGTCTAAAACTATTACAATGGTGCTCTGATAAGAATAAGGATGATTAAAGGCTTTGAAAAGCAAGCAGAGTACTCTTTACCTTAACAAAGGATGCTCCAAACACCACTGAATCCAAAATGGTACCACAACATTGAAATGTAAGATACACAGAATCAGTGAAGAACCTTGAACACACTTAAGAATAAGTCCACTCAGCTCTTTGTGGCTTACTGCTGAATAAATCTGTTCAAGGTTATTAAAACATTATTCTTAATTTGCATGGAGGCATGGTTCATATACAATGATTTTACGATTGTATAAACCTGTGTTTCTCAACCTTGACAATTTTAAGGCATGTGGACTTCAACTCCCAGAATTCCACAGCCAGCATTGCTGGCTGTGGAATTCTGGGAGTTGAAGTCCACATGCCTTAAAATTGTCAAGGTTGAGAAACACTGGTATAAACAATTTAGCTGAATGTAAGTTCTAGAAAACTATCAAATGTCATCTCCACAAAAATAGCACCAAAGCCAGAAGCAAAACAGGGAGATTGTAGAAATTATATAGATTTACAGATATCTTTTCCAGACTGGTCTTTTTTAGATGCTATCTCCAACTTGTGCTACCATGTTATCTAAGGATTATGAGAGGTTTAAACAAATATAGTTAGAAGAAAAGTAGCTATAAGAATGTAAAGATAAAATAAATTGTTTTGCATAATGGGTGCTGTCCCTGCCGTAAGTGCTGATCTAGCCCTACAGTTTGACTAATAGTAATCTTCATAGAATTTCCATGCTGACATTTGGGTTATCCATGTGCAGAATAACTGTATGTCAACATGCCAGTCATCCATAAAATCATTACTTGATGGGTTGAAACTCAGCTATATGAATACAGGAAAATTACCTGTAAACAGTTTGCTTCTGTTTTTGTTTTGTTTTTTACAGCATTTCAACTAACTATTGGGCTGCTTTTCAAATTTAAAACCAATTAATTTATAGACTTAATTCAAAAAAGAAAAAAATCAGAAGAATGGCCTCATTTCTTGCAGGGGATTTTCTTTTGCACAATATAAACTGTATTAGATCATAGCCTTAATTAGTTAGGACATAAACATTTCAAGTAAAGATATGTAGCAATTGTACAACCACTCATTGGTGAGGAATTTTCTTTCAGGGAAATTTTACACCTGAAAAAGTTACCTTTGCATTTGGATGCAAATCATTTGATTCTAATGCATATCCTTTTTCTGTCAAAGGCTAGCGTTAAAATTATATTAAAGTATGACATGTCTAAAAGAACCATTACATTTGTTTTGTAAGTGCTTCCCCTCTATCTTTCCTCTTAGGTTAATGGAAATGATTTTAAATGCGACACGAGTTTACCTCAATAAATATTTTGCAATATGATATGGGAGTTATGTGTTCAAAGGAAAAGGCGAACCCAGTGGGATAGTAAATGCCCATAATTGAGCCTAATGTTATAGTGTTCAACTTATGACCACAACTGAGCCCAAAATTTCCATTGCTAAGCAAGACAATCTTTCTTGCTACAGTTATTAAGTAAATCACTGCAATGGTTAACTTAGCAACATGGTTGTTAAGTGAATCTGATTTCCCCACTGACTTTGCTTCTTAGAAGTTCACAAAAGCTGATCATCTGTAACCATGATAAATACATACAAGGTGCCAAGTGTCCAAATTTTGATCATGTGACCATGGGGATGTTACAGCAGCCATTAGTATGAAAAATGATCATTAGTTCCTTTTTTTTTTCAGTGCTGCTGCTAAAACTTTGGTCATTAAACAAAATGTTTTAAGTTGGGACTATCTATGTTGCCTTATTGCCAGATGCCAGTATGTTTGCTTTTTAATTATAAAGGAAGATGTTTTCTACCACAACTTATTTTAAGGACACATCATCTGCACGAAATAAAAACTCAGTATTTTATTGACATGTAACCAGACTGGAAATAATGACTAACTATCAAACTGAGACATAGCTGTCTGTCAGAGCAAAAATCCCATCTATGTTACTTCAGGGAATGATTCAGCAACTTGCAATAATCTGCAGCTCAAATCAAATGAATATATTAAAAACACATACAATTTTAAATGTGTGGTGATCAAATATTGATCTTAGCAAGAATTTAAAATTATTAAAGGAGAACCTCTGCAGAGAACTTGCTGAAATAGTATACAGTACCTATCCATATATTTTATGTATTTTAAATGGTATAAAAAAAAATCAAGAATTTCCTCTGAGTGCCCTTGTGACAATCATCATGCATTATCTACCAAAGAGCTCTAGGTTATATAAGGGAGTGTTTTATATTAAATCAACCAATTGATCTGTCCAGCCCCAAGCTGAATCCTACGTCAGATATGTACCAATTTTCCAAGCAAATGTCTTTGCTCTTATCTGAAATCCTGCTTAAGGCAGAGATTTGGAAATTTAGCAAGCTGTGCTCTAAACTATTCCCATCATGTGACAAAGTCTTTATTAAGTATTCGTGTAGAAAAAGATGAATTAAAAGACAGACAAATCCCATTATGTCTGATGTTCCTGTTGTTTATTTCCATGTCTATATAAATATAAATGAGTCTTATCCCATCTGCTGTGTTTTCCATCTGGCCTGTATGCTTCTTAAGGAAGAATACTGTGTCATCTCCTTGAACTCTATTTGCTGTCATTCGATTTCTCGATCTCTTTACCACAAAAGGGGTATTTATCCCCTCTAGTTTAAAGGATGCAGATAATCATTCTGTGACTCTCTGTAGCCTATGATGAAAGCCTAGTTGTGTTACCAAATACATCAAGGACAGGCTTAATAGTATTTTAGTACAGATATTTCATTTCAAGGTTTTTCATTTTAAAGCCAATTTATGCATGTATACACAGAGAGGAAGACTGTTTGCTTGATAACATTATTTAAACCTTCATGAAACTGAAGGCTGCACACATGGAGATGTCTGATGGGCTTTTTCCATGCATTAAACAGATACATGCTTGCTTTTCCCATAATTATATTTTCAAGGTAATATTTGTGTTTATGGTAGATTGTGCCACCCAAATAAATGAGCATCCCAATTAGTGTTACTATATTGATGCTCCCAAAGAAACTCTGCAAAATTTGAGCTTTACGTCAAGATTCTCTTCTCAGTTTAATCCTCAATCCCTAAACTGGAATTCCTAACATCTGTGGTATTATGATCCCTAAAGCAGTAAATGAATTAGTATGACCCCACCCCACCCCCGTCCCAAATAAAATTACACTACACTTTAATAAATCACTCTATGCAGATTTGTTAGAACTATTCCACAGCCAACCTTACTTGCAAACCCCAAAGGCACATGCAGAGCAAGATATAGATGTAATCACAGTAAGAACTATTATAATGTGGTTTTTTTGGAAATACATACCACAATCACTCCAAAGGCTCATCCCAAAGCCTAGTAGGGCTCACTTCAGATTAATAATTATTTCATTTACCTTTGTAGAAACTGTACACTTGAAATCCTGGATTTCACTACTCCTTACAGACACTAAGGAATGCTGTGAACCCAAAGAGTTAAGGCTTGCCCTCCTGCCTTTTTTATAAGTATGATGAAGGTGGGAAGACACTTCTTTATGTATTTTTTTCCTTTTTTACTATATTCTTACTTTTCTTTCTTTTATATTTTTTCCTTTTCTACATCTTCTGTTTCTTTTTATTTTTCTATTTTTTAAAAAATTGTAGTTTTTACTGTTGAAATACACACAGCTCAATCAAGGCTTTGCTTGACTACATGTGCAAGATTCCCAAATTGCAACCCTCTTTAAAAATCTGCTCATGACCATCAGTTTGGCCCCCCCTTCTAGAGGTTAAAGCAACTACTCTCTGACTACTGCATTAATCACCCTTACCTGCCGTTTGACACATTATACGCAGCTGCCTCTGCCAATCCAGTAATAGATTACACTAATCAAGAAATTTCAAAACAGCTGAGTTTTGGGAATGAATAAATATCACACACAAAAATACTTAAACAGTGTCTAAAGTGATGGTACCACAAACTAATCTGTGTGGATCCCAAGCAAATCTGGAAAATTTCCTGCTTTGTTATTCCATTATGCATATGATAAAGCAGGGTCCACAATCACAGCCTCATGCCATTTTTACATGGACAAACACTTGCTCAAGATGACTTTCTTGGCATTGTACTTCGAACAGAAAACACTGAGGTTATTTTTATCTTTTTGAATCATTTTATCTAATTTTTATTGGTATCTTAACTTTTTCACTAAAAAAAGTACCTGAGCTTGCCATGTAACATGTCATATGTAAGGCAGCCATTTCTGCCTGGTTTAGTTAAGCTTCTATTATGAATATACACCGTGAGTTTTGCAATTCTTCAGTATTGGTCTCCCAATCTTGTATCATCAGTAAAGTTTCACTTTTCTACAAATGTCATGCCATATTTGTTCTTGCAGCTAGCAGAACATATCATAGTAAATTGTGATACTTTTCTGGAATTATTTCTAATAAAAATATTTTGGTCTCAGTTCAATTTTTTTTAATGGATTTTTGATTCAGCACTTTTGAGAGGGTTTTTCACATGACCACATGTGCTAAAATGTTTCTTTTTCTCATTGTAGCATTTCCAAGATAGGATTTGTCCATCTTAGTAATCATTGATGGAGTTAAATATATTCTGTAATATACCTTATACCAATTTTCTCTCAAATTCTAACCTGGGATAGATATAATTTATATTTTTGTAGTTGTTTCTGTTCTTATACTGTTGTTATTAATTTATTATTATACCTTTTGTTTTTCAGAAGTTTTGCATCTACTTTAGAATGCAATTTTTTATTTGTTCTGTTTCTAGGGCACATTTGAATAACCATTTCTATGTACATCCTAGAAGGTTATCCTAGTTCTATAATACTTGTTTCAAATTATGTCATTTTTCTCAAGGCCTTTTCTTCTTTCTTGAGATTACTTTTTATTCTTTCAGCAACTTTGTTGCTTTTAAAATTTCTCCTCCAAACCTGAGTTCTACACTTTAGCCTTTCTTATTTAGAACTGCAGAAAAATTAGGGAAAAAATGTTGTCTCTACTTTCAGCTGGGACCTTGCATTTTATTTTTGTTCCCTGCACAAATAGACAAATGCCTTTTATTTAAATCCACATCCAAAGTTATATAGCTAGGGCAATCTAAAATATATAATTCTAGTATTTAAAAATGCTCGTCTGTAGAACTATCTAAAAGTTGTCAAAACAGGAACAAACCAATCCACTATTAAGAAATCCTCAAGCATGTATATATTTTATTTTTTAATAATAATGAATGTAAGAAGCCTTCCATGATAAATTGAAAGTGTGTGTATGTGCTTATGGGCCTGCACAGAGACAAGTTTATATTATTTGACATTTATGCAGCAAAGTACAGGCTAGTACTATTTACAAAGAACGAATGACTCATGCAACATTTTGCATACAGAATGCCTTAGGTATTAGGTCACCTTTCTTGGAACTGAGGAAAAACATCTTTTTTAATATACTACTCCATATGTCTGAGATAAAAGCATAATGGAAAATGGAAATGTTTTGAATCATCAGTCTAACACTAATAGCACTGCTAAGTCAGATTGTTTTATCAGATCCCTATAGGTCTTTCTTGGCTCTTTAGAAAAATAGGCACAAGCAGCAGCTTCCCAACTGGGAGGTTGGGGGGAGGGTACCAAAATCAGCAAGATGAAGCATGGGGAATTACAATATAAACCTTCCGTTTCTGTACATGCATTGAAGTTGCATGCGCATTCAAAAAGGGCATGGTTTGCGTGGTAACAGTCCATCCACCATCTCGCCAATTTGGACCACATCACTTGGCATGACCATTTGCAAACTAATCTTTTGTTTTCTTAAAAAAAAAAAAAACTATACAAAACACAACTAAGTAAAACACCTAATTATGTTGGCGTTACCTTCTACAAGTTATGGAGACAACTTTTGTTCTAATAAAAGTTTCAATTGCATTGATTATATGTAACGTCAGGCTCTGTTGAAGAAAAGGGGGAAAAAAGTATCCCCCCTCCCCCGCCCAGTAACAGCATTTGCAATAGACCAGTGTTTCCCAAACTTGACAATTTTAAGGCATGTGGACTTCAACTCCCAGAATTCCACAGCCAGCGTTGCTGACTGTGGAATTCTGGGAGTTGAAGTCCACATGCCTTAAAATTGTCAAGTTGGGGAAACACTGCAATAGACAAACAGTGAAGTCTTAGAAATTTCAGAAATCCCATACCACAGAGGTCGCCAACCTTTCTGGGTCGGCGGCCCGGTTGGAAAAGGAGGTGCAGACACCTCAATGCACGCATGCGCACACATGCGAATGTGGCTCCGTGTGCATGCATGCATGCAAATGGGGCCATGAGCATACACACTCTGCAAATGGGGCTGCTAGTATCAGTGTGTGGCTCACAGCTCTGCTAATGCTGGCGAGAGGCTCACGGCTCAGCTAGTGCCAGCGCAAGGCACATAGCTCACCTAGCACTAGCAAGAGGCTCGCGGCTTGGCTAGCACCGATGCAAGGCCTGTGGCTCGGCTAGCGGCAGCGCAAGGGAGGGTGAGCGTGTGCACTGGCTAGCCTCTCACGCGACCCGGGGGCCAAGAGGCCATGGCCCAGTAGTGGACTGCGGCCTATAGGTTGGGAACCTCTGCCAATAGCAAAGCAAAGCAGTCTTGCTTTGGTGGTATTTAAAGTCTTTTATAAAATAGGCACATCAGCCAACATGATAAATGACAGCCAAATTACAATGGGTTAAATATTGAGCATTTCTACAACCAAAAGAATAATTAGAGTAGGTTTACAGAAAATGAATAATCAAGCTATAAACAATACCCCACTCAAGGTGTGACCAACTCAGACAAACAATCAAACAATAAACAGCCTCATCAAAGAACCATCAAGAACATTCCCACCAACCCAGACAGGGCAAGCTGCTAGAATAAATACAGAGAACAAGCCCCACTCCCTTCTACCACTGATGATGTCACCTAGTTTGGCAATGAAATGTCTACAAAAAAACTACCAAGTTTAGGGAGCACCAAGAACCCCATAGAAAATCAATAGCAATTTTGTTTTATGACATTTTCTCCTGTTAATTGTATTATGTTTATATACGCCCATTAAGGAGTCGATTTACTAATACAATTCTAATATATGTAGTCCTCAACTTATGACCCTAATAGAGTCCCACATTTTTGTTAAGGCAATTGTTAAGTGAGGTTTGCCCCATTTTACGACTTTTTTTATTACAGTTGTTAAGCAAACCACTGCAGTTGTTACATGAATCATGCAGTCATTAAGCGAATCTGGCTTTCCCCAACTTTGCTTGTTGGAAGCCAGCTGGGAAGGTTACAGATGTGATCACATGACCCTGGGACATGCATCTGTCATAATCTGTACATCCTAGTTGCCAAGCGCCTGAGTTTTGATCACTTGATCATGCAGATGCTTCAACGGTCATAAGTGTGAAAACTGGTCAATAAGTCACTTTTTTCAGTGTCGTTTTAACTTCAGTCACTAAAAAAAAAATGATTGTAAATCGAGAACAATCTGCACATGTGGGATGGTCTGTTTTTAAAAGTTCTCCGTAGTGAAATCAAGATCAAATTATTGTTACTGTTTATGGGTTGTAGATCAAGTGTGTCCCAAGATCCACGAGGCTAAAGCTGTACAGAAAGACAGTATTTTTTAGACTCACCTCTATCCGATAACGAAACATTGGCAAGAAAACAACCAAACTCAGAAAGCACCAAGGACTCTAGTTATAACTGTGGTTTTTCAGAAAGCTTTTGGGAAGGAGAATCCCAGTTAAATGTTCGTACTATAAGCAGCTTTATCTGATTTTATCTGTTTTTGAGTTTGACTTGAAAGTCATCTAGAATTGAAAAATAGGCAGAATACAATATTTATAATAATTGTATATTTATAATTAAATTTTAATTAAAGTTAATTAAAAATAAGTGAGTACAACAGTATATTGTTCTCTGTGTAATTGATAATTTCTTCCATCTAGCATATTAAAAATTACAACGCAGAGCTAAGTTTAAGTGAACCCAAGGGCTTACACTCAGAGAGGTGGTATGCTTTTTAGTGTGCAAATATTCTAAGCAATTAAAGTATGGTAAGAGCAATTTCAATGTCCCATGTGGCAGCAGGTAACAGTATCTTGCTGACTTTGTCTGACCTTGAGAAAACTTAACATAGTCAAACTGGATGAAAGGTCACAAGGAAATCCCAGGACTGTAGGCTAGGCTAGGAAATCAAGGCAATATCTCAGAAGGCCAGAATAATCCATTTCAGTAGTATTGCCAATAAAACTACATGAACATGTCCACGTCGTCAGTAGGAATAGGAAGAGTTTATTTTTACCTGCGGTCTGCAGAAAGATTTATGAACGAAGTGGAAAACAAGGGTATGAATCACTTATATACATTTCAGTACAGCTTGAAGGAATTCAGTCTCATGTTTTTACAGCAAATGACTGAAGTTAATGGAGTACAGCTTTCAAATGGTCTTTTGCATCATCAGAATTTAATTGTACTGCTCCTCGATATATGTGTATGATCCTCGTCTGAGACTGAGATGATGGGTCAAAATGAAATTCCCAATTCTTAACTTATATTACATTCAGTTTTTATTAATTTAAATATTTCAGTCTTCTACTGGTTCCTATCAGCACTTCATTTTCCTATCCAATTTCACAAAAAGTATTGATAGATGTAATCTCTTCCTACATACAGGTAGTCCTTGACTTAGTGACCACTTGAAGTTATAAAGGACCTCTCCATGACCCACTTTTGAAGTTTCAATGGCCAGGCTCCCCCCCCCCCGGGTCATGTGGCTGCATTTCAGGCACTCGTCTTTTGATATTTTCCAAGTCTTATGATATTTTTCAAGAAAACCAGCATTTATTTCCAGTTTTCAACAAAACTGGTCCACAGTGAACAATGAGCTTGCTTAACAACTGAGTGATTCACTTAACAACCATGGTGATTTGCTTTACAGAAAAGGTCATAAAAATAATCACATGGGTGACCTGCTTTACTACCATCACCACTTACAAGCATAATGGGCAGGCTCTATTACAGTCGTAAGTCAAGGACTATCTGCAGTCTGTTGACAAGAGAATGGTTGCCTACACAAGGGAGCACTTTAATAAATCTGTTAAGAGTTCCCTATTCACATCCTAAATATAATTCAACAACTTTGGTATTTTTAATTCTTCTTGATTAAGCCAAATTTGTAACAAATCAAGGCATGGGGTTGTCAAATTATGAACTGGTGGAATAAAATAAAATAAGCAGTTAGAATACTGAATGTATTTCACTAAGCACTTCTTCTGTAACAAGCACTCCCTGCCAATCTTCAACAATTATTTTATTGGCAATTCAAAGCAAAACTGTCAGTTGTTGCTACAATTAAAAGAATCCTTCAGGGAAAATATTACTGCATATTCTTGTAGCTCCCATTAGCCAGCCAAGGCCAAAGTATGCATGGCCTAGAACAGAGGTAGGCAACCTTGGCTCTTTTATAACTTGTGGACTTCAACTCCTGTGCTGGCTCAGGAATTCTGGGAGTTGAAGTCCACGAGTCATAAAACAGCCAAGGTTGCCTACCCCTCATCTAGAACTATGCTTCAACATTATTTCCCCATTCATAATGCTTTGCTTTTTATTGTTTATTTATATCAAATAGTTGCTTCTGCAGATCTTGCTATTTATTTAATACTGAATATATTCTCTTCTTTCTATTTATTCCAACAAATGTGCCAGGCAACATTCAACAGTTGAAAATACAAAGTACAAAACAAACAATACAATCAAAACTAGAATCCAGCTTTTTTCTTAGCAAGAGTACATTTCCCTTATCTGGAATTATTTTGCTAGTTCTACCTCAACAGTTCCGTTATCAATATTAGAGCACATTGAAAAGTAATGATTGTTTCCTTGGAGTTAAGGAGGTAGGAAGCAATGTTTCATTAGCATATTGATGGCATCTCATTCCAAATAGCTGAATAATCTCCTCCCCTGGTTTCAGGTGGATGTTAAAGAGCACAGGAAACAAGACTGGATATTTAAGGGACCATCTCTTCCCAGTTTCATCCACCCATCTCTTCAGTTGGCTGAAGAGACATGTTAGAGGTTCCATCTATTCAGGAATGTTACCTGACAGGGTCCAGGCAGGCAGTCTTTTCTGCAGTGGTACAGGCCCTTTGGAACATCATTTCCCTGAAACTTAGACTGACATCTACCCTTCTAATCTTTAGGAAAGTCCTGAAGATTTGACTTTGCCCTCTTACCTGGGGATCCAGTACTGGTGGAGTAGAGCTTGCAAAACGGTTGTATTATTAACTGCATTCTTGCAGATTGTGTGTTTATGGCTTTAATAGTTATTGTTTTTCATGTGTTTTTATAGTTTTTGCTATACAATTGTGTTTATGTCTTGTATTTTTGCATTGGGGGGTTTAACTTCATGAACAGCTCAAAGTCACATATGTGAGATGAGCAGTTATATAAATTCTATACATAAATAAATACAGAATGCAACTTAAGTGTCAAGTGGTAATTACACTGTACTACCAATGAAGGAGAATATTTATAGCTCAGGGCTGAAATGAATGGGTCCTTGGTGCTCTCTGAGCTTGCTTGTTTTCTTGCAAGTGTTTCATTACCCTAACTAGGTAACATCATCAGGACTAGCACTGATGTTACCTAGTTAGGGTAATGAAACGTCTGCAAGAAAACAAGCAAGCTCAGAGAGCACCAAGTACCCCTCACATTGTACTAGTTTCTGGTCAAGTCTCAACAGGAATGATCAGAATCACTGCAGAACAGTGATTGAAAGTCGTCTTTTCCTGGGGTTAAAACAGGCCAGCACTCCATAAAACTGAAAGGCACTAAGAAGACCACCAGGATCATGTTCTTCCCACCCATTTTCTGATATAGAATGTTTATAAAGCAAACAAAGCTGTTTCAATACTGTAACCTGGACAAAGCTCCTTACTAAAATAGATCCCAAACCCCCACTTTCACTTTCACCAGGTGCCTGTAAAGCCACCAAACCACAATTCTGTCATTCACCTTTCCCAAATATTTGACAGATTTTCTTCTAAGTGAAGAAAAGGGGTTTTCAACAAAGGTTTTAGAACCTCCTCCTTTAAGCATACAGGGACACATCCATACTCAGAAAGTCTTTGATCCCCCCTCCCCTAACTGAATCACCAGGAAGATCAAGGATTGAGCAATCATAGGTGGTGAGTCTCTATACATCCTGTTTACCTCCTCGAGATCTAGAAACTGAAAAGATTTCATATGAACCTAGCAAGTGATTGCTAACATTATCTCCTCATTATTGCCTTCCTATGGAATCCAAATTAAGGCAAATCCAATTAACTTTCTCTACAAAGAATGATGAAGGTTGTTTATTGATTAAACCAATTTATATAGCTGCCCATGTCACAGGCAAGTGACTGTGGGCAGTGTACAACAGAGCTTAAAAGGTAATAAATATATTAAAAAGTATAAAAGCCAAACCTTCTCAATACAACCACAAGGTTATAATGAACCTTTGGTGTTCTCCTCCTTCAATATTTTATTGGACGAGATGCCATATGTCGTTAACTGCTTGAGCCGTATCAGTATTCCAAAACTCAGTGGAAGTTTAACAGTATCACTGACAGATAAGGTGAGAAATTCATGGAACATAATCAGAACAGCATCTAGATCCACCAGACACACGGGTTTGACTATTTCAAATATTACAAAGAATTATATAAACTGTCTCCACTTTCAGTTCAATGGCATGAGATAAACAAAACATCAAATCTAGAATATGACCTGTTATACCGGTAGCAATGGATCTAGATACCAGCCAGGATGGGGTCCATCATCTTATACCGGTAGCAATGGATCTAGATACCAGCCAGGATGGGGTCCATTCCAATCTCTGAAGGAAATCAAAACCTCCCAAAGCAGTAAATCCATCATAGTCTACTGCCATGCCAAAAATCACTTCAGCTAGCTAAGAAAGACAGACTCTTGTGGACTGAAATGGATTGTACATTTAACACTTTTTCTAGATTATTTCAGCCACCCAAGCACAGCCAGCAGCAAACACCCTGAATCTGCAGTCTATGGGACAGAATGTCTGGCCAGTGAAATATAATTTCTATAGACTATACCTCCTCTCCCTTCCAGCCCTAGAATATTACATCATAAAGTATTCCAGTAGAGAGCTTGTGAAAAAAAATTCCAAAAAAATTGCCAGGTCAAGGAAAAAATCCTGGATAATAAACATGTTATCAACAAATGACATTAAAAAGTAGGAACTTTATGTTGGTGGCTCCACTGTCAACATCATCTAGAAAGGAGGTACGGTAACAATAATTTCTTATTTAAGACCTAAAAGAATTCCTAACTTTAATTGCTTTAGTATACGGTATATTAGCGAAGGAAAAGAATTGTAGCTCTGAATGAGTTCTTCAAGAACTGGAAGATGATTCTTTGAATAGCAGAGGCTTGTTCTCTTTGCTTGCCTTTTCCTCCCACAAATCAAATATTGAACTATATAATTCAAAGTAGAATTTTGCCGTGTCCACTAAAGAAGAAAGTAGGTTAACTGTAATAATGTGTCACATACTGAGGATGACTTTTATTTTTTATATGCAGTAGAGAATTACTACCTGTGAAATGAAGGGAGGGAGATGTACTGAGATAATACTGTTGACTATTTGAGATTTCAGTTACCAAACCACCGATTAGGATTTTTTGGGTATTAGTTTCTCTGAGTGATCTATTTTTAGTGCCTAGTATAAGTATCTTATCTACAAGATAAAACTAAATACATAGGTCAGCTCCAGCAGGAAGTATTCAGCGGCTGCTGATGTAAAGGCTGTGACACACATTTTTTTAAGTTCTTTTCTTCAGCCTAGCATTTAGCTGCTGTCATCTCATGCAACTATATTCACACCATGATACTTTTACGTGAGAGCACAAAATCAGAAACTGATAAAGTTGAACAAAGAAAACATTAATCAGATGAACTTTCAATAAAAACAAGTGAAAGGTTAATAGTAAATTCATGATTTAATGAAATGCATTATGCCAGTACATTTTAAGGAGATTACTGAAGAGGTAAGAGAGGAATAATGATAATTTCTCAAAATGTTCTTAGTTCCTAAACATTAGCTTTTGCTGCCATTCCCTAAATGCCATCCTTGGTGGGAATTAAGATTCAACATCAGTTTCTCTCTCCCTTGATATGAAAATGATAGGAGGGACTTTATCTTGCATTTCTCCTCAGGAAGTGATAGGCAGGTCATGTTCTAATAAAGATAAATACAAACAGCTCAATTTAATCTTAATTCATGATATAAAGTACACTGACATTTACTCCAAGGTAAAATGTCTGAAAGATCATGGCTCTCCCCCCCCCCTTCCCAGAATCAGCATTATTGAGAACTGCGTTCTAGCATGTTATTCTCCAGGAATATTTCTAAAGCTGACTGAGAAGCTGCAGAATGAGAAGCTGTCCTCTTATCAGGCCAAAACCAAAAATGACAACTCTTCCAAGCTAAGTTGTTTACTGTTTCACATCTATAGACAAAATCTTGCCAGGCTAAAAATTCTTACTATCTGTATCTACAATACATTCTGTGAGCTATTAGGGAGGGACTGCCTTCATCCTCTTTCTCTCACACATAATCTCTGGATTAAGTTGCCTCTTACTCTTCTAGAAGGTCCCTCTAGAAGACGTACCTCTTCACCACATTCCATCTCACGTCATCTGCATTTCTTTCCTTTGATAATGCAACTCTTTGTGGCAATTAGAGAATTTCTAAGGCTTAGTTGCTCACAATTCAATGGAATTTGTTTGCTACATTTATGATCTCAGGGCCCAATCATCAACCATTTCTTTTTATAAGAGTCATGCTAGCATAGCAAGTTTGAAGATCCACTTGCAGGTTTTGGGAAGAAACCTTCCTAGACATCAAGAAAACTCAATAATTTGCTGTTACGGTTGTCATTTCTAGATCTTGAATTGACTTAAGTCCATCCCTATTTGAGAATCACAAACTACATTGTAAATCCCAGGCAGCTCTACTTGGAAATAGCTTCTGTTCTGAGAAAGCAACATCACCAACTGCCACTTTGTCAATTTCTTAGCTACATCACACACTTGAAACCTTATTCAGTTACATATTTTTCCTGACAAGCAAAGAAAAGCAAGAAGGGGTTGATGGAGCTAAGAATACCACAAGCTCCATCACCTAAAACCAGCTTTGCTATCATGTTCAGTTGCCAATACAAATGTCACTTTTTCGATATTTAATTTTCCTTTAGGCTGGCAACTGAAGGGAAATTTGATATCCCTTAGGTACAGCTCCAATTACTTCCCTCCAAAGGGGCTTGCTTACTTTCAGAGAGAGGCAAGTAACCTCTTTTTTGTAACCCAGGAAAGGAGAGGAACACATATACTGCATTTTAAACATTTTCAGTGCTTAACGACTGCAATGAACAGGGCATGTGAAACTGTCCTGCTGTTACTTCACAGTTTGCCACCAAATTTTAGTACCATTTTGTTGGGCAGCACTATGCCAAGAAACAGGGTTGCTCATCTTTTACATACTTCTTTGTTACAAACATGAAGAGAATTTGTTCTCCATGCATTAACTGGGGGATTCTCGACCCAAAGGGATTCTGTCACTCCATAAGGAAACAATCATATGGATTTGCCACATGATTCATTGGACACCCTTCCAGTTTTGTGAAATCCCATAAAAATGGGAAGATCTCACTTTTGAGTAAATCTAATTAAGAGTATACCACAAACGGGATTTATTTATATAGGAGCAAACTTTTACCCACGCATAAGGCTCGGCTTCATAAAGACATGGTAACAGCAATATTTTCTAGTTTAACTGGCTATTGATATCTGAACTGGGAATGTTAATAAAAAGACTCTCAAGCTCCAAACGTGTTTGAAGCTTAGGTTTATAGATGTAGATCAATCACTTAATAACAAAAACCCTTGATTAGACTCTTGATTTTCCAGTGGGATTTTACTATTATTTTAATAAAGAAGCAATTGTCCTTGAATGCTAACTTGAAAGAAAGGCCAAGTTCTATAAAGATCTCCCTCTAGGATAGAATTCCCAACAAACTGCTTTAAAACAATGTGTTAAATGTATAAAAGCAAGGTTAAGAAGAGCAAGTTCACTAAAAAAAAAGTATTAAATGTCAGAAGCACCAAATAACCTTGAATAGCTGTGAAGATTAGATGGGCTCTGTTTCCTCAATCTATTGCAGGAAGCCAAAAATGTTCATATTCATTTCAAGTTGAAAAGCCTTATAATGCCTGAACATTAAAATCAATTTGTGAAATATATTGTATCCTCCCCTCCTCCTATAGAGAAAGCAATCAACTTTCTGAGATTTGAACTAATTGAAAGCTCACAAGTACTTATTTTAGAAAAGTAGAAAAAAGTGAAAACTGAAAGAGTGACTATCCCAATTCCTGCAGAAAGTTCTTCATTTTAGAAAGATGCTGGCTTTCTTGATGAAAATCCCAAATTACCTTCCAAACTGTGGTCATTGGCTAAAGACCAAACAATCAGAGGCTGAACTATGGTAATATCTAATCACCCCTTTTTGTTTCAGATGAATTGCTTTGTCTATTTAATAGCCTTGTAAATTAAACCAGTTTACAGGAGTATAACAGTAAGATTTAACACTTTAATTAACAAGAGTATATACAGATAATTAGATATATAATCTTAAGTGAAACAGCTTATTAAAACATTCAGTCATGATTTTCCATGCAAAACTTTTTTTTAAAAAAATGGCAAGTATTTTCAAAACATGCATTTTTAATATAGAAGTATTTCAATAAGAAAACTTTTTTCTAACCTTGAGATTGCGTGCTAAATAAATTACCTCGGAACGAAAGTGATGTGTTCTCATTACAGCATCTAGAAAGAGAAGAGAGGGGAGGGGGAAGACACGACTGTATCTGTCTCCATTTCAGAACAGCAGCATCCACATTCTACAAAATTAGTCGGGTTTTTTTTTTTAATTATTTCCAATCAACCGTTACCATCTCCCACATGAAAGTGTGCGGTCTTCTCGACGCAGAGCTGACCCCAAAAGCGAACGTGTGTATATATATATATATCTACGTATTTCCTCTCTTCGAAGTTGATGGGAAAGTTACAGTCTACTTGACTGTTGGGGGGGGGGTGTTCGCAACCATCAGACTGGCATTTAAAAATTGAGGTTGGGGTGGAGATTAGGCTGCCGCAACCTCTGCACTTCTCCACAGTCCCTTTCCCAAATATTTGGAGCCCTGCCATTAGGATCGCCGTTCTCCGCAACGGCGAAACCCATCCTTCTTACCCTGGGCAGATGCCGGGGGATTCCCTTTGACATCCCTCCCACCCCCGTCCCCCACCCCCGTTTAAGCGGCGGAACCCCCCTCCTTCCCTTCCCCCTCGGCCAAGGTGAGCAAGCCAACACTGCGTCTCTTACCTCGGCTCCTTGAGCGCCCTGCGAAGACCGATTTGATCGGATGCCTCCCTTTCTGGAACTTACGGTGCCAGGAGCAGAAGAATAAAATCGTGGCGATGGTCCCCACCAGCAGAAGCAGCAAGAAGAGGGCACACTGGATGCTGTAGGGTCTCAGCAAGACCAAAAAGGCAGCCGCGATCATGGTTCAAACGGGTCTGCGCTTACGTGTGTGTGTGTGTGTGTATTCGGGTGGAAGAAATCCAGGGAGGATCTTTTTTAAAAAAAATAAAAATTGCTGGCCCGGGGTGGGGGGGGGTGAGGCAGGAAGCTCCGAAGGAATGCTGAGGAATCAGCCCCGAAGGACAGCCATGGAGGGTTGAGAAAAACGCAGCGAAGGGCAAGCTGGCCTCTTTAGACGGCCGGGAAGGAGGAGCATGAGCGTGCGGCCCGGGAATGAGGGCTCCGAATGGCTGCAGCAGCACCGCTCTAAGACGTGCTAGTGATTTCCTCGGGAGAGAGCAGAGCGAGAACGAGAGCAAGAGCGAGCGAACGAGCCCTTCAGTCCATGACTCAGCAGACAAGCAGGCGGTAGGAGCACAGGAGGGGAATCAGGACCCCTTTTTTTCTTTTTGCGCGCGTAAAAGGGGAAGAGGAGAGATCCAGATGAAGCAAAGGTTGAGGGATCAGCGGCGGCAGCAGCAGCAGCAGCATCCAAGCTGCAATCCCGCCTGGAGACAGGGAGAGGGCACCCCAGCAGAGTTGCCGCTGCAGCAGCGGCAACAGCCTGGCGCTTCTGCCGCGCGCCTTGAGCTCTTGCATCCCCGCAAAAGCTCGGAACAGTGATGTTGCCGAAACGGAGGAAACGGCCGCGGCGCCCGCAGCCGCCGTCGCCCCCCTTAAGAAAGCGCTTTGCAGAGGGGGGCGGGACGGGAGACCGGGAGAAGGGAAGGGGGGGTCGACTCCAAAGTTTGCTGCCTCTGCTGATGACTGTGCTTGGCTGAGGGGAGGGGGCTGCTCGGGTGGTGGGATTGGCTGTTTGATGGTGGATGACATCACGGGCGGCTGCTACTGCAGAATGAAAAATGGCTGCTTTAAGGTATGCCAGTAAGTGAGGTGTTTCTGTTTTTTGGTGTTTTTTTTTTTGTTTTTTTTTCCAGCTGGTGGCAGCCTGGGAGAAAACGAAAGATCATTGCTCGATCCTGAGGGGAAGACACCATCATCTCTCCGCGACCAGCAGACTGGGGACCGAGAGAGCGAGGGCTGCAGCTTTGGACTGCAGAGGGGAAATTTTCCCCGTGCAGATCTTGCACTTTTGAAAGCGAGACCCCGGGAAAGGACGAGAGGAAGAGGAGAAGACTTTAGCTCCGCGCCCCGTTTCGGTCCCTTCAGTCAGTTCAGAAATCGCGTGTTTCGCGCGCTTTCTTTCCCTCGCAGAGGCGCTCGCTCACCGGGGTGAAAACCCAACTGCCGAGAGAGGCGTCAAACAAACGCAGCAGCTGGGACCTGCAGTCCGCTTGAACAGTAACTGCGCGCCTCCTCAAGGGCAGCCCGCTGAACTCGACGGTTTCCGAATGCAAACGCCAAAGGGTTGTGCTGTTACTACTATAGCATCTCTACCCTTCATCCAGTTTAAACTGTTCGAAACAGGACGTATTTTGATTCAGCAGGCGCTGTAGGGAGAAACCCGTGTGAGATTATGGTGGCAAAAAAAAAAATCGGAAAAAATCTGGTAGCAGTTTTTCCAGCTCACGACTTTTTAATAAGGTGTTAGTTAGAAAAGATGCTACCTATTTAATTCTGATTTATTGAGCAGTAAATCCTGACGAAATCCAGGACCCGTGACCCTAAGTGTGCAAACACTGCACTGTTGAGTTTGATTACTGAGGTCAGTTATTCATCATAGTTATTCCTCTCTTGATACTGATTGCTATAGTATTTGGCCTCCAGATATGTCATTACAGAGACCTGGTTATCACTGGTACTTAATGTTACAGCACAAGGATAATATGTTAAGTTAAAAAAATTCTGTATTTCTTTTGCCTTCAGTTTTGCAATTAAATTGTTATTGTAATATTTATTTATTTATTTATAAAATATGTTTTAGTTCAAAAAAATTCTTTTTGAGATACCCAAAAAGAACACATAGAGAATATTGCAGAATTGATATTATGGATATTTAGGCAGATACATGCTCTCAGTAGTAAAAATAGCTAATTTCCTGTCTGTCAACATGTAATACTAAACTTTTAAGATTTCCTAATATTTTTCCAAAAGAACTTGCTCCATTTTTTTCAGTGATAACCACAACAGATGTATGGAAATTGAATAGTTCACTTATAATAAAATATATAAGAGAAGGTTTTACTGTAGTTTACTGATAATTTCCTGGTTGGGTTCACACAACTCAATAAGCCTTGTTGCTATTCTATTGAGTAAACCACAGCTTGGTTTATAGTAAACCATGAACAAGCAAATTATGGCTTACCATATTTTATGAATCCAAGTACATACTTTTTAAAAATTGCATATTTTCTCTTTTTTTTTACCAAGAAAACAATACTGAAATAGTTTTTGCTGACTAGAGCAATATGTAAATAGGAAAATATTTTATAAATCTATTGCGTGAGCCAAAATGTAATCCTAAATTTGTATTTTTATCATATTGGTCCAATGCAAACATGCCAACTGGAATATTAGTTAATAAGGAAATAATAACTAAATATGTGTAGATTAAAATGCTAGATCAATCTCAGCATTTTTTAAATACTCAGCTGTCATGATAAAATAATAAGTATTTTACTGCCTAATTGCTATATTGCAACCTGATGTTAACTTAGAAATTAATTGCATATTGTGTAGTGGAGCTTCTTCATTTAATTTGTAATTGTACCATGAAGTTCTGCATGTGCTTTATATATTTAAAAAAATGCTACTGCACTATGTTTAATGGGGCGCACTGCCTTGCAAGTATATTTAAGATTGAATTTTCAGGCTTTTTCTTCTTATCTGAACATAAATCCTATGGTTGGCATGACATACAGTATCCATTTAAATTACCCATGGTTTATCCAGTTTTTTGACTTTGGACAATACTGTATGACAGGGTGTCAAACTCAATTTCATTGAGGGCCCGATCAGCATTGCGGTTGCTTTCAGGGGGCCAGGTGGATGTGGCCAGGGTGGGTGTGGCCAAGGTGGGTGCGACCTACTGGGTGGGCGTGGATGGAGTGGGTGTGGCCTACTGGGTGGGCATGGCCAGCTCCACATCGTTCGCATCAAGGGTGCCTGTGGGGGCCTGGGCAGGAGTGGGATAGATCTGAGTGTCTCTGACAGAAGGGGGTGGGACCAGGACAAGTGCCAAGGCATGGTCCACTGGAGGAGCCTCACCTTTCCTCTCAGGCCATGCAGTGGGGGGGTCTTATGGAGCTAAGACTGAATGCGTTTCAGCATAGATGGCCACCACAAAACTGTACATTGGCTCCCGGCTGGCCTGGCCAGGGCCAAGGCAGAGGGGGCCGTTCCCTCACTGTTTCCAGGATAGTTTCGCAGGCACATGAAACCACTTCATGGGCCGCATCCGGCCCCTGGGCCTTGTGTTTGACATGTCTGCTGTATGATAAGCTATAAACTAGGTTGCATTTCCACAATGTGTTACATTAAAACCTGATTGCCTAGTTTTGATTCAGTATGTTGTGCAATTCCAGTCAAGGAGTACACATTGAATCTGCAGGAAAGACATGAATAGAAGTGCTTGGCTAATTAGCTAGATTTTTTTTCCTACAGTTCATCTTTTTTATCTAATCTTACATGGATAATTTATATTAGGACTCATAGCTTAGTTTTGCATACATGCATTGAAAGTGTATTGCATGATGTCACAAATGCAGTCTTTTTAAACACTGCAGTATATTACAGACACTGTAAAACACAGGTTGTGCTAAGATTCTTCCTAAGATTCCCATAGCTTCAAGGTGAAACTACTCTTCATTCAGTACTTTGTCGCAATGCAATGCAATGCAATATCATTTCTGTCACACACAATGCACATAGAACATAACAGGAAAAAGATTTACAATGCAGCAATATTTGTGAAAAAAATCTTTGAGTGGATGACGAGTGGCAAATAAAACAATTCAGGACCATGAAGGTATGAGGAGAAAGAAACTGAGTGGTTTGAGTACACATGTAACAGTTTTTTATATAGAGATTATCCTTAATGGTATGCTTGATATGCATTTTTATTGCAAAACCATTTAAATCTCTTTTGACAGTGGAAAGTAACTAGAAATTGAAATCATGCTTATTCAGATGACGTGTTAGCTTTAAGCAAACCATGGTCTATGGTTAAGAAACCTCAAGCAATGGACGAATTAATATGGCTTATCCTCCAAACATTTTATGACTAGAGATCCACTTACTGCAGTGGTTCTCAACCTGTGGGTCGGGACCCCATTTGGGGTCGAACGACCATTTCACGGGGGTCGTCAAACAAGGCTATCCGCCATTTTTCCCCCTTTTCTTTGGCCACGCTCCTGGCATCCGGTGATGTATAAGTGGTTGGGGGTCACCACAACATGGGGAACTGTATTATGGGTTCGCGGCATTAGAAAGGTTGAGAACCACTGACTTACTGCATTAAGCCAAAATTGGTTGAGTGGGTGCTTGTAGTTTAAATGGTTGAACACATCTGTTCTGCTTTGTAAGCTAATTCAGAATATTGTGCCAATCAATCAATTGTGATTTATATCCTTTAAACCATAGCTTAATGAAGTGTGTGATCAACCAATTAAGTATGGTAAAGAGGAGCTAGACATCACCCACTTTCAGATAATGAAAGAATAGTTAACATGTTAGTCTTAACATGCTTGTTCCCACAATACACTCTGCAATCACTCAGTTACTTCTGGAGTTTTGTTTCAATTATTTTGTATTTTTTATTCTTGTTCATCAATCTTACAGTTCCTTGTTAGTAGATGTTAGTTTAATGAATGAATGAATGAATGAATGAATGAAATAAACAAATAAATAAATAAACCTTGCCAGCAATTCTGTAGAACACTAATGGAACCAGGAATATAATATCCAAATCTAATTTTTCCATGAAGTATCCCTGTCCTATGAGCCACTGTGACTGGGAGAGTTTAGCCACTGAGTCCCAACAGAACATGCGTTAAGATATAACAGCAGAGGGCTGAGCTCTGCTGGTCAGACAAATTGGCCAAAAAGCAGGCCAGCAGAAGAGGAAATTCTGACAAAATGTTTCAGCTGTGCATTTGTGTGGAAGTTTGGCTCGCCTTATTTGTTGGCCTCCCTCCCTGACAGAAAATGCTGACAACAACTTTTCAAGCCTCAGCTCTGTTATATGTACCTTGCTGGTGTAGAAAGTTGGGAATATGACCTTGGCAGGATTCCTTGGGTAGGCAAAAGTGATGAAGCATTTTTTTAACTTCAGAATCAGACAACATTCAGAAGCAAATCAGGCAGACGCTCCCAGAACTTCACTAGAATATCAGATGAAGAAGAAGTTACAGGACATTCAGACTTGCAAGATGGTTATTAAAACAACTCTTCGTAAAAGTAGTTTTAGCTTTCTTCTGGAGTTGATTTCCTGATCTGGTCTATTCAATCAAGTTGATAGAGCTCTGAATTCCACATCACTGTGTCTCTCATCTGTTTCCTTGGATTTGTCACTGGTTTATTGGATTTCTAGTCTCAACCTGTGCCAAGCCTGTGATTACATTTACAGTTGCCATCTTAAGATACTGTTAAAAAGGACTCTTCTAAAAAGTTCTGCCTGAGCTTGCATGTCATTGGTCTGTGGCAAACATCCAGCTTGCTGGGTAGGTGCCAGCACAAAAATGATGGGACGTAAATCTAATAACTGAATAACAGTCTCAAACAAGCCACTCCCGACTGAGCAGTAATTATTTCTTCCTTTTGCTATCGGGTAGAAAAATAAGTTGCTTGCAAATCTGGCATATGGTTAGGTGGTCCCTCCCCTTGCTCAGATTAAGAATGAGACAGGTATATTCTTGATTTGTCTCTATGCAGCCACGGAATCTAGGAACCCAACAATTCCCACATTTCTACTCTAAAGGTGAGAAGGAAAAAGAACACAATTCTACCCCATGTTGTCTGCTCCTGGATTGTTGAAGAAGCAAGAGTTTTAAATTAATGAGATAGCTTGACACACTTCTGGTCAGTATAACAAATAAATATTATAGGACCTATGCTTAACATTTTCTCCACAGCACAACATTTTCAGACAACAATAATAATAAAGTTGGAAGGGACCTTGGAGTCATCTAGTCCAACCCCCTGCTCAGGCAGGAAACCCTATACCATTTCAGACAAATGGCTGTCCAGTCTCTTCTTAAAAACTTCCAGTGTTGGAGCAATTTACCACTTCTGGAGGCAGGTTGTTCCACTGGTTAATTGTTCTAACTGTCAGCAAGTTTCTTCTTAAGTTCCTTTTCTATTATTGGGTTAAACATGTTCTTCAAATATGAACTCTCCACGATAAAAATCCATTGCAGGCCCAGTTTGAAAATTAGGTGCTGAATTGGTTCAGAAAAAAAAAAAAGTTCTCTCTCCTGCCAACTTGCGCCAATTCCCACCATCAAAGTCTTTGTGACATATCTGCATTTTTATCAGATTAAATATGATGCAATAGTCATAAAGAAAATGCCAACACATAAAGCCAAATCAAAATTTGGATAAAATTGTGGACAAACATTTAGGTTCTTCAGTTTTTTCAGTTAATTAAATGCCTTGAAGAGGATTCAAGTGTTAATGGGTGCATGGACAAATGCTCACTATCTTAGCCTGTCTTTGGTAATAAATCATAGCTTGCTCTTTTTTTTTTCTTTGTCCATTCCAGTCAGTGTTGACTCCTAGCAACTCTCTCGCAACTCTGCAGTTTTCTTGGCATAATTTCAGAAGTGGTTTGACCCTGCCATCTTCCTAGGGCTAAGAGTGATTGGCCCAAGGTCATCTAGCTGGCTTCATGTTGAAGGTGGGACTAGAACTCACAAGTCTCCCGGTTTCTAGCTTCATACCTTAACCACTACACAAATTGGCTCTTTATACCTCTTTCTGGAGATCCATGATCTCTTTAGTCCTACCACATCCACTTTATATTGTTTTCCTCTAGTTTTCTTCCAATATTGCCAAGGATTGTGATATTTTCTAGTCCATTGGCTTGTATCACTCAGCCAAAATATGTGTAAGTTCTGCTTGCTGATCCTTGGCTCAAGGGAATAGTCAATGTTTATTTGGTTTTTAGGTACACTGATATTGAAAAAAATATTATTTGAGGAAAGGGGTAGATAGAATGAGAAAAAAGGATTGAACTTAATTTGGCCAGAATCATTAATACACTAGTAAAAGAAAATGCTATTTTGAATATTGAATATTACAGATTGGATTAGATGTTAAAAATTGTGATCTATTCCAATAGAGCAATGGTGACAAACCTATGGTATGCATGCCAGAGGTGGCACTTAGAGCCCTCTCTGTGGGCATGCATGCCCTGACCCAGAGATGGCAACTGTCCTCTTCAACCAGCCACCCACTGACTCGCCGAGGTCCTACATGGCCAGATGCATCCCAGCACCCATGCGCTCGCTGGTCTCTGTGTGCGGGAGCCAATAGTGTCAGGCAGCAACCGCCCCAGCCCCACCTCCTGCCTCACCTTGCTCTGCGACAATGGCACCCCGGCCCTGCCTCGCCTCACCTCACCCACAGGATGAGCCTCCTGCCCACCACCCCACCCACCAAAGACCCCCTGGATCTCACCAAAATTGCCCGGCCCCCACAGGCGTCCCTCCCCAGGAGCAATATCAAGCTGACCATGCTCACCTGTCTACCATGACCACCGTAGCCACGCCCACCTGTCACCCAGCAATACATAAGAGGTGTTGGGTTGCAGTTTGGGCACTCGGTCTCTAAAAAGTTCGACATCACTGCAATAGAGCATTCTCCAGTGCCTTCACTCAAAAGTTAATTGTGTAATTGTTCAGTATTTCTCTCCTTATGGAATTTTATTTGGAAGGAAAAAGACAAGGGGACTTTCAGTGGAGGAAATTATAATCTGAATTCTTAACATTCTAATAATTACTGCAGTGAAAACTTCATTTATAAACAGTTATTGTGTGCACCTTACCGTATTCCTAGCTTTAATCTGACATTGGTCTAGCATCTAATGTACAATGCAAATGATTGTGCAATTCCTCCATTTCATCTTAAGACTTCAATGGAACTCATGTTTTTTTCTTTTTATCTTCTTCCCACTTATGTCCTTTCTCTTTTCAACGTGATACGTGTTTAAGTTACTTGTTGATCATGAAACTTTCAGAATTTTATGCATGAGTGTGCATACACAAGCATCCATACATGGAAATGATCTGCAAGCTGTAGTGGAGAAAGTCAAGGTGCACAGTGACCAACGGGACTAAAATTATAAAGAAGACCATGCTAATGACAACACCTAAAGAGAGCAGCCTTTGAAGTGACCATGAAGACTGAAATGAGGGATAGCTTTTGTCTTTTATTACTTTTCAACAGTAAAGGAACCAGCAAACCAAAATACTGCACAGACTAGTCCTTAGGTTTTAGATGGTTAGATGCCGTTACAAGTCTAGGCAAAGTCAGAATCATACAGGCAATGTCTTTCCCATGAACTCTGTGAAAATTAACTATGAAGAAGCAGGACATAAAAAGCATTGATGGTTATGAACTCTGATAGTGGAGAATACTGCTGAGAACAAAAGATACTCAAGAAGGAAAATGTGGCTCATAAGACATATCAATCTAGAATTTCTACTCAAGGTGCAAATGGGAAGGCTCAATTACGTATTCTGGATATATTATGCAAAGACCTAAATCTCTAGAGAAGTCCATAATCCTGGGAAATAAAGAAAGAAAGAAAGAAAGAAAGGAAGGAAGGAAGGAAGGAAGGAAGGAAGGAAGGAAGGAAGGAAGGAAGGAAGGAAGGAAAGGGACAAACAACCAAAAAGTGCATAGACTCTGTTATAGTACTGTAATGATGGGTGCATGTTGGAAGACCTAAAAGGGACAGGTTAGGGCAGTGTTTCTCAACCTTGACAATTTTAAGGCATGTGGACTTCAACTCCCAGAATTCCACAGTCAGCAATGCTGGCTGTGGAATTCTGGGAGTTGAAGTCCACATGCCTTAAAATTGTCAAGGTTGAGAAACACTGGGTTAGGGGCAGATCATCCTGAGGAATTGTTCTTTTTGCAAAAGTATTTCAATATTTTTTTTTTATTTTCCTTCTACAAGTGAGTTACATTCTAAAAAATGAATTTATTTCAGTAAATTCACTGTAAAGGTAAATTGGCAGAAGCTCTGTAAAATACACTAACTGTGGTACTGATATTTATATGATGGAGAAAATCTATGTGGTCATTAAGTCACCAATTTGATGGCACATAATCAAAGGATTGATAATTGTATATTTTTTAATCTTTTATGCTGCTGTGAGAACATTTCTAATATTTTAGAAAAAAATAAATGTTAAAAATCTTAACATTTTTAATTTGAACATTTCCTCAAATTTGTGTGAGGAATAGGAAACCCTTGTAGGCAATTGTTTGTGAAAATGTTATTTGACTTTTTATACTATTTTTTCATCTCTTTATATTATTCACTGAGGAAAATAGCAAAAGACAGCTAGACATTATCCTAAGGGTACATGTTGTCATAGTACATCATGAGTAATGTATTACAAATTTGGATAAAGCTGAAGTCAGAGATTCATAATGGGAAATGCATAAAGCACAAGGGTAATAAAAAAAGTATCCATGCATCTCTCTTATTCTAGGTCCTTGTCTTGGCAATAACAAAACTACCCAAAACATTTAGAAATCTTGCTGACACAAAGCCAGCATTGTGCAATCCTTCCAAAAAAGCAGGCAATACAGAGTTACCTGTATAGCAATTGACACTTTTGAGAGAAAGATGGTGGAAATGACTAATATTTCATATTTCCCCCTCCCTGCCCCATCCCATAATTGTAACCAATTGTACCATAAGATTCTAAAAACAGTAGAGAAACCAAATCGTAAGAGGAGAAAGGAAATTAATTTGAAAAAGACAAGTAGGTTATAAGAAAAGGGAAAGAAGAAACATAATCTGGCTAATTTTAGAGCCATGTCTTTTCAAGGTTACGCAGTATGACCCCTTTTCTGATGAAGGTTTTTTTAAAAACTTGTAAACTCTTTTATATCCTGCCAGTAAAAAAAGTACAGTACTATATTCCAAACACCAGACAATCCGTTTTTGAACTTTTGCCCTGCACATGTAATTTAAAGCAAAATCCTCTCATCTGTACTGTTTCTTCATCTACCTCAGGCATGTCCAACCCACAGCCCATGGACCTTATGCAGCCCTGGACAGCCAATAATGTAGCTCGACAAGATATAATAAAAAAGGGTTTTTAAAATTTATATACATTCCCTACTGTTATATATTTTATATGTATCCCAAGACAATTCCTCTTTACTCAGCGTGGCCCAGGCAAATCAAAAGGTTGGACACCCATGATCTAACTTGTTCTTCATAGCAATCTAATTATAAAAGGATTGTCTCCTTGCCTTAAGCAAGTCCTCACAAGGACTCGCTCAACGTCTTAAGCAGATCCAAACACTGTACATTAGTTGTCTTAGCCACAGAAGTGGCTTGTTGTATCATCTTCCAGGAGGCTTTTTCAACTATATAGTCAAATCTTGCAGCTCTGGGATTTTCTAGTTGTCTCCATTTCTGAACCATTTCTGATCTTATCTAGGTTTGGAGATAAGACAAGATAAACTATTATTAGTCTCCAACAATTAAATATTCTTTGCATAAGCAAGAGTCATTCAATCAGTACAATTAAGTTGTGCTTTTTGTAAATCAACATAATTCTCTTCAGTAACAAAAAATAAATTAACATTTCTTACAACTCATATATTTCTTTTTTAACTCATTTTACCTGTTGGTTCTAAAAAAGAGACTGTTCTATTATAAGTTTGGAGGTGAGGGAGAAATAAACACTCTTGTAAAAGCCCTTCTGTCAGATTCAAATAACCAGAAGCATTTGTTGACTTCAAAAGCACAGAAGAGTTTATTACTGCCACCTCTAATACAGGAATCTAGTCAACTAATGGTGAAAGCTAAATTAACGCTAGATAAAGGTCAACGGAATTCATGGAAGGCTGGACTTAGGTCTCTTGTGGCAGTGCAATGACTCCAAACTGATGACATGTTTAACCTCTCCTTCCAGCTCAGCCTGCTCTCCTATACCTTCCTAGTGACTGAAAGTTTGTGAAGTCATGATCAAAATCTGCATTGCTCAAGTCCTTTTGAGTATGTAAAGAAAATGAAAGAAAATCAATTGGAAACAATGCATAGACTAAAAGCATTGAGCGGGAAATACCTGCTGGTGGCAGCAATAACATTGTTTTCATAGTCACAGATGGGGAGAGGTCATGGGGGCAGCATTGCAGCTTTCCTCTTCATTGTGCTCATCATCATGTTTCTACTACTCCTATTTAGCAGGCTCTGCACTGATTGTTCATTTTCTGCAAAGGACTAGTTCTGACTTTAAATATATGTATGTAATACTTCATACTGAAGTGTCAGTAGGACTTTTTAATGACAATCTATGTCACCCCTTCTAAGGAGACCTCCCTAGGAGATGTTGCTGGTGGCGTTCCATTTTCATGAAGTGAAGAAGGTTAAGCCAGTCAATGTTTTTCTGCTATGACTCCAACACTGTACTCTGGAACCGTGTTTATGTGGAAGCTCAATTGATCCTCTTGGGGAGAACCATCCAAAAGCAGTCAAAACTGAATACTTCTGAATGTCTTTTGCAAATTGATGGTTCACTATCTGCAATTTTGTCATCATATTGCTTATTATAAATGTATTTATTATTAATGCTCTGTATTAATTGTGCTTGGGTTAAAGGGTTTATTATTGTAAATATTTTATTTATATTATATGGTTTAACTGTTGCAAGTGACCTAGAATGTGGAAGAAATAAAGGGCTGATCGGATGGATGAATGGATGATAGATAGATAGATAGACAGACAGACAGACAGACAGAGTGGGAAACCTTTTGCATGAAAAATGGGATTGTTCTCATGTGCTGCAAAAGCAAGTAGTTGAGAAAATGAAAAGAAATATTCTTGTTTTTAGATATTAGAGGCTTTGTGTGCCCTTAACAATGGGCCAATGTCACTTCCTGAGGAGGACTAATGTGTTGTATAATTTGCAGTCATTAATATACCTTTCTAAAACAGATGATGTATGAACAATTCAATCTTCAAGCAGCAAACATTCCTGTACTGAGAAATTACTTATAAATAAATAAAGGTCCTATTTAGCTTCATGCTGTTCATTTCTAGTAAGCAAATTATTTATGTAGCAAAAAACAAGTTCGTATTCAACACAGCTAACATATTATACAAATTTTATAGACTAGACTTATTTCCTGGAACAATGATGGCTAAGCTTTTGGGTTTACCAAGTCAAAAATTCTGAACATGCCTAACTTGACTCTACAGGCATGTTACCTCTCCCCCTTGAACAAAAGAGAAACAATTATTTGCATATTCATTTAGTTTTTTAAAAAATACAGTCCAATCATATTTGATACCCAGGATCTGTTACATGCTGCTTACCTTCAGACAATGTTCTCTCTCAGTTGGCAGGTCCCTGTGGTGTACCTAAGGCAGCTCCAGGTCACACAGGATTTTCTTTCTTGAAGTATCTTCAGAAAATGCTCTTCCATAGCTGCTGCAGCCTCAGAAAACTACATAGAAAACATATTTACAGGTAAGCACTTCATATCTGTACCACATCCTATATGGGTACAATTGTGGAGAGATGAAAAAGAGTAGAGGATTCACTTATTCTACCTACTACCTACAGCACTGCGTGTACCAAGCAAGAGCAAGGCCCATGCAGTTATTTGGAATGGATGTAGCAACAGACAATGGAGATTAATTATTATGGTGGACTGTGACTAAATTTTTTATCTGAAAACAGACAGCTGCCACTCACATTTGGATCCGGGCTGCTATTAGTCTCAAAGGGGCAAAACATATATAGTACAGGTAGTCCTCGACTTACAACAGTTCATTTAGTGACCGTTCAAAGTTACAATGGCACTGAAAAAAGTGACATGACCATTTTTCAGTTATGACCTTTGTATTAAACATGATCATGTGATCAAAATTCGGATGCTCGGCAATTATTTCATATTTATGACAGTTGCGGTATCCCAGGGTCATGTGATCAACTTTTGCGACTTTCTGACCAGCAAAATCAATGGGGAAGCAAGATTCACAACTGTGTTACTAACTTAACAACTGTAATGATTCATTTAATAACAGTGGCAAAAAAGTCGTAAAATGGGGCAAAACTCACTTAACTGTTTCACTTAGCAATATAAATTTTGGGCTCAATTGTGGTCATAAATCGAAGACTACCTGTCTGCGTTTTCCTCAATCTCTGATCCTGGGAGTTAGATGGTTCTGCATCTTAACTTATAGTGTGTGTGTGTGTGTGTGTGTGTGTGTGTGTGTGTGTGTATCAAACCCAGATGACTGTGGCTTATTCATAAATATGAACTAGCATCATTTGGCCTGTGTGATCTATATTCCTAGTTTTGTCTAATTCCATCCTCAAATACAGCTTTTAAGAGTCTCCCAGTTCTTTTTACAGAGCTTCGATTCTCTCATCCACCATCCCATACATTAGTTGAACTCAGCCAGCTTATACTTCATAAAAACCTAAGGAACAATATCACTCGGCATTTTGTTATCTTGATGAACAACAATTCTCAGTACACCAGCCATGCGATGCAAAAAACGTAATCCATGGCCAGTCCACCTTCCACTTTTAGGCGCTGACCCCACTGGAGGAGGGCAGCCACTACCGTAGTCTTGCATTAGAATAATTTTGCAATGCTGGTGAATATCTATAGCTCCCCTAACCCCCGCTGAAGATGTTACCTAGCCTGGTAACGAAACGTCCAGAAACCAATCCACAAGCTCGGAGAAGGAACCTTCACTCTCTTTACAGTAATTCTTTGAGGCCGACAGGGAGCGCCCTTGGGCGGCCAAGAGACTACATTTCCCAGCAGGCCGAGGCGCCGAAGCGTCACCCTCGAAGTTTGAAGCGGAAGAAACTGAAAGCCCCGCGCGCGCGAGTGGAGCGCTGTGACGTGCCGGTTGCGTCTCCAACGGACGTTTGCAAAGGGCGAGAAGCTCGTTCGCGACGTTAAACGTCGGTTCGTTGAGCTGACGGTTGATTTTCCGTTTTCTTCTGGCGCCGAGTTGCGAAGGGTTCGGGCCAGCGATACGAGGCGGGGAGGACTTGGTTATCCCTGCAGGCGATACGAGGGACCGTCAGCATCACCGTCGTCCTCACGTGGCTTGATTGTGAGCGTTGTGGGCGCTGCCGCAGCTTCCTCGCCCTCCGGTTTGGAGTCCGTGTCGTTATCCAGACCCATTTTCCCATCACGCGTTATGTTCTTGTATTATTCTATTCCCATTTATTCTTGACAGATGCTTTCGGCGAAGTGAATGGAGGCCTTTCATAACCACTCGGAATTTTACTAATTCCATTAACCCTAGTGCATCCTTGTAGGTAAGGAAATGGTGTAGTAACCGCTTCTCTTGCCTGCGCCTTGGAACTTTTCATTTCTTTAGCACAGATTTTCCCGACTCACTGGCTTAGCTTTGCTCTTCTGCTTCTGTATGGTTATTTTGATGTCACCCTGCACTTAAATTAACACTTTATACTTTCTCACTTATCAGGTAAGCTAGTGGAAGCATGCCAATTTCAGGTTTATAGAACTTTCCCAACAAATTCCCTGACTTGATAAAAGGGTGAATTCTAAATTATACAACTCCCTTATGCTATTATTATCAATAAGTAAAGAAAAAAGGGTATTTGGTATCTTCCCTTTTGGGTTGGCATTTAGGATGTCCCCTGATTTCAGTGCTAGTTGTCTGTAGATACTCCAGGTCTTGTACAATGTATTATAATTGATTTAAAAAGGTTAAATATTTGCCAGGAAATACAATATTAATTGCATAAGAAACAAAACCATAGATTTATTTGTGCATTATTATGTGAATAGTAACCTTTAAGTAATTTTGTTTGTTTGTTTCAGACACAGCAATGGAATATCTTAAGGCTTCTAAGAAGACTGACAATTCCTTTCAACAGGAAGAAACTGAAGAAGATATTGAATTTGTTAGTGTACGTAGACAATTTGCATGTAAACATAATAGTGCTGGAGGATCACCTAGAGATCAGTAAGATGGAGCATTTTGTATTGTATAATGTTTATCCAGATCTGTCCTAGAACTCAAGCAGTCTTTTAATACCAGTGTTCTTCAGTAGTTGCAGTTTAGGATGTACTCTCTTTGTTTCTGGATTTCATATGTAGCCATCAAAGCCAACTGCCATGAACAGCCATTCCACTTATAGATTTCTCTTGTCTCCTTGAATCACCTTTCAAGAGCCCTGGTGGCGCAGTGGTTAGAATGCAATACTGCAGGCTTCTCTGCTGACTGCCGGCTGCCAGCAGTTTGGCAGTTTGAGTCTTACCTACTCAAGGTTGACTCAGCCTTCCATCCTTCTGAGGTCGGTAAAATGAGAACCCAGATTGTTGGGGGACAATAGGTTGACTCTGTAAACTGCTTAGAGAGGGCTGGAATGCACTGTGAAGTGGTATATAAGTCTAAGTGCTATTGCTATTGGTAGCAATCACTATACCATATGGTAGCAAATTCTTAATATAAAAGTTTTTTTTTCTTTTATTGAATCTAAATCTCCTTAAATTTAATTTTGGTAAAGGATCCTGAATATTAATACTGTGAAAGAGGAAGAAAAAAATTACCTGCCTCTACATGTTTAATGGCATACATGATTTTAGTACACCTCTGTTGTATCCTATCTTTAAAAGTTAAACAGTTTCTTTTTTAAAATATATTTTATTAATTTTTCCCAATAACATTCTTTAGTGCTTAGTAAACAATGTGTTGTCTGGGTTCATATATTTAAAAATAATAATTTCTATAATTGATCAATGTGTTAGTTGATCATATATTTCCTTGATCCTCTCTTCTTCCAGTAACGTTCTCCTTTTGTCTACATTAAACAAATATAATTCTTAATATTTTCAATACATACCAAGTTGGGTAAAAACATTTTTCTAGTATTTGTTGATGTTATTGTTATAACATCAACATATAACATCTTTTCTAATCAGCTTGTTTCAATTGTATTTATAGAAGTCTTATTAAGTCATTATATGTCCTGTTTTCAAAATTCTTATTTAAGCTTAATGTCCCCTCAGTATTAAAAGCACTCTTATCAGTCATAATTTTCTCAGAACTGAAGGGGAAACTAAGTTGGGAAAGTCTTCCAAGGAGATAGAAGAGGAGAGAGCATTGTGCTCAAGAAAGAAAGCATATCATCTTGGTATACGCTGGTCTATGCCTGTAATAAATGTTTTTAATACTTTCTTAGTATAATTACTGCCAAAGGAGCCTTTATGATTATGATTGGGTCGGAATGAGTGCAGTTTAAAAAAAAAACTTTCTTGGGTTATGAAATCTCTGATCATTTGGTTAGAAGGCATTTGACAGAAGGCCATTCCACAGTTCTTTATAATGAGTGATATAAAATTGACCCAAATAAAAATTATTCTAATGAACCTGAATAACTAATTTGCTGTACTTTTGCCTCTCATATTTTGAGAGCACTCATAAGTGGAAAAAAACCCCACTGCTAAATATGTTTGTTTTTTTAGGAAGGCGTATTGAGACCTGTCCTGGAATGCATCGATCTTAGTAATGAAGAGGAATTTGATACCTCTTCTGAAGTGAGTGCTTCCTCAGTTTTGCTGTAATTTTTAGTTTTCTCTGGAATTATTTTGCAGTATTTTTCTGCAAACTTCTTACAGTATGAGGGACCATGTCTGATGCATATGCACAGTAATTCTTGTTTATGTTTTGAAGGAAGAACTGTTTTATTTTAGAGGTACCTGCATTTTCATATTTTAAAAGCAAATTGCATGTTGTTTCTATTTAGAATGGGATCTTTGAATACTGCTTAAATTGTAGTTGTAGATTTTGATAAACTAAGAAGTAAACCCACACAAGAAGCCATGGGTTATTTTTGTGTTAGTGTTCCATACGGATCTATGTTCTTTCAAGTTATTTTTCTTCTTTGTTAAGTATACATTGCTCTTTTCTGGTTTCTCCCCTTGTTTTATGTCAAGAAATGCATTTCTTTTTCCAGCATTATTACGATACCCTGTCTGACGATACCCTGATTATAGATAATAATGGAAAGAACAACCATTTTGGAAAAAGCCAAATTGTCCAAATATTTGTTATTACTTGCTATTGTGTACTAAGTGGAAACAACTAACAACAAATTATTACCCAGCCTGTGGATAGAAAGGAGGCACTATAATATTCTTGTTGCCAAACAAGCACTTTCCAGACTGTAACCTTGAATCATCTTGTAGGGGATACGGGCACAGAAAAATTAACTAAATAAATAAATATTGTTAACCACTCTAAATCTAAGATTGAGTGGGCATCTCCATGATCTTTCAAAGAATTTTGTGCTGTGTCCAGAGCCATTTCCTCTATTCCTGGGACTATATATTTTGGTTTCTATTGTTTCTTTGCATCTTGCTTTGCTATTGAATTTTGGCGGTACAACTACAACTCCTGCCTGGTTTGGTATTAAATGCCTCTAAATCAAAAAGGAAAAGTCTGCATTAAAACATCCCAGTTTTACCATTAAGATCTACACTTAATAGACTTCACAAGAATTTCAGGGTTTTGTTTCTCAGTGCTGGAGCATCCAGTGAGAGAACCACTGATTCAGCCTTGTGCTGGTCAATCTTTTTATCAGTGACTTGAATGAGGGAATTGAGGAAACATTTATAAAAGTTGCAAATGACAAAACTAGGAGAGGTGGGTAATGATTGATTGATAATTATAGTTTTATTTTTTTACTTCTGGGACATATAAATAACCCTCTCTAGGTTAAAGATCTAGACAGAAATTGTATTTATTTATTTGTTACATTTATTTGCCCCCTATCTTGCCATGGGGCTAATCTAGGTGGCTTACAATAATAAAAAAGAAGAAAATGAAAGGAGTGTAAACAGAACAGAAGTAAAATAACAGAACCATAACATAACCATTGAAATGGGAACACAACAAGAATGCATCAATATAATAACCAAAAAGTTGATTGGATAGAGATCGGGGGGGGGGGGAGGAATCTTCATTCCAGCAGCCACCTCCATTATTTATGAATTGGTATTTATAAATTTAAATCCAGGATTTATACATTTATAAAAAATATTTAGTATTTGTCCAGTATATTCTAGCTTATTATACAGGTAGTCTTCAACTTATGACTACAATTGACTCCCAAATTTCGGTTGCTAAGTGAGACAGTTGTTAAGTGAGTTACCTCTTTTTATGACCTTTCTTGCCACAATTGTTAAGTGAGTCACTATAGTTGTTAAGTTAGTAACACAGTTATGAAGTGAATCTGGCTTCCCCATTGATTATGCTTGTCTGAAGGTTTCAAAAGTTGATCACATGACATCAGAACACTGCAATTATCATGAATTAGTTGCCAAGCATCTGAATTTTGATCATGTGACCATGGTGATGCTGCAACAGTTATAAGTGTGTAAAAAGGTCACGAGTTAACTTTTTTCAGTGCTTTTGTGACTTCAAATAGTCACTAAATGAATGATTGTAAGTCTAGGACTACCTGTACAGATTTTGCTAAATCAAGCTTAGTTTGGCTTTCCACAACTAGCAAATACTCGAGATGTTAGGGCTGCAGTTTTTTCTGCTTTTTCCCCCCTCCTCTGTCATCTCTCTCAACCAATTTGGAGAAAAATGTAGGAAGTAGGGAGAATCGGCTAAAATTATTTCTCTTTTGTAAGTGAGAACTGGAAATGTTTCATGTATGCAGGTCAATTAATAGGAACTTGGGTTCCATGCAGTTATGATATATAAGTATATTATCTGTCCTTGGTATCTAGAAGAATTATGCTTTGCATGCTAGGTCTGCCCAAATGATCCTGCAAGCCATTTGTTTTACCTTGAACTTAAAAGTGTTGTGAAATAAGATATATATTTCCTCTGTTCAGTCATTTCCAATTCTTGAAGACTGCCTGGACAAATTCTTGCAGTTTTCTTGGCATTGTTTTTCAGAAGTGGTTTGCCATTGCTTTCTTCCTAGGGTTGAGAGAAAATGATAGGCCCAAGGACACCAGCTGGTTTCATACCTAAGCCAGAACTAGTTTCATGGCCTCTAGTTTCTAGCCTGATGCCTTAACCGCTACACCAAATTCACTGTCATTGTTTATATACACTTTTCCAAGTCTTTTCTGGAGAATGGTGGTTCTCCTCCCTCCAATTTAGAGGGAGTATATAGAAAGAAGTTCCATTGCACGACCAGAAATCTGTTTAGAAGCTTTGTCACCCATGTCTTTAAAGATAAAACAGTTATACATCTTGCATTGTAGTTGTAGGAAGATTCTAGAATAGAAAATATTGGGGGTTCTTTGATTGGAGACGAGGCAAGATTATTATTTCTCTTCATAAATAGCAAAATAAAATTGATCAGATTTCATCACCACCATCACCATTTTTTAAGAAAAAATGCTATTGTTTACTGGCTGAACCTATTCCCTTAGGGCTGTTTGGCCGACAAGCATTTTTTTCTTTTTACTCATAGCAGAATAATTAGGGATGTGCTGCCAGGTTTTTTAGCCATAAGGTGGGAAGAAAAGTGTATCTGGTAATCTGAGGAAAAGAGTACCCTGTAAATCCTACTTCAATCAAGTTGGTTGAGAGAGAGAGATTTTTCCAGTTAACAAAGTATGAGCCCACCCTGACTCAGGTCTTCTGTGTGCTTAGTTTCTAGTATCTGTTTTGTGGGATTGAATTGTAATTTTTTCAGGTTTGCTTTGGGTCATTCACTGCTATGAATGTGAGCCCCACTAGCTAATTTCACACAAAGGCTAAAAATTCTTTTATTGAAATTAGCTATAATAATGGTCTTACAAGTCTGATTGTGCTTTACCTCCTCCTCTTGGTCCTCGTAATTTAGTGAAGTAGAAGTTTTGTCTGAGACTGTTCCAAATGTTATCTAAACATTTTGGATATTTTTTAAAAAATGTTTTTGTGCCCTTTCTTAGGCAACTGTTTTGGTGCATCTTCCTTGCCTTCTACATGACATTTTTCCTCAGCTCTCCTCTCTACCTTGTCTTGTTATTTTCTAAGGTTATGGCATTGTATGATTTTTTTTAACTTCGATAAGCTGCAGAGTTTAATAGGGTTCCCACGAGCCATTTCCATCATAGTACAGAATATATGGCTGTATATCCATAAATGTTTTCTGATTTTTTTTATGTTTAATCTTTGACTTAAACTTGAACTACTTACAGTATGTATGTCAGAGTTCAAATTGATTCATTGAATGAAAAACTAGGACACTCCTGTGTTGTGCTTTTGTTTTCCTGGAAAGTTGAGACAGTGGTGGTTGAATTTTCTGGCAGTTTGTACTAGCTATTTCAAAGAGGTTTCTTCTTCTGTAGAAAAATGTAAAACACAAAGACCATGTTGATTATCAGAAAGCAAAAGTTGCTTCGACCCTTGATCGCCTGGCACGCCATGTAGAAGTAGAGAAACAGCTGAAGGAAGAGAAAAACAAAGCTTTCAAGGTATGGTTCTTCCCCAGGATTAGTTATGGCACAAGTATTACAAGGTTATTTCTGTGTAATTGGGAACACAATTTAAACATTTCTTTACTTTATTCATTTTTAAACCTGAGCAGCGCAGTCGCCTAGAGTTGGAGTTGTCACCTCACAATCAGGAGGCTAGGAGTTTGATCCCAGGTAGTGGCAGATATTTCTCTCTCTAGATGCAATGAGTAATTGTCTGCTGCAAACTCCATGTAGGTGTCAGGAAGAGCATCTATCCGGTAAACACTTGAGCTCTATTCAGGTGCCCCAACTCCACCCCAATGCAAGGGATTAAAGAGTCATTAAAAGAAAAAAAAAATCATTCTTGAACCCCATTTCATGTGCTGTAAGTATCCAGTCAAAATCTCCCCGATCAGCAGCAATTGTTTAGTATGTTTCTGGGTTTTCCACTAATTTTAGTATATCATTTGCCACCTTCTAACTTCTTTATGGCCATTCTAGAAGAGACTCAGTAGTCTCTATACATATACCTCCTATACCTACCACTAATGAAAAATACTGTGATGTGCTACTTCTCTTAGTTTCTACTTTTAATTCATTTACACAACAATATTCTATCTTAATATCTCCTTCCCTTTTGAATACAGAGAACATAGCAAATTTAAAATGACGGTGAAATATAGTACATTTTAAATGATCTTAACTAGAAACTTGAAGCTAAGCTAAACGACTGCTGGTAGCGCTACCCTTCACTAGCAGCAATGTTGAGTGTTTCCCTAAGGATTATTACATTTATTTTTCCAACATAGATTTATAATTGTTTTGTATTTCTTTAGTTGTTTTTTCATTTAACCTGTTCAGTTTTCAGCTAATTTATTTTTCCAACCATTGGGAATTTTAGGAAAAACTGGATTCACAACATGCTCATGGACTGCAAGAACTGGAATTTATCCGGGGTCATAGTGACACAGAAGCAGCAAGATTGTGTGTGAATCAGTGGCTAAAAATGCCAGGTAATTGGCTACTTTGCCATTTGGAGAAAGGCAGAATAGAATCCCTGTTCTTCCAAAGAAATAGTTCTCCTTAACCATAGGTTGCTTCAGGAGTGTGAAATGGAGGAAGCAGAACAAAAAAAATAGCTTTTATTAGAAAGCACAAATGTTCCATTCTCATCATTTGCTTTAGGAAAATACCACAGTTAAATGGTGTGAATTATTTGCATATATAGTGTTTTTGCGGCATATGCTGAGTGCTCAAAATATTTCATGTGAAGAGCTGTACTCAGATCTATTGTGATTTTGGAAGTCATCACAACTATCAACTGTAACAAACCATTTAGCAATATACAATTTGCCTTTTACTTTTTTACCTTTTTAGCTTTAATATATATGCAGGTTCCATAAGCCTAAATTAGCATGTATGAAATAACTCTGGAATCTTTATATAGGATAGACTGAAAAGAAATAGTATAAGATTTCAGTTTCAAACTTTTGTAACAGCTGTAACATATAGGCATGAGATAAATTATACATATAGGCATGAGATAAATTATAACTGTAATCAAAGTTTCTCACATTGTCTTGTTCTTATACTCTACTGTGCTACTTTGAAGTATAATTGTGTAAATCTGCATATTTCTGTTTTATGCCTTAGGTCTCAAGCCAGGCACTGTAAACTCAGGAAGGAGAACATTATCTCAAAAATCATATCAGATCCCATCGAACAGCAAATCCATTCTATGTCCCATAATGCACTGCAATAGAAAGTTTGACAATGGGCATTTACTGCTAGGTCATCTTAAAAGGTAATATTTTTTATCATACAAATAACCTTATAACAGCAGGGATTAACAAGTTTAGCTTTGCTCAGTCCCCCCCCCCCACTTTTAAGTTTTATATTTTCCAATTTCTATAATAGCAATGAGAAAAGTTTGCATGATTTTTTTTATGCTTTCTTGTATATTTCTTCTAATATAACATTTTGTTCTGGAGAATATTTTTGCCAGCAATTTTCCCTAATAAAATACATTTTAATATTCTAAATGCATCTTTTTGTGTCCTTTTCACTGGATTTGGATTTTCATGCATTTTGGAGGGAGGAACTGTACCATAAATTGTCTGTCTAACCATCTTCATAGATTTCATATGTTGATTAAAAATTCTGAATTAGATACATGTACTTTAAAAGACAACAGTTCTCTTGCATATTTTTATAATTAGGTTGCCACAACAAACCACTAGGCATAATTTTACAATATTTTTTTTCCAGGTGCAAGTGATCAGAATAAAGCTTCATATAGGTTGATGCTAGGATTTTTTTTTACTTTCGCAAGTATAGTCTGAATTAATGTATGTACCTTATTTAACTGGCTAATGTTAAATTAAGCTAGAAGGTCATAATGATTGTTTTTTGTAAAAGAAAAAAGAAAATAAAACATTCTGCCTAATACATTGTATCTAATTATGTCTATTATTTTCTTAGGTTTGATCATTCTCCATGTGATCCCACAATTACTCTACATGGACCTCCAGCTAATATGTTTGCCTGCATAGTCTGTGGCAACAGATTTGCAAGTAATCAGCAATATAGTGGACACCTTTTGTCTAAGGCAAGAACTTAAGGATATATTGATAAAAGTAGCAAGTTCTTTTCTCCTTAGACGGGGGGGGGGGGTCAAACTTGCAACGTCATGTGATGTGTTGTGACATATCGTGACTTTTTTTCCATTGTCAGCAATGGGGTGGGCGCAGTTTCACTATGACGCATCCAGCCTGCGGGCCGGCAGTTTGACACCCCTGCCTTAGACGAATCAGTTACATAAAGCTATATGTAGTTTCCCTGACCGAAATTTATTTTCATGGAGGGAAATCATGATTGAAATAATCTGTGAACTTGCAAATTCCATTCCTTTGCTAATTTAACTCCCCTGTAGCTGGGAGTTAGTTTTCTGTCTTCATCCAGAAAGCAGGTTTCTCCTATGTTTCAAAGAAGTGCTTTCTGGAAAAAAACTAGCATCTAGATTTAGGTATGAAAGAAACCTTCCTTGGTTTTTATTCACCATTCTTAACTATTTTTTTAATTAGAGTTTGTTCTGAATATTATAAATGAAGGGATTCACTAATTTGGGAGTTCCACTGTTAATTCCCTCTGCCTGTTAGCTTTCAGCAGAAAAAAGATCAAGAAAGCTAATTAAAAGTGTTATTCTGCAGAGAGAGGGGGAAATGGGGGCACTTGGTCTCCACCAATAATTGGCCTCTTTGCTCTCCTGAAAAGGGATGTCATGAAAATGAAGAGCAAAAGATGGAGATGGAGAAAGTGGAAGTCTTACATTAATGGGGCCTGTCCCAAGCTCTCTTACCAGCATTCTTTAGATTATTCCTAGTAGATCTGAATGAAACAAGACTTTTTTTATGTGTCCCTTAAGGTTGGCAACCTTTAAAGGAGAACCTTTGATAAAAAATAAATGAAGTATTTTTGACTTGTAAGGCTCAAAAATAAATGAAGTATTTTTGACTTGTAAGGCTCAGTTTCAGACTTATCGCAACAGACTTTTTAAATTTGAAGTATTGTTGAAACAACACAAACATCAAATTAAATTATGGTGATCTTTTTAACATAAACCTTGGGCTAGTCAACAGTCACAGGACTGTTGTTGTGAGGAAAATAGGTGCAGGAAGGTGCATTGGATATGTTTGCCGCCTTGCGTTATTTGTAAAAATAAAGGTGGCATACAAATAAATAAATCAGTTTTACTGAAAAATGGCTCTCTCTGAAATCTGTTTTTCTTTTTCTTCAAAACTTTGTCCTGCTTGTGTTCTTCTTCCCTCCATTCAGGTTGGTAAAAATGATGGCCATGAGAGAAATTACCCTCCTCAGCTTATTCAGTGCTTTGCGTGTCCTTGCTGTTTCCTCTTCTTTAGTATAAGAGATGAATGCCTGCAGCATATGTCTGGAAAAAATCATTTTTCTCAGGCCTTTAAATTGAGTGGTATGTTTAATAGATACATATTTTTATCTCTGGTGTGTGGGGTAATGCATAGATTGTTGGGTTATATTTTAATCTATGGTTATAACACTGCAGTACGTTCAAACATGATTTTCCGTGTGTCTTAAGAAAATGCTCCAGTCTGGAAATGTGACTGAAATGAACTCTTTTGTCTGTAATGTTCCTTTTTTTTTTTTTTGTTCAAAATGGGCTGAAATTACTAATTAAAATGCTCCCTGAAAAGATATTAAGGTTTTAGCTAAAGGTGTGAAATAAATAAAATAAAATAAAATAAGATAGGAAAAGCCATCAGGATAATTTTTTTCTTGAAGCAGACAGGTATTTGGCTTGGATTATAGCTTCTTTCAAGAAAAAAAGACTTTCATTGTCATAGGACTGCAGTGCCTCGCAAATAAGGAAGTTTGCATTCTGTAGATACCTTTCAGCAACGAGCAACATCTGGTTGGTAGAGAATTTTTTTTTTTAATGTGAACCTATGCATATGGTACAATATTAAGTAGATGTTATTTGGTTATAAAATCTTGTCTACACGTTGTGCATCAGACTGCTGATGATTTAGTGCATTTCAAAGGAAGACGGTGGTAAGGAAAGGTGGATAAATTCTATTTTGGGGCAGGAGTGAGGAGGAGTCTAAGGAGTCTAAGTAACCCTGCCTTGTTGATTCATTGCAGATAAATCAGGGAGCCCACTTCCATTGCCTTTGCCAGCCTACGCAAAGAATCTCCTAATCTCCTTATGCAAAGAAGTTCCCTTCCAAGTGCAATGCTCATCCTGTCATCAGGTTTTGCAATCCCACATAGAGCTCACAGCACACTTCAGGTTTGTGAAAAACTTCCCATTTGTAAAATGCAATCACAGGCCAATTTTTCTCCCTTCAAATACCTGTTGGATGTCACTTAATTATGTTCTGCTGTTGTAATTGGCTTACTCCTTGTATTTTAAAATGGTGTTTATTAAATGCTGAAAAGTAGAAAATTCTATGCATGTAATAAAAGTGATGAATTCTGTCTTTACTGCCTTTCCCAAACGTTCTTCCCTTTGGTGAAGACAAAATTCAGTGCTGTTTATTTCATGCATGGATTTCCACCATATATTCATGACTTCCTATATTTAAAAGTTTTTTTAAAAAATACAGTGATAGGGGCAATGTTAGTGCTTGTGACAACACTTCTAGTGATTTATTTGTTAAGCTGGCGTTTGCTCAACAAATGGCATGTATTTGAATATTTTGAAATGTTGACAATATGGGATTTTTTTAGATGATCTTGAACAAATTTTAGATAGATGGCTACAAATATGTTTGTCTCTTTCTGTTTTAGAATCCAGTGTCGTAATGCTGGTCCTGTAGCTATATCAAAAAACTGCATCTCCGAAATTGCAGAAATACTGAAAGCCAAAAGTTTCTGTCAAGGTTGTGACACGTTGTTTGTCAACGATGACCAAATTACTCAACATAGTTGCAGAAATGTTGCTAAGATTAAACTTATCGCCACAATGGAAGAATCCATATTATTAATCTGTCACATCAATGAACGGAATAAAAGTGTCCCTCACCTGCAAAATAATGCAAGCCTTTTGAAATCTTCTCTGAAGAGAAATTTGGAATTGAATGGCGATAAGAATGAAACTCTTTCAAAATGGAAAAAGGATTTGCGAGACAATAGTGAAGCAGTTCACACAACTTCTCTTGTCAAAACCTGGGTATGCCAGTGTGATTTGGCATTTCTTTCTGAAGAGTTGGCAGAAAAACACATTTTTGCTGAAAACAGAATCTGCTACAAGTGCGGTGTATGTGGGAAACTTGCAGAAAATTTGAGCATTATCCGCTTGCACATGAGCCGTTTCCATGGAGGAGCACATTTGACTAACTTCATCTTCTCATGCCAAATTTGCAAAATAGCCCTTCAGAAAGAAGAGGATGTCCTTATTCATGTAACAGGACTTCATGATGGACATAATTTCTATTTCGAGAAGGCCATTGCTGAAGATGAACTAACAATACCTTCTGATTCACAGTATGACCCTTCGATTAAACAAGAAGGCCAAACTTCAAGCCTTATCGAACTTTCTCCAGAGCAGACTCAGATGGAGGTGGATGAAAGCCCTTCCCAATGGCAATGTAAGATATGTGAGGAAATATTTAACTCAGAGGACAGTGTGAAACAACATTGCAAATCACTAGAGAGTCATCATTTTCACAGGTACAGCTGTGGCTCGTGCAAAATGACTTTTCGGAAAATAGAAACACTGCAGCGACACTGCCAGGGTAGACATAACAATGTTGTACAGATTAAATATTTCTGTGGATTTTGTGGTGACCTCTTCTTTGATGTTGAGGAGGAATTTTTACTTCACTTCAGGTGCATACATAGCATGGATTACGTGTGTGTGTCCGAGACAGCAGAAACCTCAATCAAAAATGATGAAATAGCGGAAGAAGGTACCCTTCTAAACTGTGGTTGTCGTGAGAAATATGTTTGCAAAAAAAACAGGAAGATTGACCACAAGAAATGTCAAGAAGCCATGTTGGAAAAAGGCAACATTTGGTTTCGTTGCACTTCATGCTCTTCTACAGCACAAACCTATTCTGACATAATGGTTCATATCACAAGCCACCCAAGCAAAGAAACTACTCAAGATTTCTACATAGTCAGGTGTGGTTCATGTAACAAACATTTTAGTAATATTACCATTGCTCATCAGCACTTCCATGATAAGCACTGCTTTTTACAAAAGCCACAACTATCTTTTGGGTCACAAGCAGAAAATAATGTCTTCCATTTCTCTGCTGTGAAGTCCTGTTCAGAGAAGGATGTAGCGTCAACACATTCTTCAGATGTAAAAAAGCTGAAACTGGAAGATGCAAAGAAAGCTAGGAGGTTTTCTGAAATGATTGAACAAGGTAGGTGGAATTCAAATTTTGTACAGCTAATGAGGCTGATGAAGGGCCAGTGCAAAGCATTTGATAAAACTAATAAGCCACATTACTAAATAACGCAAACTTTGTTTATGTAGTAATCAATAGACAGAAACTTTATTTCGGTTATTGACTCAATAATAGAGATGTAATCTTGGGCAAGTACCAGTAATAATTTAAAAATTTTGCTATTTTACTAAAAAAATAGAAATTAAAAGATGTTAGGGCTTGACACTGGAAATGTGGATTATTTTGAGGAAAGAAATAAACAGCAATAATGAGCAGATTCTGTGTCTGAGAATTGGCAGTCACATCAGCTATAGAACCTCTTTTGGATCTCTTGTAAACTATATTCGCCTTGCTTCAGGGTATTGTGGAGCCTCATGGTGAAGATAGTTTTGTGCTTACCGTGTTTCCTCCAAAATAAGACCCGGTCTTATGGGGGTTTTTTGCCTCCAAAAGAGGCATTAGGTCTTATTTTGGGGGGATGTCTTATTTTTTTCCTGACACTTGCCTCACCTTAAGGCAACAGCACCAAAAGCCCCATCCAGCAGGAGCCTACATGGCCACTGGCCCATTTCTGTGGCTGCTCGCAGCAGGCGGCTATATGGCGCATCATGCTGGTGCTGCCGCCGCAAGGTGGAAGGGAGAAGCTGCCCCACGTGTCCTGTACCCGCTTATGTCAGGGCTCCTGCAGCCAGGCCTCCCATGCCCCGACACTGCCTCGCCTCTTAGAAATCCAGGGCTAAACAGTACAGAGGCACGGGCAGATGGGGCAAAGCTGGTTCAACAGATTTTTTTTAAGAAAAAAAAAAGGCGGGCAGTGATTCCGTGCAAGAACTCACAAAGCCTCAGCCTGGGTTCTTTGTATACAAACCACACCCACAGGCAGCCTCCTGAAGCGGCCCCTGCTTCTTCCCATTTACAGCCAGCGGCCGGCTAGGTTTTCTTCCGTCCTTCCTTCACCCGGGCCAGCAAGAGCTAGAGAGAGCAGCATCTTGGGCTGCGGCCATTCCGTGGCAGCTGAGCCCGTTCGCCATTCGTCCAGCCTGCTTGTCGCCAGTTATGTTCAACTATGACGAGGCCATTGCCTTCCTGGGCGAGTGGGGCCTCTTCCAGTGGCTCATCTTCTTTCTGCTCAGCGCCAGCATCATCCCCAACGGCTCCACAGGGCTATCCACTGTCTTCTGGGCCGCCACTCCTGAGCACTGGCGCCGGGTGCCTTCTAACGCCAACCTGAGTGCTGCATGGCTCAACGCTAGCATCCCCCTGGAGAAGCGCGGCAGGTGGCAGGTGCGGAGCCAGTGCAGCCGCTACCGCCTCGAGGCCTTGTCTGCCGGGAACATGGAGCCCGGCCGCGATGTCAGTCTCAGCCATTGTCACCGAGGTAGGCAGGTGTATGCTAACTTGGGTGGGGGAGGGGGAGAAGAAGTGGGCTGGCAGTGTGATGGCCTCCCAAGAGATCAAGATCAACTGGGCATGGGAGATGTTCGCTTAGGAGCTAACATAGGCGCCCAAACACTTTTCGTCCAGCTGGAGAAATGACGGAGACTGGAAGGTTCGTCGGCTTGCAAATGGAGCGCTTTGAAATGGAGTGATTCGCTTCATTCCCAAGCGCTTCATTTGCAAGTCGACGAAGCTTCCAGTCTCCCTCTGGGTGAAAAGTATGCGGCATAGCCAGGCATATCTACAGGGGGGGGGAGCAGGCGATCCAGACGGGCTGCGCAGCTGCCTGGCTCACAGGAGGCTTGTGCGGCAGCACTGGCAGCAAGCGGAGGCAGAGGCACGGGGAGGCAGGCAATCCTGATGCGTTGCCCACTCTGTCCCATCATCTCTCAGCTTGCACTGGGGCAGGTGGCCGTGTGGCACATCGGTATCGCCTACCTCCCCCTGTGCCTCTGCTTGCGCCTGCTGCCAGTGCCGCTGTGTGAGCCTCCCATGAGCCAGGCGGCCGCGCAGCACTGCTGGATCGCCTGCTTCTGCCTCTGCGCTAGGACTTACCTGCACTGCGCCAAGGGGCTGGCTGGCTGAGGCTACTGATGGACACCATTAGCCCTGCGCACTCACCGCCTCTTGTGCTGGCCATGCCCACCTCTCCAGGCTTATTTTTGGGGTAGGGTTTATATTAGGCCCATCCCAAAAAAATCAGGCTAGGGCTTATTTTTGGGGTGGGTCTTATTTTCGGGAAAACACGGTAGGGGAAAGCTTTTTGTTGTTTTTCCTTATGCCCATCTTGACTACTCATAGGCAACATTACCTTCTTAGCAGAAATTAACCTTTTAAATGCTGATAAGTGTTCTTGTAAATCTTTCTGGTGCTACTCCCAGTTGGGAATGATTGTGTAAATCAGAACCATTTTCAGTACCTGTTAAAGATTTAGCTCTTCTATGTTTTCTGATTTTCAAAGTAATCATTTGAAGCCCAAAAGGCATCATTTGATAATGTGGGATGTACTGTATATTAAAAAAGGAACTTTCTTATGTGAATATACTATGTTTTTATGGCTTAAATTTATATTGACAATTAAATTTTAAAAGTCATATGAAACATATATTTCTACAATTGAAAAAATGCATAAACATTTTGGCTATACTTTTCTCCCTCTTTCTTACATATAGATGAAGGCAATCTTCCTGACCTTGATTACTTATGTACCATGTCTCACATTGTAATGATGGATTTGGATAATTGGGGAAGCCTTTTTGATCAACTGCCTGCAACCCTCAACCAAGGAACTTTTATTTGGGGCTTTCAGGGTAAGGAAAGAAGTTAACAGTTCAAACACAACAGTAGAAGTCTCACAATATAAACAGGCAGCTTGGTAAGAATCGCCTACCAGGTGGGCAGTTGGGAAGTCACTGTTGACTCCCAGCAACTGCCGGGACAAGTCGCTGCAGTTTTCTTGGCAAGATTTTGAAAGTGTTGGTTGCATTGGCCTCCTTCACTGGGCTGAGAGTTAGTGACTGGATGAGGGCCACCCAGCTGGTTTTGTGCCAAAGATCTCACTGTCCTCCAATTTCTAGTCTCAATAAAGGAGAATATTGTAGCTCAGGGTTGAAATGAAGGGTCTTTTGTGCTCTCTGAGCTTGGTTGTTTTCTTGCAGGTGTTTTGTTATCCAGACTAGGTAACATCATCAGTGTTAGTCCTAGCTCTGATGTTAACTAGTTTGGGCAATGAAATGTCTGCAAAAACAAGCAAACTCAGAAAGCACCAAGGACCACTCATTTCTAATCTGGAGCCTTAACACTAGGCCAAACTGTCTCTCTTTATCCATCTGGTTTCATTACAAAATTTGTTTTTCCATTAACTGGCCACTAGCTGATTGTGGTCAAGAATTATACCATCTGTACATAATCCTTCAGTAAGAGTGTTAGAATTGGAAATATATAATCCAGTGTATATCAAATGTGTACAGCATAGATGAACAGTTTGAAAAATACAGGTTACAGTTTTTTAGTGTTGTCACCTCTAAAACTTTTTGTAAAACTTCTTTTACATGGCAGTCTAGACTCTAGATAGTTTTAATGATTACGCCATTCCTCTTTCATTGCTTAGGTGGATGTGGCCATTGGAAACCCCCTGTGAATTGCAAGATCTTTAATTATCTTAACAAGATTGGGTGTTTCTTTCTTCATCCACGCTGTGGTAAAAGGAGAGAGGCTGCTGATTTTGCAATCTGTGTACATGTAAGTTTTCAGGTTTTGTACTGATCAAATAACTAAAGCTCCATAATGAGGCTGTAGAACTACAAATGACCATAAGGAGGAGAGTTAGAATTTTCGGTATCATTTTCCCCTATCTGTCTATGTAGTTGCTAAGAGTCGAAAACAATTTGATGGCACATAATCCATCAAAAATAATTTTCCCTCTAGTGGTCACTGACATTCTTGCAAGGTAATTAAGGAAACCCTAATTTAGGGCTAGTTAATTTAATTTTAACATATTGTTATGGTAAAAACACACTTCATTTTTTCTTACCTGGTATACAGTCAGTGATTGGAGTATAACTTTAGCCAATCATGGCTTAATTTCTGATAATTTCTCTTCAAAGTTATTTTAAATTGGTATATCCAAATAAGATAAATAAAACGTAAAGATTTTGTGGATGCTGTTCTATTAAATTACTAAGAGAAATTAAACTTCTAAAATAGTATTGAGTTTTTCAGACCACTATATGTATAATTGGTATAATCATTCCATCCTTTTAATTCCTTTTTTTTGCAGTTATGAAAGTGCTTATTATTTCTACTATCCTTTAATATTCATCATTTGTATTAGTATTAATTAGTTCAAATTACTTCCTAACTTTCTTTTTATGACATAAAAGTAACTGCTTTTCATGTAGATACTTACACAGATTGCTTTAAAATTATATTGACATATAAGTGTCACTTTAATATTGGGTGACATCAAATAAATAAATACCTTTTAAAAACCTTAAAATTCAGGAATTTATCATACTTGCAATTACATTTCAGAGCATGAATATGTATTTCAAGCTAGTTGATTAACTATATTCTTTTATGTAGTACATAGCGATCCATAACATTATGCATTAGTTTTTGCTTATCCATTATTTTTATTTTCACAAAGGACATGTAGGAAAGTTAGGAAATATTGGTGTGTATTTCCTGAGGCCATAAGAGATTCACCTTAAGGTTTCAGTTTTCTTTTTAATTGATTTCTTTTTCTCATGAACTGGCTAATGCTATGTAGAGAACCATAATTTAAGGCAAGTGAGAGATTGCAAGGAAAGAATTATAGACGCAACAATTTCTGGGGGAGGAGTTGCCTTTTGGGGATATGTAGGCTGGGATATGGCTTAGTCTATTCCTCTCTGTACATCACCTCTCAGTAATTAAAGATTGAAAAACATTTTGTTCTGCTTGGAAGTCACTTCCTAATTACAGTGTACAATATATCTTGCTAAGAGATCTTAAGCTGTGTATGCTTCTAGTTTCAGATAACATTTTTTCACAGGTGGGCCGCCTGGATGAACATCTGCCAAAACATATTCCTTTCACCATTCTTTCTGGAGACAAAGGCTTTCTAGAATTGGAGGATCAACTTAAGATGACTCAGCGGGTAACTCGCATTCTAGATCCTCATAAGATTGATGCTGACATGATGTATACCTTATTAAACAGCATTTCAGATGCAGTCAAAGGTTTGTTTTCATTCAGTGCGTTGTCTATTAATAGAAACAAATGGAATAAAATAATACTGAGTCATTTTACAGGCATGCTATTGAAGGTAGCATGGTCATTCCTGATACAGTTTCATTAACTTACCGTGCTTCCCTTACTGTGGGTCAAGATTAAAGCATCATTCACCAAGGCAGGAGGAAAGAGGGATTCCTTGAGGCCAGAATGAAATTATTTCTATCAGTTGTCACTGGGCTAGGTTGGTCTTTCCTTATTAGTATTTTTTTCTTGGGCCTTGGCCAAAGGATGACATTGATTTCTGCTTCCCAGGTCCCAGGCAGTTTGCTTGCTTGTTTGTTTGTTTATTAGATTTTAACCCTCTATTATTTTTATAAATAACTCAAGGCAGTGAATATACTTAATACTTCTCCCCCATCTTTTTTCCCATAACAACCCTGTTAAGTCCCAAAGGTGCTTTTTCCAAAAGGAACCGGACTTTCTTGTTTTTTTCTTTGAAAATGTTTTACCAAAGTTTCTTCAGTTCTTGGATGAGAAGTGAAACTCCCCCCCCCCCCGCCGCCAAAAAAAAACCCAACCTAAGGAAGTCCAGTTGCCTTTTGGAAAAAGCAACTTTGGGATAACTATGACCTGGATGATTGAGAATCTCCATAGACATAAACTCTGTGAAGTGGGTTGGGCTTAGAAAGAGTGACTGTTTGTCAGGAATTCCACAGGAGAAGGGCAGATAACTCCCTATAGCTATTCTTTTTCTGATATTCTCCCTATGCCGTGTCTTGCTGCTGGAAAGCAGGGAGTAGGGTCTGGGAGAGGCGTTTGAACTCTACTCCTGTACATCATTTCATCATTAATAGCATCATCATGCTATTAAATTTATCTCGCACTTTTCACTAGAGAAAATTCTGCTCAGAACAAATAACTAGAAACGAATAAACTTTTGTAAAATTGAAACAGCAATATAATAAAATCTATTATTATTTTAAGTATCGGGAATGGGCTTAACAAACGAGGCTGTGCACAAGGTGTTTTTAGAAAGAGCAAACAGATTGTAACATGTAAGAAAGTTCCTAATAGGATAGGTACCCTCACCTCCACCATTTGTGGCATTCCAGATGCAATATAATCAAGAGATGATTTATTGTTGTCATGCTGGACAGTCTTAAGAAGCACAGATGTTACACTGTATGTATTAGGTAGACTTGCTCCTTTCACTGCCCTCACAGGGAAGTTTTAGAATTTAATAATTGCGAACTTGCTCTTTCAGAAAGACCGCAGCCTGCCTGTGAAGAGATTGAATTAGTTTCCATGTCTGTTTTTCTATTGCAAAAAAATAAAGCCAGACAATTATTGCCAATCAACAGAAATCTGACAAAGAAAGCCAGTTATTAGAATTGAAATGTGGCAGGATTAAAATATTTTTGTCTGATTACAGAAAATGAAGAGATTGATATTCAAATGGCAATGGCACAGATTTTGCAAGTAACGAGAGCCCAAAATGGTATGTTTTAATTTCCACAGTACATTAGACAACATATATATGTAATTAACAAATAAATACAAAATAAAAATAAATAGTATAGGCGTAATAGTATTAGATTGGTTTTCTTTTTTACTGAAAGTGCATTTTGGCAAAAAGGAAAAAGTATCATTGACTTCTTGTATTTTTGAGGTCTTGGAGGACTGATTAATAATGCTAGAGATATTTGCATATCAACATGAATTCTTCTGGTGGTAGAATCATAATTTCATGCCAATAATGATCATTATATCTAGTTGTGTGACCTCAGTTTGCTTTGTTGTAGCAGTTCTGTTTTACAGCTGCGGATATCATTAATTGGATATGTGCATTCAACAGGCAGGGTTTATATTTGATACAGCTTTAGAAGCTTCAGTAATTATTATATAAAAATTATACAGGTAGTCCTTGACTTAACAGTTCATTTAGTGATCGTTCAAAGTTATGTCACTGGAAAAAATGACATGGCCATTTTTCACACTTATGACCATTGCGGCATCTTCATGGTTATATGACCAAAATTTGGATGCTTGGCAACTGGTTCATATTTATGATGGTTGCAGTGTCCCTAGATCACGTGAACATCTTTTGCGATCTTCTGATAAGCAAAGTCAATGGGGAAGCCAGATTCACTTAACCAACTGGGTTATTAACTTAACAATGATTCACTTAAAAACTGTGGTGAGGAAAGTCGTAAAATGGGGCAAAACTCACTTAACAAATGTCTCAGTTAGCAACATAAATTTGGGGCTCAAGTATGATTGTAGAATCGAGGACTACCTCTGTATGTGAACCAGCATGAATATACTTTAGTTCACAGCATGAACTAAAATGTGGCCTGTCCTAGGTTTACTTTAGTTTGTTTCTGAGAAGCTGGGGATATTTTGAACATCCAAAGACAAAATGCAGGGGGACTTTCGAAGCAAGCAGAGTAAGGCAAGTGCCTTGCCCTTATCTCCAGCTTTTTCTGCTAGATGTTCTCTAACCCAAGAATTTCAGTGGCTTCCTTTCCCAGCCTGTTCTTATGCTGCACTAGACATCAAGGATATTGATGGGTAACAGAGAAGGAATAATAGAAGTCCCTGGGAAGATTGGGGCCAGGAGTGGTGGTATGGGATGTCTTGTCCTGGAAGTAAGAACACTACTGGCAGTAGTAATGGTTATCCAACTAGACCACAGGTCGGCAACCTGCGGCTCCGGAGCCGCATGCGGCTCTTTGGACCTTCCCCTGTGGCTCCCAGCCTCCTCTGCCTTTGCAGAGAGAGACAGAGATAGAGAGAGGCAATTGCGCTTCCCTGCTTCTCTCGCTCTCTCTCTCTCTCTCTGTGTTTGTGTTTTTTTGTCTGTGTGTGTGTGTGTCTGTGTGTATGTGTAAAAGAGAGTGCACTCACAGTGTTCTCCGAGGAGCTGAAAAGCTTACTGGGCGAAGCTCCTCCCTTTGCTGCGTCTCAGCAGGAAGCAGGAAGGGCAGGAGAGAGCTAGCTAGCCCAGCTAGGCTGACTCAGGAATTCTGGGAGTTGAAGTCCATGAGTCATAAAAGAGACGAGGTTGCTTACCCCAGCTTGTTGGACAACAGCTTGAAGCTTGCCAGGTGAACAGCAGATAGGAGGGGGGGGGAGAAAGAGAGGGAGGGAGGGGGAGAGAGAGAGAGAGAGAGAGAGAGAGAGAGAGAGAGAGAGAGAGAGAGAGAGAGAGAGAGAGAGAGAGGAAAGAGAGAGAAAGAAAAAGCGGGGGAAGAGGAGTGGCAGACCAAGGGCAGATAGAGAGGGAGGGAGAGGGAGACAGAGAGAGAGAGAGAGAGAGAGAGAGACCCTTTTGACATCTAAAATGAAGATAACACTGCATATATCCTTTTTTAACCTGTGTGTGTGTGTGTGTGTGTGTGTATACACACACACACATACATATACATATATATATATACACACATACACACACACAAACACACACACACCTATAATAAAGGTAAAAAAGGATATATGCAGTGTTATCTTCATTTCAGATATCAAAAGGGTTTTGCGGCTCCCAGTGTTTTGTTTTTGGTGGGGTCCAAGTGGCTCTTTAAGTGTTTTGGGTTGCCTACCCCTGAACTAGACTGTTTCTCCTGTTCTGCTGTTTATTTCCCCTTAGATTCACTATCTACTGCTTCTGTCCTTTTGCCTACTCCCCGCTATATGTCTGTCCAGACCCTGTTTGTTCCAGACCCACATACATGTATGTTTATCTAGATATGGGCCACAGAAATTACCTGTTTGTGCACAGAAAACCTCGGACATTCTTTGTTTTATGGGGAGAAAAAGAAACACAAAGCCTCCAAAAGGCAAATTGCTTCTTTCTCTATCTTTAGAAAGCTCCAACTCTTTCTTCCTGCAATGAATTGTTGTTTTGGGGACAGATTTTAAGCTGTTTTGGAGGGGGGTGGGCATAACATAAATTTGCCTTTTCAGAAGTTCCCACTTCCATTTCCCCTTAAAATCCAGGGGGGGGGGGAGTCAATAAGCAGAATACGCAGGAGTTTTGTGGGGAGCTTGAAAGTGGAAATGGGCAGCTTACCTTTCTACCAAATGCAGCTTTGAGCATTTAGGTATGTAGGAAGGAGCCAGTTTAAAGTCTCTGGAAGAAGTGAGGTCCTTATGAGATAATAGGTGCCCTTTCCCTTGAGACATCCTCTGGTTTGGGAGGAGTCATCCTTTTGCTAGTTTCTGTGCTTGGTATTTTATATAAAATCAGGAATACTGAGGTAGAAGATCAAAGGCTATTTAAGCTGAAGGCCATTGTTCTAATGATCGGACATTCTGCATTTAGATAATAAGATGATGGCTTGATTAACTCTGCAGGTACGTATCCTGAAGATCTCTTCCTATTACGGATAGCAAGAGTAATGTTCACTTGGAAATGTATGGTTTTTCAATTGTGTTGAATAGAGCACTAATTAAGGAAACTTTACTGATTCTTCCAAATTACATCCAAATTGTGCAATTGTTACTTAGGGACAGGTTCACGTTCTGATATCTTTATGCAGATACACATGGTGATGATGAATTTCAAGAGGCAATTAGGCGAAGTCTTGAGGAAAAGTGAAGATGTCTAAAGATGGGTGTACCAAAACATCTACCTGACTTCAAAGAAATTGAAATTTTTTCACCGTTTATAAAAACATTAAAAATGTACTGGTTATTATTTCAATGTTTCAGTGGCATTGTAAAAACTGAGCTCTATCTATCATCAAGCACTAGCAGAGTTCAGAACCTGTTGTAAAATTTAACTAATGGGATTTCAGTCATCCCTTCTCATGGCTTAAGCAGTAAACAGTTTTAAAATGTGATATGGCCAAGCTTACTTTAAAAATATAAGAACATGGCAAATCTGCTGAGTCATAAGATCTGTTAAGTTTACTTTTTTTTCCTAATGTCTGACCTGAAAACTGAATGTTATGATTTATGCTGCTTTTTTTTCAATCTGTTCTTTTCTGGATTTTAATATTTTACTTCTACTGTTCTGTTGACTTTATTTTGTAGTAGAAACAGGTATTAATCCAGAATGTCTAGAGTGCCTTTTCTTGCTTCATCAGTTTCTGAGGTGAAATTTAGACACTATCCTGAAGATTACAGTCTATAGGCCAACTTGCAAGGAATCTATTACAATTCACTTAAACTTGAGGTCGACGAACTAGTTACTTTCTGTTAGCTGTCTCTTCATTCTTATGTACATGTTTTAATGTGGAGAATGAATACAATGCCAAATAGACTGAATGTATTTGTATATTTTGTTTCCTGTTATTAATACTGCATCAAAGTATTTTCCTGTTTGTTTTTGACAATATTTAAATGTAACTTCAGGAAGCTGAAGTCTTTCTTTGATTTTATGTTTTTAACTTATTTGCATTTCTCAGAACATAATTATATACTTCAGCTTAATTAAAATACCAGCTATTGTTGTGTTGCTTCGCATATCAGTCAAGTACTATTTGAAAGTTTTCATTTTCATTTTTTCTAGGTTCATAAATTCCATTTGGCTTAGTTTGTCTAAATAAAAATGTTTACAGAGAAGTAGAATGCAGACGATGACGCTAATTTTATACTTATGTTTGTACTGCAGGCTTACTGAAAAATTGGTTTGGAATGAAAACTTACTTTGTGTGACAGCAAAATAGCCTTTTTGTAATGGACATAACACTGCAAGTATATTAACTAGATTAATATATTAAGACTTGGTGGCTTGGAGGACAGATTGTAATGGTTTGATCTAATAAAACATTCTATACAAATATACGTGCTGTTCTCCAAAGCCTTTTATGTCCTTGTTGAAACCCTCTGCCTCTACTAAAATAAGATTCTAGTCGGAAACCATTTAATATTTTAGCAGGAGCCTAAGAACTTCTCGTGACACCTGCCTTGCTCCATTCTCCCTAATATTAAGAGAAGAAAGGGGAAGCCTTTGCTGCAGATATCTGGCCAGTGCCATAAACTCAATAATAGTAATGCATGGTTACCATACAATGGTTAGTTCAGGAAATAATGCAAGAAAATTCATACTAACTCTTATAAAAACAACCTCATCTATGCCTGTCATTTAGGAATGGTCTCAAACACTCAGTTTGAGTGTTTGAGACCAAATGTAGTACTTATACAGTTTTCTAGACTGTATAAGTACTACATTTCATTGGGATCAAATATTTCAGCTACAGAATTGCTGCCTGCTTGCATATTAAGTTCTCTGACTCTGTTACAAGAAATATGTGTTTACTTTCTCATATGCAAATGCACAGATAGTTTTATGGACAAAGCCATGTTTAAATAGAAGATTCCAAACTCCTATTTGCTATATCATTTCTTCATGTAATCTAGCACTTTCTGTAAATAGAGTATATCCCTTTTTCTTTCTCATGTTATATATTTTTCAAATAATTTTCTTTCAAGTCATTCTTTCCATTTTTTTTCTTCAGCTTGCTAGGTTTGTGTCAGCAACTGTATACATACTACATACTCTCCTGATCTATTAATCTTTTTGCTGTAAATATAGTTGGTTTTGTTTTTAGCCGCAAGAATATCATTGCAAAGAATATCTTAGAAATCTTGTTAAAACTGTCCCAGGAATAAATCCTGTAAGATGACTTTGTCTCAAGTATATTCTATTAACCTCTGAATATAAAACCATATTTACAACAGCTCAGGTATTTGCTGATGTGATTAGCACAAATGCTACATTTAAAAAAATTATCCCAATATGCTAATATTCTGCCTCTGAAACACTTGATTCTTGGGAGGAACTGAAGATGTGCAAATTATTTCTAAATATCACTCAGGAAAACATCTGTATTTGTATATTATTTTAAGCAAACATTGATTGGGTATCTAGCCTCATGCTAGGATGAAGTGAATATTACAATGGAACTATATAAATGGGTGGATTTCAATCAGAAAGGGATGTTGCTACTTTCCAACAAAGATGGTCCAGAAAAAGGAAGACTTTTAAGTCCCCAAAAGTACAGGAACTGCTCTTTTTCCGTGGATATTATCTCAAGATGTTATAAATGCTGTAAAATAAAAAGTGAAATAAAAAAGTATTTGGTCTGACACTGCATTGGTATTCTAAAGTTTGTTACTACTATCAAAGAACTAGACTCTTCATCTCAAATATTTCTGGGCTGTTGGATTCTAGGTCCATTATTCCAACTTGTTTGATTGGAAAAATTAACATATGTTGATGGAAAAAAATAATAAAAAAGATTGATGAGGGATTCTAGGTCCATTATTCCTAGTCAGGTAAAATTCTGGAATTTGTAAGTACCACCATTTTGAACTTCATAGTGTCCTCATTCCTGATGTGTTACATATGACCTTTAGGTATCTTTTGAAACTGATATATATCTCCCTCCTATAAATGTTTAATCAGAAATAAATAACTGAGTTCAAAGGATTATACCCTCAGAAAATGCAAATTTTAGAAAAATGTTGGATAAAAAAATATTGCTTTTAAATAAGAAAAAAAAACAAAACAATACTGAGATGTGTAACAAAAGAAAAAAAACCCACAAAGAGTAATTTAACAAAAAAGTGAAAAATATATGACAAAAAGTCAGCATGTTATAACAAAACAATTACAATTCTATGTACACTTTTTATTGCTTTTAAAATAAAGGAAAAAAGTACAAAACAAAAAATACTTTAAAAATACCTTAAGTGTTTAAAAATAGGTTTAAAAATGCAAAGTATAAATGTCACTACAGTAAACAATTACAATTCTATATATAGTCATAAATTACAATTCTATAGGTTACAAATTATAATTCTATATATAGTTTTATAGTTACAGTTCTATATAAATATTGAAGGTAAAACGCATACTTTTTATATATAGCTGGCAAGGTGGTCGTAAGTGGCAAGTGCAATTAGGTTTTCAATCTGAGTTAAAGGGCCATTGTTTCTCATGCTGCTGGATCACTCTTGGCATGGTGGATCTATATACATGAGGTTTATAAGAAGAGATTGGACAACCATTTGTCTGAAATGGTATAGAGTCTCCTGCTTGAGCAGGGGATTGGATTAGAATACTTCCTAAGTCCTTTCCAACTCTATTATTCTGTTAAATTATTTATTCCATTCATTTTTAATATTTGCATAGCAAATTGATTTATGATAACCAGTATTTATAAAAATGGTTTTTTAGTTTTAAAGGATTTAGCAAATTCTACTATCGGAGGTCTCTCAAGCTGAAAATATGCTAGTGAAAGAAAAAGATCTGAATACATTTGAAAGATTCATAATAGTTAATGGCACACATGAATAATATTAATCATTGGAAGGAAAAGGAGGGATGAATAAGAATCAATCTTTAAGAGATTATAATAAAATATTGTCCTAACATGCTTTTTCCAATTAAGGTTTCTTTTTAAAACCATGAATTTGTGATACATTTTCTTTAAAACTAAGGCATCCAGCAACTGCTATAATATTTTCAGAAGAGTTTCCTATGTATAATTTTTCATTCCTCAATTTTTAAAAGAAGCCTGAAAAATATGTGATTAACTATGCCGTTCTGTAATTCTGGTGCTAAATTGCATACATTCTCAAAAGTTTGTAGAAATACATTAATTTTCTGAGGAATTACTGATTAAAAATTAGTGTTAACTACATTTATGAACATAGCACATATTTATATCAACATGGCACTTCAGTGTGATGGACTTTGTTCCAAAGTGGAATTAAGAAAATTCAGTTTAGTTAAATTGAGACAGTATGATTAAAAATCACATTTAAACGTTTTTACCTGTTATATTAAAAATTGCTATTTAAATTATATACTACTAGATTAAAAGATAAAACATGTCTTTTTAATAAAAGAGCCAGTTTAGTCTAGTGGTTAAGGCACCAGGCTAGAAAGTGGGAGACTGAGTTCTAATCCCACCTTAGGCAGAAAATCAACTGGGTTGACCTCGGGCAGTCACTCACTCTCAGCCCAACTCACCTCACAGGGCTGTTGTGTGGAAAACAGGAGGAAGGTGTATTGAATGTGCTTGCCGCCTTGAGTTATTTGTAAAAATAACTATGAAAAAGGGATACAAATTAAATAAATAAAAGGCCAATTCCAGCATAATTATAGAAATGCAGATCATTTCACTCCATAACACAAAAACGGAATGTAATCAGGGCCAAAGACCAATTTGCAAGCTCAGAAATTTCTTGACGTTCCGTACTTCCGTCTACATGAATAAAAACAACTATACAGGGGAGGGGGGAACGTAATTGCTTCCTTCCTTTGCTGTTGACCTAGAAAAAATGTTTTTTTTTCTGTGTAAGATATAGATAGAGCAAAAAGTTGAACTCATGATGGAGCTGAAGTGATTTCCATTCATTGCATGGACCAAATGCCTCCTCAAGCAGGTTTCCCACCTATGTTGTAACAATGCTAACTTGTAGCAAAACTTGGGAATTCCAGGTTTGGCATGGAGCTGATAAGAACTTGATCCCTGAACCTGAGACATGTTTAGTTTTCCAAAGGATTTTTTTTTTGCCTACCAAATGCAAATTCCCAAATAATTCAACCAGCCCAAATGAAAGGCTAGAACTCAATCTGTCAGTTTCTAATTTAGCACCTTAAATCATTATCCTAACAATCCCAATATTTCCCATGGCCACACAACACTATTAACTTTTCCCACAACTAAAACTGCCTAAAGCACGGGTGTCAAACTCACCATGTCATGTGATGTGTCACAACGGATAACGACTTTTTGCACTGTTGGAGCTGGGTGGACGCAGCCTCCGTATGATGCAGCCAGCCCACTGGTCAGCAGTTTGACCCCCTGGTCTAAAGTAATCAACTGTAATCATTTTCCAGAAGTGCTTCAAATTACTCATCCTGAAGACAAGGTCAACTGTCTTGTTTTTATGTGATTGGAGATTCTCAATTGTTGGGGGGTGGGATCATGTTGCCTCCCTTCTGATCAGTTGCCAAGCTTTAGTTCAGACAATTCTGTCAATTATTGTACCCACTATCTCCCTTTATACTATAACCACAACAAGAAAAACTGGGATGGTGGTTGCTCAGCAAGGCATCCACGTGGGTGTCTCACTTAACAACTAAAACAAAATATGACCAAAATTCCAGGCTCAGTTTTGGTTTTAAGTCAAAGATTAACTGTAGTCTTCTGTCTTTATTTCTTCTGGTTTTTTTACTTTCTATTTTCTTTTAATTTGTATTAGATTTTACTACTATAAATTCTTAATAAAATTATACATATTTTAAACATTAAATTTATTCTCGCCCCTGCAAATCCCTTTTGTCTTACAGCATCTGCAATAATGTGCATCTGCATTTAGGAGTTTTGTAGACTTTTTTAAAAAAATTCAGTTATGACAAGTCTAGTGAAGTGCCTTGAGTTCCTGCCAATATTAACTCACAAAGACTTTCTTCCTGTTATTTATCTGCACTGCAGTAGTTTCTCAGTTTTTTCTAACTATCAGCATGCTAGTGTTACCTGGGGACAGAGGGAGGACAATACCTTGCAATGGTTTTATTCAAAAAGAGCTCACATATTACACCCAGAATGCATGTAAAACAATTTTACTCAGAACAAACATTCTACACCAAGAATACATAAAAGAGCATGTGTGCCTTAAGAGAAAAAAAAGCACAAAAACCCCTATTTTGAAGCCACAAAATGGATATTTTTTGATCAAGAGACCAAACTGTAAGTGGACTGAAATTTAAACTCTGCAGCAAACTTCCCCTAAGTGTCTTTAATTCATCCAGGATTTAATCCCATTTTTCTCTATGTATAGACTAATTGAACCACATATTAACCACACATGAGGTTACAAAACACTATTTAGATTTAAATACCTAAATTAATTATGTCATAAGGCAGCCAACATCCCACTTTTTCAAGGAGCCTAGAAGATTAAACTAAAAAAATGCACAGAATCTGAGTAGGAGCAGCAGACACCTTCACCTTTAGTTTTGTGCTGGTAAGCGGGGAGGACTTCGGAGGATCCCCCTTTCAATTCCGCTCTCCCCAGAGAAATGTAGAGGTAACCCCTCAGGGAGTAACCCACAGCTTTTCCCCATTCTGAGGTGAAAAGCCAGAGATGTTGTCGAAATATTAATTTGGGGTTCTAACTGGAGCCGAGGCTGTGCAAAAATAAATAAAAATGAGATCTAGACAGCTGTGAGGAAAGAATTATTATTTATTCCTAAAAGCAAAAGAGTTTGCCTTTAGGCCAGGGGCAGGCTGCAGAGAAATGGAGTACAGCAGCAGATTTTTATAGGGGGAGCTTGTCCAAAGTGAAGTGTCTACATGTTGATTCTAGACCTAGAGGGTAACTTATTTGGGGGTTTGAGGAAGGTTGTTAACTTTAGTTGATTAACTTAGTTTCAGCTTGACTTATCAATTATCTAGCGGAGATAATTGTGGATTCTGTTAATATTTTAAAGGAAAGATGGAAACAGTATAAAGAACAAAATATGCAGTATTTGGATATAAAACTTCTCACAATGCCTCCAGGCAAAAAATGCCCCTTCCCTAATTGTACCTTCTGGTTAACTCTCCCAAGCCTAAACCTTTTTTCCTGCTCTATGAGGGGGAGGAGGGAGCCACCGCTATGCCCCTGCCTGTCCTGGGGAGGAAAAAATGGTGGGCGGTGGGCGGATGGGCAGAAGTGCACCCGCAAGAATTCAACGCGGCGCCTGCTTCAAGCTGGCTGGACACATCACAATGGCAAGGCGATTATGACTTTGGCGAAAGCCCCAGTTTAAGCTCTCAGCTCCGGGCCAGCCGGGGTCGCGCTAATTAGACTGGGGAGTTCGTGCTTTGGCGGGAACGACGAGCCCAGGGACATCAGAAGCCCAGCCCTCGCTGTTTCATATAAGCCGGAGGACGACATGGACGCCCAGCCATTTGCGCTCCGGAGCCTCTTTGACCGTCACCTAGTCTTGCAAGTGCGCGAGGGGAGGGGCGACTCCGGGGCTGGAGCGGCTCTTCGGCGTCCAGGCTGAGGCGCCCGCTCCCGTCACTGCAGCTGCTGACCGGGCAAGCGCCGTGCGGCGGGCAGAGGCGCCAGGCGATGGCCACGGCTTCTCGCCTTGCCATGGCCCAGGCCAAGGTCGGCAGCGCCAAGAACAGCGGCGGCGAGGCAGTCCAGCAAGCGGGCACGGGTCAGCAGCCCCGAGGGCGCTTCTTCCGCTCCACTTCCATGGCGGACCGTTCCAGCCGCCTGCTTGATTGCCTGGACCAGCTGGAGCGGAGGTAAGGCTGGGAAGGGCAGGCGTTCCAGCCGAGGGGCAGCGCCCTTGGCTCTTCGGAGGAGCGTGTGTGTGAGAAAAGCGCAGCGTTTGTCTCCCACCGTCTTCCTCGCCTCCTCCTTCTGGGCAATTTGCGGTGGGGATTTTGTCAACTGCTTCCTCGCGAGAAAAAAGAACCGTCTTGGCCGCGTCTTTAAAAGTGTTCCTCCATTATTATTATTTGGATTGCTTCGATGCTCCGCATCTCCGTTTGGGCTCTGGAATATTTTGCAGAACGTTTTTTTCCCGTTTGATAAATGGAGGAGAATCCCCGACGTGCCTTCTCTTGCTTTTAGTGGTACTTGTCAGGCCTCGGTTCAGCATGACGCAAAGTTTGGGGGGCTCTGGGGAAAATGTTTATGGTCCCAAGTATAATCTCCGGGTGCTTTTGAAATGGGACGGGGTTTTTCCTCAGCCTCTCTGGACGTCAGCCATGTAAAATCCTTCCTCGTTTGGAAGGCTGTAGCCTTTCCAAGTAGGGAGGTGGGATGAATTGCGTGAGAGAATTGATTTTCTATATACGATTCTGAATTATTCTGAATGGATTAGGAGAGTTTTGGATCTGTTCGGTTGGGGAAAAAAAACCAAAATTCCCTTGTTTAAGGGCTGGTGGAATATATGGGAGTTGAGATTAGAGATGGCAGATTTAATCGTACACCCTCCTGTATACCTAGTAACATTAGATAACAATTTCCAAATGTTTTCTGTGTGTTCTTATGATTTTGTGCACGTTCATGTCTCTGAATTAGATCAGAACATGAACATTTCATGCACTGGCTTCCCAGTGTAGCTTCAGGGATCTGTAGTCAGTGACACTCATTCTGGTGCATTCCATTTGAGGTAGATGGATTAGCAAACCAACATGCCAGTTTCCTGAAATGGTGGGAGACAAGGCTTGGGCACAGTACTTTCTACTGTAAACTAGTCTCAAGTAGAGAAAGATCCAGATCCCATCAAAAATGAAGCCAATCCAGGCTGAGCACCAACAGCGATTGGCTGAGTTTGCATATTTATAACATTGGGCTATAAACCATGGTTTACTCATCAGTAAGACTAGGTGTACACAACATCTAAAGCCAAACCACATTACATAATGACTTAGCATGATATTGCCTCAAATTTTTAATTTCAGGCTCTTTTTCATAATTGCAACAGACTCATTATTGGTACTTAAATGACTATTTCCATTGTTTAGCATTTCTTTACTTCTTTACACTTGCCATGGATATTTACTTAGTCTTAAAACAGGATAGATAGCCTGAAAAATTCACCCTTTACCAAAAGACATGTAAAGAAATCAAATAACTATAACTTAGAGCACTACCCTTCCTGAATATGATAGTTGAGACAGAGATAAGATTATTAGGTTAGACATATTTCTTAATCTAACAAAAGCATATCAGTTTTTTTAATGAACACTATAAAGTTCATAATTTTCACTAGGAAATTTAATTTATTACTGCAATTCAGGCTTTTTTCATGGGGAAAAAATAAAAATTGCTTAAATAATTTCATCAAAAGCTTCATATGAATTTTTAATTGAACTGAAATTCAAATATAAGTTGCTCATTTAATGTTGAATGTTCTATATTTTACATTTTTTCTATATTTTCTGTATTAATTATGTAGTAAATTATGTACTTCGTGGTTCAATTAAATTACATTTAAAGAAGTTATTGATTCATTTTTTATTTTAGTTGAGCAGTACATGACTACTAAGTGACAGCCACTGACTACATAGTTGGATTCACAATTATGGTCTGATTTATATATCATGTTAAGCCGCCCCACCCCAAAATATGCAAACCAGAACTATAGGGGTTACTCTTAGACTACAATGCTATACATACATAGAATTATATAATACATTTTCTAAATGACTTCATCACATTTTTTATGGTTAGGATCTCAAATTCTAAAAAACAAATAGTATTGCTGTGTTACAAATTATATATATGCATCACTCTATAATTTCTGACTATATAATCTGCCTTTCTTGTAAAACATATTTTAAACAATGTCAAATGAATTGCAAATCTTCTGTCATGTTTATTTTGAAATGGCAATCTCACACAAGTAAATTATTTACTACTGAATGAGTGTTTATGGGTGCTACCATAGCTACAATGATAAATTTTTTGCAATCTTAATTTTTCTGCATGTGTTCAAGAATGAGGAAGAAATTTTGTTCTGGAAAGTGGTCCAGCTTTGTGAGTGAAGTATAACAGGTGCTATGATAGAAGAGACCTATATATAGTTACAAATGAGGAAGGATTCAGAAGGTCCAGCTGTCATTCCAGAAAGCATACGAGATTTGGCCTCTTTTTTTGTGGACAAGATTGTCTTTACTTTTTAGATTTAGTGAGATTTAATTTTATTGAGATTTATTCTTTGCTAGATCTATATAGAACTTCAGCTCAGTGGACCAAAAAGGGGACTTTAGGAATTTATATGGTGCTATTTCCATTCTTTCTTGATATACCAATTCAGATGTCCATTCTTCCCCATCCTAGGGCTTGAAACACATAATCCATATGCCTTTTAGCATTCAAATTGAGCTTTGCATTTTGTATGATTAGGATAATCTAGCTATAACAATTCTGCAAATTGACAGAAATCATTCAGGTGAGATAGATAATAAATGGATGGCAAGGCTATAATTTTCTGAATGCAGATAGATTCTAGAATGTCAAAGAAAACTAGTTTTGCCTCTGACATGGCAATTTTCTGCATAGAGATAGTTCTGTATGAAAGATTATCTGGTATTGTGGGTATCTCCTGCTATCTAGTGTAATACATTCTGTACACAGATTTGAGTGTTAAAGAAGCTCAGAATCTTTTTCATACATTTAGTTATTTGAATATGTAACTGCTATTCCTAGAATATCTAATTTTAGCATGCCTGGAGGACACAAAGTTGGAAAAGGGGCGTTGTCTTACCTGAACGCCTTTTCTCATTACGGAAATGGAGAATCCACCAATGGGTTTTCTCTGTCTGCCTGCTCTTGAGACCAAGTAGCCAAACTTGACACGCCCCCTCTTGCTAGAAGATCCAGTCTTGATGAGGGCGAAAGTGGCTGAAGGTGGACGAGGTGTTGGCTCTCAATCCCTTAATATTGCTCTAAATGACCTAAAGGGTGGATGTGGATTCTCCATCTCCGTACTGAGAAAAGGCGTTCAGGTAAGACAACGCCCCTTCTCCAGTACAGGAGATGGAGAATCCACCAGTGGGACATACCAAAGCCTCACTGTCCTGATGGGTGGGAAACAGATAAGGCCGGAACCATTTCCCCGGAGATCATCTGCTGAAGGACCCTCCGACCAAAGAAGGCGTCTGCGGAAACGAAGCAGTCAATCCTGTATTGGCATATGAATGGGGAGGGCGAGGACCATGTTACAGCCCTGCAAAACTTGATGGACGCCTGAGTGGCCCATGCCGCAGATGTTGCAATGCTTCGAGTGGAATGGGCTGTAAGATGACTTGGAGCCGGCAGGGAAGAGGACTGGTACGCCTCCGCGATGCAGGCCCTGATCCACCTACCAATAGTGCCAGCGAACCTTCTGTCCCAGAAAAGCTGGACGGAAGGAAATAAATAGAGCCTCAGATCTACGAAAAGGCTCCGTGCGCTTGATGTAACGCCACAGGGCCCTGCGGACGTCCAGTGTGTGCCACTGCTGCTCCAAGTCATGGGAAGGATTGGGACAAAAATTTGGTAAAATAACTTCCTGTGCCCTATGGAAGAGCAAGTTGACCTTGGGCACAAAAGCGGGATCCAACCGAAGGACCACCTGGTCTCAATGGAAGATGCAAAGGTCATTCCTGACTGAGAGGGCAGCCAGCTTGGAGATACGTCTGGCTGACATGATGGCGATTAAGAATGCCACCTTAAGAGACAAGATCCGCAACAGAATCGTAGCTATGGGCTCAAAGAGCAGTTTTGTGAGAGCGCGAAGCATGCGAGGCAGCTCCCAAGAGGGTTACCTGTGTACCACAGGAGGCCTGGTGTTGCACGCACTTTGATGAAGGTGTGTATCCTAGGGTGATGATCTAAAGGAACTGAATCCACACAAGTGAGCAATGTTGACAGGGCTGCCACCTGTCACGAATGGTCTCAGGGGTCAGGCCTCTGTCCAGACTGTCCAGAAGATAATCTACTATCTGAGGGATTGTCAATTTGTAGACATCCAGTTGTCGCCTTCTACACCAGTGCAAAATTTTTTTCAAGTAGAATCATAAATGCAATTGGTTGCTGGGCGACGAGAGGCCTGAATCATGGTAATTGCGCAAGGGGAAAATAACTTTTGTGTCATGATACTGCGCTCAAGCGCCAGACGGTCAACTGTACCCATTGAGGGTCCGAGTGTTGGAGGATCCGCTGATGCAAGGACCCGCGATGCGGAGGAATCTTCCACGGAGGAGACCGGGAAAGATTCATCAGGTCTGCAAACCAGGGCCTCTGTGGCCAGTACGGGGCCATGAGGATCACTTCTGCCTGCTCCTGGAGTAGTTTGCGGATGGTCACCAGGATGAATGGAAGGGGAGGGAGGGCATAAAAGAGACCTTGTGGCCACGGAGTCCGCAAGGTGTCCGTTCCTTCCGCCCCTGGAAGAAAATAGTGGGAGAAGTACCTGGGGAGTTGGGCATTGGTCGTCAACGCAAACAGGTCAAGGATCGGATGGCCGAACCTGTGGAAGATCTCAGAAAACAGATCCGGATGTAACCTCCATTCTGAGGGGTCTACCGTAGAGCGACTCAAAAGATCTGCCTGCTGGTTCTCGACCCCCGAGATGTGTTCAGCCCTGAGAGAGGCTAGGTTGGTCTCTGCCCAGGAACCCAGGAACTGTGCCTCGGACATAAGGGACCTGGACCTGGTGCCCCCCTGTTGGTTGACGTGTGCCTTGGACGCTACATTGTCCATGAGGATCAAAACGCGACGGCCCTTGATTCAGTGTCTGAATTGGCGAAGAGCTAAGTGGATGGCCCTGAGCTCCAGCCAATTGATGTTGTGTCTCAAGTCTGCGCGGGACCAACGGCCCTGCGCAAACTAAGACTGTAGATGAGCTCCCCAACCGAATAGACTGGCGTCCGTCATAATGGTGATGCGGTCTGGTTCCTTGAAGAGTGACCCCTTGGTCACCACCTGTGAGAACCACCAGCGCAGAGACCTGAGGATGTGGACCAGGAGCCTGACCTGACGGTTGGGTGCGCTGGCATTCACCCGCTGGAATGGTAGGAGGAACCATTGAAGGTCCTGCAACTGGAACCTGGCCCAGGGAACTATGGCTATGCAAGAGACCATCTTTCCCAGAAGCTGGGAGAGTAAGACCAGTGGAACGGTGCGGTCCCTGTACACCCGACGAGCCAGGTCCCTGATGCTAACCAACCGCTCCTGGGAGAGATGGACCATGCAGTTTGTGGTGCTATGACGGCTCCCAGGTGCAGAAGCCTGGATGAGGGAACCGTCTGGCTTTTTGGGAAGTTGACCGAGAAACCATGCTTTTGGAGGACCTGAATGGTGAGTTCCAGGTCCGACTGAGCTGCCCGGAAGGAGGACGCTTGAATCAGGATGTTGTCCAGGTAACACTGGACGCGTACCGGTACCTTCCTCAAGCGGGCAGCTAGTACAGCCAGGATCTTGGTGAACACCCTGGGTGCCAAGGAGAGGCCAAAGGGAAGCCCCTGTAACAGAACCTGAGGAACCTCTGGTGAGCTAGATGGATGGGGATGTGGAGATACGCTTCTGTGAGGTCTGTTGATGCCAGGAAGTCCCTTGTCTGATGCCCCCAGGATGGACTGGAGTGATTGCATCTTGAACTTCTTGTAAGTGATGTAATAGTTTAGACCCCTGAGGTCTAGAATCGCTCTCCATCCCCCCGAGGTCTTGGGGACCATGAACAGAATGGAGTAGAATCCCCCTCCCTTGTGGTACGGCGGTACCGGTTCTATGGCCTGAATCTCCAGAAGATGTTGAATGGCCTCCTGCATGAGTCCTTGTTTGAGTGGATCCCGGGAAATGGGACAGGTGATGAATCGGTCCGGGGGAATGGCTAGAAACTCCAGGGCCAGACCAAACTGGATGGTTTGTAAGACCCAGGTGTTCGTGGAAGTGAGTTCCCACTGATGGAAGAAGTGGGCCAGCCTTCCCCCAATGGGAAGTGCAGTGTAAGAGTTACTTGGACCTCCTGTAGGGGCGTCCTGCCCCTCGAAATGGCCGCTTAGATTGGCTCTACTGCCTGGACCGAAAGCCCGGCCTGTCATACGGACAGCCATACGGCCTGTTCTGTCTGGGTGTGTATGAGTGGGAGGGCTGCGTAACTGTTGGACCTGCTGCTGGCTGAAAGGGCTGCCCACGGAAATAGGGAGCGGAATGTTTGTCAGGCAGTTTATTCAAGTGAGCCATGATCTTCCGCTTGTCCTTGTTCTCCACAAGGTTCAGGGCCAGGGCCTCCCCAAAAAGATTATTGCCCAGATAGGGAGCAGTCGCAAGATGCCATTTGGCCTTGGCGTCGGCCTGCCAGTGTTTCAGCCAAAGCATCCTCCTGGCTGTAATGTTGGAAGCTAGAGACTTAGAAGCAAAGTTGGCTGACTGAAGCGTTGCATGGGCAGCATACTCAGTGGCCGCCACCATTTTGCTTAGGTCCTGATGGGTCTGAATGTCCTCAGCGGGGACCCTGGCCTGAAGCTGACACAGCCATAAAAGGGTGGTCCGCACAAAGAAGGATGCACAAGTGGCCATTTTAATTGTCCATGCAATTAACATTCCGGAATGTTTGGTCCCATTTTCTGTCGTCCGCTTTAAGCGCCTCTGACATGTCCCCAGCGACCACAGTCTGGGATACCAGAGGGGTCCAGGCTTTGTCTACCTTGGGGACTTCCAGAGCATCAGTGAGGTCTGTGGAGATGCTAAAAATCTTTTTGTCAGCCCGCTTACGGAAGGGAAGGAGGAAGGGGAGGCCCATTGTTTTTTGACGCCTTTGAGAAAAATAGAGGGACACGGAATGTGATGTTGGTCTGCCACCGTCTCAAAAAATAACAGATTTGGACTGGAATCCGAAGTTGCCTGCGGCTGAGGGAACTGATAGGACCCTATGTTTGCCGTTGATGTGGCCTTCTGAAGTAGGGGAAGAAACAGGGCTGGATTGAACAGGCCTCCCAATGGGGAGGATTCAGGAGGAAGTTCCTCCTCCTCTGATAGATTAAATTCCGGCTGCTCCTCACCTTGCAGAGATGAATATACACTCATGGAGGAGTGTGCAGGAGATGTGGGTTCCTGAAGAATAGGGAACCCCATAGAAGGTACATAGGGTGGCATGACCGATATGGAAGCCCCCTGTCCAAGCAGATGGAAGGACCGTTCCGCTAGAGCGCAGTCCACAACCTTGGATAGTAAGGCCTCAAGGTGGCTGTCAGAGAAAATGTCTCCGATGTCCGGACCCCTGAGTCCTGCGGCCGTAGGAGTGAAGGTGGCCTCTGGGGTTGAGCCTGAAGCAGTTGTTGCCTGTTGAACTAATACAGAAGGGGAGCTGAGTGTGGCAGGCGTCCCTGTGAGAGACCACACACCTTGAGCCGAAGTTGAAGGGCCTAAAGGAAGGTCAAATTCAGGAACCGCCATTTGATCTGTCTCTAATCCAGCATGCCTCTGCACTCTGGAGAACTCAAGAGCCTGGTGCCTACGGCTGGCTGCTTTTCCACCAACTTGGAAGGCTTCTTGAGAGTGGTCTTAGCCTTAAATTTGGGCTTGCCTGCCGCCTTCTGTTCAGAGGATTTGTGCCAGCCGTAACTAGAGGATGGGGAGGCAGTGCTCATGGGTTGAGGCATCGTGGAGTCCTCCATCCTGGTTGAGCAGTCTCAGGGAAACTGAGACGAAGCTCTGGCAGGCAAGCAGTTGACGGAAGCAAAATTGGAACAAGTAACAAGACTGCTCCCCTGACCACCTGACCAGAAAAAATTCTATCTGGGCTTTGGTCACGGCAATTGAGTCAGATGCCGAAGGCACGGTTGGGGACCTGCTCTGGGCTCCGCCGGGAGGCCTTAGGTGGCCAGTCAAGGTGCACCAAAAAAGCACCAATGAAGGGCGTAGAGGGCCTGAAAAAAAGGTCCTGGCAAGAAAGGATCAGGCTCAAAATGGCAGGTAAATAATTTGTGTTGTATTGTAGAAAGTGATTTGTGATAAAGGAAACACACACCTAAATGCGGCCTGGGTCAGGCAACTACTGTGAGTAGGCCTCATGGGGCCTAAAGAAGCTCCCACGTGGCGTTCAAGATGGTGGCCCCAGGAGTTGTCCTAGCTATTTGTGCCCAGAGGTGTGCTGTGTAATCGGAAATTAAAGTCCTAAAAGGGCTGAGCGAATTGAACCACCGATGGCGGGCAGAACACTGAGGACGCCGAAGAAAAGCCGTTCGCAACTTTTTGCCTTTGTCAGCGGCCCTAGAATGGTGGCCGCAACTCGTTCTCTGTTGAGAACGGCCTCCGCAGGCCTCAAAGGCAAAAATTCTGGTGCCTGGGGCGATCACAATGGCAGTGCTAGACACTGTGCCGAAATTGCGCTCAGCGAGCTTGTTTTAGAACAGCAAACAAAATAATGAGGCTGAGGTGAAATTCATTGCCTTTGCCGGCAACCAAAATGGCGTCCGTGACCATTCCCGGCTGCCGGAGATGACTCCAGAAGCCTTGAATCGAAGCTTGAATTTCAGACCTGCAGTCTGAAATTCACCTGGTAGCTCAAAGGAAAAAAAAAAAGGGGGGGGGGAATGAAGGCTATGCCAAGCAGCCCCTGCTCAGAAGTTTTCCCTAGAGCCCTGGGGAAAAGTAAAGAAGGAAAGCTGAAGAGGCCTTCCCTCACTCCTCAAATCAATGATTTGAGTTAGCACTGATCCCAACGCTATGGGAAAATTAAGGGAGGAATCCAAATTTAATATTTAGTCAATTTTAGAGGGTATTATAGGGAAAGGAGAATTCACCAATGGATTTCTAACCTGTTATCTGTTGAGAGAGCCAAACCTGATACGTCTTCAAGAGCTTGAGACCAAGTCAAGACTGGGTCTCCTAGCAAGAGGGGGTATGTCAAGTTTGGCTACTTGGTCTCAAGAGCAGGCAGACAGACAGAGAAAACCCATTGGTTTTGGAGAAAGCTGCTTTCTTTAAAAAACAAAGTGAAAATGTTTATATACGTTGTTTCAGGTATAAAACTCCAGCAGTGTAAAGTGAGGCTCTTCCTTCATTGTAATAGGAGCAGAATCTGTTATTTACTTGAGTTTATATGCCATTCAACTCAACAAAGTTCAAAGCTGTTTACCAAAGGAAATCCATCCATCCATCTATATCTCCATCCATTCATCCATCTACCCACCCACTCACCTATCTATCTAAAACTAAAAACAATTGCAAGCTGAAGAAGAGCAAAGCAGCAGAACTTTAAGGAATAGTAACAAACCTCAAATTTAACCCCAAAAGTAAAGCTTATCACCAACTTCAAGACAATAAGACAGCTAGCCTAATTTCAAGAGGAATGCTAAAGGGAGGGGGAGACAGCAACCAAGAAGGCTCATCCCCATAATTGTGAATGACCTTCCTTAAGAGAAGGGACCCAGATGCAGCCCAGCCTTCCTATCCTTATGCCACTGGGGAAAGGTGGTTTGGTATATTCAGATATGTGATCCTTTAAACGTGAAATCCAGAACTTTGAATTGTACTGAAAGGTGATCAGCGCAGCTTTTGGAAAACTTAAGAAGTTCCTAACATTATAGAAATGTCTGCATTCTGGGTCAGCTAATTCTTCTGGGTAACAGTCATCCAATATTGCTGGGCCAGGTAAAAGTTCTTGAGGAGGTACATTGCTATTTCAAAGGATATGGGACATATTTAGACTACTGTCCATTGGTCCTCCTTGTTAAATGAAGAGGGGCTGATTGTAGAAGGGCATATATGAAAAGTAGACTTTTTAGATTTATCTCAAATGATATGTGAGAAATATACTTTTCTTGATACTTGATTTGTTTCCCTTTAATAACGCTAGAATTCCCTCTCCACCTCCTTTCCTGCTGTTGTGCTGTCGGGGCAGGGGATAAGAAAAAAGATATTTTGCAGTTCTTGCGCATAAGACCAAGCCAGGATTATAATATCCACCTTCTCATTTTGGGAAATAGGAAATATTGATTTGCTATAAAAACTGTTGTAGCAAGAATTTAGTATGTTAATTTAATGTTATAAATAAGGAATAGATGGAGGTGGGTTAGAAAACATGACATGTATAAGGATATTTCTAAACTTTCTTTTAAATTGGTAATTATTTTCTCTTCCCAGAGTTGAAGCTTTGCGTGATGCAGCATCTTCAATGGAACAAGAAAAAGAAGCTCTTCTGGAAATGATCCATAATATACAGAATAGCCAGGATATGAGGAATATTAGTGAAGGTAATACCCCAAACTTCTTTGTGAATGTGTAAATATATGCATATTTGTAGTATCTGATGAATACACATAAGGGGATTTTTTTTTAGAGTCTTCATAGTAGATAGACTTATACAGGTACTCCTCGACTTTCTATTGCTAAGCAAGACAGTTAAGTGGGTTGTGCCCCATTTTGTTACCTTTTTGCCACCGTTGTTAAGCTAAGTATAATTGTTAAGCGAATCATGTAGTTGTTAAGTGAATATGGCTTCTCCCATTGACTTTGCTTGTTGGAAGCCAACTGGGAAGGTTAAAAATGGTGATCACATGATCTGGGGGAGGACAGGGCAATTGTCATAAATACATACCAGTTGCTAAGTGCCCAAATTTTAATCACATGACCATGAGGATGCTGCATTAGTTGTAAGTGTAAAAATTGGCTATGTCAACTTTTTCAGTGCCATTGTAACTTCAAACAGTCACTAAATGAATGGTTGTAAGTCGAGGGTCACCTGTACTAAGTGATAATTTCTTAATATGCTACAACAGACAGGATTCAAGGGCGACAATAAGCTGAAACAAATCAAACCATGCTATTTTAATGTGTTCTGTTAATCTAGCCAGTGTTTTTTCTGTGGTAAGCTGCTAATACTAATCAAGTCAAAATCTCTGTTAAGTATTATCAAGCCTATTACAATTATCATTGCACTCCATCTTCCATGGATTTTAGCAAAAATATGATGCAGTAATTCTTAATTTATCTTGACTCTTCTGACCCTGCTGGTCAATTGGTGTTATGTCAAACGTTAAAAGCAGCATTTTTAATTTCAAAATATAGGTGAAAGAGAAGAACTTAATCTGACTGCCAAGCGTCTTATGGGCCGAACCATCACAGTTGAGGTTTCAGTAGAAACTATAAGAAATCCTCAGCAACAGGAATCCCTGTTGCGGGCTACCCAGATGATTGATGAAATAGTCAATAAACTCTTGGATGATTTGGAAGACTCAAAGAGCCGGTTAATGTCACTTTATGGAGCCTGTACATCTGAGACACCATCTGGACCTGTTGATCAAAAATTTCAGTCTGTTGTAATTGGATGCGCCATAGAAGATCAGAAGAAAATTAAAAGACGGCTAGAGACTTTGCTTAGAAATATAGACAACTCTGAAAAGTCCATCATGCTTCTAGAAAACAAAAAAACAACTTCAAGGCAACTCTGCAACAATGGAAAAGATTAAAAGCTTTTGATTATCGTTATGAAAATGTTTTCTTAAAAAAGCAAAGAAATGCTGCCATTTTAAAATATATAATGCATGGTCTTGTTAGTACAGGTCACATGCCCTGAAACTGAAGGGAGTTTATATACCTCTTGTACAAATCCTTGGACATTCAGAAACAAAGATGGAAGAAGATAGTTCTGGAAAAAAAATACCCTTACATTCCTTTGAGGGGAAAATATGTCTGCTTCCATTAAAAAAACCCCAACCATCCAACTCTAAAATGTCTTCCTAAAGCACGTCCTGAGGCAACTATAAATGTTACGTATCATAGAAGCACATAAACACATGAACGTTCTGTACTTTTTATCCTATCAACAGGCTGGCTAGAATGTTCTGCCTTCCGTGCTTTCCTGTTCAAAGAATACATCTTTAAAGGGCTTGGTACATTGATATAAGTAACTAATGCCTTACTTGAGAGAATGTAGACATTTCATATCCAAAGGATAAATCTTTTCATAAATGGTATCCCATTTATTCCTTTTAGTACTGTATTGATTTTAGGCAATAGTGTCCCGTTAATCCCTAGAGATAGTTTAGCAATATCTATTTTGTTCTTGAAAGATTAATCTATCATAGACAATTCAATTAGATTGTATTCCTCTTAAGTGAATAAATCTGTTTAAGAGAGATGGCAAGGTGGAAAAAATGCAAACAAAAATTTTATATGTACTTCCTTATTGCTGAATATTCATAAATAAAACAAATCATGTTCCATGCATTAAATTTTAGTATCTTTTGAATATGCAATTTACATGCATACATCTCTAAATCCTGTTCACTATGAGAATGCCTTAGCTACATTTAAAGTGCTCTCCTATTACTTTATTTGCTCAAAAACAGTGCATTTAACATTTCATACAAATGTCTATACCTATTACATTTTCACTTTCATCTTCGCACAGTATTCCAATCTCTTTGAAAAAGTTGCACAGGAGCAGTAAGTGAAAGTTGCTCATATTTTACATCTGTGAAAGATATTACCCAATACTTAAAGCATGGAATATATAATTTCATTCCACATGTGCCATAATCTATATATAGAGGAAAAAGAAAAGTCTATCATGCTTCTAGAAAACAAAAAAACAACTTCAAGGCAACTCTGCTAGAAAAGCATGGTATAGGAAAATGTTCAGTCACTCAGCAGAATTGTCCTCACAAATCTTAGATATTGTGCATGTTGAACTATTAGCTAGCACTGTGCATTGCTTTGGATTTCAAACAGTTTACAACAATTGTGCTGTTGCATGATAAATCTAGTAATACAGGTAATTCTCAACTTATGACCACAATTGAGCCAAAAATTTATATTGCTAAATGACAAATTTGCTAACTGAGTTTTGCCCCATTTTTCGACTTTTCTTGCCACATTTGTTAAGTGAATCACTGCAGTTGTTAAATTAGTAAAATGGTTGTTAAGTGAATCTGGTTTCTCCATTGATTTTGCTTGTCAGAAGGTTGCAAAAGGTGATCACGTGACCCCAGGGACACTGCAACTGTCATAAATGCGAGTCAGTTGTCAAGCCTCCAAATGTAAATCACATGACCATGGGGATGCTGCAAGTGTGAAAAATGGTTGCAAGTGTGAAAATGGTAATAATTCTCTGTTTTCATTGCCATTGTAACTTTAAACGATCACCAAGCAAACCGATGTAAGTTCAGGACTACCTGTACTTCCAAAGATTTCAAATACAAATTGAAAGATTTTAAAATACAGTTGGAGATTTTATAAAATAATGTACTGGGATATGTTGGTTTGTAATTTGTATTATTTAGTAATAATACACATTCCAAGAGATAAGGTGGTAATTTTGTTACCAGTTTCTAATTAGAGGACCAGAAACAGAGTGGTATTAGGGCATGTGAAACAAACAAAATATTCCCTCCTCTCCTTCCTTGGGATTTAAAAAACAATAAATAATGTCACCTGAGCCATAACACATTTAGAAGGGCAAGGAATATTGATAAATCTGGGAAGGGAGCATAGGCCCTGGGAACCAAGCCAGGATGAGAAAAGCCTCATAAATGTAATTTTCAAAGACAGCTGTGTTTGAAAAACAGTGTATTTTTGTCTTTTCAGTAAAAAGTTAAAGAGTCCACTCCACCACTAATCTTGCTAAATATGGTAGGCTGTTAAATCCAATCATATTCTGTCAATTACCTTGCAGTGGTATCCAATAAGATATGTATCCTAATTTATATAGAGGTAGTCCTCATTTAGACTGGTACAATTCTGATAAGTAATTTCACCACTAATCCTCACATTTAAAACATCTGCAGGTCTGTAAAGCAAAAGAAAGCTGAAGATAAGCACAGCCACTTGGTTTAACAATCAAATTTCTGGTACCAACTGTTGCTAAATAAGAACTCACCTGTACCTCTATAGAGAAGGGTCATATCCTTACCTACTTTTAGATTTGCTTCTGCTGCCTCAGGTACTATAATAAGCAGTTATGCTTCAAGTGAATTGTGTGATGATCTCTACTTTAAATTAACTCGTAAGAAAATTTGAGACAAGCATACATAAAAAGCACCCTACGAAGAGAGAATGAGGAAATTAGAAATCACTGAGGAAAGATTAATGTGGGACAACATTTTTCAAAGTCCCTTAAAAGGCTTTCTGACAATACAAGGTTTAGAATAATGCTTTAAAGCAGGGGTAGTCAACCTTGGCTCTTTTATGACTCGTGGACTTCAACTCCCAGAATTCCTGAGCCAGCTGTGCTGGCTCAGGAATTCTGGGAGTTGAAGTCCACGAGTCATAAAAGAGCCAAGGTTGACTACCCCTGCTTTAAACTTACAGGAAAAGGCAAAACCTTTGCAGCGTTAGGATCAACTTGTGATCAATGGTAAGAACTCTGCTTTACCAGTACAGTCCAATAATGGAGCCAATAACAGTTATTTCATTGGGATTCTGCACTGACCAAGATACAGGATTCGAAAGCTTTAATGGCTCTTTGAAGGAACAAGGCAAACGCACTGAGCATTTTTTTTTATCAATTTATCAAATTTTTCAATATATTTAACGAGTTTGTAAATTTGTTATAATTTATTTATTTTAAAGTATCTGGCTAATTCGTGAAATATTTTGAGCAACTGGTCATAAGACTTAACTATAAAAAAAGGATATTTTTCCTAAATTAATTTTTCAAAAACAATCTGTCACGGTTAAGCAATATTTGATTATCTAAAACATGAATTTGGCTATTAATTGGGATATGAGATGGTTAAATGATTCTGGATTTCCAGTATCATAAGAAGTAACAACTGGAACAGTTTATTTGCTCCTTTGATGATAGGGTGCCTAGCAAATTAACACTTGTCTCAGAGAGTGATTTGATAAAGTTCTTCATTTTTTTTTTCTTCTGTTCAGTTGTGTCCAGTTCTCAGAGACTGCTTCTATAAATTCCTGCAGTTTTCTTTGCAAAGTTCTTCAGATGTGGTTTGCCATTGCCTCCTATTAGGACTGAGAAAAAATAGTTGGCCCAAAAGTAACCTAGCTGGTTTTGTGCCCAAAGGATTAGAATTCACGGCCTCCCAGTTTCTAGCTTGACACCTTAAGTGCTACACAAAACTGGCTCTCAATGTTTTCATTATACATCTCCAAAACGATTAAAAGGTACCAAAACATGGATGCTGCCTGCTAGGTACCAGATCAAGTTCTAAAGATTGAATAGTTTTAACAAATTTTCTTCATCACTTCAGTTTTTTAGAAACGTATTTTTGGCACTCACACAATATTTAATACATTGTGATCTGATAAATGCAGAATGTTTTGATACTTGTATGAATCTATATAATTCCCTTAACTATAAAAGCATTAAAAGTCTAAATGGGTTTTAGTGAGCATCATGAAATAGCACTGATTGATATTAGCAAATATTACTTTAACAAGATATATGGTAATTTACTCATGTTCCTATCAGTATGTAATGGAGAGCCTTCCATCCCATAAGCCAGAAGTTGTTGCCCAATGTATCCCAACCATTCAGTGAGTCTCATCCCAACCTCTACAGGTAGTGCTTGATTTACAGCCATTTGTTTAGTGACCATTCAAAGTTACAACGGCACTGAAAAAAATGATGACCGTTACAGCATCCCCATGGTCACATGATCAAAATTTGGACACTTTGCAACTGGCTCATATTTATGATGGTTGCAGTGTCCTGGGCTCATGTGAGCACCTTTTGCAACCTTCTGACAAGCAAATCATTGGGAAAGGCAGATTCACTTAACCATAACTTAACCCAGTTAACTGTGGCAAGAAAGGTCGTAAAATGGGGCAAAACTAACTTAACTGTCTAGTTTAGCCACATATATTTTGGGCTTAATTGTGGTCATAAGTCGAAGACCAACTATATTTGAGTTCATCCCACCCCTTAATGACAAGCTATATTCTGAAGGAGAAGAAAACATTTAGGGTTTGCTATTGCTTTTCTGGGAGCGGAATAGGACAATTTGCCCAGCCAACTTGTTGTGGGACATCTCGCCACAGCCAACTCTCCGTGGGACAATTTAACAATTCAATTTAATTATTTAAAATAAATAAAAAAATATTTAATTTTTGTCATTCGCATTTCATTCTGTCCCTCCTTTTGCTTCCTTTCTTTAATGATTGTATTCCACCATTTCGTTGATATTACTGTAACTCTTGTCCTGCAGCGAGTTATCCTGTGACAAGTTGGCCGCTGTGGCGAGTTGGCCGTGGCGAATTGTCATGGGAAAGGTAAAGTCTATTTAAGTTGGATCACTGGAACACGAATGGGTGAGGTCTACATTTCATCTTCACCCATGGTTTGAGGCTGCATATATACTTGGGCATAGTCAAAATGGCAATCGCATAGTATAAACCTTGATTTTGCTACTATTAATAACCCAAAAAGTAAAATCAGATTCACAAATATAAACATATAAGGCTATCATTTAATGTAGAAATTTCCATATAAAAATAGCATGCATGCAGAACCTAGTTATTTAAACCAAGATGTTTTTTTACCAGACAATGAACAACTTTGAATATGTTTGTGTACTTATCCCATAAACCAACACAAATATAATCTGGACCCGTATATAGTCACCTAGTGACTAGCTAGACTTGTTTAAAGGAAGGAATGAAAAGGGATATTGTTCATATCCCACCTCATTGCCAACAATGAGAATGATTACTTAAGCAAGAGGAATGATACACTGTTCAGTACGAAACAGAGGCCAAGTAATCATTGGAAAAAATGTCATTATTTTTTAGATAATTAAATTAACAGGATGTAAAAACCCTGTTCCAAATACAAGATACAAACTTTTGGACAAGAAAAATCTCTTTTAAGTATAACGTTTTAGTGTTTACAGACATAAAATGTAAAATAATATTCATATAGAAAAAGAATGTTGTAATCAGGCTGGCAGAGTTCCAGCTCTGGTCTTGAATATAACTATGCTCCTGAACTATTGATATTTCAACATTTCTTAGAAACATTAATTGGCTGCTGGCAGAAGTTTGTTACAGAAATACTGTAGGAATGGTTTGTAAACAGAAAACAATATTGCAGAGGCATACTTCATCAGATGAAAGGTTTATGAATAATATTGTAAAGTAAGATTTCATTTTTTAACACCCTGAACCTAAATATATTATGTGGAGGTACATTAGCGTCAGTGGAAAAGTGCATGTTTACTCAAAGCAAGTCCCATTCATCTGTTCAGTGTTAGCTAAGCAGACATTAAGACAGTAACTTTACATTCACACAATGTCATCAAAAACAGGCACATCGTTTAATACCAAAAAAAGAAAAGGGCCTTACTTCCTTAATAGGAATGCACATAGATATAAGATGCACTTTAATCTTTTGATAACAAATCCCTTCATATTTTTCATAAGAATGTATGAAGGATGTAAATTAATAGAGGATTTTTTTTAAAAGAAACCTGCTATATTCTGCTTGGTTATACCATTTCATTTTTCATTTACTTGTCCTGTTATAATTCAGAACATAACCGTCTGACAATAGTTGACAAAAAATATAGAAATATAGCAGCATAAACATTACTTTTTGGCACAAAAAAAAGTTAAGGCCCACAGTGTAGAGAAAAGTGAAATGTGCCAGTACCATTAGAAAAAAAAGTTTGAATTTGTCGAACAACTTGTTTTGTTGCCAGAACCTTCGACTTAGACCTAATTCGTGTTTAGCTACCTGAACCTTTAACAATGTTTCTGCAGATACGCACTGCAGTTAAATTTCCTAAGTCGTACAAATATTGCACCACCAATCTTGCCAAAATATATACTGGACTGTTTAAAAAACTGTTAATTTTTGCTTCATTATTAAGGCTCTGCCTCTGAGCCACAGGATCTAACAAGTAGAAAAACTATTTTATGAATGAGATATTTTAAGTATTTCAGCTCAAATTTTGTTTAAAATGAAACCTACTGTATATATTAATTCATCATTCCTTTCAAAGTTGCCTTACTGAATGTCAAATGAATGCATTGGTCAATGGTATTATTTCTGACCCTCTTAGGATCTCACTATTTGCCATTACAAATCATTCATTTTAACAGCAGTATTCCCTATCGGCGTAGGTCCATTGTGTGCAAGTCTGCTAAAGCACTGATAAAACACCTCTACAGCCAGTTGTGTTCCTTAAGGACTTCAGTTAAACAACTCGGTCAGACCATGATTTGCAGTTCTAGGGTATGCTGCAGCTGCTGAAAGGGCTTCGGCTCTTCTTGGTCCTTTGTTTGTTTGGCCTAAGGTTGATGACGTCACTTCCGTTAAGCAAATTGGAATTCTGGCCAGAATGACTTCCACCTGCCGTATTGAAAACACCTATATAAAATCAAAGCACAAAAGGGAATTGTATGTATGGCAACTGGCAATCTTTTAACCGTGTCAGGTCTGTAACTGTACAATTAAAGCAGAGCTGGAAGCCTCAGTTTTATATTTTAAAAATCAAAGTAAGAAATGCTTTATGGTGAGACTACACACGCAATATATCTGTAGAAGAGATGGTTCATAACACTATTTTTATCAGGTACCTTGCAAAGAAATAGCAAAGCAGCTTTTAACCTCTTCATCAGTATTTTTGCCATTAGTGGAAATTACTAAAATTCTGATAGTTCACTGGAAAGTGAACTATACTGAACTGAAAATGGCTAACATTAATTTATTAATTATTAGATGGTGTTGCTACTATGACCAAAGACTAGTTTTACAAAAGTGAAATGGCACAATACTGTCTGCTTGCAGCATGCAACTGTATACATACCAATTCTGTTACTACTTGTGTGTACAACTTCTGGATCTTCCATTATTCGTTGCTTAAGTTTCTGAAGATACTTCTCAGCCAAATATCTAAAGACTGTAACATAACAAAATATCAAGGCCTTCAGAAAAATATGCATTTTTTATTAGTAAAGCCTACAGTTTCCTTATAACAATGGTGGTAAACCTATGGCACGGGTGCCAGAGGCGGCACTCAGAGCCCTCTCTGTGGGCACGTGCGCCGTCGCCCCAGTCCTAGGCCTTCAGCTGGGTTTTATAAAACCTTTTCGCTTTAGGCCTCTGCCGCCGTGTGCAAAAAAAAAAAAGGTTCAGTCAATTTCAACTTCTCGTGAGAAAAAAAAGATCTTGCAAAGTTGGAATTGATTGATTGAACTTTTTAGTCCCATCCAGTTTGCCGTTACCACCGCAGCCACGCCCACCCAATGGGCCACATCCACCCAATTGGCTTCACCCACCCAATGGGCCACACCCAGACAATGGGCCACATCCACCCGGCACTCGATGATGCATAAGTGGGTTTTGGGTTGCAGTTTGGGCACTCAGTCTCTAAAAGGTTCGCCATCACTGCCTTATAAACTCAGAGTTACTTAAAATGTTAAAAGTGGCAACAGCAGTCTTTCTTATGTAGGCTAGTAATGAATAAACAAACAAATAAACAAACGCATACACAGGTTGTTAAATTCAAGACAGAAAAGTCTCTGATGAATACTGCATTTTTCTGTTAGTAATTATATTGATTATGGAATATTAATTATACAATGGCAAACCCTGCATTTTGAATAGAATATTGTTTCATTCATTGTAATAATCATCTTTCCAGGTTGCAAACATCAGTTCTCCAAATATTTTGGAGCAATCACTCTCAGCCCCTGCCAGTCTTAGCCAGTTGAGAAAAAGTGAAAATAGTGCCTAGGAATTAAGCTTTTTCTAGCCTTTTCTTAAACTTTGGAGTTTAAGTTCAGCTTGTCAAAAACAAGTTGTTCATCTGTAATTCAATCTTAAAGAGTTTTATCTATGGAAGTACAAAAGTTGGTGATTCCAGGACATTTTGTTCCTTCTCTGAACATACCATTCCGGGAGCAACTGGGTAGTTTTTGGAGGCAAATTCCATGATTTGGAGGTGGTTTGAGACAGCATTTGGAACTGCCAACCCACCTCCAGAAGGACATTCTTTATTGTAAAGTAGAATATTTTCTATTTTCAAATAACATATTTTTTTTTTCATTTTGTTTTATGGCTAAGAGCAAGTTTGGTGTAATAGTAAAAGCACCAGGCTAGAATCCAGCGACTGTGATTTTTTGTCTCGCCTCAGGCCAAAGCCAGCTGCTGACTTTGGGCCGTCACCTTCGCTCAGCTCTTTGAAGAAGGCAATGGCAAATCGCTTCCAAAAATGCTCCCAAGAAAACTGGAGGGACTCATCCAGGCACTTGCCAGAAGTCTAGACTAACTTGAAGGCATACAAACACACAAAACTTTTGTACTTGCACAGAGTATATAGTTAAGGAACATATAAAACTGGAATTGGATTATAACACAAATCCTATTCTCCATATGCAGTTGCAGAGAGAATATAGAGAGTACCAGATAAAATCTAGAACTAGTAATTTTTATTTTTTTAACCAAATTTTGAGCCAGTCACTCTCTTAGCCCAACCCAACTCACAGGATTGTTGTGGGAAAAATAGGAGATAGGAGTATTAGGTATGTTCACAGCTTTGAGCTGATTGACATACATGAATATATACATATATAAATAAGTGGGGGTAATAATAATAATGAAGATGAGGAGGAGGAGGCCTATCCCGAGTCCTTGGGAATTAAACAACAGGTGAATAAAAAAAATCATATACAGTCTAAATATCTGGCTGATCTGCAATTAACAGAAATAATAATAATGTGTCTCAAGTTTGCAGCACTTCAGACTATGAACAAAGATTAAACTATCTCAAAGTTTGTCCATTTAAAAGAGGTTCTCTGAACTTAGAAAATGTGATTTTAGAGGCAAGTACAGAAAGAGGTTTGTTGCTTCAGTGAGAACCTAGAACTATGCTAGTGCTTGAAAAAAAAGAAAACTAATCAAACCAAAACATAAAAAAGTGTATCTTACCTTCTGTTACATTTAAGTCTTCCTTTACAGATGCCCGATAAAATCTTAATTTTAGTTTTTTTGCAAGCGCCTCTGCTTCTTCACTGTTTATTGGAAGGGAAAGCCAATTATTTTATAGTAAAATAGAATGCATTAATGTAAACTGAACTGAGTTGATAGTCTTCATTGAAGTAGACTTAAAAGGGCAGTTAAATAAAAGTAAACAGATGAGAGAAAATATTAACATTAATTTAAAATATTGCCTGCCAAAAATTATAGAGAAAAAGAATGACAGGAAATAACAGTATTTGGTGTAAATGTTAGTTTTTCATAATTTTAAGTTGGTGAACTAATCAAGAGGCCTAGGCTCATTGGGCAGTGAAAGTATGCGGTAAATGAATAAATATGAACTATATAAAAGGTAAGCATCCATTGATATTCAAATATATATCAATTCTTGGCTGCACCAACGAATGAGTGTTGATAAAAAACGGACTCTGCACTTGTGAGAAACACAAGGACTTCAGAAAAATTAGGACTTACAATAGTCATATATCTTGCATTTGCATAAAGTAAGCCACACAACATCCTCCTCTGGCACTGCTCTTAAAATACGGCATTTGAAACTAAAGCTCTCTGATTTTTGCAACATTCGAGCCAAACTGTTTCCTGAGAGTGCCAGACCCATACTCAAGAAATGCCAATGAGTTTTGTTGTTCATATCGTGAAAAACAGATACAGAAAAGTGCAGGAAGGGCTTTTGTGAGTTCATGCCATTTGATGCAAGCTCTCTTTTGATGTCTTTTCTTTGTATTCTTTTATTAAGACCTCCCATAGTGTTTACTTTTGGTTCTTGCAGCTTTCTTGGCAAGAATTATATTTACAAGTAGATCACCTGTTTTGTTTGGCTGTTAATGTACGGTAACTTGACTTTTTCAATGCCTTGGAAAGGGTGGGGAGCAACCAGATTAAGAATGGTCTACCTGCATATATATATAGGGATTCTGTAATAATGGCTTAACGTGTATGTACATGTCCAGTGGTGCGATTTAAATATGGGAACAACCGGTTCTCTGTGTGGATGCCGCTTCCGGAAGTCCATTCTGAGCCTGGGCAACAAAACATTAGCTACCGGTTCTGCTGAAGTGGTGCAAACCGGCTGAATCCCACCACTGTACATGTCTCTAATTTTAAAGATTCTAATTAACTCTATTTAGAGTTGACAAAAGAGTTAAAAATATGGTGGTCTTCTCTCCCTCAGGTCGGCTGCAGTACTTTCTGTCTGGTAGAATGGGTTTTTCTTCTGTTTCTCTCTGGGCTCTGCCCTGGGTAGTTTTGTTCCATAGTGGTCCCCAGTTCCTTGCTGGGTCCTCAGACCCTCTCACTCACAAATCTTATCTAAGCAGGCCCTTCTTGAATCAGCAATTCATCCACAGCACATTTTTCCCCAGTCCATCAGAGATACATCATCCAACACTACTCTTTAGAAGAACAATCAGTCATCAATAATTCATACCCCACCAGCACCTCCTCCGGTTTTCGGCCACCGAAAAACGATTCCCTTCCCAGAAGCTTGGTTTTTTTTTTAAGCCTCTACCTTCTTTGCCTATCAGCTGTCCCTCATCTTGATCCTATGGAAAAATCTTTCTATGGGGAACTGAGTTATCTCTCTTATTCTCAGGTTCTACTGTACATAGCGATTAAAATAAAGCAAAATGTTCATTTAGATATATCAGACTCACAGGAATCAGACTCAAGGCCTTCTTCACAGTCTTCTTCTGCAAGGCCCTAACTCTATATGCCTCTTGTGAATATGAAATTTTATCTGCATCCAGACTTATCTTAAAACATTATTTGCAGCACTGCAATGCAACACGCCTGTTACCTAGTATGTAGTTTGCTCATACAAGTACCAAGGTGAATGTCTTTTTAAATGTACCAAGTATGCTTAAAAGATTTGTTTATTAGAATTTAATGAAAGCACCTACTTTTTTATACAAGAATCATCAAGGAGGTCAATCTTATTCTGAACAAGAACTGTGGGAATGTCTCCGACTTCAGATATGACTTTTTGTCTCCAGGTAGGAATTGCTTCAAAAGATTCCCTATCAACAGTTGAAAACACCAGCACACAAGCCTGGGCTCCTAAAATAATAATAAGAGAAAGAAAGAAACTGAATGCTCAGTGAAAGTTACAAATAAAATGAATAAATAATAAATAACCGGACAAATATGTTGGATGAATGTATTAGTTATGGGACTGATAAAGCCGTATGACTTTACTAAAAAGTGTCCAGCAATCAGTATACAACCGGAAAAAAAAATCAAAAGAACAACATAAAAATAAAACTTAATTTACAAATATAAAATACAAAATATTAACCGAACAGAAAAACATTAACCAAGAGGGGGCTCCCCTCAATTGGAGCTGAGTGTGTGGGTGATGCCTTGGGAAAAAGCTGCGTCTTTCTAAAAGCCAGCTGAGTTGGGTACTGTCATATCTTGGGGAATGGGGGGGGGAATCTTTCTAAAGCACAGGGGCAGCCCCTAAAAAGGCATATTTACTAAGTTCCTTGTATGGCAAAGATTAAAAGAGAACGTGGGGCAGATTATTATATAGCTTGAGGGGGTGGGTGGGAAGATTACCATATCATTTTAGATACATTTATATAAGGTTGAGGCTTTTTTTTGCAGACACCTAAGTCCTCTGTGGCCATAACTACGGAAACCTGGTAGTATAGTTCCTGAGGCAGTAAATTCACAAATGTAAAATAGCCGTAACAAAATAACTCATAGTTAAATAAAAAAGAAATGGAAATCAAACTGCTAGTGTCCCCTCCCCCAAAATGGGCCAAAAGTATAGAAAACATGTCACATGACCCAACTTTGTTTCTACTACTTTCCCAATCATTATGGCCAATTTTTTGCTTTAAATGGAGCCTCCAGCCTCTAAAACAGTGGTTCTCAACCTTTCTAATGCCGTGACCCCATAATACAGTTCCCCATGTTGTGGTGACCCCCAAGTGGGTGTGGCCACCAATAAGAGGGAGTAGGACAGCTAGGGAAAAGGGAAAAAAATGGCGGACAGCGTGGTTTGGCGACCCCCCATGAAATGGTCATTCGACCCCAAATGGGGCCCGACCCACAGGTTGAGAACCACTGCTCTAAAAGGTTGCTCCTACTTAGCCTAAGCAATAAAAAGCAGATCTTAAAAACTATTTCATTAGTTTTGCATATAAACAAATTAATAAATAAATAGAGAAAGGCCACTCCCCTTATAAAACTCAGACGGTTTCTACTGTATGACTCTTTAAGGGTGGTGAGCAGTCTAGAAACATGAAATATAAATAAAAAAGAAATCCTGGTTCTCAGGATCAATCCTTAATTTGTTTATACTACCACTTCCATGTAAGGAACCCCTTCTAGGAGACAAATACTTGAAGATGAACAATAAACCTTAGTGCTTAGTGTTAGTATATGAGATGGTCATCCATTACATCTGATCCAGCTGCCCAACGGAATGAAAGGTAACCTGATATTTGGAAGCATTCTACCTGTATTCGGAGCTGCTTCTCTTGTACTGCAATCGGTAAAGGACCCGGTATACTTAATATAGCCCAATTTCCTACATCTTAGTTCAGACTCTTTGCAGAGTTATAATCTCTTCTGCAAAATCACGCTTAAAGGATATGCTAATATATTCCTGATCTCTAATGTAGTTGGAAGGGCAATTATTAAAATAACATTAAGTTGAATTTGTAAAACAAAGCTTAGTTTGATTAACAAATTCTATTTTAAAAGCGTAAGAATTGATTTAAATCTGAGAGAAAGACATGATAACAGTAACTGAAATGTTTAATGTCTATAAAAAGGTATCTAGGTTATGTATTAAACAAGGATAGGCCACCCGTGGCATTCCAGACATTGCTGATTCCCAGTAACCCCAGGATACATGGCCAGTGGTAAGGAATGCTCCTCTACATGTAAAGACTATCCAGTTACATTTCTGAGTTTCTGGATTAATTAGCATTTCATAATCATCCTGCATTTCAGAGAAAACATTAAACTGCTTTCCATCAAAATAATGGTTTGAAAAATTGAGATTAATCTATATTAGGTAATAATTAGTAATAATTAACCAGTGCAATCCTATGTATAACCATTCAGAGTTCCGTTATCTCTCATAGAAGTGGACATAAGATTGTATCCTAAATCTATCTTCAACAGGTAACAAAGAATCTAAATTTCAATAACCCTAAAATGGAATCACTACTGTTTATGAATCAACAGAATCGCCGCTCAGAGTCCCTGTGTGAAGGAGATGGGCAGTTTCTAAATTTGATAAATGATTAAATAAAGTTATATTTGGGCTTTGGCAAGATTCGGAACCAATATCAGACTATGGTTTTGGTAGCTGTCACATGTTAGACTGTCCCTAGAAATAGAAAGCAAAGTGAAAGATTTGTATGCGTAACTCAAGGAGGGTTGCAGGAAAGCTGGGGTAAATAAGTTAAAGCTACTGGAATCTGGTACAAGCTTGCTGTGGAAAATAAGGAAATAACTTGAGGATTAAGAATCTAGATGCCGGGAGTTGTAATTAGCAGAGGCAGAGCAGAAGAAAGAGGATGACGGGATGAAGAGGTTTTTATCAGAGAAGTAAAGAAGCTATGAGGAAATCTCAATAGAGCTCAGGAAAAAAAAGAATCTTGGTTTAGAAAAGTATAGAGAGAGTTGTGAGTGCAAGCACAAATATGCAGACTTAGGACTTAACTTAATGTAAATAAGGTCTAACCCGGTGGTGGCGAACCTATAGCACGCGTGCCAGAGGCGGTACTCGGAGTCCTCTCTGTGGACACGCGTGCCGTCGCCCCAGCCCCACCTCCCTGTGGCCCCCTCCTCACCAGCAGCCTCCCTGGAGGAGAATCGCCCCTGGGTGCGGCCCACACGGAGCAGCACAGCCAAGGACATAACCGGGCACCAGGGATATGACTCTGCCCTTGCACCCCATAGCGAGCAGATGATGCTGCGGAGTATGGGCGGAGGGCGTGGCTGCCATGGTGCTGCAGGGCTGTCATGGTGATCTGCTGCGGGCCATGGAGACGGTGTGTGTCCCTGCAGGTGGGCGAGGCAGGGGGCGGCAGAGCAGGCAGGGTGGAAGGCGGAGCGGGGGGGGCGTTTTTGGGCACTTGGCCTCTAAAAGGTTCACCATCATTGGTCTAACCTATAGAGAGGAAACCTGGAAAAAATGTTTAGGACAAAGAAAAGGAAGTGGGACGCAACCTGAAGAAATAAAAAAAGAGGCAGAGATTTAAAACAAAAAAGGCTAGTGAAGTGTCATAGTGTGAAAAACATTACTTGTGAATCAGGCAGTGAGACGTAAGGAAGCTGAGCAATCTCATTCCCACTGAATTCAATAGTCACTGTCATGTAAGTTATCTTGTCTGTGTCTAGATATGTATGGTTACTTTTTCATGCAAATGGCAAAACACAGCTTTGGCCAGTCTTTGGCTCTGAACTTAAGAAAGGTGTTTTGCCTATTTATTACTAGAAGAGTCTTGGGATGTTGGATTTAGTGGATGGAAGAAATGACCCTTAGACTAGAGCCTCCTGATGGTGGGAGAGTCATCCAGATCCCTGGTTGAAGGACTAGAAATGAAATTGCTGGGGCCTGATATGATTATTACTATTTTAAAAGCTTGCAACTAGAATTTAAATTTATCACAAGCCAGAACATCTTTACATTAACAGGTGGGTTTTTTTTTCTCTTACCTCTATAATAAGCTTTAGTAATTGCGTCAAATTCTTCTTGACCTGCCGTATCCCATAGCATTAACCGGACATCTTCATCATTGACTCTAAAAATATAATATATTCTTATCAATAAGCATATTAAAAAAAAACAAGGAACTTGTAATCTAAAAAAAATACTTAGCAAAGCGGCTTTCAGTAATCCCATTGTTTTTCAAGCAGACTTAAATTTCCACTGATATGGACTCATGCATATCAGTGTACCTCATTTTTCCAATTCTTTTAGCTACAGATGTATTGTTTCTGAAGGATTTGGCATAAAACTGAGAAACAACTGGCAAAGAATTAGGAGGACTCCACCTAAATATACTAGTAGGAGTGGGTTTGGAGGCAAATTGCTTGGGAGCCAAACTCCAAAACTGAAACTTATTTAACCATATCTAACTACATCATGTCCTTTTCTTTCCCTCTGCTTTGAGAGAAAGTAAAACTACTCTGTGGATTGTAATAAATTAGACAATTTTTTTGAAATTCCATTTATTTATATTGGATTCTTCATGTTCTATACAAATCACTGTCATTCAGTTTTATAAATGTTTATAACTCTTTGTCACATTTACAATATTGCTACTCCATCTTGCCACTACTGGTAAAATAGCTTTTTCCTTCTAACACACTATAGCAGTGATGGCGAACCTTTTAGAGACCGAGTGCCCAAACTGCAACCCGAAACCCACTTATGCATCGTCGGGTGCCAGGTGGGTGTGGCTCATTGGGTGGGTGTGGCTGCGTGGGAACAGCAGACTGGGTGGGATTAAAAAGTTCAATCAATTAATTGCAACTTTGCAAGATCTTTTTTTTTCCCGCGAGAAATTGAAATTGACTGATTGATTGAACCTTTTTTTTGTACACGGTGGCGGAGGCCTAAAGTGAAAAGGTTTTATAAAACCCAGCTGAAGGCCTAGGACTGGGGCAACGGCGCGCATGCCCACAGAGAGGGCTCTGAGTGCCATCTCTGACACCCTTGCCATAGGTTCGCCACCACTGCACTATAGCAATGTTGCGTTTATTATTCAAATTAGTAATTCTGGAACTTCTGCAGACAGACTACAGAATACAGTTAGATGCTTCATGTTCACATTTATGCAAAAGGCTTTTTCTGAAAAGCATTACCCCAGCACTTACAAATATACTGAATTCAGTTCTAAAAATGAGTAAATAATAATATTCCCATCTGTTAGATACGTACTGCATTTCTCTTTCCAAGAAATCAACTCCAATTGTTTTTTTATAGTCTTTTGTAAAAATTCCTTTGCAGTATCTCTGGATCATACTAGATTTCCCAACAGCTCCATTTCCAACCACAACCACCTTGATGGCCACCTCCAAATCTTCTTCCAGCATTTTGCCCAGTTAGAAAGTTGTAATTTGTTTCTCAATTCAATATAGATCTCTGAATTCTCTACCTGAAAAAAAAGGGAAAAAGGTAATAATAGTTTCTTTGATTACAAAAATAAAAATACACATTTTATTAAGTCAATAAAGTTATCTCTGTGATGGATGGGAAGTAAGTCATGAGGATATCTCACATAAAAACAATTACCAGATCATGTTCATGCCACAGTTAGGAGAATGAAAGGAGCAATCCAAAGAAACAGTTGTGTATACATATTTATAATAAGCTCAGTTGAAACCAATGGGTGTTACTATTGAATAAGCATGCATTATATTGCATATTAATGCTTCACTGTCTTCTCTTGTCTGTTCTATTAATCTTATGCCCAATATAACTACTACCAAGTTTGTCCATGTTAACCACTATATCTGTAATAATTATGTACAATTTTGCCATGTGTCTCAATTAAGAAAATCCAGAACTTGCTACCAACATTCACATATGTATATCACCTTTGCATACCACACTTTGTATCACATTACAACACATTCCTATGTGCATGGATTCACACTTTAACTTTAGTGGGACTTTCCCCCCCAGAATCTTATATAGAATGTATTGCACAACAGTGTTAATGTAGTATGTAAATTTGTCTCAATTCTTTGCTACTAGCATACATTATGTAATAACTTAGACAAATCATAGACAAACGTAGATAAATCACAGACAACCAAAACTAATGCTAATTTAAAATTATTAGATGATGCTCACAAATACATGTCACCATCTTACTAGAAATCAATTTATTTTTATACTATTAAGATGTTTACAGCAAGTATTTCATAAACCACCCTAGCTTTAAAGTGTTCTTTTAAAATAAAATTGCAGAATTAGTCCTGGTAAATTAGACAAAATGCCTTATTAAATAAATGAGTGTGTGTGTGTGTGTGTGTGTGTGTGTGCGCACACACACACGTACACACACTCATATATATATATATATATATATATATATATATATATATATATGGGCAAGATTTATTGTTTTTAAGTATGGATGGGATACAATGGTGAGATACGAAGCAGGCATTTGCAGATGTGTTACAGATATGAAATGAGTCAAAGAGCATTGATGTTGTTCCGTAATTTGGTAATGAAATGTCTGCAAGAAAACAACGAAGCTCAGAGAGTGCCAAGGATGCCACAGAGTCAAAACTGTCCATATTTTCCTGAATTGGGGAAAAGGAGATCAATACTGAGTACCTGAAACTGACTATTGCCAATGAGGATAAGCATCTACTGTATATGTTGCACCGATATGCTGAAGTAGCCAGGACCAATTTTAACAGGTATAAGGGCACGATAGCTCACTATTTCAGTGTATTGCATCAAAATGACCTTCCCACCATTACAATTCCAGTATAAATGGTACCAACAACAAACAAAAATTGCAAGCCTGCTAGATACTTTGCTTCGGACAGTCTTACAACAAGCATTATTACATAAATGCTTGTTCTCTACCTTATGGATAGGTAGATTTATCAATCTATATATGTGTTTTCTTGTATAATGTAACAGTACTGCAGAAAAAAAATGTTTAAAGGGCTGAAGCAAAACAAAATTTTAATGGATTCAGCAAGACACCATCTTTTAAACCGAGTGTTACAGTTCTAGGTAATCCTGGACTTACGACCACAATTGAATCCAAAATTTCTGTTGCTAAGGCAGTTAAGTGAGTTGCATCTCATTTTATGACTTTTTTTGCCACAGTTGTTAAATGAATCATGCAGTTGTTAAGTGAATCTGGCTCCCCCATTATCTTTGTCAGAAGCCAACTAGGAAGTTACAAATCACCTGAGCCCAGGGCACTCCAACTGTCATAAATACATGCCAGTTGCCAAGTGCTCTAATTCTGATCACCTGAGCATGGGCAAATTGCAAGGGTCAGAAGTGTGAAAACCAAGTCACTTTTTCCACTGCCATTACAATTTCAGACAATCACTAAACAAATGGCTGTAAGCCAAGGGCTAGCTGTATAGTTTTGATAATATTTTGCATTTCATGCTTACATTTTACACATGTGCACGGGGCCTGCCAAAGTTTAAAAATTTTCCAGGCAATCCCAAGTTCTATACTAGTGTTTTTTCTTAAAATACATCTAGGATTACTTCAGATGCCTGTCCACATTAGCCTTCTTCTCTCTACGGATTTATCCTCATTCCATTCACTATGATTTGCAGTCTTTTTCCTTCCCTGCCCTTTGCAGCATTCTTCACCTTTAATCCCATAAATCAAGTGTGTGCTTCTGTATCATTGCAGCAGCTGGAAAATAGCTCCTTCTCATATGACCCATTTTTTTCTGTTTTGTATAATACAAAAGAAATGGCTAGTTGCCTTATATTCATTCATTTCACACATATGGGCTGTCAAATTGGAAAGACTAAAGTTGACTTACATTGAAAATTCAATGAAAACAGAATGCAAAAATAGAACATGAGACAATGTTATGGAAAAATACCTAACAAGCAATTTCAGCCATCCTAATCAATCATTAAAGTAAAACTATGAAATATTATGTCTCGAAATCAAGTTTTAATGCCTTTCTGAAACACAGCATGAATAAAGTCAAACAGTCGTACAAGGGAACAATATTCAAGGACCATACAAGATGGCATGGTTTAACTGAAGGGAAGTAAAATAGGCTACTCTCTTAGATATTGTATATCTTATAGAAATTCTGGGTGGTGGTCCCATAGATAACCAGATCCAAATCTATGTTAGGTTTTGTAGATGACCATCAGCATCTTGAATCCACTAACCAGTGTAGTTAATGAAACAGAGGTATCATATAGGTTTACTGAGATGCATCTATTACCATTCACACAGCAGCATTCTGGACCACCTGTAGCTTCCCTGTGGTCTTTGGTGCACTAGCTGCATTCTTTCCTAGATCAGAAGCTAATCACAGTGACTAATGCCCTAATCTCCGTAGGACATGACTATTGCAAGGTCTCTAAGCAAGGCTGCCCTTGAAGACTAACTACTTGAAGCTTTAGCTGGTTCAGAATGTGGTGGCATGGGCAATGATAAGCATGTCTCAGTATGCCCATGTGACATCTTTGCTCTGCAAGCTTCACTGGTTACCAGTTTGCTTTCAGGTGCTTCAAGGTGCTAGGTATGGCCTATAAAAGCCTTACATTGTATAGGGCCTATTTATTTAGGGACAGTCTATCACCTATGGTGTCTGACTGGCTGGAGGGAAGAGTGGGAGAACCCGGTGTGGAGTTAAAAGAAGAAACCAGCCTAAATCTCAAATGTAGCCCACAGGCGGACTAAATCCAATCCCCCTTTGAATGCCATTGACCCTGGTCTGACTACAAGCAGGTGTTGACCATTAGATGAGGACATCCCTGTGCGTAGGCATGAGTAGCAATACATCAGTTTAATTGAACCTTCATGTGTTCAATCTTTGGTGCCTGACATTAGGTGATATGAATCAGCAAGGTTGGTATATTTCAGATCTCTTCAATTAAAGAGAGTTATTCCTTGGGATTCTACTTTCTGAATGAAGCCCACCCACACCCAGTCCCAATGGATCCCATTCTGATACAATTCTGAAAGGTCTTTAAAAGCATTGGGCTAGGATGGATGGAGCCCCTTTTGAGTTTGATAGACAGACAGATAGAAATAAAGATAAAAGATAAAGATGTGTATTGTTGATGGATTTGCCTTATTCCTAATTTTGTTTTATTCTAATTTTTGTTGGTTTTATATTGCATTTTATTTTCTCTGTTATATTCTGAACTGCCTAGACTAGAGTCGTTCTAGAATCAGGTGGCAACTAAATTCAATATATTAAATTAAAGGCTATTCCATGTCAGCATATTATTGTAATCCAAGTGAGAGGAGACTAAGGCAAGAATGATCAGGACCAGGAAAAGGTGTAAAAATGTCTTGGCATATCTACCTCTTGCCCTTCCGGCAAAAGCTAGGAATCCTGGAGGACCCCCAGTTCCATCTGAGAAATGCAGTCCTACTGAGATATGGAGTCCACCAAGCAGAATATAGTTTTCAGGTTTCAGCAGATTTCCAAAGAGTCTTATATGTTTTATTTGCACTGAATTAGTATAACTGAGAAATACTGGGACAATTAGTTCTATGTTGGTAACTCTGTGGTAGAATATATGGAGTACAATATAAATGGCTACACCATGAAAGCCTCCTCCTCCAAGAAATACCTTTATTGTAGCAATGCTTATTACATAACGTTTGTGGTACAGAACTATAGAAAGAAATAATTTCACCACTTGCAAGCACAGAAAATGCATGGTAAACCATTCTGTATATTTCAGATTGCCTCTAAATCTTCAAATAAACCCTTACACGCTGCAGTAAATCATACCTTTGAACATACGATAAAAACAATATCACATCAAAGATATACATGCATCTCATCATATGGCAACCTTTTCCAGCCTGTCAAGATGTCTTGAAGTAACAGTCCCCACAACCCCCCAAATCCATCACATTTGAAAGCCACAAAACAGGGAAAGGTTCAGATCCTTTACCATAAAAATTGTAAACATACACATCTAGTAAATGATTCTTTCACCCAATTAAGCTTTCTCTCCCAAAAATTTCAGCAATGCAGAAAACCAAAACTCAAGCCTAATTAAAAACATAGCACAGGAATATTGGTGAACAAACAAGAAAGATCACAAAAAGTAGACAGATGGAATAATAATATAGTAATAAACAAGCTCAGCCCCAGAATCTGGGCGTGTGACTTTGGACCAGTCTCAGCCCAGGGTTTCTTCTTCTATGGGGAAAAGGAATAGAGTTCCCTCAGGGCATCCCCCGGTGGAAAGGTCGGGATGTAGTCTAAACGCATCAACGAATGCCCGCAGCCTCTATTAAATGCAACGATCTCCAAATAGGAGCCCACGGATCGGCAAGCCAGAAGAACTCCTGTTAGGGACCAAGTCTGGGAGAAAACTGCTGCTGGGACGGAGCAAAAGGGAGCGCGGGCGTGGAGAAGTCCGGGGAAGCCAGCTTCTAACCACAGGCTCTTACAACCCGCCCTCGGGGCGCAGCATCTTCGCAGCGTCCAGCCTAGCATTACGTAGAAATCCTTGTGTGTGTGTATATTTTGTGTGTGTGTGTGTGTGTGTCTGTCTCTGTGTGTGTGTGTGTGTAGCACCACGTAGCCCAGCTCGTCCGCCCAGGCCGATCCCCGCGCGTCCTGCCATTCCTACCCCAAGGAGCCTTCCCGCGCGCCCGGCCGGGCTGCAGCCTCCCGACCCCAGGCGCGGCGTCCACGAACCGGCCGGCTCCCGACGAAGGCGGCGGGCGGAGAAAGAAGAAGAGGCACCCCTCCGCCTCCCCCAGGGTAGGAGAAGCCCGCCAGCCCCACCGGCCCAACCCGGACGCGCATCGCCCGCTCCACCCGCGGGACACTCACACGGCCGGAAACGCCGTCAGGGCCGCGGCGGGACTCGTTCTGGAAAAGCTCCCTTCCCCGCCGCCTCTGCTTTACCTAATGGGGGATAGACGCTTCGCCTGCCAGCCAGCTTCGCCTGCCGCCCTCCGCCTCCGCTACTGCCTCGCCTCACCGGGGGCGGGACCAGCCTCCCTGGCCGGGTTAGAAGTCTGGCGAGGGGGGGGGGAGGAGGAGGAGGAGGAGGGAAAAGCGCCACTCGGGAGGAAAAGCCACTCGCTTTGGGAGGCCCGCCGGATCTCGCCAGCTTTGCCTTCCTTGCGGTGGTACGAAGCAGCTCAACCTCCCGAAGGTAAAAGCAAAGGGAGCCCTTCGCATGCAGTCTTGGACCTCGACGTAAACTCCGAGCTACCTTCTGAGAGCTCTGGGCGGGGAGTTGAAGCTCGCTGATTTGGGGAGACTTTCGTTTCGAGATGACGAGCTCAGAAGCCCCGAGTGGTTTAGCAAACAAAACTGATGGTCATTTTAGTCTGCGGAACTCGCAGGATACTTAATGGCCTGAAGATACTGCGCTGTTAATCAAGTGAATCTCTTCAGAAAGCAGATACGGTTGGCTTCATACGGTACACACACACACACACACACACACACACACTATGTAAATGTATACAAATACACATATGTGTACTTGTATATCTATACATGTGTGTGTGTGTATACTGTATGAAGCCAACCATATCTGCTTTCTGAGGAGATTCACTTGATTAACAGCGAAGGTATCTTCGGGCCATTAAGTATCCTGCGAGGTTCCTCAGCCCAAAATGACCATCCGTGTGTGTGTGTGTGTGTGTGTGTGTGTGTGTGTGTGTGTGTGTGTGTGTGTATAATACACATATGCATACATATATGTATGTATAAGTATATACACACTATAAGGATGTAGATGTGTGTATATATCTCTATCATCTATCACAGGGCTTTTCAACCTTTTCACCCATTGTACCACTTTTAAGATATGGCAACATCCGAGTTATCACCAGCAAGGTGTGAAAAACATGATGATCAAAAAAAAAAAACTGATAAAGTACAGGTAGTCCTCGACTTACAACAGTCGCTTAGTGACTATTCAAAGTTACAATGGCACTGAAAAAAATGCCCCTCAAGCCACAGCCAAGCAAGACGCCTGCCCACCTGGCAGCGCTCTTCTTCCTGTGTGAGATTTTCATTGTTGTGAGCATTTCTGTTGAGGATTGGCAGCGGGGGTGGGGTGTGTTTGGTTTTTATTCCCCCCCCCCCGTCTGCTGGGTGATTGCAGCAGGTTTTGGTCACTTCACATTACCCTGGGACACTGTGACCGTCATAAATATGAATCAGTTGCCAAGCATCTGAATGTAAATCACAAGACCCTGGAGATGCTGCAACATTCCAGCTGATTGGTGCTTCTTCTGGACTCAGCAGAAGTACCAGGATCAGTGCTGCTTTCCAGCTGATCAGCGCTTCTTCGGGGCTGTCAGGGCTCAGTGGAAGCGCCAGGATCAGCGCCAGGCTCCAGCTGGAGCTCGGCGCTGATCCTGGTGCTTCTGTTGAGCCCTGACAGCCCCGAAGAAGCGCCGATCAGCTGGAAAGCGGCACTGATCCTGGCGCTTCCGCTGAGCCCTGACAGCCCTACAGCTCCAGCCATCTCTAGCTCAGGCTCGTGCGCTGCTATCACCGGTTCAGCTCATTCCCCTCCCCCGCTACCACTTTTTTAGGATGGTTGCATATCACCTGCCAGGTGCCAATGTACCACAGGTGGTACCGTACCATTGGTTGAAAAGCCCTGATCTATCATGTATGTATCCATCCATCCATAAATCTATCCATAAAAAAAGCTATCTATCTATCTATCTATCTATCTATCTATCTATCTATCTATCTATCTATCTATCTATCTATCTACTTACCTACCTACTTACCTACCTACCTACCTACCTACCTACCTACCTACCTACCTACAGCTAGTCCTTGACTTAAAACCACAGTTGAGTCCAAAATTTATGTTGCTAAGTGAGACAGTTGTTAAGTGAGTTTGGACCCATTTTACAACATTTCTTGTCATAGTTTTTACGTGAGTCACTACAGTTAAGATAGTAATATGGTTGTAAAGTGAATCTGGCTTCCACATTGAGTGCTCGCCAGAAGGTCACAAAAGGGATCACATGACTCTAGGATACTGCAACCGTTATAAGTCAGTTGCCAAACGTCTGAATTTTGATCATGTGGCCATGGGGATGAATCAAAAGTCATAAGGGTGAAAAACGGTTATAAGTCATTTTTTTCAGTGCCTTAACTTTAAACGGCCATTAGGTGAACTGTTGTAAGTCAAGGACTACCTAAATATTTATGTGTATCTATACATATGCACACATATCATTAGATATACATATCACTCTATACACACACGTAAGCCATGATAGAAATAAATCAGAATGAATGCATATATCCCCATAAGTTAGGAATATATCATAAATAAATGAATGCACCTCTGTATCAGAGGAAGCTTTTGGTATGGCTTCAGATTGTAAGCAATTCAGCTGAGAAATAATTTAGAAACCACAAAATAATTGAGGTTAACACGTAATAAATGTGAGGCAGCACTCCGTTCTTCACCCTTGGATTTGTTTACTCAGCCATGACCTTGGGAAATTGGAAAGCAAAACTAAGAGAATTTTGTTTTTCGTATGCTTGTCTCCCACAAGCTCTGCCTGACCAGTTAGACACCACTCTGGTTTTCTTCGATTAGATAAATGCCAGTCTCAGGACTCTCAAAAAATGCACTTTCTCTGCAGCAGCCCTGCCCTTTGGAATGAGGTCCCCTAAGATCCAGATTGCCCCCCCCCCCGCAGCCCCCCTCTGCTATTGTTCAGAGCCTTCACCCAGACCTTTGACAAGGGACAGCCCCCCCCCCTTCATTGTATCTGCCATCTTTTTTCTTTTATTTATTGTGGCATACAGGTAATCTTCAGCTTACAACCAGTCACTTAACAACTGTTTGAACTTATTACGAATCCGCAAGAGCTACTTCCAGTTCCAAAGTTATGGTGTCTCCTCCCTCCCACCCACCCCGTAGTTACATGATTGCATTTTGGACACTCGCCAACCAGTCTGCATTTACGGCTGTTTGCAGCACCCATGGTTGTGTGACTGCAATCCACGACAATTTTTCCCAGAAATAAGTGTTTTGCTTTCAGTTCCTGAGAAAATATGCCCAGTAGGGGACATTGGTTTTCATGTCATGACTCACTTTACAACCATCACAATTTATGGACATAATTGCCAGGCTCAATTATGGTTGTAAGTTGAGGACTACCTATACAAATTTAATACATTATCATTATCATCATTATCATCATCGTAACCTTGAGCCAATTTTTATGTTATCCTATATAAAATACAGATTGTTTGAAAAGAAAAAAAAAGGCTCATAAGTGCTTGCTTTAAATCGTTATTAGCTTGAATCTCCTGTTGCTGAAATGAACATGACAAATATCAGGGAAAGGGACATAGATAATACTATAGTTCAATCATTTGTCATCAAGAGCCACTGAATTCAGGAGGAATTTGCTTTCAATTTGATAAAGCCTAAACACAATTTTCTATGATCTCATATACACCTACTTGAGATAAAATCCCACTGAAACTGAACCGGGAATTTAAATAAACACGGACTGCGGGAGAATCACCAAAAACAAGATAATAACAAATTAATCCCAAACTAAATCTTAGACAACAATCTTAGTTTCTTATATTTATTTATAATTGCAGTAGTTGGAAATTATTTCATCTCAGTTTAAACATCATAACGGTTTGTTTAATCACAACCAAAGGAAGGCTCAAGCACACAGCAGATCGTTACACTATTCTCTTACTTTTGGATGGGTCCGGTTCATTTCCTCACTGTTTGATCTTACAGCAACTAAGTTTAATGCTACATGGACTAATGAAAATGCTAAAACACTGATTGTACATATTTGTAGGAATTTAGATGACTCTTAGACTAGACTGGGTGATAATCATTAAGAATGTATATGCATATATGTGTGTTGTGTTTAAATTATATAATATTTGTAAAGTCAAAACTCTAAGTAAATAACTCCCTACAGAGAAAGCCTGCCTTGTATTACTCTTCATAGATACAGGGTTGAATTATTGGGACCATTAGTTGCTGAAGAAAATGAAAACTAGGTTTTTTACCAGGTATATAATAAGTAAATATTTCCCATTTTATTTTACACACACACACACACACACACACACACACACACACACTCCCCTGCCCCCCGGGAACCAATGTATAAGTATACTTCCTGATAACCTTGTATATCAAGATCAAAACTCAGTTGCAAATGGAACAAAAACAAAGATAAAAAACAAAATTTTGGTATATTATGTGGTTGAAATAGGCTGAATTTTCCACATGTATTAAGACAACAGCATTGAAGAAGGAAGGATTACTCTCTTGAAGTTCCATGATACGTAATGGGCATTACTTCTGAGTAAATATATTAATAAATGAGAGAAAGAAAATTAATTACAATACTTGCTATATTCAGGTAGAAATAATTTAAATGAAACAGCATATAGTTTTTCTTAAATAAATATACTATACAAATAGTCCTCGATTTACAACAGTTCATTTAGTGACTGTTCAAAGTTACAACAGCACTGAAAAAAATGACTAGACCATTTTTCAGACTTACCTTTGCCACATTCCGATGGTCATATGATCAAAATTCAGACACTTGGCAACTGGCTTATATTTATGACGGTTGCTGTGTCCCAGAGTCACGTAATCAACTTTTGCAATCTTCTGACAAACAAAGTCAATGGGGAAGCGATTCTTTTAGCAATCAGGTTACTAATTTTAAAAATGCAGTGATTCACTTAACAACTGTGGCAAGAAATGTCGTAAAATGGGGCAAAACTCACTTAACAAATGAGTCACTTAACAACAGAAATTTTGGGCTCAATTGTTGTCCTAAGCCGAGGACTATCTTTATGATCAAATCAGCTGACCTTTTATATAACATTTAAAAAATATTTTGAATTTATATATTTCTAAAAAATTATCTGGCACTGATGGCATCATTAGTCGACCAACATGAGCAGTTAGCAAGGCTTTAGACACATCAATTCTAGGAAATGGAAGAAAACGAAAAGATTCTGGAAGGCTTTTTTACTATTCCAGCTAGAAATACACATACTGTACATGTCATAACACCTGCCCTCTGAAATGATGTCCCTTGAAGACCTGGCTTTTTGGCTAGGATGGGTGCAGCTTCTTCTGAGGAGTGGAGGTGTGGGTTTTGTTCTGTCATTTTTGTTTTGTGGATTATCTTATATTGCTACCTTGTTTTAAATGTTTATAGTTCTCTTGTGAACTCCCTAGGGGCTGCTGCTATAAGAAGTGTCTTAAAATAGTCTGAGTGTTGTGTATCCTTCTCTGTACTTCTAATGTGGGGGTGTGCGTGTGCGTACATGCAGGTATGCTTCTTGGTTTGTTCCAGTTCTTATGTAGTGTCTGAATATTTGTAAAGAATGCAATTAGTAAAACATATCTCATGTTCTTTCTCCCAAGGTAGCCAAAACATACGATTAAAAAGAAACAATTTTCTTTTCCTATAACTTTATCCTGTTGTATCCTTAGATGGTTATAAGTGAGGAAAAGGCTTGTTGAAACTGAAAGAAGAAAGTGCAGAAGTTGGTTTGCTACTTAAATAATATTTTTTAAAAAACATAATGTCATCAGACAATACCAATTCAGTGTAAATAAGCTGAAGTGTGTGTCATGTATGTATTTCACTTTGAGAGCAGGCAACTAAATTTCGTTTTTGATGTGTGCCATTGTGCCCACAGTAAAAAAAATGATAATAAAGGTTATCTTATCTTATCTAACAGTCTTTTATCTACTTAGACTCAAACACTCACAGAGAAGGTGTTTGTGGCTGCAACATGGGACAAAGACTGACAGATCCAACAAAATATTAAAACGTAGTGATATTACATTGACCACAAAGGTAAAATGACAAATTTCCCAGCATCAACAAATAGCAGTGAAAGCTGGACCATTAAAAAGGATGGCAGAATTAATGTCTTTAAATTATGTTGAGAATGCCTCGGATCACAAAATAACAGTTTGAAGAGACCTTAGAGGTCTATCAAGCAGGAGACCCTATATAATTTTAGACAGATAAAATAAGGCAGGACAGCTCCCTGTAAGCACTACATATGAGGCTAAAACTTTTAATACTTTGGACACACAAGTGTACAGACAAACCTCATTAGCAACATCCTTGCTGTCTGGAAGAAGTCAACTAAGAAAAGGCCAACAAAAGTGAGCTCATACAACCCACAATAACGTTAAGTACCAGTTTACACTGAATCAAGAAAACAGTTATTAAACTGTCATAAAATCTTGGCGAAATAATGTGCTGGGAACACTGGTCTCCATCTACTTTAACACGTTATCAACCTGTGGAACAGCTTGCCTTCAAGGGTTGTGGGTGCTCCATCGCTGGAGGCTTTTAAGAAGAGATTGGACATGCGTTTGTCTGAAATGGCATAGATCTCCTGCGTGAGCAGAGGGTTGGACTAGAAGACCTCCAAGGTCCCTTCCAACTGTGATGATGATGATTATGTTAAGGCGTAACCAAGAAAGACCTTGTGATCTATCCCAAAACGTGAACCAAAGGAAGGAAAATTGCAACATCCAAAGCCTCGGATCGCTTTCCACAATTTTCACAATTATTGGGGGGAGGGGCAGAATTCTTTTATTTCAACGCATGATTTCCTCCCTTATCCCTCCGGTAGCCGCTTTAAGTTAGAAACCGGAAGTGAGGGCTGCGTCCGACGGTCACATATTTAGCTCTATGGTACTTAACGAGCACCTCAAACTGATGGCTCGAAAACTAGAGACTCCGCTAACAAAACACAGGGAGGCCCTCTCCGCGCTGGAGGCCCTTTACTTCCGGCTAGATCTCGCCAGTCGCGCGCAGCTCATTCGATTTTCAGCCTTCTCCCCCCTCCCCCATCTTTGCCCGCCCACAACAGCCCTTAAATGACAGATGTGGAAGAAGGCGAGGGCATTGTCATGGCAACTCCCTAGAAGCAGGCGGAAGAGCCAATCAGATGGACGATTTAACGGAGGAGAGGAGATGACGACACGAGGAGGGCCCACCGCGTAGTGATTTCGCGCGGGAGATTTAGTCGGCTTTGTGGTGCTTATCGTACAGATTGCTGCTAGTCGGTGAGTAGTTTCTTAAGTGGATTCCTCCTCTTGTTCAGGTGATGTCACACCAGTGGGATCCTTCACGCGTTTTATTCATTAGTTAGTTTGACTGAATTCTGGAGGGTTTTCCTTTATACAAGTGCGGCGCCAAAATCTTGCGGTGGTCCATTTCTGCTTCTGGGGGTCCCTGGTACTCCCTGAACTTTTGGTGGTTTCCTTGCAGGCGTTTCATTAGCCAACTAGACAACATTACACACTGAAGATGTTTGATAATGAAATGTCTGCAAGAAAACCTCCGAGCTCAGGGAGCACCAGGGACCCCACAGGCCAAGCCCTGAGCTCTGTCGGCTCTCTGCCTCTCTTCTCTCTTCGGATGTGTGGGGACCATAATTCCAGAGAGAAGACCTCGTTCCGGCAGATCCAAAGGGTGTTGACAACATGATTCCTCTTCCCATTTAAACGAGGCAAGGAGGACTCAAAACAATGCTAGACTAAAATGCATCTGCAGAATTTGTACAGTTAGTCCTCGACTTACAACAGTTCAAGTAGTGACTGTTCAATGTTACAACTGGAAAAAGTGACTTATAACCAACCTTCACATTTATGACCATTGTAGCATCCCCACGATCGTGGGTTTAAAATTGAGAGGCTTGGCAACTGGTTCATATTTATGACCGTTGCTATGTCCCAAAGTCATGTGATCACCTTTTGACAAGCAAGGTTCACTTAACAACCAGGTTACTAACTTAATTGCAATGATTCACTTAACAACTGTGACAAGAAACGTCATAAAATGGGGCAAAACTCACTTAACAAATGTCTCACTTAACAGTACTTTTGGGCTGAATTGTGCTCATAAATCGAGGATTACCTGTACTCTATTGGATGAGCTGAATTCATTCATTGTGGATAATTTACGGTTCAATATATTGTGTGGAAGCCCTTGTGATTGGATTAAGTGTGAAACTATAGACTGTTGATCCATGTCTTCGCATGTTTAGCAAATAGATAATATGGTAATACAGGTGACCTCATTAAATTAGCAAATCATATTTCTTTTAGCCATAAGTCTCTAGTCATTTAGGGTCAGATGTGGTTTACAGGCTTCATTCTTGTTGCTTCTTTTAAACTGAGTATTAAATTGCTACCAGTAACCAAAGAATAAAAGTTTTTTGCTGTAACAGTATACTGCAGAAGGAGCTTAGCCTCAATCCACTTTTATAAAAGTATTTGTGGAGAGGAGTTTAGCCTCCTCTTGTCTATATTTTCCCTTTGGGGGCAGCAAAGAGATGTTCATTTACTGTACAGTAAAGATGTCCGCAAATTGAGTTCAATTCCTGGTGACTGCCTCATGCTATTTCCTTGTCAGTGTCTTGATTTTTACAAAATGTAAAGTTTGAATTGCTTTTAAAAGTATGCAGCTGTGGTTCGGGAGAAAATCATAACATCAAAACATGTAACAAGCCTAGAAGCAATTTGATCCCAGAATAAAACTTGTATTGTTATATATGTAATGAATATTCTGAATCATGCTTATCTTTTTCTGTCTTGATTGTTCATTCCATATTTTATTAAAGTTTTTCAACATACTTTATAGGTTTATGTGGAAAAAATGCAGTTTTCTTCATATGTCAAACGGGGAGTTTTGAAATTGGGGGATAAACAAGAGTCATATCCTCTTAGTGTCCAGTTCTATCTGCAGCCCCCTACTGAAAATATTTCTCTGATGGAGTTCGAAAGTTTTGCAGTTGATAGATTAAAATGTGAGTATATAGAGTATATAACACAAAATAGTTGTTTCATTATGTGTAGCTTTTCAGAATGATCCAAGTTCATATTTTGGTGGAATTGTATATATATATCTTCACCTTTTCAGAGTTACCGAACTAATACATTTTGAATTCTGTTCAATATGATAGCATTCATAATATATGTGATTGGTATAATCTGGTTCTTAGTGCTAGAATATGTTGATTGCATGAAAATTAATATTTTCAGATACTGTGTGTTTTTAATCACTGCTCCACTGTCATATTTCAAGATTCTTGTCTGGTTATTGCAGTACTCAAAACAGTTGAGAACTTGGGTGTGAGTTATGTGAAAGGTGGTGACTCTTACCAAGAAAAGCTACAATCGGAACTTCGACACCTTAAATTTCCATATTATGTAAGTAGAAGTGAATAATATGTCCTTGAAGCTTGGCACTCAGGATAAAATAAAATACCATCTGAGGAGAGCCTAATTTAAATGGATCTTTCATGTAATGCAATTTTCACTTTTGAATTTGGCACTTCCTCCTATACTTCCAAATGATTATTGTGTACCTGGTTCCAATTGATGGCCCTTGTAATAAACCCTGCAGTTAGCCCTGTTATTGCCCTTATAAATGACTGTTTTTTTTAAATCTTTCCCTATAGCAAAGTGTTAAGGTCAGTAGAATACAAAATTGTAGAAAACAGAAGGTAGATTAGGATTATTCTTTCCTTTTCCTTCATCCATTACATCCTGCCCTCCTTGCCTGGTAGACTCCTGAACTACCCAAACTACTTTTCCAGTGAGCTCAGGTGATGACAAACAGGGAAATGTTTGTGTGTTGGATCTACAGTACGGTGTGGGTGTAATTGGCCAAGTTAGACAAAAGTATCTTGTAAACATTTTTTTTCCAAGTGCAATTAATAAAATACAACTTGAACTGTTTTGTACCTTGATTCTCTAAAGAATGCTTTGAGGTTGCAGGAGATTGAAAGTAGGAAAGTAGGAAAAGAAAGTAGGAAAGAGGAAAACTAGTTATCTGAGCTTGCCTTCTGTTTACATGGTGATGTTACCACTCACTAATATATAGTATGCTATGCTGTTTGTGATGCAGGTTTTGTTTTTCTGCTATATTTCTTTCTAACTAGGCTTTGATTGAAGATGATTATGATGCAAGAAGAAAAGACCATATTTCTCATTTTATACTGCGCCTTGCCTACTGCCAATCGTAAGTACTATTTGTCTAGTTCAGGGGTAGGCAACCTTGGCTCTTTTATGACTCAAGTCACAAAAGAGCCAAGGTTGCTTACCCCTGCCTTATGCTATATACAGCTTTATTATTAGCAGCCAGCATTTTGGCTGTAGATATGGTCTTCCTTAAATATAATATCTCTTAGGTTGATGCTATTATAATGCACGATTTCTGAAAAAAAATGGAAATCATTTATTGTTATGAGGGGAAAGTGCTTTTTCTTTGTCAAAAGATCAATAAAAGTCTATAAATATTTAGCTCTTCAGGAGATAATCCCACATGCTCTTTCAAGTACACATAGTCCTCGACTTATGACTACAATTGAGCCCAAAATTTGTATTGTTAAGTAAGTCAGTTAAGTGAGTTTTCTCCCATCTTATGACTTTTCTTACAGCATGTTACTAAGTGAATCACTGCAGTTTTTAAGTTAGTAACACGGTTGCTAAGTGACTTTGCTTGTCAGAAGGTCGCAGATGGTGATCACATGACCGCGGGACTATGCAACAATCATAAATCTGAGCCAGTTGCCAACTGTCCAAATTTTGGTCATGTTACAGTGGAGATGCTGCAACAGTGAAAAATGGTCATAAGTCGCTTTTCAGTGCTATTGTAACTTTGAATGGTCACTAAACAAATGGTTGTAAGTTGAGGACTATCTGTATATGCATGCACACTTCAATGAGCATCTTAAACAAATTTCACAGATAAATAAACAAAATTTCAGGAGATTTCTCTCTCTCTCTCTCTCTCTCTCTCTCTCTCTCTCTCTCTCTCTCTCTCTCTCTCTCTCTCTCTCTCTTGATAGAATCTGCATTTAAGCCTATATTGGGGAAAGCTATGGCTCAAAAATTATAGAGCTCAAATTGAGAAAAGAAGAAAGAAGTTATCAGAAGAATCCTGGCTTTTCCATCAGGCGTTTTGGCAACAATTTAAATAATCATTATGTTGCCTTTAGGATTTATTCGTAAGCTTCAGATGCTTACAATAAATGTTTAATTCTTCAAAATAAGCTTTTTGTATCATGTGATGTCTTAATGTTAAGGTGCTACACAACAAGTTGAAAGAAACAGGCATAATTTTACAATGTGTGTGTGATAGTATGGTGGTGAGAAAGCCAGAGCTGATTGTCTGCTAGAGATTTTAATAGTTCAACAGTGCCACCATGAGGCAAAACTTACATTGACACATTTTTTTTATTCAAAAATATTTGATATTGTAGTTTGATATCACAACTACTTGTTTTTAATTTTTTTGTCTACAAACAAAAGAGAACACTATTGCTGGCTATATATTTGGCATATTCCATATGTTAGTTTAAACAAAATGCTGCTTTACTAAAATAAACGTTCTATGGTATTTCACACATGTTTATTGAATGTAAAAATATTACAATTGATTTTAAAAATAATTTGTTTAATGTGATGTAACTGTATTAGTATTATATAAACTAACTACTTTAAAAAATCTTGAGTTATGAAGGTGGAGGAAAAATTAAATTATCTAAAAAACCAAAATGGAGACAGGAAAAAGAGGAAAAAATGAAAACCTCTAAATTAAGCATAGAAATCAATTTAATAAAGTGAAACACCTAAATACTTAAATTGTATCTATTTCTGTATAGATAGAAATACATTTATATAGTGATACATCAATTTTCCAGTTTATTTATATAGGCAGTATAAATCGAGCCATAGTATAATATATAAATGCTACTCTACATACATAAAGAATATACATAATATTATTTGCACACACAAATTAGAGATTACATAATTTTATTCAATTTCTCTATATTGTGATTTTATTTTAAACAAAAAATTGAATCTAGATTATATAGAAGCATATGGTCCAGTCTTTTCTATCTGAAAGCACAGAGTTCAAACAAAGGGTAGTCTTTATAGACTGCGATACTGTACAACTGAACTTCTATGAGTACATAATAACAAGGGTCAATTGTCAATTGATTTGAGGCATATACTTTAATTAATATTAATATTTCCTTCTCTAATTTTGATCATAAGACACATATCTAATATTCCATAAAGCCTGAAGACATTTTTTGGGGTAATATAGGATATTTCGATTCTGTAATTCAAATTTCTTGTATGTTGTCCAAATTTATTTTTGATTTTTTTAAAAATGGTAATAGCAGACTGCCATTTAATACCTAATGGTCTTTCAGAGAGTGCAAAGGCATCAGGGCCAAACAGTATAAATAAAACCTTTAACTCTTGTCAATTGCCATTCTGCTTTTCTAAATAAATTATGCTTTTGTACAATTTCTTGCATGGTTGAATAAAATAATTTTAAAATTATATGCTGTATTCAAACTTGCTATTGTCTGAAAGTAGCCTCGTAATTGAAGTGCGTAATTGTACGTTGCAATTCTTACTCCTTTCAGTGAAATTTACTTTAAAAACATCTTAATTATATTAAGTTGTTTAGTGGAAAGGCGATGATTTTTAATAATAATAGCCTCCTCAAAGTTTTAAACTGGAATTGGATTTATGAATGCTTAGAAACTTGGACATATAGTAGTGAAAAAACTTGATTGCAATACTTTTTATTTATTAATCTCTTTAAGTGCTAGGATTAATACAGGGACCAAATAATGTGGTATCCATGGAAGGAAGTGCTTTTTCCATGTGCAGTATGAACTGAAATTCTATTGTAGCTTCCTATAATACAGATATTTAGATTGCTGTAAAAAGGAGGCAGCAAGAATAGTTTCATTCTTATAAGCAAAATGCTACTCATAGGAACTCAATAATAATGATTTAGCAAGAATTTACAAATAACATTGAGGACTTATGAACTCTATTTTGTTCTAATTATCTGTAAAAAGAAAAAGTTAAATGTGAATAAACTTTTTTCCTATCTCACTGAAATTAAGTCTCTAGAGCAGGGGTGTGCCGGACACGTCACCAGGAAACTGCGCCCACCCCATTGCCGGCAATGGGGAAAAAGCTCCAATACGTTGCGCGACGTTACGTGACATCGCGAGTTTAACATGTCTGCTCTAGAGAAACTCTTATTTACTGGATATGTCTAAATCAACTGCTTTTCATTATGCGTTCATTGCTTTATTACAGGGAGGAGCTTAAGAGATGGTTTATCCAACAAGAAATGGATCTCTTCCGTTACAGATTTAATCAGCTATCTCATCCTTTAGTTGAAAGATTTCTTCAGTATGCTAACTTGGGGTATGATATTGTAAGTACTGTATATTTGAATAACTCAATAATTGGTTTTAGTTTGAAAACTCTTACAAAAAGTATATATGGGAGTGCAAAAATAATTGCTGGTGTTGGGCTCTTCTTCATTTTGATCTGCTAGTTTTTTACTTTAATCAATTATGAATTTGCTGCATCATACATGCTGTAGTAATTGTTAAACTGTACATTCCTTTCAGCCCTATAAAGGAACACAATGGAAAACCACTTCTGAAAAATACAGGTAGTCTTTGATTTACAATCGATCAAATTAATGATCAGCCCAAAAAGGGGACTTATAAACCAAATTTGAAGTTCTAATGGTTGGGTCCCCTCCTCAGTTACATGACCAAAATTTGGGTGCTCAGCAACTTTCCCACATTTAGTGCCATTTGCAGTGTTCTGTGGTCACAAGACTGCATTTTTCAATGCTTTTGCCCCAAACCAGTACTTTGAGCTTTCAGCAAAACCTCACCCATAGCGAAGCATTGGTTTGCTTAATGACCAGGGCATTTGCTTGGTGTTCGCTTTATGGCCACTGCATTTGCTTAATCATTGCAAAAAACTTAAAATCAGACAGGCAGGCCCCATTATGGACACACATCAAGATCTACCCCTATTCCCTAGAAAACTTCATGGTCTTGTTCATGTCGTTGCCAGACTAAATTGAAGGCATTCTCCCCCCCCCCCTCAAAAAAAGTGCCATATATCTTATATTGGTTTTGCATACATTACTTAAAACCCCAGTAGGAATGTGCAAGAAATACAAATATGTTTTGCTTCAAGCTTGAGACCCAAATAGCTCAAAATATTTCATTTCATTCATTCCAATTTAGCCACAATTTAATGGGCAAAACTCAAAACAGTCTGAACATTCCAATGATACAAAATAGATTGGCCAAAACCTTTTTCACCATGTTTTGCACCCAAGATTACAACACTAGTGGATGGAGCGGCAGAGTGACCTCTGTCTGCCAGCCAACCTGAAGAAAGATTGACAAAAGGAAGGATTTTAAAAAAAAAAACTTTTGAAGGCTTTGAAATATTCCAATAGGAAATAAATGATGTCAGGAAAAGATACGGTAATCTCATCAGCGCTTTTTCCATTAGTACTTCCTGATCTTAAGACTAAAATTTAACAGTTAAGTAAACAAATCTTACTCAAGAAGACCAGTGAGATTTCTTTAGTTGCTTTTTTTTTTAATTAAAGTTTGCCCCCAACCCAATTTTTTGCTTTGTGTATGCAGATTGCAGGCAGCAGATTGAAAGACATATTTTGATATTTTTTTACAGCCCAGCTGCCAAGAAAAAGCCAGTGCTTGACTTTTGCAGGAACAATTTATGGTACAAACTGAACAATATTGTCTTCATTTGCACCCTGCACCCAAATTTTATATAAAGCAAATATGCAATCATTTGTGTAGCTATCTCAAACCCCCCTCCCCCAAGCCGCCTCCCAATTCTTTTACACCTTGAAATTCCAACAATCCAGCATACTTTTTCACAAAATACGACATGAACAACATTGGCTAGTTTCTAGACTGTGTGTGACTGTACTCACACAAAACAGTATCACCAAACCTGCATGAAAGAACAATAAGAGTATTTAATTTACAGAGAGCAAGAGCAAATTGAAAGTTACGGTAAAGCAAATAGACTTAAATTATGAAATACAGGTAGTCCTTATGACCACAATTGAGCCCAAAATTTATGTTGCTAAGTGAGAAATTTGTTAACTGAGGTTTGTCCCATTTTACGACCTTTCCTGCCACAGTTGTTCAGTGAATCACTGTAGTTATTAAATTAGTAACAATGTGGTTAAGGGAATCTGGCTTCCCCATTGACCTTGTTTGTCAGAAGGTCACAAAAGGTGATCATATGACCTTGGGACACTGCGACTGTCATAAATAGGAACCCAGTTGTCAAGCATACAAATGTAAATCCCATGACCATGGGGATGCTGCAATGGTTGTTAAGTGTGGAAAAATGGTCATACATCATTTTTTCAGTTCCGTTGTAACTTCGAACTGTTGTAAGTCGAGGACTACCTGTATTGTGTGTGTGAAGGGAAGTAATGTTGGAAGTCAATAAGCATAATAATATAGGATGGAAGAAGTCATGCCTGCAAATAAATAGACTGCTTAGCAAGCAGTTCAGCACTCGGGACTTCAAAACAAATATGTAAGATATCTCTTTGGCCATTAATATATTTATGAATAAATGTATAAGGAATGCTTACCGTGACATCAGAGAGAAATTGGTTTTGTATGATTTACTCTCATATAAATATACCATGTTGTTGGCTGAGAACACAAACAACTTGCAGCAAATGTTAGATTAAGTTGCTCTGATGTTTCTGAAGCTTAGCTTGGCGGATAAAGTTTTCATAGCAGAATGTAACTAAATGTCAAAAGTTAATAAGATTTGTCTGGGAGCCTGAAGGTTTATGTTTTTTTTTCCTAAGAAGAGATCAAAACTGAGCTTGCCTTTGTTATATACTATTTTGGCTCTTTTTCAAGAAGAAAAAGCATCTTTACAGCTATCCCAATATATTTACAAAATTGAAATTTTAAAAGGTACATAGACTCACTGTAAAACCTTTACAAAATTTACCAGACCTTTTTAGAAGAAGAGCCATTCTTGGGAGCCACTCTATGTGAATAAATGTTTTCATTTAAAATGATGGAACTTTCCAAAGGACAACATGGAAAAGTGGTGTGTACACGTGTTTTTAACATGCAATATTAAAAAGAATTACTATATTTGTTGTTGAAAGTAGCTAAAAGATTTTTATGGCTACCCTAAGCAGATATTCAACAATTGCTTTTGCACTGTTTTTTTTAAAGGAGGAAAAATAATGTCTAATATTTTGAATATGAATATGAAGTTTATGTTTTTGTGAGAAAATGCTGGGTTCGGTCATTCTGATGTGTAAACTCAGCCATTGTGGTTTATAACAACGGTTTCTCTTTTAGCATTGTGGGTGAACCAGGTTTTTGCTAGACCTTTATGTTTCTTTTTTTAACATTGTGGTTAAATTGGGGTGGAGTCTTAGATCCTGTGGCCAAGCAATACGGTTGTGAAGTGAACTTTACCCCATTTGATGACCTTTATTGCCACGGTTGTTAAATGAATCACTGCACTTGTTAAATGAGTGGCATGATCGTTAAGTGAATCTGGCTTCCCCATCGACTTTGCCCGTCAGAAGGTCACAAAAGGTGACCACATGACCCCAGGACATTGCAACTGTCATAAATATGAACCAGTTGCCAGGCATCTGAATTTGGATCACTTGACCGTGGGGATGTTGCAACAGTTGTAAATATAAAAAATGGTTGTGTGTGTGTGTATATGTGTGTGTGTATGAGAGAGAGAGTGACACACAGAGACAGAGAGAGAGAATAAGTTAAATTATCCTGTATTTAATTAGAGGAAAGAAACAAGTTCTTTTTAAAAGATAACTTAAATGGAACAATTTTTAAAGATACCCGTCCCATGTTTGCAGCAAATTAAAGGATAAGGTGCGATATAAGGAAAAATGAAAGTGAATTGTATAATATTGCTATTAATCTTTACTGAACTGTATTTGGTCTTTTTCTTCAAACTGGCTCTCCTTTAAACTGGTACTGGTATCTTAGTTTTTCAGATTTGTTCATGAATTTTTCAGTACATACACACATATAGCGTTCAGTACGCATTCAGATGCTCCTTCAGAGTATCTTAGTTGTACTGAAGGAAGAAGACAATGTCCTGGATAGTCAGTTGGAGGAGCTAATGCTCTGCATTTGTGTTACTGACATACTAGATAAGGAAAGAGGAAGAATAAACAGGATTGGGGGGGGAGGGAGATGCTGAAGTGAGTGAAATTTGATTTTTCTCCAGGTAGCTGCTCTTTGATTTTGTTGCTGTCAGTTTTTAAAAGAATCTTTCTGGAGAGTTTGGTTAGGCAATGTAAATGGCATTTCTCCAGTTTATCAATGAATCTCTCTGGCCTCTTTCACTTAATTTTATATCTATTTTAATTGACAAATAGTAGAGCAGTGTACATAAATGTTGGTAATACAGTTTCTCAGTATGTTGATTGTTTCGAATGTTCTTTGCAAGTCCCAGCCTGATAAGGGGTTTTTGACCATAATTAACTTAAGATAATATAATATAAGATAAGATAAGATAAGATAAGATAACCTTTATTGTTATTTTTATACTGTGGGCACAATGGCACACATCAAAAATGAAATTTAGTTGCCCGCTCACAAAATGAAACACATACATGACACACACCTAAACATTCTATGAACAACATATGTATAGACCCACATCCCTACATATACGTAGCAAATAAATATTAAATATTGTCCATCTTGAATATATAACGGAAGGAGGAAACTTGAGAGTTTGCAAGGTTAATGCTGTATGGAATGAAACTGCCCAACCGAAAATGTTTTAGTCAGTTCAAGACTCTGAAGAGCACTTTCTTTGTTGAAGAAAAAACTTTTCCATGAGGGTCCAATTCTTTTGATTTCCTTTATTATTTCAGTTTTGTTTCTGGTGGTATCTGACTGGCTTGTTTCTGGTTTATTTAAAAATAAACAAATAATAAAAGCCATAGCTTAATGCACGGGTGTCAAACTCGCCGCGTCACGTGACGTGTCGCGACGTATTGCGACTTTTTTTGCATTGCTGGAGCTGGAGTGGGCGTGGTCTCTGTATGATGCAACTGGCCCATGGGCCGGCAGTTTGACACCCCTGGCTTAATGTGTTATATTAATGCACCTGTTATCACTGAACAATCACACTTCCTCCTTATATATTTCATTAGAGCAGGTTTTCAATGTCAGAGAAATACTCAACTGTATTTAAGCATTCTTGGATTGGGAGGCTCTACTCTTAGTCACTCAAATCCCGTCACTTCCAGAATGGATTACTGTAACATGCTGTACATGGGGCTGTCCTGAAGAGCACCTGGAAGCTGCAGCTGCTACAAAATGCAATCATGCAGACTGTTATGTTGTGCGCTTCTTGATCGGTGCATATGATACCGCTGCTCCACGAGTTGCATTGATTGCCAGTTTGCATCTAGATTTAATTCAAGATGCTGGCAATGACCCACAAAGCCCTACATAGCATGAAGCCAAGTTGAAGGATTTTCTTTCCCTGGTTACATCTACTTGTCTCATCACAACTGGCAGGAGACGTGTTTTATGGGTTCTCACCAAGGAATGTCCACCTGATAGGACCCAGAAGAAGAACATTTTCTGCACCCAACAACCATTCTAAGATTAAACCGACCTTGACCTACTAGCTCTTTGGAAGGCTCTTAAGACATGGTTTTGTCATTGGGCCTGGGGATCCAAAGGTGGTTTGGAGCTGTTAGTTGGTTCTGTTATTAGTTATTGTATGGATGATACTTTCTTGCAAATTAAATTTTAATTATTTTCAATGGTTTTCATTTTAGTTGTTTACTTGGGACTATTTATTGTTTACAGTTTTTAAGGATATGTGTGTGAGATGAGTGGCTAAATAAATAAATAGTGTGTGGTATTTCAGAAATTAACTTCTGAATCTTCTTAAACACTATTATCTCTGGGTCTAATGTGATTCTAAGCAAGGGTTATTAGATTAATTATAGATCATTGTATTTTTTATTTCTCATCAGGGACGTGTAGTTGCCTGAGGGCCTCACCGTTATGGATGCATCTCATTTTGGCCCAGCTTCTCAACAATTAAGTCTATAAGGACTTGAATTGTGCACTCTAATCTGCTACAATCATACAGTACATAGGCAATTTGGTGTCTAGTCTTTTTTGGGCGGTCTTCCATTTAACTAAACTTACCAAATGTAATCACTGCCCGTCTCCTGTCCTTTTGGAACATTTCCTCCATGAATGTTGTTTAGTCTGCTGTCGATTTTGAATGAGGGGAAGACAGATGCCAATTAAAAGCAAGAGCAGTGCTGAAAAATAATGGTATCAGCTGTCCATTAACTAAGCTCATCAGGGGTAATCACTGTACGTCAAGCCTCAGAACTGGCACAGTGAATAGAGACTAGAAAAATATTCTAATTGTGGGTAGCTTAAGCAATATTGGAAGTTCTGGATTTTGAATGCCTCCAACAGATTTTTTAAAATGCTACATTAATGTTTTTGTGACTTCCTTAAATCAGTTGATTTTGTCTGATAGAAAGCCTCTTTGAATTTTGGGAGCATTTTTTTTAGATCTATAAAGGATTTTGCTTTAAAGTTGCAGGCCTACAGAAATTGAAATTTGGTTAGATGGTGAATTACGAGCTTCATTTCAAGATACCATAAAACGTTTATAATTAAGTCTAAATTTTGTAGGAAGATAGGAAGGAAGGGAGAGGAAAAGGAAGGAAGGAAGGAGAGAGAAAGGGATAGTAGGAGGGATGAAGAAAGAAAGTTGGAGGGAAGGAAGGAAGGTTTCTGATGCTGCTGTCAACCTACACAGGGAAATTCAATAGGCATGGTGGCAGGAATTATTCTCTCTCCCATTGCTTTTTTACCTACCAGTCGTCATTTAGTTTCTCTGTTCAGATAAAGAAATATCTCTGAAATGATGACCTAGTCTAAAGATCCAAGGTAGGCAGCCCAGTAAACGCTTGTTTATGTCCAGTTGTTTAAGCCTATGAAATAAAACCATATTCCCCTGTCTTCCTAAAAATGAAGGAACTATCTGGATCTTTGTAGGCAAGTTATTCCAAGATGATGGACAATCACCTGACTCTGGGCTTTCATCTGCTCATTTTATGATGGAAGGACCAAAGGCATCCCTTTGGACACTGAACAGAGAAGAAATAAATAAATAAATTTGCCCAGTCACAGAATCATAGTTTTGGAAAGACCAGATGTAAGAAGACAGGCAGCAGAAGGCACGTGGCTTTATTTTCTATATAAATCTTGTTTAATAACCAAGTAATTTAGATAGACTATCTATTGCTTCCAGGGAATGTGCCACTGGCTTGCTTTTATTAAAGCACAGTTCTTGTTTTTCCGTTAGATGTTATTTTTCAAGCATATCTGCTGTTCCAACTATTGGTACCTATACCACCATGCTGCCGGCGTGTCCCTATATTTCTTTCTCATTCCTACAAAAAGAAGACAGAAGAAGCAGTTACCTTGCCAGTAACCTCAAATGCTTGAAGCCAAGGTCTTGGCCTTTATTTAGCTTTTCACACTTAAATTTGCATGCTGTGCCCCAGAGATGCACTAATGAGGGAAACTGGTAGGTTTCTACAAGTCAGGCCTTCAATGGAAAGTATGTCCTGCAATCCGTGAAAGGTGGAATAAGAAGACATGGCTGGGAATTGCTAATTACAGCTATAAACAGCATCAGTAAGCAAGCAAATTGTTGGCAATGTCACGGAAGACCAGGCAGGTGCTAGAAATGTCAGTGTCGGACCTTGATTAATCAAAGCAAAGATGGGTAAGAAACATCAGTGGGATGTGAGGAGGAAGAGATGCTCCAAGGTTGAGGACCTGCAGCTGAGAAAAACAGGAAAAAGGAATGGATAGTATGGCAGGAAAGAGGGAACCATGGATGGGAAAACCAGAGATAGTGGCAGGCCAGGGTTTTCTTGTGGCTGATGAAAATTGCAAGTTGGCCTGATGGGATGGAAGGGAAAGAAAAAAAAAATGAAAACAATTAATAGAGAAGCTAGAGAAGAAAGAAAAATCGTTGAAAAGAATACCTTCCCTTTTCCACCTGTCAAAGCATAGTGCCAGCACAGTTGCTTTGTTCCTAATTCTGCGTTGCTGGTATTCCAACATGTAGCAGTGGGTCTTTTCTACACATTTTGCATGTAATACTTGTGCTTAAGTTTTTTTTTTTTAATTATCTTAGTTCTACAATGTTCAGAGATAGCTATGTTGGCCATGGAGAGGTTTAATGAAGTGGGCTCTGAGAATATTGTCTTTGACTGGGCTTGTTATGGGCATATGGTGTAGTTTCAACAGTTTTGGTAAAAGCAAAATGTGTTTGAAGCCTAACTGGACAGCTGCCTCTTCTTATGCCATAAACATAATGGAAGCAACTTAGGGTGAAAAACACCATGCTCATTAAGAGTTTCAATTTCTTAATTTTCTCGGTTTGATGAGAAACAGATGCTGATTTTCAAGAGATATCTAAATAGATTTTCCCCAGAGTGCTTTTATAGTTGGAGTTGTAAATTGTAAAAATAGTTCAGAATGAACCAAAACCTAACTATGCACATTCTGTCTTAAATGCAAAGACTTAGGATTTTACAGATATAAATTTTAAAAAAAAAATTTTTTTAAATAATTTGAATAAGCTACTTGATAGAATGGGATTCATAATGTAAGATTCATCTGGCACAAATACATGGTATGTTGACCTTCAGGGAAGAAATGGCAGATGGATAATGGTTCAGTGCAAAGTGGAGCTGACAAGCATGACAAAATAAAGAGCCGGTGAATAGTCCTGCTGGTTGATAATTTCTTTCTGGACAAAGAAAGGACTTGAGATTATCCACAAGTGCTCCAGACAGTTTCTCCTTGTGAGGAGATTGCAAGACAGTAGACTCTCATGGGTTTGAGATGAGAGAATAGCCATCTCCCTCAACCTGCAGTTGTATCTTTGAAAGGACACTAACTTTGCATATTTCCTTTTCTGGTCACTTTCAGAAATTGGTTGTTATTTATATCTTTATATCTTTATTAAAAAATTATATGGCCATCCAGCTTATATACAGGTCACACCATACAGCGCCCCCTCCCCCAGGGTAGCAACAACACAATTAAATCAGCCACTTGATCAGTTCTATTTCCATTTGTGGTCCCCAGGTCCATTGACAAAACTACATCTTCGGGGTCTTTTAGGAAAGGTAGTGGCCAATTGTGCCTTTGGTGAAATGATATTCCATAGAGAAGAGGCCACCACCAGGAAGGTCTTTTTTGTAGTCCCATAATAGATTAAACCTAATAAATGTCAACTGCTTTTTAGCTATTACAGTAGGAATAGCTATTGGATCAACATGTTTGACAGCACTAGGTGAATCTCCTTCAATCCTTAGTGAAAGAAGCTTTAAATACACGTTTAAGGACTAAAAACAACAACAAAACAAATTCACAGTATACTCAGAGGAATAATAAAGCTGGAAGGATTGACCTGTATGAAGCGTTTAAGTATAAATGCAACAATTTCTGCAGACCTCTGTTTATGATGTTCAGCAAGATGCAGTTGGTTCAGAATGAAGCTGAAAACATTGGTGCAGAAGTCTGTAGTACCTTCAGCTTATTTGTATATTATGCCAAATATCTATTGTTGTTCTAAAAGTATAGCCTTTGAATGAAATGCTCGGTGAACTGCTGTCTGAATAAAACAAATTGTTTTGTTTATTTTATGTTCACAATGCTAACATACAGAATCCTGGAAAATCAGACTAATACAAAGAATAAAATAGCTTTAATAATGCAGAGCTTGTTTTAATTTTGCTGTGGAAAGGCACAAATCCTCTTTTCTCTTGCAGTTCAATATCTTGTACATGTTTTGAGCTATGTGCTGTAGTATTAGTGGATTGGAAGGTAGCAGTCATATATTAATCACTTTGGAACTCAAAAATTTGCTTCACTGTAACAAAACTGGAGAATATGAGAACTTCATTGCTGAATGCATGGCTAGTATGTGCATATGTGAATGCCAGTTGTTAGAATTGACATTCTGTTTTCTAATCTGATACCACTTGGGATTTTCTAAATCATTGCCTTTAACCTTTCATCAGATTTCCTGGGTGAGCTGCAGCAATGACAGCCATCTCTTCAGTAATTGAGCAATTCAGAGATTAGACATTTTAAATGTTCAAAAAGGTTTATGAAAACATTGTGTTCTCACTTTATAAACTTCTGCCTTTGGGTGTGGTTTACACTATTACAGAACGTACTTCTACACATGTTCTTATGATTATGTACAACCTGTTGGGATGAATTTTATGGTTCGGCTCTTCATTCTGAAGCTTTACACCATTTATTATACCTCATCCTGATTTTTGCTGAAGTTGTTATGACTTGAATATTTTATGACTTTAAAATTCTCTACTGTCAAAGAAATAATGACTGCAACATTTCTATGTATGAAAAAGTCTGTACATAACCCTGGTTTCAGGGTAGTCAGTACTTAGACTGAAATATGATTATTTTAGATGTTTTGGTCCATATATAGAGTGACATTGGGTTATTTGTTCTGAATATGACCAAAATGTTTTGAGCAGAAATGCCATGTTGGGAGCTTCTTCCTTACTGTTGAGACCATTGTAAGAAGAAATGGTTGTGCAGGCCAGTGGCAGCAGTGGTTGATGGGAAGGAGGGAAAGAAGCGAGAATGCTGTGAAGATGGGGTGACACCCGGGTCATGGGAAGGTGGAAGGGATACAGAGAGTGACACATTTCATTGTTCTGCTTGATCCAAATGATCATTCTGGGGTGCCTGCAGATTTTGTTTTGGCCAAATTGTGGTCAGAGTGAAGATTCAGCAGAATTGCTGGGCTACAATGACTTTTTTTTTGTTTTGAAACTGTATTTTACCTGTCAGGCGCACCCATAATTGCATTCCAATAAAGTGGTAAGCCATACTTTCCACATGACAAGCCCAGGCTACAGTGAGCTTTGGAGCTGTGATCCACATGAGCTATTGGATGTTGAAATGATCCTGGTCCATAAAATAGGATTTTGTTAGTTTATTTGGTCTAAATAATTACCATTCATTGTTCAGGATGACAAGATGATGCTCTGCTAAGTAAAACTAAGCAAAAGCCTCCACAATATGGGAACAGAGTGAAAGTATGTGTACATGAAGCTTGCTGCTACTCAGTTATATTAGACAATGTGCTACTTTTTATCATTTTCATGCATGTCTTCCTTTTTAACCCTTAATATCTTTTTTAATCATATAATTTTCACACTTCTGTAGAGTTAATCTATTTATTCAGGTACAGTTGCCTTAAAAGAACTGTCAATGAATATTAAAAATATGACAATTATTTTAGCTTCCAGAAACTGAAAAGCTGAAGAAGGCAGACAAACTAATCAGTGCAACACCTGGAATTGGTATCAATGAACTGAAAAATAATGTCTTCTATAAGGTAAGCGAGCAGATGGCATCTGTGATGATAAGTTACAATTCTCTATCGTTCTCTTTTTTCTATTCAAAACAGCAATGTTGTTTTTTCATATGCTGATTCTTTCTTTTTGCGTAAAATATGGGCCTCCAAGGATATGGGTGGTTGATTTACAGGTAGTCCTCAAGTTATAACAGCAAATGGGATTGGAATTTCCATTGCTAAACAATGTTGTTGAAAAGCTCAGCATCATGTGATCACATTGCTTAGTGATAGTAATCCCTGCAGTCTTTGTTGCCATCATTAACCAAATTTCGCCAGTCATTAGCCAAGAACCCACCCCACTCCAAGCCATTCCCAGCTTAGTCACTCCCAGTTCTGAACCTCGGTCCTTCCAAGGAAAGTAACTGCCTCCCCTTCAACTCCTCCCAACTGCCTCTTCCCCCTACCTACGCCCTTTTGGCCAACCTGCACCCTGCCTTATAGGGCAGCAAGAGTCCCAGAACCACGTAGCTTGGTGGTTGGTTGCAAAGCTGCGGTGCAGGGGCTTCTTGGCATGCCACAGCTCTAAGGCTGTAAGGAACCCCTCAGCCTCTATACAGCATGAAGCCGCAGCCACCGTGGAAAGCTGCAGCCACCCTGACCCAGCAGCGCAGCACGAAACTGTAACTGCCCTGTGAAGCCGCAGCTGCATCAGCCTGCATCAGCCCAGCAATGGGAGCAAGAAAATGGTAAAAGTCAGCTGGGATGGCAGAGCACAAGGTGGCTGGGCCTGCGGAGTACAGGAGGTCAGAAGAGCACAGGTAGTGGGAGATAGGCAGGTATGGAGAGTTGAAGCACCGCTGCAGTCATAAGGGCAGGCGGGCAGCCAAGCAACCAGATTTTGGTCATGTGACTGGTGGCTGTAATGGCTGTAACTTCAGGAACCGTTTGTTCAGTGTTGCTGTAACTTTCAATGGTTGCTGAATGAATTGTCAGGTGCAAAGGATCAGGACCACACCTTCAGTTTCAGTTCAGAAGATTTATTATTCAAGCCCACACATAAGAATCTAGTGAACTAATGGTCAGCGTTAAATGGTCAGTGCTAGATAAGGGTCAACTGAATTCAAGAGAGGCTGGATGTGGATTCTTTGTGGCAACGTAACAGTTCCATAGGGATGACACAATTAACTCCACCCTCCAGCTCTACCTGCTCTCCTATATAAGTGGTCAAAACTCAAGGACTACTTGTACTGATCTATATCCTAATACTACAGTAGTTTATCAATATCTGTGCTAAAACTTTATGAATATTTTTCCAGGGTGAAAGTACAATGTCAGGCTACTGAGATGTAATTTACATTTAGGAAAGAGTTGCATTTTGTCTGAAGAAGCATTTGCTGAAATTTGAACTTACAAGTACTACTTCAGATCGGCTTCACAGAACTAATTAACACATTCAACAAGGTCTTGTGTCCTACTTCAGGAAGCAGACTTGATTTCTCTGAGTTCTAGAAATAATTTAGAAATAATTTTAATATCTGAAAATAACAGAAACCCTTCTTTGGTTATACTTTGACTCCTATGTATAGATGTATTAGTAATGTGCTCTCTTGTGATATGACCCCACCCTCCTAAACATTGTGTGTGATATCCCAACCAGATTCATGTGGCCATCTTCATTGGTCTCTATTTGTCTCCGGAGAGACTGTCAGAAGTAATGTGTATTAAAACAATGTGGGTCATTTTGATGCACTTGCATGTTAATCAACATATTTGGTTTTAAATATGTATCTTTTGTGAAATGAAAATATCTGATCAGCAATTTGCAAGCATGTCAATTTACATAGAAGTTCATGAAGTTGTATAATACATACCTTGTGACATCTAGATCAGGCATGTCAAACTGCCGGCCCATGGGCCGGATGCGTCACGTCGAAATCACGCCCACCCCATTGTTGGCAATGGGGAAAAAGTCCCGATACGTCGCACAATGTCACGTGACATCGCGAGTTTGAAAAGCCTGATCTAGATATTCTTAATTTGGTTCTTCCTAATCCAGGTCATATCAGGACTGTGTGCCTAGAATTTCCAGCCAGCATGGCTGATAAAATTAGTTTCAACATAATCCGATGAAAACTAGATTGTAATTCCACATCACATGGCTTGAAATCAAACATTTATTTTCTGGGGTTTTAAAATTAATTTATTTTAATTCTCCAGATGTTTTGGATTGTAGGATCCATCACTCATACCTCAAAAAGTCAAATGAGGTATTGGCTGGCTGGCACTAGGTTATTATCCAACTCTAAGCTGGATAAAAGTGATTTATTGTAGTTTTGAATAGTGCTTTTTGTATAATTAATTGAAATAAAATTGTAGTCTACTCTTTTTATAGTTCATACTTTTTTTTTTAAACAGGTCTCTTTCTGTGATGCTGTGGATTTAGTTCGTATAAGAAAAGTTTACTTGCTTGGTGGATATGCCTATGTTCCTCAGCAGGATTTTGTTACCATTGTCCTGAACAATTACAGAACCAAACTATCAAAAGCTCTGGCCGTATGTATTTTTTTTCTTCCTAGTTTGCTGGGTTCTCTGTGGCCCCTTACTTGTTTTCTGTTCACAAATATGAGCTTTGTATCCAGTCAGGAAAAGGCTGATTTCAGTTGGGTAGATTTAGATTGCAGCATTGACGTATTTTAAGCTTAGAAATTATAGTTACGTGAAAAAGTTTTACTCTATTGTGGGATCCTTAATGCTCTCTGAACTGGATTATTTTCTTGCAGGTGTTTTATTATTCAACTAGGTACCATCATCAATGCTAGAAGTGGGTGGGGTTTGCTTTCTGTTAATAGCTTGCCCTGTCCACATTGGTGGGAGTGTTCTTGGTAGTTCTTTGATTAGGCTGTTGTGTTTGGTTGTTTGTCTGTTGTTAATCCTGGTAATAATCTATGGTTATCTGGGTATTGATTGCTGGCAAGGAATAATTTTGGTCTTTTTGTTTTCTTTTTAGCTTTTTGATTGTCTCTTTTGAATGATATGCAGGTGTTGCTTATCTCTGTGTGCTTGTTGATGTCTGATTTGTCTGAGTGCCAGGCTTCCAGGAATCCTTTAGCATTTTTGGACTTAGCTTGGTCTAGGATGCTCACAGTTTCCTAGTTGAAACTGAGGTTACGTCTGTCTCTGTGTTGTGCAAGTCAGAAGTACAGGTAGTCCTCAATTTATAACAGTTCATTCAGTGACCATTTGAGTTACAATGGCCTTGAGAAGAAGGGACTTATGACTTAACAACCATTGCAGCATCCCCATGGTCATGTGATCAAAATTCAGACACTTGGCAACTGGTTCATATTTATGATGGTTACAATGTCCCAGGATCATGCGATCACCTTTTGTGAGCTTCTGAGAAGCAAAGTCAATGAGGAAGTCAAAGTCACTTAATAACTGTGCTACTAGCAACTGCAGTGATTCACTTAACGACTGTGGCAAGACCAGTCGTAAAATGGGACAAACTAACTTAACAAATGCCTCACTTAGCAGCAGAAATTTTGGGCTCAGTTGTGGTCGTAAGTTGAGGACTACTTGTACTGAGCATAACTTCTGACAGTTAGCTAGTGTTCTTTCCTATTGGTTCTACTGTATGTATGAACCATTCTGTATATAAAGCAACTGGTGCAGGGTGATCTGTGCCCAATTGATATTTTCAGCAGGGGTCCATGTACAGAACAAAATGGCATTGTTTTCATCCAAGTAGGAGTGAGGGGGTGGGGAAGAAAGAGAGCAGAGAAAAAGCCACTGGTAGTGGAGTGGAGAATGGGAAAGGAAGGTACTGGGAAGATGGAGGTGGGGACAGGTTGATGGGATAGATAGATTGAACTGGAAGCTGTTGAGGAAAGAAAAGGCAACAACACTGGTTTTGCTTTACTCCCTCTCCAGATTTTATTTCATCCAAATCCTGGAACATTCAAAGCATTCTAAGGTCTCACTTGTTGCAAACCATGAAAGAGCCCCCAGCAGCAAAAACACTGATTTAGGAGAACTTCTGGAACAGAATGGTTTGTTCCAAGTTGAAGACAAAACATTTTTCCCATTTTTGTGCACGCTTGTAATAAACTCTTCTTATTCTACTACACCATTTCCATTTTACTGTACACTCTATAATTAGAACTTTTCTATTAATGGCAGCCTTAATATTCACAGTCATTTTTTATGATGACTTCATGCCAACCAGTTCATTTTTGTTACAGTCAGCTGTAACAAAACTTTGAAATGAAGGCATAGAAACAGTAGTGGTATCTTGAACCTGAAGTATTATTATTAAGCACCTTATTATTCTTGCTGATAGACTAAATCTTTGTCATTGGGAAGTGATCTATCCCTCCTAAACTCTTAATTAACATCTTTATACTGTAATAAGCTGTAGATGGCCAGAATTGTGGAATGTGGGAGCAATTTTGTTAAATTTGTATTATTAATGAGATGAAGAATGATGTAACTAGGCAAACATTGTGCACAATCCTACAATCACCCTGTCAGTTAAATGCCAGGCAGTATCAGAGTTTCGTACACATCTTTTCTCAGTCATGGGTTTTATAGCATACACTCAGGAGATTCCCTACTACTTCATTTTCTGGATGGGACAAAATTGTGTTCTTTTAAAACTAGAGGCAGAAGGAGGTATGGAGCAAGCGGTTTTTGTGTCTGAGTTAAGAAAATAAGTGGATAGTATCTTCAGCCCAATTGCTCTGATGAGTGGCTGAGATTTCCGTATACCAGGGGATGTCAAACTGCCGGCCCATGGGCTGGATACATCCGGAAGCCGCGCCCACCCCATTGCCGGCAATGGAAAAACCGTCCTGATACGTTACGCGACATCACGTGACTCGCGAGTTTGACATGTTTGCCGTATACCATGAAGCCAAAAAACCAGAGAACTTTGTTATAGTACAGCATTGAAGTAACTTCTAAGGAACAAAGAATTGCTCTAATTCAGGGGTATTCAAACTTGATCCTTTTATGACTTGTGGACATCAATTCCCAGAATTCTTCAGCCAGCGTGCCTGGCTGAGGAATTCTGGGAGCTGAAGTCCACAAGTCATAAAAGGGCCAAGTTTGAAGATCCCTGCTCTAGTTATAGATTGTGTTGTTTTAATTTATTTGGTCTTTATGCTTTGGAAGCCTTACTCTCTCTTATCTTTTTTCTCTGTAGAAGTAGGGCATTCTGTGTAATTTTAGATTGAGTTCAAGATTTACTTTTCTGCCTTTTAATTTCTTGGGAGCTGATATTTAAGATGAAAGCCATCGTTCTCCCATGATCATTAATTATAGTGGACAAGCAGTATCTTGTGGTCTATTGGAACTTCGTATAGACTTTTTAAATTGGGTTTCATATATTTTTTCAATTCCTTTCTTTAAAAGAAATAGTTTGATTTTTACCTCTTGCCAGATTTATTTGTCCCATACTAGGATAGAAATTCCTGGAACCTCTAATCACATATTAGGCTACAAGTCCAGGAGATTTTCTAGAAGGTAGGTGGTAAGGCAGAAAATTACCAAGATGCTACACTAGGATAGGAAATAGATCCAGGATGACGTCTGGGAGAGGAATTACCATTCCATTGGTGGGGATTATTATTATTTTATCTTGTTTTTATTTGTTAGTTCAAAGCAGCTCCCTATTTTCCACACAGCAACCAGCCTAGGAAGTGGGTCGGATGGTGAGAGAGTAAGTGGTCCAAAGTCACACAAAACCAGCTTTCTTTCCTAAAGGAGGACTAAAACTCATTGTGTTCTGATTTCTAGACCCAGCACCTTAACCACTACACCCAACTGGCTCTGTATCAAAAGGTTTTATGATTTTAATTAACAGATCTTCTAAGCCAGGGGTATCAAACTGCCGGCCCGTGGGTCGGACGCGTCATGCGGAAGCTGCGCCCACCCCATTGCCGGCAATGGCAAAACTGTCTCGATACATGATGTTGTGAGTTTGACATGTCTGTTCTGTTGAAAAACATAGAAAAGGCTGTATTTTAACCCTTGTTGTCAGAGTTGTCTTGGATTCATCTCATATTCCTGAGAAAAAGTACGTATTTTTCCCTAACATCTATATATTAAGCATATTACATTGCATGTCTCAATTTAATGTAGTACTATTTAGTGTTCTATTAATCCACTCCAGTTGGAATATACTTTCTTTTCTTTGCACATAGGAATTCTTTTTTGACTAGATTATTTCCTGATGCCATTTGATATTCTAAAATTAAAGTGTGTGATATGAATACCAATACAATTCAGGCTTCTGTGAAGTTTATTGCTTTATGTGATTCAAATATGAATACAGTCAAGAACTACTTAAAGACTGGATGTTTGCTAAGTGATAAGGATTTTATTAAACAGATGGAACCAGAAATGGCAGAAGATTTTTTTCCCCCCACAAAGCAGAAATCCAGTTATGGCATCTCTGATAATGCCCAATTGTAACATACATATAAACAGAAATAACTGTTAGCTAAAGTTAAAATTTTTAGGGAGGCTTTATCTCTTAACTGATACAGATCTTTGGTGCCTATTATGTATGAATTTTACAAGCTGTATATTTTCTCACTAAGGAGATTCTTGGAAAAGGGAAATAAATCAAATAAGACCCTTAAACTATTTAATATTCAGGAAACAAATGACACTTTGTATGGGATTCAAGATTTATTAATTAAGGTTGTTTTTTAATTTTATTCCAAGATGTATAACACTGAAATAGATTAGACTTGATGTCATTGAATCCCAGAAATAATCCAAAAGTACAAGAATTCGGACCTTATGCTATGTTCTAATTCCTTAGTTTATCTTGGTAAAAGAACAAAAAATTGGCTGAGTCCAAGGGAGAATCAAGTAGGAAATTAGTCTGGAATTGTTACATAGGCACGAGAAGGCAAAGTTCAACCCTCTTCCCCTTAAATGCCATTAAACCTTATTTAGGCTGGCCCAGATGCAAACTGCCAGTCTGGTAAGAGTTCTGTGAAATAGGCATGAGCAAAAAAAAGTTTTTTTTCTTCCTTTCAGCCCATTTACTCATATTTGTTTTATGATTTTGTCCTCATTCCTTCTGGTTATATGAACAAATCACCTCAATGTGATCCTTTCATATTGGTCACTTGCTTTTCTATTCAATCCACATTTATTTAACACCTGTTAATTCCTGATTCTTTCCCCCCCTTGTTTTAACACACGTGCGGCTTAAGAAGCCCATTCCCACTGCATTCAACTTATTACAAGTACTCCTTGAGTTATGATCATTTAACACTGCCCTCTGTTTACCCTTGCAGGGCTGTAAGAATAGATGTAGCACACACCAAATGGTATTTGTTCGTAAATTACAAAAATTTACTTACGTATATGGCTTAGAAAACATTCTTTTGGAAAACATTAAAATAAATCCCCATAGGAAGCAATAGGAAGTCCCCCACCAAAAAATATTTGTACATTATTTTAGATAATTTAGATTATTAGCATCTGTAATGAAAAAAAAACCCAGCCCTGCCTACCGTAACAGAAAGAACAGAAGTCTTTTCAGTTTCATAATATAAGCCCTCTGGATCACTGCAGAATATTTGCCGGATGACAAAAGAGAATATTCAATGTACATTCTTCTGAATTTTATTTTCAATTAGTATATCTTCTCTATGCAGCTTCCTGATTGTTTTGATTTTTTTTTTAAATGCCCTTGGCTAGTTTCATATAGGCTCTGCTTTTTTTATAGTTTGCCTGCGAAGCATAAGAGCATCTGTATCTTTCTTGCTGATGTTTTTCCTTGCTTTGTGGCTTTGTTTACAAGCAGAAATGAGAAAAAAAAAGTGAAAAGGAAGCTACTGGTTCTTGATTGCATGAATAACATTAACAGTAGAAGAAGAGCTAGGATCAAGCCTAGAGTAGGCATGCCCAGTAAAATTAAACCAAGCAAGAGTTTAGGAAGAGGTACAGTGCTTCTGCAGAATTAGTCACACCTATGTGTGCACATTCATACATGACCTTTGCATTGCTTATCTGCAGAATGAAGAGAAGAACAAGCTCCTAGAAGTCACCTACCTTAGGAACTCTTAACTTTGACTTAACAAAGGCTTTGTTTTGTTTTAAACAAAACAATAATTTACCTGATAGGCTAGCAGTTGTACAATCGTGAACCATCTATTGTCCATCCAGCTGCTTCTCTCTTAACATTCCCCTCCCATATTACCCATCCAGCCTAAATTAATAGCAGAAGAGTCATGATTAGTCCCTGCCAGACTGGAAAAGGCTTAGAAAATTACAGTCCATTTACTTGTTACAAAATTAAAGCCAAACTGCTGTGCTTGGAACAGTTGGAGCACTTAAAACAGCACCCCTCAAAACAGTGAAACTTTGTTTGATGTTTTAAATCACAACACTTTATTCCATGCTCAGAAAATTCAACACATCTGCTATGAGGTTAGAATATTGAGGTTGAAACATTTTGCACATGTCTACTATTTCTGTTCAAAAAGTCATGTGTCCACATTGCTTTGCTTGACATATAGTTGCCCCCGAACATGAACAGACTGTATACAGAATCATCTTGTTCTGATGGAGAAGATATTTGTTGCTAGGAAACATAAGCATAATAAAACAGTTTCTTCTTGCAAACCCTTTGGCAGTTTGATTCATCAACTTTGTACTTGAAAATTGTAGAAAACTTTCACACATTTTCATTTCAAAATTTTTGCATGATGGTGTCCAAATGCAAAAAGCATTTAGTATGGTATATCCCTTTCAATTTATAGTTGCTAAAGTATAAAATATAATTTTACGAATACATATTTTGATAAATGGACCTGAAGTTGAATTTTATTGTTGTTGTTAATTGCGAAGTCGTGTCCGACCCATCGCAACCCCATGGACAATGTTCCTCCAGGTCTTCCTGTCCTCTACCATCTTCTGGAGTCCATTTAAGTTCATACCTACTGCTTCAGTGACTCCATCCAGCCATCTCATTCTCTGTCGTCCCCTTCTTCTATTGCCCTCAATCTTTCCCAGCATTAGGCCCTTCTCCAGTGAGTCCTTCCTTCTCATTAGGTGGCCAAAGTACTTGAGTTTCAACTTCAGGATCTGGCCTTCTAAAGAGCAGTCGGGGTTGATCTCTTCTAGGACTGACCGGTTTGAACGCCTTGCAGTCCAAGGGACTCGCAGGAGTCTTCTCCAGCACCATAGTTCAAAGGCCTCAATTCTTTGGCGCTCAGCCTTTCTTATGGTCCAACTTTCACAGCCATACATTGCAACTGGGAAAACCATGGCCTGGACTATACGCACTTTTGTTGGCAGGGTGATGTCTCTGCTTTTTAGTATGCTGTCTAGATTTGCCATAGCTTTCCTCCCCAGGAGCAAGCGTCTTTTAATTTCTTGGCTGCAGTCCCCATCTGAGGTGATCTTGGAGCCCAGAAAAATAAAATCTGTCACTACCTCCATTTCTTCCCCATCTATTTGCCAGGAATTGAGAGGGCCGGATGCCATGATTTTGGTTTTCTTAATGTTGAGTTTCAAGCCAACTTTTGCACTCTCCTTCTTCACCCGCATCAAGAGGCTCTTTAGTTCCTCTTCACTTTCTGCCATTAGAGTGGTATCATCTGCATATCTTAGGTTGTTGATATTTCTCCCGGCAATCTTAATTCCAACTTTTGATTCATCTAGCCCTGCCTTTCTCATGATGTGCTCTGCATATAAGTTAAATAGGCAGGGCGACAGTATACAGCTTGCCGGACTCCTTTTCCAATTTTGAACCAATCAGTGGTTCCGTGTCCAGTTCTCACTGTTGCTTCTTGACCCGTGAATTTTATTAAAGGTAGCTAAATTCATAGAACTTTTATTCGGAGTGAGACGAGGGCACAGTTTGTGTTCCAATTATCCAATTCAGTCTTCAATTGTATCATGTTGAATATGGTACATTAAAGAGATAATAGAGAAAGGATAAATCAGGGGCCCAAATAAATATATCAGTGGTCAGCCATTTATTCGCAAGCTGTAGGATGAGCTGTAGTGGTGCAGTGGTTAGAATGCAGGACTGCAGGCTAATTCTGCTGACTCCTGGCTGCCAGCAGTTTGGCAATTCGATTCTCACCGGCTCAAGGTTGACTCAGCCTTCCATCCTTCTGAGGTCGGTAAAATGAGGACCCAGATTGTTGGGGGCAATATGGTGACTCTGTAAACTGCTTAGAGAAGCTGTAAAGCACTGAGAAGCAGTATATAAGTCTAAGTGCTATTGCTACTGCTATTGAGGATGAATACGTCTCTTACCTCTCAATTAGAAAGAAAACTTTTGAAAGTAAGAAGCTGTTTCTTTTCCTGCCTTGCCAAAAGTCATAGCAGGGCAAGAGAAACATTATCCCATCATTTCACCTCATAATAATATATTATCCAGAACTTTCTAGAGGTTTTTGAACTAAAACTAACATAATCATTAACCTTCTGCTTTATACCAGTAGCTTATAAAAAAGATAGCCCAGCCATTGGTACGACATCATGTTGTTAAATCCTCTTTGTCTTCTTCTTGACCTTTTGGAGGAAAGCCAAAAGAAATGTATGTTGCTACTTCCAAAAAGCCAAGGCAGATCCAAGGAAGAGCAGACATTGCACAGGTCACAAAACATTTTTTTTTTAAAAAAAGAACATATGGTAAACAAATGTTATAAAAGAAGAATCCTACAACATTAGGTATACTACCTTAAAATCAGAGGGTATGCTAGTATTCCAATAAATCCTAAAATCCATGTGTACAAAATATATAGTTAGAATTAAGAGTTTCCAAAGTTTGGGATTTGTTCTGAGTGCCAGAACTGAACAGCTGTCAGTGTTCTCAGTCAATAATTGACTGCTTATCAAAACTGATTTCTACATTTCAACAGTATAATTTGGGGCTGCTTAGCAGGAGATAGGTTATTTTATTGCCGCTGTTGTCAAATACGTGGGAATTGAATTAATCTATTGTAAATAATCCAGATATCTACCAGCAGAACTAGATCTGTTTCTAATGTCTTATTATCTGGTAGTGTGTATCTGTATCCATTATTATGTTTAATAATCCGTACAGCAGTCAAGATCACTTTATTTTTTAATATTTCAATATATGCCAGACTCCAAGCAAGTTGCTAATGAATGGAATACAAATATGCTATCATAATTTTGCTAAACATTGTTTGCTAGCAGCAACATCAAGATTTGTTATTCATAGATTTTATGTGCTGAAATATATGTGTAATATATATTGCATGAGCAGAAAATGTCCTCACTGATATCTTTATTATTGCAATGAATCTCAGTAACTTTACATTAAAATGTATCTTTCTTAAAGTAACTGAAAAAAGTTATCATTTTCTAGAAACTTTAAATCTGGTCTTCCTTCCTCCCTCCCTTGTTTCCTTCCTCCCTTGCTCCCTCCCTGTCAGGGAAAGTTCCAGGAGGAAGAGATTTTTTAAAAAATATAAAAATAAAATTAAAAACAAAGATAAAAACTCATACACACTAATGTAGAGTAAGATGGGGGGGGGGGAAGGAAAAGAAATTGAGAGAGCAAGAAAGAAAAAGAAAAAAAAGATGTGGCTTCCAATCTTCTTTATAACACTTATAAGTACATATATAAATTTACCTCTTTCTTTAAAATCACACTGGCACTCTTTTTCTTCTATAATCTATCCTATCTAACTATTAAAATCATAAATCATAAGTTTATTTTGTTCTGTTTTATGCAAAAAGTCTATAGGGGTTTCCAGTCAGCAATAAACATAGATTTTGTTCTTTCTCTAACCAGACAAGTCAATCCTGTTAGCAAGTTCTATCATCTTTAAGTATTCCTCCATTGTAGGTATTGACAAATCTTTCCGTCTTTGTGCATTCAAAAATGTCACTGTGATTATATACAGCAACTAAGTTCCATGTCTTTTTTTCCAATTCTTTGTCCATAAGTCCCAAGTAGAAGAATTCTTGTGTCAATTATATATATTAATCTTTAAAACCTCTGAATTAGTGTATGCATTTAAATCCAAAATTTCTAGCTTTTTTGCACATCCACCAAAAAGTAGATAATTTCTAGCTTTTTTGCACATCCACATCCACTTTTTTGGAACATCCACCAAGCATCGTAACATCTGTATGATGCTTGGTGGATGTGCAAAAAAGCTGTGGATCACAACCCTTCTTGTTCATATTTCCAACAGAAATGGAAAGTGCTTTTATGCATTATAAACCATTACTCTTATGTCATATACCAGGGGTCCACAACCTATGGTCTGCAGCCACGTACTAGGTCATGGCTTGTTGGCCACCAGGCTGCGTGAATAGCTGGTGAGCCCCTCACTTACGGTAGCGCTGCCGCATGGACGCCAGCGGCCCTATTTGTGCATGCACAGGTGCGATAGCACCACCACCAGCATCACCAGTGTCACATGGGTGCTAGTGGCCCGCATGCGCATGGACACCAGGAACCTGTTTGCATGGGTGCCAGTGACCCGTTTGTGCATGCATGCGGGCGCCAGCACGCTACTATAGACGCACACAGCTTGCTTTGTGCATGTGCGTGCATACTACCGCCGCCACTGCTCATGAGCACATTTCCATGCTCCTCCCTTTCATTATGGGCTGCCAAGCTGGAAATGTTGGGAATTTTTGTCATATACCAACAGTTCTCTTTAAGATTATTTCAATCCTTTCAACCATATATTTTCCTTTGTTCTAACTGTGTATTATAATCAACATTAACCCATTTTATCATATGTTTATCTTTCGCTCGTTTTTCTTCTGTTTCAAATTTCAGTACAAGTTTATATCGTTTGGCAATCACATTTGTACACAATTCAATTTCAAAATCTGTCCTTTGTCTACTTTAAAACTTTCTGATAATGGTAAATAAGAAAGCCACCAACCAAATATTCTTGACTGTATTTTGTATACCCCTTGACCAAATTCTAGCATCTCACGATATGTTAACTATTTGTATTTGCCCATTATCTCTCATTTATAGAATGCTTTTTGTGCTGAGAGTCACAAGGTATTTTCAAATACAACTTGAAGGAGATGATTTTTTTAAATGGCTATTAAGAAATATATACATTCTATTTCACTTCCAAAACCTCAGATAAAACAGTTTTGGAGACTCTGGCTTAGAGTTTAGAAGTTGAAAGGCTTAATATTTTTTCCACATGGGATAATACTTTCATGTTTTTTGTCAAGGATTTGCCCTCCCCACCTCCACTATTCAGATCTGTAAACACCATCTATCATTGTAGCTTTTGCCAGTAAATTCTATTTGGAATTGAGAGTAGGGGTATGCAGTTTTGTGCAGATGGTGTTCAATAATATTTGATCACCTGAAGTTTCAAACTGTGAAGAAGGCTTTGTGTTTCGGCTTTAATATTTGAAAATTATGATTAATGAGAGTCTTGTCTCTTGAGATTTGTTTCAGGTACTGAATTCTGAGTGTTAACCCAAAGTAATTTGCTGTAACATAAATGGATGATTTTTATAATATGCATACACAAGGTTATAAGGTAATAACTTTGACACTGCAGTATAAAACATGATTAAAATGACTTTGTCCTATGGATGCTTCATGTTGAAGTGCAATAGAGAAGTGCTTTCATTTTAGTATAATTTCACTTAATATCTTCCTACTATTCTGGTGCCATTTATTATTTTTTCTCTCCATTTCTGGTAGTATGGAGCAGTTAGAATTTGTTAGGCCGTGCTTGGAAGTTCAAGGCACTTGCAATGTTTTTTAAAATTTCTAAACAATTTCAGTCACTGTACAATGAAGTACATCACTATTATTCCTTGCAAGGCCTTTGTTTGAGATACAAGGCACTAAGTGCCTATGCCCAAATAAAGTAAAATTAGATACAAGGGAGCTATTGAGCAGGTAATTGAAATGAACTATACACGAGGAATACAGTACTGGTAAATTCTACTTCGTTAAAGACTTTCCTTGCACTTTAGAGTCCTTTGCCAAGTATCAGCTGGGTTTCAGATTAAAATCTTGACATGTGGACATCTTCCTTCCTTTCCCTAGCTTTCTCTTATACATGGAGAATGGTTCAAGTAGGATATTTACAGTACACTTTGACCAAATTGGAACTGTTCGGTCTCTGTGATCATTTGGAGTTCCATGTTGATTCTGAGTTAAGTGTACAATGTTATTATTCAAATTACTTTAGGTAGTCCCCAGCCAGTTGGAGCACCCATCCAGACCTCAGTAATTTAAAATAAAGAGCTAAGCAGCACTGGACCTGAATGGTTGAAAATTTAAGGTTTGTAGGTGACATTCTAAAGTCAATAAAGTAATCCAGGTGAAGGCAATGGGAAACTACTTACATATGCTTAGATAGCAAACTATCTGAATTTCTCAAGCTTTGTCAAAATTCTTATTGCCTTTAGGTATTCCCCTCATTTATAGTTAAAGAAGAAATAAATACAATTGAGTGGTTTAGATATTTTGTTAGGCTGTAGACAACAGCAGCAACTTAAAAGAAGTTGTTAACAAATATGTTCCTTGGAACTGTTACATGAACAAGCCATCTGTCGCATACAATCTATAGTAATTCTAATGGTTTCATTTCAGTCAACCATCTATTTTTAACTGGTGGAAATGTTCACAGATGGCAAGCTGTTAAAGAACAAAGTGCTTAGATTTACTACACAATTCTTTTTAGAGGGCTATCATTGATTTAGCTATAACATTACATTGATTCCATTTCAAAAACTGAGCTTAACATTAAGCTTCTAATGACTTTCTGAAGTAAAATCACTGAAAATGAGTCTAGCATGTTCTCGTCTATAGGCTGGTTGATCATGCTGCAACAGCGATTCTAATAAACTAGTGACTTCAAAACTTCTTTTCCTCACATGGAACAACTGAAGAAATTACAGAGATTACTTGCCTATTTCCTATACCTAGACAGGTGGAAATAACTTAAATACTATTTTAGAATATTTCTGAAGAATCTTCATTTTGATATTATTAAAACATGCTTCAGAAATTCTGTGAAACCAATTTAAGAAAGATAATCAAGCTAAAAATAGTACTCAGAGTTAGAATATACTGCATGGTAATATGTTTATAAAGAGTTGAGAATCTTGTTTACAAAAAAATAAACACATTTGGTTTGCTTCTTTTTAACCTGATAAACATCAAAAGAGTAACTCATTGTTTAGATATTTTTATACCATGCTTTAGATTTTGTTTTGTAATTAAAAGTACATAGTGCATACTAAGAAATCATTGGGAACCACAAATCAACAAGATATATAGTCTTGAAAAACATTTGACAAAATAAATAGGTAAGACTTGTATGACAAGATTAATATGAAATATTTTTGCTCAGAATTGAAAAGTATGCCAAAATTTTTATATAAAAGTTCAGTTTCTTAAATGTTGCATTTTATAGAAGGACCTTCTTTTAGTGCAAAATTGGAAGATATGGAGAGGCCTAGCCCATAGAATCATCAAGAGTTGGACATGACTGAATGGATAACATCATCATCATCTTGATACTTTGCTTTATAGTAGTAGTTCACTTAGAAATAATTATCTGAATTTTGAGATCTGAAGATTGCATCCAACAGTGTCACTTCCACCTAATTCAATTTTGGAAGTTGGGAGGTTCTTCAGAACAGGTTCTGGAGATTTTGGCAGAGGTGATGGGAAATTTTATTGACTAAACAGAAGTCCACTTGTATGGTATCATATATAATTCTCTGTTTCCATTTTGGTTGCTTTTTTCCGATCCTTTGAGCAATTGAAGTCACAGAGGCTTACACCAAATCAATGTATAAATACAGTATTTTGCAGAAAACAGTGTTATTGAAGGATTTCAGATTCCTTGATAGGTGCAATAGCTGGCACATAATAATATTTTTTTTACAGATGATCATTCTAATAGTTTATTAGAATGTTTCATCCCAGATTTATGCAGTTGTTTCAGTATCAACTGATATTAAAGATTGATATGATGTGTTAGTTATGCTCCCCTTTCCTGTTTAATTTACAGTCTTTGTTCAGTCTATACTATGTGTGGATTTAATTTCCATTTTCTCACTGTTATAATGATTATTAATTGCTTAGTTTATGCAGTATGTTTGTTGGTTAAAATATACAAAACAGGCTTCTCCTTACTATTTCTCAATCTTTTGATGGTGATGTTTCTTAGGTTCAGTTAGTTAATGTGCTTTTTGCATATAGAACTTATTTAACAACACGGAAAGCACCTAAAGTACCTAATACATCTAGCTGGCTTGATTATGAAATATTATTTTCTATTTCTTTTTCTCAGTGGTCTTGATCTATGCAAGTTCATTGATTGTATAGTTCAGGGGTCCCCAACTCCCAGTCCGTGGACCAGTACCGGACCACAGCATGCCAGCAACCGGGCTGTACAAACAAGCAAAGCCCCATCTGCGAGATGCAGTCAGCACATAAAACCACGAACCCTCCAGTCTGCGGAAAAACCTCTCTCCACAGAACCGGTCCCTAGTGCCCAAAAGGTTGGGGACCTCTGGTATAGTTGATGCCTCTTGGGATCTTTGAGCAGCAGATACATCATCCCCTTATAAGCCCACTCAAGCTTTATGGCTCCTTTAAGGTGCTACTTGTGATTTTAGTGTATTGTGTTTTTTTTCCGTTTACCATTGATTTTTATATGCGATTACCTGAAACTATAAAGGAATTTTCACATTCTCTTTTTCTTAATAGTTGATTTTAAATTTACAATTCTTGTCTAACTCTACCTTGCCCTCAAAAAGGGGGGTGATTTATCTAGTTATGTGCATACAAACTACAAGCGCCAGAAGGTGGCCCTGATTCCATTTTTACTCCCTTTCATGTTCTTCTTGCCCGTAAGGCACACAGGCTGTGGGATTCCTGTCCCTCTCCTATGCTGGGGTTAGTACGGAGGGCACAGGGTAAAGGCATTCTGCTGGAACATAGATGATTATACTAAGTACCCAGTGGCTATACAGGTAGTCCTCAATTTATGACCACAATTGAGCCCAAAATTTCTATTGCTAAACAAGACAGTTGTTAAGTGAGTTGTGCCCCATTTTTCAATCTTTCTTCTCACAGTTGTTAAGTGAATCACTGCAGTTAAGTCAGTAACATCATTATTATGTGAATTTAGCATCCCCATTGACTTTGTTTGTTGGAAGGTCAGATGATCCCAGGACATTGGAACCATCATAAATATGAGCCAGTTGCTAAGCGTCTGAATTTCGATTATATGACCATGGAGATGATGCAAAGGTTGTAAATGTGAAAAACGGTTATAAATTGCTTTTTCGGTGCCATTGTAATTTCACAAATGGTCACTAAATGAATGGTTGTAAATCAAGGATTTCCTATACTAGGACAGGAAGGCAAAGCAGGAAATGTAAGCCAAAAGGCTTCTGAGAAAGGAAGTCTTCACACGGTGGGCTCTATCCTGCCATGACGGTTACAGTTGAAGACAAATGTCTCTAGCAACAGAAATAAATGTTTTGTGCTTAATGTTGGAAGTTTCTTATACATGGAATAGCTAGCATTATTTTAGCTAGATGAACGATCATTTTAGTTCATTAAATTCATTTAATTATCATTAAAATCCAGCTAAGGTAGACACATCATTGGTCAATAGGAAACTAGGTTCTTGGTTTGGAGTTCAGCTTGCTTTGCATAGTTACAATTATTAGCTGATATCATTCCTAAGCTGGATAGTATTCACCAGAGTCACCCATGCCTGACTTATATTCCTGACTGTAAAATTGTGAGGGGTATCTTTCGGGAAGGGACTGCAAGCTTTAGCTAATAGAAATGTTTTTTTGCTGATTGGTACAAATATTATAGTGTATTACATGCATGTTAGAAAGTTGCACTCTGGATGTCACTTATTTTCCTGGCACAATTTAAGTTTCTGTTTTTGACCTTAAAGGCAAAAGTGGCTGATATTTAATTATGTTAGGCAGAGTGTATTTCAGTACGAGCTTGTCTGGATATTAAATCCTCTTAAAAATGCACTCACTTTCCAAGTTCTATTTGTCCAGCACACAGGGAGGGAGCCTTTTATGGAAAATATAGACTGAGTGACCTTTCTGCTTTGAGGAAAGGATTTAAGACTTTCTTTTTAACCAGACCTTTTCAGTTTCATTTAGCTGATGTGATTTTAACTTTTTATCAAATTTTTTTATCAGAACTATAGCATTTAATTATTATTGCTAGTGTCTTCATTTGCATATAAAGTGATTTGTTTAATTTTGATTTAGCTTGATTTGTGAATCCAGCTATTATGGTTTATAAATTATGCTCTATGGCAAATGTTCTTGCTTTATGGCACACTTAGTATTTCAGTAATTTTTTCCACAGGGCCCCTAAGCTAAAACTGTGAACTACCTCAAGGTAATATTTTGAACATTGTCTGACAGATGTCGAGTACTGCTATGTTTCCCTCAAAAATGTAAAATATCCCACAGTGCCCCAGTGAGCTTGCTGCAGCACCCTGAAGCACCACAGTGCAGTTTGGAAACATTGGCTCTATGGCAGAACATCTTTTGCGAGTCAGGTTATTGAACCTATCATAAAAATAAATGAAACTTTTGGTTATTATCAAGATTTAATATCTCAAGATATTAAAAACTCACTGGGCCAAATGGAGTGGACGAAGCACTGCTCAAGGATATAAAAATATATTTAAAACCACAGTTTTATGAACCTATCTAGAACATGCCATTGTATATGATAGTTTCTTTCTGACTAAATATGTGTAAGAGTATGCTGGAGAACCTGAACGAACAGAAAATACTTTATTACAGGTTTTCAATAAAAACTTTGTGCATGCAGCATTCTCCTTCATCTGCAATAACACAATAACATAAAGACAATAGGCTGGATCAGACCAAGGGCTTTATATGTACATTACCCAAACAAATGACTGGAAATGTCCCCAAATCATGTACACGAGCACATTATTTTGGCATCCAGACTATCCTCCAACCCTTGGGACTGGAAAAGAAGTATATTGTTAGATATTATTTTAAATTTAAAGTATGTTGCAACAATTTCACTCTTGCATTCCAAGGGACCAATGGATGCAATCTCCAAAGCCTATTTAGTCCATTTTTTTCTCCCCAATAACCCTCCTGCAGCACTGAGATGCACAACATATCAATGAATGTTATAATGAATGGCTTAATTTTTGTGGCAATGACGTAAAAATTGTGAAACAAACAAAATGTATTAATATTTGTCACACTATATTACTTTGATATCTATTTTAAATCTTTTGCTGTTTAATTTAAAATATCTGTACTGAAGCAATGAAATTAAGAGGCAATTCCTATCTTGGTTGGACTATCATTATTATTTTTTTGACGAGAGAAATGGCCATAATGTATCTTTGCGCATGAGACAAATTGCTTGCTGACTCATAATAATTATTTCTTGAACTATATCAAGTGAGTTACCACTTTAGCCAGCCTCATAAGTTGCAGACAGAATTACATCCCTGATTTCCAAGTACATGTCTCCTTAATTTGTAGCTATAGCACTATTTAATTGAAGTTCCTAAGCAAGGAATTCAACTACCTTTTAGAAAATTTGAAGCAACACTTTTCATCTTTGTGCTGATTGCCAGTCTGAATGGTCCTTTGGTTCCTCAGAACCAGAGCATTCCAGAAAAGAAAACTTAATTGATTTTTTTTTCATAATCCTTATCCTTTTTGCTTCTCAAGATATTTTTATAATAATGTACACAATAATGTGAATATTTATTTATTCATTAAAATTTATAGACCGCCCCACTCCCGCAGGACTCCGGGTGGCTAACAATAAAAACACAATATAACTTAACAAGACAAACAATACAGTAATTCATCCAGGGGTCAGATTTTATAAACCCCAGGCCTGCCGGAAAAGCCAGGTCTTAAGCAGCTTGCGGAAAACCAACAGGGTGGGAGCGGTCCTAATCTCCGGGGGGAGCTGGTTTTAAGACGTGGGCACCATCACAGAAAGCCCTCCCCCGCGGCCCTGCCAAATGGCACTGCTTGGCCAACGGGACCTGAAGGAGGCCCAGCCTATGGAATCTAACTGGACAAAGGGAACTGTGAGGTAGTAGGCGGTTCGCAAATAGCCTGGCCCTGAGCCATATAGAGCTTTAAAGGTAATAACCAACACCTTGAATTGGACCCGGAGACCAATAGGCAACCAGTGCAGCTTGCGGAGGATAGGTGTAACGTGGGTGTACCGAGGAACACCCGCTATCACTCGCGCGGCTGCATTCTGGACCAACTGTAGTCTCCGAATACTTTTCAAGGGTAGCCCCATGTACAGCGCGTTGCAGTAATCCAGGCGTGAGGTGACAAGGGCATGAATGACTGTAAGGAGAGCCTCCCGGTCCAGGTAGGGTTGCAACTGGTGCAACAGACGAACTTGTGCAAAGGTCCTCCCAGCCACAGCCGTCAAAAGATGTTCCAATTTCAGCTGTGGATCAAGGAGGACACCCAAGTTGTGAACCCGCTCCGAAGGGGGTATATTTTCCCCTGCTAGAGTCAACACTGGACAGTTAACATGATCCTTGGGAGGCAACATCCAAAGCCACTCGGTCTTGTCAGGATTGAGCCTGAGTCTGTTAACCTCCATCCAGACCCTCACGGCTTCAAGGCAACGGCCCATCACATCATCCGCTTCACTGAGAGAGCTTGGGGAAGAGATATATAGCTGGGTATCATCAGCATACTGATGAAACCTCACCCCGTGCTGTCTGATGATCTCACAATATGAAAATACTCACCAAGTTTAGTGTCTTTCCTTGACCATAAACAGATATGGCAAATGATGATGGATCCCTGGAAATTCTGAGCTATCTAAAAACAGCAAGAAAAATTGCCTGATATGTATCAATCATATCTCTAATGAAAATTTTCATAGCAGCGTTTCCTAAGCTGAGCAATTCCCAGCGTTCTTAGCAATGGCTGTGCTAGCTTTGGATTTCTGAGACTCCAAGTTAATAGATCTGTTATTTACCCAGGTTGGAAAACACCGTTGCATAGGAACCTATTAGTTCTGGGAGGAGAGCATTAGATGCTGTTAGGGGAAAGATAGATATAGATTCTATTGTGTATCTAATGTATTTTTCAATGTACCCTCTTGACTCTTCTGAATCATATGAGCTCAGATTTAAAGTATATTGTTAAATATTATTTTAAATTTAAAGTATGTTGCAAAGTAGTGGCAAGAAATGTTGGAAACCAGGAGGGCAACTGAAGCGAGGTAAAGATGAAAAATACATTACTATTTTTAGATAATAATGAATTTGAGGTCGACATCATTCTTGAAAAATCTAAACCCTCATTAGAAAAAGTTCCATATCCTTTTTCTTTGAGGGAAAAATGATTAAAAGTATTCAAAAATTGAGAGGTTTTTTTGAATGTCACATCTATTGTGATAATAGTTTATTTACTAAAATAACACCACCATTGTATACTTTTAGAATGTTGACAATGGATTTATAATCATAGTGTGGTTGACGAAAAAGTATTCTGTAATAAGATTCAGTGTCCACCTCTTTCCTTTTGTGTTCTTTTAGGTATATTAGTAATTTGGCTGTTATACATTGTGGTCTTTCAATTCTTTAAGTATATTGCCATTGCTGAGTTTTAAAAAATGGTACTGATTAAATGAATTGTAAACCAGGCATGCAATTGGTATCTTTTATCTGGTATTTAATGGAAGGAAAATGTTAATTCAGGGTAATGAAAAAGACCTCCAAGTATTGTGGGTGAATAGACCATTAGGTTAATTAAAATGAGGAAATGTATCACTGCTGTAGTGGAACTATCATTTTGAGGGAGACAGTTTCATTTAGTGGCTGAATAGTGAAATTCAAGATGCCTCCCTCCTGAGCTGGATTCCCGACATACAAGACCAAGATAAGTGGCAAGGGCAATTCAAATTTCTATTCATTTACTTTTACCTGCCTACCATTACTTGTCAGTCTTGACTGCTTGTCACATAAAGGTGAAGATTTATTCAGCCTTACTTAAATCTATTAAATGCAAATTGTGTTACTTCACTGTCCATCACATAGGCAGTTTCAGTACAAAATGCATACAAGAAATGCCTGAACCTATTTTAATTATTATACTTGCAGTTTCCAACCCTCTAGATCCCAAGTGTCAAACTCACTGCGTCATGATGTCACGATGTATCGTGGCTTTGCATTGCCAGAGCTCGGGTGGGCACGGCCTCCATATGATGCAACCGGCCTGCGGTTTGACACCCCTGCTGTAGATGGAAGCTTTTTTTATTTTTTAAAAAAGCCATAGTACAGACATTTGTGGAATAGAGCATACTGAATCTGTATCTAATGATTTTTAATCCTACTTACATTTGCTACACATGAAGAGGAAAAATATATATGCTGTCATGCTTAAAATAATTTTTTCGGCTAAAAACAACCAGATAAAATTGTTAAATTTCAAAATAATTATGCATTAATAGTTATTTACTTCCTTTGAAATGACAACTTGTTATCTTGGCGTAGCAAGTATCTTCCCATTAATCCTTGCTTCCTAAAATAAAATGTGTTATGCATCAATGTGCTTTGAACAGCCCAACGTTTAAAACTTTTTTCTTAGCTTGAAAACTCTATTTGTGAAATATTTGAAGGTGTTTTTTTTTAAAAAAGAAGTAAATGATATTGCCCTTGCAGAATTTTAGATATATATGTTTCCAACAACAGCACACATAGCTGATCTCAAGAAAGCGAAGCAGGTTCAGACTGGGCTGATATGTAAACAGAGACTGTTACAACATACCAAACCTGGAGAAAATGGTATTGTTGCTATGCCAGTAACATGTATATGATCCGATAGCCTGAAAATAGGGGTTTACTTCAGACTTCTTCTCTGGGTCACCTCCCTATTTTATTTTTCTGCATGATACCCATGGCATTGGGGGTTTTGGTGGTGTTGCGTTTTATTTGCTATTTTTTAGATTTTTGTGTGTTTTTTTGGCTATTAAAATATCTAAAATCCTATTCATTTACTTTTCTGCTGCTTATTTGATAATTGATGTGAATTTACTCCAGTCCATTTTGGGTCTTCTTTAATATATATTTTTTGTGTCCACATATAATTTTTTGATGCTTGGATGGACTTTTATTATTGCAAGCTGTCCTTTAGATTGCTTTGGTGCAAAGGTGTTGTATACATATAGACAATAAAAAGTAATAGGCCCATGGAAAGCAAGTGACAGGAGAAGCTTTTCAAATGCATTTGGTGTACCTCTAAAAGCTCTATCCTGCAGGAAAGATTTATTATTTTTCTTAAAGAGGATTTAATGTTGATATTGATAATGTTTTATTGAATTGACATAATTCATCCTTAATTCCTTTGGAATAAAACAAGGTGACATTTCCTTTTCCCCCCATTCTCTAAACCAGGGGTGTCAAACTGTCAGCCCGCGGGCCGGACGCATCATCGGGAAACCATGCCCACCCCATTGCCGGCAGTGGTGAAAAAGCTCTGATACGTTGCACGATGTCACGTGATGTTGCGAGTTTGACATGTCTGCTCTAAACTATCCATATATTCTAAAATATTGTTCTGTTCAAACAAAATAAACCTAGTTTTATTAGTATCAAAGGTTGTATACATTTTGAATAGAACAATTGGTGACTGAATGTTGATCAATACGGAGACATGATTGGGCTGCTGACAAGCAGGCTGTGGACTCATGCATGCTTTGAGAAATCCTAAAAATATATAGAAATAGATGAAAGGTATAAATTCAAATCCTGAATCTGAACATCTTCACAGCCTGATCCTTTGTTAGTGATTTCAGAAGTAATGTGACTTGATACCAAATAAGAATTGGTCTGCCAGAAGGATATGAGCCGAGGTGGCGCAGCAGTTAGAGTGCAGTACTGCAGGCCACTTTAGCTGACTGTGTTCAGCAAGTCAGCAGTTCAAATCTCACCGGCTCAAGGTTGACTCAGCCTTCCATCCTTCCGAGGTAGGTAAAATGAGGACCCAGATTGTTGGGGGCAATGTAAATATATATATACACATTGCTTACTGGTGTGCACCGCTTAGAGAGTGCTTGCACTTAAAGCGGTATATAAGTCTCATAAATAAATAAATAAATAAAATGTTAATTTACAGTATTTTAATACTACTTTTCAGTGCAAAAAATTCCTGAAGTGATCTGCAAATACAATAAAAGTCAGAACTAAAAATCATTTTCCCCAAAACAAACATAGATTACAAAACATAGATTAAAAATATACATTTTTAAAAATAATTTTCTAAAACAAGGTAGCTGCATTGGGGCTTCCCTTTACTATGGTTCCCAATTTTTATGCATGTTCATAAAATACCTAGTTTATTAATTTCTTTTTCTGATTTTTATTTGTGGATTATATTACAATACAATTCATAAATGACTAAATCTTATTAAAATTACAGTTTATTCAAATAGGCTGGCCTAATTTACGCAGGGTTATTCAGGACAAAGGCTTCCTACATTGAATGGAACTTGCTTTCCGCTACCCTAAAGAAACTACTACCATTTTGGTCTTATTTTTAATGCTAACAACTTTTCTTCTACTATCACATCTCCATTATGATTTTCCCATTATGATTTTATAAAGCCAGAGTTTGACTCCTGCACCAAAATGGGATTGCAGATATCGTTTGAAAATATGGAAAGTTACTGTTCTGTTCCTATTTTATGAATTTACTGGGATCACTTAGATAGAAGCAATGACTTGGAGAAGAAGGAAATTATTTGTGAAAAATAGCTAACTAGGACCTTTTCCTAGAACAGAAATAATCTGTTCAGGGGTATGTGTGATTGTTTGGTGAATTCAGAGTGGGAGAGGATGGGGTGTTGCTTCGGATATGTTCCTACTCTCTCTCTGTCCTCCATACATACATACATTTAGACAGGTTGTCTTAAAATGAAAGCTGTACTTCCATATGTTTGAATGTGGACTGCCATTTCCCTCCTCATTAGGGACCTAAATACAGTAAAGTCTCTTACGTTGCTGGTAACTGTGCACTTGTCCAAGCTAATTCAAGTAAGTTCCTGACTAAACATTGGGGGGTGGGGGATAAAGGACTGATCATTGTAGAGAGCACCCTTCTCTCTCCAGTTATGAGTTGTCCAAGTGTTCATATAAATACCTGAATGAGTCCAAAGGTGTGTGCTTAGTATATAGTTAAGCTTGGATTTGTGTTGCAGATTCAGAATACATGTTGCCTCAACACTAACTAATAGGAGAAAGGGACAGCTGCACAGAGTGTGGGGAAACCCAAGAAACAGATACAATCAGAGACAGTGCTACTAGTAGAATTTCAAAGCTGAAATATGTGTGAATTTTTGGTACATAGATATCTTTACAATATTTCTGAGAACTTCCCTTACAAAATATTTCATCTGAAAAAAAATCTTGAGCCTTAGTTTCATATATTTACTTTATTTAATACCATTTTTTTAGAAAATTGCAATTAATCTTAAATGTACTGTATATAGCCAACTGTTTCCTTCCTTCCCTCCCTTCCTCGCTCCCTCCCTCCCTCCCTCCCTCCATGGCTTGTCACAAGCTAAATGAAATTTTAGCAACTGTAAGCTACAGCAACTCGGCTGTAAGTTATGAAAATAGGGCAAGAATAATAATATACCCAGTTATGGAAAAAGTATGACTTTCCAATGATTTTTTTTAGAAAAATTAAAGCTCTAAGGGAATGTGTTTACAGCTACTTTAAAATAAAAAAAAACCTCTAAAGAATAATTTTATTAGGATTAAATAGAATTATGAAACAGCAAGCTTTTTTGTTTTTCAGATTGGAAGAAAAAGCAGTGGGTATAGTGCAGAATGTAAATACATAAATTGTTCTGTAGCATGTTAAAAGTGGCATGAAAATATAATAATGGAATGCAATTTTGGTTCATAATGAGATTTCTTCTATACATTGTTCTGTGGGTGGGTCTGCTGTTGCAAGTTGACAATATATTGGGTATGTGAAGTAATAATTGTTAAATAAATCTACTAATGCAGGATAAGAAAGAACTTTTTGCTGACTTGCTTAGGCTCAAATATCAAACCCACTAGGAATTAAGCCTTTATTTTGAAAAGTTCGGCCATCATTAAATTTTAAATAGTAATAATCGTGTAGAGAATATTATTAGTCATTCTGTCTCAGTATTTCTGTTCTGCTTTGCATTTGTACAAATGTTGAATACATCGATTTGCTTTTCTTTGTTAATAGAGGAGTCAACAACTTATCAGGAGATTAAGGGAATTGGGAAGGAATAGTAGACTAACACCATGCTCACAATGGGAGGCACTGGGTAAATAGCAGTTGGATTTGAGACTCAGACTGCTGAAAATTCTACCTGAATTAAAGAGAGATCTTGAGATTATGCTCATGCACTCCAGACAGCTGATATTTTTTGTGAGTTGACAGACAGACAGATAGATAGATAGATAGATAACCTTTATTGTCATTTTTTCCTGCGGGCACAATGGCACACATTAAAAATGAAATTTAGTTGCTTCCTCTCAAAGTGTACACAAGCATAACACACTTAAAACATACTATATACAACAGCAGAAACCAAAGCTTAAATACTTCTTAACTTTGTATTAAAGCTGCTTATTCAACAATCTGATTTATCTTCATAATAAAAGATCCTGGTTTTCCTTTAAGAAAACCCAACCCAATTCTTTAAATGGGAATAGTATTACTTTTATTAGTATGTTTGGAAGTTGAGCTACAGTATCTAGAAACGCATAGCCCTAAAATATAGCTTTTTTTCTACTTGCTTATTTTCAGTATTTCTCAAGAACAGAAAGGTATTAAAGGTTGAAATGGATCAGCATTGAAATGTCAACTATCTACTTGTGGCAGCATACCAGCATTCAAAAACGTGGTCTAATATTGATTTCCCTGGTTGCATAACATTTGCATTGTGACATTTGGCTTCAACATTGACAAAGTAGTTGTTTCTTGATCAATCATTTTTTGGTATTACATGCCAAACAATCACTCAGTGTGACCTATTTCAAATTGCATATTAACTGTTGGGCAAAAGTTCTGTATGTTTTTTTTAATTATTTTAAGCCTGGAGCATGAATTATGAAGAAGATATAATTTGTAAATACAGATAGAAAACTGTATATTTTTTATCAAGCATTACATGCAGGCAAATTAGTTTCAACAGTGCAATCTCATATATAAATTATGCATGTATCTGTGCATATGTGCTCTCTCTCACTTTCACACACATAGACTTGATTAATACATTCCTATGGCAACTAATTCTGCATTTCTTTCTAGGTTTTCTGTATAAATAAATTTATCTCTTTTTTTTTCTTTTTTCCTTAATGCGTTCTGATGTTGGAGATGCTACCATCCTTCCCAGAAATTCAGAGGGACTTGCATTCTCCCAGCCCTAACATTTTATTGTAATAGCAAACTTGCAATTTATAGAAAAAAAAAGAAACTAGTCCAAAGTCACCCCAGAGGCTAAACTATTCTTGACAAGCAGGAAAAGAAATCATAAATTTGTGAGAAGGTAGATAAATAGTAAAATTGCAGGTATAGATGGTGAGAGCAAAGAAATGTTAAATATACTTATGGGGTGGTTGTAAGACTTGTTAAATATATATCTATATAGAAATATTTATTTGAAGATTGCATATATGCCTAATGATAGAAAAAATGCTGTTATTTTTTTTATACAAATGGAAAGATAGCAAAGGAATGCATAAACTACAAGAGGCTTAGTTACATATCCCTGGGGAAATATTTGGTAGCATTTTGATTGAAAGGACACGAGATGTGAAAATAAGAAAAACAATTATTAGGTGCAATCTGGGGTTTTGCCAGGCAGGGAATGTGCAAACCATTAAGTCAATGAAAAATATATGCATGTGAGAAAGAAGTTTATCACATATTGTTGACTTAAAGAAACTATGTGAACTATGGAATTTTTGCAGGAGTTGAAAGCTGAAGAATTTAGTAAGAGTGCTGTATGCTGAGGTAATACTAGTGTGAGAGAGTAGAATGCTTAGTACATCCTTGGATATGAGTTGACTCCAGTGTAGAGTCCTGCAGATGTGATTTACCTCAACTCTGATTGCCCTAAACCAGAGGTCCCCAACCTTTTGGGCACCAGGGACTGGTTACATGGAGAGATGTTTTTCTGCGGACCGGAGGTGGTGTGATTTTGTGTGCTGCCTGCATCCTATGGATGGGGCTTTGCTTGTTTGTGCGGACCGGTTGCTGGTATGCTGTAGCCCGGTACCGGTCCACGGACTGGGGTTGGGATGCTTGCCCTAAACCACTTGTGCTGGCTAAGATACTGAACATTACAAACCAGCATGATTTGTAAGTAGAGGTGAGTTGTGTAAAGGCTTCTCTGTTCCAATTTGAATAAAGCAGAAGAAAATATGTGACACATAATATCTAAAAGGATCTGTGGGTAAAATGCTGAGACCATTCTCATTCTATGTCTATGATGCCAAACATAAAAATGACTTGGGGAAAAAAAAAGAATCTGGGAGAAGAACTAGAAGAGGAAGTGCTTTAGATCCTCCCCCCCACCCAACCCTGCACTTTAGATTTTTAGGGTGGGGGAAATACACCAATCTCCTAGCATCATTTTCTCCTTAGTGAAGAAAGTTTTGAAATAATTGAATGCAAATAATTCAACTGCATTTTTATATATTATTTTTTCTGCATTTAACAAAATTTGATTACCACCCCGAAACATGATAACTCATTATCATAATTGCTGTTTAACAGAATTTTGTGCTGATGTTATAGTCTCTCCTGCAATTTGTGAATCTCTGACTTTTTAACAGTGTATATATTATCTTAACGTGAGCAGTGTGAAATTCAGGAATATTGTTCTAGAGTACTGACTTTTTCTTCTTTGGAATAAAATGCATAATAATAATGTCAGTTATGAAAGAAAGTGATCAATGGTCAAGCTTGTCTTTTGTTTGTCCTGTTATTAATCAAATGATCCCAATCAGCACTGAAAAACATGAAATACATGTTTTGAAAAGCACAAAATACTTTTATTGAAAAATAATCAACCACATGTATCTCTTATATCCATCTTTACTACCTAATGTGACTGGTAAGGATTTGTACTAGTACGTACTGTGTGCAAATCCAATTTATTAAACATCAGTCTGGTCCATCATAAATTACCGAGTAATAACAATGCATATTGCTATTTGCATCAATGGTAAACCTAGATGCTTATACAGAATGTAACGGACAAATTAACTATTTATTTCAGTCCCAGACCAACTTTCTTGAAAAGTTATGGTAACAATGACAGAAAATAGATATTGTCTGTTGTGTCTTGAGAATAAGATCAGCAGGAAAGAAAATAAAGATAAAAGGCATAGTGAAAAGCTGATGCTCTGTATCAGGTTGATAAGTTAGCAAATAAGATCCCTGTCTCACATATAACACTGTGCATGTCTGTTTTGTATCTATGTGTATGTTTGTATGTGTGTGCGCATTATTGCTCCTCAGCAACTTCTTGTATTTGTTCACTTTTAGCTAACAGCACGATCACTGCCTATAGTGCAAACTGATGAGAGACTTCAACCCCTGCTCAATCACCTCAGGTAATGAAAAACACAGCAGAACCTCAATTTGCTGGACCTTTTGGGATCCGTTACTTCTGAAGGTCCACAATCTGACTCATTTGTACAAATCGGGTCTGGTTTGAGTAGCTGAGGGAAATTCATTTTAATTCTTTCAGATTAAAAAAAGGTGAAGACATTTTTGTAGGGTCTAGGCATTGTGCCTAATGGATCAATTGGTCCCGTGTCCTCGCCCAAAAGCAGAATGGGGTTGTTTTACTTCTTCCCATAACTGGGCCCATCCGCTTTGCCTGTAGAATAACCTAATCCTGTGGTCAGGGTGAGTGAGGAGCTCATATACAGAAGAGCACCATGTTCTTTAGACCAGGGCTTTTCACCCATTGTACCACTTTTAGGATATGGCAACATCCGAGTACCACCAGTCACCTAGCAAGGTGTCAAAAAATTGACCCCCCCCAAAAGGAAAAAAGTGATAAAGTACAGGTAGTCCTAGATTTACAACAGTGACTGTTCGAAGTTACAATAGCACTGAAAAAAGTGCCTCCCAAGCCACAACCAAGCAGGACATCTGCCTGCCCACCCGGTGGCACTCTTCCTCCTGTCCAAGGTTTTCATTGCTGTGAGCATTTCTGTTGAGGATTGGCAGCAGAGGTGGGGTGGGGGGTGTTTGGTTTTTATTCCCCCCCCCCATCTGCTGGGTGGTTGCAGCAGGTTTTGCTTACTTCACATGACCCTGGGACATTGTGACCGTCATAAATATGAATCAGTTGCCAAGCATCTGAATGTAAATGACAAGACCCTGGAGATGCTGCAACATTCCAGCTGATCGGCGCTTCTTCTGGGCTCAGCAGAAGCGTCAGGATCAATGCTGCTTTCCAGCTGATTGGTGCTTCTTCAGGGCTCAGCAGAAGCACCAGGATCAGCGCCGAGCTCCAGCCATCTCTCACTCAGACTTGTGCGGTGCTGCCACCAGTTCAGCTCATTCCCCTCCCCTGCTACCACTTTTCTAGGATGGTCGCATACCACCTGCCAGGTGTCAATGTACCACAGGTGGTACCCGTACCACTGGTTGAAAAGCTCTGATTTAGATTCTTCAAACCATGAAATTTTCAGCGGGAGGCAAAAAAATGTTTTAAATAAAAAAGAATAATTCAGACATTACTAAGCTTTTTATTTACGAATGGTTAACTTGGCAATGGATTCATTGCAATTTTATTGTCAAAGATACTATTTCAATACTTGTATCACTAATGGGGAAGTAATGGGAGCGTTTTTAACATAATGAACGTGCCATGCAGATAATCAGCAATATTGTTGACATACAACATCTGTTTCCAGTCAACACTTCAGATTTCTCCCTTAGGTAATCGTTGGCTCATATCTGTAAAATTATATTTTGCCCTTGAAAAAGGGGCTTTATTTTAATGTTTCCCTTTTCTCAGAACCTTTTGAAAAATGTAATAATGGAATTATAGCAGCACATTATTTATCTTTGTGTTTTAGTTCCTCATATTACTAAGTAATGAAATCAGTTTAAAAATTCAAGAAAAGATTATTATTCTATTATTTCTATAAGAAACATCTGAGAGGTTGTACCTGAATTTTACAAAAAAAGTATTCAACAGTTATTTTCATATGATTCATTAGAGTTCAAATAATCTGCTTCTACTTGAACTCTAATGTTCTTCTAAAGTGTAGTAGAAATATTTCCAAATAAATCTATTCTGTTAATCAGAAATGTATTACATAAAGAAAAAAGTTCTCCAAAGTGAAAGAATTATTTTAAAGTCATATTAATGTCTTGAACACCAGTTTTGAAACATTATCTTTAAAATTTATGTAAACAAAAATACTTGGCTTTTCGTTCCCATAGTAACAACAAAAATGTCCTTTTCAATTCTAAAAATAACATTTATTTCTTTTCTTCTTTTTCCACATCATAGCCATGCATACGTTGGTCCAGACTATAATATTGAAAAAGCAATGGGCAAAATTTCATTGGAACAAATTGATGCTGTAAGTATATTGCCTCCAATTCACTGTCGTTAAACTGAATAATTTTGTCTATCCACTACAGTGTATTTATGGTGTCTCAAACATACTGATAGCAACATTTGTATAGAGATTACAATGGTCTATATATAAAGAATTGAAGAATAAAACATAACTCATAGAACAATGTATGCTTAAATGAATGAAAGTAGGTTTAAAATAAATGAAACAAGAAGAGTAACAGTCAGGAGCATAAGTAGAGCTCTCTAGCCCAAAGCAAACCTTTCACATGAGCCCATGCCCATTTGTGAGGGATCCAGGCATTGAACCCTGATCCCTGGCAACAGCTATTAAGATAAAACCAGACTATCATCACTAGAGCAGCTTTCTTCAGCTGCTGCTACATAGTAATAGACGAGCAAAGTTATCCTCTTACCTATTCAATCACCCAAGCATCCCTTCCTCTCCCTTGTTCAGTTTCCTGCAGTAGTCAGAGGACCATGCCCTACTTGGCTGCCTGAAAAATTTGTCTCTTGGGTGTACTACATCTGGTTTCAAAACCCTACTTAATGTTTTTTATCAGCCAATATTTGTTATTGGCTTGTTTTGCTGGAAGGAGGGAGGAATGTGTGTGTATATATTGTAGTACGCATTTCTGTGGGACAGAATGGTTAGTATTTGTAGGTGACGGGGTGTTATTTTACAAGAAATCAATTTTAATTAGTGGTTGCTAGTTCAGTTGTCCTGCCCTCTTTTGGAATGGATATTTTTTACAAATATAAGTATGTTGCATGTACATATACCTCAAGGCCAGAAGTTGGTTTGGCTGACGTGATAATATCAGAGTTGACAAAGTAAGAAAGTCAGACATAGATATGTTTATCTTTGTTGATCTCCCCCCCCCCCATGAATACTTCCTAGTGTTAGTGGTAGGCAATCAAATTTAGCCTTGTCTTTCTTGTAAGTAAATATGGTAAACAGCTTTACATAAACAGAAAAATAGCCCCAGATAACTGACATCTGGGACATTAATTTAGAATATATTAAAGGGAGGGATAGTAAAGATGCTTTCAAAATAGAATGAGACTCTAGATTAATTACTTATATTGATTTATGCTTTTTACTGTAACTAATACAATTTTAATATCTTTTAACATGTGTTTTCCATTTATTCTTGCATTTTCACAAAAAAATACAACTAAATGTTGACAGTATATTGAAATTGTGAGATAGAGTTTTCCTTTCTTCCCTGTAGTCTACTGTATGCAAATATTCTCCTTTCAAAATTCTTTACCTTTCTGGTTGGTGATCAAAATACAGCTTGTAAGTTAATGTAGTCAGCAGATCATTAATCCAAGTTTTCTTGTTACAGCTTTCGGTTAAATCATTTCCTCTCTGCATGCGCCAGCTCCACAAAGCTCTGCGTGATAACCATCATCTCCGTCATGGAGGCCGTATGCAATATGGCTTATTTCTCAAGGGCATTGGCTTAACACTAGAGCAAGCTCTGCAATTCTGGAAATCTGAATTCATCAGAGGAAAGATAGACGCAGACAAGGTAAATGGGTTGCTCAGTTCTTCACAGTTCTCCTCAGAACACTTCTATAGTCCACAACCAGTGTCCGTGCGCACTAAAACATCTGTGCAGTGTCATGGTTCCGATAGATGAGACCAGTAAAAGCAGAACTCCAAGGCTAGAGGTTTCTTTAAAGAACATATTTATTGGCTACAAAGTATCAGTACAGTCAAAAGTGAAACCAAGTCTGGAGTTCCCTCCCAAGTGTTGCAGCGTTACAAAGTTGAAGTTCCCACCCCATCAGTATGTCATCCACGTTCCCCAATATAATACTTTGGCGGACATTCTAACAGAAGGCTCAGCCCGCCAAACGTCAGGCAGCAATGACCTTGGTTCCCAAGGCACAATTTATTGTTTAACCTTAAAAGCACTCATCCCCCCTCCCAGTACTGTGGCAACAAATCCTGCAGATGAAGAAAAGTTAGAGTTAGGAATCTCCCCGAGGTTTATGAGGGTGCTTATCAAAAAAATCTACGTATCAATCTCTCTGCCTTGACGTCAGTATGTTTTACCCAAGTAGCTTCTGATAGTGGGTATCCCTTCCACTGTACTAAATATTGTAATTTTCCTTTGTACAACATAGAATCAAGAATTTGTTTTATTTCATAATGGGTCTCCCCCTCTACTAAAAGGGGACCAGGTGCTTTTTGGGGAACAGGTCTTAAGGAGGACTCCCTGACAGGTTCTCCAAGCAAAGAGGAGGTGACAATGTGCTGTCTGGACTCATTTGTGGACTAGGATAAAATACATAGCAAAATCCCATTGCCAATGAAAATTAAACTAGGGTTAGAGTTAGGTCTCCTTGGAGCCAGGACCGAAAACTAATATCAGGGACAGATTATTAGGGGTTCTGACTGGAAAGCAGAGGTGACAGTTTTTCAACCGGACTTATTTGTGGATTAGAATTAGGCATCCTTGGAGTCTTGCATTCCTTGCATAAAGATCCACTTGAGGAGCATTGGAATTTCTTCCAGGCATACATTGTAAACAGCACTTCTAAAGTTCTGAATACAGTCACCAGTTTTCCCTAAGACTAAAACAACTGGTGTACTACAGAATTCTTTGGAGCTACTATTCCATCCAGAGGCTGTCAAGGGATTTAAAAGGACTCCCAGAGGTTGGATCAAGGTGTCACCAGCCACTCAGTCCCAGATTGATCCATCAAGTATGGTCATGCACAGATCATATTCCAATTCAGATCACCCCACAAGTAACAATTTATAATATAAAATATGTGTGCTATTAGGGATTGAAGCAGTAGTGCATGCAAAATATGCATTTCTTAAAATATTCTGTTGTACACTCACTGCTCAGAGCAAGCACATTAAACAATATTTTTTTATTGTGCCATGAAACTAAAAATTAACTAAAGGGTATATTTAAATATATAAGCTACAATATGCATTTTAGATCAATTTATAGGTTTTTGATACACTTACTCCCAGTTTGCAAAGTTGCTGGTGGTCATCTGCAAATGCTTGTAGTTTATATTTTTCGTCTTTTTTCCCCCATTCCTTTAATTTCTATATCTTGCCTAATTGTTTCTATTCAATACTTCCAGTGTTGGTATAAATAGTAATGGGGATAGTGGGCATCCCTATCTTGTGTCTTTTTTAATATTAAAATTTTCTGTAAAATTTCCATTTACAGTTACTTTAGCTGTTTGTTCATTATAAATTGTTTTGATTATGTTTATAATTTTTTTTCCAAAGTCCATTTCTTCTAGTTGCTGGAACATGAATTGCCAATTTATGTTATCAAATGTCTTCTGTGCATCTATAAATATTAATGCCATCTGTTTCCCTGGGTGGGTTTCATAGTACTCCAAAACATCTACAATCATTCTTAAGTTATTTTTTTTATTTGTCTTTTAGATAAAAAACCATTCTGGTCTGTATGTTTTTTTAATATACTGTATAAAGCTGTTCTTCTTTTCTTTTGTTGTGCTAATGCAAAACGGAGTTTGCCAATTTTTGATTGCTGTAACAATTTATAGTGTTGTCTCTTGATATGTGTTTCTTGAAGGTAAATTATGTCTATTTTTAATTTTTGTAGTCGTGCAAAAAAAGTTTCCTTTTTGAGGGGGAGTTCTATCCATTTATATTCATTGAAAGCATCCCATTTTCTTTCTCCATCTATTTCGATTATTTCTAGGTTTTAATCTTCTAGTCAATCTTATTTGTCTCTGTTCTCTTGGTCTTGCTCCTTCTTCTGTATTTGTATTTTTAGTTTCTCCTTCTTCTCTAATCTGCTGTTTCCAGTACTGCCCAGTCCACTGTCTAGACTTTTTTTGTCTTTCTTATCGACAGTTGGCTTGTTATATGGCAAGTGCCTGTCTTTTTGGATTCTAAACTCCAGAACACTTTAGGTTCTTCATTTTCTATATTTTATGGTCCCACCAGTTTTTGCTTGCAGGCAAATGGTATTTCGTGTGGATCTTGCAATGCACCCCTGTGGCTACTTTGTCATGCCGTTCTTTGTAGTCGGTTTGTGTGATCTTCTTTGGTTGGGCTGTTTACTGTTAGCTTGTTTGGCAGTTTCTTCACTGGAACATTGTTTACTCCTTGATTGTTGGTATGATGTTAATTTTGTTCATGTGAATGTTGATTGTTGGTAGGGAGGTATTTCGATCATTTTGTTGCCTTCTTGGATTCTTAATTGAATTCTCCCCAAAAAGAAAACTGGAAAAAATCAGAGAGAAAATTTTTCTTTCTTCTTTTTTTGCCTGACTCCTATGTAAATCTCCTATGAAACAACAGCCTATCATTATGATTATTTTACTTTTGTCGAATAAACATGGCATCTCATCTTTGTCTATGTTGGTCGAACGTTTGTGAATAGGTGTACCTGGGAGCTCATCTCTTCTTCCTCTTCCATTGCCTCCGTCTCCCGTTTCCTCAGCCGCTCTATTAACGTTGCAGTGTCAGGGGTCAGCTGGGCAAGCCCTGGGGGAAAATAATAAAATACCTTGTACTCGTGAACTTGTTAAACTTTACATAAACCCAATTAGTCTCATTTTAAAAATGGAAATGAAAATTAATTAAAATAATTAAAATAATACTCACTCTCTTCAGCTTTTTGGAGCTTCTTTTTAATCTCGTTGTTTTCCTTCACAATATGTGCTAAATTGCTGGCAAGCGTTTTATTTTCTTCTTCCAGCTAAGACATAAAAATGACCAGGAGCATACATCAGTCATAGAATAGAAATAAGCAGACCAAAAGAGAAGCTTAAGACAGGCTTATAAGGGAAACAACTGACTCACAGCAGTTATTCTGGCATTCTTTTCTGCCAGCTCCTCCTGATGCCTTGCTGTTAATTCTTGGAAGTGCTCCCTCTGTTTTCTTCTTCGTTCTTGGTACTTCGAGAGACACACCTGCCAAAAGAAGAAATTTTGAACCCTTTGAACAGAGGAGGCAAATTTACTAAAGAAATCATAGTGTGGTATTGTCTCAAGACTCTATTGCTATTAAAAAAAAAACTACCAGACCCAGAAAGCTGTCCTGTCTTTCCTCAATCCTTCTCACTAACCACTGTTAACCATTGTTAAGCAACAAACCTCATGACATCACCTGAATTTTTGCCTCTAGCCACTGCAGGGACAGCTGAAGTTGCCTTTAGCTGCTCTGCTGTTAAAAGTGATGCTATAATGGCCCTTTTGTTCCAATTTAAACCTTGCTGTATGAACCATTGACACTGCCTCCGAGATAGTGTTGATGACAACATGGTCAGAGGCTAGGATGTTCTTATCTCTAGTTTAGGGTAAGGTGACTCTGAGCCTCCTGACTTAATTAGGAATTAGGGATTTGAGGGCTCTAGCCAGCCCCACAACTGTGCTTTTCTCTGCTCCCCAAGCAAAGGCACAGAGCCATGTGTTCCCAGCCTTTCTGGAAGGCTGTCCTGTGGATGCGTTTAAACTGAAGATATTAACACAATTCACCAAGAAAGGGCCTGAAAGAAGATGTGCAAATATTTTTAAAATATTTTAAAATATTTCAAAAGTTATTCTAAAAATTATTCTAAAAGCTTTTTGCTTGTTCCTAGATTATTTTGATTCCTGTTTTACTTCATCATTATCACTATTTTTATCATGTTATCTATCATATTACCTCTATGAATTCTAAATCCTACAGTCAGAGATGCAAGTTAGGAAGTAAATAAAACCCAAGATCTCTTACCTCAGACAGGAGCTTCCCTGTGTAATACAGGAATGTCTCCATTATAAACTAAACTAAACTAATCCTAACTAAACTAATTCACGAAATATATGAAATATGATAAACAAATAAACAGTGTGTTAAATAGGAATATTAAGTAAAATTAATAAGCAAATAAATACTGTAAAATAAAACAAACCTAAGCTATGTAAATACAGATAAATAAAAGCACAAGAAAATATAAGCAACCAAATAAAATCAAATAAACTTAACTAAGCACCCACACAAGATAAAACTCTTGAGTGAATAGTTTTCACTCAGTCCACCAAAAGGTTTTATTTACTTCTCCTTTGTGAGCTCATGCCCCTGTTAGCACCATTATGAGGCATGACCTCACCAAGGAAAAGCAAAACAAACTGAGTGGCTGAATGAATGCTACTCAGAGTTTTATCTATTTTTCAATATTGGTAGATATGTAACTACAAAATTCTGCTGATGCATTTAGTGCAATCAGAGGGTGAACTAACAAGAAAAATACACACAGCTGAGAGTGAAAAAGGACTGCAGTGTTGAATGAGCAGACCTGGAGAGATTTCTTGCTTGGCAGAGTAAATTGCAATAGGATCTCACTTTAAAGAGCTTCCACATATTGCTTCTTGTCCAGTCTTAGGTGCTTTTGAGAATAAGTCAACCCCCTCATCTGTTTGGCTGCCCCTCAATTACTGGAAGACAGCTGTCATGTCACCCCTAATATTTCTCTTTGATAGGCTAGACATAGCTAGTTCCCTTAACTGATGGTCATACAATTTAACCTTCAGGCCTCTTATCATCTTAGTTGCTCTTCTCTGCACTCTTTCTAGACTCTCAGCATCTTTTTCATATTGTGGCAATTTTTCAAAAAGCCCTTAAGAAGACCAGGTCCGAGTGTGAAGGAAAGTGCACCTGAAGGAGCAGTGGGGGAGAGTTTGGGCAACGCAGAGTTCTCCCATAAAGAGACCTGGATCAAGAGACTGCGCAGACCCAAGCTGGAAGGGGCAGCAGGAAAGAAGTTCAGTGTAGCTTGAATTCACACAAGATTCTCTCAGAATATATCTAGTAAGTTAGAAGGTTATCGCTTGAATTTGGTAAGATGCTGTCAGTTAGGTTTAAGCAAATAAAGGATTGAACTTAATTGGGCTTCGCTGTGCCATTCCTGATCTTGGGCCTGACATTTCCTTCAACTATGGGATTTCTAGTTTTTTTAGGATATCTATTATTATGGTCTATAATATTTGTATTTGCTATTTTTCTCTCCCTAATTTTTGAGAGGGTAAAAGTGAGGGATGGGAGGGATAGTTTCAGGCTTGCATGATTCTGTTAACGTAACCTCTAACGTAGGTAGAACTCGGTAGAATCCCATCGTTCCAATAGATGAGACCAGTAAAAGCAGAACTCCGGGGCTAGAGGTTTCCTTAAAGAACATATTTATTGGCTACAAAGTATCAGCACAGTCAAAAGTGAAACCAAGTCTGGAGTTCCCTCCCAAGTGTTGCAGTGTTACAAAGTTGAACTTCCCACCCCATCAGTATGTCATTATCCATGTTCCCCAATAGAATACTTTGGTGAACTTTCTGACGGAAGGCTCAGCTCACCAGAAGTCAGGCAGCAATGACCGTGATTCCCACGGGACAATTTATTGTTTAGTCTAACCTTAAAACCACTCATCCCCCTCCCAGTACTATGGCAACCGAAAATGAAGCAAAAATGACTTCAGCCAGAATTGTTGCAGTGTTGACGTTTAGTTTACATAAACACTAAAGACAAAAGCAGCAGTTGCTTTCACATCAGCCTCTGCACAGTTGGATCTCATCACGATTCTTTTCTCATAAGTTTTGTTTGGGTAGTTTACTTTATGTTTACAAAAATTATAAAAAGAAAATAGGAATTATTTATTGTGTTCAAAAAGCAATGATGTAGTGATGCCAATATTTATCTTATTTGTTTACTAATGCTTCTCTTCCACCCAATATCCAGAGACTAAGTGGCTTACAGAATGCTACAGTAAATATTAAAATAAAAATTAAAATCTAAAACATGAACTTGCCACAAACCAAAACAGGGCCGTTGTATAGTGTTGGATCAAATGTCCATATCTTCAAATGGCTTCTTTAACAGCTGAGTCTTTAGAATACAGAATAACAGAGTTGGAACGGACCTTGGAGGTCTTCTAGTCCAACTCCATGCACAAATAGGAGGCCCTATACCATTCTGGACAAATGGCTGTCCAATCTCAAAAGACCTCCAGTATTATCCACAACTTTTGGAGGCAAGCCGTTCCACTGGTTAATGATTCTCACTGTCAAGAAATTTCTCCTTAGTTCTAACTTGGTGCTCTCCTTGATTAGTTTCCATTCATTGCTTCTTGTCTTGCTTTCTGGTGCTTTGGAAAATAGGTTGACCACCACCCCCCCTTTGTCGCAGGTCCATTCAAAAGCCATATAAGGTGGAGGATGACTGGATATCAAGGAGTCATCTGTTTCAAAGACAATCATTGCCGTGAAGGCTCTTTTACTGGGATCTATGTAGGTGATATTCCCTCAGAGAAGGAATCTTAAGCAGTTTTCTCTTCTGATCTCAATAGGATGATAATCCAGAGAATGTGGCCTGGTAGAAATCAAGTTTCTTCCTTCCTTCCTTCCTTCCTTCCTTCCTTCCTTCCTTCCTTCCTTCCTTCCTTCCTTCCTTCCTTCCTTCCTTCCTCTTATTTACAGAGTTTATAGGCTACTCTAATGAATTGGTTCTGACATAAAAATTCACCAAATCTGTAATTTGGGTTAAAATAAATACATCCTGAAGTAAAACTGAGATTATTCATTATAAAACAACCAAATACATCTGGACTCAAACATTCTGGTAACAATTAGAAATAATTATTCTTTCTAAAACTTGGAAATGCTACAACAAAGAAAATGCTTTATCAGATGTGATGGTTATTCAAACCAATTTTTAAGAAATCTTAGGTGGACTGCAGGGTGGATGGAGAATCTGTCCTGCTAAAGTTGTCCACTCTGCTGGCAGGCAAATAAGGTTGAATTTTATTGTTATCAGCCTGCACTGTCTTCAGTTCTCTAACTTTACAGGTGATAAGAATTGTTTGCCAAATCTGGAGAATACAATGTGTTTGAAGTTTAGCAATTTTAAGCTTCTGTATTAACCACTTGCAAGTTGTTCAGTGGTTAAAAGATTTGAAACTGAAAAAAATCAAGTCTTTGAAGTAACATTTGACAAGTAAACTCAAATAATCTCCAGGCTTAGAAGTTCTAACTAGTATAAAACGCTGAAAGGAACATCTTACAGTGAATGGTTAGACCTTTTTCAAAAGCAGTGCCCTGGCTGCTGGTTTACTTACCAAATAAGTTCAAAATTGTAATGACATACAGAGCTCTTTTTAACTTAAGTCATAGCTGTCTAGCAAAGTACTTGTTCCCTGATGTTTCTGATTGCCATTTAAAATCTAGTGGAAATGTCTTCCTTAGGGTGTCACATCTGCCAGGAACTTCATACATGGCAGCCCAAGAGAAAACATTCTCAGTTCAAGTACTCTATTAGTTCCTCGGTTGGCATGAAGCATTGCAAGCTTTCAGCTCCAGATTAAATTATTTCTTGAAGTTACTGTATACCCCACCTTTCTATTTGTATTATACAAATGTAGGATTTTTTTAAAAAAAAATACTACACATAAACATAACTCTAAAGCCAGTATCCATAAAATAATGAACAATTAAAGTCAGAATAGGCAATCAGATAATTCTAGGAAATGATATAATCGGTTTACGTTGTGGACTATTCACATTGCATTTTGGCTTAAGTTTTTTTTGCCCTGCAATCTGAAGCAATGTACAGAGCTAATAAAAATAATGTTTTGTTTGTTCAGCTTTAGTAACCATTAATTAAATTTATACTTAATATTGCTAAATACATGGTCAAGAACCTACTTCAGGTATTAAAATTATTCTGAAATAGGTATTTCACACAAAGCATATTGTCTTCCAAATACATTCTTCAAAAAAGGTACCTAAGTGCCTTAAGGTTCACATACTGTAATTTGTAAATCATATTAGTCCCCCCCACCAGTGGTGGGATTCAGCCAGTTTGTGCCACTTCAGCAGAACCAGTAGCTAATTTTTTGTTGTCCAGGCCCAAAATGGACTTCCGGAAGCAGCATCCACACACAGAACTGGTTGTTCACATATTTGAATCCCACCACTGCCCCCCTCCCATTCAAAAGGATTCTTTATCCAATGTAGATAATAAACATTTAGTGAACAATTAAAAATTGAGAATACTGTTCAAAGTAATACAGGTAGTTCTTGGCTTACAACCACAATTTAGCCCAACATTTCTGTTGCTAAGCGAGACAGTTGTTAAGTGAGTTTTGCCACTTTTTACACCCTTTCTTGCCACACTTGTCAAGTGAACCACTGCAGTTGTTAAGTCAGTAACATGGTTGTAAAGTGAATCTGGCTTCCCCATTGACTTTTCTTGTCAGAAGGTCGCAGAAGGTGATCACATGATCCCAGGACACTGCAACCGTCATAAATACATGCCAGTTACCAAGCCTCTGAATTTTGATTATGTGACCATGGGGATGCTGCAATGGTCATAAGTGTGAAAAGTCATAAGTCACTTTTTCTGTGCCATTGTAACTTCAAACTGTCACTAAACAAATTGTTGTAAATCAAAGACTACCTGTAGTAATAAATATAGGAATAAAAAGTTTCATTTACTTTTTGAATAATGAGTATTTTTTTTATTGAAAAATTTTAAAATTTTACAAAAAGAAGAAAAAAAACAACCCTACCCAACCCACCCCAACCCTCCCACTGCATCCCCCAACCTTCCCAGAGCTGAATATAGGCTTAATTAAAATTTCTTAAAATCTTTAAAAAAATTAAGAAAGTATAAACCATAGATAAGTCTAAATACATTACATAAACAACTTATAAAATAATTAACAATAATATATGTATAAAAAAACATAAATATTAAAAAAGAAAAATGCTTAAAAAGAAAAGGAATATATAAAAAAAAGAGAAAGAAGAAAAGAGATATTAAAAAATAAAAAATATAAGGAAAAAGAAAAAGATACAATCTATAAAATATTATTGAAAAACTAAGTAATATTTTTTTATATCCAACTTATGTTGTATAAAATCTATCCATTTTTCCCATACCGTAAAAAACTTCTCTTGCGATTGATCCTTTAAAAAAGCCGAAATCTTTGCCATTTCCGCCAAATAAGAAACCACTCTTGCAAAGTAGGCAAAGATTCCTTCTTCCAATATTGCCCTACTAACAACCTTGCGGCTGTGATTAAATTTAACATCAATATAACCTCCTTATTATCACAATCGGTAAGAATACCTAACAAAAACAATTGTGGGGTAAATTTTACCCTCCTTCTAAAAATTCTTTGAATATTCCACCATATCTTGATCCAAAAGGCTTTTATATTTTTACACGACCACCAAATATGATAATAAGTAGCATCCAAACAACCACATCTCCAACATTTAGGCTGTAAGTCAGGATACATACGAGACATTTTTTGTGGATCAAGGTGTCATCTATAAAACATTTTGTAAAAATTTTCCCTTAAATTCTGGGCTTGTGTAAATTTAACATTCCTCACCCAGATGGTTTCCCAGGTATCTAGTAGAACTGGTTCACCAAAATTTTGTGCCCATTTAATCATACATTCTTTAATTAGTTCTGGTTCTGAATCCAATTCTACTAGCACCCCATAAATTCTCTTAATATGAGCTCGCTTTTGATCTTTTACTTGTTTGAAAAAATTTTCATCTTCTCTAAGCAGGCCCACATTACGATCTATCTTCCATCTATCCGCTATTTGTCTATACTGAAACCATGAATATATAATGTTTTCTTGTGTTAAATCTTCCAAAGATTTTAACTGCCAATTTTTACCATCCCATCTGAGTAATTGTGCATAAGAAACACTATTCATCTTAACTCCTCTCCTTATCCCCTCTATCGCATGCCAAGATATAGCCCATAATGGTATTTTAAAATCACTTCTATAATATTTCCTCCAAACCTGAAGTAAAGAAATCCTTATAATATGAGATTTAAAAACCCGATCAACTTTTTTATTAAAAATTAAATAGGCATGCCATCCAAAGAGTAAGTCCCAACCCTCCAAGAGGAGTATTTCTACATTTGTTAAATTAACCCAATCACTAATTAATGTTAAAACCACAGCATCATAATACAATTTGAAATTCGGTACCTTGATTCCACCTCTTTCACGAATGTCTTGTATAATTTTAAGCTTTACTCTTGGTTTTTTCCCTGCCCAGATAAATTTATTGATACCTTTCTGCCACTCATTTAAATTAACCTCATTCTTTAAGATAGGTATCATTTGAAATAAAAAAAGGAACTTTGGCAGGACATTCATTTTAATCACCGCAATTCTTCCCAAAAGGGATAATTGCAACTTCTCCCAATTTTTCAAATCTCTTTCATAATTGTTTTTATACAGTTTTACATTAGAGACAGATAAAGTAACCCCCAAGTATTTTACCTTATCAACAACTTCAAAATCTGTCAGGTTAACCAGAGTCTGCTTATCCAAATTGGTCATATTTTTGGGTAATATTTTAGTCTTATTGTTATTAATTTTAAAACCCGAAACCCGTCCATATTGGTAATCAATTGTAATAACTCTACTACAGAATAAGTAGGTTGGGACAGAGTAACCACCAAGTCATCTGCAAAGGCTCTTAGTTTATATTCTTTTTTATTGACTTCTATTCCTTTTATTTGCTGCGATTCTCGAATTTTAATCAGCAATATTTCCAAAGTTAAAATAAACAGCAGAGGTGACAATGGACATCCCTGTCTAGTCCTCTTTTCTATTATAAAAATCTCTGACAAACCCCCATTAACTATAAGTTGTGCCGTTTGTTTTTGATAAATAGCACCAAGAGCTTGTAAAATTTTTTCTCCAAAATTCATATTCTCAATTAATCTTAACATAAATTGCCAATTCAATTGGTCAAAAGCTTTTTCAGCATCTAGAAATATCAATCCTGCAGAAACTTGGTTATTTTTATCTAAATATTCTAATAAGTTAAAATAATGAGTATTATTATTATTATTATTACTATTATTATTATTATCAATAGTTTATTATAGTGGAATTTTTATTATATCATATTGTTTAAGAATTAGGATATTAATTTGTTTATGTTATTATGCTTATTTAGAATTTGTTTATTTTATGTTAAAAGGGAGTTAAAGTGTATTATGGATTTGGTTTTTATATAGTTGGTTAATGTTATTTAGATTATGATTGTCATATTTGTAACCCTGTATTCAGCTCTGGGAAGTGTGGGAGGGGAAGGGGTTGGGGGGGTTGGGGGTTGTTTTGTTGTAAACGTTTGTAAAACTTTTCAATAAAAAAAAAGACTACCTGTATTGATCCGAACTATAGTTTGGAGAATGTTATGACTGACCAAGTAAGCAAAATAAAATGTTTCACATAAGAGCTTTCAAATGATTCCAGATTTGGTTCAGTCACCAGTGTAATTTTTCCATTATCCTATGATCAGGATTCTGGAGATACGGTCAATGTAGGAAAACTCTGTTTTTACCAGATCATAGAGTGGGGAATGCCACACATTTCCCCCTCCCAAAAAACCAGATTCTTTAAATGAGATTTCTCTGTATAGTTTCTGCAAATGTATCTTCAAACTTCTGCTTATAATAATGCAGTAATTAACAGGAAGGGCTGCCATGTGTTCTTGAAAGAACTGCATTGCATCTGTTAACTGAACTATGAGCCAAATTGCTAATTGAAAAACATTATTTTGAATATTCTTGTAATCCTGTTGCCGGAGATAAATGCATGTCATTTTTTTCCTTATTAGTGCTGTTAATCTGTGATTGATAGATTTTTAAAAGGTTACTTTTGAGGATCTTTGATAAATTTTAATGAGTCTTAGATCTTCAGGACAATTCATAGAAAACCCTGCCATTTTAATTTCAATATACACATACACGCAAACATGCATACTGTATGCATAAATGTATGCACATATGTACACATGTTCTTGAAGAAAGCTGACACTTAAAAGACTTCTGGTTTAGCTCCAAAGTAAAATACATTAACAAAAATGCCTTTGGGCTATACTTTTTGGGGGGATGCTTTTGAGTTAGTCTTGACTCCTGGAGACTGTCTGAATGAGTCCCTGCAGTTTTTTGGGCAAGGTTTTTTTTCCAGAAGTGCTTTGGCCTTGTCTCCTTCCTAGGGATAAGTGAGAGTGACTGGCCCAAGGTTATCCAACTTGCTTTGTGCTCGAGGCAGGACTAGAACTTCCAGTCTCCCACTCTCTACTCTGGTGCCTTAATCACTATACACCATATTCTAGCTCTCCATGTTGCATTTAGATCAGGGTTATTATAGGTAATCAATGAGAAGTAGGACTGGAACTTCTTGTCTCCAGGTTTCCAGCCTGACGCCTTAACCATTACACCAATCTGACTGTCAAAGGGATATAATTATGTGGATTTAAAAGAGTGATGTACTTTTAATTAAGCCCAGTAGTTAATGTAGATACATGTTAATCATATCTGTGTGTTTTTTTTTAAATATCTTCTTTTTTTTGCAAGTAATTGACTCATTCACCTCATGGTTAAATGAACTTGGGGAAAACTGCCAGATAATATTCAATACAGTTCTACTAAAATATCTAGTCAATTTTCATTCTAAAGAAAGCTATCTGCTAGAAATAACTTTTAACTCTTGACATTCTGAAAGGTGCTGAAAAAGAACATTTCTTTTTCAGAAGCTATTTGGTTATTAAACCAGTGATGATGAGGTGTCCATTAGAGTTGTTTTGGTGTTATTTAAAGGGGAGATCAGACTTATACTTTAGGACTGCTTTGGTTTTATGTTGATGTTTTTATTTTGTAAACCAGCTAGAGTCTATATGAATAGATGATATTTTTTAAAAATGTAAATTAATAACAAATAGTAATGAATGCAAATTTGGGATGCATGTTGTGTTGATTTCTGATGTTATTTTGTTATATAGCCACTATTAAGCTATTCTCTATCAGTATAAGCAATGTTATGCAGAGAGCAGAAAAGAAGCAAACGTAGTAAGCCAATAAAAGTAAAAGAATGAGAAAAAGAAAACAGTTGAAAGTTTTATACCAACACAGCTAAAAGACTTTAGACTAACACAGTTCATAATATCTCTCTATCCATTTCTATACTTAAAAACCATTTAACTATGTCCATATACTCCTTCACACACTGTTCTTTAGTTTTTTCATGCCATTTTGAGGATAACATTAACTCTATTCCCATTAGCAATTCACCATTTTGTCTTTGCAATGGATCCGTGCTCTCTTTGACCTTCATTTTCCATATAATCATAGAATATTTTTATTATTTTTTGTATCAGTCAGAAACTTCATTGCCTTCTGAGTTTTCTGATATAATTTCTATAATTTCCAGATACGTACTGCATTGTATTAATTTCTTGTACTTATTTTCGTCCTCCTGTTAATTACTATTCATGTATTTTTTTGTTTGTGTTTGACATCTTTGAGAGCTTCAAGTGTATCCGCTTTGGTTGCATCAGAGTCCTGTTTCCTTCTCATAAGAATTGTTTATAGTTATGCCCTTACAGTACTATATCACTTTGTAGGATTTTCTAGTCTTCCTAGACATGTTTCTCCTTTAGAACTTAAATCCATTGAATCTGGCCTATCTTCCCTGGAAAGTTACTAACATTTGCTCTTTTGAAATGCAATATGCAGATCTGACTTTTCTCAGTTTCTTCTCCATGGGTATTATAAATTGAAGGATAACACAATCGCCTTCCTCTACCATGTCAGTCGGTTTCGTTTCTTTGAGATGCTCCCTGTTGGTGAGGATTAGGTACAGATAGCAGACTTGTTATTTCTTCCAACTTTTGACAACTGAAATTGACAGCAAGAATTTTTTGGAGTTAACGAAGTTAACTTGGCAGAATTGGATTCTCTTCAGATGTCAGAATAATTGAAATCCCCCATTATCAGGATTGCGTGTCTCTTTAAAAGACTGGTTGTCTGACACAGAAAAGCTTCCTCTGTATCTTCTGCCTGCCCAGGCAATCTATAATAAACTCCCCTGATGATATCACTTTTGTTTCTTTCCTTTTATTCTTATTCAAACACTTTCAAGGGGATTTCCCTACCCTGGTCCTGTATTTCTGTGCAAATACGTATTTTTCTTTTTATATAGTGCAAATTTTTTGGTCTTCCATTGCTGTAATGGTATGGTATGTGGGGATGATTGTGGGAGACAGGAGGAAGAATTGTAGCTTAGACAACAGTCATGCAAAAGGTATCTCAGCCCACAGAAGAAAAATAGATATGGGAAGCATCTTGGAAAGGCACTTCTCTAGGTTGCTGGAAAATAAAAATAAAGGAGGAGAGAGGTCCTTCCAGACTTGGAAGGCTTTTGTATGCCCTTCAAGATAGTCTATACAAGAAGCGCAAACTGTGAGTAATAATCCTACCTTTACTATAAGGTTACAGCAACAAAAACCTGCATGTCTGACTCTTTTTCTGGACTTCCAAGGTCATTCCCACATACCATTATAGTGGGACTGTTCTTTAAGGTAGTTGTAGCTTTCCAGTGATATGTGCCAATCGCAGATATTATCCTATCATTTCAGAGATGACTATCAAATTATGTTGGTCTTCCTGACTTAGAATCCCTAATTCTCCCTGCTTATTTCCTGCATTGTGTTTGAGGCTTTGAGTGACAGTACCTACAGACTTCTCTATTGTAATTTCCTGAGAAATTCTTGGCTTCTAGGTTCTCTCTTTATGTTTGAATTACTTGGTCTTAATGCTTGGTTACGTGTTTACCTCTGAGTTTTTGCTCCTTTGGCCCTTTTGTCCTCTCGTGACGCTCTTCTGATGAGATTGGGTATCAGCTTCCAGACAACTTCCTAGTTATCATAAGATGTAGCCCTTCTCTTCTCAGGAGTCCTTTATGAAGGCAATGTAAGCCATTGTCATTTAATCCAAACCCTTCTTAGTAACACCATCTGTGTAGTTTGTTTCTGTAGTCTATATTTAACTCTCTGCCATCTTTTTAAAAATGTTCCCTAACAGCAAATTATTGTTTAACTATTTACTCTTAGAAGTATTTAAACATTTGACAAGTTTTAATACCCTTCCTGAATTAGAATAAGTCTAGTTTCTATCAACTGCTTCTTCTGAAAAAACTCAATCAGAAAACTCAGTAGTAAGTAAATGGTATCTAATGATGAAAAAAACAATTTCCCTGTTCTTTGTGTATGTGTTGAAAGTTATTCATAATTTCCTGAAGTGAAATATGTGAGCATTCTAAATTATAGCGCCAAATTTCATTTCTATCCAGTGACTAAAGTAATATTTTCTTTGAAATGTTATTCATGTATGTTTTTCAAGCTTATAATTGTGCAATTTTACTCTAATTATGTTAAAGAAAGAGTCTGGTATGAAAATTTAAAACCCATCAGTTTTCCTTAACTTGAATAATGAAACTCAGTAATGTCTATTTTTAATAAATGCTATATCAAAATGTGTCTTCTAATGCATCCTATGGAATTTTTTTTTAAAAAAAGGCTTTCTATCAGAAACAATTTCTGCCATGTGCATGTAGAATTCTTCCAGCTTGTGAAAGTCAGAGGCATATCTCTTTTGAATAATTACCAGGAAGTGTGATAGAAGTTATATTTTAAATGTTGAATTGATTAGTCCTTAATAGACACAAAAATCCAGTTCTACCAAACATGGCATGATTTTTAGTCTTAAAAATCTAAAATATAATTTAATTTTTTAAAAAGATAATTTATCTTTTCTTCTACTCACTAGAGGAATCTTAAATTATGAGATCCCAAACAGATGTCCAACTTCTTAGAAAGTTAAAACCAGGTGACAATGAGTTTACAATTTTGTTTGCAGAGGTGTTGATAATAGCTTATCATTTGGCTACTTGAACATCATTAGATCTCTCAATTCTCATAGTAGAAAAAGTTGTTCTTAGAAGAAATCTCCATTTCTAATTAAGTCCATTAGATTCGGATTTAAGTGTATAATTTGGAGAGGGATTACAGGAAACACTCTTCTGATAAGGGACAATCTCTATAAAACAAACTTTCAGAATAGTTTTAGTTTACTGGAGCAGGCAAAACAGAGTTACTTTCAAAATGTAGTATCTATTCACCTGAAATCTCTTCAGTAAACATTTGCTACTTTTCAATCACTTCTAGTTTGCTAATTCAACAGCTGCTGAAGCATATTCTTTCTTCTTACCTAGTGATTTTGGTAATTGTAGTAAAAATTTGTTGATTCAAGTCTTATTAGTAGCACTTTTGTTGTTGTTAATTGCAAAGTTGTGTCCGACCCATCGTGACCCCATGGACAACGTTCCTCCAGGTCTTCCTGTCCTCTACCATCTTCCGGAGTCCATTTAAGTTCACACCTACTGCTTCAGTGACTCAATCCAGCCACCTAATTCTCTGTCGTCCCCTTCTTCTATTGCCCTCAATCTTTTCCAGCATTAGGCCCTTCTCCAGTGAGTCCTTCCTTCTCATTAGGTGGCCAAAGTATTTGAGTTTCAACTTCAGGATCTGGCCTTCTAAAGAGCAGTCAGGGTTGATCTCCTCTTGGACTGACCCGTTTGATCACCTTGCATTCCAGGGGACTTGCAGGAGTCTTCTCCAGCACCATAGTTCAAAGGCCTCAATTCTTTGTCGCTCAGCCTTTCTTATGGTCCAACTTTCACATCTATACATTGCAACTGGGAAAACCATGGCCTGGACTATACGCACTTTTGTTGGCAGGGTGATGTCTCTGCTTTTTAGTATGCTGTCTAGATTTGCCATAGCTTTCCTCCCCAGGAGCAAGCATGTTTTAATTTCTTGGCTGCAGTCCCCATCTGAGGTGATCTTGGAGCCCAGGAAAATAAAATCTGTCACTACCTCCATTTCTTCCTCATCTATTTGCCAGGAATTGAGAGGGCCAGATGCCATGATTTTGGTTTTCTTAATGTTGAGTTTCAAGCCAACTTTTGCACTCTCTTTCTTCACCCACATCAAGAGGCTCTTTAGTTCCTCTTCACTTTCTGCTATTAGAGTGGTATCATCTGCATATCTTAGGTTGTTGATATTTCTCCCAGAAATCTTAATTCCAACTTTTGATTCATCTAGCCCTGGCTTTCTCATGATGTGCTCTGCATATAAGTTACAGTGGGCAAAAAAGTATTTAGTCAGCCACCAATTGTGCAAGTTCTCCCACTTAAAAAGATGAGAGAGGCCTGTAATTGTCATCATAGGTAGACCTCAACTATGAGAGACAAAATGAGAAAACAAATCCAGACAATCACAATGTCTGATTTGGAAAGAATTTATTTGCAAATTATGGTGGAAAATAAATATTTGGTCACCTTACAAACAAGCAAGATTTCTGGCTCTCACAGACCTGTAACTTCTTCTTTAAGAGGCTCCTCTGTCCTCCACTCATTACCTGTATTAATGGCACCTGTTTGAACTTGTTATCAGTATAAAAGACACCTGTCCACAATCTCAAACAGTCACACTCCAAACTCCACTATGGTGAAGACCAAAGAGCTGTCAAAGGACACCAGAAACAAAATTGTAGACCTGCACCAGGCTGGGAAGATTGAATCTGCAATAGGCAAGCAGCTTGGTGTGAAGAAATCAACTGTGGGAGCAATAATTAGAAAATGGAAGACATACAAGACCACTGATAATCTCCCTCGATGTAGGGCTCCACGCAAGATCTCACCCCATGGGGTCAACATGATCACAAGAACGGTGAGCAAAAATCCCAGAACCACATGGGGGGGACCTAGTGAATGACCTGCAGAGAGCTGGGACCAACGTAACAAAGGCAACCATCAGTGACACACTACACCACCAAGGACTCAGATCCTGCAGTGCCAGACGTGTCCCCCTGCTTAAGCCAGTAGATGTCCGTGCCCATCTGAAGTTTGCTAGAGAGCATTTGGATGATTCAGAAGAGGATTGGGAGAATGTCATATGGTCAGATGAAACCAAAGTAGAACTGTTTGGTAAAAACATAACTCGTCGTGTTTGGAGGAGAGAGAATGCTGAGTTGCATCCAAAGAACACCATACCTATTGTGAAGCATGGAGGTGGCAACATCATGCTTTGGGGCTGTTTCTCTGCAAAGGGACCAGGACGACTGATCCGTGTACAGGAAAGAATGAATTGGGCCATGTATCATGAGATTTTGAGTGCAAACCTCCTTCCATCAGCAAGGGCATTGAAGATGAAACGTGCCTGGGTCTTTCAGCATGACAATGATCCCAAACACACCGCCCGGGCAACAAAGGAGTGGCTTCGTAAGAAGCATTTCAAGGTCCTGGAGTGGCCTAGCCAGTCTCCAGATCTCAACCCCATAGAAAACCTTTGGAGGGAGTTGAAAGTCCATGTTGCCCAGTGACAGCCCCAAAACATCACTGCTCTAAAGGAGATCTGCATGGAGGAATGGGCCAACATACCAGCAACAGCGTGTGTCAACCTTGTGAAGACTTACAGAAAATGTTTGACCTCTGTCATTGCCAACAAAGGATATATAACAAAGTATTGAGATGAACTTTTGATATTGACCACATATTTTCCACCATAATTTGCAAATAAATTCTTTCCAAATCAGACAATGTGATTGTCTGGATTTGTTTTCTCATTTTGTCTCTCATAGTTGAGGTCTACCTATTATGACAATTACAGGCCTCTCTCATCTTTTTAAGTGGGAGAATTTGCACAATTGGTGGCTGACTAAATACTTTTTTGCCCCACTGTAAATAGGCAGGGCGACAGTATACAGCCTTGCCGAACTCCTTTCCCAATTTTGAACCAATCAGTGGTTCCGTGTCCAGTTCTCACTGTTGCTTCTTGACCTACATATAGGTTTCTTAAGAGACAAATAAGATGGTCTGGTACTCCCATCTCTTTAAGAACTTGCCACAATTTGTTGTGATCCACACAATCAAAGGCTTTAGCATAGTCAATGAAGCAGAAGAAGATGTTTTGTGGAACTCCCTAGCTTTCTCCATGATCCAGCGTATGTTGGCAATTTCATCTCTAGTTCCTCTGCCTCTTGGAAATCCTGCCTGTACTTCTGGTAGTTCTCGATCCACATACTGCGTAGTCTAGCTTGTAGGATTTTAAGTATAATTTTACTAGCATGTGAAATGAGTGCAATGGTGCGATAGTTTGAACATTCTTTGGCATTGCCTTCTTTTGGAATTGGACTGTAAACTGACCTTTTCCAATCCTGTGGCCACTGTTGAGTTTTCCAGATTTGCTGGCAAATTGAGTGTAGTACTTTTACTGCATCGTCTTTTAAGATTTTGAATAGTTCAGCTGGAATACTGTCACCTCCACTAGCTTTGTTGTTGCTCAGATTTCCTAAGGCCCATTTCACTTCACATTCTAGGATGTCTGGCTCGAGGTCAGTGACCACCCCATCGTGGTTATCTGGGACGTTAAGCTCGTTCTTGTATAGTTCTTCTGTGTAGCTTTGCCACCTCTTCTTAATCTCTTCTGCCTCTGTTAGGTCCCTGCCATTTTGGTCCTTTATCATGCCCATCTTTGCATGAAACGTTCCCTTCATATCTCCAATTTTCTTGAAGAGATCTCTGGTCCTCCCTATTCTGTTGTTTTCTTCTATTTCTTTGCACTGTTCATTTAAGAAGGTATTCTTATCTCTTCTAGCTAAAAGTAGCACTAGGCTCCTTCATTAAATAGTTCCAACAGTACTGAATTAAATAATACCAAAATTTTCTTTCTCCAGTTTTACAAGAGATGGTAGCAAAACAATTACTGAGACATTTTAATCTATCTTGTCTTCTGATTCTTTACTCTCATTCTTTTATTCATCTCTCTTCCCTTTTCCCCATCCTTTTCTTACGGGGTTGGTAGACCATTGCCTTTCAACTTTTGCTTCTCCTCACCACTTAGAAACATGCTTCTTTATGTCCTTTGTAGAAAAAGTCTTCCCTTGATCCTTCTGTTTGCGCTAACTTCTGTCCAACTCGGAACAGGTCTGAATGACTATCTGCCAATAGCTAAAATATTTCTCAGAGCAACCCTGCAGATGATCCTGTGTTTGTCTCTCCCTAGCAAATCATCCTAAATAGGGTGGCTGAGCAACAGTTGGAGAATAAAATAAGAGCAGAGAAATAATTACATTTTGCTGCCCTTATCACGACATGCCACTCTGAGTATTGGAAGTTATTTAATAAATTCTTGCCTATTAATTTGAATTTACAGGTGTTATTTAAAGGTGTTATCCTACTACATGCCATAGGTGTTTTGATTTAGGATATCATTTTTTATATAAGGATGATAGTAAAATTAATAGTAGTGTTTGCAGATTTAGTAATTTAATCCTGTATTTCTACATACTTAGAACCAGTTTAATGTCTGTGGCTGAGGTGCTGAACTGGAAAGCAAGACACTCTTAAGGGGATTTCACTTCTGTTAGCATTCCTTATTGGCTTCTTTCTAGAACCCTGTTTCAGTCTCTGCTAGTTCAGAAGTGCATGCTATTCAGACTCTCTGCCCTTACTTCACTGGATAATCAACAGTAGTGGTCTTTTTTGCCCTCACAGCGCAGCACATAACCTCTCAGAACTCACAACGTTTCTGTTAGTTCTCCTCTCTTCCTCTTGTGGAACTCCTCTGGGTTAACCTCTTTGTTTTTTTGGGGGGTGGGGGAGACTGTTCTTTAAAATCTGGTGAAAATCTCTGAATTATTTAACACTGGCTCATAAGATGCGAGACAATCTTCACCAGTGTGGCCATTGCTACACCACTACACCTCAAGGTTCCTCATTCTCTATGAAGAAAGAATCAAATTACTGTGCTGAAATGTATTCAAAAGTGTAGTTAAAAGTACACGTGTGGAAAATAAGGGGTGTGTGTGTGCTTCTGAGTAAATATTCTCTTGTGCTACAAGAGACATGGAACCTCTGAAGACCATCATGCTTTCCAGAATTGAGGGTAAAAGTTAATTGCTTTCAGCCTGAAGTAGCCTGGTTGTCCAAATTCTCTTGCCTCTATATGGAGAATTTTTTTTACTTTTCAGAGTTGTTTCGAGCTTCCAAAATATTTAAATTGAAGATACATTCAAGGTGCTAATACTATTCCCTTGCCACACCTCATTGTTTTTCTTTTTAGTCTCTGTGCATTGACACTTTAGAGATCTATCTATGTGCAAAGAACCATTTGGAAATAGTCCATTGCTGAGACTTGGGTTGGAGTCCCTTTCCTCCTTGGTGTGTATGCAATTGAATAGAGCTCCTATCTTCCATTTACGTTCTTTTCCAGGTATTGAATAGGTAGCATTATAAAGAACTTTCTTGACTTTCTTTCAGCCGATAGTGACAAAATGGTGGAAATAATTTTGACTGGATTGAAATACGGATGTGGGGAGAAGTGGCAACCAGAAACATACTTTTTCTACAATTTTAGTTTTAAATTTATTTATTTAAATGTGCATGCCTTTTGCACCAGGTGCTTTTTGGGGAACCCTAAAACAGAATATACTGTAAGACTGAAATCTTCATAATGTTGGTTTAAACCAGGTGTGTCCAACCTTTTGGCTTGCCTGGTCCACACTGAGTGAAGAGGAATTGTCTTTGGCTGCATATATAAAATATATAATATAGTTAATGTATATAAATTACATAATAAATTTTTATGATCTTATGGACTGCATTACTGTCTGTCCAGGACACGCCTGGTTTAAATCCTAATGAAATGTGAGTCTTTAAAAGTCATGAGCTCCTTTGTTTTGTAATAAGGCAGGAAGGCCAAGGTATTTATCTTCTCTACCATTAATGCTTCTCTCTGGAACAGTATTCCCATGTATATAATATATACACAAATATAAATATATTATAAATATAAATATATAATCTATTAATCCCATAAATATAACATATTCTTTTCTGGGTTTCCAGAAGTTTCTTACAAGATGGCTGTCTTCCCAAGTACGGGGGTGTGTTTTCAACTTTTTAATTGCATATTTTGTTGTTGTAAACCACTCAGAATCTTTTGGAATGGGAAGCTATAAACATAATTATAACAATAAATATCTACTAGAATACAGTTTGTAATAAGTACAAGCTTTTTATATTATGTAGGAACTATGTATCTTAATCACCAAGTTACAAAATGAGCTAATTGAAAAAAATGTGCCATTTGTTATCCATAACAAGGGCTTCTTTTTTTAGAGTTTGAAAGATTGTTTTCAACTAAATTGGTTTCCTTCTGTTTCCTTTGATTCTTTTTAATAACTCCATTTAAAGAAGATATTGAGGGGGAAAAACCCCTGTAAATCTATTTTTTTGTAAGCAAAGTCCTACGGAAATAACCAGGTGAAATTCCCTTTCTGCCAAATGCTTGATAACATAGATTCAATTTTGTTGTACTTTTGAATTCTTCTACTTGTAAAACTTTTAACAGTTATGAAGCATCAATATTTCATCCTTCATGGTAACTAAAATTGCATACGCTACGCACACTCGGTTGTAAACCATCTGCTTTTTTATTGTTTGTTTTCACTCTTCAGTTTGATAAAGGATATGCTTACAGCATCCGGCATAACTATGGAAAAGAAGGCAAGAGAACGGATTATACTCCATACAGTTGCATGAAAATTATCCTATCCAATCTCCCAGGCCAAGGGGATTATCACGGTGAGTGCTTCTTCCTGACAGGCAGCTTTAGAAGCCAATGGATTGGTTGGCTGTATTAGTGGCAGAGGTTGGATTTGTGGCTTAAGGCAGCCTTTGCTATCAAATCGAGTGTGCTGCTCCTCTTCTGACAATTTGTCTTATTATCGAACCAGGTCAGACAAAAAAAGGTTCATTCAGTCTGTGCTCCACTGAGCCTTGCTGCGTTTCTTCTTTTGCTTGTTTTCATCCCCACAATGTTTCAAAGCAACAAGTGCCTCAGCGCTTTTTCTTTGCCAGCAAACTGTCAAAGAGCTATAAATCATTTGATTTTTTTTTCTCCCAGAAACCAGACACTCTCCAGAATCTATGGGATGTTATAAATCTAATGATTCATTGTCTCTAGAATGAAACGGGGAGTACTGTAATACATTTCCACAAATTACATAAAATCAGGTTTTCTTCCAAATGTTTAGTTTTTCCTTTAAGAGACTCCTTTTTCTCTGACAGTGGGAAGTCACTTGCCAATTACAGTGAATTGTTTATTTCATCCATTATTTCTTCTCAGTCATCTAAGGCCAGTACTCTAGAGTACAGATCTCCTACACAAAAGTGCCTAGATAATTGGATTAAGAGGAAGATATATTGATAAATGTATTTTTTTTTCTTTTATAAAATGGGTAAATAATAATCTAGTCTCATCCTCATTTTTATCTCTCTTCCTCAGAGTCATTCAGGTTTGAATGCAGAATTAGAAGATCACTAATACTGTTTAGGGTATGTATTTATAGGATTAGACAGGCAGAGAGCCAGTTTGTGCTTAAGGTACCAGGTTAGAAACTAGGAAACCCTAAATTCTAGTCCCACATTGGATATGGAGATGAACTTCAGCTAGTCATTCTTTGTCAGCCTTAGGAAGCAAGCAATGGTAAACCACTTCTGAAAAATCTTGCCAAGAAAACTGTAGGGACTTTCCAGACAACCATCATAAATCAATAGCATTAAAGTTTTAAAGTATTAAAGGAGAACCACTTTGGTCTAGCAATTAAGGTAACAGACTTGAAACTGGGAGGCTTTGAATTCTAGTCCTGCCTTAGCCATGGAAGCCAGCTGGGTGACCTTGGGCCAGTCATTCTCCCTCTCAGCCCGACCCACCTCACAGGGTGGTTGTTGTGGGGAAAATAAGGGAAAGAATATGAAGGCGGCAAACGTATCCACCTTGGATAGGTTTACCCTCTTCAGTTATTTGTAAAAATCATATATGTACATTCAGACACATACAAATGTATGATGAGGTAATTTCATCTGTATTTGTAAGTTGTGTATAACCAATGATGCCTACAGATTTCACTAGCAATAATCTAATTTGATTATAATACATTTATCATTTAAGCTGCAATGTTTGAATTTCACATCAATTCCAGTGAAATGAATGAAATGAAACACCAAATGTAATTACTGTTAGCTAGTCCTCTATGCTAACAGGTGTTTCTTTCCACCTATTTTGTAAGCTACTGCAGTTTCTTCTGGTGGTACAATTACTGTTTTATGTGTATAATTTTTCATGCCTGTTGCAGCCTTAACCTACTGAATTATGTATTTTGAGCTCTCAGAATAGCCTTTCCTAACCTGAAACATTCCAGTTTGGCCAGAACTTCTTTCAAATATCAATGCCAGCCTATTGGTTGAGAATTGTGTCAGGTTATATAGGCCAAGAACCACAAATACTCATGCTGAACAGATCTTGTTGAAAAGTTTGCACGCGGGAGTAGTTATTTTTCTGTATTTGGTAGATAATAAATAAGCACTGTTTGCTAGATTCTCAGGCGCTTTGCTATGCCAGTTTGTGAATAATTTTCTGGGTATGTCTCTACCCTTTTTCTTTTTGTTAGGATGCCCGTTTCGCCACAGTGACCCAGAGCTGCTGAAGCAGAAGCTTCAGTCATATAAAATACCTCCTTCTGGAATCAGTCAGGTAGAGAATCTATTCTTCTGATATTTTGGTAACAAGGCATCAGAAATATCTTTTCAGTTTTATTTCACAGTTATGGACAATGAATGCCACTGTCTCTTAAATCATAGTGTACAACTTGTTATGATGTTCTCACCTACCTGAATAGATATGTGCATGCTTTTGAAAACACTCCTAGTGGGCTCTCTTGTGGTCTTCAAATACTTCCTTCCCTGTTAAAACCTGTAATATTGCAGACAAGAACCACAGAAGTAGCCATCAAGTAATATTGGTGATGCTTTTAACGTTCCCATTTTAATGGAAAGGTGGGATATAATTTAAGCTTTGGACAAAGAGGACCGCTGGTCTGAACAAAATTGAACAGCTCTCTCTCAACAGAGAGGGAAGGAGATGACATCACCTATCTCCAGTTTACAATACAGTCCTTTCAACAGTTCCAAGAAGGCTCCACACACATTTGCACCACTCAGGTGACCCGGAGGACAGATAAGCCTCCAGGTAGCATTAACAACTCGCTAAAAGAATGCAAATGATCAGCTTGTCTGCAAGGAGTATACATCTTTCCATTCCCCACCATCCAGTCAGAGCTAAAGAACCTTCTTGGATGAGATGCAAAACGTCTTCAAAGAAAAAAAAGGAAGTCCAGTTGCCTCGTGGAAAAAAAAAAGCATCTTTGGGACTTTAAAAAAAAAATATTTTTAAAATATAGCAGTTAGCAAGCATGTATGTCTGTATATACACACATACTGTAGGTGGGAGAAAAAGTGGAAGTGATTTGCAACCTTCCCTGCCAGCTTTCCCATTGACTTGGGGAAGCCAGCAGGGAAGATTGCAAATGATAGTCATGTGACTGTGACTCCCTATAACTTTTAACAGTGAACTGGACATTGAATCGTGATCACATGACTGCAGGGGTGCTGTGATGGCTGGAATTTTGCAGACGGGTTGTACGTCTACTTTTTCAGCACTGCCATAACTATGAATGGTCATTGAACAAATGGCTATAAGTTAAGGACCACCTGGATGGTGTTAAATAATTCCATTTACAAAGTTAATTTCTGTTGTCTTATTTTGATCACATCAATTGCAGCTCTTACATGGTGAAGATTGAGAGAATATACTAGATTGTTATTTTTTATTAATAGTTGAACAAATGTTGCTTCTTTTCTATTGTATAGAATAATATAGTTTCTTATGATAACGGGCAAGAGAAGTTGTGCCATTTCCTCTAATTATCTTGAGTATGTGAAAGTAAAAATGCATTGTTTTTGTTTGGTTTCTTTCCAACTGAAAAATTAGGATTTTTAAAAACAAAGTGAAATCCCTCAATGATATAAATAGAGTATTCCTATATTTTTCACTGTTGGATGTTAAAAATAAAATCCCTAGAGAAAGCAGATGGCAGATTTGGCTAGGCAAAGAAATGAATGTCTTTGTAAAGAACAAGCCGAGTTACACTGGGATAGTGAGAAACTGACCTGGAACTACAAAAATGTCTCTAAATATGTTACAGTTGCTGCACTTCAATCACATTTTAAGTCACCTTTCAAATAAAAATGAAGGTTAGAAGTAGATAAAATGCAGCAAGCCTTTATTGAAATATTGAGACTTTAGGAATAAAAGTAACTATTTTATTTGAAAAATGCTTCATACTGACCTTGAGTGAATGAAGAGATCAAGGATTGTAAAGCTAAAGGAAGTTAACCATGCTAAGCTTATACGTAGCAGAATAGCCCATCATCTGATTTCATTGATAGGCTCCAGAGAAGACTGGGCAATAAACTGTAACAAGCTTTCCTGTCTTATATACCACCTTCACACCCATTGCCTGGCCAAAGCAGCCCTTCAGGTCAGAGCATTTTCAGAAACAGATAGTAATGGGCTTTTGCAAGTGGAAGTGTATGTAATATTTTTTGGGTCAAAATCAATACATCTGTGTTCTTATGAAATGCCACATGAATGTATCCATACATGCAGACGGTGTCAGTATACATTGTCCTATGCCTGGTTAATTTTTTTCTTTTTTTCTCCTCTTGTAGATTGGAGAGAAGGGGATTACAAGAGAGTAAGCAGGCACACATTGGAGAACACACCAGCAGCTTGCACTTCACACTCAGGGTTGCTGGCTCCAGCATGTTACTTTTGATTCCCCTTTGTATGCTTGCTTACTCTCTTGTAATCCTTTCCTCTCCAAATACAATACAAATGCAAACATTAATTCCCTTACTAATTATCCCAGTGCCAGGGATAGGAAAGGGGGGAAAGGAAAACTAAAGTACAATCATAAGCACTGTTGCCTCAAATGATTTTCCACCTAGCAATTGCTTTGCTATACTGAGCTGCCTGTTCCAATTGTGGTCACTAAACAAGGATTACCTGTATTTTTTCTCACCTTTTGACAAAACCTGTTTTATATTGCTGTTAAAGATATAGAGTTCTTGGCTTCAGCTGCTGATTATATTTCTTTCAGAAGCCAAGGCAATATGGAGATTAAAGTAAAATTGGTCTGCAAAGTTTTTAACTTAGCTATCAGGTGGAAACTATATTTGCCCACAGAGATGCAACAGCTTTATATGACAGTGGCTGCACACAGTGATTGAATAAAAGTGTGATCCAGAAAGTGCTCCTTGGAATATTGTTTTCACAGGTCATTTGCCAAATCTTTCACTTGATTGCAAGATTAGTTCATTTAACTCTACAGCATAAATACCTGCACACTTTATAGGATTCCCAGGTTCATTGCTGCAATTTTAACAAAATGGGACCTTTTAAAGCAGAAGTAGTCATAATTTTCTATATGGACTTTAGCAGAATTTTAGAGATCACAACATGAAACCATGTTTGTGTGAAAAAATAAATAAACATCATGGGTATTGGAATGAATCCCAGTCTAAACCATAAGCACCATACCAGATTTATGATTGATGAGATAACTCTAAATCCTGCTAAAATACACATAGAAAAATATGAATATTTGTGCTTTAAAGCAGAGAACCCCAACCTTTTGGGCACCAGGGACCGGTTCTGTGGAGAAAGATTTTTCCGTGGACCAGAGGGGGCATGGTTTTGTGTGCTGCCTGCATCCAACAGATGTTTGTGCAGCCTGGTTGCTGGTATGCTGTGGCCCGGTGCCGGTCCCCGGCCTGGGGTTGGGGACCCCTGCTTTAAAGGATCTGGAATGATCATTTCTAGAAAACAAAGTACCATCAGAATTGGCACAATCTAGAAGAAATTGGCACACTCTAGAAGAAATTGGCACACTCTAGAAGAAAATAAGACAACATGTACATTCCAGAAGAAAAATCAAATGTTCTAGGAAACACCAGAACATTCCGTTACTAGGCTGTGAAGTTCTGCATATCTTCGGTCCTGTGATTCAAATATAACTGCCCGTAGGCCACTCAGAACGTTGCCAGTATACTGTCCATCTTTTACTGCAAGCCAAGGAAGTTTTCCGTATATATTAGATCTATGATACAATATTATTAAATCTTCTTGGTTGGTTATTGTTGCAATCTAGTTTGAGGCTCTGTTTGCAATATGCATAACTAGTTTTTCAAACCCCCAACTTGCTTCAGTTCAAAAGCAAAGCGACTGTACCAAGCTTCAGATTCTTTTGGCTGGTTGACTTGTTTTTCACATTGTACTTAACAGGAAGTGACAGCAAAGGCAGATATTTAATCAGTTTGGCTTGTAACAGCAAACCAGACCCAGTAAGCACTTCTTTGGCAGCAGTGAGGTTTGATATATTCAGCAAATATTATTTGTACGTCTGTCAGTAACTATAAGGCAGTCTCCATAATGAGGACAGCAGGGATTTGTGCTGGAGTTTATTGCCACTCTTGACTTTAAAAGGTCAGCCTCTCAGAAAAAGGGTTAGAAATTTGCATTCCTCAAAAATGTTCTTTCTACTGAAGCTATCTCTCAGTTACAGCAGTTTTCTATGGCTGATAAGCAGCACGTATAAAGAATAATTATAGATCAGCAGAGGGAAAAAATGACATGCAACTTAAATTTTAAAACACCATTGCCTTCTGCTGATAAGAATGAGTGCTTCTGCTGGACAGAAACGATTACAAGGTAGAATTGGAAAGCAAATTGTATTTACAAGAGATAGAAAAATGTTTCTAGTAGGAGTTCAAAACAGACAATTTCCTTTCTTGTTCAGGGAACTGCTGCTTCTAAACAACTTACTTTGAGGTTTTCAAAAGGTGAAACACGTGGTTTTCCGCTACTTCTTTTCTAAATTTTTACAGTTTCTTAGTTGGTATCACAGTCCCATTGTTTTACCCATGCATGAACAAGCTATGGGTGAGGAGTGTTCATATATGTTGAGTAATATATGTTTCAGTTTCTCAAATGCAAAAACATGCATTTGCAACTAATAAAAATGTTTTTGAAATATATATCCTGGAAATAATTATTCTAAATATAATAGCCACAATTTTTCTAAATTTTGATTTGAGTTTGAGACTTTTTTAGAAGCATAGAAGCACATATGTCAATTCTATCATGCTTTCTAAATATGTGTTCTCTTTACAGACTGGAATTGGGGTAAATATGTTTGTGTGTATTAATTGGTTCAATTTCTTTTTTTAGATTTTGGACTTGGTGAAAGGTATGCATTATCAGCTGGCCTGTCAAAAATACTTTGAACTGACTCATGATGTAAGTATATACTTCAGTGTTGTGTTTGGAAATCACATCAATGCCTCTAGAAAAAAACTAGGAAAGTAGTCTGTTCACAGACATTATTATTATTGTTGTTATATAATAATCCATTATTATGCTGAGCTAATGATTAAGTAGCAGATATCTTTGATTCCATGTAATAATTAATGTTTGGTAATTATAAACTATTATAGCTTCTCTGCTTTTCTTCTCCTAGAGAAAGGTGTAAGATGTGTGGATCATAAGTGTTTTGAAGCTCAGAGACTGGAATCTGAAACAAGTCTAATCTCTGCAGCTTCTACAGGTTCCTCAGTTCCAATCTCTGATCATAGTCTACAGTATCTTAACTTCAGCAATTTTAGGAGGTGTGGATTTCAACTCTCAGAATTTCCTAGTCATTTGAGAATTTTATATATATATTCCTTGTTATGTTTTACAAGGAAGGGAACCCTGGATGAAGGATATAGCCAGCAAACACAGCTTTGTACTCAACCCAAGGCAATGATAAAATTGTCTTCTAGGCCAGTGGAAAGCTACTGCTATGCTTTGTACCTCTTGTATAATTTATCCTTTTTTAAAATCAGAATAAAAGCAAATCATCATGAGCATAATATAACCTTGTTGCCATCATACTCTGAAGCTGTAAAAGATGGCAGCGGAAAATAGAAAACCACTCTCTGGGTAGTGGTTTACAGTGCTTTGATATATTTAAATGTTGCTTTTCACTCTATTCAATAAACATGTTAGAAGGCAAATTTCAACTTTTGATTTGTATTACAGTACTTTAATATACTCATTTTTTAAAAAAAGCAACTGCCCATCCCCCGGCAGCTGAAAACACTTCTAGCAACAAGTGGTTTTTTTTTTTGTTAAAAAAAAAGCAACTGCAAGCCTGCTTGCAGTGATTTAGTTCCTAAGCCAAGGCAGCACCGGAAACAGCTGATGGGCAGCCAGCAGGAAAGCAGTTGTTCAGTTAACAGTGGCAGCAATCAATTAACAAAATGGAGGAAACAGTAAGTCAGATCTTCGCTCATTTAATGACCCATTTGATTCAATTAATGAATTTGATTTTAAAAATTTGTAAAATTTAGTCTGATTCATTTGACAAATGGTTCGTACCTTGAGGATTACCTGTATATGATTAGTGAAAAAAGCTGATGGCATCGTAGGTATTGTAGTGAAAGTGGGGGGGTTTCAGCATGGGTTCTTTGTCATCAGCTATTGACTAAATGTGCTTTTCGACCTTCAGAGATCACAGAATAGCTGAATACATTAAAACAATAATATTAAAGCAGAAATGCATGCATTTTTTAAATAATGTGTTTCTATGTAATTCCTGTGGAATTCAGTCAGACTTCCTCCCAGAGCAACATATGAAGGATTGCAGCTCAAACGGCGTATTTACAGTAGAGACCTAATCATGATTGTTGGCTCTGAGCTTCATTTCCCAACTGAGGTTGTATGGAGCCCTAGGGTTCCACAAGAGATCGTTGTGTTGTTGTTTTTTAAACTTCTACATTCTGCAAAATTCTAGCACTTAAAATGTTGGTATTTTGATGCATTTCAACTCAGCTGCTGGTCCCCATTCTTGTTAGTATTTCCACGAATGATAATTACAAATAAATCTTTTTTTAACCTTCACATATAGTGCCAAGCTAGTTGGAGAACAGATAACTTTTATGCAGTGATGGACTCAGATCTGAAAATTATTTTAAGCTTTCTTCTGAAGTAAAAAGCTTGAGTAAGGCTGCTCTATAGCAATTGGTGTTCTCTCTTCCTCAGAGCCTTTTAGTTCTAGTAGGCGAAGAAAGGAGAGACTCAAATATGGAGTCTTGTGAGATAAGAATACTGCTAGAGCATAAGGTGAAGACTGAATGCCTGATGACTGTATTGCCAGTCAAGACAAATAATTGTTTTCCTCACATACGGATATGTTTCCATTTCTTTCTTCTCTCAATTATTTGTTTGCCTTAACTAATAAATTTCTGCATTTACACCCATATTAATGGATTCTTGTGCTTGAATGCCTCTAAATGCTTTGCTATCATAAATGATTTGGCTGAGCCAATATTCTTAGTAAATATAATGTGTGTTGAAATATGTTAGTAAGCTGTCAGAGCCATTAGGTTGTAAACAGTAATAATTAGAGCAGTTGCCATTAAATTCGGCAACACACATATCCATGATTATAAGGAAACTGCCAGTTTTAATGTAGCTTCACAAGCATAATGCATTTGACATTGTGCTAACTGTTGCCTTTCTAATGATTTTCCTTCATGAAAAATAATGATTTATTAAGAAGAAAGACTGATTGACTTTTCAGTTTTTTGGGGATCAAACCTCAGTTTCTTGGTTGATCAAATAATATGCTTGGGAAAGTGTATAAATAAGAAATAATTCCATACGGCCTTTTTGTAATAACAGCTTGCCTCATTATCACCTGCCATTCTGCAACTTCTTGATTAAAGCTGTAAAATCACACAGGTCCAACATCCTGGGTTCAGCCTTTTTTAAAAGCCCCATAGTATAACACCAAAAGAATGCCAGGTTTTACAAGAAGGGTACAGTTCAGATTGAACAGAATCTGTAAAAATGTTTAGTTTTAGAAGATGAGACACAAGGTGTGCAAAATAGAGGAAGCTGCTTTTAATCTAATACCCTTTTATTGCTGTGCCAGTCTGTATCGGAAGGTTTGGGGGAGAGGGGTTGCTCTGTTTTTCAAGTATAGACAATAAATGTGTTTGGTTTTAATTTCCTTGTGCAGCAGAACTTTGTGGCCAAAGTAGTGGTGGAAGATTAGTTTTCATTTAAGTGATTCTTTAGGCATTTTTTGGTGGGCATAAATTACCATTTCAACTAAAAAGAAGAATAATTGCAGTTAGATTTTTTTTACAACATCCCCCCACACTCAGACATATGTACTATATATGTAGATTTTTTAGATTGCAATTTTTTTAAAAATCTCATATACATATGTCTGTCCTATAAATGAGGGGTCCCCAATCCCTGGGCCATGGACAGGCATCAATCCGCAGCATGCCAGAAACTGGGCTGCACAAACAAGCAAAGCCCCATCCACAGTTTACAGGCAGCACACGAAACCACGCCACTTCCGGTCCTCCAAAAAACCTCTCTCCACTGTGTCCAAAAGGTTGGGGGAAGCTGCCATAAATGATTTTGACTTAGGGATACAAAGCAAGCTGGCCAAGTGTGCAGGTGGCATTACGTTATCCAGAATGGAAACGATCAAAAATGAGCATGAAAAACTCCAAAAGGGTCTCTTGGGTGAATAGTCAGCCCAATGTGAAAGTGGGTGTGGTTCAGTTTAAGTAAGTGTGTAAATGATATGTACACTGATGAAGTCAGAGCAGGCTTAACTAACTGGAATAAAGATCTTTCTCACTGAAGATATTGGTTCAATGAGCAGCTGCCACAAAAAAAGAGTCTATGCTAGGGATTATTAGAAAAGATTAAGGAAACTAAGTGCAATGCCATTATACAAAGCTCTTGTACATCTGCATCTTGGCAATTCCGGTTTGCCAAGTTAGAATTGGAAAAAATGTAAAAAAAAAAAAAAAAGGAGTAAGCTAAATGATCAGAAGACATGAACACTTTTTCATAAAAGAAAGGCTAGGACTTTGGGACTTTTCACTTAAAAATGAGAGATTGAGAGGAGACATGATCAAGATATATCAAATCATGTTTGAGTGATTGATTATGTGCCATCAAGTTTTTTTCAACTCGAAGGAGCAAGTAGAGAAGGGAAAGGAGGCAGGAGCACTAGGTATATATGCTGCCTTAAGTTGATCAAAAATAAAGGCAGATAAAAACTGAAGAAATAATTAAGAGACATCTGGTTGGCCACTATGAGAAACACAATTCTGAACTAAGATGCACCTTGGCCTGATCCTATAGGGCAGACCTGTCAAACACAAGGCCCGGAGGCCGGGTGCGGCCTGCGAAGTGGTTTCATGTGGTCCGTGAAGCCATCCTGGAAACAGAGAGGAAACGGCCCCTGCTGCCTTGGCCCTGGCCCAGGCCGGACGGGAGTCAATGTACAATTTTGTGGTGGCCATCTATGCTGAAACACATTCAGTCTTAACTCCACAAAGCCATCTGGGAACAGCAAGGAACCAGCCCCTGCCGTGTCAGCCCTGCCTCCTGGGTGCATGCTGGGGAGGTATTACCCTTTGTGAGGAATGAAGAAATGGACCATGTCTTGGCGCTTGCCCGGTCCCACTCCCTTCTGCCAGAGACCCTCAGATCTGTCCCACTCCTGCCCAGGCCCCCACAGGCACCCTTGACATGAACGATGTAGAGCTGGCCACGCCTACCCAGTAGGCTGTACCCACCTGGGCCACACACCCCTGCCCCCCTGAGGGCAACTGCAATGCTGATGCGGCCCTCAATGAAATTGAGTTTGACACCCTTGCTATAGGGATAATTTTTAGTTCATTTTCCATTCTCTTTAATTTAAAAATTACTTGTTTACAAGCATATAATAACTACATTTATTTTTTGAAAATAATGTCCTTGATTTAAAATATCTAAGGTTTTCTTTATGGTGAAGAATATTGTAAGGATTTGGTAGTAACAAACTCATATTTGGAAGGCTCTCTAAGCTATGGTGTCTTGTTTCTCTCTAGAAGCAAAAGATTGGCAGTTGGGTAAAGGCAGCAGAGAGGGCATCTTGGATTTAATTGTGCACCCATGTGGTGGGTTGCCTGTTAGGTTGGATTCAAAATCAGCTGGAAATTATAAATCCAAAGGATTTGGTTTGTTCCAAAGTGGGGGGAAAGTCGATATACAACAATTTACAAAGTTGCCAAGAGCAATGCCAGGAAAAAAGTGTCAAAATCTTCAATTTGTTTAGTAGCCAAGGGATTTGCTCCTTTCAAATCCTTTTTACCAGTTATAGGAACTTTGTTTTTCAGCTGCTTCTTCTAGGGAGAAAGGAGGCATTTTTTTCAAAATCATATAGGACTGTAAATTAAGAACCAGCAAACAAATCTCTTAACAAGAGTCACAAGGAACTGAATATACAACCAGGGAATGTAGTTTAGCTTTGTGGCTGTTTCTTGTACACCTGATCAAATAATCTGTAAAAACAGAAAAACAAGAAATGAATTCCCTTTACAAGGCAGCCTGCATGTTTGTCTGCCATTTTAATCTTTAGTTTTGCTCTGATTTGCAATAAAACACGGATAACCAAGTCTCAAAATATGCTTTGACTCATAAACAGTCTCTCTTAAATAGTAACTCTTTAAGAAATCACTATTTCAAGGAGGCCAGAAAAACATAGTTTATGAATGCAGAAGATTTACTTTTTCTTCCTTTTTTCCTGACATGCATCCCAGTATTACTTTGGAAAATCCAAATAGATCTATTACTATGTCCATACCACTGGTAGAAAGACATGGTTAAATCCAATTACAGTATTTAGCCAAACTATCCTTTGAAATGGATAGTGTAATGTTAGGTGCATTCTAAAGAAAACTTACATGCTGTATGGTTTTCAGAAATAGATGGTCGGCAAAAATTAAATATAATAGAACAGTGGTTCTCAACCTGTGGGTCGGGACCCCATTTGGGGTCGAACGACCATTTCACGGGGGTCACCAAACAACGCAGTCCACCATTTTTTCCCCCTTTTCCTTGAATAGAGTCTAATTCTATTGGCTTTCAAAAGCCAATAGGAATTGTCCAGGCTGTCTCTGCCCTGCTGAGCCCATCAAAAGTCCCATTCTGCAAACGGTGCTGCACCAGTCGAGTAGTCCTCGACTTACGACCGGTTGAGTAGTCCTCGACTTACGACCGGTTGGGGGGGAGGTCACGGCATTAAAAAGGTTGAGAACCACTGTAATAGAAGATTATATTTATTATTTATATTCTATTAAAAATAATAGAAGAAATAATTTCACCTAGATTATTATACTACCTGTATATATGTAGATGTTTAGATTCTAGCTATCTTTTTTTAAAAAACAGTATTCGTGGGGAGGTCACAGGGAAAAGAAGATAAAGAAAATATATAAAATATATTTTATATTTATAAAATATAATAACTGAACATGCTCTCCTCCCCTTTTTTTTTTCTATACAGGTCAAAGAAATTGGTTTTTCTCTGAGCCATCCCAATCAGTACTTTATAGAAAGTCAGCAGCTACTTGGTGGCTCCAAAGAAATAAAAAAAGATGAAAGGCAGCTTGAAAGCTCCCACGTGAAACCCAGCAGCGGGACACGGGCAGATATACCTACAGCTCCCTCTTTAAGTACAACAGAAGAAATGGAACTGGAGGGACTTGAGGATTACTTTGCTGAAGATTAAACAATTTTATCATTTTTCTGGTTGCTTCCTATAATCTTCGTATATTACAAAGTGGTGCCGTGTAAATGATGTATAAAGACATTGTAAATGTGCGGAGTTGTCTTCTACATAGAAAGTGCAGAACGGTATATTTGTGATATAAAATAGTTTGAAAAACAGACATTTCTTGTAAGCACAAAAATAAGTTGCAAGATTGAGCAATAAAATAGTTCAAGTCACATTTCTGTTTCCATGGGCAAATGCTAGAGTTGTAGGCTTTCTATCATACAGTGTTACCCTATTTCATTCTCTTTTAACTCCCAAGTCTTTTTTCTTGATAGAACTGATTTTAAAATATAGAGAAGTGCAGGTATTTATAATGCAGTTTAGGTCATTCATGCAAGATCTATTGTATCATAAACAATTCATGATTACTTTATGAATTCCTCTTAAAATGCAAAATCTTCTTGCTGTGATTTCAAGCAGCAAAGCCTGTTTCAAAAGGAAACAAGATTTTAAATGCATGTTGTTAAATTTACATATTAAAGCCTGTACAATTAAAAATGAGTAGCTTTATATTTACTTCTAAGATTCCAACCATGATTTCTCTTTACATGTGAGAAAGTTCTCTAACTGAAACATGAAGACAAAAAACAGTAACATCAATGAACTGGGTACATTAGAAGTAGAGCTAAGTACTAATATAGATAAGGGTGTTTTGGAAACCTGGTGTAATTATGAAAACCAGACATTTTTAACATGTATTTTGTGTCTCTGAAAAGGCTGCATATTTACAATGAAAGTTTCCGTGTCAAGATTGATCAGATTGGGCACTTTACATTAGAGTACCAAATCAAATGAATGAAATTAGTTTTACATAATCAAGAGTGAATGAATGAATGAAATCTCATTAAAATTACCTTGAAGGAAAGTAGCAAATGCATCCTCAGGTTCAATCTTGTAACCACACACATTGGAGGAAACTCCATTAACTTGGTGGAATTAATTTTTTATTAGCTACGTCTGTGATTGCTGTAAGAGCACAGGTATGCAACTTTCTTAGTGGAAGGTTTTTTTTGTGCAGAAACTTAAAAATCTTTGCTACTGGTATACATATGCAGTAAACTTTTAACCATTAATGAGTTGCTCTAGCATTTACAGTAATTAGGTTATCTCAATTGCTGTATAAGTTGTAATCCTATTACTTTTCAGGTAATGCTTCAATGAATTGCCATTAGTGCAGGCTCCTATATGCTGTAATGGTTATGCCCTTGCTACATATTCAGAAGCTGTAGAAAGCAATATATTTGCTATTCTTCACAATTCATGGCATTTTAAGAATTTGAAAGCAGTGAATTCTCAATTGAATATGAAGCTATAAAGATTTGTCTTCCAAATCATTGGCTGCTACACAGGTATGTCTTTCATAATTGTGGGCTTCTATCATTTTTTAAACTTCTTTAAAAAGCCCTCTCTTTTTGGTTTATGGAGTTTAATAGTTCCAATTATTTAACCAAAAACTGAAGGAGTATAAATTAAGACAATACCACCATCACTACAAATATTCTTTAGGTTTCTAAGTAGCCATCTGTGAAGTGGACAGACCAAAATAGTCTGTTTTCAGTGGGTTTTACCGACACCATCAATATATTCCTCTGGACATGATGCGATCCTCTGTGACTTGAGTGCATGCTGTCTCTCTTGGGCCAGGCTTTCTGTGTATCCCATTCCTACAAGGTTTGATTTGGAGATCTAAGCTTAACCTAGGGAATCTTGCTTGCTGATGTGTTGAGCTTCTTACGGCTTCTCAAAATGTAATATTATTTAAAAAGAAAAATTAGTAGATTAAGTTAAAACCGGAATTTATACTTTCTGGTATTATTTTTATTTATTTATTTATTTGTATTCCTCCTTTATTATCTTTACAAACAATGGTGAAAGTGGTGAACATATCCAATATACCTTCCGCCTCCTATTTTCCCCACAACAACCCTATTATGTGGATTGGTCTGAGAGAGTGACTGGCACAAAGTCATCCAGAAGCATTAATGCCTAAGGCGGGACCAGAACTCACCGTCTCCCTCTTTCTAGCCTTGTGCCTTAATCCCTAAACTAAATCACACCCTGGAACTGATGTCATACTGAGCAGCCTAATCCAGATACAGAATAAATTGGGTGAGATTTTAACCAAGATAAAGCAATATAAAATGTTCCTTTGCAGCACTGAAACCTTCATTGTAAGGAACCTTTTCCAAGCAGGGGCCATATACCTTTCCTTTGGAAGCTGGACTGGCTTCCAAAATTGTGATAATAGAGCTGCGCTTTTGAAAAATTGCAGTGAAAACTACACTACTGAGTTTTCTAGGACTAACAAAAGCGTGAAGGGTCCATTATAATGGGAGGCATAGTCCTGGTTAAATAGGTTGTGCTTTTGAAGTTGCCTATTGAAAGCAAAGGGAGTTATGTGGCTGTTGTCATCCGCTCTTGCCTCACTGCAAATTTCTCTCTACCAACATTTTCATCTTAAATACACGTGATAGGAGATAATTTTTCAGGGGGGGGGGAGATACTGGGACTGCTTGCCCAGAGGGCAATTGCCCTGGTGCTCAGTGAGGTTTCCCTTTCTGTTACAGTTGCGTTTCTTTCTCTTTCGACCGCTCAATAGAATTCTATCAGAGGAAAAAGTGTTTTGGATGAAGTTGCCCCTGAGTGGCCTCATCTGTTGTTAATTCAGGATTTCTCCATGGCTTTATAACTCCAGGAGATTACATGATAGAAGAAACAACCAGAGCAATGCTGGCAAAAAAAGGAGAGCAAATACTGCCTTGGTTCACACCCTACCACTGTGTCTTATCTGCCCGTATTGTGTTGATGGAATCATCCAATAGTACTCCTGTTGCTGAATAATGGATTGAGCTACCTTTGAGCCATTAGGATGTTTTGTGCCATGGACAAAATTGCTCTTCCTCCTTGGAACTAGATACCATCTGGGCAGACATGAGAACTGAAATAGGTGAGGACCTGCAAAATCACATGGGACTTGTGAAGAAGGAAGAGGAAGAAAAAAGAGTTCTCATTGTGGTAGGCTTCACCACACATGGCTGGATTCTTGCTTCTGGTTGATTTGTGCTTCCTGGCCGGGGGGGGGCATAAGATCAATTCCTATTTTCCTATATTATATTCTATATTCTATATCAGGGGTGTCAAACTGAGGTGGCGCAGCAGTTAGAGTGCAGTACTGCAGGCCACTTTAGCTGACTGTGTTCAGCAGGTCAGCGGTTCAAATCCCACCGGCTCAAGGTTGACTCAGCCTTCCATTCTTCCGGGGTAGGTAAAATGACCCAGATTGTTGGGGGCAATGTAAATATATATATACATTGCTTACTGGTGTACACCGCTTAGAGAGTGCTTGCACTTAAAGCGGTATATAAGTCTCATAAATAAATAAATAAATAAACTCAATTTCATTGAGGGCCGCATCAGCATTGCGGTTGTCCTGGGGGGGGCGGGTAGGTGTGGCCAGGGTGGGCACGGCCTACTGGGTGGGCATGGCTGGAGTGGATGTAGCCTACTGGGTGGGCATGGCCAGCTCTACATCATTCATGTCAATGGTGCCTGGGGGGGGCTGGGCAAGAGTGGGACAGATCTGAGGGTCTCTGGCAGAAGGGGGTGGGACCAGGGCAAGCGCCAAGGCATGGTCCACTGGAAGAGCCTGCCGAAACCCCTCCCCCAGAGCCCATCAAGCTGGATATGTGAAGTAGGCAAGGGCTATTTGCTGATCACTTCCAGGCGATGGTGCATTTCTTCATTCCTCACAAAGGGTGACACCTCCCCAGCGCACACTCGGGGCAGGGCCAAAGCGGCGGGGGCCGGTCCCTCGCTGTTTCCAGACGGCCTTGTAGAGCTAAGACTGAATGCGTTTCAGCATAGATGGCCACCACAAAATTGTACATTGGCTCCTGGGTGGCCACGGCTGAGGGCCAAGGCAACAGGGCCCATTCCCTCACTGTTTCCAGGATGGCTTCGAGGGCCACATGAAACCACGTCGCGGGCTGCATCCGGCCCCCGGGCCTTGTGTTTGACATGTCTGTTCTATATTCTATATTCTATATTCTATATTCTATTCTATTCTATTCTATTCTATTCTATTCTATTCTATTCTATTCTATTCTATTCTATTCTATTCTATTCTAAAAAGATGCATGAACCCTGATTGTATTATGCACATAGCAACACCCAATGTCTGCATTCATTTTGTTTCATTTGTCCAAATTATAGCATAATTCCACCATTTCATTTTTTCACAGAAATGCTTTTCTTGCAGGATAAAATTCATGTTGCATTTGTTCCCGTTAAACCTCAGTGCCCCATAAAAGATCAATTCTCTGAAACATCACTTATTTCTGGTTTTCTCTACCTATTCCTTCCTGAGTGAAGCAAAAAGCCTTCCTTTTAAAGAACATTGGTTTTTTTTTAAAAAAAGGGGTTTCTTAGAAAGACATTGCTTGAATTACAAAACATGAAATGGGAAGAGGCGGAATGATAAAGGCTGTCATATTTTCAGCTTTGCTGTTGGCAAATTGCCTCGGTTTAGAAAAACCTTCTGGTACTGACTGTGCCTCTCATAAGCATCTCAAAAGGAAAGCTGCTGCAAATGGAATCGCTGTAACCTTTTATTGGGGCTCTTAATATTTCATGCCTGTGCACTGTTACCTGAAGGTGATGTCCTAGAACAGGACAGCCCAGGATCTATTGCTCTCAAGAGCAGACAAGGTTGACACATCTTTCTTACAACAGATATGGAGCGATGGGTGAGCAATGCTAGATTGCTTTGGGACAAATTGGGAACAAAGAAACATGTCCCACTCCAGTCCAAAGTAAAATACTGTCTGGAATAAATTCCTACCTGCTATGGCACAAGCTTTTTTTTTTTAAGACAGGACATTAAAAGTCGTGTTTGCTATTTTCATTGATTCAACATTTTGAAAATGCCAATCATTTCAAATCTAGAATCTATCTATCCATTAGAGAAATGTCTTTCCTGCCCTTTAGGCAAGTACCTGTCCACCTACCTCTTGTGTAAAAACCTATTTCTTTTTTTTAAATTAAATCTTACAGACAACGTAGAAAAATAACCGTGTTGTAAAAGAACAATCTGAAATGTAAAGGGATTAGATCATCGGGGGGGGGGAAAATATTCTTTCTGCACTGCGACCTGAAGCAGCTTTCCTTGCATACGTTCCACTAATTTTGGTGTTGCCGCTCTTGTAGCTATTCTCTTATCTGATAATGAGAACACTGTTGGGATTTACAGCAGAGATATTTTAGGTACTGAGAATATAGAATTAAAAAGAACAGGTAGTCCTCGACTTACAACCATTCTTTGAGTGATTGTTTGAAGTTACAACAGCGCCGAAAAAAATGACATGACCAGCTTTCATACTTCACGACTATTGCAGCATCCCCACAGTCACATGTCCAAAATTTGGATATTTGGCAACTGGCATGTACTTATGACAGTTGAACTGTTCCGGGGTCATGTGATCACCATTTTTAACCTTCCCAGCCAGCTTCCAACAAAATCAACGGGGGAAGCCATATTTGCTTAATGACTGAATGATTCACCTAACTGCAGTGATTCACTTAACAACTGTAGCAAGAAAGATTGTAAAATGGAGCAAAACTCACTTAGCAACTGTCTTAGCAATGGAAATTTTGGGCTCAGTTGTCAAAGTCAAGAACTTATTTGATTTTAATTCTCACTCAAACAGGCAGAGTGAAGTGACTATCATACAGTATATAATCTCTTAACATAAGGCCAAGTTCAACTCCTGGTGGCTTCACAGGTATGTTCATGTATTTATCCTGGCAACTGTATATTAAGCGTTATGTCTCTTATCTTCTTCCAGAGTATCTTTTCAATTTCCATGACTAGCCCACAACCCTGGCAGTCTCCATCCAAGTTGTAATCAGTTCTGATCCCTTTTTCACTTTTCAAGATCAGCCAAGTCAACTTGGGAATGCTATGTAGCTGGTCAAAGTTCCTGCACTAATAATATTTTTGGTGGGTCATAAGATATCATTCTATTTTTTAATAATGTATTTTTCTCCAGGTAAGTACTGCCATATTTCTAGGACTTATATGCTTTTTTCCCTGTACACCTAAGATCCAATTTAGAATTAGAGAATTTGAAGCCAGGAGTTTGTTTCTAATCCCAAAACTAATTAATGGTTCTCGTACCTTTTTCATTTCAGTACTGTAATTTGGAGACAGAATCATATTACACTTGCTGTTTTTAGACAATTTACCAGAAGATCTCAGTAGACTTTCTGCCTGTTGCTGTTATAGCTGTAAACAAAGCTGTAATATCTACATTTATACATTAGACTGCAATTCCTATCGTACGTTATTAAGTTTTATTATGCAATGAGTACAGGAACTTTTTCCACTGCCTTTCCTTAGCAGAACTTTACAGCTTAGCTACCTATCAGGAGTCTGCAAATCACAGAAAATTTGAATCAATTTTAACAGCTGAGCCTGCCGAGAATTATAATTTAGCAGGATACAGAGATTACTTTCCCTTGTCCTAGAATTTTAATATAGAAATCTAACTCTATCTAGACTCCTAGAAAATTACTGTTTCAAGGGGGGGTGTGAAATCCACCTAGAAAAGCAGAGTTTTATTTTTAATTGACTTTTAAAAATTAAATGTATTTATTTTTTAATTTTTAAAACACTGGTTAATTTGAAAATAGTCCATTTTATTCATTATTTATTTATTTATGTTTAATGTGTTTTGGGACAAATGTTGCCTTTAAAACCAGCTTGCTTCAGTTAGAGGGAAAAAAGACATCAGGCTTATAGACTGAAACACAAAGTAAGACACATAAGAGCAAGGGAAGATAAAAAGGACAGTGAAGAAATTGGTTTTTAAAAACGGAACACATGGTGAGTCATAAACTGCCTTGAAAACAGCAGCAGCAGTAGCAGCAAGAACTTAAGCTAAGTTTTCCTAGCTACTCTTCTTATCTGAGTAGCAGTCAGACACTTTGGTCTCAGGCCTGTTGAATGAAGCCAAAGTGTCTACTAGGACCATTTTCAAGCCTGTTGTTCTATTTGGCAAGGAGAGACAACAAGATTTTAATGTTTTAGTGAACTACTTCAACCTTCCCCAATGTAATACTCTTCAGAAGTTCTAGAGTAGGATGTATACTTTCCATTGGCTGAAAGGGCAGTTGAATTTTGTGTGAAAAGTGGAAGGGTTTAAAGTAAGTAAAAGTTACCATTTTGCATCTAAAAATCCTCCTACAACTATTTTAATCCCCACTTACTCAGGATTCTGGAAGCACAGAAAACATGATGTTGGGCTGTGCGTGGTTTAGCATTTCTGCATTACACCTGGAATGGGAAAGCTAACTTAGGAAATTCACATGATCACTATGCAGGATCCAGGATGTACAGTATATTCGAAGTTAAGCTTGCTGTCAATGCTGTAAACATTGGATGTTCCCACTCTGACAACTGATGAAAATCGCAGCCATTTTCTCTTTGCTTGTAACATGCTTTTTCTTCTATTTAGAAATCAGGTGCAGAAGGAGGGTTGGGATGAATGCTTGAGCTCAGCTAGCCATAATAATAAATGCTGCTTTGTAGGAACCCAAGGACAAATTGATAACATTTGGGTGGGCTGAGGAGCTGGGGAGAAAGCCCGCATTCCAGGCTAATTGGAGAACGTAATTTATGACTGCTTGTTGGGGATGGGAATTGCAATTTGTTACTTTGTAGCTGGGGGAAGGGAAACTAATTTTAGATTCAACTATATAGTACCGATACTTTGTTTCCTGAATAAAATGTTCTTTGAGGAAGAATTCTTGCCTTGAAGTTCTTTTGATGGGTTTCATCTATCGGAACCATGACACTTGCAGTGATTCAGCCCTCTGCATGTGTGCCTTCAAATCAGTCTTGACTCCAGTCAAGGAGGCTACCTTGCCATGTCCCTGCTGTTTTCTTGCAAGGATTTTAGAAGTGATTTGCCCTTGTCCTCCTTCCTAGGGCTGCAAGAGAGTGACTGGCCAAAGATGGGACTAGAACTCATGGTATAATGACTCAAATTTAAAAGTGTTATATTTCAAATCCAGTCATATAGTTAACTCAAAGGAAACGATCTTATAACAAACAAATATATTTTAATGAGAAAGATTACTTGCGTTCACGTTGAGATTGGTGCTGCTGGAATTACATGTTTGTTCATCTTTCAAATCCTTTCCTTAGGTAAGAAGATTTTGCTCTTTATACCATCTTATAAGGAAACCTTCCATGGCCCATGCTTCTTACAGACAAAGAGATTCCCAAGTGGCTTGTGTCCAGGAAGTCTCCCCAAGACCTTTGGAACTCCTCCCACTGACCCATCCACATACCTAGCATTTAACCCAATAACTGCCAGGCCTTCCAACATAGAGCTGGGCTATAGAGCTATATGGGTCATAGAGCTCTATGGGCCAGAACACTCCCCGCTTGGAAATTTATATTTCCACTATTAAAATAGTAAAAACGTAGCATCAAGGCATGCAATACTCATTGTGGTTAACTTGTGACTAACTAGGTAAAAACTTGGTATCAAACATGCATAATTATAAGGTAAACATAAAACATGCACAATTATGAAAAGGCAAGTGTTACATCAAACAATGCATAAGACAATACATAATTTGAGGTTTAATCTTCTGGTTCAGTCTTCATCGGCGATGGACCGGTTCGGTGATCAGCCTGGTACAAGTGTCTTTGAGTCACGACCTGACTCATGTGGCTTCATGATCTGGATCTCAGCTGGGTAAACTAGTTCGTCAAGTGGGTGGGCCCGGTGCGCAGGAACCGTGGGCCAATAGTTCTGGTATGCAGTCTTGTCTCTCAACGAGACAAGGAACTGGAACCAAATCTGGAACAGAAAAAACTGGAACCCAAGCTTCTCGGGAATGAGGGGAACTGGATTCACAGGATACTCAGGAACTGAAAAACCTGGAAAGACATAAACAGCTGGATCTGAAGAGGTTCAATTGTCTAAGCTGGTCTTCCTTAGCAACAGGACTCGGTCAGTGATTAGTCTGGTGTAGAGCTAGTTGCTTGTCGTGATTCCATAGGCAGCATCTTAGGTTCTAGGTGTAAGGCTGCTGGGTGCCTGTCGCTGTTGCACAGGTGGCATTTCACATTAGCTGTGCAGTCCTTGGCTATGTGATCCATAGAGTCACAGCATTTGAAACATATCCTATTCTCTTTGAGTAGGGTCTTTCGGTCATCTAGGGATTTCTTCCTAAATTCTCTGCAATCATTTAGAGAGTGAAAGAACTTGTGTATCGGGCAAGTTAGGCCTTTGGTAGTTGGATGAGGGTTCGAAAGAGCGCTTCTCGGTGTTTGTTCGTCTGGAGACTTCTTTGGGGAAGGCGTGATGTCAGTTTTATACACCAAAGGTATGGTTCTGTCCGTAGCTTGGGAAGAACTTCGGTTGGGGCCGAAATTGTCATTTGTTGGCTCGAAGTTGCTGGCATTATGACGTAGTTTTGCTTGGTCGGTCACAAATTCAGCGAGTACAGCGAAGGCGGGTGGTGCGTTAGGGTCTTGGTTCCTGTGGGTTTCTGATATTTTGGCCCATTCATCCCTTGACTGCTTTGGTAGTTTTCTAACTATGATCCTTTGCTTCTCGAACTGATCGAGGCAGGTAAGTTTCGGCATGTTGGGTTGCTCGCGAACTGAATGTAGCATCGAGAGCGTGTCTGCGAATTCCAACATCTGGGTGTGATCATTGATATTGATGTTAGGGAAGGTGTAAATGCAATCTAAGAGCGACTTTTCTGTCAGTTCATGTCCGCCATACCGCTCGTCGAGCCTTTCCCAAGCTTTGAGAAGGGCAGTGGTTGGGTTGCCTAGGTGGGCTAGTTGAGTGTTCTCTGCTAATCGTGTGGAAGCCGGTCCCAGCCATGTTTTCATGTGTCCGAGCACTTCGCTCAATGTTATAGCTTCATCTTGGATGGCGGTTTGGAACGTGAGGTTCCACAATACGTAGTCCTTTCCCGGTTTATCGGGGAATTTGTGTACACCCTTGGATGCCAGATCTAGTTTGCTTCTGTAAAGTCTCATAGGGGTGTAACCGGGTGGCGATGGTACCTCGCTTCCAGGAGTGGGGGCGTGTGCCATGTTTGGCTGGTAACTTCCTTCGGCGTAATGGTGGCTGGGTGTATTTTGCCATGTCACGTGCAAGGGACCTTGTTGGCTTGGTCTGAACTCTGCTGCTCTGGCATTGAGCTGAGGGAGCCCAGGCTCTTGCTTGCTTATGTGTTGGAAGGTCTGTGTTTCTGGTAGAGTGTAGCTAGCTTCCTGGTAGGCTGTCAGAGCTGATGCTCGAGGCTGTCTTCTGTGGTCAGGAGTGGTGGCAGTTTCTTGGGGCGCTTCCTCCTGTTGGTGCAGCAGGGACTCTAGCGACTCTAGCGTGGCTCTAACTCTTTCAATCTCTTCCCTGAGCGACGGCTGGTGCTGCTGTAGGGCTGTTGGCGCTATAAGTGGATCCATCCGATTGCCATTAGTGGTATGGTTTGGTGGGTTCTGTGGGGTAATAACGGTGGGAAGATCTTGGGGCACTCCCCGCTGTGCAATTGTCGCCGTTGCTGGGGTAATAATGGTGGAAAGATCTTGTGGTCCTCCCCGCTGTGCAGTCATTGCCATTGGTGGTAATCCCATCAGGTTTGATGTGGCAACAACGGCGGGAGGATCTTGTGGCCTAGGTGTCGTGACATCAACTCTGCAGTTGACCAGCGAATCAGGTCGTTGAGATTCCTCTGTTCGTCTACTCGGTCTTGGGGGGCTCGTGGCTGGCTGTGGTGCTCTCATCTGTGCATTCTGGAATATGCTTTGGTTGTCCACATAGGTCTGTACGCGGCTACGACGCTCTTCGTTTTCCAGTTGTTGTCTGTCTGGCAAGAAAGTGGTGTACTGGAGTATTTTCTGAAGGCCTTCCACTCTAGCCATTTTGTCTGCCATAATTCTTTGGCATTGAGTAAGTTCAAGTTCGTTTTGGGCGTCCTTTCTTTTGGCTGCTATAGCCTTCAGCTTGGCCTCTATTTCAGCTTCCTCAAGTTCTATGGCCAACAACTCCTTCTTTTTCTGCCTCTCCTCTTGTGCCACACGAAAGACAGCTTCAGCGGCTTTAGCATCTAAAATTATTTGCTCTTCTTGTGAAATTCTGGATGCTCGGCTGCGGCGGGAGGATGCCTTCGAAAGGCGGGAGGCGCCTGTGACATGTGATTGTTGGGACACGCTAGAGTGTGCCCTGGACATGTGGCGGAAGGATGAGGCCTTTCCAGAAACCTGAGATGGATCTGCGTGCGATCGTTGGGATGGTGCATGTGAAAAGCATGAAACTTCGGACTCGGCTCTGTCAACCGGACTGCCTCTGTGGTGAGGCTTGGGCTGTGGGAAACCCTGTGAGCTTTCTAGAAACTTCTTGCGTTCCTCGTTTAATAGCTGGAGGCTTTGCATCTCGCTGTTGACACTTGGGTCTCTTAATTGTTCTTGAACGTCCTTGAGTTGCTGTTCAGAGTCCATCCATTGCACATAGGCGTCTTCCTTATCTCCTTCCACTGCGTGTGCCCATTCTGGGGAGAGTTCCTCCTTCTGTTCATGGTAGAGTTTGTATAATCTCTCCCAGCTTCTTTCATGGCGCCTGTGGATGGTGTGCCATTTCTCCATCAGATGTGAGTGCATGGCTTCTGTGAGCTTTCTGCATTTTCTAAGATCGTATTGACCCTGAGACGTTTTGGGCTTTGTTGAGGCTTGAGTTTCAGCCTCTGCATACTGGTCAATGTTGGCTGTGTGCAGAATCTCTCCTGGACTGACTGGTTGGGGTGTTTCAACTAGGCTAGTTAATTGAGCCCCTTTGTCCAAATCATTAAGACACTCCTCCATGGTTAGGGTAGGTTCCGTGTCCTTCTCAGCTATTTTGAAGAGAATTTGAAGAACTTCTCTCTTTGACCACTAGGGGTCGCTACTTGTAGATCAGCTTCTGAGGTGCTGTCTGTGGGTGGAGATGCCACTGGGTGCGTTCTCTTGTGTTTGTGGGTACTTCAGTGCGGTTCACCCCTTCACCACTAGGGGTCGCTTGCTGTGGGTCAGCTACCAGGGTGCTCTGGCTTCGAGGTTCACCCTTTGTCCACTAGAGGGGCTTCTCTGGGTGCGGTTAAAGGCTTGCGTGTAGAGCTTCCTTTAACCACTAGGGGGCGTCTGGAGAAAGGCTAGCCAAATTCTTCCTATTACCACGTTACTGCTAGTGAGCCACTGAGTTGCAGGCCGGAACTCCGGGTCATCAGCTGTGATAATGAGCGAAGGCAATTGGCTCTTGCTTCCTGTCTCTCAAGCTGGAACAGCTTAGCCTTCAGCTTGAGTGAGTGAGTGAATGCTTCTGATAAGATCACTCTGTGCCCTCTGTGGGGTGTTGGTAGCTTGGGATAACTTTAAGTAGCTTGTACTTTAACTAACAGATTTGCTCTGTTGTGTGCTGAATTAATTGTGGCTGTTGTGGCTCAGCTAGAAAAAAAAAATTGCATGACCACCAGGGGGTGCTTCTGCGATACCTAGGGCTGTCACTATGGCAACAGATGAGTTTATTGAAAGGCAATAAACCTTGCTTTTGTTTGAACTTTAGAGGCAGTCATTAAACAGTTCTTTGTTTCAGGCTGCGTGATTCACTGGCAAAGAGGGGAAGGGGAAAAGCCCAAGCTCCTTTTGGTGTTAAAATTCAAACTTTTCATGCAAGAAACAAAGTAATTTTGAATCAGATACAAGGCACTTTTCATTTTGAAAGTTAGCTAGCAAGTGAATAAGCATAACAAAACTTCTGAATCACTCCTTGAGAGCTGTCTTTTACACAGACACAGCTTGGCTTTGCAGGCTCTTACAAGCATCAAGAGAATTTTTACTTGCTTGAAGGTTTATGCGGAGAAAAGGCTGACCAATTTGATTCTCTTTCTTCAAACTGTTGCAGCTTTGAGAGGAGAATTAATCTTTGCCAATTTACTATTTGCTTTCAAAAGATGGCACAAATTATGAAAAAATCTTCTTACTATAATGACTCAAATTTAAAAGTGTTATATTTCAAATCCAGTCATATAGTTAACTCAAAGGAAACGATCTTATAACAAACAAATATATTTTAATGAGAAAGATTACTTGCGTTCACGTTGAGATTGGTGCTGCTGGAATTACATGTTTGTTCATCTTTCAAATCCTTTCCTTAGGTAAGAAGATTTTGCTCTTTATACCATCTTATAAGGAAACCTTCCATGGCCCATGCTTCTTACAGACAAAGAGATTCCCAAGTGGCTTGTGTCCAGGAAGTCTCCCCAAGACCTTTGGAACTCCTCCCACTGACCCATCCACATACCTAGCATTTAACCCAATAACTGCCAGGCCTTCCAACATAGAGCTGGGCTATAGAGCTATATGGGTCATAGAGCTCTATGGGCCAGAACACATGGCTTCCCTGTTTTTAGCCTGGTGCTTAATCCACTAGGCCAAACTGGCTCTGTTCATCCCTCAATAGTTAGGCATTTGATTTAGTTCATTGTCACGGCATCAATGGACTGTAAAATGTTAATGTAATTTGACATTTGACTAATTTTTGCTCTAACAGCAGGGGTCTTCAAACTTGGCCTTTTATGACTTGTGGACTTCAACTCCCAGAATTCCTCAGCCAACCACGCCTGGGGAATGCCTGGGGCGTGCCTGGCTGAGGAATTCTGGGAGTTAGTCCACAAGTCATAAAAGGGTCAGGTTTGAAGACCCCTGGTCTATAGTGTGTCAAAAATACAGTTGGTAGATTTTTTTTAACATAACATATTTAATGTTCCTAAAGGTCAGAAAATAAAATTGAAAATGAAGACAGTACGTGGTAGATAGGATATAAGTACCAAGAAGTGAACTAGTTCCCTGCTGCCCTGTAAGTTAATGGACTCAAAAGGGACCTTTGAGGGTTTAACATGAGGCTGATTAGGAGCATTGTCAAGCCTTCCTCCAGGAGAGAATTTAAATCAGATCGGTACTTAAGTGGCTCATTTAGATTGGTGCCTGCATCGGGCTAAATTGTGGTTTAATTGATTGATAAATCTCTGTGAACGCTCTAGTCCAGTGGTGATGAACCTATGGCACGGGTGCCAGAGGTGGCACTCAGAGCCCTCTCTGTGGGCACGCACACCATCGCCCCAGTCCTAGGCCTTCAGCTGGGTTTTATAAAACCTTTTTGCTTTAGGCCTCCGCCGCTGTGTACAAAAAAAAGGTTCAATCAATCAGTCAATTTCAACTTCTTGTGGGGAAAAAAAAAGATCTTGCAAAATTGGAATTGATTGATTAAACTTTTTAGTCCCACCCAGTCTGCCGTTACCACCGCAACCACACCCATCCAATGGGCCATGCCCACTCAATGGGCCACATCCACCCAGCACCCGATGATGCATAAGTGGGTTTTGGGTTGCAGTTTGGGCACTTGGTCTCTAAAAGGTTCGCCATCACTGCTCTAGTCTAAGCCAAAACCAAATAAGCTGCATCTTGGCCTGATGAAAAGTTTGAACCTAGTGTCAGTCTAGGAGGTTGCTTGAGAAAAAGTCTGCAACCAAGGAGGCTTACTGACAGAAAAGCTTACTTTAAGCTTTTAAATACATTTAATGACAAAGCATGTAGCCCACCTGTTCAGAGGCAGTTTTATATACACACTTGATCTAACATAGAAATAACCAAACTTAAAACTACCTGCAGTGTGCAGCAGCAGCCAAAAAAGCTAATACAATCCTGGGTTGTATAAACAAAGGCATAGAATCGGGATCACGTGAAGTATTAATACCGCTTTATAAAACCCTAGTAAGACTACACCTGGAATACTGCAGCCAATTTTGGTCACGTGACGTATCACAACTTTTTCCCCACTGCCTGCAATGGAGTAGGCGCGGTTTTGGTGTGACACATCCAGCCCGTGGGCCGGCAGTTTGACATGCCTGATATAGAGAGTTTGGAAAAAATTCAGAGAAGAGCAACTAAGAAGATCAAAGGCCTGGAAACTAAAACATACGAAGAACGGCTATGGGACTTGGGTTTGGTTAGTCTAAAGAAAAGAAGAAATAGGGGAGATCTGATAGCAGTATTCCAGTATTTGAGGGGCTTCCACAAGGCAGAGGGGGCCAGGTTGTTCACCAAAGCACCAGAGGGAAGGACAAGAAACAATGGTTGGAAACTGATCAAAGAAAGAAGCAACCTGGAATTAAGGATTAATATGATAGAAGAAATTCGAGTACAAGATGTTTGGAGGGAAATTAATCCAGGAAAATTACAATATACATTTTATTCAAACAGTCAAAACTCCTGGTCCAGAATCAATATGATTTGGATGACATCTGAACTGAGGATAAATATGCAGGAAATTGAGATAGAACCAGGTACATGGGCAGATCACAACCCTTTAAAAGTGACGTGGAGAGGCATACAAAAAAAGTCAAGATGGCCTTTGAACCAATCTATATTAAAAGAAAGAGAATTTATAGCAAAAAAAAAGAAATGGAGTTTTTCTTCAAAGAAAACAAAAAAGAAGATACAACATTACAAAATGTATGGGATACAGCCAAAGCATATTTTAGAGGTATAGCTATAACATACATGGCAAAACAAAAAAACAGAAAAGACAGCAGTATGTACTATTAAAAGAAAAATTTGAAAAACTAGAATCAGAACTGCAAATGAATCCGCAAAAGAAGATTCTGAAAAGAGAAATGGAAACAATAAAACGCAAACTAAATCTGTTGGATTCAGAAAATGTGGCACAACAAATAAAAAGAGCAAAACAAAAAAAATTTGAAAATGCAAATAAACCAGGAAGATGGTTAGCTTATAAACTTAAAAAATGAAGGAGAAGAAAATGATAAATAATTTAGTAGATGAGAAAAATTGCCTACAATTTAAAAATGAAGAAGTAAAAAAGATAATTAAAGAATATTACAAGAAGCTGTACGACTTAGAAGAAATTCCAAGACAGAGAATGAGCCAATATTTGGAAGAAAACAACCTTCCAAGAATTTCAGAAACCTGTATGATTATGTTAGAGGAAAAAATAACAATGATAGAAATAACAGAGGCCATAAGAAGACAAAAAAACGAGAAAACACCGGGGCCAGATGGACTACCAACAGAGTTATATAAAGCTTTACAAGATATACTAAGTGAACTGTTGAAAGACGTTTGCAATGAACTTTTGTTGGAGGCTAAACTCCCAAATACATGGATAGAAGCAAATATTATCTTAATACCAAAAGAAGACTCAGATTTGACACAGATAAAAAATTATAGACCAATATCGTTACTGAATGTGGATTATAAAATTTTTACTTCAATAATGGCAGAGAAACTAAAAAGAGTCTTTTTTTAAAAACAAATTTTATTGGATTTTTTTAATTTCTTAAAACAAAGTATTCAGGACACACCGTGGTGCTGGGGTAATCAAAGATCCTAGAACAAAACATATATACATAGTACAATCAATACATCAAATATTCCCTCTCTTTTTCCCTCAAATAGCATAGTATATTTAAAATATCCAATTCTAGCTTAAATTTATTCAACCTGAACCTGTTTTTAAGCTTTATAAATTTACAATACCGTAATCAAATTAACTTTAAATAAAGACATTTTCAATTCAGATATCCCTTCCAAGTATGTTCTACTTTCTTAATTTTATCAAAATCTTATTTTTCTTCCACTAATCTCCCCTATTTAAAGTAAAATATTAATCTATCCTATACCTATCTAATCCATCAATTAATCAATCTCGCTAAGCTAACAAGATAATATCAGACCTTAAATCATTTCAATCCATTAAACAGAATTCAAATCTCATCCACTTAATTATCATAACTGATAACATCCATATCATCAAAGAATCACATCATCTTATTAAATTTCAATTAGTTAGTAATTCAATTCAAATCTAAAACATCTCATCAATTTTCTTAAGAAAGAGTCTTAACTGAATTTATACATTCAGACCAAAATGGTTTTTTGCCAACCGTCATCCTGCTTGAAACTGAGAAAGCAGACCATTATTTACGTTTTCAAAACATGAAAGAAGAGAAGGGGGAGGACCTTCCAGAAATGATGACGGACTTGTTAGCAAGGGCCCTAGGGACAGAGAAAGAAGAGATGGCAAATGAGATTGATGAAACATACGGAATCCACACAAACTACGCGAGAAGAAATAACCTACCCAAGGAAGTACATATTAGATTTGTGAAGAAGTCAATTAGGGATGAGATTTTGCACAGAACAAGGGATGACCCAATAGACTACAGAGGTAAACAACTAACTGTTCTTAAACAAGTCCCTAGGAGGGTAAGAGACCTGAGAAGGCCCTATCAACATATTACATCAAAATTAATAAAACATCAACTTTAGGTGCCTGATTCTGGAAGGGATTCTGGTGACTTGGCAAGAAAAAAGATATAAGCTAGATTCTATTGACAAAGCAGAAGAGTTTTTCCAGCAGCACCTAGGCAATGAAGATGAACTAGAAGAAAGAGAGTTAAGAGAAGAGAACAATTCAGAGAGATATAATAGAAAGACACGAGAATTACAAGGCAAAGAACAGGAAATGGAGAGAAGAGAAAAAATGAGAATGAACTATGACAATGATGATGAAAGTAGACACAAAGAACTCAAGGAAGATAGACCGACAAGAGTGACAAGATCAAAACAGAGGCAGTAATGTAGAAATATTAACAGTGTTATCATTAAATGTAAATGGATTAAACTCCCCAGCTAAGAGAAATATAATTTTGAATAAGCTCAGTAAGAAAAACTTAGACATAACGATTTTACAAGAAACAGATATAAAGACTCAAGATCAGGATCTACTAAACTACTCTAAGTTAGGAACCAAATTTGTATCGTTTTCACAGCAGAGGAAAGGAGGAATTGTGATATATGTTAAAAAAAGAATCACAGCAAGACCAATCTACCGAGAAGGTAGAATACTGATTATTGAAATTTCCCTGAATAAAAAAAAGGTCGCCCTGGTAGGAATTTATGCCCCCAATGAAAAACAAAGACAATTTTATAAGAAACTGCATAAGGTTATTGCTGATATGGAATATGAGCAGGAGAATATTTTTTTAAAATGGCGGAAGAATTAAATATTCAAGATAGTTGGAGGGAGAGAAATCTGAATGAAAAGCAATTTACATATTATTCAGGGCGGCATCAATCATGGTTCATAATTGATATGGTCTGGACAACGAAAGAATTAAATTCAGATATTGATGAATATCAAGTAATAGATATTAATACTTGGGCAGACCATAATCCCATTATAATTAAATGGAAAGAACAGAAGACAACAACAAGGAGGTGGACTCTAAAAAAAGGAATCTTAAACCAAACAGAATTTAAGCATAAGTTGGAGGAACAAATGCGGACATTTTTCCAGACAAATAAGAAAGAGGAGACTAGCACTCAAAATTTATGGGACACGGCCAAGGCTGTTATGAGAGGTACTGCAATTGCGTACGTGGCCAATGTATATAAAAAGAAAAGGCAATATTGAAAAAGTTTAAAGGAAGAATGCAAAAAATTAGAATCAGAACTACAAAAACCCCCACAATGTAGAGACCTAAAACAATAGCTAATTTAAATAATCATAAATTGAATAATATAGAAAAGAAAGAAATGGCAAAAAAAGTATTAGACAAAATTTTTTTGAACAGGCAAATAAATCCGGGAGATGGTTGGCTTATAAATTGAAAAAACAAAAAGATAAAAGATGGATTAGTAAATTATGTAATCAAGCAGGGGAGAAGGTACATCAAAATGAAGAGAAAAAATGGGTGACGTATGAATTCTATAACAATCTTTATAAAGAGGATGAAAAGGTTACGGAGGAAAGAATATCACAATATCTTATGAAAATGGACCTACCGAAGGTTCCGGAAGAATTTCAAAATATATTAAATAAAGATATAACAGTCCAGGAAATTATAGAAGCAATTAAAAAGCAAAAAAAGTAATAAAACACCTGGCCCTGACGGATTACCGTCTGAAATATATAAAAACCTCCAAGAACTTTTGGCCCCAACTCTACTGGACTTATTTAATGATGTACTAAATACAACAAAAACCCCAAACTCATGGAAAGAAGCAATCATCTCACTAATTCCTAAAGAAAACTCTGATATGGCCTGCATTAAAAACTATAGGCCCATATCTTTACTGAACACGGATTATAAGATTTTCATGACTATAATGGCAGAAAGATTAAAAAAATATTTAATTGAATTTATCCATACCGACCAAAATGGCTTCTTGCCCAAAAGACAAATTAGACATAATGTTAGGATCATACTAGACATCTTAGAATATTATGAATTACATAGCGAAAAACAAATGGCATTGATTTTTGTTGATGTTCAGAAAGTGTTTGATAATATTAAATGGAATTTTATGTCGATTCAACTTAAACAGATGGAATTCAGGGAAAAATTTATAAACATGTTTAAAACAATCTATTCCAAACAAGAAGCAAAAGTAATCATAAACGGAGAATTAACAAATAGTGTCCAAATACAAAAAGGCACGAGACAAGGTTGTCCACTATCTCCTCTATTATTTATTCTTTCTTTAGAAGTACTTACAAGAATAATCTGAAAAGACAGGCTGATTAAAGGAATAGAAATCAGAAAAGAGACATTTAAATTACAGGCTTATGCAGACGATCTAGTTTTTATTTTGGAAGACCCCTTAGAATCTGGAACAAGATCATTATAGGTGCTGGAAAATTATGGAGATGTCGCAGGGTTGAAAATTAATAAAGAAAAAACTAAAATGTTAGTGAAAAACATGTCCAATTTACAAGAAACTGAGCTAGTCAAAAAAATATCAATATCCAGACATCTAAAAGAGTAAGGTACTTGGGGATCCAACTATCGGCAAGATGTATTGCACTCAAAAGTGAAAATTATGATAAATTAATAGATCAAATTATAGCCGACTTAGACAGATGGAAAAACTTGCAGCTCTCCTTTATGGGGAGAATAGTGACAATCAAGATGAATATACTTCCCAAATTACTCTTTTTATTCCAATGTGTACCAATTAAATTAGGCAAGGATTTTTTTTTGAAAATTTAAACAGAATTACATCCAAATTTATCTGGCAAGATAGAAATCCGAGAATTAAATTAAAATTATTACAGGATGCAAAGAAAAGAGGAGGGCTCGGCCTTCCAAACTGGGAAAAATATTATCAAGCAACAATATCGGTATGTATAAAGGATTGGATACACTTAAGGAACAGAAGACTATTGGCATTAGAAGGCCATGACACGCAAATAGGGTGGCATGCCATAATGTGGGACGGGAAATATAAGGTTCATCAGTACTTTCAGAATCACCATTTTAGACGGGCACTATTAGACGTGTGGGTAAAAATTTAAAAAATTAATTATATAAAAAAATCCCAATTGGCTATCCATATTAGAGATATTCATGCACCCCAAATTCATAAATTTAGGAAGAGTAATTACATATAAAGATATTTTAGACGAGAATGGAGACCTGAAAACAAGGAAAATATTTTTAGAAGATGGTATAGAGTTGGAATGGTGGGCATACTTACAAATACAGTCGCGATACAGAAAAGACAAAAAAGAATCAGGGATAAAATTAGAGCATACACAATTAAATAAAATCCTTCTAGGAACAGAAGATCAATTGATAAAAAAGATATATCAATATTTATTAGAACAATATTTGTTAGAAGAACAGGTAAAATAAACAATGTTAATCTGGAGCAAAAATTTTGGTTACAGTATTGACCTAGATAATTGGCAATCATTATGGGACAGAAACAGGAGGTTAACACTAGCCACCTCCTATAAAGAAAATTTATACAAGATGTTTTATATATGGCACCTTCCCCCTACAAAGCTAGCAAAAATACACAAAAAAACCTCACCAACATGCTGGAAATATAGAAGGCTTCCAGGGACTTACTATCAAATGTGGTGGGAATGTTCAAAAGTGCAAAATTTTTGGAATTGGATAAAACATTGGCTGGAAGAAATACTATTACAAAAAAATTGATTTAAAACCAGAAACCTTCTTATCAGGGATTATTAATGATAAACTCAGCAAAGAATCTTTCTACTTACTATTGCATATTTTCACCGCAGCAACATTGGCATATGCCCAAAAATGGAAAGGAAAGGAAACCCTCACCGAAGAAGAAATAATAAATAAAATTTTATCCTGCGCTGAAATGGACAGGTTAACTCTAGAGATTAAAAATAAAACTGAAACAGAGTATTATGAAATTTGGAAAAATTTGTACGATTGGTTAGAGATAAGGAGGATCGCTGAGATGATTATCGATTGACTAGTTGATATCGTAAGGACTTCATATTAGTACCTATATTAGGACACAACTGAAAGATACGTAAATACAAGTTGACGATTGAAAGATGGTTTACCAAAAAATTTACAGATGTTATATGGGAAGTAGAATCATGTCCATTTCTGTTTTTAAAATGTACATTTAATAAAATTTGAAATAAAATAAAATAAAAAAACAAAATGTTTTTTTTGCCAAAGAGACAAATTAAAAATAATTTAAGAGTGATAATAGATGTATTAGAATATTATGAATTACATTCAGGGAAACAACTGGCACTAATATTTCTAGATGCCCAAAAGGCATTTGATAATGTTTCTTGGCAATTTATGATTCAGCAATTACAAATAATGGACTTTGTACAGAACTTTATAAACATGATAAAAACAATATACAATAAACAAACAGTGAAAGTGATTGTGAATGGAGACTATGCTGAGAACTTTGAGAGAAGAAAAGGCACAAGGCAAGGATGTCCATGATCTCCATTGTTGTTTATTTTCACTCTGTAAGTTTTATTTAGTATTATTATTATTAAATATTAGACAAGATATAGAAATTAAAGGAGTAGAAATAAAGGCGAAACATATCAATTACAAGCATTTGCTGATGATTTGGTATTTATTTTAGAAGAACCTTTGGAGATGATTCCTAAACTATTGGGAAAAATAGAACAATATGGAGAAATGGCAGGACTGAAAATAAACAGAGAAAAAACCAAAGTAATAGTTAAAAACCTTACAGATAAACAAAAAAAACCAACAACACAAATGTCGGAAAAAACAAAATTGCAGATAGTCAAAAAGATCAAATATCTGGGAATATACTTAATAGCAAGATGCTCAATGATAAAAGAAGATAATTATATAAAACTATTGAATCAAATAAGACTGGATTTGGAAAAATGAAAAAACTTGCAATTGTCAACATTAGGAAGAATTGCTACAGTGAAAATGAACATACTACCAAAAATCTTATTCTTATTTCAAACAATACCTATAAGATTTGAGAAAAAATTCTTTGAAGACTTACTAATCTTGAAATTTATTTGGCAAGGAAAGAAAGCTAGAATTAAGATGAAAATGTTACAAGATGTCAAGGAAAATGGAGGTCTTGGTCTACCAGAATGGGTTTTATATTATCAAGCATCTGTATTAACATGGGTAAAAGAATGGATAACTCTTAGAAATAAAAGGCTGTTATATCTGGAAGGGCATGACTTACAATTGGGATGGCACGCTTTTTTATGGTACGCGAAAAATAAAGTCCATAAATATTTCCAAAATCATTATATAAGAAATACATTATTGACAACATGGGAAAAAATAAAATGTAAAATATATTTGAAAATTCTAAGGTGGTTGTCAACAATGGAAGCATTTGTACACCCAAATTTAGTGAACCTTGAAAAAATCTGGACATATAGAGATATTCTAAACTCTGAATTTAAAATCTAAACAAGAAATAAAAAATCAGGGTATCACTCTACCATGGTGGGCACAGTTACAGATGCAAGCTAGATATGATAAAGATGTTAAACTATGGATTTTATAAGAAACAAACTATGTTTGATAAGACATTGTTAACTTCTGATGAGAAACTAATTAAGAAAATGTACAATTTTCTATTAACTTTGAAAATGGAAAGCAAACAAGTTAAAGAAACAATGATAAGAGGGGCGAAAAATTTTGGATATAATATAGAATTAGAAAAATGGCAAAATTTATGGAAAACAAATTACAAATTGACAATGTCAACTTCCTATAAAGAAAATTTATATAAAATGTTCTTTAGATGGTACTTGCCACCATCAGATGAAGAATACCATCAGATGAAGAAATAATTAAAAAAATACTAGAATGTGCAGAGATACTGTAGATAGACTGACTGTGAGACTGAAAGAAAAAGAAGAAACAGAATATTATCAAACTTGGGACTTATTTTATCGATAGCTAGAGGAAAGAATAAAGGATTAGGAATTAAATATGCATTAGCAAATGTAAACTCAGGCAGCACGTTTGTTGAAAAATTATTACTGAATGTATGGAAAAAAAACAATAAAATCTTTTACCAAAAAAAAGTTTTCCAATCCAACTCACAATAAACGCTCAATATTTAAAGGATAGGAAAGTCTCTTCCCAAATTGTTTGCTGAGTCCCTAGTTAATTTAGCCTAAAAAATAATAGGATGCTTTTATATATTTTTTTCAGTGAGTTCAGTCTAGATCCCTTTGGTGGAAAGAGTCTGCACAGTGTGCATTTTGCACTGCATTTATCATCATCCATCCTCCTTTTAAAATGAAAGCCACAAGATTTTGATGAATGGAAGAGAGAGATAGCCAATTTTGCTTTAGTTTTGAAATGAATGGCCGTGTTTGTTGCCCTCTGTTAAGGCACTGTTTTGTAGCTTATAATAGCAATTGCTTTCAGTCTTGACCTGAAATTGTTTGCTATATTGCTCCAAGCTCTTACAGTGATACTGCCTGATGACTAAATAGGGAAGATAGGTGCAGGAACACAGTGTGCGAAAGAGGAGGGGGCCCAAAGAAACTAAGGCTTTCTATTTCAGATGCCATGTTGTGCTTGGTCTCCCAACTGTCTTTTCTGGTCTTACTGACTCTAGATCAGTGGTTCTCAATCTTTTTAATGCTGCGACCCCCAACCGGTCGTAAGTCGAGGACTACCCAACCAGTCATAAGTCGAGGACTACCCAACTGGTCATAAGTCGAGGACTTTCCATGCCCAGGAACGCCGCGCATGCATGGTGCCGCCCCCTGCGCCAGCCAAGGCATAGCTGGCAAGCGGCAGAGATGGAGCAAGCCGACCACCGTCTGGGCCACCAGCTGGCCCAGCCCAAGAGAGGTAAGGCACCTGCCAGGCCCCACGCGTGCCAGCAACTCTCCCGGCGCCCGCCGGCCTCCCACCCCTGGCCCTCTTTTACTTACATTTTTAGTAGTTGCTCAGCAGGGAGGGGTGGAACCTTCCAGATAGCTCGCCTTCGCTGCAGACAACTTGCAGCACCATTTGCAGAATGGGACTTTTGGCAGGCTCAGCAGGGCAGAGAGAGCCTGGACAATTCCTATTGGCTTTCGAAAGCCAATAGAATAAAAGGGAGTAGCAAAGCTAAGGAAAAGGGGAAAAAAATGGCAGACTGTGTTGTTTGGCGACCCCCTTGAAATGGTCGTTCGACCCCAAATGGGGTCCCGACCCACAGGTTGAGAACCGCTGCTTTAGATGGAGCATCTCTGTCTCTCTGTATAAGACAATATTGGAAAAACTCTTCCCAGCTCTTTGTCTCTTCCAAGTCATTCGTCAGGCAATTTCCTCCCTGAGGAATCAAAGACATTGATGTGTCAGGGTAAGTTGCCCAGGGTGATGCACATGGAGTCCTGTGTGCATCAGGAATAAGTAGAGGAAGAATGCAGAGAGGAAGACCCAGTTGGAGGTGAGCAGAACCAAGGGAGACGTCTGCAGGATGGGTACTGGCTGATGCAAAGACTGCAGCTCTGGAGGGAAGGCAGCAAGGATTGCCAGATAAAAGGGCTGGAATCCAAGAAGTCCAGGCAAGAGTTATTTTTCTCTCTTCTCATCTCTCCTCCCAGGCTACAAGTGACTTTCATCAGTGAAGTACTGAGAAACAATGCATGCAGGGAAACAGTGAAACAGCCAAGAAACTCTAAAAAGCCCCATTTGGAATTGACTATGTAAAACGGTATATGCATATTTTGTTTTAGGCAAGGCTACTCTATTGGAAATGCATGTGTTGGATGACAGCTTCCAGACTGGGGAAGGCTGGCATCAAGTGACCACCATAGTTGAGAATATCAGCGTAGCACAAATTCGTTTCAATTTGGGAATGAGTATTTCACTAAGAGGGAATTTCAATTTTCCATGAGAAAGGAGCAAGAGATGTTCTATTCACACATTCTACTAAGTACCCAAACTAACAAAACAATAAATACTTTGAAGCCTTTTTTGGCTGTTAATAAGTGGGAGGAAAAAAGACTACAATAGAGAATTGTACTTAGAATTTGACAAGGTAAACATGTCTGGGTTTTTTCCCACTGGGATTTTATAGTTGAGAAACAATGCAATTTAGGATATTTTTTTTTAAAAAAGAATGTAATTTCTGTATGGACTTATGAAAAGGTTTTGACCCCTTTTTTTGACTCATTGAAAAGTTATGCACATGGAAATGGTTAGACAAGGGACTCTTTGTGTACAACTTCTTGGGAGTTTTGTTTGGGACTAATGTGGCTTTGCTTTGCTGATTATTTTGCTAGCAATATCTTGTCAGGAATCTGCATCTCTAATAGTAGAGAATATCTGTAGTTCAGGGTTGAACTGTAGAGTTTTTGGTGCTCTTTGAACTTGGTTGTTTGCCTGAAGATGCTTCATGACCCAACTAGATAGCTTCATCAACACCAGTTGGGTCATGAAACATCTCCAAGCAAACAACCAAGCTCAGACAGAACTCCTCAGATCTGAATCCTTCATGTTAACTTTTTATCTTAAAGAACCCGCTTAAAAGGGGTCCCTGCACAAGCTTTATTAACCCTTCTGATTTTACCTTGCCAATTACAAGTTATTTCACATGGTTTAAACATTTGTGACCCTCCCTCTCGCTGGAGTTCTCCATAATAATAATAATAATAATAATAATAATAATAATAATAATAATAATAATAATAATAATAATAATAATAGTAAAGTTGGAAGGGACCTTGGAGGTCATCTAGTCCAACCCCCTGCTCGGGCAGGAAACCCTACACCATTTCGGACAAATGGCTGTCCAGTCTCTTCTTAAAAACTTCCAGTGTTGGAGCCTTTACTGCTTCTGGAGGCAGCTGTTCCACTGATTAATTGTTCTCACTGTCAGGAAGTTTCTCCTTAGTTCTAGGTTGCTTCTCTCCTTGATTAGAAGGTGAGGATGGTGTTTGCACGAAAGAAGACTAATTCCTGTTGCGATTTCATCCCATCATTAGGCAGTAAGCAATTTTAGAGAAGCAAATATTTTGTTTCCAAGCATTATACTTTAGAATGGTATAGTGCAGTGGTAGGGAACCTTGGCTCTTTTATGACTTGTGGATTTCAACTCCCAGAATTCCTGAGTATTGAAGTCCATAAGTCATAAAAGAGCCAAGGTTCCCTACCCCTGGTGTCTTAATTTACAACAATTTATTTAAAGGACTATCTCTATGAAATTCACTTTTAAGTATCAAAAATCATAAGAAAGAGCAGCAGGGGGAATGACATTGCCTATCAACAGTTAACAAATAGACACCCAACTGAGTAGGCAGACAAGGTAATCTACCATCATCTTCTCTGGTATAGTGAAATATATTGGCATTTCTACACAGATTCATACATTATTTCAAGTCTGCACCAATATACATAAATTATGTGCACATTTTATGCAGATCTATATCCATTTTTTTCTAATTTGGAGTAATGCACGAATGCATAAATTGTCCCTCCTATGCGCCTCTATTTACACACTAATGTTTTTCTTATCGACGTAATTATTTTTTTTAGAATCACTTAACAATAATAATAAGAATAACATTATTCCTGGATAATAATTTGAAAATTTTCAGTTTTTGAAAACTGGAGAAAAAGGATTACGTATGATAGCATAGCACTAGTAATAGGCATTCTTTACATGACACGTTACTGGAATACACCTTCCAAAAACCCCTGTGGAAATTCTTTGGATTTAAAATACAATGGTTTGTAACAGAAAAAACCTTTAAGATAATTTAATATGCTGGATAAGAAGATAGGATAATAAGCCACTCAGGATTGCATGACAGTGAGTTGGGTGGCAAATCAATCAATTTACCTTAAGAAAAGCTTCCTGAAGTCTCATAAGAGGCTACAATTCAAAGAATTGGTTGTTCTTTATTGCTATCTGTTGGCTAGATAAATATGACAACGACCCAGTGATTTCGTCTTGGGAAAAATTTAATTCCTGGAACCCACGATGAAAATAGGCTCGACCTCCTGCAGTATGGCATTAATGCATATTGGAAGAAAAATGAATCAGACTAAGTATCAGGTGTTTCCTTCTTGTTCTACAAAACAGTTCTTAATTCTTCCCCAACCTCTAGTAATGCAACTAATTATTGGAAAAAACAATGAAGCCTAGTCACACTACTGTAGTATGGACAGATTAAATAATTCCAATATTTGGGTGTGCATGCATGTGTATGAATATACAGGTAGTGCTCGACTTACAACCACTCATTTAGTGACGGTTCAAAGTTACAACAGCACTGGAAAAAGTGACTTTTGATCAGCTTTCACACAACATTGCAGCATCCCCATGGTCACATGATCAAAATTCGGGTGCCTGGTACTTATGACAGTTACCCTATCCTGGAATCATGTGATGGCTATTTGTAACCTTCCCAGCTGGCTTCCTACAAGCAAAGTCAATGAGGAAGCCAGATTTGCTTAACAACTGCATGATTCAATTAACAACTGTAGTGATTCACTTAATGTGGCAAAACCTTATAAAATGAGATGCAACTCGCATAACAAACTGCCTCACTTAGCAAGGTAACTTTGGAGCTCAATTGTGATCGTAAGTCAAGGACCACCTGCACATATTTTTAAAGACAGGAAGGAAGAATATATCATATCAACTGTTGGGAAGTCCTTGACTTCTGATGGTTTGAAATGAAGTTCTTTACTGTTTTACAAATGACTCCAGTTTAACATCTGCCTTTGAAAGTGGAAGATAAGATAGATCAGCTCCACGTTAAATGCTTTTTCTAGGCCATTGTGTAATTTAAGGGGCTGTGGGAAGCTAATAGCTTTACAGAATGGCCTACTTTTGAAATAGGCAAGCAATTCTATTCCTTATGTTAAAATTACAGTATTTTATAAGACAAAATAAAACGGAATTCCTTCACTACGGTGTTTATTTATTGAAGCTCTGAGAGCTTCAAACCAAGTGAAATGTAAGATCTAATATTTGCAAATTGCTTCAAAATGAAAATGAGGCAATTGACCTCTGATCTCCAGAACATTTCTGTATTACTATTATTATGTCCAACTGGGTACTATTTGGAAAAATGGGTAGTTAGAGGTGAGCATTCAAGATTTTTATAGATAGGGAAGGTAGTAGAAAGAGATTTTCTTCTCTCTCTTTGTTTTTCTGCTTACTAATACTTTATGATATCCAGTGGTGGGATTCAGCCAGTTCGCACCACTTTGGCAGAACCGGTAGCTAATTTATTGTTGCCTAGGCCCAGAATGGACTTCCGGAAGTGGCATCCACACAGAGAACTGGTTGTTCACATATTTGAATCCCACCACTGATGATATCTAAAAGAAAGCTGTAACAGTATTATAGAAATACTTAGAAGGGAAGTTCAGTAAGGACAGCTTTCCTTATTGTGATAGCCTTCTCACCTTTATGCAAATGCTAGAACTGTGCAGTATTTCAGATCAAATCCAAAACAGATGCTTTAGTACATGAATAAAATGTTGCATTTGTCTGTTATTCATTAAGACAGCCACATCTGCTTCCAGGATCATTGCACAACCATAGCCAGTGATATAACTCTTTTAATGAGTCACAAGTAGCTTTATTCCCATTCTTGCATGTTTTGAAATTTGCAAATGCCTATTTTTTTCCTGCTTATTTAGATGATATAAATATAAGTAAAATTCCACTTTAGCTAGATTATTCCATAGTTTTTTTTAATGCATGGTAATTATTCACTGTTTTATCTAGTTTCCAAGCCCCCTTTGTCATCACTGAGTAGAGGGTACTTTAGTTTTCAGGATGTATGATGTGTAATGAAGAAAGAGTTAAGTCTTATGTTCAGAAGGATCATTTTTTTTTTTTAAACGTTCCTAATAAGAATACTAGCTGCAGCAACTTTTCCAACACCCAGCTTTCCAGGCTTCTCTTGTCAGTCAGGGTTTCTTGCTGCAGAAGTGCTCTAGGAATTCTGAATGTTTCCAGTCATTAGGTATGGAAGTGTATGCAGCTCTCCTTGTTTTGTTTTGGGTTTCTGGATACAAACATATTTCCATTCTCAAGAACCACTTCAATAGTACCCTGCATTTCTGCATTATTCCAATGTTAGTTCTAGTTTGGGAGAAAATACATTTTCTTAATTACATTTTTATTTTGTTCTTTCCTTCCCTCAAAAAAGCAGCAGAAGGCAATAAATAATGCATGTAATATTTCTCGGAAATAAGTTAGGCTGAGAGAATTTCACCGGTACTAGGCAATCCAGGGAGCTTCATAGTTAAAATGAGGATGTATCAGTCTTAGGTCAGCCTCTAATCTGTATGTCACGTGGCTTTAATAAGCTCTTTGCACAGATGTCAATTTTTCAGGCAAGTGACAGAAGTTTCCTATTTTATTTAGGATAGTGTGCTTTGTACATAGTAGAATTCAGCTCCAGGATTCTCAGCATCTCTATTATTACTATGTATATGTGTGTGTGTTTTAAATTAATTCCTTCTCTTTGAAAATATTAATATGGGGCAGTTTTGCTGCACACATTTAATACACAATCCATAACCATCTGACAATATCTAAGTTTGTAAGAGGTGAAACGAAGCGTTGACGAGGTTAAGGGATACTTCAATATATGGCACATTAGCAAAATAAATGCTAACCATCCTAGCCACCGATTTGTATTGTTGATGAGGTTTAACTGCTTAATTCAAGTATTGACCAAGCATTACACAAATTACTCTGAGTTCACAAGATGGATTTCTTTGTTTCCTTAACATTTCCAGAAATGAATATATAATGTAATTTATGTAACATATGATTGCTATTGAGAGAATAAGTTGCACTTTGAAATTCAGACCCAAACTAGATTAGTTATATGTACATGTGTATAGTTTGTGCATGCATAAGAAGAATCAGTGCCCAAGTTGGGTAAATCATTATCTGAATCCCCATAGGATAGGATATCAGGATTATAGTTTTTGTTGTTAGCATTAAACCTGATAGGAAGGAGTTATATATAGGTAGTCCTTAACTTACAACCACAATTGAGCCCAAAATTTCTGTTGTTAAGAAAGACAGTTGTTAAGTGAGTTTTGCCCCATGTTATGACCACATTTGTTAAGTGAATCACTGCAGCTGTTAAGTTAGTAACCCGATTGTTAAATGAATCTGGCTTCCCCATTGACTTTACTTGTCAGAAGGCTGCAAAAGGTGATCACATGACCTCAGGACACTGCAACCATCATAAATACAGACCAGTTGCCAAGCATCTAAATTTTGATCATGTGACCATGAGGATGCTGCAACAGTTGTAAGTGTGAAGAATAGTCATGAGTCACTTTTTTCAATGCCATTGTAACTTCAAACGGTCACTAAACAAATAGTACCTGCCTCCAGAAGCGGTGAATGCTCCAACACTGGAACTTTTTAAGAAGAGACTGGATAGCCATTTGTCCGAAATGGTGTAGGGTTTCCTGTCTGAGCAAGGGTTTGGACTAGATGACCTCCAAGGTCCCTTTCAATTATGATGATGATGATGTCAAGAATTACCTGTAAGTCATACATGATAATTAGTTTTCTAATAATATCAGAAATATCCAGCTGATATCTTCAAAATTTATAGGGACCACGCTGTTTAAGCCAATCACAGTAATTAAAAAACCTTTCTGCACTTGCTCTGGTAACATTATGTTTCTGCAAATTCCCATTTCATCCCTAGCCCATGAGTGAGACAGACTTAGGTTGTACTGAGTTTGTTTGATATTAAGATAGCCTATTTCTCCTTATTCCAACATTTCTAATAGCAGATTCAAGAGGTATCAAATAAGCTACTCATGATTGCTTGGAAAAAAAATTGGGTGACTGACAGTGGCAAGGAACAGGGGCAGTAGAGGTTCAATGTCTAGGGCTGCACAATGGTTCAGTTTTGAGATTCTGTGAGGGACGATGGAAAAATGAAGGCTCTCTCATGTGTTCATCATGGGGATCAGAATGATGGCAAGACTGGCTGGGAATGAACAGGGACTGCTGACCTTTATTTGAAAAAGTAGCCTGAGTTCTCTGTCTGGTCAGATGCTTCTGGTTCATGCTGAAAAGTCCATGGGCCAGAGATTGTGACTTCCTTTCCTGAAGCAACTTTTGTGAAATATCCATATTCAAGAAAGAGGAAAATATTCCCTTGTTAGTATTCAGGCACACAGGCTACATTCTGATAGACTGCTTTCCAGGTGAATTATTTTAATATCTGTGCCCTATATTTTCCTGGAAAATGTAATTTTGCCTCAGCAGGGTAGCACGTCTTGTACTCTGCCAAAGTTTTGTGGGAACATCAATACTGTACTTTGACAGAGTGTTCCTTCAGTCTGAAAATCAACTCCCAGCTGGAAGAGACAGCAATAAAAGGACAACTTCTTTATTCACTTATACTAAAAAGTTTTATTTTTAAAAGTCCTTGCACAGAGCAGTGTTTCCTCTCTATATAAAATTGTAAGACTTTTCAATCTTCACCAAAATTTAAAGTATAAATATACACATATTAAAAGATATACATTTAAATATATATCTAGATCGCTTGCTTCAGGCAAAATGTAATGAAATGAATTTAGAGAGCCCTCTCTGGTTATGTTTTCTCCTATGCTGTGTACAAGGCTGTTTTTTTTTTCTGCTGAATTTGTTAACCTTGATACATAGACATCATCACATCCTGAAGACAGGCAGACTTCAGTACTGGATTATGGCAGTCAGAATATGTGTCTGGCTGTTTCACTGGTTATTTTTTGTTTTGTTTCTTTACAAGAATATGGTGCTCTCTTTTATCCCACACAACCAAGATTTTGCATTCATTGGCAAAGTAAGCCTTCAGATTCTCAGGACGTATGACCATAGGTGCAGAAATTCACCAATAAATTACATGCTTAGGACCATATTTGTTTAAGTGCTTTTCTTTTTTCTTTTAAACCATGAAGTGTTTTTTAAAAATATCCACTGAAATCCATAAAGCCAAAGCAGCATTTTCTTTGTTGACATTTTGAAACAGAAAATATATGAAAACCGTAGGATAAGAAATCAGCTTAATAGAATTTTCAACCAACTCCAAAAACGGTATTCCAGATCCAGTCCCCATTATCCCTATCAATGTTGTGCTATCTGCCATTGTACCCCTTGAAACCCTCAAAAGCCTATTAAGAAAAAACCCACGCCACACCTGCCTTCAGAATAGATCACTGCATCACTGTCTGATGATGCTGTAATAGGAGTGGGAGAACTTTAGTGCTACAGGAAAGTACCAATTAACTTTTATGACTTGACCACCATTAGCGGACAACCTGCCATTTAGGTTAGCCCTAATTCCAGTCATTCTGATCTTCCTTCTCTTGTGAGTATGGCTGGCTGATGAGTCTTTCCTGCCTAGGATCACCAGAAATATTGATGTACTCAAGAGCAAAGCCCCCACTCCATGATCTAGTCTAGTGTGAATGATTAAACCTACAGCATTCTCCACATACTCCAAGTGGAAAATTTTCTAGTGATACATTTTGAGTGAAATTGTAATGGAATATAATCATTACAAGTAAGATGAACAAAATGTTCATGTTAGTTCATCCTTAAACCTATAGAAAAAGACTTGCAGTGAAGGAAAATCTGCTTTTTACTGAAATCAGACCAACATTTAGTTCAGCCCCATCTCTACTGACTGGCAAATGCTCCTCAGTCTGTGTGGAAGAATTTCCAGCTCTCTTCTGGGTTGTCAGTCTTTGAATCTGGGAATTTTACCACTTAACGTCTGGTCACCTTGCTACAATTGCAATATGTGGGATATATGTCCAACAGCAAGACCAAAGTGGGAACTTTACATTGAGCAGAATGACATTTGGGATGAATTTACTATTCATTTTTTTCTTGTTTATGTTGTTGTTGTTAATTGTGAAGTCGTGTCCGACCCATTGCAACCCTATGGACAACGTTCCTCCAGGTCTTCCTGTCCTCTACCATCTTCTGGAGTCCATTTAAGCTCACGCTTACTGCTTCAGTGACTCCATCCAGCCATCTCATTCTCTGTCGTCCCCTTCTTCTATTGCCCTCAATCTTTCCCAGCATTAGGCCCTTCTCCAGTGAGTCCTTCCTTCTCATTAGGTGGCCAAAGTATTTGAGTTTCAACTTCAGGATCTGGCCTTCTAAAGAGCAGTCGGGGTTGATCTCTTCTAGGACTGACCGGTTTGAACGCCTTGCAGTCCAAGGGACTCGCAGGAGTCTTCTCTAGCACCATAGTTCAAAGGCCTCAATTCTTTTGCGCTCAGCCTTTCTTATGGTCCAACTTTCACAGCCATACATTGCAACTGGGAAAACCATGGCCTGGACTATACGCACTTTTGTTGGCAGGGTGATGTCTCTGCTTTTTAGTATGCTGTCTAGATTTGCCATAGCTTTCCTCCCCAGGAGCAAGCGTCTTTTAATTTCTTGGCTGCAGTCCCCATCTGAGGTGATCTTGGAGCCCAGAAAAATAAAATCTATCACTACCTCCATTTCTTCCCCATCTATTTGCCAGGAATTGAGAGGGCCGGATGCCATGATTTTGGTTTTCTTAATGTTGAGTTTCAAGCCAACTTTTGCACTCTCCTTCTTCACCCACATCAAGAGGCTCTTTAGTTCCTCTTCACTTTCTGCCATTAGAGTGGTATCATCTGCATATCTTAGGTTGTTGATATTTCTCCCGGCAATCTTAATTCCAACTTTTGTTTCATCTAGCCCTGCCTTTACCAAACAAAAAATTACAAGTAATATCCAATACCCTGCAGTGAAATTTTGAGGAAAATTTACCATATATTGCCTTGTGTCTATTTCTTGATTTGTTTATTTAGTAATAATATTTTCATCCTCACTTTAGATCTAAAATACAAATCACTGAACTTATATATTTCCTAACTACATTTTAAAATTTGCGAATCTTCCACAAACTTCTTTCTCCAGATATGATGGACTTCAACTCCCATGATCCTCAGCGAGGCCCCTATTGTCTATGGTATTCTGGGAATTCAAGTCTATAATCTGAAGTTTGTAGGAAAGTTGTTTTAGTATATATTTATTAATTTTAAAAATAGCATTCCAGTAGAATTTTTGCGTAAAAATACATGCATCCTTATAATTCTCTCCTTGCAGTGCTAGTTAGAGAGGTTTTTTTGATTTTTTTTTGATGTTTGAAAAATTAATATAAATTTGCTTATTTGAGCCATCTATCTGATAATGACCTTAGTTTGACTTACCACTACCATAATAAATTGCACATTTGCATACAGTTGAATTTATTTTAGCGTTTAGAGAAACAGCTATGATGAAGAAGTTGCTTTCCATAATTGCATTTAATCTTTCTTCAGTTTAATGGATCCATTTCTTATTACAGTTGCTCCATGGTTTAACAGTCTGAAAAACTGGTAGCATGACATTAATTTAAATAAAATAAACAGTTTGCAAAAAAAAAAAAAAAGCTGTGGCTAATGAGCTTAAATAAATGTAGCCATGATTTTAAATCAGGTTACATTCTAGCTTACGAGATCAAGCTTTCTGGCATTTTAATTTTCAGATTTGTGGATTCTGGTTTCCCTCATCTAATCCATGTTGATAATAGATTACCTGAGGCATTGCCTTTTTCCAAAAGTGTTTACCTGTCCAATTTGATTGAGCAAATTGGGCCTATTGCAGATCCTTTTATCCAAAGAGAACGAGAAGTTGGGCCTTTTCTACACTGGCCTCTGGTCTGTGGAATATCTTCCCCTTGTCTTCAAGTCTGTTGCACTTTCATAAGGCTTTAAAAACCTGGCTTTATTCCCAAATCTGAGGTGCCGAATGTGTTTGGGCCCCATTTCCTGGCCTTACTATTATCTAGTCAAGTATCTTGGCTGCATTACATATATTTATTTTGGATGTTTTTATAATTTTTAAAATGTTTGAACTGCTTTAATTGTATATTTCTGAACTATAAGCCACACAAAAAATTGATTGAGATGGGTGGCTACAGAATTTGAACAAACAAATAAATATGTATACTGCACTTCTCTTCAACTCCATAACACAAACATAATTTTTCCTGGGACTGAACTGCAGTTTGTTTATTTAGAAAATTTATACTGCCGCCTCTTCGCACAAGGCGACTCAAGGTGGCTTATAGGACATAAAAGCACAATATAAAATAAAAAATAATAAAATAATAACCCCCCTACTGCCCCCCCCCACTGGTGACAACATACATTCATGCCAGCCATTTAATGAGCTCCATCCTGCTCTGGGTTCCCCAGGCCTGCTCGCAGAACCACATTTACAATAGAATAGAATAGAATAGAATAGAATAGAATAGAATAGAATAGAATAGAAGCTGGAAGGGATCTTCGGGGCCTTCCAAAAAAGTGTTAGAGTGGGGGCCAATCTAATTTCTGGAGGGATGATGTTCCAGAGGGAGGGAACCACCTGCTTTTGGATCTCGCCAAATATACCAGATGTATTCCTTGCCTTCCTGCTCTAGTAGGTTGGATAGATGTGACCAGCAAGAGACGGTCCCTCAGATAACCTGATCCCAAGCCAGGGCTTTAAAGGAGATAACCAGTACCTTGAATTGAATCCAGAAGCAAATCGGCAACTTATGCAGCTCCTGCAGGAGAGTTGGAGAAGCCAACTGAATGATTCCAGAAAAAGACATGGTTGCTTTAAGAAACTGCAGACCAGTGCTATGTGGGTGTTTTTGGAAACACTTGAACAGCCCTACTAGCTAAGATAATGATGCAATCAAATGTAACAGCAGGATACAAGATTCTCCATAGATTGGGTAATAATTGGTTGCACCAAGTAGCCTATTCATGTCTTCATGTTAACAGCAGCTTTGTATATGAAAAAATATTATAAGGATTGTACAAAAGGTATTCTTGTTATTAGCCTAATGACTGCCATTTTGCTTTTGTACACTGTGCTTGCATTAGGGAAGCCATTTTGTGAAGGCTAGAAGATCATGTACACAGGCCCAGAAACAAGGGAAAGAGCAGGAAAGTAATGAAAGATGATTGGTTAATATTCTGTGTGCCATCAAGTGTCACCTTGTGATTGGTTGTTACCTGTATATAAATAGAAGTGCCTAACTGACCACTGTGTGGCACTTCTGAAGGCAGCTGCTAGTGTTTCAGACAGTGTTCCACCCAGCAACTTCACTTGGTCAAATAAATTTCTGTTTGACTTGGAAGCCTCTGCTTGAGTCTCCCGATTTGCCCTCTTGGAACCTCAAGTTCTTTGGGTAGCTGCTGACCCTTACAATACTGTATCAAAGGAAGGGATAAATCTGTAAATTGAAAAGTTACAGCCACCTGCAGATTTACTAGCTCATCAAGAACAAGCTGAATATCCAAGTGTCTAATTTCCGCTTTTAGACACAGGAAGTATGTATGTTTTCTAAGCAGTACAAACATTAGACTGGGAAAGTGTTAGTGGATTTCCAATTAAGAGCAAGTCTAATTCATATGTTGCAATATCTGTGTTTTCATTGGCTCCTGTGAATGTTCAAATATATTGAATGTTATGCATGTGGGTTAGTGTGCTCACATACCAGTTTCTCTATTTTTGGTTTGTGCCTGGAAACTTTCTTCCTGGATATAGGAGGTTTGCAACAGTGGGAGTTTAAAAGACACAGAGTGAAAACCAGACCTTGACCTCCACCTACATGTCTTCTTTCTATTGGATTAACTGTTTGCTCTACTGCTTTCCTATTGCTGGCTGGATGCTCAGAAGAAAATTCACCAGTTGTGAAAGTGTAATTATGATATGATTAGACAACATGGCCAGCTATCAGCACGCTTGTTTCTAGCTCATAGTGCACAACTTGGGCATGTCTGCTCCGAAGAAATGAACTGTGCCATGTTAAGTGAGCCTATGTTCACCATCTTAATGCTTTCATTTGTCCCACTATACACTTGTACTGGGATGTGGCTTTTTCTGATTTTACACATATTCCTCTTTTTTAGAGTTTGGGAAATCTTTGAATTCAGCTGGTTCTATTCCCAAAGTGCATATGGAGGCATCGCTGTAGAAACCCTGTGTGTTTTCTCTTTGTGTGTGTGTCTCTCCAGGGTTACCTTACCATTTACATGATACGTGAATGGTAGTGGTAGTGGTAGCAATAAATTCCTTTAGTACTTTTGATCCTTGTTGTTGAAATGTGCTTTTGCTATTTATAATTAAGATTAGATACACTATTGTGTATATTTACTGCTTTAATATTTATACCTGAGTAAAATCTCTCTTGGTCCCTGTTGACTTCATGGGCAGATCCATGCAATACAGCTCCTGTATTCTCAAAAACATAGCAGCAGTTGCCTATTGCAGGATGTTATTTTGATTTTCCACTGTATCTTACAGCTGTGGGGTTTCTAGACATCCCCATCTAAGAAATAACCAGACCTGACTTGCTTATGTAAAAAAAACAACCCCTGAATTCTGAAATCCTTTCCCCCTTACTGAAAAAAAAAAAAAGGCAGAGATTTAGACAGTTGTAGTTGAGGACTTCTGTTGCAGCTTGATATATTTATGCTATGATCTTACATGGAGACTACTGTACGTTAAGAGATTTTCCCTACCAAATTTTTGTAGTTGTCAGTGGGTGACCAGACTGATAATACAACCTAAACCTACACAGAATAGACCTCTATTGAGATAGAGGCTAATTTTAGTTTTGAAGACTCCATGCTCAGGAGGGAATTGATATCTTTCTCCTAGCAACAAAAGCCTTTTTAAACTTGAACATGGTACTGAGATCTAAGCTAATGTTCTCCTGAGTTGGAAGATTTGTTTGTATGACGATTGAATTATGTCTTTAATTCTGTGGTTTAATTATTTGGGTTAGTATTTTTGGTGCTTTGAGGCACTCATTGATAGAAAAGAAGGTAGAAATTAATTAAACATTAATTGTACCATTCAGACAGATTTCCTTGTGTTATGTGGATATGCAAGTCTTATGCTGTTCATTCACAGAGCTAATTCAGTATTATAAAAGTCTGAGGCTTCTGTGGAGAAAGAAATGTAGTGCCGCAAGAATTGGATGGAGTTTTTTCTCTGTCTCTCTCTCCCTCTCTCTAAAATTGGCTGAGACAATGTCCATTTGGGCAAGAGATTTTATTCATGTGGTTGCCATGTGGACAAAAGCAAAGGTACCAGTGCTAGCGAAGGGTAAAGCGTAGAGATGGTCCATCTTTTCTAATATAAAAAGAAGTGTGTCCTCTAAGAAGATAACACAATTTAGTGTTCTACAGCAGGGGTCTCCAAACATGGCAACTTTAAGATTTCAACTCCCAGAATTCCTCAGCCAGCCATGCTGAGATTTCTGCCCCATTCTCCCACTTAGTCACTATTCTATTCCACCTCACTCAATAGTCCCTCTTCTTTCTGTGGACCAGTTCAGACCATTGACTGAAGTGTGAGGAGGGGTTCCACAAAGTTGTTTTTCTAACTTTTCTTTGGGAAGGGGGATGGAAACTGAAAATATGCCTTTTCTGGCTGTAGATGTTGTTTCTTTTTCTACATAAATACCTGCATTAATCTTGTGTTTTATTAAGTTATCCTTCTTTGAGTATGGTCCTGATTTCTATACAGCTTTTTCCTTCAACTGTGACTGGTTTTCTTATCTTAAATGATTCATTTGTCAAACCCCACCTTTATCTCTAAATATGTAGTTGAGATTGTCCTCGACTTATGACCACAAGGTCATAAGGAGAAGGAGGTGGCAGTGCCGCTGGGCAGGTGATCTGTGGGGCAAAGAATGAAGAAAGCCCCTCCACCGGTGCACAGCGGCAATGGAGCCTTTCACCATCATTCCCCCCTGGCTCCGAAACAGTGGAGGGGAACCGGGCTTACCCCGCCCATCCTCCATAGCATGGCAGTCCGGCTCGGAAGGGGAGGGAAAAGGAAGGTTGCCAAGCAAGGAATGGCCTGGCTGAGGGGGGGGGCTGAAGTAAGCAGGTGTGGGGTGCATGGGGCAGCTCCCCATCCCCCACCTGCCTCGCCTTGTTGTGCCAGCAGCAGCACAATGTATCGTGCTGCCTCCTGCCATGAGTGGCTGCAGAAGAAGTGGGCCGGCAGCCACGCGGGCTCCTGCTGGATGGGGCTGTTGGTGCTGCCGCCACAAAGCAAGACAGGTGTCACGAAAAATATAAGACATTCCCCCAAAATAAGACCTAATGCCTCTTTTGGAGGCAAAAATAATATAAGACCGGGTTTTATTTTCGGGGAAACACTATATTTGCAAGCTAAGCATTGGCTTTATGAATGGGGAAGCCAGCCAAGAAAGTTTATTTGAAAGATAAATAAAAAAGACTCATTTGACTGGCTGCTACAGAATGCTATAAGAACAAACACATAATGAATACATTGCTGTATATTTGTTCAAATGAATCTTACAGCTTAAAATTGTTCCACTTATACCAATTGAGATTTTATTAATATTTAATACTGTTCCCCTTGGTTGACATGAAATCCTGTTTCATTTTAGGCCATAAGTTTGATGTAGAAGTATATAACTGAGTGAATAGGAATCTCCCTTACATTTTTGCTGCCAACATCTCTTGAACATTTCTAACCTAACATTTAGGTTCAAATAATGGCATCCACCTGTCTCCTAATGTGGTCAAAGCTGGCTCACTTAAAATACCAGAATCATTTTGAAGATACCACATAAATTTATTAGTATGCATATAATACAGTGTTTTCTGGGCTCCTATCAAAACATTAGCAGCTACTGAGCAGCATGAGCCAAAGTATAGCCATAGTTTATATATCTTTGGCCTATAGGTAGGCCTCAATAGCCCCAAACACAGCTTGGAATTTCTGTTGCTAAGTGAAGCGATCACTAGGCAAAATATTCCGTAACCATGCCGCTTAACAGCAATTCCAGTAGTCCAGCTTGCGGTCATTAGATGAGGGTCATGCTGTTGTTAGAGAAGGACCTTGCGTTTCTCATGCCCTGCATGAACGACCAGTTCTATCTTGCTGTCTCTTCCCCAGCTGGGCCTGGCAAGTTCCCTTCATCAGACAAGGCTCTGATGCCCTGCCAGGCTTACCTCTGTTTTAATTCCCTCTACCCACCAATTTCCCGCATCCCTGCCCTTTTGGCCATCCTGCACTCCATCACTGCTGCCTCCTGCCACATTCACCACCCTAACTGATCTTCATTGCTTTCTTCTTCCTTCTCCTCCTGGCCTGGATCTAGGTGCTGGGCAAGGTGTGCAGCCTTGAGATGCACGTGGCAAGCGTGTCAGGGTGGCCCAGCCTTTTCTGCCAAAGGGAGTGGGATGGAACTAGTGGAGGCTTTGGGATGGGAATGGGATGGGAATGCAGGTCTTCTATCTGTGGCTGAACAAGACTTCTTGAGGGCGTATAGATAGTCTTTGACTTACAACCACATCTGAGCCAAATTTTTTCTCTGCTAAGTGAGACAGTTGTTAAGTGAGCTGTGCCCCATTTCATGACTTTCCTTGCCACAGCGGTTAAGTGAATCATTGCAGTAACACGGTTGTAAAGTGAATCTGGCTTCTCCATTGACTTTGCTCGTCAGAAGGTCACAGAAAGTGATCACATGACCCCGGGACACTGCAACTGTCATAAATGCATGCCAGTTGCCAAGCGTCTGAATTTTGAACACTTGACCATGGGGATGCTGCAATGGTCGTAAGTATGAAAAATGGCCATAAGTCATTTTTTCAGTGCCATTGTAACTTTTTGAACAGTCACTAAACCAGTGGTTCTCAACCTTTTTAATGCCGCGACCCCCCAACCGGTCGTAAGTCGAGGACTACTCAATCGGTCATAAGTCGAGGACTACTCAACTGGTGCAGCACCGTTTGCAGAATGGGACTTTTGGCGGGCTCAGCAGGGCAGAAGCAGCCTGGACAATTCCTATTGGCTTTTGAAAGCCAATAGAATTAGACTCTATTCAAGCGAGTCTATTCTATTGGCTTTCAAAAGCCAATAGAATAAAAGGGAGTAGCACAGCTAAGGAAAAGGGGAAAAAAATGGCGGACTGCATTGTTTGGCGACCCCCGTGAAATGGTCGTTCGACCCCAAATGGGGTCCCGACCCACAGGTTGAGAACCACTGCACTAAACAAATGGTTGTAAGTCAAGGACCTGTACTAGATATATGATTAATCCTCACTCAATTATCCTAATAGGAGAGGATTTCTGTTGCTAAGTGTAATAGTTGCTAGGTAAAACATCACATGACCTTCATTGCTTAGCAACAGCAATTCTGGTCACTCTAGAGGTAGTAGTTAGACAAGAACCATGCCATTGTTAAGTGAGGACTTCACACTTCTGCCCTGCTGTGCTCACCTCTGCTTCTGTTTCTCCACATGTCTCTGCTGGCTGACCTTTATTCCCCTTCCATTACTACCTCGGATGTTCCCCTTCATCCCCAGTGGACCCTTGCCACCTTCCTCTTCCCACTGCTGAGGAGGTATGCTCAGCAAGGGCAGCTACTATCGTGTTTCCCCCAAAGAAAGGCCTACCCTGAAAATAAGCTCTAGCTTGATTTTTTTTTGGGGGGGTGGGCCTAATATAAGCCCTACCCCAAAAATAAGCCCTAGTTTTGGGGCAAGGCACACACTTAAAAATCAGGCTAGGGTGGGGCAGAGGGAGGATCTGCCCCATGCACCCCACACCCACTTATCTTGCAGCCAGGCCTCTCTTCACCGGCCCACTTCTTCTGCAGCATCTTCTGCAGCCAGGCCTGCATTTCTCAGTCACAGGCCTTTCCAGAAGGCCTGGGAAGCCAAGAACCGAGCTATGGATTCAATCCATAGCTCAGTTCTGCAAGACTTCTCAAGCCAAGAACCGAGTTATGGATTGAATCCATAGCTTGGTACTCAGCTGTGTAGGCCTTCCAGAAAGGCTTGACTGTAAAATGCAGGACAGAATGCAGCTGCAGAATGAAGCTGCTCCTTTGACCCCAGAAGAAGTGGGCCTGCTGGGCAGGGCTGTTGGTGCCAGAGGTGAGTAAGACATCACCCCAAAATAAGACCTGGTGCCTCTTTTGGAAACCCGGTCTTATTTTCGGGGAAACATGGTACCCTTTGCGATGTCTTTCCAATGCCTTCCTATTTAGCAATAGCAATAGCACTTAGACTTATATACCACTTCACAGTGCTTTACAGCCCTTTCTAAGCAGTTAACAAATGCTAGTATCTTGCCCCCAACAATCTGGGTCCTCATTTTACAACCCCAGAAGGATGGAAGGCTGAGTCAGCCTTGAGCTAAACTCCAGACCATAGGCAGAGTCAACTGGCAATGTGCATTTCAACCACTGCTCCTCTTATTTCCCTCACAGAAGCCTTGTGAGGTGTTAGGCGGCCTTGTTGAGACGTCACAGAGGGACAACAGCTACCGCAGACAGATGTGCCTTATAGGAGAAAGAAGATAGCAGAGGTCAGCTGGAGCCACAGAGGTAGGTGGCAGTGTGATACAAGGGGACCAAAAGGCCAGAGTTAGTGGGGAAATAGGCGGCCATTGCCAACACTTTTTTGTGTAAAGGTTATTCAAGTGCAAGCTGTTTTCATAAAGCTATGGAGATGTGGGGGAATTCATATCAATCAGATATTCAGAAAAGTCCTATTTTATTCCTCTAGCAAAGAGAAATAAGTATCTGCTATTAAACAGTGTCGGTTCTGGAGGTTGCTACCTGCCTGTATAATTGGTGGAACTTCACATATTAGCATCAATTCTTGTCCCCAGGCAATAGTTTACTGAGCTCTTTCTATTGAAAGTTTAAATTTGTTACTTTACAGAACTTTCACTCTGACTGAGGTTTGGCTACCAATGAAATATGTAAAAACATATTCCAGGCTGTTAGACATTTCATACATATTTGTGATTATCTAAGGCTTAGGTAAAGGTTTTCAGGAGATTTCCGCATCCATAGCCTTAATACTCCAACAGATTTGGGTTTTCCACCAGATATTAGTCAGGAATCCTCATGCCACAGGATTCTTTGCAGAGGAGAAATTCTTCCCTGTTCCAACATAGGTTTATTACAAAAAAACGACAGGCTGGCCTTTCCTCTTGACCTTTGAAAGTAAAAACGAGAACCATCCACTCATTTTAGTCTCCTGACCACAGCTACATCTATCAGTTACCCCTTTTGCTTGGTCTGAAGAAACATCAAAATATCTAAATTTTCTTAGTAGCTGGTGTCTCCCTTTGAACTCAAATAGTGATGTAATACTTTGAGTTTGAAAATCTGAATATGGATGTGAAGCCTTACAAATTTACTTTGTAACAGAGAAAGTAAAACAAATTTTTGATTTCATGTGATCTGAGGTGATCTGAGGTAAGAAAAGATCAACGTTCTTCAAATAATCAATAATGTACAGGCCTCATCTAGTTTATATCTGAATCCATTAATACATTGCTGATTTTAATTGGACATCCTATAAGAAAATTAACACTACAGGTAGTCCTCAACTTACAACCAGTCATTTAGTGACCATTCAAAGTAACAACGGCACTGAAAGAAATGACTTACAACTGGCCCTCATATTTACACAGCATCCGGCATGTATTTACAATAGTTGCAAAGTCCCATGTCAATGTAATTGCCACTTGTGACTTTCCCAGCCATTGTCTGACAAACAAAGTCATTGGCGGGTAACCAGATTTCCTTAATGACTGCATGATTCACTTAATTGCATGCTTCACTTAACAACCGTGGCAAAAAAAGTTGGTAAAATCAGGGGCAACCCACTTAACAACCATCTTGCTTAGCAATGGTAATTCTGATCTCAGTTATGGTCGTAAGTCAAAAGCTTGATTTACATCTATACGCAACACCAATAGATATTGTAGTAATAATGCGTTTTACTTCAATCAGTGGTCCTTGCTAGATTGATAGTTCAATTTGCAAACAAAAACTAATTCAGCTCACCTGTTTACCAGCTCGCATGAAAACAGCAACTCATCTAACCCTGGAGCAGGAATGTTCTCTATGGAATTAGGCAAAGGAGCATAAGTCATCATGTAATAGTAAATGTATAAATGCACCAGGAAAGTGGAAACTATTCTGTTGCAGAAAGTTCTGACCTCATAACAGGCCAGTCTAAATGGTGCAAAAGGGGTCCAACTTTTGAAATTAAACTTTTCTGACTCTGGAATTGTTTCAGGATCCAACTATTCCCATAGAATTTTGTGCATCTGCTTCAATATCAAAACATTAAGATCAGAACCTTCTGTGGTGGCACATTTTGCACACCCCTGATTTGCAGCACTGAGATTTCATCAGTCGTTGGCAAAGAGTCTGTAATGAGTAGTGGTCATCTATCCAGTTTGGCATGAGCTTTGGTGAACAACCTTACAGTGGCAACACAGGAGATCCCATTGTTTTGAAGTTTGACTTCAGGGCTGTTGTCTGCACTGTGGTTGTGATGTTCAATTTCATGGAGGGAAGGCACTTTTTTCTGTCTTATATAACTTCCTTTGCTTTGAGTTGATTTTTCAGCTGAGAACTGAAACTGATGTAATCAGTAAAATCACATCATTCTACTTTTCAGGGACAGGTATTGGTATGATTTCATTTGCTTGTTTGCTTTATTTTTGTTAAAACTGCTGAGCAAGAGAAAATACAGTGGAAGAAAATAGGCATTTTGAAATATAGCTTTTATTTGTCAAACTATAAAGCAGGTGGCATGCTTTACGTAAACCTCTGAACTGAAAAAAAATGGAGACAATTTATTTCAGAGTATTAGTGGTAAAATAGCCATATTTGTTTTGTTTTACAGTGTCATGGTTTGGATTTTGTCAATTGTTCTCTTGTCAGGGTTCCATTATTGCTTATGAACTAAAAAAAAAAAAAATCGTGTGCAAGAGGAAAAAAAAGAAACATCGCCTCAGGCTCACCATCTAAAAACCTTGGGATGACTTTATACAAGTTGAAAAGGGCTGATGTGATGTCTTCTTAATCACTCTTCTAAACCTCAACTCAGTCTGCTGTGTGAACCTAGCCACTATAAGCTCTGATTATAGTCTAGCACAGAGGCAGGTAACAAAAAAAAAAAATAGTCCTACATCTTCCCTTAGTGTCCATGAGTCTCCCTGCCCATCTGACTTTTTAAAAAGATTCTTTCAATGAAATAATTCTTAAATAAATAATTAATTGGCAATCTGGCTTGCTGCAAAGCGAAGTATCGTACTCTAGCATAATATTTATTTGTAAATACCTCCAGGTTCCAATAAATGTTCCACTGGAACACTGGAGCAACCATCTTAGAGACTAGAGGGGTTCAGCTTAATGATGATTCACAGTGCTTGCTGGCAAATGTTTAAGAACAGGCTCTGCTGGCTCCATTGGGACCACGGCAATGCTGGATTAGACAGAGAATAGCTGATTGGTCGTAGTGGTTCAGCTCTACTGTCAGTTGGCTTGTGACGTTCCAGAAAATTTAATAATTTGCTTTTGCAGGCTGGTGCAAGTTTGCCCAATCACACCACTGATTCATGACTCTCAATGCTCATCAATGGCAGCCATTTTGAAATGTACCGACCACCTGCTTTTAAAATTCCCAATAGAATTCCATCCCCAAGAGTTTGCTTCTCTGGCGTAGCATGTGTGAATGAGGGTTACTATTATGGCTTGTTTAACAATCCATGGTTAAAACAAGGACTTTTTGTGCTGAGAGAAAAATTGCTTCAGGACTCACATAGGCAGACAAATTCTTTCAGTGGATAGTTTTCATCTCATCAAATATTTTTAATTCAGGGATAATATGAAAACTAATTCAAAACTAATTAATTAATTCAAAACTAATAGCTAAAAATTTATTTCAGTAACCTCACTTTTATTTACTGGGCCAGTGTCTTCAGTGAACAAGAACAATAGAGGGAAATATGTTGACGTGGGAAACAGGGAAAAAAGAAAGGCATGAAAGGAGGATCCAATTAATGTCCTGCTCTTTTCTGTCTTATCATGTTATCTGATAAGCAACAACAACATTTGACTTTTAAGTTCAGCATGTGCACACAAAAATAACTTAACTCTCTTGTCTAAATATTATGTGTGTTGCATTTCCAAGATTGTTACAGCAATATTGCTTATTTTACACCAAATCTGGGGTCCCTATGGATGATTTGAGCCTGGAAGCTCCTTTTCCAACAGTTCTAGAAGTTGCCAAATTAAGGAAAATTGGTTTACAGCAGAGCTATAAATCTCTTGCCTATCCATCTCATGACACTCACAATAATCTTGAAACCTTAGTCTCCATCTGCTTGGACTATTACTCAGGACTTCACCCTGGGCTAAAAATCTTGAGGATTCCTCCTAGGGAATAGTCCATTCATGACAAATGGACTATAAATAGTTTGGAAGGGGAACAAAAAGATAACTTATTTTTAAAAAAATATTGATTGGTTATTATATCACTTAAATTTTTATCTAAATTATTTTTTAAAATATCTTGCCTGTTTTAGGACTTTTAAGACTTAAAAAAAATCAAAATTTATTCCAGATATAGTTAGTTCAGAATTTATTCACTGTCCCTAATAAGGAAAAAAATTACTTCAGAATATATTTTCATAAAATAGTACCTCCTTAGAGTCAAAGAAGTCCTTATTAAATTTTTCATGATATTTCCTTAAGCTGTAGACATGCAAATGAAGCTTTTCCTGAGAAGTGCATATTAAGATTCTCTCTCGAAAATAATGTACAGGTATAAATTAAACATAATAAACTTTAATTTTTCCTACTTCTTGAAATCTCTAGCACATCATGTGCTGATAAATTTCTCCTGCCATTTTCTCTTTTCTTCTCAGCGTGTAGATCCTCATAAAATATATAGCGGGTAAGAAGGTATAGCTGAAGTTATGCTCCCATCATTTTGACATACATTTGCCTTAATCACCTATAAAAAAATGCCTAAACCACAGGGCCTGGCACATATACTGGCTTGTTTTAAATATCACTTTTATTAAGGATTTTGATTATAATAGTAAAAAAGTAATGCAACTTAAGCTTAAAGAAAAGACAATAGGATAAAAGAATAAAAGCACAAGTAAAAAGAAGAAAGAGAAAGAAGAAAAAAGAAAGAATATGATAAAGAAAAAGAAATGACTTCCAACCTTCATTACAAGTATAGACAAATTTAGTGATTCTCTCCATCCCATGAGATTACACATTATCTCTTCCCATACCCTATCTATAAACATATCCATAAAATATTAACTTTTTAATCCTTGTGTTAGCAGAAAGTTTATAACACTTTATAAAATAAGGTCTTATTTTAACCTTGATCAAATAACCAACTTTATATTCCTTCCTTTGAGTTCAAACAATCTTAATCTTTAGTTCATTTGCTATTGAAATTGAATTTGGAAAGCAAACATGTAAAACATTGTATGATACAATGGGCAAGAAATTTTGGTTATATTGTGATGCTGGAACAATGGGAGAATATATGGATGAAAAGTTTAAAATTTACATTGAATTACAACTTAAAAGAAAATTTCTACAAGATGATGTATCGCTGGTATTTAAGGCCAGACAAGTTATCTGGAATGTATAAAGATACTTCAAAGTAGTGTTGGAAATGTAAATGTAAAGAAGGGACTTTTTATCATTTATGGTGGACATGTAATAAAGCAAAGAAATATTGGAGAAGGATTCACATTTTGATAGAGAAAACCCTTAAAGTAAAAATAAACATGAAATCAGAAACTTTTCTTTTGGGTTTAATGGAAAAAGACTTGGAAAAAAAAATTCGGAACTTTGATCTGTATATGTTGACAGCAGCAAGACTACTGTATGCACAAAAATGGAAGGGTATTTCGATTCCCACTATGGATGAATGGCTAGAAGCTGATGGAGCTGGCAGAGTTGGCAAAATTGACTGTTTTGGTTAAAAAAAAGAATACAAGTACCTTCGTTTCTACATGGAGACCGCTTCTGGACTTTGTGCTTGAGGTGGAAAAGAATGAAACTTTGATTTTGAGTTTCACTGATTAGATTGATTTGTTGTTACAGAAATGGCTAGTTTTTACTATTGTGAAAAAGTAAAAAGTCGAGGCTCGACGTTCATGCTTTATTTTACTGCAACAGAGAAAGTTGGAAATCAATTTTCTTTTTCCTCCCTTTCCCTCACTTTCTTCTCCCTTTTTCCTCCCCACTGTGTCCTACTATTTGCTTTGTATTTTGTATTTTACTTTATATCTTAATAAAATGTTAAAAAAATTCTGTAGTTCATTCAAATATTGACATAGGATTTGATTTCTCTTCAATTTTTCTTTATGTCATTGCATAGGCTTCTTCAAGGGTTTTACAAACCTCTTTTGTAGGCTTGTGAAATCCACTAACAAGCTTTAATAAGAAAACAGATTCCCGGTCATTATCTTGATTTGTCATTTGTATTTATCCTTATATTTTTAAAACATCAGCCTATTTCTTTTTTATATTCAATAAAGCATCCTTTCCAAGACCATTCTCTTGGCATGCAATTTGTAGTTCCAGTTTTGGTACTTTTTCTGTCTTCTCAGGTAAAATTTAATCCACATCTGTCATTCTCTCATTAACATCTTTTGGACACTGTCCTTAGAAACACACATAATTACTGACACCATTGATATTGGAAGTACTAATTTCTGACTCCATTCTTCAAAGAACTCCTTTAATCTTTAAGTGTTATGACATTTTGTGTCCTAGTACTAAATGACACCAAAAGCAGGCTTGTATTTTTTCCCTTTCACCTTAAATATTTAGTCTTTAGTGTCCAGTTTCTAAAATAAATTATGAACCTAAGATAACCAAAATTAGTCTGGTTCCCATAAGAAGCTATTTCTTATAGTTAACACCAAAATCTTATAGTAATAGTTAGTATTCCAAATTTAGTTGGTCCTTAATCTAAGAAAATGATAACTTTCTTAGATCAAAATCTTATTTAGCTTTTTGCTGCTTATTTCAAATTCTTTACATTTTTAAGCTTATAATTATTTTTTCTTTTGTTTGGAGTGGAAGTTCAAATCACCAACAACTTTTCCAACTTGTTATTCTGAAGATTTTTTAATAGCTTTAAGATGATGAATAGGCAATTTTCAAAGTGTTTAGAAAGGGAGGCTTGTAAACTTGGTGTCCTTTAGAAAATTTTGCCATGGCTGTGAATGAGATGGCTAATCCCTTTGTCTCTTGGTGCTCAAACCTGCAGAAGACCAATGTCCTCTGGTCTCTTTCCAAGGAGCAACTGTCCAGAGGACATATGGACAATCTTCTGTCCTCTTCTTGTCTGGACAGGTTCTAAGGAACTGGTCTACTTATCAGTTCTTTAGTCTTTGCCATGGCCAAATGTTCTGCTTTTGTAGAGATGTCTTCAGTTTGTCCTACCTCCCCCAGAAGGTTGCACACACAAAAACCTTTGTACATATGACTTCTTGCCCTGTTGAAGGAATGTCACTTTTAACTATTTTTGATTTCCCTGCTGCTGTGACCACTTTGTGCTGGCTGCTAGTATTGATCTCTGTAGGATCTCCTGAGGGAGACTTGACTTTTGCTTTGTTAATGCTTGGCTGATCTGAAAAATAGGAGAAGAGTCGAGGCAGGGAATATTATTGTTGCCAAGTTTCCTTTCCTCTCTTGTAGAGCAAGGGTAAGTTATTTTTATATAATTTGATAAAACCTTTTTATAAGGTTAAAAATAAAAATGCCCTTGAGATTGTCGAGTCCTGGTGACTGCCTGGATAGTTCCTGCAGTTTTTTTGGAAAGATTTTAGGAATGGTTTATCCTTGCCACTTTCCTAGGGCTCAGAGAGAGGAACTGGCCAATCATTCATTTGGCTTTGTGTCTAAGGCAGGACCAGAATTCCTGGTACCTTAACCTGTTCACCAAACCAGCTTTCTTTTACAGGGTTAAATATTAAATAATTTGTCATAGATATCTTTATTGATTCAATCATTCCATCTTTGAATTATTATTTTTTTCAAAAGACTTGTCTGTCTCTTTCAACTCCTGACTCGGATGTGAGAATTAGAATTTATTGGCTAAAAAGACTGCATATATCTGCATTTGTTTATTGCTGCCATCTACTGTTTATCTGGATTTTAGCAGCCCATATGTGATAGACCTAAGCACATTCTGAGCCTTTTGACACAAATAGGGGACAATACAGGCTAGCATGAACCAAGATCATAAGTTAAGTGCACTTCTCTTGGTATTCTACTCATCAACTGACAAAATAGAATCCCTTTGATATTCACTCATACTTTATCAGATTACATATCACCGAATGCCAATTTGAAAGTAACATTATTCTCTTATTTACTGTTCTCCCCTACTTTTCAGCAGTGAGAATGAATAGGAAATCAATGCTATTAGAGGGAAGAATGACGAGCTCCTCTGTAGGAAGTTGTGTGCCTGGAGATTTAGCACTCTTGCAGACCAATCTCTTCCATGCCACTGAAAGCCTGACCTAGGAAGAAATAAGAAGAATGGCGAATTCAGCAAAATACATTGTGCTCATTATCTCATCTTTCTAAGGCATAGTTTATCTAATCAAGAATGGTTAATAATCAAGCAATAGTTTTGCAAAAGAACAAAACAAGCTTGTTGATCCAATTCTCGGATTGTTCTTTCTTCCTTCCCCTCCTGCCCTGATCACAGTTAGAGATTTGGGGAACCTCTAAAAGCAAAGTAGAAGATGGCAGCACATCCATTCATGATTGTTTCCATTGGATCACTCTTCATAGTTACAATCAATAACAATCCACATTTTCAAAATAGCTTATTGCTCTAAAACAAATCATGGTTTATTTACTGATTGTGTTCTGTAATTAAGTCAGAACCTAATAAGTTACAATGCTGCTTAGTTCGATGGCTTAAATATCCATCCTTTTTCTTTATTTCCTGCCATTATACTATCTTGAGTAGAATGAGGAGTGGGTGAAACTAATGAATCTTGCACCCAAACTTTGCATGAGAATTAAAATCATAAAAAAGGGCATACAGGTGGTCCTCGACTTACAACAGTTCGTTTAGTGACTGTTCAAAGTTACAACGGCATCGAAAAAAGTGACTTATGAGCATTTTTCACACTTAATGACTGCTGAAGCATCCCCATGGTCATGTGATCAAAATTCAGACACGGGGCAACTGACTCATATTTATGATGGTTGCCATGTCCTGGGGTCACATGAGCATGTTTAGCAATCTTCTTATAAGCAAAGTCAATAGGGAAACCAGATTCACTTTACAACTGCATTACTAACTTAACTGCAGTGATTCACCTAACAACTATAGCAAAAAAAAAAAGTTAACATGGGGCAAATTCACTTAACAAGTGTTTCACTTAGCAACATCAATGTTGGGCTCAATTATGGTCATAAGTTGAGGACTACATGTAGACATTTTGGGAACTTGAGCATTATTCTGATGTATGAAGTGTCACAGAGAGCTTGCACATGTATGGATCCACGTGTATGCACATGCATGTACTGTAAGCTCAGAGAAGACATGAATGCATACTTATTTTCTGTAACATGTCACACAAAAGACGAAGATGGGTCTGATGTAACCTAAAACACCTGGTGCAGAGCCCTTGCATGCAAATGCCAGCTATTTTGGCACCCACACATTTCCAAGGTATTTTCTGCTGTATTTGACTGTCCTAATCTTTCTCCTACACTTCTCTGTCTCCTGTCAGCTTAGATCTCCAATTGTTGGACTGTCTTAATACTTGCTCCCTGCTTTCTTGGTTTTTTATATTGAAAGTATTCCTAGCCTACTATCTTTCTGGTGAGCAGCTCACAAAAGAAGGATCATAAACACAAACAATCAATATGTAATTCAGCACTCAGCAAGCACAATAAACCAGAAATCCCTACAGCAAAGCCAGTCAGGAGGCTGAAAAGGGGGGGGGGGAAAGCCCCTAATTCAAGGATAATGCTAAAAAAAAAGTGAGCCTTGCCAATACGCCCCTTTCTGAATAGCACATCTTGACCAGCGGAAAAAATAAATACTATACAACAATGGTAGCTGATACTCCACAGAGCTGTATCATCAGCTACCTGATTTCTGTTTGTTGTAAACCCACTTGCGTCTGCCCTTGCATCTAGTTAGTCTCTAATGCTGTACCCCGGCTCTCATTCATGGGGTGGAGTGGGAGGGGGAAATTAGATGGCCATAGTAGTCAGGAAATAGCCATTTTAATTTTCTTGGCATATACGGGGTGAACCCAATGAATTAGTAAAGGGTCTGAAAAGATCAAGGGAAAAATAATTCCTACTTTTTAGAAATAATTCTGGTTGATTTGCATCCCTAGTTCTTTAAGAGCAGCAGCATAAGCAATAGGAGTCATATGGTGTAGCTGCTCTGGGTTTCTAATTTTGTATGTAGCTTATTAAAATAATGCCAGATTTTATGGCATTTTGCTTTTCCATGGAGAGTGACTAATCATCTTTCAAGATAGCCAGTCTAAATTATCTTGCCATGTTCTGAGAGATACAAAGCTGATTAGATGACCTTGAGCCAGTCACACTTTCTCAGGCTTAGTAAGGAGGCAATGGCAAATCACTTCAGAAACTTAGCGAAGAAAAGTTCAGGGACCAGTTCAAGCAGTCACTAGGAGTCAACAGTGACTTGGAAACATGTGCGCGCGCATACACACACACACACACACATCAAACAAAGAGATATATCTTCTCTTTGTTTGACTTGTTCCAACCCACATCTCCTGATAGGCCAGCAATTATGTTAAAAGGATAGTTGGTTTTAACATCTTTGTCCCTTTCTTCAGTGGAACACAAGATGGCAGCCTAGAGGCAAAGAAAACTATTTTTCTCCATTTGCTTGAATTTCTGTCTTTGAGAGTTTTTTTTTTTAAACGACAGTACGGAAAACTGGGCCATGTGGAATTGGCTGTAGGTAGAGGTACCAGATACACTTGCAGTCGTTCCAGAGACAAGCAGAAAAGATGTTGGGTGTCTTGTTTACTGCAGTACAATTGGCATGAGATAAAATCATCCTGTATTGTAGTTGAACTATCTGCTTCAATTCTGTTTCATTTCAGTTGCTAAAATCAAATGTCTGAGGTGCAGACCTAGACCTAAAAAAGACTCAAAGAATCTGGGAATATCTATATCGTCCCTAAATTATTTAGTCTTTAGTCAAACGATTTATATAGCTGCACATCTCATATCAGTGAGTCCAGGCAGTGGAGATGATTAAAATCAAGAAAATAGAATATAGCCCATACAATGATAACCACTGTGATGATGAGAATGATGTAATATGCAGACACCTAAAATCAGTCCTATATTAATCCATACAATAAACAACCCCTGGCCTAATTTATTACTTCTCCTTTCCCCCATATTCAGTAAAATAGTAGGACTCTGCAGTGCTTTGGATTTGAAGGCAAAGAAGTGCCTTAGAACACATGGGGACATGCTCAGAGCACTGACCTGCAATCCCTTCAGTCAAACCCATATTTCCTTCAGACTGTGTGAAGAACAGCTGTGCAATCCTAGGAAAAGACTCAGCTGCTGCCCAAAGGAATTATAGAACAGTCCAAAACTACCTTTCTATACTCCCATCCTCCATTCCCCATCCTACTTTTGAAGCCCAGGTGGGGCACAGCCTAATACCAAATGATTTCTTCTAGTGCTAATATTGTATCACCTTTTGCTTAACTTACGGATGCCATGATAGGGACAGAGATCTAAACCAAAGTTACCAGAAGAGAATATCTCTCTCATCCCATGTCCAGGGGTTGCCTACAGTGAAATAAATATAATTTAACATTTTGAAATTAATGCACGGTGCTTCAGATGGTAGAACTCTCAAACCAAGAGTACCTATTCTGAACTGGGTCTTTCTTGTATTTATTGGTTAGGTTTATATTTTTCCTTTCACTAAGGATTTCCAAACAGCAAAACTGTGAAGCAGGTGGGGCTGAGAATGACCGTTCCCAAGTTTGCCTGATGCTAACCCAATATCTTAAGTACTTAAACCTCATTGTTTATTTTTTATTTTTTTAGAGCTGTATCGACGTGCAATTTATAAAAGTCTAAACATACAGAATAAATAATAAATCGAGAAAAAGGAAAAATGCCAGCTAAAAGTTATTGAAGCGCACAAAAGTAGATTACCTATTGCAGTGATGGCGAACCTTTTAGAGATCGAGTGCTCAAAAACTGCTTTGCCCCTGCCCTGCCTCTCCTGCCCACAGGGCCACCCACTGCCTCCACGGCCTGCCACAGCAGATCGCCCACTAGCATCATGGCGGACATGCCCTCTGTCCGCACCCCGCAGCATCATCTGCACACGATGGGGCGTGAGGGCGGAGTCTTGTCCCCGCTGCCCGGTTGCCATGTCCTTGGCTGTGCTGCTTTGCGCAGGCTGTGCCTGGGGCAATTCTCCGGGGGGGCTGCTGGAGAGGAAGGGGCAATATGGGGTGGCAGGGCTGGGGCAACGGCGTGCGTGCCCACAGAGAGGGCTCCGAGTGCCGCCTCTGGCACGCATGCCATAGGTTTGCCACCACTGACCTATCGGGTCTTACATGCAAGTTCTGCAAAAGCTTCTCTCCTTCTATTCTTTGTTTAGGTTCTGAGCAGGTGAAAGCTACCTAGAAAGAACAACAAACACAAGAAATTGTCCTGGCTAGTGTATGATGGTAAAGTTTACATAGAAATGGGCTCCCCCTGATTCTAACATGCTGTAATTGGCAAGGAAAGCCTAAGCAGCAAATCCCTCTCCTGCCTTTTCACACAGGCAGCCTATTTGTTGCTAATGAACCATGATCCTCCAAGCAATTGCTGTGTGGAGCACATTAATTATGGAGTCAAAACAATCAGTCCCCACTGCCACAAGCTTTCCTGCCTGTCTATATGCTAGAAAGCATATAGTGGAGGGCCAGTTCTGAAGTCCAGCTTGGACGAAGGTATATATACGATCTGCATTGTCTGAGAGCTCTCTAAAACTCTTTTGTCTATGCCTATAAAACAAGGGACAACCTTGAATTTGCAAATAAGCCCATTTGATTGGTTTTCTGTTTATTTATTTTTCATTTCACAAAACAAGTGACTCTTGGCAGTGTACAACAAAGTTATAATAGCAACAAATAACAATTATTATTCAGTTCAGTTTTTTGATGGGCAGACATCTGTTTTACATTCCGCATAATGCCCATATCAGTGTCACTCAGATAACTGCCTGCCCTGGATAGGACGTATGGGGCTTCTTCCCATACAATCATGCCATTGTCTACACCATTGTCTACATATTGTATAGAAAAAAAAGGGGGGGATAAGTTTCCTGTTGATTGGTGGCTGCTAGCAACAGCAACAGGGAGGAGCACACCATTATTGGGTGAAGATCAGATGCTGCAGCCAATCAGTAATAATGTGGAGGTTTCACTTAAGACTGGCACTGGGATATGTGGAGGGATTCTAATTCTGTATCTGGGTTTTCTCTTTTGAGAAAGCAGCAATAAAAAAAACCTATAAATTCATGAACTTTGTGTCTTCCATACCCATTTCTCGATATCACAACATAACTCATTGTGCTTTATGTATTGTCTTTTCACTGTGTTTTGTCCCATGAGGTGAAATATTTCTGTTCTAGCTGCATTAAACAAGAAATACACCTGTCTCTTTTATGTAATCTCTACTTTCCCTAGAGAAGTGTAGATAGCGGTGTATATGCCTGACTCTGCAGAAGTGAAATGCGCTTACAAAATGCGCTTACAATATAAGGCAAGCAAATCTTTTTTTCACAATTCATTCTACCTTATTCCAGCTTAAATAGATGTCATAATCTTATAATTTGTAATTAAGTCAGGAAATCATTTTTATGAATAATAGAGTTATTTTCATATTACCCAGCTGATCAGGCTTGTTATATATCATATGAATAATACCTGATTCATATTACACAATATATCTAGACTTACTGAAGATGATCAAGTATTCCCCAATGCCGACTCAGCTCATGATTTTTTTCACTCTTTCCGAGCTATCTCACAGACATCAAGAAGAAATTGAATCTAGTGGGAATACTACTTCAACCTTGTTATAGTGTAATTTCCCCTTTCCTAAACTTACTCTTATAGAATGGCAGGAAGACTGAAATTGGCAGAGGACATCCTTATCTTCCCAGCTTCTGGACAGCAAAAGGTAGCTCTGAGAACCTTAAGGACTGAGGTATTGCAATGGAGCACAGAAGCTTCAATAGCATCTTCACAAAGGGAAATGCTTGGGTAATGTCTAATTGAACCATTGTGCACTGGTTTAAATTTTAATAAGCTTTATCCTTGGTTCATAGGAGCTAGAAGTTAGAGGACTTGGCATTTTTATTAAGTAGAAGCATCTACCCAAGTCCTGCCCCTCTTTGATATGCTTCTATAATCCATATGACCAAATGTTCACATTGGGCCATACACATTTCTCCCTTGCATGATAAATCATGTTTTTGTTTGAATTGATTAAATGTGGGAATCTTGTGCACCATAAGCTATCAACCGCTTGAGGAGAGGTAGTAAAATCAGGACCAGTGGGAGTAATCTTCTCCTCCATTAATACAATCAACTTGTAAGATTGATTGATTGATTGAATTATTCATTCATTCAATTTACATAGCCAATGTGAATGATTCTAGGTGGCCAGCAAGGATAACAACTGAAACAAAAATTCAATATAAACCACAACCAGAAATAGTAAATAATCCTAAATATACATGAACAATATTTAAGAATATTTTTAAGAATATTTCAATTTTAGTTCAACAGCTAGAAACAGAGCAGATTGGCCAATGGGGCTTACTTAACTGCTCATCCCTATTTGTTTGCTTGGTCAGAAATGTGTATTTTTCCTAGTTACCATTCATTAGATTGTTAAATAACAATAATATCTTTGCTAGAAGTTGGTTCCCTACGCTGCTTTGGGTCTCAGCAACAAAGGATACAAGGATAAAACCGGATACTAATATATCAATTTTTCTTCATAGGATCTTTGATCCAATAATTATCTGTTTCAAAACAAACAAACAAACACAAAGACAAAACCCAGGGCACCCTTTGTGAAAGCAGCTCTGAAGATCTAACCATACACAAACACGTCTGGGCCAAAGTGATGATAGCCAGTTTTTTGTCCTCGTCCTTTTCTTTGATCCTTTTTTTTGGGTGTGTGAATGGATGGATGGGTTCCAAACTGGTTTAGAAACTTTGGTGTGCAATTTTGTTGAGACTGGATTTGAAATCCCCTTAGTTGCATGTTCATTTCATGCGCTTTTCCTACACTTCATATCAGCATGTATCCTCTTATGGCAAATTAGCTACTGAAGAATAATATTTGAGATGTCTCTCAGTCTATTTCGCATCTGCTGTGCGTTGAAAAAAGGTGAAAATTAGTCAGCTTTTTTTTTTTTACAGTAGATTCCAGTCTTTCTTCCCTTTTCTGATTCTAAATGTACTGAATAGAAGATTCACCCAGCTAATATAGCGAGGATTTTGGGAGTTAATCTTCTAAGATATCAATGCAGTTTTGCTAAAATAATCTGCATGCCAAGAGTATGTGGTGGGTGAGAAAGTACCAAAGTCAATTAATAATCAGAACACAACTGGATATTATTGTTTGTATTTATATATCATAGTTAACTTGTTTTTTGAACAAGATGATTTAGCAGGTCAGGCTATTAGGCTAATTCAGAAGCCAATTAAACAACTTGAAAGCAATGGTTGTGCAAAACTCTGAGCTGAAAAAACAAAGGAACCTCCCCCCCCAAATCCTGAGATGACGAGTAACCAAGTTTAGGATATTAAGCTATATATTTGTTTTGTCTTTCCCTTGAACACATTTGACTTGCTTAACTATGTTGTGGGAAGACAGTCTTTCAGTAGGCACAGCACTTAAAATGATCATGAAATAATTTTCTGACTTTTGAAAACAAAAATTGGTCTTGCACATGTTGCTGAAAAAGGATAGGCAAATCAAAGAGATGTTGGTCTGAAGTGTGCAATTCCTGCCCCTCAATACAGTAAGGATGCATTGAAGCACCACTCAGACCTATCTGACTTTACCAGGTCTTGCTGTGTTGGTTCTGCTTTTCCTCAGGGTTGTAGATAATGGAGGATGACATACGGCAAGGTTAATATTGTTGTAGACTGTGATAACACCACATTGCCAGTAATTTGATTTGTCTCCACAACAGATTTTAGAAATATATTTCAAGTCATTTCTGCTTCTAGGGCTAACTTCTAAAAACGTTTAGGAATGTAGATCTAGTATAAGGCTGCTGGCTGCTGCAGAGGGTTGCTGGATTGGGAAGGCAGATGCCACATTATGCTAGTTTTCTCATCTATCTTTGGTTTTTATGCATAGTCTCCAGATGACTCTAACATTTTTCATGTGTATGGTTGTTTTGCATTCCACAGTGAAAGCTACCACCCACTCCCAAAGCAAGGCTCTTCCTTTCAGAGCTCTGCATTCTGATCTGATTCCAGACAGCATGATTTGCAAGGAGACCATTTGCAGCCCTGAGAAATGCTTTAATTCAGCATCCGATGCCCTGTGGGATGGGCTACTGCAGAGACTGTTCTCCAGAAAGAAGAAGGGAATTGCTCTGCATCACTCCACCTCAGAAAGCCAGGTTTGGTAACTATCTTGTTATCCGTTAATTGGTAAAAGGAAAGAGGTCTGATCATGCAAATTGTTTCTCAGTAATTTGGAATTTTCATGGGGCGATTATTATGGCTATAAAGAAAAGCATCTGGCAAATGCAGTTAAAAGTGTTAAATTGGAAAATTCCAGCGAAGAAATGGTGAACTGAAAGCAACTGCAGTGGAATGAAGACCTGGCGAGTAGACTGGCTCATTGTGATTCCTCTCTGCACAAGAAAAAAACTAGTTGGAATTAAGAAGGCATTCAAAGTGGGCTGGATTTAGATCTCTTATGGGTGTGCAGGGACTCATGATTGATGATGCGTTTGACCCCTCCCTCGGGCTCAGCCTGGTCATCTCCTACATCCTCCAGACAATTGATGTTCACAATGAGACCTCATGACATTGGGTTCTGAGATATGAGGGAATAGCCATTTTTGCTCACATTGCAGATGGCCCCTTTGGAAGGACACTTAACTTTGAATATTTCCTTTTCTAATTACTTTTGAAAATTGCTTAATAGCTTTACAGCTATTAGGAAGCTTTGAATTGACAGGTTTGGTGGCACTGGGTGCGTTTTCTTCAATTTTTAGAAGATTTCAATTTTTAAAAAATTGCTGAAGGGTAATTAGAATGTTGATTTTGGAAAATTATAAACAGACTAATGGTCCAGATGGATTTGATACAAGATTTTTAACAATTATAAGATTTCTTCTCATGGGATAATGCTTTTTGAATTTTTTAAAAAAATATAGGATGGAACCATAAGAAACTAAAGACTCCAATATAGGACAAAATACTTAAATTTAGCTTACTAATACTGAATGGAGAAAATACTTTAACATTGGACATACTGAAGGATATTGTGAACAATGGACCCAGAAGATAATTTTAAGAGTGTCTGTTATTGCAGATGCACTGTGTTCAAAAGATATTATGAAAGAAGAAACAAGTGTTACCAAACAAGATTGAGACTAATCTGAAAGTGGATTTAAAAATGAGAGACTACAAGAATGATATGAAAAAAGATGCTACATTGGATACACAAATGAAAATGGCTAATGTCTTAATAATTAAAAGGGATATACAAATAACAAACCAAAAGAGTAACCTGGATTATTTTCCAATATTGGATTTGTAAAAGAGAACTATTAAAATTTTGAAGAATTTGTGAGAAAGAACAAAGAAATAAATGAAAAGAAATAAAGTCCTAGGACATTTTTTGAGCAGATTAAGCATTAAGATTGTTAGAAGTAAAGGAAGAAATATAAAGTTGGTTTATTTGTTTAAATTTAAAATAGATAGGTTGTTATCTCTGGTAATCCTAAATGGACGTTTGCTGATTAGAACTGAATGATGAGGCTTTAAGATTTTGTTTCTTAAAATTTCTTTTCTAAAAAGAAAAGAGATGAGATATGGGTAAAGAGATAATTTGTTATGTTTTAAGAGAAGGTGATAAATTATTAAAATTGTTTATACTTGTGATGATGGGGAAGTAATTTATAAGGTTTTTTTCTTTTTTATTATTATATTTTTTCTTTTTCTTTTTTCTGTTTTTTTTTCTTTCTGTACTTTTAATTTGCTTTAGTTTGCATTCATTTTTATCTTTTTAATTATAATATTTAATAAAATTACTATTAAAAGCCTAAATTGAAGACTAATAAAAATCTAAGCTGTGAAAAGAAAGAGAAGAAAGGAATCATTTTCAGGTGACTTTTTTTTTCAAACCAGCACAATTTACTAAGATCAATACTTATAGCTTACTTATCAAAAGAAAAAAAAGATACAAGTGGTGGGGGAGGTACATTTCTTGCCCCTTGTCACTGAAGACAAGCCATTGGGATTGGGAAAGCTATGCCTTTAATCTGGTTAAAGAAGATTGAGAAGATGTCAAGGAAGCACTTCTAGAATGTTGCTGATTTCTACTTCTGGATCAATTTATATTCAGGGACAACATTCTGACTATTTGTTGGGGAGCCTTTGGGCTGGCCATAGCAGCTATTGCTCTTAAGCTCCTAGTCCTGTTTGTAACTCTCTCAGTCCTTCTTCTCCTTCCCCTTCTTCTCCTCCTTTTCTTTCTCCTTCTCCTTCTCCTTGCAGAAGAAAACAAGAATATGGATAATACAAGATTAACACATCAAGAAAGTAAGGAGTTCCCTTAACAATGGTCAGTTGAACAAGCCATAATAATCTGGTAAACATTAAACTCTGTCATAAACCATGCCCAGATTCAGATATTGCAATAAGCTCAAACAAAATCAACTCTGCTATGACTAAACACAGTGCATAACTCAGTGGTTCTCAACCTTTCTAATGCCGTGACCCCATAATACAGTTCCCCATGTTGTGGTGACCCCCAACCACTTATACATCACCGGGTGCCAGGGGCGTGGCCAAAGAAAAGGGGGAAAAATGGCGGACAGCCTTGTTTGGCGACCCCCGTGAAATGGTCGTTCGACCCCAAATGGGGTCCCGACCCACAGGTTGAGAACCACTGACATAACTGAAAGCCTGCCTATGACTGTTATATATATTAAACTGTTGGAAATGCTGGGGTACTATCTGTTTTTTCTCCATAATTCAAACATGTAGCTTCGTAGGGGGAATGAAATGATGCCAGGGTAGTTCAGCATTCTGCTACTAGCAGAAAGTCCTCCGGTTGCTTCCGCAGAATCTATAAGATAGGATTGACCTAGCTAAATAGCTGCTGATGGGATTAAATTTTTCTTGGGCTGTGGCATTTGTTACTGTACTTGCTATGGACCGTTAGTCACACTTTCTCCTAGATATATTGTTTTTTTTGCTTAAAATCTTTTTTTTCCTGAGGGAGAAATAGGAAGGTTATTAAATCATGCCAACTTTTATTTGATATCTAAAGTGGCCTAGGACCATTTCACCATATCTTCTGCCATCACTGCCTCATAGTTAGCAAGACTCTCACTTCTGCTTTGTCTAGCCCCTGCATATGTATAGTAATGGAGGCAGCCAATCCACATCACAGCTACTTAAATCCTAAAGTCTTCTGGAACTTAGCCAAAACTAGATGCTACCTGAACCAAATTGTCTTGTACTAGACAGCTTGGGATATTCCATTATCACAACCTGCTCAAAGGCATCAACAGCTGTCTTCACCAGCCAACTAACAAACTCTTATCTGCCTTATCATTCATTACATTTCTTGCAATCTGCCCATCACTTCCCCAGCTCATTTCTTCCTGGAACCAGCCTCCACTTTTTTTTAAAAAATAAGATCTTTGTCTGCATCTGTACCTATTCCATTTCTTTTAAGCCGTGCTTGCTAAAAAGCAATAAACTGATTTTTTTGGACTGTAAGAAGCCATTGGAATTATACAAGTTAGTGATATCTGAATAGTGAGATTCCAGTTTGCAGAATTATATTCTCATTTGGAAATGAGGGAACTATTATCTGAATGGGCATTTCTATGTAACCATTCTGATGCCACAATGACGAAATGTGTATTTGATGTCATAGTACAAGATACCACTCTCTTTTACATTAGCAGTGCAACATCCCAAATAAATATTTAAGAGGGCAACAACATGCATTTCATTACTTGTCCTCTCCCCTTTTCTCCCTTCCCCAAGATGGTCTTCATAACAGGAATGGAAATAAAATGTAATTTTTCACTACCTATCTGAGAATGTAAAGTATTTCCATTTGGAGGAAATCTTTCAGTGATACTAGCTTTGGACAAGGGATCTCCTTGCTCTCTTCTCCTCACCCCCCCCCCCATGTATGCCCTTAGGATTGCTCAAGCAGAGGGGGGAAAATATCAAATTTCCATTGTTCTTTTGTAGTGGAGAATTTGACAATTGCTTTAAAGGTATGTTAAATGTAAAAACTCATTTAGCATAATATTTTTTCCTTTTGCTCTGAGATTCCAACTACATATGGCAATGGAGTATCTTTTTGGAGAGAGCCCACGTTTCCTTCAAGGATCTCCAAACTGAAAAAATGAAAACAAACAAACAAACAAAAAAAACCAAAAACACCTCATGCTGGTTGGTTAGTTGGCTGCATAAACGAATGCCACTGATTTTTTTGCCATCTCCTCCATTGGACAACTGGTTTCTCCAATCACATCTCTTCCTGATCTGACCTCACTTCCTGTTTCAGAAATCATCCTGGAGAGACAGATGACAGCAAAAACTTGCCAAGTCTTTAGGTCTCAACACCACCTTCTCAGGATTGTCTAATTTTGTATTATTTTTTATTCTGCCTTTGTTAACTTCTTTCTTGCATTAATCCTCGCAAGCCTCTGGCTTAAATATAGCACTATAATTAAGGGTCTGATTTTAGTTTATTTCTGAAACACTCACTATATGTCAAATTGTCATGTCTTTTACCTTATTTTTAACAGAAGGAAATGTAGGATAGCAAGGAGAAAAAATAGCAGTGCCAAAAATAACAATACTCCAAGTTCCCATTTAATATAGGTAAGTTGCTTCATCTACGGTATGCTAAGGCTATTTATGCATAAATCACTTAGTTCAGCCTGGATCCAACACTGATAGTACATAATTGTTCTTTAAAAGTTTCATGAAGGAATCACACACTGAAATTAAAGCAGGCTTCTGTTGTTTAACTTTGCATTTCTATCATGGACAGAGTAAGAAACAGGCAATGGGAAAGATGCCTCTTTTCTTTGCAGAATGAATATTTTATAGATAACATTAATATTCTAATTTAGAAACTCCAGTGTCTGTAGAATTTTTCAGTGAAAATATAGCCTGATTGGTACGGCTGGCCCCAGAATAAATAGTACCTTAGCTGATGGCACCTTTAGTGATGTTACTTTTCCCTAATCTTCTCTTTCTCGATTGAGAGTGCTGTATTAAACATCATCTCTTAGAGCCACCCGCCAGCATAACCAAAGGTTGATCCATATACCGGAAGAAAGAGAATGACTGACTTGGTTGCTTACCTGGTTTTGTGGAAGCACGTTTCAGTTGCTAAAGATAATCCTAGGTTTAGAGTTACTGCACCCTCCCAGATGTGGGCTGCCAAAAATGCAGTCTATCACTGTATGTCTGTGGAGATCCTCAGTCATCCAGGTCACGGTTGTCCCAAAGGTGCTTTTTCAAAAGGCAACTAGACTTTGTTTTTTCTTTGAAGATGTTTTGTTTCTCATTTGAAGAGAACCAAAGAAGCTTCTTGGATGAGAAGTGAAAGGTCTTCAAGAAAAAAACAAAGTCCAGTTGCCTTTTGAAAAAGCATCTTTGGGACTATAGTTAGATGGTAGCAAATACTGTTTTGGTCAGGTTTTTTTTTTTTTTTTGTGGCTCCAGATTTGGTGACATCACCAGTGCCAGCAGCCCATGACTGATAGTTGTTACTGATGCCAAGAATAACCAGATCTTCTAGCTTTTCCCCTTTAAATAAGATACCAATATGATTCTTTTTCTTCTCTTTCTTTCTGAATAAATTCCTCCCAAAGACGTGGTTTTTTTAAACAAAACTAATGAGAAAAGTGACTTGGCTGTGAATGGCAGAGCTGAGCACTTCTCACAGCTAGGCTTTCTCAAAAGAGATTATCATGGATACAGGAGTTTCAATCACTGCCGGGGAGAGGCCCCAGTAATGGCTTTTCAGCAGCAACATTCTCCAAATATAATCACATGCCAACTTCATTAGTTTCAAGTGGATCCTTCAGCACGAAGGACACTGAATTTTAGCTTGCAAATTCTCCTTTGCAGGCACAGATAGAACCTGTTGTTTCTCTTGCTGGTGCTATACCTGAAATGTGACTTTAATTAAATGCAGCCTTGAAGTTACTCAATTGCTCTTGGTTTTTCCTCATCCTTTGCAATTCCCATGCTGTGTCTTCCTGCTGTATTCCAATGTGTTATAAAAAAAATGAAGGGTTCTTAGAGATGGGAAGTAATGAGAAGGCACAAATGGCAAAGACAGGACATTGATATTGTTTGTAGGGTTGACAAGATCTGAGCATCTGTAAAACAGAAGCTCATTTCTTTCCTTCATTGGTTAGAGCAGATTTGGACTGCAAAAAATGAGGACAAGCAGTAGAAGGTTTTCTACAAAGAGGGGAGTTTTCTGTTTGCTTTTATCTAACAACTGTTTGGACCGTTGCAGCTCAGATAGGGCATTGTTTTGGTGCCAGTAACTGATACAAATCAGTTGAAACAAACAGAAGGTAAGGAAGCAGATGCTTCACTAGCACCACAGCCAGGTGAGACAGAGCAATGCTCTTGCTTGCACCTTCCATGGGCCTAATAAGTAATTTCTACTTTCATTCAGAGAGGAGATAAATGGGAAGATGGCAATTGCCAGTTCCATAATAAACATTTTGATTGTGCCTACATAATTAATTTTGGGATATTAGCCCTCACCTAATAAAGGCCATAAAAGCATAAGCTGGAAGGTAGTTCTGTGTTCATTTTCCCTCAATATTCACTTTCCCATGACATATGGAAAGTCATGTCAACAAGCATGCTACTTTATTTGTGAGAGTCCTGAAACTTTGGGACTTCTGATGTTGAACTTAACTGGAATTAATGAATGAATTGTAATTGGCTGTCTGGTCCTCGGGCAACCACATGGTCTGCCCAGGCCTTCTGCAGCCTCCTGAGCCTGCTGAGTCATTCAGCAGGCCCAGGACATAACAAATATTGTCTTTTGTGAAGCTGGTCAAAAGTATATTTGTAGCATTAATTGTTTGCAGTCTTTTAAAATTGCCCTCCATACAACTAAGAAGAAAACTCCACCCAGATCATTTAAATTGCAGGCAAAAGATATTTGTTCTCTCACTGTGGAAGGTATAATTCTCTAAGTTACATATAATCTGTTTAATTTTTTTTAACAATTTAATCAACTGTTTAAATCAGTGGTTCTCAACCTGTGGTTCGGGACCCCATTTGGGGTCAAACGACCATTTCACGGGGGTCGCTAAACAACGCAGTCCACCATTTTCCCCCCCCCTTTTCCTTAGCTGTGTTACTCCCTTTTATTCTATTGGCTTTTGAAAGCCAATAGAATAGACTCTCTTGAATAGAGAATAGACTCTCTTGCCAGCTACGCCTCGGCCGGCGCAGGGGGTGGCATCACGCATGCACGGCACTCCTGGGCAGGGAAAGTCCTCGACTTACGACTGGTTGGGTAGTCCTCGACTTACGACCGGTTGGGGGTCGCGGCATTAAAAAGGTTGAGAACCACTGGTTTAAATAAATCTTTTTCTGTCTTCTGTCAAAATTTGGTTGCCTTCCAAATTCTGAGTTCCATTGAGTTTTGTCTGTGTTGAGGTGGTTGAAATTTTTCTGAAGTAGTTGTGGTGGTCCAGTATTTTAATATTATGCTATGTCAGTAGGTTACGCTATTTCACTGCTCCTGGTTTCACCATTGTGCTATTTTAGCCTTGGCTTGCATTAAATGGGTAAGAAACATAGAGTAAAAGCAATTATATCACTTCCAGCTGAGAAATCTGGCACTATTGTGCAGTTCTGTTAGATTACTGGCACGGAGTTGCTGTGTCCAGCTCTTTGGGGAGACCTGAGCAGATGGTGGCAGATAACGCTCAACAAAGACTAAAGGGAAGTTATTGTGTTTGCATCAGCCTGAAGTGGTGGTCATCTGCTGGTTATCTGATTTGGCCTCTGACTATAACAGACAGCAAAGCATAACAGACTTCCCACCCTTTGCTCTGTCAGTAGATGCTGTTGGTTTAAGAGGAAAAAACAGAAACATGAGTACACTTAGGACATGTAAGTCCATCTCACTCATAAGGTGGCAGTGAAGTGAAGGTAATATCTATAAGGTATTGTCAAGACAATTTTCTATCACATTTAAGCCAATGGGGGGGGGGGAAGTCATGAAACAGGCTGTACTTTTTCTCCATGGAGAAGATAGCAGGAAGTTTGATGTCCATCTATGCAGAGCAGTGGATATTTTTCCCACGCAAAACAAATTAACACTGATTACTCGTCTCTCTGGTGTTAGAGGGGAACAGTGGCCTAGTGGTAAAGACTTCTGCTCCAACTCGGAAGGTTGAGAGTTCAATCCTAGATAGCGGCAGATATTTCTCTCATAGTGTGCAAAGAAAAATGATTTGCTGCGAACTCCACGTGGTGTCAGGAAAGGAATCCAGCCATTAAATGCTCAGCTGCATCCAGTTGCCCCGACTCTAGGAAGTATGGAATTACAGGGTTGTAAAAATGGAGACTTCTCTCTCTCTGGTGTATTCTGCATGGAGAAAGCAAAGATTTTTCACAATTGTGATTGAACCCTGGTTTTTTGTTTTTTTTTTGGCATCAGCAAAGGAAAAGCCCTGCTTACTAACATCTTCTGACTGATCTAGATTTTCTATCTGTTTAATGTCTTGTTGGAGCTGAAAGGATCTCAGGGATCAATTTCTATTGGTCATGTCTTAAGAGGCACTGTCACAGGGCATCCAAATGAAACTCTTCTTACAGAAATCCTCAAAAGTGAGAGAGCTGAAAGAATAATCCATACATTATAAGGGCTGTTTCTCTTTTTCTTTTAGCTATGTGATCTACAATGTAATTCACCAAGCCTATGCGTTAATATATCAGAAGGCCCCAAAATTTGCACTGCTGGAAAAAAGTGAAGGTGCTCTCAACACTTCCAACTTCAAGAGAATGTATGCATACAGTTTTCTAGGCAATGGTTTAGAAGTGACATAGCATTGTTTTCTTCTAAGATTTTATGTTTAAAAAATATCTCCAATTGCCAACTGCCATGCAATTCCCAGGGGGGCTTTCTCATCTAAGTATTAACAAGAACCAACTTTGCTTAGCTTCTGAGGTCAACCAAGATCAGCTAGGTGCTTCTACCTAATAAAACTTTGCTATGAACTATTCTTAATATTTTTCTTCCAGAAGAAGTTAGTTACCTTATTCTCATGGATCAGCATGGATCCTTGTTAGAAGATGCTCAGATCTGTATGAAAGATTACAGTTATTGGAAGACAAATCCAAATCCAAATCCCAAATTTCAGGACAAAAATGTCTACTTTCTTAATAGAATCAATACTTTTAGTGGTGCTTATAACTACAATCAATCCACTAGTATAGACCCAACTGTTTTCAGTTCTGTGCATGTACTGTAAATGCTGTATATGCTCATAGGAAAAGAAAATCTGTGGTTGCAAATATATTTTATCAAATTAATGTAGCCCTCGCCATTTCATGGAGCATATTGCATTATTTGCTACACTTCACTTCCTGGCATTCTTTCCTTGTAAGAAAAAGCAAAACAGAATATTGCATCAGTTAAAATATGTTGTATGCTTCCTGGGATTTGTTTATCTTTGTATGTTTTTGGATACTTAACCTTATGGCTCTGGAATCATTATGTGCTCAATTAACTCTAGCTTATGTGCTATCTGCTTTTTAAGACCATATTGCTCTTTTCCTAGGCAAAAAGAATTACACAAAATTCTGATTGTTTGGGGCACAACAGACCAAGTACAAGTCTGGTGGTACATTTTTTTATCACGGGTCAAAAAAGAACAGATGTAGCTACAGAACATAGGGTCAAAAGGGGACAGTTAACTGAACAGAACTGTATTATACCCACTCTCAGTGTTGAATCATCTGCTGGAATGCTGCAATGGGACTCTTAAAATAATGAAATAATCTGTATTATTTTGGCCTAATCACCTGCTTTAATTGTAGCTTTATGTTAAATGCTCTCAGGAAAATCATAATTTTAAACATCACTAATTTCTTTTGGCCAAGGATTGCTCTTCCAAATTCAGACTTATGCATACTATAAAAAAAATATACCAGAAAACTTTATCTTTCCCCTCTCCTTCTCTCTCTCCCCTCCTCCCTCCCTCCCATCTATCCACCCATTTTTAATTATCCATCCATCCATCCATCCATCCATCCATCCATCCATCCATCCATCCATCTATTTTTATTAGCAGGATGTAAAGATATAAATGAGTGCAAAATAAATTAATGAATTGACTGAACGCAGTAGTTATTTCATGTTTTCATGCAATATATTTCTGAGTTGGAGCACCTTACGGAATATCCTACTGGGACAGGAAATAAGACTATAGATTTCACTTGATAAATAATAAATATCAAGAGTAGGGGTGTGAAACCGCCAGCCCGCCGGCTGGTTGCATCATACAAAGACCACCCCAGCTCCAGCAATGCAAAAAAAGTCACGATAGCTTGCGACACGTCACATGACTGGGCGAGTTTGACACCCGTGATCTAGAGGATGGATAAATCCATCCATTCACAACAGACAGCTTAATTAGATACGGTTTTTTTTCACCATAGGATCTGTAATATAGATGCAACTCTAGCTGGCCCATAGGCTGCTCAGATAAAGTAGAATTTTAACAGCAATACCTATTATTAGCTTTAGTGGTTATTTTAATCAGCCTTCTCCAACTAGATGCTCCCTGGATCTGAAAGAACTGCAAACTTCTCAAATGTTGAGCAAGCATTCTGACAGTTGCAGGCCCAGCATTTCTGATGAGTGTCAGGATAGGAAAAGCTAATTCTTTCCCTTGAAGTTTAAACCACTTTCCCCAACAGCAGGCAGGAAATCTGTTCTGTCTCACCTGTGGTGGCATATTCATTGGGACCTCTGCTTAGTCCAAAGAATAGCAGCTGCTGTGATATGATGAGGGACTGGATTGCATCTGTTGCACAGGGCCTGATTTATTATGGGGCAGTGCCCCAGACCATAGCTATCTTTAGAATTGAGAGAGCAATCAAATGAATGCAGAAAAACAGCATCTTCATGATAATAATGACCCTTGTAGTTTTTACCTCCATCCAGAAAAAGATGAAATATAATTCTAAAAATAAAAGTTAGCATAGGATTTTGATTTCTGTCTTCTCTGGATGAATTTCTAAGTATAATCAACTGAACTATCAGTAAATAGTACCTGTATGTATCTATTTTCCTAGGAAAATTATCTTGATGGTCTTGATCTTAAAACTACATATCCATATCACCTCAAATAAATGACAAGGATTGGTTCTTGTAGCTAACCCTCCAACACTTCTCAAATATTTGTCTTTAGATCTCTTTTTCTAGAAATAACCAGCCAGCATCTTTTTTTCCAGTTACATCCCTGCAGTGAAAACACTTCACATAGGACAGTCTGGCATGGAAAAAAGTGTGATTATAGGTCAATAGGATACAAACTAAATATATTTAAAGGCCATTTCGATTGGTTAAATTTTATTTTGAAGCACTTAGAGATACAATTTAATCACACTTGTTCTAAAAGAACCTGCATCAACTCACAACAGGACCAGTGTGAAGAGAGGCTATTATATGTGGGCCCTCTGAGTTATTTTTATTTGTGTGAGACCAAACAAACAGACAAAGAATTAAAAATATACAAATGAATGCATGCTTCAGAAGGCTAGATGGGTTTCCCCCCCCCAAAGTCAACTACTGCGAAGTTTTCTCAAACAATTTTCTAGCCTATATTTTACTTTGATGCCATAAGGATAGGGTTATTTTAAGACTGTGAGATGTCAGGACAGAATTTTAATTTGAACAACTTTCCTCTTACTTTCTTTCCCAAGGACATATTTAGATATAAAACAAGCCTGGTTTTTGAAGAACAGATTCATTGCAGTTGTTAAAAGTCGGAGAGAAATGCACCTTTATGATGGATCCAGAAAAAGTAGTCACTTATAGGGTCATAAGCAAGGGTCAGTGGTGGGGGAGAGCAGAACGCTGATCATTTATCATTGGTAGTCAGTTGCTTACAGTAGTAATTCCCAAACAATATCTCTTTATATAGGAATTATTGGTCTTCTTCTCAGGGATTGTCTTAATGGGCCATGCCCATATAAAGTGTAAACACAGTGTGCATCCTAGAACAGTGATGGTGAAAGTTTTAGAGACTGAATGTCCAAACTGCAACCCAAAATCCATTTATTTATCGTTGGGTGCCAGGTGGGCGTAGCCCACTAGGTGGGCATGGCTGTGGTGGTCATGGCAGACTGGGTGGGTGTGGTCAAGGTGGGCATGGTCATCTTGATGTTGCTTGTGGGGAGGGATGCCTGTGGGGGCTGGGCAGGGTTGGGGGAGATCCGGGGGGTCTCTGGCAGATGGGGCAGTGGGCAGGATACTCGTCCTGCGGGGTGAGGAAAGGCGAAGCAGGGCGGGGGTGCCATTGTCGCAGGGCAAGGTGAGGTAGGGGCTGGGTGGCTGCTGCCTGACATCATCGGCCCCCGCAAACAGAGGCCAGCGAACGCATGGGGGCCGACAGTGTCCGTCAGCAGCCACAGCCTGCCAGCCCCTCGACTGGTGCACTCTGGGGCTCTGCAGCCCACCGCCAGCAGTTCAGAGGAGCCACTCAGCTGGACGGATAGCCGACAGCTGAGGAGGCAATGCAGTGGGTCATGCCCAGGAAAAGGAGAGCTTGCGAGGCCAGGAGGGATGGGACGGAGGGGAGGGAAACCAGCCATGCTGGGATGCATCCGGCCACGTGGGACCTTGGTGAGTTAGCGGGCGCCTGGTTGAAGGATGGTTGCCATCTCCAGGGCATGGCGCATGTGCCCACAGAGAGGGCTCTGAGTGCCGCCTCTGGCATGCGTGCCATAGGTTCGCCACCACTGTCTTAGAACATAGTGAATTAACGCTGGAAAAAGTACAAAAAGAGTAATAAACCAATTAGGGGACAGATTAGATTCTCTGTGAGGAACAGTTAGAAGTATCTGGGACTTTCAAACTTTGAAAAAGTGAAGGAGAGGGGGGAAACAAAGGTGTACAATGTCATGCATGCTGTTAGAAAGTTGAGAGATGGAGAGATGGAGAGATTTATTACTGACTTTATCCAATAAAAGTAAAATGTGGAGTCTGCTGCTACCAAACTTAGTGAAGGCCATCCACATAGATAGTTTTCAAAGAGAAGTGAACAGTTTCATAGAAGATCAGGGTGTTAATAATTACATAGGATTATATTCTTTTGGGAGATACAGTTTCTTTTGTTTTTTTAGTAATCCCTATTTTTTTCTCTTTTTCAGGGAATGACTTAGCTGTGTGGACCTACGTACAATGATTAAACTCTGCCTCATATTTTTTTTGAGAACGAGACTCTACAATGGTGATGAAGAAAACTAACAATGGTAAAGAAGCAACTTATCTGTGCCTGAATTGAAGCAGTTGTTTTGGAATCAAAGACATAGTTCAATATGTCTTTCTCACTAATGATATCACAAGTGGAGAGAAACCTGCAGCCGTGTTTCAAAGTTTATGTGGTTCCCAGTTCTTGTTAAGAAACTGATTTAACTGGGTTGCAGAGGTGATCTTATTGTTAACCTCCAAGTCAAACATAGTACCTATGTTCTGGAAAACCATACTCCCCAAAATCAGATTGACCTCCCATAAAGCACTGAAAGCCTGGATACACTGTAGGACCTGGGGTTCAAGAGGTTGGGTGTCCCATTGAGTGGTTTCTGTTTATTCTCCTAAGGTTCATCCTCGATGACCTTGTTGTTTTTAATTTCACTACTTTTTTTTTTGTTTGAATATGTTGTTAGCTGCCCTGAGTCTTATTTGCAAATTGGGCAGCTGTATAATTGATGACATCAATGATTAAATAAATTCCCTGCAGTACGTTTCAAATTCTGTAGCGGGTGGATAAAAGAAGGCAAGGAGAAATCTATCTCTGAATATATAGCTGATCTCAGGAAGCTGATGGAATATTGTGCTTTTTGGAAAAGTATTAGAAAAGAGGCTGACTGAAAGATTTATTTCAGAAAAAAGAAAAACAACAGATTTTCGTTTTGTTTTGCTGCTGTTGGGGAGCGTTAACCTTCCTTATTTTTCAGCCCTGTTGCTACAGTCATGCGTGAAAACAGGACTTTTAGCAAGAAGCTGAAGAACAGGCACTTTGGCTAAGCAATTTGGTCAGGCCCAAATGAGATGGAGAAGGCCACTGGCTTACTATTACCAGGAAGAGAAGGGAGAAAATCATATGAGAAGCTTCACTCTATATAATGGGAGACATGAGGAGGAGCAGGAGGAAGAGGCCTTTCAAGTGATAATCTAGTTTAACAACTAACTTGTAGATGTGGATATAGATATAGACATTTCTGTTAGAATCACACACTCACACAAAATCTTAGAGTGGCTTGTTCTGCGTTGGTATGTTATCCCAGGATATCCCGAGTTGACAAGGAGTATATATCTGTATTATGTTTCTAGTCTAGAAAATGTTCTTTTAAGTCTCAAATAGTGGAGGAAAAAGTCTTGTCATTTGATGTCTCTGGTGAAAGAAGTAACTCATGAAATGCTTTTTTGAAAAATCCTTTTGGTATTTTTTGCTGCCATCATTTAACATGGCTCCCCTGCTACCTCCGTTACAATAGTGTATGAGAATATTTATCATCATTATAAAGCAATCCACCAGCCAAGACAAAGCATGAGGAAGTCCCTGTTATATTCAACTGAACTCTTGATAACAACATAGACATATCCATGTAATTTTCCTAGCAACAAGAAACTAGAAAGGTTCTAGATTTGGATGACTTTGTTATAAAGAAATACAATAATTATTAATCATACAACCTACCACACAATACTTCCACAGGAGTTAGTACATTGAAAAAAATGAAATCCTATATTTATGTTCAGAAGCCAGAGCAATTTCTTATATCCTTTGAGACAAAACTGAAATGCGACTGGACAGATTGGTCAAGGAAGATAATCGTCTTGATGTAATCATCTAAACTGTGTCAGGCAAGTTATATTGTACCTTTGATAAAACAAGATGGAACCATTCACGGCTACATTACACAGGAATTGCATCAGTTGGTGGTATGTTTCCAAAATCCCATTTTTGGCCTATACACATGTCCATATTACCTAGATGATCTTACAAGAAGCAGGCTTTTTTTGGGGGGTGCTGGCCCTGCCACTTATGGAGTTCAGAAAGTGATAAAGATCAAAATACCAGAATATAACATTTGAAAAGAATTTTAAGAAACAGATTGTGTCAAATGTATTAGATTGCTCTAAAGAGTTTCTTAAGCATCTAGAACCCTACACAGAAAACCTTGTGAAGAACAGCCAAGAATAGTGGTGAGGTTTGTTGTGACTATAACCATCAATCAAAGAGATTCAAGTCATTTTTTTAAACATCTAAGACAGTGTTTCAAGGACTGTGAGATGGAGAGCTGTGATTGAAGCAAGTGCTTTTTCAAAAAAAAAAATTTGAAGTACAGTATATATGATAGTAATTTAACAAAAATGGAATTCATCCAGTGACCAATAAAGTAATTGAGTGTCCGCACCACACCAGAGAACGCATCAGAATGTCAGGCCTACTTGAGGACATTGATATTGAATTGGTATAATTGGTTCCTATCTAAGTTGTCAGTCTTCTTCTTAGAATCATTACACTAATACTAAGAAAAGATAATTACTGTATGTTGGAAAGTAAGGCAAGAAAAAGTATTTAAAGTGATTGCAATCTATGAGTCTGGGTTCATCTCAACCTAAGAAGAAATTAATCTTGTCCTACGGATGATGCTTCTGCCTATGGAGTAGGAACTATGTTGTTTTATAAAATGAGCCCAGAGAAAGTTCTATTAGCTATGCCTCATGGACACTGAATAAAACAGAATGAGGTTATTTTCAACTCAAAAAAGTGGAGACTAATGATCACATTTCATTTAATATTTACAGCAGTGTCCTTCTATTATCACAACTGATTATCAACACTTGTTGAGACTATTTAAGGAATATAAATCTATCCCTCTGAAATATTACTGGGCTTTAGCAATATAGATAGTTCTTGTCTTGTGACCAATCCCTTAATGACTGTCTGAAGTTACATTGGACTTCAAAAAAGTTACTTATGACCCATCCTTTAAATTATGATTGTTGCATCCCGTGATCACATTTTGGGCATTTGACAATTCGCTCACATTTATGACTAGTTACAGCATCCATGTGATTGCATTTTGCAACACTTTTTGCCGTTTTCTGGCAAAAATGCTTATTGAATAAGCTGGATTTGGACTTACAAATTTGGACTTGCAATTTGTTTAACAGCCGAGTGATTTGCTTAATGACCATTGTATAAACAGTCATAAAATCAAGTACAGTTGGATGGTGACCTGGTTTATGATCACACCAACTTATAACCAATTGAGAACTACCTGTAACAATTTATGTTCACATAATCTGCTGTAAGGCAAGTCATCAGCATGGCAATGTGGACATACTAAGATTACGGCTTTCAGATTTGGCTCTAGGGAAATGCATTTTGAGGGAGTGACACCTTACTGGAATGTTTGGGAAAAGCTCAGTGAGTGTTTCTCAAATAATAAATTTTTTACCTTTAAATAGTAAATAATTGTGCTTAAAAATTCTTTCTTTTACTCCAAACATATAATATTAAGTAAGGAGAGCTTTTTATACATTTCAGGGAGATAATAATAATAATAATAATAATAATAATAATAATAATAATAATAATAATAATAATAATAATAATAATTGGAAGGGATCTTGCAGATCATCTACTCCAACCTCCTGCTTAGGCAAGAAATCTTATACTATTTCAGACAAATGGCTGTCCAGTCTCTTCTTAAAAACTTCCAGTGTTGGAGCATTCACAACTTCTGGAGGAAGGTTGTTTGGCTGATTAATTGTTCTGTCAGGAAATTTCTCCTTAGTTCGAGGTTGCTTCTCTCTTTGAATAATTTCTATCCATTGCTTCTTGTCCTGCCTTCAGGTGCTTTGGAAAATAGCTTGACTCCCTCTTCTTTGTGGCAGCCCCTGAGATATCATGTCAACCCTCATCCTTCTCTTCATTAAACTAGACATACCCAATTCCAGCAACCATTCCTTATATGTTTTAGCCTTCAGTTCTCTAATCATTTTTGTTGCTCTTCTCTGTACTCTTTCTAGAGTCTCAACATCTTTTTTACATCATGGTGACCAAAACTGGATGCAGTATTCCAAGGATGGCCTTACCAAGCCATTTTAAAGTGGTATTAATACTTCACGTGATCTTGATTCTATCCCTCTATTAATGCAGCCTAGAACTGTGTTGGCTTTTTTGGCAGCTACAGGACACTGCTGGCACATATTTAAGTGATTGTCCTCTCACAGTTACTACTATTGAGCAAGGTACCACCTATACTATACCTATGCATTTGTTTTTTCTCGCCTAAATATAGAACCATTGAATTTCATTTTGTTTGATTGGGCCCAATGTTCAAGTCTGTCAAGATTCTTCTGTATCTTAAGCCTATCTTCTGGAGTGTTGGCTATTCCTGCCAGCTTGGTATCATCTGCAAATTTGATGAGTTCCCCATCTATCCCCTCATCCAAATCGTTGATGAAGAGCACAAGGCCCAGAACAGAGCCCTGTGGCACTCCACTACACACTTCCCTTCATGTAGGTGCAGTTCCATTGAGGACCACATGCTGAGTCCGGCCACTCAGACAGCTACAAATCCATCTGGTGGTGATGCTGCCTAACCCACATTTTTCTATCTTATCAAGTAGTAGGTTGTGGTCTACTTTATCAAATGCCTTACTGAAATCCAAGTAAATTATATCCACAGCATTCTTCTGGTCCACTAATTTTGTCACCTGGTCAAGAATTCAATAAGATTTGTCTGGCATGATCTGTTTTTGACAAACCCATATTTGCTTTTGGTAATGAGTTTGTTTGCCTCTAGGTGTTCACTGATTCATTGCTTGATTATGTTTTCCAGGATCTTCCCAGGTATTGAGGTCAGGCTGATAGGTCTGTAGTTTCCTGCATCCATTTTTTCCCTTTTTTGAAGATGGGAACTACATTAGCTCTTTACCAGTCCTCTGTAGATGATCTCAATAAAAGTATGATTAGAAATGCTGTAATTTTTTTTCCACTTGAAAGGTTTAGCTTGCAGTTGTGTCTGGTGATTAAAATTAGAAACTGGCTTGGAAAAAATGGTTTAATACTATCCTCCCAAAAGCTGTTGGAAGTATGTCTCATGAAGTCTAATAGGACTGGCTAGAAACATTGGCATATTTGCTATACATGGACAGCCTAAAATAATGGGTACTGATTTATCAAAATTTACAATCAGAAATTAAACAAACTTCATCAATCGTGAAGTAGTCAAGTGGAGAGAACAATGAGGATTTTTAAAGAAGGATTGAGAAAAAGGGGAACTTTGAAGGTGAGATTGGTTCATTTTCTTTTGAAATATAGAACACTACTATAAATAACCATAACCAAGTCCTGACCATTTACTAATGGGAAAGTTCTATACTCGGTGTCCTATACTAAGGAAAAAAGTAAAAAAAACTCCAAAGCTGAAGTCCCTACCCCCCTCTGCCCCCCCACTGCTGCCTTTGCTATGACTTTCCCAGACTGAGTGGAGCTAACAGTCCTATATGTATATCTCAGGTTAATTTTTTTCAACCTACTTAGATTTAAGGCCTCTAGGCAAAATGGGCAGCATACAAGCCTAATAAATAAATGAAATAAATATGAAGGTGAAGGGGGTGCAATAGCTCAGTGGTTAAAGATGCTGACCTTATCAGATGGACAGCTGATAGCCTGAGTCTGAGACCCGAGCACCACACAATGGGGGGAGCTCCTGTTACTTGCCCCAACACCTGCCAACCTAGTAGTTTGAAAGCATGTAAATGCAAATAGATAAATAGATAACACTTTGGTGGCAGGTTAACAGTGTGCATTGGTGTACAGTCATGGTAGCCACATGACCATGGAAATGTCTTTGGGCAATGCTGGCTCCCATAGAGATGAGCACCATCCCCTACAGTCAGACCACCACTGGACAGGGGAAACCTCTACCTTTAATAAATAAGTCATAAGGTAACAACTAACAGGGCTGCTGGCTTTTACAAGACTTGGCAACCACTGAACTACTGTATTTGGAGGTATAAAAATGGCATCCACCTAATAAGTGATTGGCTAAGGAAACAAGTTTATGGAACAGAACGAGAACCACACGACAGTTCTGACCATTCTACATCAGATCATTTGGATTCAAACAGTCCATCTTCTTCCAATCAGGGAGTCAAGAGGTCTAACTATAAACAGATACCCTTTCTGTCCAAGGAGAAATCTCCTGGAGCTGATGTTATCCAGCAATAAAAGGATTGCTCAGTTAATTGAAGGATTATGCTCTATAAGTAATGTAATTGGACTTAGAGGATTGGTGTTTCCTTTTCAATAAAGGGCCTTCCTGCTTCTGGCCTACAAACAGAAAATAAATTCTGCCTCCTGTAGTTGAAAAGCAAGAACTCAACAAGTCTTAATGCCAATTTGTTATCGCTGAAATTGCAGACAGCACAGCAAGTGATCCAGTGGTTCAGGGGCTATGTTTGGGAGCTTCCCAAATTCACCTGGCTGGCCATTGTGTTACACAAAATGCAAGACTAGATGAAATGTTACTTGATTGAGAAAGGTTCTTGTATGTATGCCATAGAAATTTATGTCATGCACTGAGGACTTATAGAAGGAGTCACCAAAGTTACAACACTTGAAAATATATTGATCCCTCGTGAGCTGCAATCCAACTAGTTGAATTTACTTTGATTTAACCAGTTCTTGATAACTCACCTGTTTGTATAATCCCCAAGAAAATAACAACGCCAGATTTATCACGCCTTTCCTGTATCACTATATCACAAATATGTTTGTGTTCACCCTGGTGGATCACAAGTTGTAAAGCTTTGACAGAGACAATATCTACTTTGGGATTTTGTTACAAACCAGCCAATAGCAATGGAGTTATAATATACACACCCATGAATCAGAGAAAAAATTAAGACTTTGAAGAGAGAACAGCTGGTGAGTTAAAATGCCTGGGTGACTCTCTTAAGGACTTTCTGGTGGTTAGTTATATAAAGCTTTTAGGATTAGATCCTTCTGAAATTCAGTTCAGCTAGTCTGCATGAAGTGTCTGATGTACTGAATGTCTTGTTTCAGCAACGACTATGTATTTTTCTTGACATTAGATTTTCTCTGCTATGACCCTCGGCTGTTGAGATATTTTTTTTTTTTCTGCTGCCAAATTGAGAGCAGGCATCTCTGGCTGTGCTCACATGAGAAATAGTCTTGCTGTAATAGGGCTAGAAAAGAATGACTGCTGATGGCCAGCAATTGTATTTGCATATTGCTTTGGATTTTATGGCGTCTCCAAGTTATACAGAACCTAAATGAATAAAAATCACTGTCCCTAAAACACTTATTGTCCCTAGGAGAATGGGCTGTAATGCTATTAGCAAGCTGGTTAACCATTACCGTAGTAATGCATTTTCTGCTAGTACCAGCTGCAATCTTCTAGGCATTTGATTATCCAGTCATGTGGCAGAGTGTCGAATGCCTTTTTGTAGTCAATCCATGCTACATTCAGGTTGGCCTTCATTCTCTTGCAGTTTTCCAAAATCATTTTGTCAGTTAGGTGTTAGAGAACTCTTTTGTTCCTCTGCTATTGAAGTGGTTTCCTTTGTATACAGAGATTGTTTTCAACTAGATGCTGTTGGACTGCATCAGCTATGAGACCAGTTAGCAATTTGGAAGTTGTTGGTAAGCAAGTACTTGGCCTGTAGTTGCCTGATGCTGTCCCCTTTTGTTGGATCTTTCATTGCCAAGCAGTTTAACAACATATTACAAGGAGGTGAAATTGAAGAATGGTTAACACCTGAGAAAACCTACCAGTAGGCTTTCTCAGGTGTTAACCATTCTTCAATTTCACCTCTGCTTGGCAATGAGTGGGTATAGACTAGTTAGATCAGGGGTCCCTAACTCTCAGTCCGTGGAATGGCACCGCTCTGCAGCATGCCAGAAAGTGGGCCACACAAACAAACAAAGCTCCATCCTCGGGATGCAGGCATTATTCAAAACTACATCCTCTCTGGTCCGCGGAAAAAGCTTTCTCCATGGCACTGGTCCCTGGTGCCCAAAAGGTTGGGGACTTCTGAGTTAGATGTTTCAACCAAAAACCATGCATCTCATCTGCACTTGGTGCTGACCAATTTTTGCTCTTTTCGCTACCATTTCTGTTGTTATTCCAAGATCTTCCACTTTAGCTTTTTTAAAATTCTTATTCACCTCCTTTAACCAAGCTGCATCTTTGTTGCATTTCTTTGAGTCATTCCATATCTACAACCAGAACTGCACTGTTTCTTCCTTGCCAGGTACTGACAAATTCCCTGCAGTTTTTTCATTGATGGAGTGGTAGAAACGTTTCTGATTGGATTAAAATTGGAGGTTCTGCCTATAATTTGCAATTCAAGCTTCGTATCTGCTGATCTTCTTGGCTAGAGTGTTAATTGCTGCTTTATTATTTCCAGTGCTTCCTTAATCTTCCTTGTTTCTAAGTGGTATTTCTTTATTAGGTATTCTTTCGTCTTCTTGTTTTTCAGTTTCTTTTCTTTCATCTGTTCTAGCTTGCTTGCATCTGATCTCAACTTGCTGATCTTATTTCCCAGTCTAATTTCCATTTTGATGGTGCACTGTTTGGTTTTTTTTTTCTTCTTTCTTGATTTTGCATACCAGGTATTCAGTTATAATTGCAGCTGTGCTGTACATTAGTTGATTTGTTTCTTGCAGTGAGTTGGTGCTTATACTTAATATTGCAGTATTTGTATCTTTTAATGCTTGTTCTAGCTGTTTCTTTGAAACAAGCTTCAATGAGGCAGCCTTATGATGATGTTTTTGTGTTGTTCTAGATGCTCAGTTATTCTTTGTTTCAATTCTTTTACTTCTTTAGTTAGAGAGCTTTGTTCTTTCTGAGGCAGAGGAGAGGGTGCCTGGTTTCCAGATGAAAACAATCGTTTAGATCTGCCAACTCCTACAACCACGTCAAGCTAGTGACTCACTAGGGCACTACTTTGTATTATTATTATTTATTTTTATTATAAATTTTATTAATAATACAAAATTAAAAAAAACATTGGACATAGATATGACGTCACTGGTTCCATACATCTTCCGTCACTTTACAGAAATATTAGTACTTATATAGACATATAGTTCTTGAGCTTGCTTGCTATTTATAATATAATATTAACACTTTTCCCCTTATTTCTGTATATTTATTTATCTTTTAAATATACATTTGTCTATAATCTATATTTTATTCTAACACTATACATTTGTCTTGGCTACCCTCTTGTTATCTAACCAATCATAAAATTGTTCCCAGATTTTGTAGTACTTAGTTTCACTTTTATCCTTGAGTTCCAATGTAAGTCTATCCATTTCTGCACAATTGAAAATTTTCAGTAATATTTCCTCTTCGGTTGGAATACCTTTCTCTTTCCATTTTTGAGCGAAGGCTATTCATGCCGCTGTTACTATATGCATACTTTGTATTATTATTATGGTTCATCACAGTCAGCCAGATATTTGGAATGGGCTTGGCATTTTTGTCAAGTCCTTTCCAAGGACCTGGGATAGGCAGATCTGGATATTTGATGGTGTTACAGATATCGTCATTGGATAGAAGCTGTTCTGAATAATGCCACCTTGTGCAATTGATTGAATTTGTCAGTGCCAATGGTGTTCAAGTGCTGCTCTAGTTGTTTTGGAATCATACCCAAGCCCCTATTACTATTGGCACTACTTTTGCTTACTTCTGCCACTGTTGTTCTATTTCTATTTGTAAGTCTTTGTATTTTGTTATCTTCTTCAGCTCCTTCTCTTCTATTCTGCTTTCTCCAGGTACTGCCACATCCACTATCCTGACTTTTTTGTCTTTCTTATCAACAATTGTTTAGTCTGGGGTATTATGTGGTAGGTGCCTCTCTGTTTGAATTCTAAAGTCCCAGAACAATTTAGCTTCTTCATTTTCTATGACTTTCTCTATTTTACAGTCTCACCAGTTCTTGCTTGCAGGCAAATGATATTTCTTGCAGATTTTCCAATTGCTACTCTATCATGCTATTGTTGTAGTCAGTCTGTTCCATCATCTTGCAGCAGCTAACTGGGTAGTCCACTGTTTCATCAGCTTCTTTGCATAGGCGGTATTTGCTGTCTTCTCAATTCTTGTTATGTATGCATTTGTTCTTAAGGGTTGCTCTTGTGCAACCAGAATTAGTCCATCTGTCTCTTTCTTCAACTTTCCTCCTCTTAGCCATTGTCAGGTCTTGTTATAGCCTGCTTTCCCTGCTATTGTTTTAATGTACTGGCCATGTAATGCTTTGTCTTCCTGGTAGCCTTTTTCTTGTAAAATGAGTTCATGATATAAAGCTCCTGTTCTTCAGCAACATCTACTAGTCTATTGCCTGTACTATCTCGTTCACCATTTCCTACGGGCCAGTTGCTTTTTCTCCAGTTATTGTTCTTTCTATTCTTGCATTAAAGTCATCCATTAGTATTTTGTATTGGAATTTTTCTTTGTCTTGAAGCCGGGCCACATCATCGTAAAACTCTTCAACCTCATCATCACTATAGCTTGGTGTATAAGCTTGGATGATTTGAAGCTTCTATTGTTTGTTCAGTTGAATGATGCATTGGGCTACTCTGTCTGATATACTTTCAAATTTTACTACTGAGCCTTTCAGCTTTTGGTGGATGAGAAAACCAACTCTGTCACATCATCCATACTCGGTACCCCTCGTGTAGAGTAGATGCCTAGTCCTGTCAAGTTCAACTAAATTTTTGCCTTTTAGTTGTATTTTACATATTTCGAAGATATCTCAGTGCACATTGTTGAGTTCAATCAGCAGTTCTTATAGTGGAGCATCCATTTTCCCACTGCCGTGGGTAGTTGCCCTAGGGCCTCCAGGGGGAATGAGAGCCATTTTGAGGTTGCACTGGCATGTTGAAGGAATGGACTATAATCTACCATGCTAGTCTCATTTTGATGATGGATGATTTCGCTGTGGTAGGAAAAATGCAGATATATAACAAAATGTAAGTTAACCATGAAAGGGGCGTTGTCTTACCTGAACACCTTTTCTCAGCAGGATGATGTAGAATCCACCGGATGGGTTTATTACAGCCTTCCTGCCCGATAGACTAGGTCAGAACTTTGGCCACGCCCCTCCTTTGGGTGTGACTCCAGTTTTGACAAGACGAGAGCTGTTCTGATGAATTCCACATAGTGGCTCCTTGTTAGTCACCTGCCTAGACTATTTGTATGGGGATGTGTGGATTCTACATCATCCTGCTGAGAAAAGGCGTTCAGGTAAGACAACGCCCCTTTTCCAGCAGGATGGCTGTAGAATCCACCGGATGGGACATACCAAAGCCCTCATGTCCCCTCGGGAGGGAGAGTCTAGGCTATTGGATCCTGAGCAGAGACAACCTGTTGGAGTATACGTCTGCCAATCGCAGCATCAGCCGCCACAAAGGAATCTACGTGGTAATGTCTAACAAAAACTGAGGGAGAAGACCACGTTGCAGCTCTACAAATCTCCTCCACTGAAGCCGACGCAGCAGCGCTGCGCGCTGAGTGAGCCGTAACGTGTGAAGGAACGGGAATTGACTGAGAAGAATAGGCTTGAGTTATACAAGCTCTAATCCACCTACCTATAGTTGAAGAGGAAATTTTCTTCCCCATAGTCGAGGGTTGGAAGGAGGAGGGCTTCCGATTTACGGAAGGATGAAGAACGTTTTACATAGTAACACAGAGCCCTGCGTATGTCTAGCTTGTACCACTGATGTTCCAACCTGTGTGTGGGATTGGGACAGAAATTAGGTAGAATTAGCTCCTGAGATCTATGAAAGATCGCGTTAACCTTTGGAATGAATGAGGGGGTCTAAGGACCACCCTGTCCTCGAAGAAGGTGCATAGATCCCCCCTGACTGAGAGTGCGGCTAATTCTGAAATCCTTCTAGCTGAGGTAATAGCCACTAGAAAGGCTACTTTTAAAGACAAGTAGTGGAGAGAACATGAACTGAGAGGTTCGAATGGAGGTGATGTCAAGGCCTGTAGTACCTTGGTTAAATCCCAAGATGGATATCGATGCACTACAGGTGGTCTGGTATTGACCGCTCCCTTTAGAAAGGCACTAATTGCCGGATGTTGTGAGAAGGGACTGGAATTATCGCAGGAAAGAACCGTTGAGAGGGCTGCTAGTTGCCTGCGGATAGTACTGGATGATAAGCCTTTATTCAAGCCTTCTAACAAATAATCTAAGATGTTAGGAATAGTAACCGAGAGTGGCTCTAACCTATGTACAGAACACCACTTGCAGAATCCTCTCCATGTAGCGTCGTAGATCCTGTTCGTGGAAGGACGCCTTGATGCTTGAATCATCGATATCACCCCGGGTGAGTAGGATTGCCTGGCTAGACTTTGCCGCTCAAGTACCAAGCGGCTAGTTGTAGCCACAGGGGGTCTGGATGTAGAAGTTTGCCCTGACTGAGGAGCACTCGGTCCGGGGGAATCCTCCACGGAGGTGATATCGAGAGATCCACAAGGTCGGCAAACCACGGACGTCGTGGCCAATGTGGAGCAATCAAGATTGCTTCTGCCCCCTCTAGGATCAACTTGCGTATGGTTGCTGGTATCAAGGGAAGTGGTGGGAAGGCGTACAGAAGTTGCGCCGGCCACCGACATTGAAGGGCATCCGTTCCCTCCATTCCCGGGATCGGAAATCTGGAGAAGAACCTGGGGAGCTGTGTGTTCTTCGGGGTGGCAAATAGGTCCCGTTGTGGCCGCCCAAACCTTCGAGAGATCTCCTCGAACAGAGCCGGGTCCAGGCGCCATTCTGCATGGTCCACCTTGGCTCTACTCAGGGAGTCTGCTTGATGATTTGCTTCCCCTGAAATGTGTTCCGCCCTGATGGAACCCAAATTTGACTCTGCCCAAAGGCCCAGAGCCGATGCTTCTTGCATCAGTTCCCAGGATCGGGTCCCTCCCTCTTTGTTGACGTGGGCCTTTGCTGCCACGTTGTCGGTCAAAACGAGAACATGTTTCCCTTTTACTAGATGGGAGAATCGAAGGAGGGCTAGGTGTATGGCCCGAAGCTCAAGCCAATTGATGTTGTGTGTGAGGTTCGAGCGTTTCCACTGATCCTGAGCTAGATGAGTTTCCAGGTGAGCTCCCCAACCGAACAGACTCGCGTCTGTCGTGAGAGTGATCCAGGTTGGTTCTCTGAATATGCTTCCCTTGGTCATTGCAGGTGATATCCACCAATGTAGTGATCGTAATGTGTGATGTGGGACTGTGACCTTCCTGTTGGAGGCACTGGGGTTCTTTCTCTGATAAGGAAGGAGGAACCACTGTAAGTGTCTGGAGTGGAGTCTGCACCACGGAACTATGCCCATGCAAGATATCATTTTCCCCAGGAGCTTTGACAGCTGTGCCAGAGACACCCTCCTGGCCTTCTGTACCTGGTGGACCAGCTTCCTGATGCTGATTTGATGCTCCTGAGAAAGATATACCTTGCAAAGGGATGTGTCTATTATTGCTCCCAGGTGTTGAAGTCTCCTTGTGGGAGTGATGTGACTCTTTTTGAAGTTCACAGAAAATCCATGACTCTGAAGGGTGAGTATTGTGGTCTGAATGTCTGACTGTGCTGCTTTGAGAGAGATGGACTGGATTAGGATATCGTCCAGGTAAAATTGTACACGCACTGGCATCATTCTGAGGTGGGCCGCTATGACTGCTAGTATCTTTGTGAAGACCCTTGGGGCTGAGGATAGACCGAAGGGTAGGGCCCTGTATTGGTAATGCTGGTGTGCGTAGCAAAACCTGAGGAACTTGCGATATTGGGGTTGAATGGGAATATGCAGATACGCCTCCGTGAGGTCTATTGAGGAGAGGAGGTCTCCCCTCCTGATACTGGCTAATATGGACTTTAGGGACTGCATCTTGAACCTTCTGTAGGTTAAGAAATAATTCAGTCCCTTTAGATCCAGTATCGCCCTCCACCCTCCTGAGGTCTTTGGAATCACAAAGAGAATGGAGTAAAACCCCTTTCCCTCGTGTTCCCTTGGTACTGGTTCTATGGCTTGAATTGATAACAGGTGTGAAATGGCTGAGGCTACCAAGTTTGCCTTGGAGGTGTTTCTGGAGAGGGGACACCTGATGAAGCGGTCTGGTGGTGGAGAGTAAAACTCTAGTGTGAGACCGTACCTGATGGTTTCTAATACCCAGGCGTCGGAGGTGGTCTGTTCCCAGATGTCGCTGAACCTTCCTAACCGACCCCCTTTGGGAGAGTCCATCCTGGCGTCACTTGGATCGCCTGTAAGGACGGCCTCCCGATCCCCTGAAGGGACGTTTAGATTGAAATTGGCCTCTGGCTCCAGTGCTTGGGCGATCCTGGGAATGATCCTGTTTGGAGTAGAAGGATCGTGAGCCTCTTGACCAGTCCCAGGATTGCCGGAAGCCCTGTTTACAAAACTCCTGTGGGGGTCTCTTGTCCAGCTTTTTTGAGGGGTGGACTAGGATCTTATGTTTGTCCTTGCCCTCACTGACATGTGGATCCAAAATAGACCCAAACAAGAGTGTCCCGTTGTACTTAGACGTTGACAGGTGCCACTTGGCCTTTAGGTCAGTCTTCCAATGTTTAAGCCATAGGAGCCTGCGAGAGGCTACCGTGGCTGCTATAGATCTTGCTGAGTATTTAGTTGCGTGTAAGGAGGCGTCAGGCGTATTGTGAAGCAGCCAGTATTTTGGCCAAAGTTTGATGTGCTCTGACCTGATCTGCAGGGACGCTGGCTTGTAGTTCGCGAAGCCACATGATACAAGCCCTGGTGAAGAAAGATGAGGAAGTTGCTGCCTTGGCTGCCCATGCTGAGGCCAGATGCGTGCGACGGAGGGAGTGTTCGAATTTCTTGTCTTCCACTCTCAGGGCTTCTGCCATGTCCCCTGGAATAACAGATGTGGAAAACAATGATATCAGAAGACTGTCAACTGAGGGGACATCCAACAATGCGGAAAAAGAAGGAGCGACATTAAACAGCTTCTTTTCCACACTGTTCGGAGTAGGTGGGGCTGCCAGCGAGGACCATTGTTCCTCTACAGAGGTGCGAAAAACTCTGGGCAAGGAATGTACTTATCCTCCGTTACCCTTTTTGCGAAGAGCGGATTGGACTCCTTACTAGTGGAAGGTTTTTCCTCCTGTACAGAGGTTAGATTGACAGTAGAGATCGCCTTGATTAGAAGGGATTTAAGAAGGGAAGGGTCAAAAAGACCTGAATTTACGGTCTGCTCAGGAGTAGTCTCTTCGTCCTCCGATAAGGGCATGTTGGCCATGTCTAGGTCCATCGACTCCGCCTCTCCCATCTGTGAGGAGGTGTCAGAAGCATTCGTGACAGAAAAATTGGTCTGCCCCTTCTGGGAAGGAGGTTGAAAGGTTAGTTGTCCCTTGGATGACATAAATTGAGCGAATGCGTTTTGCATGAAAGCCTGAAATTGAGCACACCATATGTCCTCCTGGGATCTGGCGTTAGGTCCAGTCACAGTAGGAACCTGATCTGGTGAAGATGCCGGTGATGAGGAGTGAGGGGAATCCCTCTGCTCAGTTTCCCCCAGAGGAGACCAAGATCTGAGGATTTCCTGAGGGGTAGCCAAGGTAGGCTCAGGCATAGGGGCCTCCAATGGGGCAGGGGAAGCCATGTCAGCCTCATTGGATCTGATTTTTTGGGCCCTAGAGAATTGTTTTTTGAGTGCCAAATGTCTCCACGAGGCCTCTCGCTCAGCTGTTTTAGAGGGTTCCCTCTGAGAAATATGTTTTGTTTTGGTCTTCTTCTTCCCCCCCCACTTCAGCTTCGGTAGATCTGTGCTTTTGTTGGGGGGGGGGGAGTTTGGGACCCTGTGTAGCTGAATGCGAGACACCATCTGCCATTGTGGCCAGGTATACCGAGTAGGAAATATCTGGGGGTGGAGGAAACAGACACGCAGATCAATTACAGAGATTGAAGGATTACAATCCTCGCTCTGCATACAACACAATGGCCGGACAGTCAGGCTCTTTACTAAAAGGGAAAGGGCCTGTTAAGCCGGTGACAAATGCCACTCTAGAGAGCAGTTGGAAATAAATTAGAATTTCCTCTCACTCCTTCCCCTAGGTTAGTGGATGACAATAACCTACAGACGTGCTGAGGGGGATTGTGAACAGAGATTGGGCGGAGTAATTGTATTGCCCCCAATATATGAGCTGATAAAACAGACCCAAGGGTGTCAGGATAGTAATCTCTATTTCTTTCTCTCTCTCTCTCTCTCTTTTTAAATGTATAAATCTATTGATATACTGTTCACTCAGTAGGAACAAGGCCTGAAATCCTCCGGGTGGTTGACCCTCCTAAAATGGAGGATGACAGCAATCACACCCAAGATGGCGCCCAGGCTGAAGGACACGCTCCCTAACTGCCAAAAGTCAGTGAGAATGACACGAGGCTAAAATGGCGACCGCATCCTTAACGGTGTCTTCCCGAGCTGAGGTAATCTGTAGAATAAGCTCAGATAAGGGGGGGCGGGGGCCAAGGAGAGCTCCTCTGACAACCTGCAGCTAGCGCACCTCCTTCCTTAGCTAGAGAAAGTGATCCGCGTTTCTCTCGGCTGTTCCGGGCGTCGTGGAGCCTTATGCGTCTCAGCTGAGAGGAATACAGCTGCTGCGGCTGCTTCGCCAAAGCTCCAAGGCTCTGGATGCTAAAAACCCGGCTCGTTATGCGATCTGAGGCTGTGGGCTGAATACGCTCACCACGCTGCGTAGGGGGCCCTCGGGATCACGGTTCTGACGGAGGCTCGGAGCTCCGAGCCACAAACCGGCAGCCGTTTTTCTGCTCTCGATCAGCTAGCAAGAAGAATTTTTTTTTGCCAGAGAAGAGAGGATTGAAGAATTTGCTTTGACTATATTAACTGTCTGCGGAGCCTGAAAATTTAGCTGCTACTGGGCTCGAGACTAAGTCAAAACTGGAGTCACACCCAAAGGAGGGGCGTGGCCAAAGTTCTGACCTAGTCTATCGGGCAGGAAGGCTGTAATAAACCCATCCGGTGGATTCTATAGCCATCCTGCTGGAGAATACTCAAACGTGACAAATTTATTACAAGATGGAGTTTATTTACTTATTGACATATCAGAATGAAAGAAAAACCCATCATAATATCCACTTCCACTTCTATTCTGGGGAAGGATTGCTCACTGTTGTAAAATGCCAGTTTGTGCTCCTGATACCAAGGTGCTGTAAAGCAATAAACATTGTGTTGCAAAATTTATTTTACTTTTACTACTGAATTTTGTATGATAACTTTTCTACTGATTATAAAAAAAACATAATGTCTTAAAAACTCTATTATTTATCTTTTCAACACAGTCATAATTTTTGTCAGAAGTTCCAGCAGAATCTGAAAAGAGTGAAACAAATATTTTAAACAGTATTACATGGATATTTCATTGTTTTTATGCTATGTCATATTAAAATGCATTTTATTAACACTGGATTTACCTATAATCTTACCTATAATGCAAAATATTAATCTGATCGAATAATGCAAAAGAACTGGATTTCTATAAAAACTATTTTTGATGTATTCAAAGAAAGCATGCTGCTAAAAGGTTATAAAATTCTAGCAGGGGAGGATGAAGGGACGACACTCCCAATTGTGACTCCCTAAAGTAGTGAGTCATCAATTGAAACATGTCTCTTTCTCTCCCAGACAAATCTTACCATCATCGTTGTCCAGTTCCTTTTTTTTTTGTTCAGGAAGATGGAGTCGAATTCTGTGCACATTTCTTTGATGTTTTTCTTCATCACTTTTAAAAGTTGTTTCTGTTTTTTGTTCTCCTTTGCTGCACCCTGTAAAACGAAATTGACGAAGCACAATCAAAATTTAACCTTTAATGCACTATATAAGTTTACTTACTGAGGTTCTAATTTTTATTAGCATGTAAGATACTTACAATTTTCAGTTCCTCTATTTCTTTGTAGAACCTCTGGATGTCTTCTTCCAGTTTTTTTACATTTCTCACAATCACTGCCGGCTCCTTGTTCATTGGCAGCCTGGGGGAAGGGAGTGGAAGAGAGGAATAAGTGGCTGTAAAGGTGCACTGCAGATGTTACTTACTTGGGTAAGGAAATGTTTGCAAGAAAACAACCAAGCTCAGAGAGCACCAAGGATCCCACATTGTAACTTCTCTATTTATTTAAAACTGAATACAGTTCCTTCACCTCTTCCTTATATATAATATGGCTGTGATTAACAGTAGCGGCTTTCTCGTCACCTAGAGTCATAGGACTGGAAGGGACCTTAGAGGTCTTCTAGTTCAACCCCTGCCCAAAGTAGGAGTTGATATACCTGAACAATCTTTCTTGAAAGCCTCCAATGATGGAGCATACACCACTCCAGCAGGCAAGCTATTCCATTGATTAATTGGTTTCATTGTCAGGAAATTTCTCCTTAGTTCAAGATAGGATCTCACTTTAAAGAGCTTCCACATATTGCTTCTTGTCTAGCTCTTAGGTGCTTTTCAGAATAAGTCAACCCCCTCATCTGTATGGGCTGCCCCTCAAGTACTGGAAGACAGCTATCATGTCACCCCTAATCTTTCTCTTTGATAGGCTAGACATAGCTAGTTCCCTTAACTGATGGTCCTACAATTTAGCCTCCAGACCTCTTATCATCTTAGTTGCTCTTCTTTGCACTCTTTCCAGACTCTCAGCATCTTTTTTGCATAGTGGCAACCAGAACTGGATGCAGTATTTCACTTGTGGCTTCACAGGTATGGTATAGAGTAGTACTATCACTTGTGATTTTGATGCAATCCTATTCTTGAGGCAGCCTAGAACTGTGTTGGCTTTTTTGCCAGCTCAGCACGCTGGGGGTTCATTGTTAAGTGGTGATCCACTAGGAAACCTGGATCCCCCCCCATAGTTGCTACTATTGAGCCTGGTATGGCTGTGCATTTGTTTTCTTTGTTTTCTTCCTGCAAATTTGACCAGGTCCCCTTCTATGCCCTCATCTAGCTCATTGATGAAGATATTGAGAAGGCCAAGACAGAACCTTGAGGTATCCCACTGCAGGCTTCCCTCCAGGTAGATGTGGTTTCATTGAGGGCTACATACTGAGTGTGGTTGGTCAGCCAAGCGTGAAACCATCTAGTGGTGCTTCTGTCTATCCCACATTGTTCTGTCTTATCAAGACATAGGCTGTGGTCGACTTTGTCAAATGCCTTACTGAATTTTGCATATGCTACATCCACAGCATTTTCTTGATCTGCTAATTTGCTCCACTAGTTAAGTTAGTAATTTAATTACAGGTCCTTATTTATATATAGTACCTGTGTTTTCCTTGGTCTTTTTTCAGCCAGCTGTTTCTCACTCTGAATAAGTGAGATCCTGGCAAATTAATAACAAAATATCTAATACTTGTAAAGTAAGAGGAAATAAATCATTTTCATTTTTAAAATGACAATAATTAAAATGTTAAGTTAAAATTATACTCACTTCCTTGACTTTGAAGGAGTTTCTCCTTACAAGTATTTGTTTTTGTTTGCAAGGCTTGCGACTTCACTTGCCAAAAAATTGTTTTCCTCCTCTAGCTAAGATGCAGAAATTATAAGAAACATTAATCAATCATAGAATACAAATAAGGAGACAACAAGAGAAGCTTAAAACAGGATTGTAAGGAAATGATTTACTTACATCTCTTACTGTGACCGTTCTCTCAGCCATCTTTTCCTGGTGTTTTTCTCTCAGCTCTTTTGTCTCCTCTTGTTCCGTATGTTTATGGAAAAACACTTGTGCTATTACACAATGTTCATGAAAGACATTATATATTAAGCCACCAATGACCCAGCCATTTAAGACTGCTCATTAGTGCAGGGAAACAAATCTCTTTGCATCTTTTCCCCAATAACTTAAAAGGGAATCCAGAGCCTCTCCCAGAGACAGCAGTTCTGAAGGAAGGGTTTTTCTTCCCTCTGGGGTGCAGAGGAAGGACTGCCCTCCTATCCCCACTGCTGCTACCGGTACCCACACAAACAGTATGGCTGGTTACTCACCCTTGTCGCTTTGATATTGGTTATATCTCTGGAGACAGAACTGCCAAAAGAAGACAAAGGAGTGAATTAAGCTTATTCTTGAAGCATAAATCAAAGTGCTTTTAAAGAAAGAACTACAACACCCAGAAAGCTGTCCTGTCTCCCCTTAATCCATTTCCAAGCTACACTTCCTGAACTTTTAATGCTTCTTCATTGAACTTTGCAGAAATTGATAATCGTGGAGAGAACTTCATTTCTGGCTGGAGTCAGATCCAGTTGCAAAGTGCTTTAGCTGCTTTCCCACCATTCATTCTAAAGCACTCTGCAGTAGTTCTGGCAAAATGCTTGGGCTATGAAGCCACATTTTGAAAAGGAAGGTAACTCCATCAATCTATTATCAATCTTACACTGTAGCATCTTCACATCCAAGTTTTCAAAGTAATTTATATATACTTTCTCTAAGCAAAAGGATGGTATTTATAGCTAGGATGAAATATGGTGAATTTAGATTTTTAACAGCAATCCTTAAAGAGGCTGATTACAAATGAAGCTGCTTAGAATAATTATTTTGTTGTCCTTTCCTGTATTTGTAAAAATCTGTCAGAAATAAAAATTTAATCCTCTAGCTCTTTGTAGATTTTTAAAAACAATATTAACTTGCATATAAATCTTCTAAAAATTATTTTATCTCAAAACTGGGATCTGGAAGGAATTATATTCAAATTTGATTTGAATTCTTAATACATATAAATTTCTGGAAATGTGGCTGCTTGGAAATAATCATAGGTGGGGTCAACAAAACCTGCTTGGATATACATTAATGAAGAGGGTTCATTTTTACCTGCTCTGCCTCTGCAGCTAGCACCACATAATAGACTGCTTTCTGTAAAATTAAATCAGGCTGATATGATAGTAGCTGAAACTTAATTTGCTTGGGATTTTATTTATTTATTCATTTACTGGGGTGTGTGTCAAAGTTGGTGTGAGAGATAAAACAGCAGATTTCCATAGGCTACCAAATTTGCCAGATTGTATCCATATTTTTTAAAAAATAACACGAAGACACTCACTAACTACTGTTAAACACTGCTAAACAACAATCCTCATGACATCACCTGAATTTTGCCTCTAGCCAGCTGCAGGGACAGCTGAAGTTGCTCTTTAGATGCTCTGCTGTTAAAGTGAGGTTAAAATGGCCCTCTTCTTCCAATATAAACCTTGCTGTGTGAACAATTGACACTGCCTCTGAGATAGTGTTGATGACAGCATGGTCAGAGGCTAGGATCCTTCCATCTCTAGTTTAGGGTAAGGTGACTCTGAGCCTCCTGACTTAATTAGGAATTAGGGATTTGAGGGCTCTAGCCAGCCCCACAACTGTGCTTTTCACTGCACCCCAAGCAAAGGCACAGAGCCATGTGTTCCCAGCCTTTCTGGAAGGCTGTCCTGTGGATGCGTTTAAACTGAAGATATTAACACAATTCACCAAGAAAGCGCCTGAAAGAAGATGTGCAAATATTTTAAAATATTCAGGTTTAAAAGTTATTTTACAAATTATTCTATTTTTTTTGCTTGTTCCTAAATTCTTTTAATTCCTATTTTTTATTTCATTATTACTATTTATGTCATATTACCTTTTTGAATCCTAAAATCTAGAGTCAGACAGGCAAGTTGAGAAATAAATAAATAAAACAGAAGATCTCTTACCTGAAAGAGGGCTTTCCCTGCATAGTACAGGAAGATCTCCATGATGAATAGAGTAAACTTAACGAAATGAAACTAATCCTAACTTAACTAAACAAACAAAGATATGATGAATAAATAAATAAAAATATAAATTAGTATGTGTAAATAGATATATATTAAATAAATGAATAAACAAATACTGTAAAATAAACCAAACCTAAGCTACGTAAATACAGATAAATAAAAGCACAAGAAAATATAAGCAACCAAATAAAAGCAAATGAACCTAAGCGCCCACACGAGATAAAACTCTTGAATGAATAGTTTTCACTCAGCCCACCAAAAAGTTTTATTTACTTCTCCTTTGTGAGCTCATGCCCCTGTCAGCATCATTATGAGGCATGGGAAAAGCAAAGCAAACTGAGTGGCTGAGTGAATGCTACTCAGAGTTTTATCTGTTTTTCAATATTTGTAGAAATGTAAGTACAAAATCCTGCTGATGCGTTTGGTGCAATTGGGATGAGCTAACAAAAAAATGCCACAGAAATATAAGTGCCATTGAAGGAAGCAGGGAGACATCTGGAGAAATACGCACAACTGAGAGTGAAAAAGGGCTGCAGTGATGAATGAGCAGAACTGGAGAGATTTTTATGCTTGGCAGAGTAAATTGCAGTATCTTCTTCTTCCAATTTGACGCGGGAGAAAACCTGAATAACCAAAGACCTACATACAAACACGAAGCTGAAAACACCAGCCTGAAGATGACGAACGAGACTTCGTCGAAATGTCGCCAAGACACTTCCAATTTGACGCGGGAGAAAACCCGAATAACCAAAGACCTACATACAAACACCCACAAAAACCTCAGAAAATATGTAGGTCTTTGGTTATTCGGGTTTTCTCCCACGTAAAATTGGAAGTGTCATGGCGACGTTTCGACGAAGTCTCATTCGTCATCTTCAGGCTGGTGCTTTCGGCTTCGTGCTCCTATATATATATAGTGCTGTATGTTACACCCTGTTGACCCAAATATGGGAGAGAGAAATCTTTTGCCTTGTATCAGCTCAAACTAGAGCCATCCACAGGCAGCAGTCACAACTGTGACATCATATACATTTCTAAAATTTGGATTGCTAGCAAATTAAGTTCTCCCTTAATTCTTTGCTAGCAATCCAAATTTTAGATATATATATATATATTTATATATATAAATTTATATATATAAATATATATAGTTCAATGATGCAATCCTCGATCTCTGGGAAGAGTATAATCTAGTTATTTATTGTTAAAACAATATTTAAAACAATAAAAACAGTTATATACAAGGTTAAAACAACTTAGCTTTCGCTGGTCCTCTGCCAGCGTCCTCAGAGTGGGGCTTAGAGGGCCCTAACTGTTCCGCCCTCTCTCTCCTGCACTCCAATTTTGCATTTTTCTGCTCTGTCATCCTTGTACAGCCCTCTCTGCACTGTTATTACCAACACACTCTCCAATCCCTCCTCTCTACTCAATGCAAGATGCCCCCACCGATCCGGCACCACACGAGTCCTGCCATGGAGTTCCTCCTTTTTATTCTCCCTGTTAGTCTGCTGGTCTGCTGGTCTGCCTGCCGTTTTTGCATTCCAATGTCCGTTCCTATCCTATCTCCCTCCTCCAGTTTTTCTCCTCTCCTGACCTGCCGATCTATGTACCCTTTCTGCCTTCTGTCATCCATTCCTGTCACCCCTCCCTTCTCCAATTTTTCCCCTCCCCTGACCTGCCTACTTGTATACCATTCCTGCCTACCATCATCCCCTCCTATTGCTCCTCCCTTCTCCAGATTTTCTCTCCTCCTGTTCTGCCGGTCTACCTGCTGTTCCTGTTTCCCATCATGCCTTCCTATCAATCCTCCTCTCTCCGGTGGTTTGTTTCCCCCCTCCCCCGGTCTGCCGATTTCCCTGGTGTTCATGTCTTACATGGTCCATTCCTGTCCCTCTTTCCTTCCCCAATTTTTCTCCCCCCACCTGCCGATCTACCTGCCATTCCTGCTTTCCATCGTTCATTCCCATCAATCCTTCTTCCTCCAGTTCTCCTCTATCTCTAACCTGCCAATCCTGCCCTACGTCATCCATTCCTGTCAATCTTCCCTTCTCCAACCCTCTAGCCTGTTGATCTACATATCGCTCCTGCCTTCCGTCAGCCATTCCTGTCGATGTTTACCCTCCTCCATTACTACCCATCTTCCCTTCTCCAGTTTCCCCCCCTAATCTGCTGACCCGCCTGCTGTTCATCCATTCCTGTCCATCTTCTCTTCCTTAGTATTCCTCCTCCCTTAACCTGCTGTCCTACATTCCGACATCCGTTCCTGTTGGACTTTCCTTCCCAGGTTTTCCTCCCCCCCCAGTCTGCCGTCCTGCATATTGTTCTTGCCTGCCCTTCTCCATACCTGTCAGTTTTCCTTCTCTTGTTTTCCCCCCCCCTCTGATCCGCTGCTCTGCCTGCTGTTCCTGACTATCATCCTCCATTCTTACCAGTCTTCCCCTCTCCTGTCCTTCCTCCCCCATGGGTTTGCCCCCATTCCTACGTGCCTCATCTTTTTTTCTTCTTTTCTTTTCTCCCTTCCCTTCCCTTTTGATCAGTCCCATGGGGTCGGGCATTCCTCTCCCCCATGTTCTGGGTCGTACGATCAGCTCTGCTACTCCCAAGACTCTTCCCTGGTCCCCTCCTCCTTGCAGTCCCTCATCATACCTACCTCCTCCCTCCTTAATACCCTTACCTGTCTGTGACTCTAATGCTTCCTCATCCGTCCCTACCTTTACCATGTCTTTGGGATCCTCCCTTTGCTTGGCCATATAGTAAGTATCCCCCCCCCCAGTCCTGATTTCGTCTCTGACAATTGGCATCCGCCTCTTAACATGCTGTTCATGTACTCTTAGTGCCTGATACGCTGGGGGCAATTCTACACATCGATTGATGGATCGATTGGAAAACCAGGCTTCCTTTAGTAGGCGTTCTCCCTTGGTGGTGTCCTGGGCGATGGCTTCTGCCCCCTTAAAATCGAATGAATGTCCGTTGTTAATCATGTGCGTCCATATTTGGGAATACTGCTCCTGCCTTCTGACAGCCAATTTATGTTCATGTATCCTAGTTTTTATTCATTTGGCTGTCTCCCCCGTATAGTTACATTGGCAATCTTTGCAGTGCACTCTGTATACGACCAATGATCTTTCTTCCTTCGGCAATGGCTCTTTGGGGTGCATAACTTTCATCCATACTAGCCCACCCCCATCAATCTCACGGAAAAGATGTGCAGTGGGTAACTTCAGCTACAGATCTACAATTGATGGGTCCCAGGACACATGCCTTCTCTGTTGTGGCAACTGTCTTATGGGATAATCTTCCAAAAATTAAGTCAGCCCCATCCCTTTTGATTTTTTAAAAAGCCCTTAAGAACTGACTAGGTGAACAGGACTGAGCCTGATGTGCACCTGAAGGAGCAATGAGGGAGAGTTTGGGCAACATGGAATTTTCCCAGAAACAGACCTGGATCAAGAGACTGTGCATGGATGGGGGAGCAGGAAAGAGGTTCAATGTAACTTGAATTCACACAAGACTCTCTCAGAATATATCTAGTAAGTTAGAAGGTTATATCTTGAGTTTGGCAAGATTCTGTTGATTAGGTTTAAGCAAATAAAGGATTGAACACAGTTAGATTTTGCTGTGCCATTTCTGTCTTGGGCCTGACACTGGGTTCCCCTGGAGTCGGCAACCTTCTAGTTGGCTTCTTTGTTGAGGGGAGATATTTTTATTTCCTTCAACTATAGAATTTCTAGTGTTTTTAGGATATTATTATGGTCTTTTATATTTGTATTTGCTATTTTGCCTCCCTAGTTTTTGAGAGGGTAAAAGTGAGGAATGGGGGGGGCACTTTCAGATTTGCATAATTCTGTTAATATAGCTTCTAAATATAGAACTAGCATTACTAGTTGTACTTCTTGTCTAGACTATCTTGCAAGTCTAATATCAGTCTTGCAAATCAATTTGATCTCAGTTTTTGATGCAAGGATATTATTTATTCTTATTGGAATGTCTATTTTTTCCACCTTGGAAAAAGCTGAGGAAGTTTGTTTTGATGTTCAGAATAATTTTGTACTTTTCAAGTAAATCTGATATATAAATTCAATTCTCACTGGAAACCATCCTTAGACTATACTGTAACTGAATAATACGTGGATTTATGCCTCATCCAAAATTTGGGCTTGGATGAGGCAAAGGGTAGAATCTGTATTTTAACTTCATAGGATATCCCATTTTGGGAAGATTCTCAATACTGATCCTATTTATTGTAGCTTATAATACCAGCCAGTGATTTATACAGTGCTGAACCTGATTCTTTTTTTTAACAATATTTTATTGAGTTTATATAGATAAGGGAAAATTAGGAACAATATGGGTATGGTAAGGGAGGGGAATGGGGGGAAGGAAATAGGGGATTTAGGATAAAATAAGGAAAGGTACAATCACATATTTTAACAAACAAGCAACTGTCCGGATCATAATAATGAGTGAATATCTTAAAATAAGCTTAACTATAGCCATATTACAAACAGTTAATAAACAAATAAATTAATCTATTAAATAAACACAAATAATAAAATCTCAAAAAATCCTACCTATCAAAATTAATAGATGAAAATCACTAAATCACTAAAAATAACAATGTCATCTACCTATTAATTAGAACTTGGTTAGAAATCAATCATCTATTCTGAGATGTTAGATCCTTTTCAAATTCTAGCGTGTCTCTAACCATTGATAAAATTTATCCCAAGTTATAAAATAAACGGAATCAACTTTTTCTTTCATCTCCAATGTTAATCTATCCATTTCTGCACACTCTTGAGATTTTAGTAATTATAGTCTGGTCAGATGGTAGATTCTCATTTTTCCAATATTGGGCAAATACTATCCTTGCAGCTGTTAAAACATGCAGTATCAGATAACCATTCTCTTTACCATAATATTCTAATTAATATTCCTAATAAAAACAATTCCAGTTTATATTCTATCTGTATTTTCATCATCTTTTCCAGCCATCTATGAATCTGAGACCAGTATTTCTTAGCATTGGGGCATATCCACCAGACATGGTAATAAGTGCCTGGTTGTTGCTTACATTTCCAACAAATATCCGAAACATTTTTAAACATTTTCGCTAAGCGAACTGGTGTCATATGCCATCTGTAAAACATCTTATATAAGTTTTCTTTATATGCTGCCACTTTTGTGAGCTTAATATTTTTATCCCAAAGTTTTTGCCAATCTTCTAAATCTATAGAATATCCAAAATTCTTTGCCCATACTATCATTGTTTCTTTCACTTGTTCTTCTTCCATCTTCCAGTTTAAAAGAAATTTATAGAGTTTCTTGATTAAGTTCTTATCTGTTTTTAACAAAATTTTATCTAGTGGAGTCTGTTCTTTATGAAATCCTGTTGATTTTACATCTTTTTCGTATCTTGTTTGAATTTGCAAGTAGGACCACCATGTCAGGTCAATACCTTGTTGTTGAAGAGTTTGCCTGTCCTTAAGTTTTCCCTCTTTGTCCAAAATATCATTATAACTAACCAGTTTATCATAATCAGGTTTGGATAAGCAAATGCTTCCATTGTTGAAAGCCACTCAGGTATTTTCATATATATTTTATGTTTGATTTTCTCCCATTCTGAAAGTAGTATATTTCTTACCGCATGGTTTTGAAAGTATTTATGTGCTTTAGTTTTCTCATACCATATAAAAGCATGCCAACCTAACTGAAGATCATGTCCCTCTAGATAAAGCAATCTTTTATTTCTCAATACAATCCATTCTTTGAGCCAAAGGAGAATAGCGGCTTGATAATAAAGTCTCCAGTCTGGTAGTCCAAAGCCCCCTCTCTCCTTAGATTCTTGTAACAATTTACATTTGATTCTAGCTTTCTTTCTTTGCCATATAAATCTTAAAATCATTGCATTTAGATCAGCGGTTCTCAACCTTTGTGTGACGGCGACCCCCGTCACAGGGACGCGCCGCGCATGCGCAGTGCCGCCCCCTGAGGGGGAAAAATGGCGGATCGCCTTGTTTAGCGACCCCCGTAAAATGGTCGTTCGACCCCAAATGGGGTCGCCACCCAGAGGTTGAGAACCGCTGATTTAGATCATCAAAAAAGTTTTTAGTAAGTTTAATAGGAACTGTTTGGAATAGAAAAATTAGCTTTGGTAAAATGTTCATCTTAACCATCGCTATTCTTCCTAGAAGTGATAATTGAAGATTTTCCCATCTTTCCAGGTCTATTTTTATTTGTTTCATTAATCTCTCATAATTATCTTCTTTTAATGTGGTACCGTAAATGCCGGCGTACAAGGCGACCCGGCGTATAAGATGACCCGTCTTTATAGCCGGGCCGCATTCCTAGAACGTCGTCTTATACGCCGGAAACTACCAGTATTTCCGGCGTATAAGACGACTCGGCATATAAGACGACCCCCGTCTTTGGCGCCGATTTCAGCGCTCGTGGAAGTCGCCTTATACGCCGGCATTTACGGTATATTTTGCAGTTAAATAAATGCCCATGTATTTGACTTTTTTGACTATTTGAAGGTTTGTCATTTTAGCAAGTTGAATTTTCTGTTTATCTGTTAAGTTTTTTGTTAATAATTTGGTCTTTTCCCTATTTATTTTCAGACCAGCCACTTCTCCAAATTTCTCGATTTTCTGCAAAAGTTTATGAGCTCTTTCCAATGGCTCCTCTAAAATAAAAACCAAGTCATCCGGAAAGGCCTGCAGTTTATATTTCTGATCTTTAATCTCCAAACCTTTAATTTCTGTATCTTGTCTGATATTTCTTGCCAGTACCTCTAATGTAAGGATAAATAACAGGGGAGAAAGTGGACATCACTGTCTAGTGCCTTTTTAAATCTCAAATCCATCTGTGTAATCTCCATTTAAAAGTTTGTTACTGTTTGTTTCTTATAAATTGCTTGAATTGCTTTGTTAAAATTTTCACCAAAATCCATTTCTTGAAGTTGTTGAAACATAAATTGCCAGTTTAAGTTATCAAAGGCTTTTTGTGCGTCAAGAAATATAAGTGCCATCTGGTTCCCTGGATGATTTTCATAATATTCCAAAACGTTTAAAATAATCCTCAAGTTATTCTTTATCTGTCTTTTTGGTAGGAAACCATTTTGGTCTGGGTGTATAAATTCAATCAAAAAGTTTTTCATTCTTTCTGCCATTATTGCAGCAAAGATTTTATAATCCACATTTAGTAACGATATTGGACTATAATTTTTAATTAGTGTATGATCAATATCTTCTTTGGGTATCAAAGTAATATTAGCTTCAGTCCATGAGTCCGGTATTTTTGTCTGTGTAAAAACTTCATTACATAAGTCTTTCAAAGTTGGAGTTATAATATCTTGTAACGCTACATAAAATTCGGCGGGAAGTCCATCAACTCCTGGTGTTTTATCTTTCTTTTGCTTTTGTATTGCCTCTGTAATCTCCATCATTGAAATATTCTCGTTTAACCTCTGGTGCATATTCTCAGGAACCTTTGGGAGGTTTGCTTCTTTTAAGTAAGCCTGAATTGGCTCTTTAGGAATCGTCTCCACCTTGTAAAGTGTCTCATAATAAGCCTTCGTAATTTTTTTCATTAAATCATTATGGCAATGTAAGTCACCCTCTGAGTCCCGTAGCTTACTTATTAATCTTTTTTCTCTTTCTTTTTTTAATCTATATGCAAGCCATCTCCCTGGTTTATTAGCATTTTCAAAGAAATTCTGTTTAGACCATTTAAACTGTTGTGCCATTGTATCTGTCTCAAATAAGTTTAATTTGTGTTTTAATAGTTTCATTTGTATTTTCAGCTTTTTCTTTTGTGGGTCTAATTGTAACTCAGATTCCAGGATATTAAGTTGTTCTTTCAATCTATGTTGAATATGTTTCTTTTCCTTATTCTTTTTAGCAAGATAAGTTATAGCCAAACCTCTAAAATATGCTTTTGCCGTGTCCCATACAATTTCAATAGAGGTTTCTTCTTTTTTATTAACTTAAAAAAAATCCATTTCTTTTGTGGCAAATTGTAGGAATTCCTTTTCCTTCAATATTGATTTATTCAAGGACTATCTTGGTCTTTTCTTAAATCCTTTCCAAATCATTTTAATTGGATTATGATCTGCCCAAATGTTTGATTCTATTTCAATTTCTTGTATCATGTTCTTTAAATCAAGAGAAGTCCATATCATGTCAATTGTTGACCATGATTTATGTCTATTAGAGTAAAACGTATATTGTGTTTTTTCCGGATTCATCTCTCTCCAAGTATACTTTATACAGAGTACATCTTTCATTTGTAGCAGGGATTTAGGTAAGATATTACTTTCTTTTTTCCCTTGTTTGTAACTTGTTTGTAACTCACTAACAATATTTGTTTTTGATGTAAATATATTTCAACCATTACAATTCTTTCCTCTTCATCTGAATATATTAATTTAGAATTTATTGTCTCTTTAACGTATATCGCCACCCCTCATTTCTTTTGTTGTGCTAATGTATAATAAAGCTTCCCCATTTTCGGGTATTCCAAGAATTTGTAATGTTGTTTTTTTATGTGTGTCTCTTGTAAACAGATTATATCTATATTTAATTTCTGAAGTTTCCTAAAAATTTTATTTATTTTTATTGGGGAATTTAGTCCATTTACGTTTACCGAAAAAAATTCATTTTTTTTCTCCATTTCCTCTTTCATTACTTGTATTTTGGTCTAGTCGATCTTGTAGTCCTTTGTTCTCTGGCAGTTCCTTCTCCTTCACCTGTTTGTTCACTTTTCTCCTGCTGTTGTTCTGCTTGTGCCGCTGCTCCTTGGGCCGTCTCTCCCATCTGCTTATCCTCTTGTTGCTGCAATCCTTCATCCAAAATTACTCTATTTCTTACTTCAAAGTCCTCTGCTTTCCAAATTGAGTCCAGTCGATATCTTGTATTGTTCCAGTTTATTAAAATGCCTTCTGGCATTGGCCATCTGAAATTTATGCCTTTGGCAATCAATTTTGTAGTTAGAAAATGGTAGTGTCTCCGGGTATCCCTTACTCTCTTGGGTATCTGTTTTAGGACCACAATTTCTTTGTTTTTTTATTGTAAGGGTTCCTCTCTCACTTTTCTCAGTACTTCATCTCTTGTTGATTTCTTCATGAACCTCTTGGTAATCTGTTTTTTTCTTGCATAGCTTGAATTCATACGGAAAATTTGATCCGTCTCATTCTGAATATCTACTCGGTCTGCATTTAAGAGTTCTGCCAACAGCTCAATAATCACCATTTCTATATTTTCTTCATTGTCTTCAGGAATATTTTGAAACCTCAAATAATGTTCTGCTTCTCTCATTTCTACCATTGCCATAGCCCGTTCTAGCTCTTGATTTGTTTGTTCCAGTCCTTCATTCTTTTGCAATAACATTTCCATCTTTTTATCAATGTCTTCAGTTTTATTTTCCACTTCCTGGATTTTCTGTTCATTTTTTATAATCTTTTGATTTTGAGCTTCAAATTGTGCCTTTATATCTGTAATTTCTTCACTTACTTTTTCCAGTTTACTTTGTGTTTCCTCATGGTTTCTCTGCAAAATTTGTTGAATTAATTTTAAAGAGGCCTGTGTTTCATCTTGAGCCGTGCTTGCTTTTTCACGCTGTAGCAATGTGCCGACAGAACTCTAAGTTGTTGGGCTGGCTTGTCCGACAGAGGGCGCTGAAGAGGTTTTCTTTGCAAGTCTGGAAATATTAGATGTACTCATTTTATTGCTCACAGTCTTAAACCTATATCTAAAGAGTAATCAGAAATCAGCTGTTGTGAGGCAAACCTACCTCCTCCAGTCTCTTCTGGGATTTAAAATGTTCTCTTTTTCTTTTCTTTTCCCCGGATAGTGTCTATTTAGTCTTTAGCCAATGTCAACAAGTATAGCTATAAACAGTCTTTCATTTATTATCTCAAACCAAGACTTTGTTTTGTTCAAACTTTCCATGGTCACTGTGTTTTTAATTCTTTAATTCTTATTTTTCGCCAGTAGGTGTCCTCGTTGGCTTATTTATCCTCTCCCCACACTCCTGTAGTCCGGTAATTTGGTATTCATTTAACATTTCCCCTTAATGTTAGATTGCCACTCCAAAAGTCTCTCTTTCAAGTTCTCCCTTTCAGGGTCTCAATATTTTCAAATACAAAGAGAAGGAAAAGATTTCAGCTCACCCAGACATAACTTGTTGGAGATCAGCTGTTTTTCATAGCTTCCCTTCCGGCTGCAGACAACTTGGGCTGCCTCGGCTCTCCTGGCAACCTTTCTTCCGCCCCTTTAGAGGGGGCATTCAATACGCTTAGATTGATCGCCACCAATCCAAGCTCCTGAAACATCCCTCTTTCTTCGTTGCCCCTCCAGGGCAACTTTCCATCCCTTTAAAGCAAAACCGGACTGAGAGGTTGGAGACCCAGCCTCCTATGGCCGTCTCATTCCCTCGCCGGAAGTACTCTCAGAATTGATCTTGTTTCTCATTGGGAGCGTATATTGCAACCATAAGTATTTGTTTTTGGTTCCACGTAATTTCAACCATCAAAATTCTTCCCTCTTCGTCAACATAGATTTGTTTTGGATTCATCTTTTCTTTTATTTATAAAGCTATCCCTCTTTTCTTCTGTGATGCCAAAGAGAAATAAAGTTTACCTAATTTTGGTTGTTCAAAGATTCTGGAATGCTGTATCTTAATATGTGTCTCCTGGAGACAAATTATGTCCACTTTTAACTTTTGTAATCTGTGGAATATTTTACTCCTTTTTGATGGGGAGTTAAGACCATTTATATTTATTGAAAGAATTCCGATTTCCTCCATAGTTTCAATTATGTCGAGATCTCAATTTTCTAGGAGAGCTTATCGGTCTCTGGTCTTTAGGTCTCACATCTTCCTCTGATTGAGTCTTTTTAGGCACTTCTTCCTCTGTTTGTTTAGATATTCCTGCAGTCGTTTCCTCTGGTTTCTTAGGTTCTGCCTCGCTTTTCTCCAAGAAGACTCTATGATTGTTAAAGAAATCCTCTGCTTGTTGTGGAGTGCTCAATCTATATCTCTTTGTATCCCAAATAATTAGCAATCCTTCTGGGATCAGCCATCTGAAATTCACTCCTCTATTAATCAATTTCCTTGTTAAGAATTGGTATTCTCTTCGGGCTTCTCTAATTCTTCTTGGAATCTGTTTGAGAACTACCAATTCTTTATCTTTATATTTCAGTGCTTGATCCCTCACCAATCTCAGGATCTCATCCCGTACTGCTCTTTTACTAAATCTAACATGAACCTCCCTAGGCACTCTATTTCTTCTTGCATAATTTGAATTCACTCTAAAAACTTGATCAACTTCTCTTTTGATTTGATCCATTTCCATTCCAAGCAAATCCGCCAATAATTCACTCATCAGTAGTATCAAGTTCTCATCACTCTCTTCTGTCACATTTTGAAATCTTAGAAGGTATGATGCACGTTCCATCTCCATCATCACCATACTTTCTTCCAGCTCCGCGTTAGATTGAGCCAGTCTCTGATTTTCATCTTGGAGAGCTTCTAATTTCTGGTCCACTAGTACTGACTTATCTTCAATATTTTGCATTCTTTGTTGAGTATCTGACATCGCCTGTTGAAAGGTTTCCATTTTTTGATCCATCTTAAGCAAATCATTTTTCAAGTCTTCAAAGTCCTTTTTCATTTCCATTTTAGAATCTTCAAAGTCCTTTTTCATTTCCATTTTAGTATCTGCAATTACCTGGAGAATGGCTAGTGTATCCTTCTGCTGCATATCCGGTTGTAAAAACGTTGTAATCGTTTTTTGAAGCGATGGACTAACTGAGGTTGATGCAGGAGCTGAGGAGCCCTTCCTCACCCCTTTCGCCAAATTTGAAACATTCATCTTGATTATTGTATTTATTTATAATCCATCATCAAGCCCGATGGCTCAGTTAGTTATAATCCAAAAAGAGGGCCCGATGGCCAATTATAATCCACCAAAAGGCTCAGGAAAAGAAAGAGATAGGCAAATATATATATAGTCAAAAACCAGGATAAATAAAAACAACTGTTTAATAAACTAACAACTGTTTGATAAACTTAGATTTCGTCGGCTAACTGCCAACGTCATCAGAGTGGAATGTCGGAGGTTTGAAAGCCTGCTCATAAGACTGGCAGTTTTTGTGCTCTGCTCATAGAACGCATCACTGGTCTGCCCGCTCCAGTTGACCATATTACTTCTAATAGTCTTGCATCTGTTTGTATATTTGTAAGTTCAGGAATCACCGCCTCTCTTATTGCCACTCTCTTTGCCCGCTTTGGATGTATCTGGGTACACTTTGCTATAGGATGATCCCCCAGTGCATCCTGTCTTGTGGCCATCCCTTGTTGTGAGTGTGGCACTCCGCTTCCCATCATTGACTCCTGTATGAATCGTGCTGGGGATTTCTCCCCTTTGCCAGTCGTATTTCTTTGTTGTTGCATGAGACAGCGGTTCTGGTCTTCCATAGGCTGTACCCGTTGCACTCGTTGTGGGTTGTTATGTTGTTGTTCCCACTTCCTTAGTGTCTGATAAGCAGGCAATAACTCTATGTGGCGATTAATTGAATGTTCATCCGACAGCCAAGCCTCCTTCAGTAACCGGCCACCTTTGGAGACATCCTGTGCGATGGCCTCCTCCCCGGCAAGGTCGAACGTATGATTCTTGTTGGCCATATAGACCCACACCTGCGAGCGTTGCTCATGTTGTTTAATGGCCAGGTTGGGTTCATGGATTCTAGTTCCAAGCCATTTGGTCGTCTCCCCAATGTAATTACAGTGACAATCCTTACATTTCACTCTATATGTCACTGAAGATCTTTCTTCATTAGGGAGTGGATCTTTGGGGCGCATTATTTTGGCACAAAGGGTTTGATTTGGTTTATGGGCAATACTAACGTTATATGGCGCTAACATCCGTGCCGCCTCTGATACCCCATTGATGTATGGCAGAGTTTTCCATGTCATAGTGGTGCCTGTGTGTTTCATTCTGCGAGGCTCATATGGTCTGCTGTACTGTCTGATGAAATCAACTGGATAGCCATTTTGTCTGCAAACACGATATAGATGATTCCTCTCCTCAACTTTTGCCCTATCCATGTTGCAATGAGTGTACACACGCTTAAATAGCGTTCTGATACAGCCTATTTTGTGTGACATGGGATGATTACTCTTGTAGTGTAAAATTCTGTCTGTATGGACGGTCGTGTGGAGAGTGCCATCAGGTTGACGGCTGACTAGGACATCTAAAAATGTAAGTGTGCCATTGATCTCTTCCTCCGCTGTAAAGCGAATGTCTGGGTAAACTGAATTTAAATCTCTCATGAACTTGGTGCTATCTTGCTTTTTGATGACAGCAAAAGTGTCATCCACGTATCTAACCCAAAATTTGGGGCGATGCATGGACATCACTTCAGCTTTGAGCTGTTGCAGGACCGCCTCTGCAATGATTCCCAAAATTGGGGATCCCATCGGTGTGCCTTTCACCTGCTCGTAGATGGTGCCCTGGAACGTAAAATATATTCTAAGGCACAGGTTCATGAGTTGGATGAGGTCCTCAGTGCAGAGTGAGTCCTGATGTCGCCCTTCCTCTTGTTGCAGGCGGCTCCTTATTACCGCAATAGCTAGGTCTTGCGGAATTGAGGTAAAGAGCGAGGTTACATCAAAAGATACTAAGACCTCATCCTCCTCCACTCTTAAGATATATATATGTTTTCTGAAGTTTTTGTGGGTGTTTGTATGTAGGTCTTTGGTTATTCGGGTTTTCTCCCACGTAAAATTGGAAGTGTCTTGGCAACGTTTCGATGAAGTCCCATTGTCATCTTCACGCTGGTGTTTTCGGCTTCGTGCTTCTAGGAGGCATATATATATTTAAAGTCAATCAGATAAAAATAAAGAGCTCTGGGATGTAAGGTAAAAGGCTTTTTTATTAATTGCTGAGCTTTCATTAACAACCTGTTAACATCATCAGAGCAAAGGGCTAAATGAGAAGGGGGGAGTATGCGCATAAATTTACATAACAGTTAAACAACAGTTGCAGGGAGGCATGTGCACATAGCATGCTTAAGAAGCTCTTAAAGGCATAAAGCAATCAGTCTCAAGACCATTTTCAAAAGTCTTGCTTGTCAGCTGTTTGGTGCGTAGATCCAGCGCGCCTATCAGCTGTCGGCGCGAGGTTCTTAGGGCTTCTTGCTCAGTCTTGTGCCGGCTGGATTCCTTCCATGAGGTGCAGCTTGGGGGTTCATTTCACTCTATCGTGTGCAGGAGCTGCGGAATTGGATCTGTAGGGAGAGAAAGCAGATGCCCTCGTGGGGCATGTGAATGATTTGCCTGCCCTTGCTCCCCCTTTTTAGGAAGCTGTGAAATTGTCTCTGTTAAAGAAGCCAGGTCTTGGATTGTATAGAGTCTTGACGACGTTTCAACGAAGTCCCATTCATCATCTTCAGGCTGGTGTTTTCGGCTTCATGCTTCTAGGAGCAATGTGTGATCGTAGCTGTTTCTTCCTTTTAACTGCCAGTGGGGGTATGAACTGATTGGGTGGGAGCTTGGCTATGTTCTGATTGGGTGGAGGTGTGTTCTGATTGGTTAGGGGTTTGGCTGTGCTCTGATTGGATGGGGGGGTTGGCTGTGTTCTGATTGGATGGGGGAATGTTCTTTTTGGGTGGGGGCTTTGTTGTGCTCAGGTTAGTCTGAGTTGCAGGGGGGTTGGGGATGGTGAGCTGCATTGCTGTTGTTTGGCTTCGCGTTCGTTGTCGTGCCTCATCTTCATGGTGGGTGTCAGTTTGCTTCATGTATGGATTGGAGGGGTTTAAAGTGGCTAATGATGCACTGTGGTCTGGCTTCTGGTTTGTGGTCATGCCTCATCATCAGTGTGGGTTTGTGTTTGCTTTTTGCGTGGATGTGTGGTGGTGACATCCTGTGTGGTTTTCATGAGTGTGGGTCTGGTGTCATTCTTTGTGTTAGGGACTCGTTTGTCAATAAGGGCAGGTTTCCAAATGGCTGGTAGGCAGGAGGTATCATCTCGTTTATTCATGCTGTGTGGGCGTTTTTCTATCTCGATGGCTTCTCTGATTATTCTGTTGTTAAAGTGTTCAGTTTTGGCGATAGTTCTGGTCTTTTTAAAGTCAATTTCATGTCCTGTGGCTTTAAGGTGCTGGACCAGGGAAGAAGTTGGTTCTTCTTTTTTGACTGAGTTCTTGTGTTCTTCAATGTGTGGACTTATTCTTCTGTTGGTTTGTCCGATGTATGTGGTGGGGCAAGCGGTGCATGGGATTTCATATACTCCTTGATTTTCTAACTCAATTTTGTCTTTGGGGTTTCTTAGGATGGTGGATATTTTTCTGTTTGTGCAGAATGCTGTCTTGATGTTGTGTTTGTGGAGGATCTTCCTGATTCTGTCTGTGGTGCGTTTTATGTGTGGGATGAGGGCTTTGCCGTTTTCTTCTTCTCTGTCTTGGATTTTAGTGGGGGTTTCTTTTTGGATTAGGTTGGTAATCTTATTTCTTTGGAATCCGTTGGATGTTAGTACATTAGTTGAGAGTGTAGTTCAGTTTTTAGGTGTTGTTCGTCAGCTAAGCGTCTTGTTCTGGAGATGTGTGTCTTGGCTACGGAGTTGATCTGTGCTGGGTGGTGGTGTGAGAGTGCGTGCAGATTATATATATATATATATATATATATATATATATATATATATATATATATATATGTAAAATCCAAAACCCTCAATAAAAAGATAAAAAGGAAGATATCCAACAAAACGTAGAAAAAAATATATGAAAAGGAATAGCAATTCTCTAAACAAAAAAGAAATGGAAAAAGAAAAACATAAAAAATATGTTTATATCTACACAACAAAGCTGACAAAAAAGGAGTAATGATAAAAAAAAGAATATCCAATTTAATAATCCAATTAAAGACATAAAAATCTTCTTCTATGGTTCCCTTATTTTAAAAAGAATAAATGCAGAAAGGGAACCAAACACCAAGCAAAAACAAAAGAAAACAAAAACAAAAACAGTCTCTCTTATTAATTTCTAAGCAAGGCAGGAATGTCTGGGCAGTCAGCCAAGCGTCTGGGCATTGAGCCAAAACTCCACAGCTGAATCAACAAAGTTAGTGTAGCAAAAGAACAAAGGGAAGAAGTTGCAAAATAGCCACCAGAGGACGCTGTTTCTTCTCCCACCGTTTACATAGGGAGAAAGTAAAAGAGAGAGAAAAAAAGTTCCAACAGTCAATACACAAAACTAATGTTCCAAAAAGTTCTAAGAAAGAGCAGTTAAGGTGGCTTTTCCCAATTAGAATAATAATAGGTCTTTCTTCTCCTTTATAATGAGACAAGCTGGTTCCTTCAATGTAGCTTCAATTCAAAAGATTTTCAAAAGTTTTTAACATGTTGAAACCGCCGCTTTTTGGCTGCTCCTGTCTCCGATGATCTGCTGAGAATGGCGGCAAACGCAAAGCTCTCCGCCTTTCTCTCGCTGGTTCCAGAGGCTATTTTGAGTTTTCCTCAAAAAGTTCACCTCTCGGTGGCCACCCTTCCAGAGTGGCATTCAGCCCTGCTGGGCCCACCAACGACAGAAAATTGGACCCTGGGCACGGAGAGATTGTGTCCCAGGGTCTATAACCAACGACATCACCGGAAGTCCTCCGAACCTGATTCTTAATACGTATTCACAGCTTAAAGTTGAATAGTGATCAGTAGTTTTATAAAAGAGATATAGTATATTTTATAATTCATAAGTTCTTCATGATATATTGGAAAACTCAAATTCCCCGGATATTCTAGATCCCTTGTTTGCCTATTTGTATTTTAACCTTTTATATTTTTCATGTCTTTTTATCTCCCTTTGCTTATATCCTTTCTCTAAAATGTTTAATTGAAAAATAAATTTATGAGTTTATTTATGTATTTTAAGTAGTATACTATCTTCTTATTTCTTTTTCTTTTCTTTTTTTCATTTTTTCCTTCTTTTTTTAAGATATGAGAAAGGTAAAAGTGTTGGGATGGCCTCTATGAGGAAAAAGACTTAAATACTTAAGTGTAATGAAAATCTTAACAGTAAGAATGTTTTGAATATTGTGGGGAAAACAAATTTAAATAAGAATTTTGTAAACAGGATCTATGATAAGGCAATCAAGATGATCAGTCAGAAAAGAAGATTTATATTGATGTGGTTATTATTTGCAGAAATATCGTAAAAATGTCTATATTTAATTGTTATTTATCCAAATAATATTAATTCAAGGTTGGCAAAAGAGAACATTATTGGAAGAAGAGAACGTCAAGTAAAGCTATTATGCAGACTATAGAATTATGGAAACTAATTGTTATTGATTGTTTTTTAAATATAAACCCAGACAACATGCCGTTTGCCAAATATTAAAGTGATTATGTAAAAAAAGTAATAAAACATATTTTTTAAAAAATAAATTTTAGAATCTTCACCACATTTCTGTGAAATATATCTTACAAAGTATAGGAAATTTCTCTCTGTGGTATCAGAGAAATAAATGCCACCCCTTCTTTGCTGACAATAACTGGCACTAAATCATCCATTCTCCACCCCATCATTCTTTTGCTCCTATTTTTTATGCAGACACAAGCCCTGCCGTGCTTTGTGGCATATGCTGAATAGGGGTCGGAAATGTGAGTAGCAGATTTTTACTTCAGCATGCTTTCTTACTGGTCCCTGGACTACAGAACAAAATTTTAATATTGCTATGAAGAAAATAGCTCCATCCAGTACAAGAATATGGAATTTATATTGTTAAAATGACAGAACATACTTACAAATGTATCACATAATATACATTTGTATGTAATAAATAGCAAACATAATGTGTAGTTAATTGTCCTCATACTGCCTTAGTGTTTATATTGCATATAAAACATGGTCCAAACCAGTTTGCTATTAACTGAAACAGGTTGGCCTTTCTGGAGAATGGGGGCTGGTAAGGGAGACCCTCTCATCTCATCTCACAGGACCTAAAACTTGACAATTGGCATTTAATCTGCCTGGTGCCGTAGCAGCAGAGGTGATAGATTTGGCCTATTTTTTCTATCTTAATGCAGAATAAACAAACACATAATGGCTAGTTTATCAAAGGTTTGGCAAGAAGGATTTGAATGGTAGTGCATGGTAGTTGAAACTATATTCCCATTTAATGATATAATACAGAATGAAGCAAGCATTTGTTGTTAGTTACTAAAGGAATATGAATGGATCATATTTTATTTTGCCCTGACCTTCGTGGGACATCTGTGTAGAATAGGATGATCTTTCCCACTGACAATCTGAAAACCTTGACCAATAGATGCTCCTTAACGTTGAGATAGTCTTAATTTTGATGATCTCATCTTTGATAAGAATCCTCAATGGTCTTTAAACTTTAAACCTCAGTGGTCTCATTCCTGCCAGAAGTAGGCAATATATTCCATGATAAGATAAACTCATCTTCATTGCCCTTGGTAAATCTAGCAGGATGCAGTGCCTAAAAACAGCTATGAGTAAAGGGGATTCAGAGCCTACACCAGTGGTGGTGAACCTATGGCACAAGTGCCAGAAGCGCACTCGGAGCCTCTCTGGGGACACATGTGCTGTCGCCTCAGCCCCACCTCCCCCCCCATGGTCTCCTCCACACCAGCAGCCCCCCTGGAGAGTCACCCCCAGGCATGGCTCGCCTGGAGTAGTGCAGCCAAGGACATGGCAGCCGGGCAGTGGGGACAAGACTCCGCCCTTGCGCCCTGTTGCAAACAGATGATGCAACAGGTGGGCATGGCCGCCATGGCGCTGGGCTGCCATGGCAATCTGCGTCGGGCTGTGGAGGTGGATGGCCCTATGGGTGGGTAGGGGTGGAGCAGGGCGGGTTTTGGGCACTTGGTCTCTAAAAGGTTCATCACTGGCCTGCACTGACTGTTCAGAAAGCTCTATGATAGGGAACATAGATAGAGATCTAACAGGAAGGATGCTGCAAGTTGGCTAGCTTTGAATCTTTCTTTTACTATCACCTCTTGCCTTATTGTATTTTTGAATATTCTTTTTTTGCACTCTCTTGTTATGGCAATATGCTATTTCCCTAGACTGTCTTAGAATAAGGATTCATTCAGTGTGGTCATTATTTCTGAATGCAAAAGACAGTGGGAGCCAACCCTGCTGGGTTGGGAATAGGATAACACACCCTACTAGCATATTGGTTTAATTTGAATAAGCCATGTGAACTAGCATAATGTGTGAAAACCTGGGTAAAGCAGAACACCTTATAATTTACATCTATAAATTGTTCCTAGTTCTCCCAATCCAACTAATAATTCCCAATGGTATCTAAATATTGATTCATGGTTGCTTAAGCAGCCATGCACTCATCTAGAAAATGAGATCGGATATAAAAGTAATTGTAAAGTAGAAGTCTTCCTGGAGCAATCTCTGCCATTTTTGTCAGCACACAGGGAGCTTTTCCAACACTGCAAAATTTGGTGAAATGAGTTTCCAAATGGCTCCAGGTTGTAGATCCAATCTTATTCAGGTGAAGGCAGTCTATTTAAACAACAAAATAGAGAAATACCAACTGACCAGTTCTTACAAATGGCCTGGGAGGACTGGGATATGGCTGGCCTTCAGACAGTTTGCACCACAGTTCCATCCTTCTTTGCCACATTGCCACTGGGGCAAGCGGGAACTATACTGCAAATCATCTGGAAGGTACAAGGCTGAGAAAGCCTCAGCCTGAACATGGAATGATGAATAATTAACCACAACACTCACATAATATCTTCCTTGCCATCAGTACAATACTGTGTTGGTACCATTCTTGTTACCAATTGAATGCTGAAAGTCGAGGCTTATCAGGGTTCTCTTTTCAGGAGCCAAGAAAACTCTACAATTCTTCTGATAGCCTTCTTTTGACCAAATGCTATTGTTTGTATCAGTCTCATCTGGTATATTCTTTTCCAGTTCACTTAACTCATGATCATTCTAGTAGGAATGCTCCCAATGAGAGGGTGCAAGGGAAAAAATGAAAAATTTTCATATTAAAAAAAATGATCTTTTCCAGAAACATGGAGAAATTATCCTGTCAATCAGTCTTCGGCCATTTGAACAGTGCTGGCCTAATTTGTTCCCAGCTTTGCCCTTGGAAATCATTGTATCCATGCCAGCAACAGCAGCAGCATGATGCCATCTGGCCAACTGAGTGAGTAATAGCCAAAGCAGAGCATCATGACAACTGTGAATTAAATTATCATACTCTCCCACTCTTTTGCCACATGCCTGTTGATGGCTGAATATAGATAGCCTCTTAAAAATATTGAGGTATTGAGGTGTTTGCCAAGGAAAGAGGAGGTCTGGGTTTACCAGATTTGAAATTGTATTTTGATGCATGCTGTTTGGTTTGGTTAAAAGAATGGGTGAACCTTCAGAATAAGAGGTTGCTCGATTTGGAAGGCCATTAATTAAGGTTTGGATGGCATGGGTATTTATGGTACGATAAAGTTAAAGTAAATGCTGATTTTAATAATCACTTTATTAGACATGCCATAATTAAGAGTTTGGAATACATATAAAACAAGGTGGTTTTTTTTTTACAAAATTGCTTCTATGGATGTTCCCCCAAGAAGCTTTTTTTAGAAAAGAAATGGTGGTAAAACCGGACTGGTGGACATATGGTAAAATAGTATCTTTCAATTCTGGAGACCCCATCCTCAAGTCTAGGAAAGAATTAGAATTAGAAGGTCACACGTGTCACTGGTTTACACATCAATAAATGAAGGAAAGATTTAAGCTAGACAAAAAAGGCCATGGTTTTGAGTTCACTAAAAATGAATTGGAAATCCTACTACGTGGTAGTGGTGACCATATAATTGCCAAGTTCTATAAAACATTATTAAAATTGAGCTTGGAAAATGAACATATAATCCAGTGGACAAGGAATTTTGGGTATAATGTGATGTTTGAACATGGGGAGAATATGTGGATAAGAGGTTTAAAATTCACATTACATTATAACCTAAAAAAAATGTCTACAAAATGATGTATTGCTGATATTTAACACCAGATAAGTTGTCCAGAATGTATAAAGGTATTTCAAATGAATGTTGTAAAAGTAAATGTAAAGAAGGGACTTTTTATCATTTATGGTGGACATATGTGGTAAGGCAAACAAATATTGAAGTCGGATTCATACATTAATGAAGAAAATTCTTAAAGTGAACATAAAGATTAAACCAGAAACTTTCCTTCTGGGCCTGATGGAAAGAGAACTAGAAAAAAAATGGAACTCTGATTTTATATATGGTGACGTCAGTAAGATTGCTCTATGCATAAAAGTGGAAGGATCTCGATTCCTACCATGGACGAATGGTTACAAAAGCTGATGGAATTAGCAGAGATGGCCAAATTGACTGTGCTGATAAAAGAAAAGAATATAAGTACTTTTGTTTCTACTTGGAAACCGCTACTGGACTTTGTGCTTCAGGTGGAAAAAAGTGATATGATTTTGGGTTTTACCGATTAGACTGATTTGCCGATACAGAAATGGTTAGTGCATACTACTATAGAAATGTAAAAAGTTGAGATCTGATTTTAATGTCTGATTTTACTGCAACAGAGAGTCCTCCTTTTTTCACACTTTTTTTGTTTTCCCTTTTTTCTACTGTTGTCCCCCACTATTTGCTTTTGTATTTTCACATTTTATGTTATAAATGAATAAAACTTAATAATAATAAAAATATTAAAATAACTATTGAGGTATTGGCTGGGGTGGATCATAATGAACTGATGTCTATACTGGTTTTAAAATGCAGGATAGGGCAATACTTATTTATTTCTTTATTTCTTTGATTTATAAAGCCATCCATCTCATATATTTGATTCCGGCTGGTTCACATCATTACCATTCTTATGAAGAACAGACAATACACTCAGCTAAAGATTCAGTTTAGATTATGGTAGTGCAGGAATGGATGAGGAAGAGGACTGAGGTGACTCTAGCTAATTATTATAATGGGAAATAAATTCTCAGGAATCAATACTGCACGATTAAGACATGTACGGTAATTGTCATGTAGAGGTTTGGGTTATTTTTTTTCCCTTTGAAACACCAATGGAGGGCAAATGGCCTTTATCTTCTAGTTCATGAATATTTTCAGACATCACATTCTGCATTTTCAAGGTCACCTTTTGTACCAAGGAAGATGACCAGAAGCTTTACACAGATTGCTACAGAAATGAACTCATGTGCATAACGATAATACACATGAAGGAAACTATTGGGTTTGCTGTTAAATAATAAATCTTGCAATTCACTTCATAGGCACCTGAGACGATACAATATGGTACCTCATTATCTGTACATGGCTCTATTTGTGGTTGAATGATTTACTTTAATAAGGGTTTGTAGGTAGTGTACATGGCTGCGATAATATCTATGTTAGGCTATAAGGGGCAAAAAAGGACCATTTTGGAGAAGCCCGGTCCTTTTACTTTGATCCTGAAAAATAAACTTGACTTGTCCAAAAGTCAAGATAGAGTATTATTTATTTCATCTCTCTCCCTATCCGTGTTCCTCTCCCTCTCTTTTTCTCCCTCAGTCCTGCCCTCCCTCCCTCTCTCTGAGGTGTTGAAGCTGAGGGGATCATTTTTCAATTTATTTTCACAATAAACCTGTAAAGTTAGTTGGCTGTGATATAGGAATTGGAATAAAGTCATTTTGTGGTTTCTAGAGTGAAAATTGTGAAGTTTATCTGGGCCTTTCAGATCCCACCCCAAGATTCTGACTCAGCATTCTAAGCCACAACATTTCTTCATTGGCTGCTCTTTCCTGCGATCATGTGATTGACATGTGTGACTTATCGGAAGCCAGCAAGGAAGTTTGCAAAAAGCAATCACATGACCAGGAAATGCTGCAGTGTTTTAATGGTGAGCTGATTGTCAAGGGCCCAAATTGCAATTATGTGACTACAAGGACGCCATGATAACTGCAATTGTGAGACCCATTCGTACATCCTCCTTGTTCATAGCTGTTCTAGCTTCAAATGGCTGCTGAACGACTACCTGAATAACGTAAGCTCTGCCTTATATTCAGGTTTAGCCTTACCATTTGCTTTTCGAAAAACAGGTGAGTTATGACTGGCTATGCCTCCAAGGTGGACTTTGGCAAAGCAGGAGAGAAGTGCAAAGCAGGAGATATAAATCATAGTATCTACCACTCTAAAATTTAATTCAGCAATACAATGGCATGAAAAAGATCAATACGAAATTCCTACCATGGGTACAATTCGCTGGCAGTTGCTTCCTCTACTGTGTTTCCCCAAAAGTAAGGCCTACCTTGAAAATATGCCCTAGCTTGATTTTTGGGGTGGGCCTAATATAAGCCTTGCCCCCAAAATAAGCCCTAGTTTTGGGGCGAAGCACACACTTAAAAACCAAGCTAGGGTGGGAGTAGGGATGTGGATCTGCCCCATGAGTTCCACACCCACTCAACTTGCAGCCAGGTCTCTCCTCGCCAGCTCACTTCTTTTGCCGCATCTTCTGCAGCCAGGCCTGCATTTCTCAGTCACAGGCCTTTCTGGAAGGCCTTTGCAGCCAAGAACCGAGCTATGGATTCAATCCATAGCTCAGTCCTGCAAGACTTCTGCAGCTGAGGACTGAACTATGGATTGAATCCATAGCTCAGTACTCAACTGCATAGGCTTTCCGGAAAGGCCTGACTGCAAAATGCAGGCCAGAATGCAGCTGCAGAATGAAGCTGATCCTTCGGCCTCAGAAGAAGTGGACCTGCTGGGCAGGGCTGTTGGTGCCAGAGGTGAGTAAGACATCCCACGAAAATAAGACCCGGTGCCTCTTTTGGAGGCAAAAAAAAAAAAAAGACCCGGTCTTATTTTCAGGGAAACATGGGTAGTAATAGAATTCTATTGTTTTTGTTTGAAGGAACGATTACAGGGTAGCTTTCCAATAGGTAAGACCCGAGTCAAAGCAGAATGATTGAGACCTAATATTCAGGGTTGAAGTGAAATGACCATGATAACTCCGGTCCTATAAATAAACAATTCTAATGAACCTTGCTGTATAAATATGTTTCCCAGAACAGGTGATACTAGTAGCATACTTGATCTTCATTGATATTTATCATTCTCGAATCATCATAGCACTGAAAAGTGTGCAGCAGTTAATGTTAAATGACTTTTTTTTTAAACTCTATTTTGTTGTGGTCTTGTGAGCACAACTTTCAACTGTCTTTCCTAATGCAATAGGTATGTATTAATGGTGCAAGTAGACAAAGAAAAACATAGTTTAAAAATATACTTGAGAAGAACAGTACTGGTTCAAACAATACTATGTGGGGAAAAGGAGACCAGTGTTATGTTTGCTAATGTCTATCATTCCTGGCTCAAAAATTGGTAACAATATTTTGAATGCCCAGGTAACACTTCAGCTTTGTGAGTTGCATTAGCTGACAGTTTGCTTCCAGAACTGATTCAAGATGCTATAAAGCCCTACATGGCATAAGGCCTGGTTACTTGAAGGGATTTTTGTCTCTCATAGCATCTGCCAAGCTGATTCGATCTTGCAAAGTTGGCACATCCAGGGTTCCTTTGATTAACAATGCCATCTCTCAGGAGCGCAGAGATTTTCTTTGTAGTAGGGCCTGTTTTCTGGGATGAGGTTCCCCCTAAGAATCCAGATGGCCCCCAATCTGCTGTTGTTCAGAAGAACGTGAAGCCCTGGCTCTTCACCCAGCCTTTGACAAGGGAGAAGGAGACCTCTCACTTCATTCCATCTGGTCTGTCACACTTGCCATCTTTTATCTTTTTTCCCCCCTTTTAATTAGTTTTATTGTAACATCCTTGTTTTGATTGTGGTATGCTGCCCCAGAATATTGGAAATTGAGTGACATTGGGTGGTGATAAATAAGTGGGAAAAATATGCTTGATTGCTGGAGTTGGAGATCTGAAAGGTCACTTTGTTGATCTCCGTAGGAGTGGAGAGCTGGATCCAAATACTTCTGAGTCCCCTCTTCTCTCCTGCAGAATCAAATTGGCCTCTTTGGTTGCTAGAATGCTGAGCACTATGAAGCATGTGGGACAACAGCTTGTGACTCTATCAAATTATTTTGCATGGAACAAAACTGTCCCAAAGTTGACCCCACGTTGAAAGGCTTGAATAAATGGATTTCAGCTTTTGTTTTGCCCAGCAAGCTTCTCCCATATAATTCCATTTATATGGCAACATGACTAGTTGAAAATTAAATTGCAGCTTTATTATTTGTCCTATGAATTGTTAGGATGCTGGGATTAGCCACTACAAAATTTTTGATTTATTAGTTAGATTCAGGCATCACAGATGGAATATTTTTCTTGACTTGCCAAAGCAATAGACAATTTCCCCCAAAAGGATAGTTTTCAATACCTTTCATGCAAACCTGTATAGAATAATACTCAGGAGAAGAAAGGAGGAAACATTAGGAGGGCCTACCTATCAACACCCAAGCAGAAGGCCCAAAATAATCTCTCTTTGTCTCTAACCATCCTCAAATCAAATGTGTTGAAATCCAAGAGCTTATTCAAGGAGGTAATAAGTAATTTATTTAGCTAGGTTGACTACATTTGTTTTGAATTCTGGATATGTGGTGCATACCTCTCCTTGTTTTACCCATATTTCTTTGTTTTCAGTAAAATCTTTACATCCAGGGATTTAGATTAATCAAATTAATTTAAAAAACATCTTAGTAACTTTCCTTTCCCACAAGGAAGACTACATATGGCTTGTCAGTGAATAAGGCTTTCTTCTGAAAGAGCATTGAACCCAGCATTGAACCCAAAAATAACCTAATAGACTTATAGGGTGAAGCGGGGGAAAGCAACAATGACATGTGAGCTTTGTTCCCAAATAGGGCAGCATAGGAACAGTAATGTTGACAATCAATAACTAATAAGGCAAGTTCTGATCTCATGACCAGTAGCCATTGAATAACCATAGTGAGCATATACCATTAGAGCTGATTTCCGGATTTACACAATTGGGATTGGCCCACACATAATAACAATAGTTATCATCATGTTGCCTCATATTACCAAAGTAGGAGGCAGGACATAACCGCAGTGAATTGCATAAACAACTTGGGAACCAAGTGCAGACGATGGTCCCAAGAGCGTTGACTGGTTAAGGCAATAATATGGCACATGCATGATTCCTCAGAGATAATAAAAAAAAGGCTAAAATAGTGAAAAAGCATGGCCATGGCAAAGTCCTAGTTGGTGGAAGCAGCAGAAAACCCATAATATACTTAATGAACATAGAATCATCAATATATGTCTCACAGAAACAGATTGTCTTTTCTAGGTGAACCTGACTTTCTGAACAGTACAGAACTTCAAGTAGTCCTTGATTTATGACTACAGTTGAGTCCAGCATTTCTGTTGCTAAGCAAGATAGTTGTTAAATGAGTTTGGCCCCATTTTACGACCTTTCTGGCTGCAGTTGTTAAGTGAATCATTGTAGTTATTAAGTTACTAACAAGGTTGTTAAGTGAACCTGGCTTCCCCATTGACTTCGCTTGTCAGAAGGTCGTAAAAAGGGATCACATGACCCTGGGACAGTGCAGTCCTCATAAATTAGTTGACAAGTGTTCAAACTTTTTTTTTTTAGAAAAACAAATTTTATTGGTTTTTTTATTCTTGAGGCAAAGTGCTCGAGACACACCGTGGTACTGGGGTAATCAAAAATCCAAAAACAAAACATATATAAATAACTCAATCAGTACATCAAGTATTCCCTCTCTGTTTCCCTCAAATAACTTAATATATTTAAAATAATCTATTTCTGACTTAAGTTTCTATTAATCCTAAACCTGTTTTAGAGCTTTATACAATTACAATACCATAATCAAATTTAACTTTAAATAACCACATTTCCAGCTCAGGTATTCCTTCTAAATATATCCTAATTCCTTAATTTTATCATAAATCTTATTTTTTTTGTCTTCCACTGATATCTCCCAGTTAAAATAAAATATTGATCTATCCTATACATATCTAATTCATCAATCAATTTCTTTAAACTAACAAAGCAATATCAACCTTAAACCCTTTAAGTCCATTAGACAAGGTACTGATTTCATCCAATTAACTATCAAATCTAATAACCTCCATATTATCAAACAAACACATATTATTAAAATAACATCAATTAATTATTAAACAATCTAAAACATCTCTTCAGTTTTCTTCATTCCATTCCATAATTTTCATACAAATAAACCTATTATTCCAAAAAATACATTCTTACTCTTTTTAATATATATACTCTAATAGTCACCCATTTTTCTGACTTCTAACTCAAAAGCTTAGTCCTTAAATCAATCCATAGTTCTAAAATGCCTTAAATCCAGTATTTATAGTTTTAAAGTTTTTCTTTTCAGTCTTATTCTAGGTTTCTTTTTATGTCAAGCAGGTTTCCACAACAAAGCTTCTCCTTCAGCTGATAGGTCTCTCTTTGTTACTTGTAGTACCATGTGAGACAGTAAGAAGCTTCCTGTCCTCTGCATTGGACCTCTATTTCTCTTATCCTTGAAGCCTCGTTGCTTTAAAGGTTCAAATCTCAGTCTTTGCTTTTTCTGATCCTCAGGAGTATAGATAAGATGCTGTATTCTCACTGAAGTCATCTTTTAATATATTTTGGTTTGTAAAATAGTCAAATGTAGTCTGAGAGACAATTTTAAGATTTAAAGGAGAGTTTCTGGCTCTTAGATCTGTAGAAATCTCTTCCATTGTAGCAAATTCCTCTTTAATCTCCCTTAGTTCCTCTTCTGGTATGTTTTGGTTTGTAGAATAATCAGATGTGATCTGAAAGTCAATTTGAGAGTTTGGGGTAGAGTTGGCTCTTCGTTCTGTAGTAATCCTTTCCTTATGGCACATATTTCTTCAGAAGCAACATAAATTTTTTCCAGTATAAGCTTGCAATTTAAATGAGAGTGAAATTTCTCCATTTTGAAAATAATTAAAGAAAATCCTTTTTATTCTTTTTAGTAAAAACTGTAGTTAAGCAGTGTCCACCTCCTCAGTTCCCACAGCTGCATCAGCTTATCTTTTCCAAGAATAGTTTGAAGGTCAGGTCCTTCTCTCTAAAGAATGATCACAGTTGCAATATTACGTTTTCACCATTAGATTAAATTAAAAAAAACTTTTCCAGACACCATTTTTTTCTTCCTTTTTTCTATTTTTTAAAGGAAAACGTAGAAAAAGGAATAGTCTTCCAAAATAAAATAATAATACAATTCAAAAAAGTGTTTTTTCTGTATCCCAAACTGAATGAAAATAAAATGTAGTCTTTAAAATTTTTGTTCTCAGAGCCTTTCTTCCCACACACACAGAAGCTGCTTTTCCAGACAGGGAAGTAATTCCAAACAAGCTTTTACAGGCAATAAAAAAATCCAATTAGGGCAAAGAGAAGAGCAAAGAAGGTCTCACCCGGATCCTCCGCGGTGGGTCTAATACGCTTAGTTGTTATTGTGACTTCTGCTGGTGCAGCAGAGTAATCGGCCATCTTGCAGGACGATTGTTGCTCCGTTGACCCTAAGGAAATAGCTGGAGCCACGGGAGAAGCTGCAGCTCTCCTGCAATCACCAGCAAGCCTCTTCCACGGTGGTCACCCCTCCAGGGCGACTCTCGACCCACTAAGGGGTCTACCAACGAAGAAAATCCGGCCGGGCTGGAGAGAAGTCCCCAGTCATGACCGGCGTCGCTGCGTACCCGAACCGGAAGTCACAAGTGTCCGAATTTTGATCATGTAACCGTGGGCATGCTGCAACTGTTGTAAGTGTGAAAAATGGACATGTCACTTTTTTCAGTGCCATTGTAACTTCAAACTGTCACTAAATGAATTGTTGTAACTTGAGGATTTCCTGTGTTCTTCACAAGAGACCTGACAAACACCATTGTAGGTACCACTAAAGCAATTGGCCCCTGCAGACTCTCCTTCGTGCTAAGCCAAAATGGCCCTGGAGGTCAGTATCCAGCAATTCTAGGGGAAGGAGCATATCCCTGGCAGCCTAAAGTAACCAATAGATGCTGAGCAGAGCCCAGCCCCTGATACATCACCATCTAAATAGTAAGTGAAGCATGCCAGATTCTATCCACAGCAAAGACTGTCTCAGGAGAAGAGGGAAAACGCCATTTCTACATCTGGAATAGGTAACAGTGACTTAGATATGTGTTGGGGATGAGATAATGGCAATGTCAGGAGGATGTATTGAAAAGAAAAGGGGTTATTACTAGGGCAGATTGATACTGTGGTTAAGGACTGGTCATTCTGTTACCCTAATTAGAACAATACGTGACCAAATAGACTTTTTTTTTCTTGATTAAAAAAGGAAGTCCCTGCGGATTTACTCTGCTAGTCGTTGTTGAATGTAGGGGGTTGTGCTCATCTCCATTTCAGGGTCATTGAGCCAGTGCTGTCTGAAGACATTTCTGTAGTCATGTGGCTGCATAACATTGTGGAATGCTGTTACCTTCCCACTAAAGTGGTACCTATTTATCTACTCGCATTTGCTTACTTTTGACTCAGCCTTCCATCCTTCTGAAGTCAGTAAAACGAGCACCCAGTTTGTTGGGGGCAATTGGCTGACTCTGTAAACTGCTTAAAGAAGGCTGTAAAGCACTATGAAGCAGTAAAGAAGTCTAAGTGCTATTGCTATTGAACTGCTAGATTGGCAGAAGCTGGGGCAAGGACAGGAGCTCATCCCATCGTGTGGCGCTTTGTTCTTGAACCTGGACTCCTGGCTTTCCAGCCAAGAAGCCCAGCGTCCTTCTGCTGACAGAGGCCAGTGAAATAAAATCAAAGGAAACATACCAAGATCCCTTGTAGAATCTTGCCTGGTCTCTAAAAAAGGATACCAACCTCTATTCCAACTTTTGTTCAAACTGGGAAGTGGAGGTTGGGTGAAGTTTCATGAACAGAGTTCATACTAGCCTTTGCACAACTGTCTATTTATGCTGTGAAAGTTGGACCATAAGAAAGGTTGAGCACCAAAGAATTGAGGCCTTTGAACTATTGTGCTGGAGAAGACTCCTGCGAGTCCCTTGGACTGCAAGGCGTTCAAACCGGTTAGTCCTAGAAGAGATCAACCCCGACTGCTCTTTAGAACGCCAGATCCTGAAGTTGAAACTCAAATACTTTGGCCACCTAATGAGAAGGAAGGACTCACTGGAGAAGGGCCTAATGCTGGGAAAGATTGAGGGCAACAGAAGAAGGGGACGACAGAGAATGAGATGGCTGGATGGAGTCACTGAAGCAGTAGGTGTGAACTTAAATGGACTCCAGAAGATGGTAGAGGACAGGAAGACCTGGAGGAACATTGTCCATGGGGTCGCGATGGGTCAGACACGACTTCGCAATTAACAACAACAAAATGCGTAGTTAGCATCCCATTAAACAAAGCACATGTGACCGTCATCACTTTGCCATGGATTCAACCTCCCACTCCCTTTAAATTGTGCCATTCCTCATGCCAAGAGATTATTTTTTCAGTTTTATCATACTGTCAGCATTTACTTATTAGCCTACCAATAGCACTAACATTTTAATTCACTTAGCACTGTTCCCCGCCCCCCTTTTTCCATTGCCAGGAGAGAGATTAAAACGATCACATCAGGCATAAATGGTATCCTACAACTTGTGGTCATGACACAACCCTTCCTTGTTTTTATATTGCACAGTTAGTGCAAAAGCAACACTGGCAACAAAAACCTATGAATATGATTGTGAATGCATTTGCTTTCTAAACTATCTGTGCATGTATTAGGATTTACTTATAACTATTTAAATTATTTCATGTACCAGGGGAGTGAACACATTGAAGAAGGCTTCCCCCCCCCGCCCTCCCCACCAAAATTGCATAGGATTGTCTTCTTGAATGTCACATTTGCTTACTAAAGTCCCTTGTTGGCTTTAAGATCTCACACGAACAGGGAATAAAAACAAATGGAGCTGTGTTGTAATAACAAGAAAAAGCCTCTGTTCGCTGCAAGAGCTTTGAAAAGAATATTCAAGAGTGTCCTTCAGATTTGCTGCTTACAGTTGTCAAGGATTTATGCAAGAATGATACATAATAAGGTGATTTTGATTCCAGCCTGTTTCTTTGTTGTTGTTGCTCTGCTCTGGGTCTTTTTTTTGTTTGTTTGTTTGTTTCAGCACCTGAAGACATCAGTTACATTTGCAAACTATTTCAAATCCAGCATAGAAGCATTATTAGTTAAAATGATGAACAAACATGTACAAAATTCAGCCGCTTTGTTGGTTACATGGTGATTAGGCAGCACATATTCAACAAGACTGTCCAATCTCCATTTATGATGTATAGCACCGTATCCTGCAATGCTGTACAACAGTCCTTAGCTTATGTCACAACTGCTGAGCAAGGTGGTGGTTAAGTGAGTCATGCCTGATTTTACAACCTTTTTTTTTGCCATGGTTAGCCTAATCGCAGCAGTTCTTAAGTGAATCATAAAGCCATTAAGTGAATTTGGCTTCCCCCATTGACTTTGCCTGCTGGGGAGGTCACATATCTCCAGGACATTGCAGCCATCATAATACAAGCTGGTTGCCAAGCACCCAAATTTTGATCACGTGATTCTGAGGATGCTGCCATGGTCGTAATTGCAAGGATCATCCCTTTTTTTTGGTGCCCTCATAACTTAGAACAGTTATTTAGAACAGTTGCTAAATAAATGATTACAAGTTTAGTTGAAGGCTACTTATATTAGAAGCTAACAACATAAGTTTGAGGGCTGAATGTACACTTATCTGATACAGCAGGAAAATAGAGAGCAGTACAGACTTTCAAACTGTATAACAGCTGCAGTTTTCCGTGCTATTAATGGCCACACTGTAAGGATATTTACAACTGTCTTATAGTTAGCTAGGACGGTACAAAGTTTGAAACTAGGGCAGGATCCATACTTGTGAATTACAGTATCTTCTCCAGCAGTCTTAATTTATTTTTCCTGTCAAGATCCCTTCCCATTTTTGAAAATTATGGAGGATCCCAAAAGAGCTTTAGTTTATGTAGGTTATATGTATCAATATTTACCATATTAAAAATTAAAAAAAATAATTAAAAATTAAAATTAAAAACATATTCGCTGCTGCTTCTCGTGATTCTTTGATAGGATTTAAATATTGCATTATTTTTTTAACACAGGAGAATATATCGTTTTGAGTTTGCTAGCCCCAGAGAGGTTCCTGGGGACTCTCAGGGAATCACACTTTAAGAAGCATTCTTCGAGAGGCATCTAAACCATTGTTGTGCTGATATAATGGTAAAAAAAGATAGATTTTATGTTGCTTGGGTGATCCTAGAAGATGCTATAGCATTAATGAGAAAATGGCCCTTATATAATCCAACAGTGATGTATTGTGGACAATAAGATGCTTAACTCATCTATTGTCAATCAACAAATACAAGAGCTCTATAATAGTCAATTGTTGGAGCTATATCTGGTTTGATGAGTCAAAGACTTGGATAAAGAGAGACTTCTTTTCTTGACCCTTGGTACTCCAGAGGCCAACTGTTCGGTGTTTTCTCACTCAAGTGCTAACCAAATCTGAATTTCAAGAGCAGTCAAAGTTGGCTGTAACTGAAGCCTGCCAATCTGTCCTAAATTAAAAACGTGGTAAAGACTTTGGTGCACAACATTTTTTCTAATTTCTGACGTGCTTTGTGAAGTAAAACATGATTTTGCGCAGTTTTTTTTTTACCAAGTATATTTCTGTGCACAGCAATAGGAGTATACCAAGGAAGATTGTTGAAAGGGTGGTTGGCATGCCGCTCCCGAGTGCCCTGGATGAAGCAGATTATCTGGACCTCTTGTCTAGATTCAGGCTGAGCTACGGTACTGAGATGGCATTGTTTGTGCTATTTGATTACCCATGGAGGACTTGGGATGGGGGTGGTGCAATCATCCTGGCCCTTCTGGAACTCTTACCAACTTCTGAAACCATTAACTGTGGATTCCTTCTGAGCCAGCTTCTGGGGTGGGAAGTGGGAAGCATTTTTTGCAGTAGTTCTCTTCCTTTCTCCATAGCAGGTTTCAGTCAGTATTGGTGGGAAGGGAGAGAATAATGATAATGATAATGATAATAATAATAATAATAATAATAATAATAATAATAATAATAATAATAATAATATTGGAAGGGACCTTGGAGGTCATCTAGTCCAACCTCCTGCTCAGGCAGGAAACCCTATACCATTTTGGACAAATGGCTGTCCAGTCTCTTCTTAAAAACCTCCAGTGTTGGAGCATTTACTGCTTCTGGAGGCAGCTGTTCCCTGATTAATTGTTCTCACTGTCAGGAAGTTTCTCCTTAGTTCTAGGTTGCTTCTCTCTCCTTGCTTAGTTTCCACTCCTTGCTACCTCTCTTTGTGGCAGCCCCTGAGATATTGGAACCTGCTATCATGTCCCCCTTGTCCTTCTCTTCGTTAAACTAGACATACCCAATTCTCGCAACCGTTATATGTTTTAGCCTCCAGTCCCCTAATCATCTTTGTTGCTCTTCCTGTACTCTTTCTAGAGTCTCAACATCTTTTTTACATCGTGGTTACAAACTGGATAACAGTATTCCAAGTGTGGCTTACAACATTGAAGTGGTATTAATACTATCACGTGATCTTGATTCTATCCCTCTGTTAATGAGCCTAGCACTGTGTTTGGCAGCTGCAGCACACTGCTGGCTCATATTTAGGTGATTGTCTACTAGGACTACCGAGGTCCCTCTCACAGTTACTACTATTGAGCAAGGTACCACCTATGCTGTACTTGTGCATTTGGTTTTCTTGCCTAAATGTAGAACCTTGCTTTTTTCACCATTGAATTTACATTTTGTTAGTTAGTGCCCAGTGTTCAAGTCTGTCAGATCCTTCTGTATCTTAAGCACTGTCTTCTGAGTGTTGGCTATTCTGCCAGCTTGGTGTCGTCTGCAAATTTGATGAGTCCCATCCGGATGACTCATGGGTTCTTATTATTTAATAGAAAGGTTTATATGGCGGCCCTCACTCTCAGGGATTTGGGCCGCTTACAATACAATGAAAAAACCCAATATAAAAAGAATTTTTAAAAATACCCTCCTCACACGGTATCACACAATTAAATGAGGGCCACTTGATGGGCTCCATACCATTCTGGGTCCCCAGGCTCATTGGCAGAACAAGTCTTATGGCTATATAAAAGAAGGCCAAAGAGATCTAGTCTAATCACTGCAGGGATGCAAAGAGATCTAGTCTATCACTGCAGGGAGGATATTCCAAATGGAAGGGGTCCACCACGAAGAAGGCCTTCTTCTGGGGCCCAACAAATGTACTCCTTAGGAGATGGGACCGAAAACATTCCTTGCCTCCCCACTCTAGTTGAGTCAGTGGATGAAACTGATAAGAGGACAGTCCCTTAGATAAAAAGCCATGAGGGGCTTAAAGATGACAACAGCACCTTGAATTGCATCCAGAAGCAAATTGACAGTCAATGAAGCTCCCGCAGAAGAGGTGATAAGAGTGCATACTTAAGGCATCTGCACAAAACCATGTGGTCAGCTGCATTTGAAAACAATTGGAACTTCCAGGTGCATTTTCAAGGGCAGCCCCATGTAAAGCAAGTTACAATAGTCAGGCAGGAGGTAAGCACAGTTCTTGTAATGCGGGGTGCCCAGGCTTGACGTGATGGGGTTGCCACTTCCTTTGGACAGAGCTGGTGTACAATTTGAAGGTCTTCCTCAATATTACTGGTAAATGTATCTAGGTGACCAAAATTCTTCTTGGGCACCACTGTGCATTCCTGGTGCAGAGACTTATAACGTGATTGCCATCTTCTTGGACTAGGGGCCTTGCTCACAGTCACTCATGCCTTGGTATTTCATTTGGATTACGCAATGCCACCCCCCCCCTCTAGTAGGACTGCTCTCGAAGGATACTCAGAAGTTATAGCTGGTCAAAATGCAGTGTCATAAACAATGTTGGGTTCTTTAGGTTTGTCCAAGTTACACCTGTCTGTGGGCTGCACAGGCTTACAGTTTTTTCAGGGTGAAATTTAAAATGTTGCGTATTACCTTGGAAAGCCCCACAGGCCCCACATGGGACCAAGTCATCTGCGGACATCTCTCTCTCCAGGTCATCTATCCCACCAGAGTGGGCAATTTTTCACTGCAGTCCCTGCACTATGAAGTACGTCTCCCATGAATCCAACAAAATCCTTAACCTTTCTATCTAGTGGAGATGCGCTTAAAATCTGGTCTTTCCTTCAGGCATGTGGATATAAGCAATGTCAGAGTGGCCTCATATACGAGTGCATCAGGAGAAGTGTGGCAGTGGTGCTGAGTTCTCTGTTTACTTACTGCTGTTGTTTTATGTTGTTTTACATTGTTTGGGTGTTTATAATCTGTCCAGAGTTGTTCTTAAGATGGGTAGCTAGATAATGGGATAACCTGTTTTATATGAATTTCTCTCTCTCTCTCTCTCTCTCCCTCCTCTCCCCCCTCCACTCCCCCTCTCTCCCCCCCTCTCTCCAAAACCACACACACACACACACACACACACAACACACACACACGTTAGATAAGATGGAATATGTTCCAAATCTCTACTATGGATTTTCTTGGGAAAAACCTCCTTCCTCCAGAGTCAAAGGGCCCATATTCATAGATCCAAAGAGGCTGTGAAGATACCACTCTTCCCTAACTTTTGAGCTAAGAGAGGAGCTGAAATCCTGTGAAGCATATACCGTAGTTGGCAAAGTAGATTATGTCGGATGTGAATATGGAGGCTTTTTTTTTTTTTTTTTGCATAGGGTTGGATTGTGTTATATCTCTTTTGTCTTATATGTTGTTGTGAGGCCCTCCCTGGGTAATGTGTACATAATGGACAGGTAAACTATTTAAATGTTTCAATAAATGCATAAATAAGCCAGTAAATAAATAAATGCTATCATGCAGCTCATTGTCGTCAAGTAGTGAAAAATTCTAGACCAAATGGAAAATGTGCTTTGTCTTTTTTTGGTGCTTCAAAAGAAAACACACCAAGTCTGGGACTCAAGAAGGTTTCGGTGGGCTAGCCAAACTTGAAACCTTCAAACATTTGATTTTTGGGGGGTATCAGTTAGGGACTTCAGGATGTAAGAAAGGCTGCATTTTTTAACATATCCCTCCCAACTATTTAGAAGACCTCTGTGAACAATCCTAGCCACCAAATGTCCGACCCCTTTCTTTTCCCTGGCCTCCCCTTTTGTTGACATTGTACAAATCCCCAGTCCAGAACACCTTCTGGACTGGGCCAGGTAATCGCCATCTCGGGTCCATGCCTAGTAGATTAAACATGTATATCTCAAAATACATCTACCAGGCAGAAGGGGTGTGTGTTTGTGACAGATTATTAAATAATATTTCCCACAGTCAGCTTTATGAACCAGGCAAACTATTAGACCGGAGCTCTTGTGCTATCTCATCTGATCCCTTAAAAAATCCATAGGAGTGATTTTTAAAGGGATGATACTTTAGGAATAGAAATTACACATGGTTAAGATTCCAGAAATACCGGAGTAGGATAAAAATTGCAGTTGCAGGTCTCCAAGCCAATAGAAGCCATTTCATCTAATTTTTGGCAATTACACTCTCCAAGGAGCATTCAATTCTGTTTTATTTTTATAAAATTTTATCTATATCTTCTTTTCATAGAATTCAAAAGTTGAAAAGGGCCATTTAGACTACTGTGTTCACTTCACATTTCCTGAGCGATAGGCTATTAGGCTCCTTTGCAGTGAATGGGAACACACTGCTTCTCTAAAATAATTGATTCCAAATCCAATGCTCGTATGTTAGGAAATATTCTCTCACTGCTCAAACGGAAATTTGCCTTTTGTAAGTTTAGTCCTTATACAGTGTCTTGCCATATGAAAAGATGAGAACAAATCTTTCTTAGCTGCCTTTGCATGACAACGTATTCAATACTTGAACAATGCTATTTCCTCTCCTCTCCTCCTCACATCTCCTACCTCCTGCATACTGCCTCCCTGCCTCAGTGCAATTCTTTAATTCTTACAGGATTCAGGTTCCAGTAACTGTCTCGTGTTATTGTCCTTTTTCTGAAATTTTTCCAGTTTCTAAGAATCCCAACTTACTAAGTGTTAGGAATTCTCATTCTTAAGTTATGTTAAGAAAACTTGCAGTGAAAGAGAAAAAAACAAAACCCACAGGAAAGCCTCATCCATATATGCAATTTAAGCAGACACATTATGAAGCATCGAGAAATATAGGGGATTTTTTGTCAGTACATGGTTGCTTAAACCACACACACACACACCACACCACACAAACACACAAAACATATTTTGCAGTGTTTGAAATTGGGAAACAAAAAAGGACGCAGAGACACAAAATAATCTGTACTCTAAAATTCAATTCATTTATCCTGCTCCTGTCAAAGAATCTGGCCAGTTAGTGAAGTCTTTTGTTTAGAATAAGATTTTCCCTCACTGACTGAAATAGATTAACTTTGCATCACAATTAGTATGCTTAAAAAAAAAAAAAAAAAGAATTCTTCATTTCCCCTCCTGGAAGCTGAGGAAGGAGAAGGAAAAGTACTTTCTCTTTTCTTTTTTTCTGACAACAGATTTTATCAGATTTTCCAAGTCCAATGAGCCATCAGGTGTGAGGAATGGCTTATTTTAATTTACTAAATTCCCAAGAAGAGAGAAAAAAGTCTCTAGCAGTTCAATAATTTTCAGCAAGGAATCTACTCACAGGAAAATAACTTCACACTGCAGGAAATGGAGCAATTCCTACTCTTTGAGGCTCTATATAGCCCGTGAAAACCCTGGAGCCAGTGAACATTCAGTTTGTAATGCGTTTGTGTGAAGCCATTAAATTAGGCAGACTTGCCAGATTTGATGAAGGACGAATGGTCGAATGATGAATGAATGAAAAATTGCATGAGTGCATGATCCCAGACAGATTGGCCAAGCGGAATCTCTTCCACCTCCTGCTGAATTTATTTCATCAAAGGCAAGTGGCAAATACTTCCCTCAACACAGGAATCTAAGGGGTTACTTCTTCATTCCTTAATCCATCCAATAGAATCTCTCCTTCTAACGGAACTTTTTGGCACCCATTCACTAGTGCTATAAGAAAAAGCCACACCATCACATGGACAATATACACATTGGCACATTACGGCACTTTATTTACTACTATGGAAACCTTATTTCTGAGCTATTAAATAAATAGTCCAGATGCCAAAACAAGCTCTTTTCTCCGAAATGGCTGATGCAAGAGATCTGTAGTTGGATTGCTTGGTATTAGTTTCAAGGGGTAAACCCTTCAATTTGCTTCCTCCCCACTTCCTGTTGTCCTAGCAAAAAAAAAAAAAAACTTTCCTATAGGTCTAAATTTCAAAGTAGTGTCAGTTTCTCACAGGTGAATCATTTCTTGTTAACTCAACTGCCCAAATCAGGGCTGTGCACCAAAGCATCCTCATTTCTTTTTTTTTCCCAAATTTGTCCTTCTAGTTCAGAAGTGAAGTCTCCTCACCTTGCACTTTTTAATCTCTTTCTTCTTTCTTTTCCTTGGGTCTCAAAAAGGGTGGATTGATGCTGCACAAATCCTGTTGCTCTCAGAAGTTAAGCAAGGCTAGGCTTGGTAATAAGCAGGATAGGAAGCTTCCAGGAAATACCGATTGTAGGCGGATTGGGAAAGACAATCTTCAAAGAAAGCAGCGGGAAAAAAAGTATTGCTGCTACAAAAGTACATCGACGTGTCCAGGGAATCACTAGGAGTTATGCTCAACCTGGAGGCCACTTTTATTGGTGTGAAACTTTCCCTTTCCAAAAACATTATTAAGCACCACTTGCATTCAGGCCAGTAGACACAGACTGAAGTACTAGAAGACAGAGTATTCATAGCTACAGGTGAACTGTGAGGGTCCTTGGTGGCTCTGAGTTGGTTGTTTCTTGCAGATGTTCATTACCCCCCTGGACAACATTGTATTATCCATACTAAAGTACTGTTGAAGAAAAATCTTCATCAGGGTCCAGTCCAAGCTGGGAATAAACCAAATGGAGACTTGCTCTAGAAAGAAGGTTGTAGTTATTGAAGAAGGAGAGCCAGGACAGAATGATGGCCCTCTGGAAAAAGAATGACACATGTAGCAGGAATGGTGGGGTTTTATACTCTGGTGCTCTTGAGGTTATTTCCTGTCCTGTTAAAGTTTGTATTTTCTGTGTGTACCTTTGACCTGAGTCTGAGTGTGCCTTCTGGTATTCTGATGATGGGTGGGTAATCTATTATGTCCCAAAGGTATATCCTTCCTCTCTGGGGCAGGGTGATGACTGTTGGAATTTTTGGTGTGAGGAATTGTTGATTATAGGTATCTTTTCTTTCTAATCCAGCTTCTGAACTCAATCTTTCTGACAAGATTATCAACATCTGCATTTCTGCAGACCTGGTTTCTGTCTGGTGCGGAGAGACTTGGGGGGGGGGGTTTCTGCCTTTATAGTCCTTTGGGGAAATATATTCTGCCTTTTTAATATTTCCCAAAATATTTATTTCTCTGGATTCTTCTTACAGTACTTTTGCAATTATTTCTCTTCTAATTGGTGTATAAATCAATTAGCCCCTTTGGTAGGCTTTCTTTCATTTATTTTTCATCAGAGACTCAACATTTCAGGAGTTCCTTTCAGCAGTTCCAAGAATGCTCCACAACCATTTGCACTACTCAGGTGACCTTGAGGACACAGATAAACCTCCAGATGGCCTCAATGACTCTCTAAAGAATGCAAATGACCAGCTATCTACAAGAAATATAAATCCTTCTATTTCCCACCATCCAGTCAGAGCTGAAGAAGCTTCTTGGATGAGGAGTGAAACGTCTTCAAAGAAAAACAAGAATGTCCAGTTGCCTCTTGAAAAAGCACCTTTGGAACTCAACATCTGTTTTCTTATCTCCAATATTTGTCGTCAATCCCTTCTCTTCAGCAGAATGCTCTGTAGTGCTTGATAGTGTATTTTAGCATTAGCCAGCCATGTTTGAAACAAGGAAATGTCCCTCCTCATTATGCTTATTTTAGTGTAAGAGAATTTGAAGGTTCTAGAAGATGGAAATATCACTTCTGGAGATTTTGTCTTAGTTACAATTATTCCCAGTTCTGCTTTTAGGTCATTGTTAGATTTCACTTTCCATATCTCTTCCCAAAAGCTGGACAATCCATGGCTTTACCAGTCAGCAGCCTTATACTTTAAATCAGTGTTTCTCAACCTTGACAATTTTAAGGCATGTGGACTTCAACTCCCAGAATTCCACAGCCAGCATTGCTGGCTGTGGAATTCTGGGAGTTGAAGTCCACATGCCTTAAAATTGTCAAGGTTGAGAAACACTGATTTAAATGTTATCAACTTAGTATCCTAATTGAAGACTCTCAAAGATGCCAATATTATTCAGATCAAATGGTATTTATTGTCTTTTTCATGTTTATTGCATTTCATGCATAATTACAATTTTCCTGATCTAATAGTATCCTTGTTTTAATGTTTGAGTTGAATTCCCCTAGAATGTGGCTTGCGCTTGAGTTCATTTGCCTGTAATAAATCAACGATGTCTTTTCACAGATCCATCTGTACTCTGAGATTTTGCTTAACTACCCTATTGTTGTCATAATTCTTTAAGAGATATCCATGCATGCACTGAATTTTCATGTGAGCATGTGCAGCAGATATACAAATGGGTGCAGTTTAGAGATAACATTACTAATAAAATCACCAGAAACATTTTTAACAAAAAGAAATGGTGCTCTGGTATTGTTCCCACAAGAGAGAGTTGATGACCATATTCTTTGTATGGGGTACAGATAGGGAGGAGATGGTCCAGTTGGTGCTAGAGTGGACTTTTCCCTTCCCTTCCCTTCCCCCTCTCTGTAAATCTTAGATGGCATGCTTACTAGATTTTTGAGGCTAGTGTTAACAAAAACCACATAACTTTCCATAAGTTCATAAATACTGAATTTCATTTCTACAATAACAGAATAGAACATTCTGAGTTGTGAAATAATTTTAAATTGTTTGTTGGTTTGTAATACGTTAAGATATTTGAATATACTTGTTATATATAGATAGAATCTGATGACCAGGAACATCTATTCCAAAGACCTTCTTATATACTATATAGTATTTTAACATGCTGTGATTAGTACTGAATTAAACAGATATAAAAAGACTTGTGGAGGAAGTTGTCAGAGTATGACTTGAAAGTGTGCACAAACATACACGTACAAAAGACCTAAAGGTTGGGCTAAGAATAACCTAGATACTAAGGAAAAAAATCATAGAGCTTGATTAAAGCAAAGACTACGGTATATCTTTCACAAAATCAAATGCAGGAACCTGAAAATATTATATTCCGTTGATATTACTAAAATTAGATTTATTTGTTTTATCATATATTACATTATATTACTTCAATAACGTGGCATTTATTCAGTATTGACTAGAGAGTATTAACATTCTAATGTTTAGATAACATAAATCTTTGATGATGAGAGAAAAAGAAGAGGTTTACATCAGTGTTAACCATGATTTGATATGTTGATGTTGATAAGAAAAGGTTATTTAAATTTTACACCCAAAGCTAAACATAGTACTAATAAACAACTGCAAATTACATCAAAGTATTTCTGTCTTAAACAGAATAATTAATACTGATATCTCCACTGTGTTATTATTATTGTGCATATTAAAGAAGACAAATATAAACAAAATAAACAAGAAAAAGGGTTTTTTTTTTAAAAAGGAAAAGAGAGAAAAAAACTATTTGGTTTCTAATGCACACCCCTTTTGTCCTTCCACTAATTTGCACAGTTTATAAACCTTTAGGTCCCCTTAGAAGCTGAACTGTTTGTATTTACTATACTGTGTAATCTATTGTATGTATGGGCATACCCCAAAGGTTTAATCCAAGAACCTCAGAAAGGGTAGTGGGATCTTAAAATACCTCTGGACCACTTTTTTTTCTACTTGAAGGGAAGAAAAGGTCCCACTTCTTTCTTATCCTATAAAACAATTTAGGGGAGCTCCCACTATTGGCTAAGCCAATAGTGCCCCAAAAGAATTATATTACTTACTGAGTAGTTCACAAAAGCTCCTGTGAACTTAATGTATAGTTTGCTTCTTGTGGCAAAGTTGCATTCCTATTGCTTGCTTTTTCCCTTTTACAAACAAATTCACACAGGTTTGGCAGAAGTAGGCTACGCATAGAAGGCATCATTTTACAGAAGGCCAAGTGATTGATACTGTGGGTGTTAAGTTAACCCTTGTTGTTTCAATTTTTTTTAATGCAGGCCAGTGACATTTAGCTAACGGAGCTGTCAAGAGTACCAAATTGCATGCCACATCTCATCAGCCAAAGAAGATAAATTACTACAAAAGTTGACACTTTCCATACATAAATATGCACCTGTGCAAGGCAGCCTGTAAACACCTCATTACCTGCAGGATACTGAATAAACCAGAATCTTGAATTCAGTTATTGGCACCTTCCCTGGTCTTATAACCCTCAACCTAATTAACAATTGTTTGTTTATTTATTTTAACCAGAACACAGTTTTCTGTTTGTTAATCTTTTCTGTTATTTGACTAATGGGTTGTACTGCAATGCGTGGCATGAATGCTGCTGCTGGATAATACATTCCTTACCTTAACAACATTTCGTTTGACAAAATCTTTGACAATAATAGGATGCATCAATTGATATATCACAGCAATATGTCATGTTTGCAAGAGAGGAAAGAAGAGCTTTCGCCTTTTAAATTACATATTCGGTTTTCTATATTACCACTATACTCTGAATAAAAGTCACAAAATAAATTGACATTGACAAATAGATGACAAAATCTATAGCAGGGCAACAGCTTTATTATTCCTGTATGGCCTGCACTGCTTTTTTGGTTAACAAATAACAGTAAATAAAATATAGTGTTTGTGGCAGTTCAGCACATCTCAAGTTTTGTGGACTATGTATGTAAATTATATATATACAATTGTATTGGTGATGCCAACTTAAGGGGCTGCCTTTGTTGTCTGTTAGACTCCTCATTTCTTAATTGCTAATGTCAGACAAATTCTCTTCTCTCTTCTCTGACAAGGGCTGGACCTATTAAATTTGGCACTATGGAAGTCCTGCTTTGTTTCATTTTAAAAAAAAATACAGTTCTTTAATGTTTATATTTTTTTTCATAAATGATCCCAAAGATATTGAGTTTAAAAATTCAGGTATGAAAACAAAGTGAAACTGACTTTAAATTAAATCTTTTTCCTGAGTTATGTGCAGCATTTATATGTCACTTTTTTTTCAAAAAAACAAAAAAACACTATATTGAAATTCTTTTTTTTTTTAGTTTAAATAACAACTTACAGTTCTGTACTCAAAGAGAACCTTTCAATTCTGAATAATAACTATACAGGAGGCTGGAAGAGGAAGAGCCAAATAACAGGTATGCTTCTGAGGCCAACGGATGGGCCCTTGTTTTTTTTTGAACAGAACAGAATAGAACAGAATAACAGAGTTGGAAGGGACATTGGACATCTTCTAGAACAACCCCCTTGCAAAAACAGGAGACCCTATACCACAGGGGTGTCAAACTCAATTTCACTGAGGGCCGCATCAGCATTGCGGTTGCCCTTGGGCAGCCGGGTAGGTGTGGCCAGAGTGAGTGCAGCCTACTGGGTGGGTGTGGAGTGGGCATGGCCTAATGGGTGGGCATGGTCAGTTCTACATCATTCCTGTCAAGGGTGCCTGTGGGGGCCTGGGCAGGAGTGGGACAGATCTGAGGGTCTCTGGCAGAAGGGGGTGGGACCGGGGCAATGCCAAGATGGCCACCACAAAATTGGCTCCCAGCTGGCCTGAGCCAGGGCCAAGGCAGCAGGGGCTGTTCTCTCACTGTTTCCAGGATGGCTTCATGGGCCACATGAAACCACTTTGTGGGCCGCATCCGGCCCCCTGGCCTTGTGTTTGACATGTCTGTTATACATTTCAAATAAACGGCTATCCAATCTCTTTTTATCCTTCAGTGATGGAACACACACAACTTCTGAAGGCAAGTCATTCCTCTCCTTTACTGTTCTAACTGTCAGGAAGTTTCTCCTTAGTTCTAGGTTGCTTTTCTCATTGAATAGTTTCCATCCATTGCTTCTTGTCCTGCCTTCAAGTGCTTTGGAGAATAGCTTGACTCCCTCTTCTTTGTGGCAGCCCCTGAGATATTGTTCTATCCCAGCCTATAGCCGTCCTTGTTAAAGGCACAAGGACCAAACCCCTGTTGACTTAAAACAAAACAAACCCCTTTTAATATGGGTGACAAACCTGGCAAATAGTCCAGAAACAAAAGCAGCCAAACTCAATCCAAATGAAGGAAATAGTCCACATGAAACACGATGTAAACAGAAGACTAGTCACAGGCAAGACAAACAGAACAGGATCCCATGAAGTACTTTGCAAACAGTTACCTTCAGCAACCAGCACCGCCCACACCACCTCTTTTTATACAGCAGTCCCAAGGCGTTGCCTCTCAGTGCCTTCTCCTTTTTCCCTGGAGTAGTTGCATTGACTGCTGCTGATTTACTCTTGCTAATTGCCGATGTGTGCGAGCATCAATTAGCATGTCCATCAGGTGTGAGTCCTCCGAGTCTGACTCATTCTCCTCACACAACTGAGCTTCATCAGGAACACGACTGGAGGGCCCAGGCTCTGCTTCAAACCGTGAGTCTTGTAATTCATCAGAGCCTCCCTCTGACCCTGATGGCCCTTCAAATGCCTCCTCCACCTCCTCCTCAGATTCCTCAGACTCAGCTGTTGGGAACACAGGCTGGCATGGAATCACGACAGATATTGGAACTGCTGTCATGTCCCCCCTTGTCCTTCTCTTCATTAAACTAGACATACCAATTCCTGTAGCTGTTTTTCATATGTTTTAGCCTCCAGGCCCCTGATCATCTTTGTTGCTCTTCTCTGCACTCTTTCAAGAGTCTCAACACTTTTTTTATATTAAGGTGAACAACATTGGATGCAATATCCCAAGTGTGGTCTTACCAAGGCCTTTTAAAATGGTACTAACGCTTCACGTGATCTTGATTCTATCTCTATGTTAATGCAGTCTAGATTGCATTGGCTTTTTTGCTAACAGCAGCACACTGCTGTCTCACGTTTAAGTGATTGTCTACTATCTCTTCAGAGATATTCCGTGGAATATCCCCAATTTTCTGTTGTCCTTTCTGGGCTCAGCTTCATTCACCATACATCACTGGTCTCCTGCAGATATTTGGTAACATCTTCCACAAAACCACCAGAACAACCACCACCACCACATCCTCCTTCTCCTCTTCATTTTAGTCTACAACATTATGTTGCTAAAGGTAATTTAAATTACTTTAATTGCCTATCCCATTTTAGGTACTAGATTTATACAGCTGCCTCTATGTTTTGGTTGATGGAGTGAGTTGTAACCATGCAGAGATCAAACTACATCATCCTGATAGGTACATACATTCCACAAAGCATATAAAGACAGCATCTACAATAAGAATCCATTCATTTAGTTCTGTTTTAAACATATTTGCAGAATAATGAGGGGAAAATAAAAGGAATGCAACCTGGCTATGCAATTTACTCAGATTTGATAAGATTCCATATGTAAGAACTGCCATTCATTTATGATGTTATAGTGGAGCATTCCACATTAAATGGTTTCTAGAAGTGCAGAGTCAGTTCATTTTTAATTGAATTGTTTTAATTATTTTAAATAGCTTCTCCTTTTCTCCCAAACATATCCTCACCTTACCTTACTGTGGAGTATGGTTGTATATAATGAAACAATTCCTCCTTGCATTTGGTTAGACTTCATTTTTAAATTAGATTAAATTAGATTTGGATTTGATGAAAAATTCTTCTAATGAATATGAGGCGTGTACATATATTTATATATGATTGTGTGTCTATATCTGTGTCTATATCATCTCTATGTACTGTATCTCTATTTATTGCCCAGAGTTCCAAAGGCGCTTTTTCAAAAGGCAACTGGGCTCTCTGTGTTTTTTCTTGAAGACGTTTCACTTCTCATCCAAAAAGCTTCTTCAGTTCTGAAGAAGAAGCTTAGTTCTTCAGTTCAGAGCTTTGTGAATGAAAAGCAAAACCTCTTCAAGGAAAAACCCTTTTGGAAAAAAGCATCTTTGGGACAACCATGGCCTGGATGACTGAGAATCTCCATAGACATTGCCCAGAGTCATAGATTGAGATGGGCAATTATAAAAATTGAACAAATAAACAAATAGACAATCTATCATCTATCTATCTATGTTACAAATAAGCCATGTGAAGCAATCAGAAATACATAAGTCAAAGCCATTAAGGATCAGAGTTAGAAAGATATAGATGTAAAATGAAAATGGGAATGAAGCGTTCCCCAGTGCCAAGGAGCAAATCCAAAAAACAAGGCATGACCTGCCTGTCTGGTTTTCCTAGTGCCTTCCCTTCTCTCCTTTATTCACGGAATCTGCCAGCGTCCTTGACTTTTCCACCCTAGCTATCACTTCTTCCTAAAACAACTACATTCAGTCCATGTCCAGGCCTCCTTCACATTCTGACTTGGCAATAAACCATTTGAAATCCATCACCAAATTCACACCCAAGTATTTCTTCCATTGTTTTTCACTTTTTATAGTTTGAAATGCCAAATGCAATTCTCATTTGCATCTATTCAGTATTTACATTTATTATTAAATCAAGCAACCATTGACATCTCAGTTAGGTTTTCTTCATATTTCTACATTTTATTGAGGGATATATGCTAACACCCGGTTGGGTCTTTGTTACGTTGCCCCTAGTATTTTCATGAAGTTCATAGTAAATTTGTATGTTCATAAATGAGAGAGGAAAAAAAAAAAAGCTAAAGGATGTAGCAGTATAGGATAATTAGAAAAAGTGAAAGGTATAAATACAAGCAACAGAGACTTGGAAAGAAGGCAGAAGAAGGAAAGATGATGTGATTGAAGCCCAAGGAGAAGACAAAATCAGGAGACTCAGAATAATTGACAGTTTTGGATACAAAAGATGATAGAATAGACAGTCCCAAATAGGGTTTTCAGCCTGAAATAGGTCAAGTAACAGTAAATGGAATAAATTTCAGGCAAATCTTTGTTCTGCTTGAGCTCCGCATTGCCTGACAACCAGGTGAAGAACTTATTTTTCATTGAATAATGAAAATGCCTTTTTGAAACTAAGCTATCATGTGATTGCTCTTTTTTCCTTCTAAAATTAATGTCAGCAATTTTAGGAAATGTACAGAAAGGATTATAACCAGCAAAGGATCCTAAGGTTTTGGCTAATAGGCATGGAAAAGAACATCAACATTATCTGAGTAAATGAAAACTGTGTCTAGATAGGAGAAGGAAATAAATTGCATCTTCTAAAGGAATTAGTTCAGGATTTTTGCATTTCAAATTGGAGGAGGAAAACTGATAATTTCTAAATCAAACCAAAAGAAACTATGTCCCCTCAAAAAAAGCAAAGTCGAGAAATAAGAAGTCAAGAAAATACAGCTAAATTGGTGTGACCTATTTTTACTATTGTCATGTTTGTGTGCAACAGCAGAAACATCAGTGTCTTGCAAAGCTATAAAGAATAAGAAGTTTATTATGTTATAAATTTTCACAGGCTGGAAGCTTATGCTGTTATTTTTTTACAATTGGTTTTTAAATTTATTTTCTGCATTCTAAGAGAGTAATACAAATTATCTATTCTAACTGATTTTTCTTTCTCTAAACTAGAGCAACATTGCCAGTGAGTGATCCCTCTGCTCTCAACCACATATGTAGATTTTCTCCAAGAAGGAGAACAATTGCTCACTAGAGACCAGAAGAGAATCTGAAGACTAAAGGCAAAACTAGCAAGTTAAAAAACATTCTGAAAGAAGGTAATGTAAAACCACTTTTGTTCCATTGCAAAGGAAAGGACGTGGACAAATATCCACCAGAGGTCAATCTTTTTAATTTTATTCAGCAGCCACAATAATCTCAGAACAATCTCAGAAAGAAATGTACAGGTAGTCCTCAATTTACAACCATTTGTTTAGTGACCATTCGAAATTACAACAGCTCTGAAAAAAAGTTGTTTATCAACTTGCACTTACAACTATTACAGCATCCTCCAGGTTATGTGATCAAAATTCAGATGCCTGGTAATCAGCATGTATTTACAACACTTGCAGCCTCCAGGGTCATGTGATCGCTACTTGCAACCTTCCCAGCTGGCTTTGGATGAGTAAAGTCAATGCAGAAAGTTGGAGTTGCTTAATGACTGAATGATTCACCTAACTGCAATGATTCGCTTAACAATCATTGCCCCCCCCCAAAAAAGCATAAATTTGGGTGCAACTCACTTAATAAGCATCTTGTTTAGCAGCAGAAATCCTGGTTCTGATTGTGATGTATGTTGAGGATTACTGAAACAAATTTATATGGCAGGGAGGCAGGGTTTCAGTTAGATAAAGCAAATATAATATAACAAAGATATTGACCAATATGACAATGTTCATGGAGTGGAGGATGGATTTTAAAATTACCCATGGAGGCCTTTAGCTTTAATGACCTTAGTCATAAAGCATAAACATATATAAAGCACTGTAGATGCATGGTGTAGCAATCTAAAAATAATAAAGATGTAAATAGGTATTTTAAAATACTGCATGTAGGTGGCTTGGCTTTTAAATACTATATAGGAGCAAAGAAAGGATATTTCTAAGATAAATATGGTTGAATGAATTTAATACTGGTTTGTGGCATCATATGGAAAAAAAGTAGAATATCCAACTTAGCCTTAGGCAAGCTGTTAGTGATTTAATTTTATTGTGCCAAACTCAGTGAGCTAGGTTACTTTTATATTGTGGCTACCAAATTACATTGACCTACTTTTTATAATGTACTTAGACTAGATTTCCTCATAAACTTATAAAAATCTTTGTGGAATAGGAGTACAAAAACAATGAAAAATCTAAAATAATAATAAAAAATTATTTGCCGTTGATTTTAGCCAGGTTTTTAAAGCAACAACCATTTGCTTTGTTGGTGTAGTTTATATAATGCAGATTATTAGCGTCATTATGTTTTATTTATGTACCTAAATATCTTAGAAAGCAAATGTAGTCAAGTTTATAATCCTTTTTCAATAAGAAAATATCTTCTGGCTGATTACATGGGTGCAAAAATGAACACATTTTTTTTTTACCTGGCTAAAGGTGCACATCTCCCTGGAATAATTTTTCCTTACTCTTCACAACTGAAACAGCCACATGGAAGTTATATTTAAAGCATGATTGGAGAGAAAGTGTTCCAAACAGCTTTATGCAGAAATGAAGAGAGACATACTCATAAACATGCGAACAATTTCTTTCCTTATCCTCTGGAGCTGGAATCAAATTAGCTTTGCTTACTGAATCCTAGTCTTTAAGATTGGTTTGCTGGAGAAGCTTGTTCTGGTAGCTTTCTTCAACCTCAAAATCAGGCTGGCTTTCCTCTCTTTTGGTCTTTGCCAGCTTTCTTTCCTTTTCTACTCCAGTTATAAATAGTAACATTGGGGGATTTACAAAGGTTTGAAACAGTTTGAGTTGACAAAGATGCAGTGTTTTGCTTCCAATTTTTCTATGAAGAGAATTCCTGTTGTTTGTGAACCTCCTAATATCCCACAGCTGGCAGTATTTCTAGACAAGGTTGGTGATGGATATACAGGATAGGGCTACTTTTTACTTCCCACAGTTCTGTGTTTTCTCCCTCCCTCCCTCCCTCCCTCTCTCTGATCAAACTTTCAATAGGGATTTTATTTAAAACAAAATCATACTCCTGGATGTTTAAACAAAAGCCAACAAAAGAAGGATTTATTTCACAGGTAATAGGATCTAAATATTTGGGATGAGTATAGTAAAATAGCATCTTATATAGTTCTCTCATTATTTATTTATTCAATTTCTCTAGCTGTCTGACTCAACCCTGTGACTCTGGACAGCTTACAATTCTAAAATTATAAAGCAATTAAAACAATTAAAAAAACATTAAAATAATAAAAACATCCACAGAATCAATAAGTACAATACGCAGCTGTGGTGATTAATCTACTAATAGTAAAGCCAAACAATGGGGCCCTTCACACATTCCAAGCCCAGGACCGGGTACACAGCCAGGTATTTAATGCCCTGCAAAAGGTCATCTGGTTTGGGGCAATTCTAATCTCCAACAGGAGAACCTTCCATAAGGCAGGAACTGTAGCAGAGAAGGCCCATCTTCCCGTTCCTGCCAGTTGGTACTCTTTGACAGACAAAATCTGCAGGAGGCCCAGTCTGTTGGGTCAAGTTGGATGAGCAAAACTCTTGGAAAAAGACGGTCCCTCAGAAGAGCCCTGTCCCAAGGGCTTTAAAGGTGACAACCAGCACCTTGAATTGCACCCGAAAACACCCGAAAACACACCAGCAGACAGTGCAGCTCACAGAGTAGTGTTTCATGTGTCATACAAGTTACATAAGGAATGAATGAAGATTGGGATTATTCTCACCACTGATTATTATGTGCTGTGCTTTACGTTCTTAAGTTAAACACTGCATTTCAGGGATTCAGAGGATCATTAGTGCACTGTTAAGTTTTTGTATAACATTAGTGGAAGAAATATTTAAAAAAAGACATTTAAATTTATTTATAGAAAGGCATTATTTTATAATTTGCTGAGGCTTACCTAAAAGCCTGTTTTTTATTTTTTTAATTTTTCAAACAATATACCTTCTAGGCTTGGTTACATTTGATTCGTCTGGTATTAAAACTGCAGTTTGCTTTGGTTAGCATTTTATGGTTAGCACAAAACCCTCACAGCAACGAGAAGCGGAGAGTGAAATGAAAATCTGAAATGAAAATCATTAGTCTGCCTGAGATACCTCAGAGGGAACACAGTGATATTCTGGAGTGCAATATTTGTTATTCTCCGAATTATAACAGTTCTGCCCAACAGAGGTGGAATAAGTCCCATTTACAGCCAACGGGTTTAATCAAATAAAAGTTATTGACTGTGCCGTGATTGTTAAGTAGCTGATGTAGGAATTTCCAATGTGCTGTGCAATTAGTGTTAAGTGATAGAGCTTCTCTGTTCTACGTTAACATGCCTGCACAGACAGAGATTTGTACCCCTCCCCACCCCAAATTAAAGTTCATCCCTGTTATCTCTCTGCTAGCATTCCTAGTGGGCTACTTAGCTTTTATCTTAATTGCCCCTTCATGTTTTCTGTTCTGTGAAATGGAAGAACCAATAAAACTTTGATTTTTGATGCAAATTCAATGGAACCATGCTGTGGGTGTTCAAGAAAAAATCTTAAGCAGAAGATGAAGAAGAAATATTCTTTCTTTCTTTAAACTTCTGAGAGGCTACGAAGTTGCTGCTTTTCCTCCTAATTAATAAGCTGTTGCATGTTGGCACATCTTTGGCAAAAGGTTGGTCTGTTCCAGGTCACCATGTAGAGTAGATGATTAGCTATTGCCATATAAGCTCTGAAGGGGACTAATATTTAAGAATTTATTGTTATGGTTAATATGTGATGTAAATACAGGTAGCCCTTGAGTTATGACTCGGTTGAGCCCAAAATTTCTGCTGCTAAGCGAGACAGTTGTTAAGAGAATTTTGTCCCATTTTACGACTTTTCTTGCCACACTGCAGTTGTTAAGTTAGTAACGCAGTTGTTAAGCCCTTTTGGTTTCCCCATTGACCTTGCTTGTCAGAAGGTTGCAAAAGGTGATCACATGACCCCGGGACACTGCAATCGTCATAAATATGATCCAGTTGCCAAACATCCAAATTTTGATCATGTGACCATGGGGATGCTGCAATGGTTGTGTGAAAAATAGTCATAAATCACTTTATTCAGTGCCATTGTAACTTCAAACTCTCTCTCTCTCTCTCTCTCTCTCTCTCTCTCTCTCTCTCTCTCTCTCTCTCTCTCTCCCTCCCTCCCCCCCTCTCAAGCTTAGGTCCTAGGCTTGATAAACTAAGTTTGTTAATCAGCACTTTTCAATCTTGCTGGGGCAAGATTGTATGCACTTAATTTTCATCATGCAGATAGTTAAAGCATTTTACTTTCCACTCCCACCTACTGTGTAGAAAATGTCTGCTAAAGGTTGGTGTGAGGATGATAAGTTTGATGACTTAAAACAGATATCAGACAAAAGAAGCTTTTCAGAAAAAAAAACTTATGGTGGATCATGGTAGTTTTTAAATCGTAACATTTTCAGGCCCACGATAGATGAACAGAGTATGTTACTCTATGCAGATGTTTGCCTGCAGTAAAAATAGACCAAATTGGGGAAGCCTGTGATTGTGATATAAGTCTTTCCTTATTATCCTCTAATTCACCCCACTATCTTCAGTGTCTTTGTGCTTTATCACTGAGATTGGTAAAAGATTTATGGAATTCTGGGGAAGAAATGGTAGACTGAAAACAATTCTGCAAAAATCAGTTTCCAGAGATACCAGTTTCTGGTGGGTTTAGAGCTCTGGGAGATGAGATAATGGCCATTTTGCTCAAACTGTACATGGCCCTTTTGAAAGGGCATTAATTTTGCATGTTTACTTTTCTAATCACTTTTGGAAATTGCTTGTTAACAGTTTTTCAGTTATTAGGGACCTTTGGATGGACAGGTTTGACAATACTAGGTGAGTTTCTTCAATCCTTAGTGAAAAAAAGTTTTAAATACAAGTTTAAGGACGTTAACAAAATATTTTTTGGGAATAAACAGCAAAAAGGCAATTAAAACTTTGAAACTGGAAAGCTACAAATAGATTAAGAGCCCAGATAAATTTGAAATAAGATTTTGGAAACTTTAATTTCTTTAATTATAAAGAATCCTTTCCATTGGAAAATATTTTTTTAAAAAAATTTTTTTTTTAAAAAAGATTTAAAAATTGGACACTAGAGGAAACTATAGGAAACTAAAGATTCTGATTAAAGGAGAACTACATTCAAACTTGAGTTACAAATACAGAATGACTGAACATATTGAAGGAAATCTGGGCCCAGAAATTAGTTTTAAGGGTATTTGGCTCTGTAGATAGACTGTGCTTAAAAGTCACATAAAAGTTCTTATGGAAGAGGAACAAGTTTAACTTGACAAGATTGAGACTACTTGGATTAAACATGATAGATTAAAAGAAGGACATGGAAAAAGATGTTACTGGGCATACAAAATAAACTGGCTGATATCTTAATAACTAAAAGACATATATAAATAAATAAAAAAATGAGACCGTGACCTGGATAGTTTTTTTTTCTTGGATTTACAAAAGAGGCTTGTTAAGGCTTGATAAAGCTTTGAAGAATTTTGTGAAAAGGGAGGGACAAAGAAAAAAATGAAAAGAAATCAAATTCTAGGACAGTATTTGAAGAGATGCAAGATCAAGATTGTTAGAAGTAAAAGGAAAGAATACAAAGTTGGCTTGTTTGATCATGGTTAAAATATTGTTATCTCTGGTAATTCTTTATGGACTTTTGCTGACATCAGGACTGAAATGACAAGGCGTTATGGGTTTGTTTATAGATAAGAGATGAGATATGGGAAGAGGAGATCATTTGTTGCATTCTAAGAGAAGATGGTAAGTTACTAAAACTGTTTATACTTGTGATGAAGGGGGAAGTGATTTTATATGTACATATTTCTATTCTATCTTAATTTTTCTATTTTTATTTCTCTCTTTTCTGCACTTCTACTTTTCTTTTTTGTTTTGCATTAGTTTATATTGTTATAACTATAAGCTATAATAGAGTTACTATAGAAAAGATTGGTACAGGATTTATAAGAAGTTATAGCTGGCTCTGTATACAACATGCGCCCTGCTAAAAGGAATCTTGATTGCAGAGGACAGGAGCTCTGTGCATTCACAAACCTTTTCCAGGTCTTTATAATAAATGTAGGATGATTTCTAATGCTGGATATACTCAGAGAAGGAACAGGCAACCAATTGCCTTCAAACTCTTTTCAATTTTCACTCTCACTAGCCTTAGCCATTGTAGCTAGTACTAGATACACAGTTGGATATCTACAGTACTATTTTTCCTTTTTCACAATATAGCTGTATATAGAAAGAAAAGGACTCCGGATACAATTTTGAGCAAAACTCCCAATTCCTGTCCTTTCATTGTGGGAGTATATAGCCATATGTCCAACCTTTCTATTATAAGACTGTACAGTTAATTTGCAGTAGCCAACGGATTCTAGGCAGCATGATGTTGATAGATTTGAAAACACTGTACTCTTGTAAAAGTTTTGCTTTGACTCACATATCAGTCAATCAACAGGTCCTTCAAAAAGTGAAGTAAATGTGTTATTGAAAGAGACTGGACAGACAGTTTGCATTTCCAGAGAGTGTTTTTTTCTGGTATCTCCTTACACATATAAAGGTAAACCTAAGTGGATTAGAGTTTTGCACTGATGAAAAGAATGTAATGAAATGGATCCAGTATTAAGTACAAAGCTTAATGTTCCAGCTCCTTTTAAATGAGTCTTTCCAGTAGTAACAACTCCGGGTGCTTCCTATCCTCTAGTTGTTCTTACTTTTTAAAGTAGCAGATGGGTGAGTTTTACTTGTTAAGGTGAATTGACTTCTTTCAAAGGCATTTCCACCGTGTTGTCATAAATCAGTAAGAAAAGCAATGGGTGAGAACAGTAAATCAGCACCCTGGGCCTTGTCATTTTGCCATTCTGCCTTCAAACTGTGAGTCAACATCTGTTCTCAGCAACCGTTCAAATGAAAAGGTGTTTTAAACATTTTTTTTCTACCAAATTTGCAGTTCTCTGACATTTTGAAAAGTGTTGGCATTAGAGAACATTCTGAACTCTTCTTCACGGTACCAGTAACTTGCTGCCTTCCTGTCCTTGAGGCAAGGAGAAGGAAGGTTGGCATACTTTGTTTTGCTTTGATTGACAAGCCCTATTGTGCCCCAGTAGTGAGGCCAATAAGTAGTGATGCCTTTATTGTTTTAATGTGGGACAAGATAAGGAAACTGACTAAAGGATTCTATCAGGCACAAGAAATCAGGAACCAGGATTGTTCAAATAAGAACAAATTTATTCTATGCTGCATTTAAACAAGAATCTGAACTAATAATGGTCAAAGCCAATTGGTGGTAGATAAGAGTCAATGGAATTCAAGGTAGGCTGGACTTAGATCTCTTGTGGGCATGTAGGGACTCAGGACTAATGATGTACTTGACCCCTCCCTTGGGCTCAGCCTAGTCATGTCCTATAAACTCCTCATCTTCATTTCCCTTCCCATGAAATGTCACCAACCAGTGAGAAAATACCTCTCAAATATTCTCCTTCGTGTGCGAGGGCAGAGGATGTGGAGAGTTTTGAAGGATTGCCAGTTTAACCATCTGTCAAACCCAGGACTAAGAGACTTGATCCTTTTGGTGGATGAGGTTATCATACAAGATGGGTGATGGGAGACCTGACAACTAAAGAAATGTCTTTCACTTTTTCTTCTGTCACCCCCCCTCAGCCCTGTCAGATGTTCCCTAGGCTATCAGGATGGCAAGAGAACTATGTGGGAAAATTGGCCCCTTACTTCCTGGTCTTAAATGCCCAAAATTGATTTGTGAAATCAGAAATCTAGTGGAGAAAATGCTTTCTGACAGCACCTGCCAGCCGACTTGAAAAACAGCTATCAGAGATTGGAGGGAATTAGTGCAGTGGAACAGGAGATATTCCACTTCACCAAATGATTCCTCCCCTCCACCTGTCAACTGCAGGTCAGATGTTTTTCAGGTTACTTTAGTTACTTAAGTATAGTATCTATTCTAAGTTCATTTGTATTTGGGGCAGAATGCTAAAGATCTCTTTTTCAGAGTCAAAGTCACTTGGATTTGAAAGACCTAAGAAATGATGGCAGTAAAATTCCTTTCCATTGTTGCAAGGATCTGTTTTACAACTCTTTTGAGACCCTGCCTCCAATTTTTACAACATCATTTTTTCCCACACATGCGCAAGCCTTCTTCTAGCAAGGCTTAATGCCTTACCCTTGATGCTGATGGAGATAAGATGTCATAATATCCCTTATGGAGAGAATACCTATCTCTTCAGCTGCTGCTACTGAGTCAGTATGACACATTTTTCTCCATTGCATATTTTATTATGTTTGGCATTTGAAGCTTATATTCCTACTTGCAGCCATGATTTGGGCAGAAATGACCTACCTTCCTTCCTTCCTTCCTTCCTTCCTTCCTTCCTTCCTTCCTTCCTTCCTTCCTTCCTTCCTTCCTTCCTTCCTTCCTTCCTTCCTTCCTCCCTCCCTTCCAGCTGAGATTTCCAGGAATGTAGCAAAAGTTTGCTTCATCACTATTGCCATTAGGAGGTTTGAGGCCTGAGTCCTCCTCAGGCAGGTGGTGTGTAGTTATTTTTGATGGTTTGCAGTATTGCTGCCAACGTTTCCTGCTGTTTCTTTTTTATTGGATATGGTATTGTAGTTGTTCCAGGTTAGTTTTAAAGACATAAACCTGAAGGTTATAAATTGTTAAAAAAAAAGCTTGACAGGGATAGTGTAGTAGTCGAGAGATGAAATGAAAGAAGCAGTCTACTTCCAGGATCAGCTGTCAGGCTATGTGTAACTACAAGTTCAGCACTACTCTTAAAGGGCACTAAACTTATATTTGAAAATAGCCAGAATGTGGTCTATCTTTTTCAGACTGGGGCTAAAGCTGTATTAAAAAGTAACTCACACTTTTATTCTCTCCAACTCTGATAGCCTGGGGATGAATGGCAAGATCCACTAAACGTGGCAGAGAAGTGAGGAAGGAAGGCTTTTTACCCAACAGATTTCATGGATCAACTCTGTGTAATTAGAGAATTGGTAAATAAAAACTGGATTTTATTACTGTACAAAGCGGACAACCTATGGGAAAGTATTCAGGAGCCCAAAGGTCCATGTGTCCCCATAACAACTGCTAGGAGCTGGCCAGATCCCAACATTTGACAATATTGGGCAACCATGCTGTTGATGAAGCATTGGAGATTGTGTTCATAGCAAGCGTTGGGAGAGAAGGGTGGAAATTCTTCTTTAAAAGATTACTTTAAACTGCCTCGTGTGTGGGCTGTAAACAAAAGCAACATTATGTGGGATGTTATTTCAAGGCAAGGCATCTTTTGCTGCCACTACTAGAAGACAAGAACGAGCCCTTGCATCAATAAAGAGAATTAAGATAGCTCAAGGAGTATTTTTTCCCCCTAAAGCAATGACTGGCTTTACAAGCATGGTGTAGTCTAACGTACGGTCCAACATGGCTTTGCATGTTATATGAACCCAGCATTTTTGTTTGTAAACTGAGTGTACAATATTTTGTGTGAATCCAGCCAACTGGAGACGGCTTCTTCCAAGTATTTATTTATATATTTCTCAAAATTCACATCCTGCCTTTCCATGAAATAATCCCTGCTTCTTAAATTCGTCTTAAAGCAAGGCAACAAAAATAAAAGCAGATAACAATAACATCTCACAGCAAAATAAAAAATAAAAAATGAGAAAATGGGTAGTTTAGGAACAGCAATTTTCAAAAGGTTGGAATAAAATCAGCTAGTCAGCTTCTACACCTTCTGTGGGCTACTTGAAATTATGGAAACCACAGTTACGTAAGACTTGGCTCTGCATTTCTGGTGGTTTGAGAACACAAACTAAGATTTAGTCCATTTTTCATGAATAATTTTGTTAGAAAATTGTGTTTTATTCTATAAAAATGGTAGCAGAGGATTATTATATAGCCATGCAGATTGGTAGCAGAGGATGGTTACATAGCCATACAGATCCAATAAAATGTTCACTGTACTATCACCGTGAGCCTTGCTTCTTAATGGTTTCAATTGTCACAAGTAACTCTCCTCAGATCATAAAGAGCCATAGATTATAACCATAGATGCAAACTAAGCACTGCCATCTACTGGCTGAACAATTCTGTGGTTGTTGCAATACAAAATACATCCTAACATGTATTCCAACAAATTTAGAGCAGGTGTCCTACCTTTTGGCTTGCTTGGGCCTCATTGAATGATGAGGAATTGTCTTGGGCCACATATAAAATAGATAATATAGATAAATGTAAAAATCATATATTAATGTTAACATATAATCTTGTGGGACCACATTAATACCTGTCTAGGGCTGCATATGGCCTGTAGGCTATGGGCTGACATGCCTGATTTAGAGCATCATTCAACCACTGATGAGATGATACAGAGTCCATCCCTTATAATGGATGTCCTGGCAGAAATATTCCTAGGTGGTTCTGGAAGACATATAAATCACCAGTGAAAATTCTGCTTCAGAAGAGGAATGTCTGTCAGTCAGTACCATATTTTCCAAAAAATAAGATCTGGTCTTTCTGTCCCTCCAAAAGAGGCACCAGGTCTTATTTTGGGGGGATGTCTTTTCCATGGTCTCACCTCGTAGCGGTGGCACTGACAGCCTGCCCAGCCAGCACACTTTTTCTGCAACTGCTCACTGCCACTCGTGCACATCAATTTGGAGCTTTGTTTTCAGCTGCAGAGGCATTTCCTGAAGGCCTCTGATGATGAAATGGAGGCGGCGGGGGGGGGTACCGTGCACATCAATCCAGAGCTCCATTCTCAGCTGCAGAGGCATTTCCTGAAGACCTCTGACGGTGAAATGGAGGCTAGGGATGACATGTGGCTGCAGAAGAAGTGGGCCAGTGAGGCAGGTGTGAGGGCATGGGAGGCCTGGCTGCAACGGTAAGCAAGTGAGGGGCTTACCTATCCTAGCTTGATTTTTAGGCATGCACCTTGCCCCAAAACTAGGCCTTATTTTTGGGGTAGGGCATATATTAGGACCACCCCAAAAATCAAGCTAGGTTTTATTTTCAGGGTAGATCTTATTTTCGGGGAAACACGTTATTAGAATTCCTGACTGATTTCTTTTAAATGGAAGCATTAGTTTTCTTATGCTTTCACCAAACACTACTCTCACTGAGGCTAGATAACTGGGTAGTGGATTGTGGACAACAGCTTATAGGACTTTCATGATGGGTAACATGAAAAAGAGAAAGGGGGAGAAGCAAAACATGAAGGGTGGGAGGAAGAAGTGCTTCCAAGGTGTTGTGTCCAGATCCCCTCAATACTGGAATTACTTTTGATCTGCAGAGCTGAGGAAGATGTCCCAATTGACCACCTTCATTTACATTTCAGATGGTCTTGGATGTGGAAATGTATCGTGGTTCTTTTATGTTCCAAAAATCAAGAAAGTTTGTCTGAGCATCTTCTTTTTCACCTCTTGACACAATACTAAATATCTATAATTCCCATTATTATTTTGACTCTGGCTACATGTGACAGTGCAAATGTGTACATTATGCACACAAATAATCCATTGATTTTGGTGGAATTTGCTTCCCTATAAGAGATCATAGGCATTCAGCTTAGTCTGCAAGGACATCACTCTGTAGCTCTTGGTAACAAAGTGACTACTTTTTGCTTTGGTTGTTCTGGGATCAAAATTTGAGACAAAACATTGCCAAGGTCTTTGAAAGATTTCAGAAAAGTCGCAAAGTATACCTTCTTTTAAAAATTCTGCGTTGTTGAAATTCTATCACCGAACCTGGCAGCCGAATTCTTTAGGAGGGGCATTTGCTCAGATGGCAGAAGTTCCCATGAAAGAGAATGAATGAAGTGCAATATAAACAGATTAATTTCCTAGCCCAAAACTTTTCCCAGTTTCTGGCTAAGACCGCATAATGTTATCTTAGCATTTACCCAAGTCAATTGTTGCTTAAAAGGTTGCATTCTTGGCCCGTGAACCACAGAGACTTTTGAGGTAGGTGGGTAGATTTGTGCTTTTAGTTAATGAGCCAAGAAGTCTCAGTGATTTCTCATGGCCCTAGTCCTATTTTTTTGTTCATGCATGAACAACCAGCCAAAAGGAATTTCAGGCAGCGTGCTGATAAAGAAATAACCCTAACTCTCCATTTCATCACATAAATTGTTACTCTTGTGACAAGGTCACATTTGAATCAACCTCTTTCCTTGTGGCATCAGGCCGCCTGCTTTGAACATCTGCTTCCCTTTTCAGCCTCTTTTCATCTGTTACCTGAATTTACAGTATTTTGTTTTTCTACTGCAGCTCTGCCCAATCTGAGGCTCTCCAGGGGGGTTGGACTTTAATTTCCCGAATCCCAAAATAACATCATTATGGGTGGAAGATTCTAACAGCTGAAATCTAATACATTTGGAGGGCATCAGATTAGGAGCTAAGCCTGCTTGGTCTGCTAGAGAAAAAAATAGCATTACTGCATGATTTGTGAGTATTTGTTTATTCTAGTCCTGTCTTAGCCATGAAAGCCAGCCCCTGTCACCCTCTCTCATACCAACCAACCTCATAAGGTTGCTGTTATGAGGAAAATAGGAAGAGCAAGGTGTGTTGGATGACTCATTGTTTTGAGGTATTTGAAAAAATAATAAAGGCAGGATATAAAATAACCAAATAACACAGTTGGAAGGTAACTTGGAGGTTTTTTAGTCCAATCCCCTGCTCAAGCCGGAGACTCTATACTATTCTGGACAAATGGCTCTCCAATCTCTTCTTAAAAACCTCCAGTGATAGAGCACCCACAACGTCAGCAGGCAACTTGTTTCACTAATTGTTCTCACTGTCGGGAAATTTCTCCTTAATTCGAGGTTGCTTTTTTTGTATCCTGCAATTTTTGCAAGATTGCAATTTTCATGGTTGTATTTGTCTAGTTCCATGCCCAAACATGTCGTACTTGTTTTTATGAATTGTTGTGTGCCACTTAGAGTTATTATATGACAAAGGCAGCAATATATTGTAAATCCTGTAAAGCAGTCAGTCAGTCAGTCAGTCAGTCAGTCAGTCAGTCAGTCAGTCAATACTGATATCTTACTTATTTCCTCACAGGGTAAGGCCATTTTGATTGCTGACCAATGGTTTATTAGTGATTTTTCAATAGTTTGGGCCATATTACAAATGATGGGATTTGCACAAAGTGATAGATAAAAATTTTCAGATTTACAAGATGTCAACCTTGGGTCTTTTTTTTTTTTTCAGTACAACTATCCCATGCCTTCTGGTGAAAATGATCACATAATATGCAGGCAACTTCTGGAGTTAACTGTATTTGTTGAGACACCAAGTGAGAGTGATTCAGCCTGTCATTCTCTGGACAATGTTGTGTGATTTTTGTGGGATGATAATCCTTTTTTTTGCTTTCACCTCAGTGCTCCCAATCTCCCAAAATGTGGGAGCTCTTGGCCTTTTTTTAGTCACTTAAGCTGAATCTAGGAGCACTCAAGCCAGATCAGATGACTAATGTATGCAATCTTGCCTTTGGATTCCCACTATAAATCAGTCAGATGCCTATTAAAAGCTTATAAGCAAGTAAATTAGATACTGTTGAGTGAATTCCAATATCAGATAATTGACAGACATAACCATTTTATTTCCTTAATAATAAAGAAGCTTGCCAAAGATTTCTTCTGGAGGCATTTGGCTTCCCACTTTAGTCTGTTATCCAGGAGTGTCTGGACACCTCATTTACTATGATTCTGTATCACGGGAACTCTTTAATTTATTTTAAAAAATTGTTCTAAATCCCAAGATATGTGTTTCAACCTATAAAGCTTTACACTGCAGAGGGTCTGGTTATCTGAAGGACCACCTGTCTCTCATAACATCAGCCCAACTAATTCAATTTAATCTTGCAGGATTGGTGTGTTCTGGGTTCCTTTAATTAGATAATGCCACTCTCAGGACCTTTCCAGAAGTGACCTTTGAATGAAGTTCCTCCCAAGATCTGGATGCTGATGTTCAGAGCAGCCGTGAAACACTGGCTCTTCAGCCAGGCCTTTGGTGAGACTGCTCACTTCATCACACTTTCCATATTTTATCTTTTACTGATTTCATTTTGACTTTTTTATTTCATTGTAGTGAGTTGCCCAGTCATTGAGAGTTTGACAAGATACAAGTATAATACATTACTATTATTAGTAATAATAGTAGTTGCAGGATGTAATAACAGGAGTTGCATTTATATATACACTGAAAATATTTATTTATTATTATAATTACATACTGCCCTTGGCTAGACGTGACTCTAAAAGCCTATAGCAATAACATTTAGACTTACATACTTCTTCACAGTGCTCTACAATCCTCTCTAAGCAGTTTTACAGAGTCAGTATATGGCCCGCAACAACCTGGGTCTTCATTTTACCGGCCTCGGAAAGATAAAAGGCTGAGTGAAACTTGAGCCAGTCAGCATCGAACTCCTGGTTGTGGGTAGAATTAGCCTGCAATACTACATTCTAACCACTGCACCACCAATAAAATATATGCTTTTATACCAATAAAAGCAACAAGATAAAGCATTTAAAAATTAAAACTAAAATTGATTGAAAAATTAACAAATAACAGGGCAAGGAAGGGAGCAAGATGGACATGGGGAAGAGGTGGGGGGGTGTCATCTCAGTCCATTAACCACTTCCATTATGATACATCTCGATTGGGGGACCAGGCCAATTGGCAGAGCCAGGTTATGTATATCAATTGGTAGATGTGATCTCAGAACCACTAAACTATATTTTTCAAAGATCCTGGAGCACTGGGGAACTACCAGAGGACTGGAAAAGAGCTAATGTAGTTCCCATCTTCAAAAAAGGAAAAATAAATGGACTCAGGAAATTACAGACCTATCAGCTTGACCTCAATACCTCGGAAGATTCTGGAAAAGATAATCAAACAATGAATCAGCGAACACCTAGAGGCAATCAAAGTCATAACCAAAAGCCAGCATAGGTTTGTCAAAAACAGATCATGCCAGAGAAATCTTATTGCATTCTTTGACCAAGTGACAAAATTGGTGGACCAGAGGAATTCTGTGGATATAATTTACTTGGATTTCAGTAAAGCATTTGATAAAGTAGATCACAACCTACTACTTGATAAGATAGAAAAATGTGGGTTAGGCAGCATCACCAACAGATAGATTCATAGCTGGCTGACCAGCCGTACTCAGCATGTGGTCCTCAATGGAATCGCATCTATATGGAGGGAAGTGTGTAGTGGAGTGCCCCAGGGCTCTGTTCTGGGCCCAGTGTTCTTCAACATTTTCATCAATGATTTGGATGAGGGAAAAAATGGGGAACTCATCAAATTTGCAGATGACACTAAGCTGGCAGGAATAGTCAACACTCCAGAAGATAGGCTTAAGATACAGGAGGATCTGGACAGACTTGAACACTGGGTGCTATCTAACAAAATGAAATTCAGTGGTGAAAAAAGTAAGATTCTACATTTAGGCAAGAAAAACCAAATGTACAGGTATAGTATAGGGGGTACCTTGCTCAATAGTAATAACTATGGGAGAGATCTCAGAGTCCTAGTGGACAATCACTTAAATATGAGCCAGCAGTGGGCTGCAGCTGCCAAAAAAGCCAACACGGTGCTAGGCTGCATTAACAGAGGGATAGAATCAAGATCACGTGAAGTATTAATACCACTTTACAATGCCTTGGTAAGGCCATACTTGGAATACTGCATCCAGTTTTGGTCACCATGTAAAAAAGATGTTGAGACTCTAGAAAGAGTACAGAGAAGAGCAACAAAGATGATTAAGGGACTGGAGGCTAAAACATAAGGAACGGTTGCTGGAATTGGGTATGTCTAGTTTAATGAAGAGAAGGACGAGCGGGGACATGATAGCAGTGTTCCAATAGTTCAGTGGCTGCAACAAAGAAAAGGGAGTCAAGCTATTCTCCAAAGTGTCTGAAGGCAGGACAAGAAGCAACAGATGGAAACTAATCAAGGAGAGAAGCAACCTAGAACTAAGGAGAAACTTCCTGACAGTTAGAACAATTACCCAATGGAACAACCTGCCTCCAGAAGTGGTGAATGCTCCAACACTGGAAGTTTTTAAGAAGAGACTGGACAGCCATTTGTCTGAAATGGTATAGGGTTTCCTGCCTGAGCAGGGGGATGTACTTGATGACCTCCAAGGTCCCTTCCAACTTCATCATCATCATCATCATCATCATCATCATTATTATTATTAATTTGTAGATTGGACTATATTGTGTATTTACACTTGTCCCGTATTCTCTCTGTTGAATCTTTTTATACTGCAGATTCTTGCTTTATGCTATTCTGTTTTTAATTCTCTTCCCCCAGTTCTTTTTTGTTGTAATCTGCTTAGAAAATAACACTATGTGGTGACTCTGTGTACATCTATAATAAAAATGGTAGGAGAGGTCTTTTGCTTCCCGAAGTATGTCATGCTTCATGAAACAGGCACAGCAGGAGAGACATTTTAAGAAATTATGTCCTTGTGTTGGGAAAAAAAACCCATTTGAGGATGTCTACACAGATTACCTCCCACCCTCCCTGCCATCCTACACAAGTAGAAACTGCTGTTAGGTATGAAATTCTTATGAATTCTATTATAAAGACAGTACTGTAATTTTTTTTTTACTCCATTCAAGCTTTGGGGTATTTTCAAAAAGGTATAATATATTCAAAAGTCAGTCTTCATGTAGTGCCAAGTAACTGAGCAGATTCATGCTTGTCTGAATCAGTGCCCTAAATATAATACATCTACTTATGCATTTGCTGATCACACAAATTTGTAGCCAGGTAGAATTGATGAAGACTTTTTGTTGATTTCCAGATCTGGAGAAAAAAACCACCATGTTTAAATTCTTCTTCACTTCTGTGTTTGTGTATTATATTTGCCAGACGCCAGATCCCAAAAACTGCAAAGACAAGACAAGAAAATTAATAACTTCTAATTAAAATTAATTGCCTGTAAAATAAGATTCCACATTCATCACATAAATTAATCCCCCATTTGATATACTGCCCATTCTCCCTTGCCCACATAAACTACTCTCACAAACAGAAATACACACAGATATATCCCCCTCCTTCCTTCCAGCAGACTGCAAAAAGGAAGAATAAAAAAAAAAAAATAGAACAAAACCAGATGGTGATACAGTAAAAGGGAAGATGTAGCTTCCCTAGGAAAGGAAGGGAAAAGAAAAGAGGGAAAGAAAAGTGGGTGAACATAAGAAAAGAGTTGGAGAAGTCCCTTATAAGGGTTGAAAAAAGTCTTAATTACGATGAGATGAAGAGCTCCTCATAAGGAATAGTGAATCCCTAAAGGCTTCCATGTTTTTCAGCTGCTAATAAATTTAGTGATTTATACCCCTCCCTATTTGTTTTCAATGGTACATTCTGTTCTTCTCCACTTGTACAAAATGACCTCATGCTCACAGGTAATCTTGGCTACTAAGGCAGCTTGCAAGAGCTTCTCTATGAGGGAGATAGCAATAGCACTTAGACTTATATACCGCTTCACAGTGCTTTATAGCCCTCTCTAAGTAGGAGTCAGCATATTGTCCCCAATAATCAGGGTCTTCATTTTACTGACCTTGGAAGGATGGAAGCCTGAGTCAACTTTGAGCTGGTCAGCATCAAACTCCTGGCAGTGGAAGGCAGAATCAGCCTGCAATACTGCATTCTAATCACTGTGCCACCATAGCTCAAATGGGCAGTAAAGAAGTTTGATAGAACATAGAACATTGAATAACAAAGTCAGAATGGATCTTGGAGGTCATTAGATGACAGACACAGCAAATTCTCTATGCCACTGAATGTTCCAATTTCTCGTTGGATGGAGAAATTGAGCATCACTCTGAAGGTACCCTCATTTTAAAGGATCCAGTTTCGCAGAATTGGTTGATCCAGAAGCGTAAGCCCTGGATACTTTGCTTTTGCCTTAATTGTGGAGTTGTCATAGCCCAGTTCATAACATAGCTACAGGGCATAAAAGTGGCATGAAGGATAATTGGCCACCCTGGGACTTTCAGTTTTGCACGGTAGCGACTGGTTGTGGGCTTGCGGATTCTCCACATCCCCGTGGCTAATTTTGCCCTGCCTGAAGACCCTAAATGGGTCTAAGTTGCCCCAAAGAGGCGACAAAGAAAGAAGGGTGCTCCAGTAATTCTGGAATGGTGGCTGCCATTCCATTCAACTTGGGGAAAGCCTTCTAACCTGACAGGAGAAAGGCTGGCCTGATTGCATTGACCAGCCCAAGCTACTAGCAACCGGAGTCCAAAAACACTAACCAGCGCAACTGTGAACAGCATGCTTGAAACTTGGTGAGAAATTCAATCTTCTCTTTTCTATTTTACATTTAATTTCCTGGAAAAGATCCCCAAGAAGCAAAATACTTCCAAAAGGGAAGAAGTGGGATTTCTGCCCCACTCTTATACTAATGGAAGTGGTGAATTATCTTTTTATGGAGGATCAAAATATATGGAAGTGAAATAAATATAAAACCTGAAATTTAAAACTTAAATCTGGATAAATCTAAAATTGTTTGAAGAGTCTCATTTTAAAGATAATTGTTCATTTTGGAAATTGAAAAACAAATAGTTGCTGACACCTAGTAGTGGATGAAGACTATGACACTATGACTTTAATATGGCCAGCTGCCAAAAAGGTCAACACAGTGCTAGGCTGCATTAACAGAGGGATAGAATCAAGACCACATGAAGTGTTAATATCACTTTACAATGCCTTGGTAAGGCCACACTTGGAATACTACATCCAGTTTTGGTCACTGCGATGCAAAAAAGATGCTGAGACTCTAGAAAGAGTACAGAGAAGAACAACAAAGATGATTAGGGGACTGGAGACTAAAGCATATAAGGAACGGCTGCTGGAATTGGGTATGTCTAGTTTAGTGAAGAGAAGGACGAGGGGGGACATGATAGCAGTGTTCCAAAATCTCAGGGGCTGCCACAAAGAAGAGGGAGTCAAGCTATTTTCCAAGGCGCCTGAAGGCAGGACAAGAAGCAACAGATGGAAACTAAGCAAGGAGAGAAGCAACCTAGAACTAAGGAGAAACTTCCTGACAGTTAGAACAATTACCCAGTGGAACAACCTGCCTCCAGAGGCAGTGAATGCTCCAACACTGGAGGTTTTCAAGAAGAGACTGGACAGCCATTTGTCTGAAATGGTATAGGGCTTCCTGCCTAAGCAGGGGGTTGGACTAGATGACCTCCAAGGTCCCTTTACTACTATTATTATTAATAATAATAATAATAATAATAATATGGCAAAACCTGGGAAAAGCTAATCTGTGTTTGTGACTTTCAAAGTTTTAACAACAAAGAACAGCTGTGACAAAAAAGACAATAATCTGGGCTGTAGACAAAGAAAATTATAAATTTCAGAAAAAAATCTTTTTTGAACTATTTGGGTTACAAATATCTATTTAATTGGGATTCTAAAGCTATTTGCAGAGAAAAGAAAGGAAGAGAAAAACTCAAATTCTTGGCCATCATGGATCAGAGACATGTAGAAAGAATATATCAAGAAAACATAAATACGTCAGAGGAGGAGATATATAGTATACTGCAACTAATTCAAACAACAATAACTTTAAACCACAAAGAAATCCAAAATAACTTTGAAAATATAAATCAATCTATTTCTAAGTTAACTTTACAACAAAAAAATTCCCAGAAAACAACAACAGAGAAGGAGCAGATAAAATAGATAAATGGATATAGAATTGAGAATAGACACTTAAAGATGGAACTTAACAAAACAAGGAAACATGATTTAATCCTAGTGGAAACAAAATCACAAGAATTGGAAAAAATAACTTATCCCTTAAGACTACAAAATAAATCTGAGGACAAGAAAACAGATTGGATAAAATGGATTGTAGAGATGTCAGGAACATTCGAGAGAAAGGAAATGATAAGAGAAGCAGAGAGAAAGAAAAAGAAAAAGATTTTCAACAAACTTGGAAAGGCAGAAGTCCTGTACAAAGACACTTCACCTGATTTACTTTTTATATCTACAGCAACAGTTAGGAACATATGGAAAAACTTTTTGATTCAGCAAAATACATGGATTAAGAAAAATACTGGGCAAAGGAAAAAGAGTAAAGTGGAAACCAAGAAAATAGATGATGGGACTTACCAGAGAGAATACTTAAAAAAAAAAGAAACATTTGTTTGAATATGGTTAAAGAAATAGAAAAGTTTTGGAATATATATGTCATTCTAAGAGGGATGAATTCCGTAAATAATGTAGTATGCTTTTTTCCCTTTTTTGTTCTCTTTCTTGATATGAGTAATATAAAAAAGTTGAAATGACTTAGATCAGACATGTCAAACTTGCAACGTCACGTGAGATCGTGCAACGTATCGGGCCGGTTTTGTCATTGCCGGCAATGGGGTTGGCGCGACTTCCGGATGACTCATCCTACCCGCGGGCCGGCAGTTTGACACCCCTGACTTAGATAAAGGAAATGTTTTAGATACTTAAATGTGATTGAATTTAAGAAAATTATAAAGGATAAAAATGTTTTGAATAAGAGTTAAAGGACTAGATGATTAGATGTATTAAATGGAATGTTTAAAGATTAAACATATTTTTAATTATGGTTAAAAAGAATAAGAAATTTGGGAAATACATATATATTAGCTTAGGAGGGATATATATTTTAAGTAGTATGTTATTTTTTATGTTTCTTTACTCTTGCTCTCCTTTCTTTTTTTTTTTTTCATTATTTTATCTATTGCTTAAGAAATGTAAAAGTGTGAGATGGTTCATATGGAAAAATAGAGTTACATTTTTAAATGTAATTAATTTTTGAGAAAATCTTAACCAGTAAGAATACCTAGAATTTGATGGGAGAAACAAACTAAAATAAGGACTGTAACAGGATCTATGATAAAGCAACCAGAATGATTGGCTAGAAAAAAAATATTATATTGATGTGATTATTATTTTTAGGAATATTGGGACAAATTATATATTTAATTATTATCTATCAATAAGAATTGTATTAACTCAATGTTTGCAAAAGAGGATATTTTGGAAAAGAGGAAATCAACTAAAACCATTATGTGGATTATCGATTATAGAAATCAATTGTTAATGATTGTTTTACAAATGTAACTCAAACAACACACTGTTCACCAATTATTAAGTGATTCATGTTTTTTAAAAAATCAATAAAATATATTACAAGAAAAAAAGATAATTGGCCACCCTGCTTGAGAATGGCATGGGTTCTCCCACTCTACTGGTATTAAAGATGGCAGCGATTATATTTTTTCCAATTTAAAATAATAGCACTGCTTTATTAAAATCAAATACTATTTTCTCCTGATCTGTGATTGTTTTGTTTATTTATAGTCTTTTCCTCACAGGACTGCAATGGAAATGACAGTAGGCATTAATATTTAAAGCTAGAGAGCTAACTAGCTACATAGGTATCTACTCGGCTCCAGTGTTATGTGAAAATGCTTTGTACAGCTGAAATGGATATTTATGCTTTCAGAGAGGCAGTATCAGTTTTGTCAATTAAAATTTTATCTATCTGTTTCCTCTGCCACGTTTTGTAGTAAAGTACAGAAACTTATTTGGATTTGTTTGTGGATAAGCAAATTTTTCTGTTTTTCATTAGAATAATGTATATCTATTTCACGTTACTTTGATTTACAAGTGGAGTGGATGAAGAACAGAGGGCTAAGCAGCAGCACAGCTTGCTTAGAAGCACCTCTTTTATTTCATGCCAATCCTTGAGATTATAAGAAAGAAAGAAAAATGAAATGAGCACTTCTACACTATTGGATTTTGGGTCTTCCAGCCCACAAAAGCAGTTTGAAAGCAATCCACAACAGCCTTCACTTTCAGGGACTTGGAAACAGACCAGGAAATAACCCAATTTTTAAAAAGAAAATTAATAAAACAGCAACCAGTGTTCAACATGAAAGAGGAGAAGAAATTAGAAAGCCCATTCCTTGCTTTTTTTAAGGGGAGGCTACTTGATAGAGTTATTCAGGCTTGTTATGCCTGACAGGACCTACTGAGGCAATTGATATTCAGGAGCCAGGAAGATGGCTGAGCCAAGAAATTCAAGGGCAACATGGCAAGTCCCCAGTCAGCAGTGTGCAGTAGCAGCCAAAAAAGAGGGATACTGTAGTATCAAGATCATGAGAAGCAGTGCTTTTTTTCTAAAAAAAAAAAAAAAAGGTGCCGGAACTCACACACGTCATACAACCTGCCTTGCCTACCCTACAAGGTTCCATCCAAAAAAGGTGCCGGAACTCCGTTCTGGGCGTTCTATGAGAAAAAAATGAGAAGTATTAGTACTGCTTTACAAAACCTTAGTAAAACCACACTTAAAATACTGAGTCCAGTTTGGTCACCATATTATAAAAAAGATGTTAGAGACTCTGGAAAGAGTGCAGAAAAGAGCAACAAAGATGATTAGGGGGCTGGAAGCTAAAACATATGAAAAGCAGTTGCAGGAATTAGATATGTTCCAGTGAAAAGAAGGACTAGGGGTAACACGATAGCAGTGCTTCAGTGTTTGAAGGGCTGCCATAAAGAAGAGGAGGGGGGGGGTCAACCTATTTTCCAAAGCACCAGAAGATAAGACAAGAAATGATGGAAACTACTCAAAGAGAGAAGCAACCTAGAACTAAGGAGAAATTTCCTAACAGTGAGAACAATAAACCAGTGGAATGGCTTGCCTTCAGAAGTTGTGGGTGCTCCATCACTGGAGGCTTTTAAGAAGAGATTGGATAACCATTTGTCAGAAATGGTATAAGGTCTCTTGCCTGACCAAGGGATTGGACTAAAAGATCTCCAAGGTCCCTTCCAACTCTGTTATTCTGTTCTGTTCGGTCTCCATGTTTTCAGTTGAACACTGGCTTCCAATCAGTTACTCTTCCATTATTCTGAGTTGGACGTATATTAGCTCAACTGCTAAAGGCAGAGCAAGCGAGCAAACCGTGTAGGATCACAGGGTTGTATTACCAATACAGGAGCGGTGCAACCATTTATCTGGGATGAAGGTTTAATAAAAACCAAAGCACAATGTGTGCACACGTCAACTTGAGTTGACCCAAAATAAAGGCAGGATAAAAATCAGTCATTCAATCGATCAAATGTAGAAGTAGCCTAGTTCATGGTTTTACTATTTGATATAAAATTGCTAGAAAAAAGAAAACATATTGAAACTGTACAATCACTATGGCAAAGAAATCCTGGGTTCCCTATTTATCAATTCACAAATATTCATGCAATGATCTTACTTTTGAGTTTGATGGATTAGTAAAAATAGTAAGACAGAAATACTCTTCGCAGAGTTCTAATTTTGAGATAAATTGAGAAGCTTGCCTAGTATTTATTTTTAAATATTCATGTTTTAAAAATGGAAGCTAACACTGAAAGGTATTTAATATGTTAATACCCCATGATGTCTTGTCGGATATCCCAACCACTGGAGTACAGATTTTAGAAGTTGGGATATGGAGTAAGTAAAAGAATATCCAAAAATGTCTTCTGCTTTGAGAATCATCTCACGAATGGAAATGTTCAAGATTCAAGACCTTAACGAGCAATTTACACCTGGTTGCATTTTTTTTTCTATTTGTCTTATCATTATTTAAAATGGAATGATTTAATTCATCAGTTGGAGAAACTAATGGCCATTAATGCTATCTGCTAGTGGTGAAGAGAACCAGTTACTAGTATCTTCATTTCTCCCAAAATGCAGAGTAGATGGCACCAAAGATTTTAAGATTAAGATTTAGCAGGACTGTAATCTACTTGATAGCTTAGCTTCAATGTGCTAATTTAGCAGCTGAGTTTGATTAAAATTGTTTAATGAGGAAAATCTCAGTTTAGTTTTCAGTGTTATTTTTATGTTTAAACTACTTTCATTTAAATTCATCCTTATTGGCACTGCCTTCGTTTAATGTTAGTTTATTATAGATACTTTATTGGTTTTTATTTATCTTCACTGACTTTAGAAACCAGTTCGGTCTAGTACAGGGTAGGCAACATTGGCTCTTTTATGACTCGTAACTTCATGCTGGCTCAGGAATTCTGGGAGTTGGTCCACGAGTCATAAAAGAGCCAAGGTTGTCTACCCCTGGTCTAGTGTTTAAAGCACCAGGCTAGAAAGCAGAACACTATGAATTCTAGTCTTAGGCATGAAAGCTGCCTGGGTGGATTTGGGTTAGTTCTTAATCCATGATGTTGGGCTCAGGTGACAACCTGACAGCTCGATTGGTCAGTTCCTGTTGCAATCAAGTGGATCAACACTTGACTGATTAAAAAAAAGCGGACCCTGTACTTGTGGAAAAAATGCTAGGACACAATCTTCCTCCAGAACTAAACAAACAAACCACAATAACAAAAAGAAAATAATTCCACTGATTTCCCCTATGACCTTTTCCACTATGTCAGATTTAAGTTCTAAGCCAGAAAGACCAGATGTGGAAATCTAGCACATATGAATGGTATCAAGCTAAGGAAAATCAAAGTAAAAACAAGTTTGATTTGGTTTTGGTTTTGGGTTTTGGTTTGTTGCCAGTAACACAGTCCCTTTGTGACTAATGATGGAAGGGAAATCTTTTCTGTAATTTATTTCTTTGATACTCTGTGTTATATACATATGTGTACACATTTCAACAGGTACTTCGTACATATTTGCCATATTTTTTTTGTACAAGGTGAAAACTTTAAAATCTGACCACATTTTAAGGGTTCACCGATGTGAAAGAGGGACTCCAATGTGTCGCAAAATACTACCACTATTACTACTACTACTGTCTGAACTCTGATTGCATTGCTATCATCAGAAAGAAGAACAATGATGATGTGAATGATTAGCAACGAGAAGGGCCTAGATATTACAAAGTTAGCTATTTGACTTTGAATGGCAGCTGCGGTGTTTTTATTTGTGATATGAATAACAGCATTGTTTTGTTTTTTGGGCCAATGGCATATGGCCATATCAATGACTGAACTGATTTTGCTGTTCCCTCTTGTTTCTCAACTGGATATGGTTCTAATTTGCTTCTCCCTCCTCCTGCTTCTCTCCCTCGTCCTCTCCTTTTTCTTTTACCACGTTGGATGTTGAGGGAGATACAAATTTCTTGCTCATCTAGAGGCCTCAACCATTGTTAATTGATGTTGTTGTATGTCTTTGATGTTGTCTTTCCATCTCCTTCTGGATCTACTTCATGTTCTTTGAACTTCTCTTTTTGTATATGCCTCGTATAGTGTGGAATCCCATGACAACCTCTAAAGGTGAGCAAACCACTTAATTTGCTATATTTGTATGTAATTTAGTGTTGAAAAAACATTATCAGGTCCAGTCTAAGCTGGGAATAAACAAAATGGAGATTGCTTGGAAAGAAGGTTATTCTTTATTTAGTTGCCAGTGACAAAGCCTATTTCTGGGATAGCTGACAAAATGGAGCTGGGAGGGTTTTTATACCTTCTTTGGGTTTTGTATTTGAGGTTCTTCCTGTTCCTGTGGTTTTATATTTGAGGTTCTTCCTGTTCCTGTGGCATGTACTTTGACCTGAGCTTGAGTGTGCCCTTTTGGTATTCTAATGGTGGTGGGTTAATCCTATGGAGACAAGTAAGCAGTGGGGTATCAGAAGGTTCCGTCTTAGGCCCAGTACTCTTCAATATCTTCATAAATGACTTAGATGAGGGAATTGAAGGGGAACTCATTAAATTTGTAGATGACACCAAATTGACAGGAGTAGCCAACACCTCAGAAGACAAACTCAGGATCCAAAAAGACCTTGACAAACTTGAGCAATGGGCCCTATCCAACAAAATGAGTTTCAATATGGAGAAAAGCAAAGTCTTACATCTAGGCAGGAAAAACAAAAGGTACAAAGACCTGGCTTAAAAACAGCAACTGTGAGAGGGACCTTGGAGTCTAGTGGATGATCACTTGATTATGAGCCAGCAGTGGGCAGCAGCAACCAAAAAAGTTAATACAATCCTGGGTTGTATAAACAGAGGCATAGAATGAAGATCGCTCAAAGTATTTTTTTTTTATTAAAAAGTTTTATAAATTTTACAAAAAATAAAAGACAATACAAAAACAAAAAACAACATATACAAATAAAAACAAACATTACCCAACAAAACCCCCCTTCCCCCACCCCTACCCAAACCCCCCCTTCCCCCCCCAGGGCCTCCCAGAGCAGAATATAGGCTTAATTAAAAAAAGTTAAAAAAATTTATATTTATATAAAAAAAGAATATAAAATAGAATATATATATATATATATATAAAGTTAAAAATTATGAAAAAACTATATAGTATTTTTTATATCAAATTTAAATTGTATGAATTTTATCCATTTATCCCAAACAGCAAGGAATTTCTCTTGCGTTTGACCCTTTAAGAAAGCCGAAATCTTTGCCATTTCCGCCAAATGAGACACTTTAAGAAACCATTCCTGCAATGTAGGCAAAGATTCCTTCTTCCAATATGGTCCTACTAACAGCCTCGCAGCTGTAATCAAATTTAACATCAATATAACCTCCTTTGTATCACAATCAATAACTATACCTAACAAAAATAATTGTGGAGTAAATTTTACCCTCCTTTTAAAAATTCTCTGGATATTCCACCATATCTTAATCCAGAATGCTTTTATCTCTCTGCACGACCACCAAATATGATAATAAGTAGTGTCCATACAACCACATCTCCAACATTTAGGTTGTAAGTCAGGGTACATAAAAGACATTTTTTGTGGATCAAGGTGCCATCTATAAAACATTTTATAAAAGTTCTCCCTTAAGTTCTGTGCTTGTGTAAATTTGACATTTCTCACCCAAATAGTTTCCCAGGTGTCCAATGGAACTGGCTCACCAAAATTCTGCGCCCATCTAATCATACAATCTTTAATTAGTTCCGTTTCTGAATCCAATTCAACTAAAACCCCATAAATCCTCTTAATGTGGGTTTGTCTTTGATCCTTCACTTGCTTAATAAGATTTTCATCTTCTCTGAGAAAACCCACCTTACAGTCCATCTTCCATCTGTCTAATAATTGCCTATATTGGAACCAAGAATAAATAATATTTTCTTGTGCTAACTCTTCCCGTAATTTTAACTGCCAGTTTTGTCCATCCCATTTAAGTAACTGTCTATAGGACACCATATCCATTTTAACCCCTCTTTTTATTCCTTCTATTGCATGCCAAGGTATAGCCCATAATGGTACTTTGAAATCACTTTTATAATATTTTCTCCAAACCCTAAGTAAAGAAATTCTTAAGATATGAGATTTAAAAGCCCAATCCATTTTTTTATTAAATATTAAATAGGCATGCCACCCAAAAAGTAAATTCCATCCCTCTAAGTGAAGTATATCAGAATTTGTCAAATTTACCCAGTCACTAACTAATGTTAAAACCACCGCATCATAATATAATTTCAAATTCGGCACCTTGAGTCCTCCCCTCTCACGGAAATCTTGCATAATTTTAAACTTAACCCTTGGCTTTTTCCCTGCCCAAATAAATTTATTAAGGCCTTTCTGCCACTCAGTTAAATTGATCTCATTCTTCAAAATCGGTATCATTTGGAACAAAAAGAGAAACTTGGGTAGAATATTCATTTTTATCACTGCAATTCTTCCCATGAGGGATAATTGCAACTTTTCCCAATTCTTCAAGTCTCTCTGTACCCTAACCCACAACCTTTCATAATTATTTTTAAATAATTTTGCATTAGAAACAGATAGCATCACCCCCAAATATTTTACCTTATTAACAATTTCAAAACCCGTCAAATTAACCAAAGTCTGCTTCTCCCGACTAGTCATATTTTTAGGTAAAATTTTAGTCTTATTAACATTAATCTTAAAACCCGAAACCAAACCATAATTATGAATCAACTGTAATAATTTTACTACAGAATAAGTAGGTTGCGACAAAGTAATAACCAAGTCATCCGCAAAAGCTCTTAACTTATACTCTTTTTTATTAACTTCTATTCCTTTAATTTCCTGCGACTCTTGAATTTTGATCAACAGTATTTCCAGTGTTAAGACAAACAGCAACGGTGATAATGGACAACCCTGTCTAGTACCTTTCTCTATTGTAAAAACCTCTGACAAGCCTCCATTAACGATAAGTTGTGCCGTTTGTTTTTGATATATTACCATAAGAGCTTGCAATATCTTTTCACCAAAATTCATCTCTTCCATTACTCTTAACATAAAATGCCAATTCAATTGATCAAAGGCTTTTTCAGCATCTAAAAATATCAGCCCTGCAGGAACTTGGTTATTTTTATCTAAATATTCTAATAAATTAATAATTTGTCTGACATTATTTTTCATGTACCTTCCAGTTATGAACCCAGATTGATCTTTATGCACAAGGTGGTGCACCACCCTCATAAGCCTATTTACTAAGATTTTTACAAATATCTTATAATCCACATTTAAAAGAGATATAGGCCTATAATTCTTTGGTAAAGTAAGATCTTGATCTTCCTTTGGAATCAATTATATAAAAGCAGTACGCCATGAGGGAGGAATCTCTTGACCCTGTAAAATGCCATTAAAAAGATCACCTAATGGTTGAATCATCTCCTCCAATAAAGCTTTATAATAAACAGCTGTTAACCCATCCGTACCCGGTGCTTTCCCTGGTTTCAATTGTTGAATTGCTAGCGAAATTTCCTCCTTAGTAATTAAACCATTAACTTCATGTTTCTGATCCTCTGTCAATTTAGGGAAACTAACCTCGCTTAGATATTTATTTATCTCTAAAATTTGCACATTAGTAGATTTATATAATTTTTTGATAATAATCCAGAAAAGATTTCTTAATCAGTTCCTTCTGAGAAACTAATTTACCCTTGTAATTTATTTTATCTATTGTTCTCTGTCTCTGTTTCTTTCTCAATTGATAAGCCAGCCATCTCCCTGGCTTGTTAGCATTACAAAATGTATTTTGTTTCATAAACAATAAATTGGTTGCAGCTTGATCTGCTAACAACATATTAAATTGTGTTCTTAACAACTTTAAGGATTCTTTAATACTTTCATCAGAAGGATTTAAAATCAAAGACTTTTCTTTTAATTTAATTTCATCTTCCAATTCTTTACGTTTCTGAATCTGTTTTTGCTTATGACAGTTATTCATTTTTATCAAAATCCCACGCATAAATGCTTTCCCTGCATCCCATACCATTGACATTGAAGTCCCCTTATACATATTCAAAACAAAGTAATCCTTTAAACACTCCTTTAGTTTCTGAACATTTTTTTCTTGTCTAAATAAATTCTCATTCACCCTCCAGGATCTTCTCTCCTCTTTTTCTTGAGTCAACTCCATCCAGACTGGACTATGATCCGTCAAAGACCTAGGGAAAATCTTGACATTCTTTACTCTATTATATAAGTCCGTTGTAATCAAGAAGAAGTCAATTCTTGAGAAGGATTGGTGTCTATCTGAAAAGAAGGTAAAGTCTTTCTCCTCTTGATTACATTCCCGCCAATAGTCCCGTAATTCCCAGTCCTCTTTCATATCAAAAAAGGCTTTAGGTAATTTTGCCTGCTTAAGAAGAGGAGAGGAACCTTTTTTGTCCCTTTGTACATCTAAGACACCGTTCCAATCCCCCATTAGTACCACGGATCTATAGTCCAGCAGATTTATTTTTTCATGTAAGAGTCTGTAAAATTGTTCCTGTTGCTGATTTGGTGCATATAGTCCCACTATAAGTACTTTCTTACCATATAAGCCCAATTCAACCATCACATATCTCCCTTGGGGGTCAGACTCCACCAGACAAACTGGTAGATTTTGCTTTACAGATCACTCAAAGTATTAATACCGCTTTATAAAACCCTAGTAAGACCACACCTCGAATACTGCAACCAATTTTGGTCACCATATCATAAAAAAGATGTTGAAAGTTTGGAAAAAATTCAGAGAACTAAGACAATCAAAGTCCTGGAGACTAAAACATATGAAGAATAGCTACGGGACTTGGGTTTGGCTAGTCTAAAGAAAAGAAGAAATAGGGGAGACATGATAGCAGTGTTCCAGTATCTGAGGGGCTGCCACAAGGCAGAGGGGGGCAGGTTGCTCACCAAAGTACCAGAGGGAAGGACGAGAAACAATGGTTGGAAACTGATCAAAGAAAGAAGCAATCTGGAATTAAGGAGAAACTTCCTGATAGTGAGGACAATCAACCAGTGGAACAGCTTACCGCCAGAAATTGTGGGCCCTCCATCACTGGAGATTTTTAAAAAGAGACTAGACATTCACCTGTCTGAGATGGTATAGATTCTATTCTATTCTATTCTATTCTATTCTATTCTATTCTATTCTATTCTATTCTATTCTATTCTATTCTATTCTATTCTATTCTATTCTATTCTACCCTACCCTACCCTACCCTACCCTACCCTATCCTACCTTTCCCTACCCTACCCTACCCTACCCTACCCTACCCTACCCTACCCTACCCTACCCTACCCTATCCTATCCTATCCTATCCTATCCTATCCTATCCTATCCTATCCTATCGGTCACATCCTGCTTCTCTGAGGCTGTGGCTGAAGGCATTTTGCTTATGAATAGGTGGCTCAATCTTTCTGAATCTTTCTCTTTCTCACTTTATACAAAGATTCACCCTCTTTATGGTTACAGACATTCACGTTTGAATTTAATGAATATAGTTTAACTAAAGTTTTCATAATCAATTATTAATGAATACTTCATTCTATATAATGTTGCTTTGCCGAGTGGCAACTTGCTGTGAAGTTAATTACTTTGCAGTTAGGTTGCAAGATGAAACTCAAAAAAAAAAAAAAAAAAAAGACTGCTGCAAGATATGGTCTTGCCATTGCTAGGGAATACCAATAAAATGCTTTCATAAGCAGGCAGAGCAGGCAAAAGACAATTTCACTACGGGAGCAACCTTATGATAATAAAGCTGCGGATCCTTGCCTTTAAATATTGCCATTTTGTGGGTCTCTGGAGATGTGCCTTTTTCATTCCAGCTCCTGCCTTATGATGGAACACTGCCTTGAAATTTGACCCCCCCCCCAATTATCCTTCTGGAGAGCACTGAGGACCAGGAGCTAGGATAGGGTGTCAGAGGGAGATGAGAATGTGAGTGCCTCAGAGAAGTGCAGCTGCCATGTCAGATGTTCCTATTTGAGGTTTGTTGTTCTTTTGTTCATTATTGTATGTATTACTTTGATCGATTGTAAGCTTCCCAGAGTTATTTTACTATACACATAGTCCTTGACTTATAACCATTCATTTAGTGACCGTTCAAAATTACAACAGCACTGAAATAAGTTTGCAATACTGGTGAATATCTGTAGCTCGGGTGTAGGATGAGGGTGAAGGTTCATTCTCCGAGCTTGTGGGTCAGTTTCCTAATGCTTCGTTACCAGGCTAGGTAACATCTTCAGCGGAGTTTAGGGGCTGTCTGTGTCAGTGTTACTTCACACCCTCCACTGACTCTGACCTGAAGTAACCTCCCCATCACAAGACCCATCACAAGCCTCTCTCTGATAACTCACACCTGACCCATCACAAGACCCTCACTTGACACACCCACACCTGAAGCCCTTATAAACTGAAGAGCACTGACATTGACATCCCCTAAATGCTGTTTACTTGGCATGGTAGATGTTACCTAGCCTGGTAACAAAATGTTCAGGAAACCAGCCCACAAGCTCGGAGAACGAACCTTCACTCTCACTGAAATAAGTGACTTATGGTCATTTTCTCCACTTCTGACTGTTGCAGCATCCCCACGGTCATGTGATCAAAATTCAGATCCTTGGCAACTGGCTCATATTTATGATGGTTGTTGTGTCCTGGAGTCATTTAATCACGTTTTGCAACTTTCCGCACAGCAAAGTCAATAAGGAAGTGACATTCACTTAACAACTGAGTTACTAACTTAACAACTGTGGTGTTTCACTTAACCGTTGTGGCAAGAAAAGTTGTAAAATGGGGCAAAACTCACTTAACAACTGTCTTGCTTAGCAATGGAAATTTTGGGGTTCGTTGTAAATTGACGACTGCTTATATCAACGTTTTAAATAAAAACAAATAGACAAAAGTATTTCTAAAGTCACAGAGTTTGACTTGAATACAGCTTTGTAGCTTCACAGGGACAGATTGTGCCGAATTCTCAGACTATTGAGTAATATTCTGGGGGAGGGGTGTTTAGAAATCCTAACATTAGCTGAATATAAATATTTTTTGCAAATCGGTGCAATTTGGACAAATTGGGAAAGCTGTTATGGACAAACTGCCAGATAAATTTGCTTCAGTTGCTGTTTAATGACATTACTTTGTAGATACCGGTAACTGCTTTTCCTGGCTTCCATAAAGAATAGGAAGGTGGCAGGTTGATGATTCAGTCTTGGTGATGGACAGCTTTCTTCTCCAAATGATGTTATAATTAATTGATCTCTAGTTCAGTGTTTCTCAATCCCTGCAACTTTAAGATGCATGCTGGTTGGGGAATTCTGGGAGTTGAAGTTCATGCGTCTTAAACTTGTCAGAATTGAGAAACACTGGTCTAATTCATGAGATTTTTAAACAGGGATTTTTTTTATTAAAATAGCTTTGGAACTTGGGCCTAACTTTTTGAAGAATGTACAATATTAATTTTGTTGCTCTCTTCAAACTAGTGGCCCTGTCTGCACCAACAACTAACTCGGGTCCCCAGTTCTGTAATATAGTTCAGGAATTTTTAGCCCAGCTCTGCTAACACTACTAAAAAATGCAAAACATAATCTGTGAGTCTATTTTGTGTATATGAGTCTGTGAAAGAGATGGCAAAGAAGAGGTAAAGAAAGGAAACAGAAAAATATGTATAGGAGGAAAAAACAAGAAGAAAAATTGGGAAAGAATTTGTTGTCTTTGTCAGAAAAAAATATGCTTCTTACTTAGATTAGATGTAAAGGAGAAATGCATTGTAAATTTTGTTGATATTCCTAAGGTTAATTCTTGCTAGAAAATGGAATTGTTTAAACAATTTAAGTAGCTTATACCACACGTTAGAACAAAAGACTGTTTATTTCAGAATGTTTAAAAAAACATTATAAGGAAGGGTAGAATACAAATAGCAGTAGCAATAGTATTTAGACTTATATACTGCCCCATAGTGCTTTACAGCACTCTCTGAGCAGTTTACAATGTCAGTATTATTTGCATATTTTCCCCAACAGTCCGGGTCCTCATTTTACCAACCTTGGAAGGATGGAAGGTTGTGTCAACCTAGAACCCCCATCAGGGCTGAACTCCAGGTTATGGGAAGAATTTGCCTGCAATACACTGCATTCTAAGCACTGTGCCACCAGGGCTCCTGACATTTTTGCTGGAGAACAAAAAACTGCAAAAAATCACCAGAAATCTGTATGGGCTTGGAGAATACATATCAAACATTGTTCTGCATTGTTATTTTAAAATGTATTAATAATTTATTAATCAAATTTATACAGCCATCCATCTCAAGAAAAGTGATTCTGGGTGGGATGCAATTAATCAATAAAAATGATGCATATATAAAAATGGGCATTTAAAAATATAAAAATCAACATTAAGGCTTAATTAAAACTAAACATATATGCAAAGGCCAGAGAGAGAATAAGTATATATATTCTCAATAGTAGAACCATCTAAATAAGACTCAAGTTCCCTGGGATCCCCCAGGCCTAATGGCACAACCAGATCTTGAGGGACTTTCAAAACATCAAAAAGGATGGAGCTGACCTAATGTCTGAAGGAAGAATGTTCTGTAAGGAAGTGCCATGGCAAAAAAACTTGCCTCCTGAGATCCAACAAATTGTTCCCTTTTTTTTCTTACTTATGTTATGAAAAAAAAATCATACTTCCTTATCCTTTTTCTTTCATTGTCCTCTCATTGTTTGGATTTTTAAAGGCCAGTTTATAGCCAGGACTTGGATATGAAGAAAACTTCACTGGTTGAGCCATAGCAATTTATATTACTGGCCAACTTCACAGAGAAGACATCTGCCCTTGTGCTTCAGCTTGAAATTGGTCAGCTAGAATCCACCTTCTTTCCCCACAAAACAAGGTTCTCCAAGAAGTGGTAGCAGATTGACCGTGTCTTGATGGAAACAAATCCCTTTGTGCCAGTTACAATAACATCTGCTCCCCAATGGGCGCTATCTAACAAAATGAAATTCAATGGTGAAAAAAAAAATAAGGTTCTACATTTAGGCAAGAAAAACCAAATGTACAGGTATAGTATAGGTCAGTGGTTCTCAACCTGTGGGTCGGGACCCCATTTGGGGTCGAATGACCATTTCACGGGGGTCGCCAAACAATGCAGTTCGCCATTTTCCCCCCCTTTTCCTTAGCTGTGCTACTCCTTTTTATTCTATTGGCTTTTGAAAGCCAATAGAATAGACTCTCTTGAATAAAGTCTAATTCCACTGGCTTTCAAATGCCAATAGGAATTGTCCAGGCTGTCTGCCCTGCTGAGCCCGCCAAAAGTCCCATTCTGACCGGTTGGGTAGTCCTCGACTTACAACCGGTTGGGGGTCGCGGCATTAAAAAGGTTGAGAACCACTGGTATAGGTCATGCTGGCTCACGAATTCTGGGAATTGAAGTCCACGAGTCATAAAAGAGCCAAGGTTGCCTACCCCTGGTATAGGTGGCACCTTGCTCAATAGTAGTAACTGTGAGAGGGATCTCAGTCTTAGTGGACAATCACTTAAATATGAGCCAGCAGTGTGCTGCAGCTGCCAAAAAAAAACCTAACACAGTGCTAGGCTGCATTAGCAGAGGGATAGAATCAAGATCACGTGAAGTATTAATACCATTTTACAATGCCTTGGCAAGGCCACACTTGAAATTCTGCATCCAGGTTTGGTCACCACAATGTAAAAAAAAATGTTGAGACTCTAGAAAGAGTACAGAGAAGAGCAACAAAGATGATTAGGGACTGGAGGCTAAAACATATAAAGAACGGTTGCTGGAATTGGGTATGTCTAGTTTAATGAAGAGAAGGACGAGGGGGGACATGATAGCAGCGTTCCAATATCTCAGGGGCTGCCACAAAGAAGAGGGAGTCAAGCTATTTTCCAAAGCACCTGAAGGCAGGACAAGAAGCAACGGGTGGAAACTAATCAAGGAGAGAAGCAACCTAGAACTAAGGAGAAACTTCCTGACAGTTAGAACAATTACCCAGTGGAACAACCTGCCTCCAGAAGTGGTGAATGCTCCAACACTGGAGGTTTTTAAGAAGAGACTGGACAGCCATTTGTCTGAAATGGTACAGAGCAGTGGTTCTCAACCTTTCTAATGCCGCAACCCCATAATACAGTTCCCCATGTTGTGGTGACCCCCAACCACTTATACATCACTGGGTGCCAGGGCTGTGGCCAAAGAAAAGGGGGAAAAATGATGGACAGCCTTGTTTGGCGACCCCCGTGAAATGGTCGTTCGACCCCAAATGGGGTCCCGACCCACAGGTTGAGAACCACTGGTATAGAGTTTCCTGCCTGAGCAGGGGGTTGGACTAGATGACCTCCAAAGTCTCTTCCAACTTTATTATTATTATTATTATTATTATTATTATTATTATTATTATTATCGTTGTTGTTATTGTTGTTGTTGTTGTCATTGTCATCATTATCATTATCATTAACAAGCTCCCATTTGAAAAATGCTGTTGTGAAAGACACAACACTGTTCCTGGCAGTGTTTAATAGCTCTTATTCTCAGGAAATTCCTCTTAATATTCAGCCTGAATCTCTTTTTAATATCATCCAGTAGTTTTTATGCTGCTTTCGCTTTTAGCGGTCATTCTCCTTTTGCGTGCGATGGCCTTTTAGATATTGGTCACCCCTATTATATCTCTCTGTTTTGTAAGCTAAACATGTCCAGCCCTTTTAAGGACTGTTCCTAGGGTTTGGTTTCCAAGCCTCTCATTATGTATCCCTCCACTGAAATTGCTCCAGCATCTCTGGGTCTCTTAAGTGTGGTATCCAAATGGATTCAATGCTCCCAGCATAGTTGCAAGTATCAGTTGGATCCAATGTTCCCAGCACATTCATGTAGAGCTTAATGGAATTATTTCCTTCTGTGCTCTGGATATAAAACGTCCATTAATAAAGCCCAAGATTGCATTGTCCTTTTTGTTGTTGCATCAAACTTTTATTCTTATATATCCGTTAGTACATTTGGATCCTTGGATTCATTTGATACATACCACCCCCAAGCCAAGTTTCTTCAGTTCTGTACTTAAAATTTGATTTTTCATGTAAAGAAAAAACCTTATACATTTCATTACTGGATGCTATTTTTTGGCTTTGACCCAATGTTTAATCCTATTGAAATTTTATTGGTTAAGGTATTCACCAGGACCTGTAATGTATTATCTACAAATTCAATGAAGAGACAAATATTGACCCCTCTATCAGACCTCTGACTCTTTCTGCACATATATGAGCAAAAGGTATGCCTGACAAGAGTTTTACTTTCTTTAATTGCAAAATTTATTAAAATAATTTTAATCTGTTGAATTAAAATAAACAATGACAAGAACAAAATGAGTGGAAAATAGAAAATATTGTACACAAGTCATAATGATCAGGATCATATTGAGACCGATTGACATATCCTGATCCACATGAATATTCTTGGTTACTTTTATTCTATTTATTGCATCTTTCACACTTAGGTTTCTAAAGCAATAATGTGAAACAGATGCAGTAGATATAAACAATATTCTGTGAGGAAATATTTCCAAGAATATACAAAGTCAAAACCAGAAAATATAGCTTATTTTATCAAAAGACCAAATCTTTACCATTTTAAGCATTTTTTTAAAATAAAAAAATATAAAGTTAGGCATAAATCTTTTATTACGAAGTCTTATAAATGCAAATTTTCCCAAAACTGTGGCAGAAATAATTTTTCCAGTTCATATTGGAAACAGATGTTTGACATATGAATTAAGTATGTACAGTAAATAGCCTATTTCCAAGCTTAGTTGCTTTTTAGATCGAACAAACAAAGCTACCGTATATGATAGAATACGGTACTGAAAAGAGCATAAGCATGACACATACTCTTATTTTCACATAGCCTTTAGGGGAAGAGTGATTTACTATTATTCAAAATCACAATTATACATCTTTTCTGAACAACTGAAATGAATGTGTCCCAATATGGTGATCATTATTCAGTGCAGAGGATAGACAGAGCAGTGTGTGTATGTATGTGTGTTTGTTTATTTGTTTGTGTAGGGGGGGAAGTAACTGAAAAAGCTTTGTAACTTCTCTCCCTGTTTTTAATTAAATTCGGTTGCCATTGATACATAAGGCCAGTTTGAACTTATCTATACCTGTTTGGAGGATAAGGGAAAGTTTGATTTACATAATTTGGAATGTAGTCAGAGGTTAGATCATGCAGAAGTTACTTAAATGTGTATTAAATGCGTAAATAATAACAGCAGAACATTGCACTTCTCAAAATAAATGCCTACCTGGGTCTCCCAAACAATATTTTTTTAAAAAATAAATATTTTAATTTTCATTTTTGTAGTAAACACTGGAGCAACAGAAAGCAAAAGAGGACCACAGAATGAAATTGTAGCAGTAAATCTATTGAAGTTACCAAGTTATTTTGAAGCTAATTATGGCTGTGTGCAAAGCAAATGAAGTGAGAAGAACTGAATTAATGAAGACCAGCTACCTCCTACAAGCTAATGAGGCATGTTTTATACCAATAGCTCTTCAAATTGAAAAATTAAACCACTTGAAAAGGAAAAAAAAAATACTAGGAAATTTTGTTAAGATTAGCAGAGAACACAGAAAAATCTTATAGTGGAATTTATGTTCCCAAATTGCTTAGAGACTAGACTGGGCATAGTTACTGTTCTTCCTTTGAGATCTGGCTATTTTTGATGTTGATTTTTCCCTCAAATCCATGTAGGGTTTCCTCTACCTCTGTTATCTCTTGTGAGGTAATTATTTCTTAGTGTATTATTTTCCCTCTTAATATGTTACAAATTATCCATTTTATTTTTTTTTACACAAATACACTGTATTAGTATCTTTTTATTCTTTCAAATTCAATGGAATTTTAAAAAATAATTAGGAAAAGGACCCAGAACTCTGTCCATCTGTCTGTCCATCCATTCGCAGGATAACTCTCCAAAATCTGAATCTGGTGTATGTGAACAAGCCAGCAAAACAATGACTCAGTGAAAAAATAATTTGGATCAGGCTTGGGATCGTGGCGAACTATTTTTTTAGAAAAATTCCCCCAGTACATCTCTATGGAAAAGCCAAGTGGATATTAGGCCCTACTCAGCTGCACACATACACACACACACACAAACAAGCACACACACATACACACAGATTCTCACAGCTTCTTATTAGCCAAATCTGTTGAAAGAAAGAAGGGTTCAGGTTGTATATGTATATGATGGATACTAAGAAGGGGAAGAGCTCACTTAGAATAGCACACATAGGTGTCCAGAGGCTGACTGTGGAACAGATCACAAAACGCTTGTCTTCATATTCATTTCCAAAGCAAGTTTCCCAAGCAAGCTGAGCAGTGATGGGATTCAAATATGTAAACAACCGGTTCTCTGCATGGATGCTGCTTCTGGAAGTCCATCCTGGGCCTGGCCAACAAAAAATTAGCTACCGGTTCTGCCGAAGTGGTGCGAACTGGCTGAATCCCACCACTGAAGCTGAGGCGTCTTTTCAAAAGAGTCCTTTAGATAGTGAAGATTTATGAAGGCAACTTGGCTTTGCAAAAGATTCAGGGAATCATATGTTTACCTGAGAAGCTGGGTCAGAAAAGGAAGACAGAAAAGAGAGCCAGTTGCTTTTGTTTTGGTCTCATAACTGGGTACAAAGAAGAAAGGTTAGTGTGGGAACTGTGGGAGAAAAGGCAGCTTGGGAGGGAATGAATGGTAACATTTGCTGAAGCTGCCTGCCCTGCAAGGCTAGGGCCAAAAGGGTGTAGATGGAGGGGATGACGGGTGGGGGAGCTGCCCTGCTTCTGCGGTCATAACGTGTGGGTGGACTGCCAAGCACCTGAATACAGATAGACTTACGACCACAGTTGAGCTCAAAATTTCCATTGCTAAGTGAGACAGTTGTTAAGTGTGTTTTGCCCCATTTTACAGCCCTTGTTGTCATAGTTGTTAAGTGAAATAACTGTATTTGTTAAGTTAGTAACATGGCTGTTAAGTGAATCTGGCTTCCCCATTGACTTTGCTTGTCAGAAGGTCACCAAAGAGAATGGCATGTGCCCAGGACACTGCAACTGTCATAAATACATGTCAGTTGCCAAGTATCTGAATTTTGATCATGTGACTGCAATGGTCGTAAGCGTGAAAAAAGGGTCCTTTTTCCAGTGCCCTTGTAACTTCATACAGTCACTAAACAAACTTTTGTAAGTTGAGGACTACCTGTATTGATCACTGCTGGAGAGCTGCAATGGCTATAATTTCAAATACGGATCATTAGTCTATTGTTTTTAGCACCATCATAGTTTCAAATGGTTGCTTAAGGAATTGACATAAGACAAGGATTATCTGCATTATTACTGTGCATTTGGGTCAGTCTTGACTCCTGGTGACTGCCTGGACAAGTTCCTGAAAGTTTCTTGACAAGATTTTGAAATAGTTTGCCCTTGCTGCTTTCCTAGGGCTAAGATAGAGTGACTGGCTCAAGGCCACTTAGTGCCTAAAGCAGGTTTTGTGCCTAAGGCAGGACTAGAACTCAGGCTCTCCCAGTTTCTGGCCTAGTGCCTTAATCATTACACCAAACTGGCTCTTCAGCTGGATAAATGTAGCTCTGGAATTTTCCAGGATATTAAAAATATCTTGATATCATACTTCTTGAGAAATAATTGTGGATATCAGTTTATATCAATAGGTTATATTCAACATCTCACAAACGTAGACCTGCTATCAGCAAGATAATTCTTCCCTATTTTTTGCCTTCTCCTTTCTCCATAAAATAATATGTTCATGTAATACATAGGCATGCACACTAATAATTTATCTTGAAATTCATAAATATATGAAGACACTGGCATTTACGCAAACAATGAAAATACAGAACATCGTGTTCCTAACTATTATAAATCTGCTGATGATAACTTGTTTTGCTCATTTATACCTTTGAATGTGTAATAATAACAACAAATTAAAAGGCTGAAAGGCTGATGCAATTGTGAACAAATAAATGTGAATCACATGATGTTTTGTTACAAAATCAAACTCAATATAAGTTCCTTCAGAATTTACTCTGCTTTTTAAAATGTTCCCTTATTTTTATGGAATTGTCTAAGAACTAGAGTAAAATCTAACCATGTATATGTTTTTTAAAAAACAAACAAACAAACAAAAACATGTGTATAACATAAAAAAAATATTGGGGTCGCTGAGACTTGGATGAAGAAGATAAACTGTGCTATTAAAAGGTGTGAAAATGACTATTTCCAGGCCTTTGTCTGACATGTTCTTGTAATCAAATAATGTATCTGCATGGTCCATGATTACATTACTGCTGAATACATGCATAATGAGACTACATTTAATGCAGTGCAAAGCAAATATATTTCTGCTTTCAGTTTTGTTCATTTTTGTCTTTTTCTAAGCTACAATAAGCTTGCATTGATAAGGCAGCTGCTGCAGTAGACTTAGACCTTTGACCGTTGGCGTTTTCCCTGAAATCTCATTTCTGGCTAACATTTAGAAAGAAAGGAAAAGGTACCAGGGATGCTTTTGGGATATTTTAGTCATCTCAGAAGAGTTTGCTGCTAGCATTGCAATCTGGCAGAAAACCTGCCTATCTTTTGTTTACTGGCAGTATAAGGGGATTAATCAGTGTTAGTTTAAGAAAGTGTGGTTCAGGAAGAATACATCAGTAATTGCATGCGTCAAGTTCCTTGAAATTGTGGAATAGGCACCTGCCTGTATGCTGTCAGAGGAAACCAACCAGGGTATTGGACTTGATACTGAAAGTATTTGTTGTCTCCAGAAAGAAGAGATTGAAACTGACTCCCCATCCCAAAGAGAGGGCTGCCTATTCATTTTCAATTATTTTTTTTTTCTTCATTACGGAGCTGAGTCAATATGTATGTTTGGAACAGATGCTGTTGGTTAGAAGATTTTAGTATCTTGTGGAAGGGTGGAGGTTTATTATTTTGAACTGGGTGGTGGTAGAGCCTTTTGGGGTCATTTCCCTACTGGACTGAGTAGGACTGGCCCTCTGTTTTTTCCATAGGGTTTATATCTAGTGCCTGACTGTTTGGCAGCTTGGAAAGGAAGGTCCATTCCCTTACCTGTTGTGGCTTGGAGAATTAACCTGGTGGATTGGAACTGGTTGCAGGGCAGCAAGCTGGCTGGACCACCAGTTGCAGGGATTGGCTTCTTCATACTGAAGGTGCTGGGTGTGTTTTATGGTGACTGGCAATGCAATGGTGGGAAGCATGCCAGAACCTTTGCTGCTGTTGATGGAAGAAGCTCCATTGGCCTGTGGCAGGGACAGCTCTATATAGCAAGGCAGACAGGGCTACTGGATCATGGATGAGAGCTCCCTTTTTTCCCATTGTGATGAGGGATTTTGCTGTGGTGGAGGCAGGGTTGGATGAGATGGGTTATGCTACTGGGCCATGTGGCTGTAACTCTTTCCCCCGCACACACAGTCAGACAGCCATTTTGCCTCCTCTCTGGCTGGAAGCTGGAAGGCATTTGTGACAACTATTTCTGTGTGGGCTGTTTCAAGAGGTAGCCATCACAATGCAAGAGGATTTTGAATGAGAGGATTGGATTAAAGAACTGGGACTGGTTATCTTGTGGGAAAGTTTTGGTTTGTGGATTGTGATTCTGCCCATTCCTAGGGGAGGAAGCCTTTATGGATTAGAGATTGTATCCATTTTGGGAAAGTTGAAAGTGGTTGCATGGCAGCTTCAAAGTTTCTACTTGCCCAAATCAGTCCAGCAAATTGGACATGTTACAGGTCCCATCAGCCAAGGAAAGTCAATTGATGGGAACTAGGAGACTTGCCTTTTCTGCTATAGCCCCTGCCCTCTGGACCCCTCTCTTTTCAGAGATCAAGATGACCTTGACCCTTGCTGGAAAGATGCCTGGCTGTAGGGCCCACTGTAGTTACTGTGCAATGTTGTATCATGTGGCTACATCTGTAAAAGTGAAATAAATGACAGTGAGACATCTGTCTAAGCTCTGCCAGAATTCTTTATTACAGTTCCTTTGTTGTCATGGGAAGATAAAATGGAAAGCCTAGCAAAGTTTGGTCTAATGGTTAAGGCACCAGGGTAGAAATCAGGAGACTGTGAAAAAACAGTCCAACCTATCAACCTATCAAAACCAGTACTGTAAAAACCAGATTAAAAACACGTTAAGATAGGCAAGAAAATGATAAGTGAGCAGCTGTCCACCCTAGACGAGTTCAAATCACCAGGACCAGATGGATTACACCCCAAGGGTCTGAAGGAACTTGCAGACGTGATCCCAGAACTACTGAACTATATTTTTCAAAGATCCTGGAGCACTGGGGAACTACCAGAGGACTGGAAAAGAGCTGATGTAGTTTCCATCTTCAAAAAATGAAAAAAAAATGGATCCAGGAAATTACAGACATATCAGCCCTACCTCAATACCTGGGAAGATTATGGAAAAGGTAATCAAGCAATGAATCAGTGAAGCCCTAGAGGCAAACAAAGTCATAACCAAAAGTCAATGTGAGTTTGTCAAAAACAGATCATGCCAGACAAATCTTATTGCATTCTTTGATGAGGTGACAAAATTAGTGGATCAGAGGAATGCTGTGGATATAATTTACTTAGATTTCAGTAAGGCATTTGATAAAGTAGACCACAACCTAGATAAGATAGAAAAATGTGGGTTAGAGACAGCATCACCACCAGATGGATTCGTAGCTGGCTGACCGGCCATACTCAGCGTGTAGTCCTCAATGGAACTGCATCTACATGGAGGGAAGTGTGTAGTGGGTTGCCCCAGGCTCTGTTCTGGGCCCAGTGCTCTTCAACATCTCTATCAACGATTTGGATGAGGGAATAGATAGGGAACTCATCAAATTTGCAGACGACACCAAGCTGGCAGGAATAGCCAACATTCCAGAAGATAGTCTTAAGATACAGAAGGATCTTGACAGACTTGAACATTGGGCGCTATCTAACAAAATGAAATTCAATGGTGAAAAAAGTAAGGTTCTACATTTATGCAAGAAAAACCAAATGTACAGGTATAGTATAGGTGGTACCTTGCTCAATAATGGTAACTGTGACAGGGATCTTGGAATCCTAGTGGACAATCACTTAAATATGAGCCAGCAGTGTACTGCAGCCGTCAAAAAAGCCAATACAGTGCTAGGCTGCATTAACAGAGGGATAGAATCAAGATCACATGGAATTGGGTATGTCTAGTTTAATGAAGAGAAGGATGAGGGGTGACATGATAGCAATGTTCCAATATCTCAGGGGTTGCCACAAAGAAGAAGGAGTCAAGCTATTCTCCAAAGCACCTGAAGGCAGGACAAGCAATGGATAGAAATTATTCAAAGAGAGAAGCAACCTCAAGCTAAGGAGAAATTTCCTGACAGAACAATTAACTAGTGGAACAACCTGCCTCCAGAAGTGGTGAATGCTCCAACACTGGAAGTTTTTAAGAAGCGATTGGACAACCATTTGTCTGAAATGGTATAGGGTTTCCTGCCTGAGCAGGGGTTTGGACTACAAGACCTCCAAGGCTCCTTCCAACTTTATTATGATTTATTATTGTTGTTGTTGTTGTTATTATTATTATTATTATTTCTAGTCCCACCTTAGCCATGAAAGCCAGCTGAATGATTTTGGGCCAATCACTCTCTCTCAGCCAAACCCATCTCACAGGGTTGTCGATGTAGGCAAAATAGGAAGAAGTAGTAGTATTGGATATGTTCTCTGCCTCGGGTCATTTCTAAAAATAATAAAGGTGGAATAAGATAAAAGAAAATAATAAAAGAAAATAAAATCATTTTCATCTCAGTCTTTAGGACTGAGAAAGTACCTATGGTGCTATCCTTGTTGACAGGATCTTCTATGTAAGGTGTCTTCTAGACCAGAATTCCCCAACCTTTCCAGCTTTGTTGACCGGAGGGAGGAGAGGGGATGTTTCCGTGTGTGCGACGGGCAGACGCGCCTGTCGCTCACACAAATAAAGACTGCGTGCACACATTGCTCATACTGTACAAGTAGGGATGCGAGTGCACACACTAGCCTGCTGCTTCCCTAGCTCAGTTCTGAACAGTTCACGGCCCAGTAATGGGCTGCAGCCTGGGTGTTGGGGGACCCCTGTTCTAGAGTGTGACATGTTCCTGTAATCTCTCTCCTCTTTAGCTCCCACATCTTAGCACTTCTCTCTTTTCCAAGCAATGCTGTGCCTTTGGCTGGGTTCTTTTTCTCCTCCTCTCCTTTCCCAGCAATAGCTCTGTGGTGCCTTTGAGAAAGGCCCTTTGGGGAAGAGAGTTTTTATGGCCTAAGAGCTAGAATTTAAAATTCTCCATAGGTTACCAGAAGGGCTGCCAAGTAGTAATAAACAACCAGCCTGGCCTACTTGTATGCCTTTAATAGCCGCTTCATATCCTGAAATCAGCAGGCAAAACTTTTCACAGCATGGATGTCAGACTTGCCACCTACTAATGTCTGCAGCTGAAGCAGCTATCAAAGGCAGAGAAAAAAAAGGCTTTTTTAAAAAAAAACCAGCTGAGTTTGAAACCAAAATGTTTCATCTTCAAAGACTCGAGCAGGGAAGCCAATCCTTTATACAATTCTTATTTGGGTTAATGTGTGTGGATTGTTTTGGCTCACAATATTAATTTCCCTTAGTGAAAATGGAAAAGTTAGAAAGACCTTGGACAAGGCATGCGTAATTTGCCTCAAGGCTACATTGGCCCACTGTGACAAATCATCTGTGTTTCATTTGTCATACCTATTCTTGGCAAGCACTGAGACTGTAGGACTTGTGTGAACAAAACAAATCTTCCTCCACCTTCTACCTCTGTTTTTTTGGTGGGAAAAAATAAGCCTCCAGTAACTGTGTCCCTCAGAACAGGAGAAATTTATCAAAAAAGAAAAAACAGAAAAGAAAAGCACTTCAAAATGTGGAAAAAAATATATAAAATTTGAAAGGAAAATAAATTACTTCTGTAGCTCAGGGATAGCATCCATCAGATTAAGGGTTAAAGAAACACTCTGAAGGAATGTGCATTAACTTCCCTAGATGGGTCAGATAGAGATTTGACTGGTTTGTGGTTTGCATTCAAAAAAATAAATTCAGTAAAACCTTGATTTAATAGTTTAGTGGGAGAGGTTTTGTTAAATGTTGAATGTCTTTTAAATTGAAAGTTTACCCCAATCCTAGGAAGACCAAGTAAGGCATGGTTGGTTATGTTGCCCCTCTCTCTCCTGCTCTCCCATTGGCCATTCACTATGAATTTTCCAGACACTCCCGGCCTCTCTCCCATTCCTATCCTTAAGTCTGTGCTGCCAATCTTCCACTGTGACATTGACCAGTTCATCAATTTTTGTCAGTTGGATAAACCAAAATATATGCAAACTTCTTGCAGCTGGCCTATTTGTCTGCCATATTGATAATTCCAGTGATAAGCGTGGATGTATTTGACAACATGACATTGTTTATCAAAATGCAAGTGAGATTGGAACAAGCACATCAAGGTGGTGCATAAATGCTAAAGCCTTATGAAGTACTAACAGCACAGATTTCAAGGATAGTTCTGTTGTTTATATTTTGTTGAACAAACACTCTCCTATGTTTAAAAACTGGTAGAAAAAAACAGTTGGAGAATATTTGTTCTTTTTAAATTGACTGGCCAATTTCAAGTGAACCATGTTGTCTTAGTTTATATGCCTGTCTTTCTAATCTCCTAAGTCTACTAAGAAGGTTGAGTAGAATCTTTTTCATTAATATATGGTGTAAGGGAGCCAAGTAATGATCTATGGTATGAGGAGAAAACCTATGTTATGTGGAGGATATATTGGGAGATGAGTCCAAAAGAGGTAGATAAGGACAACTTGATGATTGGAAAAAGTTAGATGACTTAAATCTTGTGAATGTTCATTATGTCAATTTGGTCTAGTGGTTAAGGCACCAGGCTAGAATCTGAAATGAAGGCGAATATATGTGTCCCAGGATAATGTTGCAGGATCCAATCTGGGTCAGTCACCATGACCAGAGATTTAGTCTTCTGAGTTTTCAGACTTATGCTGGAGCCCATCCTCAAGGAACTTCTTTCTAGCAGCTATTCTGTCTATGGGATTTATATGGTGCCTTTGTGTGTGGCTTTTTACATGTTGATCGAGGTGTTAAGTCATTGGCTGTTGTGCTGCCAAGCCATCACTAAGTACTTGATAAGCTGGATGGTAAATCAGCACTCCTGTGGACGGATGAGGGATCCCTTTCCCAGGCTTCAATGACTTCCCTGGCTGTTTTTGTGCTTGCTCATCCAATAATCTTAGTAGCTGCAAAATTGAATATAGATCCTTGTTTATTGCAATGTGTGATTAGAAAATGGAAGATTGTGAGTTTCTAGTTCTGACTTAAGCAGGAAAGCCAGCTGGTAATCTTGGCCCAGTCACTCTCTCTCAGCCCAGCAACCTTACAAGGTTGTTATTATGGGGAAAATAGGAGTAAGGGGTATTAGCAGAGTTCACCACCTTGAATTGTTTATGCCAAAAATAATAAAGGCAGAAAACAAACAAACAAATAAATACCACACTGTAATGTGGATCATCCCCAAAGTTTTTGAGGGTGAACTGATTCCGTTTTCATAATTTTTTTAATTAATTATACATCTTCTCTTCTTAGTTAGTCTCTTTTCTTGCTTAGTAAAAAGCACTAACAATAATAAAAGAAAGAAATTATTTGCAAATAACTTAAGGATTTTATTTAAGAAGTTGTCAAAATCATGCAGCAGTTATATATAACACCAAGCAGGGAAGCTGAAAGCATGGTGAGATCAAAATAGCTATGCTTTTAAAATTGGAAATAGCTTTTGATTCCACTTCAAACTAGACAAATAAATCACTGTGGCCACCCTCTTTCCACTTTGGGGAAAATGAGCACTGAATTATGTATATCTGTTTGTCTGCTGCCTTACTTTGACTAAAGTAGACATTATTATCAATTAATAGATTCTGGTGAAGTCTGGCAACAATGACTGGATGAATTTTCAAAAATCCATTTAATTAGCTTTAAAAAAAGTAGTAGTTATTTTTAAATTTAATCACATCAGTTGATTGTACTGTAAATCTTGAGTAATAAATTTTTCCCACTTCCATTAAGTGGAACCTTGACATATATGGCATTATGTTTATTAGTTACTAATTACATCCTCTGTTTAGCAGAAGTTTGTAATCTGCATTAAATTGTTAGCAAAGACAATATACAATCTGGAAATGAAAGCGCATTCTGAGTCCTAAAGGCAGAAAAAAGACTGATCCCATAAATTAAGGAAATAGCACAACGTTCTTTGGACAGACTACTTCAAGAGAATCCTAATAAACCGTTATTACAAATATATTAGGTACCCTACATATGGCTAGTACAGATCAACAGAGCTAAAATTACAGGTAGTCCTCAACTTACAACAGTTCAATTATTGACCGTTTGAAGTTACAACAGATACTGACATTGACAAAAGTGATTGCAGCATCCCCATGGTCATATTATCACAATTCTGATGCTTGGCAACTGATTCATATTTATGATGGTTGCGGTGTCCCTGGGTCGTGTGATCACCTTTTGTAATCTTCTGAACAGCAAAGTCAATGGGAAAGACAGATTCACTTAACAACCTGTTACTAGCTTAACAACTGCAGTGATTCACTTAACAACTGTGGCACGAAAGGTCGTAAAAAGGGGGCAAAACTCACTTAACAAAGGTTTCGCTTAACCACAGAAATGTTGGGCTCAGTTGTGGTCATAAGTCAAGGACTGCCAGTAATGTGTTTGGATTAATTTTCCTTCTTTTCAGAAGTTAAATTTTGACTTTTTAGTACATAATGGTAAGCTAATTAGATCCCCAAATATATGCATCCATTAAAGTTTTCCAACAATGTCACCAAGTGAAAATGTTACTGTATTGGTAACTTTGTTACCTTGGGTTCACCAATAAATTATGATTTACACATTGCAATAACATATTTTACATATTGCACTAAGCCAGGATACTATTTGATTGATGTTACCTTGTGAATTGTTCTTTAGATAAATATTCCCAAATGTGCATTTGGAGTTCGGTGGGAATATCTCTGCAGAAAAGTGAAAAGTAAGGAAAGAGTTAAAATCTTTCCTCCTCCCATTTTTCTACCAAAAATACTCACCCCAAAGGTACTTTTGTATATAAAAAGCCCTCTAGTACAAAACCCAATAATGTTTATTTATATTGTGCCCCTTTATTGAGCCAAAGAGCTCTTTTTATCCTCTCGCTTTTTATACTTTTTGACAATTTTATTTTTTACAGGATTGCACTGACTTTCCAGCAACTCTCCAGTCATCTATGACACTATTAAAACACCGCCCAAGTCTTTGTTGCAGAAACTTCTAGTTTATTAAAAAGTCATAATAGAAGTGAACAGAATGAAGAAATGTTTCTTATTCACTTCTAAGGTGGAATGGAAAGTTGCTTGTACATTTGTATGCCTGTATTCCAGTTAGGCTTTGATGAGAGGAGAACATATGAATTAAAAGGAAGCAGAGAGTAGTGAGCTGTAAATTACAATGGCAAGCAATCTGAATTTTTATCAAGAGGAAAATAGATCATTTAACATTTAGGGTATATTAGAGGGACCATTAATTTTTCATATAGAATCTGAAAAATGGGTTGGATCACACTTCGACTAGAAATAACAAATAACTCCAGCATATAAATTGCTGACAGTGCTATATATTTTCATCATTTTTTAGTGAGGTGAGGGAATACAGTTCCGCATAACTTTGAGAAGCCTGGTATAGTCTTTCAGTTGTTTTGGATGGCAACTTTTATTTATTTATTTCTATGATCTATGTATCACTAAATTCAGTGGTGGGATTCAGCTGGTTTGTACCACTTTGGCAGAACCGGTAGCTAATTTTTTTGTTGCCCAGGCGCAGAAGGACTTCCGGAAGAGGCATCCACACAGAGAACTGGTTGTTCACATATCTGAATCCCACTACTGACTAAATTCCAAAACTCTCTAAGCAGCTTACAAATAATGTCAGGAACAGAAGGAAGAACAAAGGAAACACAACCAAAATCAATAGTAACAATAAACTTTTCTGCCCATTAACACACTAGAGGAAAGCAGTTGTGATAAAAGAACAGTCTTTTGTAGGGAAGGGACCCACCAAACTATCAGTCCTAGATCAACCAGATGTTGTGGCCTTCCTGACTTACAACAAGGCTGGTGCAGATGTGGCTTCATGTGGGGCACTCTTCCAAGAAAAGGAGCATCTTAATGATTCTTGAAGATCTCAAAGAGGGGGCTTGAAGGACACCCTACCTTCTAGATTTTGTTGAATGGAAGAAACTGCCAGGAGAAAATGGTTGGGACCTCCTATAATACTGATTTAGCAGTTTTACTGCAAACCTTTTGAGACTACTAGCTTGGGAGAATATAGGCAAAATATTTTCCCCTCCTTTCTCCCAGGATTAAACCAAGAAATTTCTTCATGAGAAGGACTAAAAACCTAGGTTTTCAAGGCCTTCCAGAAGACTATTAGATTGAGGGTCACCTAAATCTCAGGAGATGTTGGTTCACAGGGCAGGAACTGCAACAGAGAACGCCCTTCTCCTAGGACCACTCAATGGCATTGTTTTACAGAAGGGAACCAGATCTGAAGGAATGGTTTGAAATAATTGGAGATAAGGCATCCCTCAAGTAACCTAGTCCATTTGAGCTAGTCTTCTCTTTTCTGAATAATAGCAACTCCAAGAATTAATCAAAGGCAGGTCCCATCATCCACCACCTGTTTCTTGTAAATGGAAATGACAGAGACTTGAACTCTTATGCCTGAAATCTTATGCTCTATTAATAAACAATGACCCCTCCCTTCATTTTCTTTTTAATTCTTTTGCGTAAACTAATTTAATATAGATATTTTGGGGGAATATAAATAGGAGGCCTTTTCTTTTGAAAACATTCTTGCAGATTCTTCAGGGTTTTTCTTTCTTTAAAAAAACCAAAAAGGTACCGTGTCTTCTGTCTGCTTGTCTGACTTGCCCATTGAATCATATGAAGCTATTTTAAAAGCCATCCCAAACCGAATGCTTTCAAAATAGGATGAAACCACACCTCTGTCTTTCTCTGCCAGCACATCCTTTAGTTTAGGCAGAGGATCTCTTCCCAGCTCATTTAGCTGTGCTTCATTAACTGAAGGTGCCAAGAACTGAACGAAAGACTTTCACCAGTCCTCTATCATTGAGTTATAGCTTCTTCATTGTGATAATCACAGCCTTGTGATTTGGGCTCAACATTATTAAGTGTAAGTGTACTGTGAAACTTTTAATGTCCCTTGTTCAGCAAAATGTGACCAAATAGTTCTTTCTTTTTTCGCCTGTCACAGTCAAACCCATGACAAATTCTGATTTTCTTTAAGCGGTAGGTAAGATCACCTACTGTAAACAAAAGCACGAATATCCGTGTAGTTGATCAAATTACAGATAGGTTTTCAGCCCTGGTAAGTATGACAATTACTTTTTTTATGAACATCAACAAAGATAAAAATAAAGCAACAAATCCTTATTCACCGACAAGTTTTAAGAAATCAACTAGGATTTTGTTTTGAATGTAGAGTTGTTAATTTTCAGAACGTCAAAAAGTCTAAATATAGCCGCTTTGGCAGAGAATTGAAAACTTAAATATATTTTTTAAAGAAAGTAAGGCTAATTTAAATAATACTTTTGAGAAGTATCCGTTTGCATTTAACATTTTTCCAATCATGTACCCTATCAACTTTTTTTATCATATTTGCTTGTTAAAATAATTTACACATGCAACAATTCAGCACATAAAACAATGAAATTAGCAGCAATGGGTCATCTAGGTTTTCTTTGTCAGCACTTGAGGTGATACTTTTAAAATTATTGATGTGAATGGATCCAAAGGAAGAAGGGGTTAAAATAGGAGAGATAACTTTTCATAAATATATTTCAAAGCAAGCAAGAGTCTCATTAAGATTAGTAGGAGTATATGTTAATTCTCAGTTTGCATTTTATTGTTTCTTTCTCAGGTGATTTGTTTATGTAGTTCCAAGTAGACATAATACAGAACTGTACAATTCTGCAGTTGGAAGGAGGGATTTGAGGCTTCTCCAAGTGCAAGAATCCAATCAAACATCCCAGATGTCTGTCTGCCCTCTACTTAAATACATTGAATTCAAGAGAAGCCCACCTGTTTCCCTAGGTTGTAGTATCAAAACTATACCTTTATAATACACTCCAGATTCTTCTCAGTATTAATACTGGTCTATAGCTTCCCTGGGTCCTCTTTTTCCTCCGTTCGCCCTCCACTTATAGGTCAATTACCTGTTTCTCAAAGATAATACATAAAGGGTTAGCCAGACTATTCTGTCAGAGTACTTATATATGTAATTCTCCTCACTCTGGAGAGTTAAATTCAAAGTAGGTAGGTATTTCCTGACCTGTTTCTATTATCTCAAGTTTCAACTTTGCCCCTTCATCTTGCTCTTTGGAATTTCCTGGTAGAAAAATGAACCAAAAGGGGTGTTGAATAGCTCAATCTCTTTCTTGGTATCTATTAGGATTAGCCTTCAAGCTCTGAGCAGTTTATGTACTGATTCTTTTCTCTAATTTACACACAGACACAGACCACACACACACACACACACACACACACACACACACACACACAAACCTTTTTTGTTTTTCTTTGCATGTTTCTCCAATTTGAGCTCATTCCCACATTCCCTCTTCACAATTTTGGACTACCTATCTTCTCTTACTTTCTGAGCTGTCATTTCCCCACTCTTTAAACATCCTTTTTTTTCAGATCTTTGTTATGTTTCTTCTGCTACTTTCTATTTTTTCCCCTCCTTGACATTGTTTGCAGTTATATTTTAAAAAATTTTTAAACTTTCCTTTTCTCATTAGACATTGATCTCTGCTCAGTTTTCATTCCTCTTAAAAATCAGGAATTCCAGATTACATGCTATTTTTTTCCCAATATTTTGTGCTAGATTTACTTCACTGTTGAAGTCTTCCTGGTTGTAAAAGAGTATAGATCTGGAAAGGGAAAGGGAGAACGAACTATTAAAGGAGAAGAAAAAGTTACTCAGGTGTGAAAAACAGGAAAGCAGGAGAAAGAAAGCCACAATAATCTTCTTGATTTTATACGGTATAAGATGTGGTAGAGAGAAACTCTGACAGCCTTTCAAGAGTCTGTTATTTTACCCTGCAGTGATAAAGAACGTTTCCTTGACTTCAGTTTCGTGTCCTTGCCAATCTCAAAAGAGTATCAGGTCAAGGATATCTAATTCTCTTGTGTGTTTATCCCCCTTCTTCTTTGAATTTGCATTCTAAAAGATGTCTTTCAAGGACTTAAACAAAGCATGGATAACCTCCACTTTCTTCTGCCTTAGGAACGCCCACCTTTCACCTGCATCAATAATTCCCAGACAATTAATGCATCCCTGGGTCTTACGAATGCAGGTGAAACTTGGCTAAAATGTTAAGAGTTGATTCCGGTTTCACAAAGAAGAAAACCTGTCCTTGCATCTGTAGCATGGACAAGGTAATAGAGATAACAGGGCAAATGCTTAAAGCCAAAAATAAAAAAGATACTTCACATAAATAATGGAAATTCTTGAACAGAAGGGCTGAAAGAAAAATGTGATGTCTTAATTCACTTTGTCTTTAAAATTCCCTTGGGTTAAAAGAGAGCTTTTCAGTTAATGCCAGATAATGACAGTCAATATATCATTGACTCTTACATAGTCTTTGTTCTTATGGAATAGTTCTTTTGTTGGGGTGATGTCTTTCCAACGAACAGCTGGCAGGGTTTGGGTGGTGCCGCAAAGACATCATACAACAAAATCAGGTATGTGGGAGATAATGCTGTTTAATTATGACTCTATTTTAACAATATAGGAAGTCCTTGACATACAAGCACAACTGAGCCCATAATTTCTGTTGCTGAGCAAGACAGTTGTTAAGTGAGATATGCCCCATTTTACAACCTTTCTTGCCATAGTTGTTAAGTGAATACTGCAGTTGTGAAGTTAGTAACACGGTTGGTTAAGTGAATCTGGTTTCCCCGTTGACTTTGCTTGTCAGAAGATCATAAAAGATGATCACACCACCCCAGGACACTGGAACTGTCACAAATACATGCCAGTTGCCAAGCATCTGAAGTTTGTTCATATGACCATAGGGATGCTACAACTGTCATCAGTGCCCAAAACTATCATAAGTCACTTTTTTCAGTGCTGCTGTAACTTTGAACGGTCACTAAATGAATGGTTGTAAATTGAGGACTACCTGGAGATATCAGAACCACCATGTTTCAGCTTCTAAGAGGTAGAAAGCAAATACCTGTTTACCTACCTGTCTTGGGAAAGGCCTTTTTGTTCATTGACAAGAGTGATCTGAGTGAATCCTACATCAGAGGGTATAGTGAATCCAGATTTTTACCCATGTAGTCGGCGGTATTGCTATTATCCTTCTCATCTTCTCATCTTTCTCATCTTTCCTTCTATCTTCTCCTATTGGTATCTTATGATTTATCACTTGTTTTTATTTATTTATTTGATGATTAAAGATTATAACTATGATTTAGGATCTATGACCTAGCACCTTGTTGTTTGTATGCACACTGAGAATTTATGCATTTGAGTCAAATTCCTCATGTGTCCAATCACACTTGGCCAGTGAAGAATATTCTATTCTATTCTATTCTATTCTATTCTATTCTATTCTATGCTATGCTATGCTATGCTATGCTATGCTATGCTATGCTATGCTATGCTATTCTATTCTATTCTATTCTATTCTATTCTCAGGGAAAAGGCAGGCTGTCTAGACCAAGAGGAGCCAGCTTGTTAAAGTTCTACTTCCTTATCAGTGCAAATGTTCTTTGATGTCTAATGGTATCAAAGGTGATCTGGAACTTTTCTGGGGTTTTGGTCTTTTTTTTTTTAAAAAAAAAATCAACTTTTTTTGGAGTCTTATAGTGTGAGCAATGAGAAAGCTAAATATCCACTCCAGTGTTCCTTCTGGAATTTCATTTATGTCCAATTTGTATTCCTCTGACATTGATTAAAGTAGCTTGTCCAACTAAAAAGGAGAAAGAGGAGGATAAATATCTAATGAAATAGTGTATAATAATAGAAAATGGGTTAGATTAACTTTCACCAGGCTGATTCATCAAACTTTTCAAGAATGTTGGCTGGGAATTGTAGGCTGTAAGCCAAAACTATCTGAAGGCTGGAATGGAGAAGCCTCGTTTAGAATTTATTAATAAAATTAAAAAGGTGTTGTTGTTTTTTAAAAGTTACTTGGTTAGTAAAATAATTGACCACAGGTAGTCCTTGACATACCACCACAATTGAGCCCAATGTTTCTGTTGTTAAGTGAGACATTTGTTAAGTGAATTTTGCCCCATTTTATGACCTTTCTTGCCATAGTTGTTAAGTGAATCACTGCGATTGTGAAATTAGTAACACATTGTTAAGTGAATCCCTCTTTTTCTTCATATTTTTTTTTACTTTTTCTTTTTATAAGTAAAACTTTATGGAGAAAAAAAAGGGAGAGAAGGCAAAGTGTGTGTGTGTGTGTGTGTGTGTGTGTGTGTGTATATACATACGCATGCACACATACATGCACACAAAATTAGAAAGAAATGGCTTCCCTTTTATCAAAACACGTACAAACATTTTCAGTAGCTCAATACTTTCTCTAATATTTAAACCAAGGATCCCCCATATGTCATCCTTTATCCATTAGCAAATAATAAAACCTCATCATTCGACCTTAATCAGCAATAATCCTTTAACGGTTACACACCCACTCTGTCTAAACAAATATATTATTGTAATATTACAGTGGTTATCAGCACTGACCACTAGGAGACACTATACAACCAGTTTCATTATTGTTTGAACTTCTCAGTCAAGTTTTTAGAGAGCTGCCTTTGGCCTGGAAGCAGGCAACTTGTGAGTTGGGTTATGGTTGCCAAACTACCTTAGAGTGAATATCAGAGGAAAGTAGATTGAACTCTTCCCATAACTAACAGTTTGAGAGACTCCACCATCAACTCCATGGAGTCAAGGGAGGCTGGTATAGTAGTGGCAAACCCAACTGCACCCTAGAGCCCAATTCAACCACAGGATCTTATACTCAGGTTTCTATAGACACAGTTTCACAAAAAACCATTACAGCTTTTTTTTACCTTCCCCCTCCTGATCTCACACTCAACTACACAATTACAAACCCATCTCCAGTATCAGACCACAACATCCCCAAGATGCTTCTGCTTTTAACCTCTCACCAGCCCTAGCCATGCCTGGCTACTATGGGTTACCCAGTCACATATCCTACATCCCAACACAATCCACTTTGCCCTGATAGCCCCAAACCATTGAGTTAGCTGTTTGGACCCTTCCATTTCTACCTTGCGCTCCTCAGTCCAGCCCATGTCCAATCTAACAATCTGGCAGATAGTCCAGCAGGCAATCTCAGCTGGTGGCAGAGTAATCTTGTGTGAAAGAGAACCTGGGGGAAGACAGAGAAGATCTATCTCTGGGCAGAGCAGAGGGTCAGACCAATAACAACCTGTCAAGCATGAAAAATCAGATCCACATGGGAAAGTCCAATTAAACTGATTTATTGTAACTCATGCCTATATACAGGAATATTCTCAATTAACAGTTGCTAGACATTAATTAAGGATCAATGGAATTCAAAAAGAGTTAGACCCAGCCCCCTTGTGGCTATTTAGGGATTCTACACTGATACCTCTTTTAACTTTTAACTCTGCCCTCATGTTCTGCCACTCCTTCTCCTACACAACCTAAACTTAGCCTGCTACTACTGCCCAGGTTGCTTGCTGTCATGTCTTAGGATGTTCTTTGTTAGGGGTCCAGCATGCTTTGGGTGCCAAAATCTTGCTACTATATTCCTGGTTCTGCAGAGCCTCTAGCTGGCAACCATGTGCCAATCATGGTTAATGCCCTCCTGAACAATCCAACCCCAAATCAATCTCCATGCAGCCAGAAGGCTGGCATCCATCTCCTGATACCACTGCGCAGCAGGTCTCTCAACTCCAACCTTTGCTTGGAAGTGCCACAGCCAAGTGCTCTCTACAGAGTTCAAATCCATGCTGACACCAAGTATGCCCTTAGCATCAACATTCTCAGATCTGCTGTCCCCACAATAACACAGACAACTAAGACTGAATCCTCCCCCTCATCTTGGGGGAAAAAATTATAACCCCCCCCTCCACAATTTTTGTTCTTATATCTTTGAATATTATGTCACAACATGTCCAAAGTGGTGGTTGATGTTTTTCAATTGCCTAAGCAGCATTCCAAAGTGAAATGTATCACCTGTACAGGTCCAAAGTGAGTAAACCAGTCACCTGTCCTAGATCTGTAAGCCACTAAACATCCATCATTCTGACAAATGGGAACTCTGCTCCGAAGATCATTGGAAGATCAGCTTGAGTCTCACCGCAGATATTAGATTCCAAATGTTTCTGCAGCTGTGGTGCCATAGTTTTCCTAACTCTTCCTCCTCCTCCTCCTTCTTCTTCTTCTGGGAGATGGAGAATAGATGAAGAATAGCAGGTTCCAGAGCATGGCAGATAAGGATGAACTTATAGAATGCTGAATGTTTTTCAATAGATTAGCTTGGAGTTCTTGTGTTTCACCAATGCTTTATAATGGCAACAATAATAGTAATAATGTGAAAATGCCAAATCCAGTATAAACATCATCTGTCTGCACGATGAACCAATAATAACAGCCAAAGAATACTGCTGAAAAAGAAGATAGAAGGTGGCATTTCAAAATTCTAAATGTATGGATTTGCATTGGGGTTTCATTAACAGACTTTTTATTCATGTAAAATAAAAAGATCCTAGGATCCCTCCTAATCAATTGTGTGAAAGATTCAGCAAATCAGGAAGATTCAGCAAACTCAAATGTACGAGTAATCCTAGACTTATGACAACAATTGAGCCAAACATTTCTGTTGCTAAACAAAGCAATTATTAAGCGACTTTTGCTCCATTTTATGACCTTTTTGCCACAGTTATTAAGGAATCACTTCAGTTGTTAAGTGAATCATGCGATTGTTAACAAATCTGGCTTCCCCATTGACTTTGCTTATCAGAAGTTGGCTGGGAAGGTTACAAATAATGATCACATGATTCTAGCACAGTGCAACTATCTTAAATACATGCCAGTTGCTAAGCTGCTGAAGTTTGATTACATGACCATGGGGATGCGGTAACGGTCTTAAGTGTGAAAAGTGGTCATAAATCATTTTTTTTCAGTGCCATTGTAACTTTGAATGTTCACTAAATGAATGGTTGTAAGTCGAGGACAACCTGTACATATATCTTAAGACCATATTGAGAAAGAGTTGTTTGTAAGAGCTCGTCCCTATAAAATAATAAAATAAAATAAAGTAGATGAAATAAAATAAAATAGAAAACAAACAAAATTTCCCTCCCAATATATTCTACCTTTTTCACTGAGTATTATCCACAATCTTGGGTGGGTTTATAGGTGTTTGCATGTGACGTTTCCCAATGGCCAATAGGATAGTCCTATGATTCCTTGTATCTTCAAGTCACTGCTGAATATTGTCAGAACCAATGTCAGGTTTCCCTCAGATTAAGCTTTTATGGCACTTTTCAATAGGTATTGAATATTTAAGGCAATGAGGCTTAAAACCTTAATAGTACTTGTTACTTTGAATAAAGCTGCTATTTCAATGCTTTATTATCTCAGCTCTATTTAGTGGCTAGTAAATTAGACAAGGAAAAATGGTTATTGCTTTTATGGAATCCTGCCATATCTATTAGCCCATGGTCAAAATACTAGACCTCTGTTTGGCTTCACTTTGGGATTATAAACGATCATCAATTTCATCATATTAGCTTTGGTAGGAACTCCTATTTTGCTGGTGTTTTGAGAAACAACATTTACAAGCAACTTTTCTTAACCAATGTTAAAATGAATAAGGCATTGTTAGGTGGAATTGCTTTAACATTTTCTTTCAAGGGCTGGAACTCTTTTATCTTACTAAACCTAAAAAGAGTGCCATTAGTCATTCTGGATTAAGAAGAATTATAGTAAGGGAGATTTTAAAAAATTGGTAGTGGTTTTCTTTTATGTGCAAAGTGTGAAGGATCCACTAATATGCGTGCGTGTGTGTGTGTGTGTGTGCGCGCGCACACACACACACACACACACACACATCACCTATCTCACCATGGGGCTACCCTGGGTGTAGAGTAAAAAAGAAGAAACAAAAAGACTGTAAACACGTGAAATAATAGAACAATACAGTACACAATGAAAAAGAACAAAATGAGAATGCATCAATATGATAACAAAAAGAAGGACAGGTGGAAAGCAGAGAATAAGAGTGGGGAGGTGGAGTTTTTTCACTCTAGTATAAGAACATTACTTTGCTTCATTGCTTCCATTTCTGGAGAAACAAGTAGGAATCACAAACTTCTCATTCATTCCTTTATTTGGGCCCAATCTTGCCCGTTCTTAGAGCTTTATGGAGACTGTACCTATCTCACAAAAAAATAAAAGGCCTGAAGGACCCGTGTCCCTCCCTCTGTGACATAGAAAAGAATTGGGAAAATTGCGATGCTGCTATTTTGAGAATCTTACAAAAAGCAAACCTGTTAATCATGTAAAAGCTGTAGCAGCATGAAACCTAATCATGCATCTACATTCTGTTGGAACTTCAAGGTCACCTACTGTAGAGGCACTGATATGATAGCTTGCTTCCATTTCATTCTTGGGGTCCTGACTTTCATACAATAAGCATTGGTGGTTTCTACACTAACATTTGTGATTTGGGGCATGACAGGTTAGTTTTGCAGGCAATGTTTTCAGAGCAGCTGGCCAATATGAAATTGTGCTTAAAACAAAGGTTAGGATCTCTCCCCCCCCCCTTTCTGGAAGCCAGAAAATTCAGTAGGTTTCTTTTCATCCAGCCTTTTCAAGTTCAGTAGTCTATAATATATTAGGACTGAAACTCTCACAATTCTCAATTAACACAGGGAAACTCCGTTCTTGCTAAAAATATGGAAGCTACAGTCTGAACAAATCTAAATGAGACCAAGTTAGAAAAGGGCGCATTAAGCTGTTGCTGATAAAGCCATCAATTCAAACATTTAACTTTAAGTTTCCTTTGTAAATTCCCTTCCTTATACATACTGCTCAAAAAAATAAAGGGAACACAAACATATAGGATCCTATACGTTTGTGTTCCCTTTATTTTTTTGAGCAGTATATTTCCTATAACATATGCTGAAAATTCTTGTAGTATGTAGGTTATGTGCTTCTTAGCACCATGTAGTGTTTTTGTTAATATACGTCTGAATTATTCAAATGTACGAGATGTCTGCTTATTTTCACATTTCAGACCTTGAGTCCCTTAGAAAGGGCATAGCTTATTCCTATTTTTCTGTTCTCTTGTAATACAAGCAGATAAAGCTGGCAGCTATGGCTGTGACATGGTTTTGAACTGAGATAATGTAACAATTATTACTCCATACTCTCAGTTTTCATAACTTAGGCAGCAGATTATGTCTGGTTTTGTTAGTTATGCAGGTAGTTCTCGACTTACAACCATTTGTTAAATGACCGTTGATTTATGACTAGTTTTCAAATTTACGACCATTGCAGCATCCCCTGTGGTCACATGATCCAAATTTGGTGCTTGGCAACTGGCATATATTTGTGACGGTTGCACTGTCCCAGACTCAAGTGATCACCATTTATAACGTTCCCAGCTGGCTTTCGACAAGCGAAGTCAATGGGGGAAACCAGATTCACTTAACAACCACCTGATTCACTTAACAACTGCATTGATTTAATTAACAACTGTGGCAAAAAGGTTGTAAAACAAGGGCAACTCACTTCACAAGTATCTTGTGTGGCCATGGAGAATTGGGGCTCAATTGTGATCGTAAGTTGAGAATTACCTGTACTTGGTTTAATGTGTAATGGCTGTGAAAAGTATTCATATCCCAAATCTGTTGGCCCAATCAATAGTAAAATGTGAATCTTTTCTACCACAAAATGCTGTCTCTTCATCTCAATATTTATTTTAGCCAAAAGACTAGGCTAAAATATCTGATGTATTTTTTGTCTGTGCAAGAAATACTGAATATTGAATAAGATGACCTCTATTAGATCAAATTCAGGTCCCTCCAGAGGCAGTCTTTCTAGCATAACCCCTTCTGGAGGTGTTGAGATTTCAGCTTTTAGATTTGTTAGCTGTGCTGGCTGAGATGCTTTGGAAATGCAGTCCCAATACAGTCAAAAAGGATGGATAAGAAGTGGCCATGAACTTTTCTATGTTCCTTGTTTTTTCCTAAGCCAACATCTGTACCAAATCTCTTTCCCAATCTTCTAAAACAGTGGTTCTCAACCTTCCTAATGCCGCGACCCTTTAATACAGTTCCTCATGTTGTGGTGACCCCCAACCATAAAATTATTTTCGTTTCTACTTCATAACTGTAATTTTACTACTGTTATGAATCGTAATGTAAATATCTGATATTCAGGGTGTATTTTCATTGTTACGAATTGAACATAATTAAACCATAGTGATTAATCACAAAAACAATATAGCAATGCTCGATGGAGAAGCTTACTCTTCCTTGCTCAAAAATGTTGGGAGGGAGGGAAGGGGAAGGAAGGAAGGAAGATTGAAAGGGAAAGGAAGGAGACGGAGAAGAAAGGAGATTGAAGGGGAAAGGAAGGAGAAAGAGATTGAAGGGGAAGGGATGGAGATGGAAGGAAGGAAGGAAGATTGAAGGGGAAAGGAAGGAGACGGAGAAGAAAGGAGATTGAAGGGGAAAGGAAGGAGAAAGAGATTGAAGGGGAAGGGATGGAGATGGAAGGAAGGAAGGAAGATTGAAGGGGAAAGGAAGGAGATGGAGAAGAAAGGAGATTGAAGGGGGAAGGAAGGATGGAAAGGAAGGAAAAAAGGAGAGAGAGATTGAAGGGGAAGGGATGGAGATGGAAGGAAGGAAGATTGAAGGGGAAAGGAAGGAGATGGAGAAGGAAGGAGATTGAAGGGGGGAGGCGCTGCCAAGGACGTACAAGCAGCTCCGCACAATTGCCCGGGGAGGGGGGAGGCTCTGGAGGAGAGCCCAGTGAAGAGCCAAGTGGTGGCACCTCCAGGGCCTCAGAAGTCACGTGGACGTGACTTCTGAGCTGCCGGCCGCCCTTTCACACCCGCCAACCTGGAGCCCCCCCATCCTCATCCTGGCACCTCTTGTCCTCTCCCAGCTGCCCCCGCGGAACCTGCCTGCCCCTCCAGCCATCACAGCGGCGGGGTCGCGGGAACCTCTTTCCACACTGTGCAGCCCATTGTATGCGAGAGGGGTGCGGCCGGATCACCAGCTCCCGCTCAGAAGGCACCGCTTCTCCCCTCCTGGCCTGGCCGGCTGGTCTCCAACACACATGCGGGCATCGCCACCACCTTGCCCTCTTCCCCACCCCCTGGCCACTTCTGAGACCTGGAGCCCGGCAAGCCAGGAAGGAGCCGCTTCTGCCCGTTAGCCCCATGGCCGCGCCGGGCGCCAGAGGGCTGAGGCAGCCTTCGACAGTGAGGGAGGCGGACTTGCGGTGCGGGGGAGACTCCTGTGCAGTGCAGAGGGTGGCTGGGGGTGGAGCGTGGCTGGGCAACCAGGAGGCATGGAGACAGGCTTGGTGCCGCATCTCAGCTCAGCTGGCAGCGGCGGCAGCGGTTTTCTTGCCCTTCTCTCCTTCCTCCTGCTGCCCCCAAAGCAGCTCAGGCGGGAGCCGGGAGGAAGAGGGGTGCCTGGGGGGAGCAGCTGGGCTGGCGGAGGGGCTGGTGGGCCTCACAGCACCAACTCCCACCACAGCTCCATTGATGGACAGAGGACCAGGCTGGGCAGCGCAGGGGCTGCGGGGACAGCGGCAGCGGCAGGTGCCGCTGCATCATCGGGGGTCCCCGCCATCCCCGCACTGCCCAGCCTGGTCCTCCGTCCATCAATGGAGCCACGGTGGGGGCTGGTGCCGTGTGGCCCGCCAGCCGGCTGCTCCCCCCAGGCACCCCTCTTCCTTCTGGTGCCCGCCCGAGTTGCCTTGGGGGCAGCAGGAGGAAGAAGGAGAGGAGAAGGGCGAGAAAACTGCTGCCGCCGTCCCCACCACCTTCCCGCTGCCTGGCCTCGCCCTCCACCCATCCGATAGAGCCGTGGTGGGAGCTGGTGCCGTGTGGCCCACCAGCCCCTTGTCCACCCTGGCTGCTCCCTCCCCAGGCACCCCTCTTGCCCCAGCACCCGCCCGAGCCGCTTTGGGGGCAGTAGGAGGAAGAAGGGGAGGAGGAAGAGAATGGCAAGGAAGCCGCCACCAGCGCTGGGCCCCAGGAAGTGGCTCTCCTACCTTTGCTGAATCTCCTTCTTCCTTCCTGGCAGCCTGGACTTGGGTGCGCCTTCCTGGCCAGCAGGTCCAATGGTCAGGCTGGCTGGGGATTGCAGGGGCTGGTCTCCTTTGGGCCGCAGCTTGCGGAAGGACTGGCCCACTCAGCGGAGCCTCCAGCTGACTGCTCCCAGCAAGGATCCCGGGGCTTCCCCAGGCGGCTCCAAGGCCACGAGGCCCTGGCCACGCTTCTCCCAGGGGGTGGGACACCCGGGCACAGGACCAATCAGGAGCCCTACAGGAGGTAAGTCTGCCTGAGAGAGAGAAGGGAAGCGAAAGTGCCTCTCTCTCTCTCTCTCTCTCTCTCTGTAAATGGCGGAGGAGGCCATGTGGAGACGGATGCAGAGTGGTGTCTCGGTTCCTAAGACCATTGGAAATATGTATTTTCTGATGGTCTTAGGGACCCCTGTGAAACGGTCATTCCACCCCCAAAAGGATCACGACCCACAGGTTGAGAACCACTGCTGTAAAACAACTCCATTCCACTCTGCTATTCCTACTGACTGACTCCTGAAATCACATAAGATATCACAAATTCTAAAGTACTGTATATGAGTACGGTCCATGTTGGTTGAACTTCCTCTTTTCCCAGAGGAACTCAGTCTAAGGCTGGAGAAGACTTAATGCTTAAGATGCCTTCTCTAGATACATAGCAAGACAACCTTGACCATGGTGGATACTTATCTTTCACAAATTTTTCATCTTTAGTTTACTATAGATGAGAAATAATTACACACACACAGACACACACAACTTTAAACTGAACACTGAGGGACACCAGGTTCTTTGGAATAAATTTTTGACTATTATATGATTATTTTTTTTAAAAAGGCAAATTGGAAATTTGGGTACATACTCTATGCTGCTCAGAGCTGGTTGATTGGAGCAGCCTATACACCCCCAACATACAGAACAGATAGTACTCAACTTACAACCATTCATTTAGTAACCATTTGATGTTACAACAGTCATAAAAAAGTCACTTATGACCGTTTTTCACAATTATGATCTTTGCAGCATCTCCATGCTCATGCAATCAAAATTCAGCTAGTTCATATTTATGATTGTTGAAGTGTCCCGGGGTCGTGTGATCACCTTTTGTGACCTTCTGTCAAGCAAAGTCAATGGGGAAGCCAGATTCACTTAACAACTATGTTACTAACCTAACAACTGAAATGATTCACTTAAGAACTGGGGCAAGAAAATGGGGCAAAACTCATTTAACAACTGTCTTGCTTAGCAACAGAAATTTTGGGCTCAGTCGTCATAGGTCGAAGATTATCTGCAAGTCACTTTTTTCAGTGGTGTTATAACATAGAAGAGTTACTAAGCGAATCATTGTAAATTGTAAATACACAAGCAGCCAAACAATTTCCTTCAGTCTTTTGTGCCCCTGTGCTTGATACAGATTGTTTTTCTCACCTACAAAAGAGAAATCTGCTATCTTCTCCTTATATTTCTTCTCACAAGAACTCAGTCAGGACGGCTAAAGATTAAAATCTCCTTCTGTGCAGAAACCTGTCAATACTTCTGACTTTTGAACTGATTAGAATTTCATTTCTCTCAGTAATCTTTTTTTTTTTTTTAAGCCAGTCAGCTATATGTAACAACTATGGATGGAGAGAAAGTGGATTGGAAGAAGGAGACATTCATTAGCAAGTAATTGTATGGGGATTAGAAAAGTCTGTCTGGCTCACAAAGCAGAAATGGCATTTAGTATCTGAGTCTCCTTCTCGACAAAATTAGCAAATGCTGCAGTCAAGTTTAAAGCCTGCTGGTCGCAAAATTGGAAATTGGTTTCCTGGGGCTCTCTGTAAACTCTTCATTACTTTACTCAATCATGCTTCATTAGCAAGTTAACAGACAGAGTACCACCACACGTTGGGAGTTGTTCACGCGCCAGCCCTTCCATCTCCTTGAACGTCATTTAAAACTTGAATGCCCCAGCAGATTCGACATGGTGTCCAGTGGCATCTTCTTCTCTGGCTTCAGCATAGGCAGCTTGTAGATCAGGGCCACTTAACCTCCTGAAGATCATCAGGTGCTTTTTAGCCTGTTTGGGTAACTGGAGGGTTTAATTCAAAGGGATTATGGTGGTATTGACACACAATCTCCAAAAGCATCCGGAAGGAAAGGAGGATGGGCAAGAGATGAAAACAGATCTCTGATGTCTCTTGTTAACGTCATCTTGGCAGATGTCATAGCCAGATCTCCCTCGTATCCAATCATTTGAAAATGGCCGGGTAAAATACTTCTGCTTCATATACGTTTTTATTCCAACTTCTGAGTGACTTTTACTGACTCACCTTCAGTTATATTTTTCATGTGTCATATGCTGGCAGAGCAGGATTGAATGTTGAGACCAAACAAATAAGCTGGTCTTCTTCCAAGTCCAATTCAAAGTGTTGGTTTGTGACTTTTAAAACCCTATATGCCATGGGGCCAGGTTATCTATGGAATCGTCTTCATTCCATTATATCAGCCAATCCCATCTGGTCAGGCTGGGCATATTGTAGCCAAAGAATTCCAATTGATGGGATCCAGGAGGGGGAATTTTCTCTGGAGAGAACTTTCTCCCTAGAAAGCTCTCCCTCTGGAGGTGAGGCAGGCCCCACTCACCTGGCCTTCTAGAAAACTCTGAACGCATGGCTCTGCAGCTTTACATGGGGCCCATAGAGGAGCATGCAGCTGTGGGGCTGGTTAGCACCCGGAAAGCCCTCCCTCTGCCTCTTAATCAATTCTTAACATTCCTTGCCTCCTTTAATTTTATGTAGTGTTTTTATGCTTTTAATATTTTACTTATTTATTTATTGTAATATATTTTATTTATTTATTTTTAAACATAAACACAAATCAGTTAATAATTGGTGAACAATGTGTTGTCTGGGTTACATTTGTAAAAAAAAATCATTAACAATTGATTTCTATAATCCATAACCCACATAATGCTTTTAATTGATTTCCTCTTTTCCCAAAATATCCTCTTTTGCAAACATTGAGTTAATACAATTCTTATTGTTTTGATAGATAACAATTAAATATATAATTTTCCCTCAAATATCCTAAAAAAAATAATCACATCAATATAATATTTCTTTTCTATCCAGTCATTCTGGCTGCCTTATCATAGATCCTGTTGCAGTCCTTATTTTAGTTTGTTTTTCCCACTCTTTTTTTAATTAATTTTTTTAAGATTTTACAATAAAAACCCCTTCCCCAATCCCTCCCAACCCACCCCAAAACCCTCCCCCATTCTTCCCAGAGCTGAATACAGGCTTAACTAGAACTTAAAAGAAAAAAAGTTTTAAGCCCAAATAAACCTTAAGCAAATATAATTACACTCAATAAACAAATTGTAAAATACTTTAACTCCATTATATATAAAAAACAAAAAGAGGAAAAAAAGGGGAAGATAAAAAAATAAAAAATTAAAGAATAATAATAATTACACTTCTAGATAATATCTTAAACTTTAAATATAAATTATTCGAAAGCTAGATAATATTTTCTTGTATCATACTTATATTGTATAAAATTTATCCATCTTTTCCACACCAAGAGATACTTCTCTTGCGATTGATCCTTCAAGAAAGCCGAAATTTTTGCCATTTCCACTAAGTAAGAAACTTTAAAAAACCGTTCTTGCAAAGTAGGCAAAGATTCCTTCTTCCAATATTGCCCTATTAACAACCTAGCCGCAGTAATTAAATTTAACATTAAAATAATCTCTTTGTCATCACAATCCGGAACAATACCCAACAAAAACAATTGTGGAATAAATTTTATCCTTCTTTTAAAAATTCTTTGAATATTCCACCATATCTTGATCCAAAAAGCTTTTATACTTTTACATGACCACCAGATATGATAATAAGTAGCATCCAAGCAACCACATCTCCAACATTTAGGCTGCAGGTTTGAATACATACGAGACATTTTTTGTGGATCAAGGTGCCATCTATAAAACATTTTATAATAATTTTCCCGTAAATTTGGGGCTTGCGTGAATTTAACATTCCTCACCCAAATAATCTCCCATGTATCTAATAAGATCGGTTCATCAAAATTTTGTGCCCACTTAACCATACAATCTTTAACTAACTCTGCTTCTGAATCCAATTCCACAAAGACACCATAAATTCTTTTAATATAGGTTCGACTTTGATCTCTAATTTGTTTTAACAAATTCTCATCCTCTCTAAGCAAGCCCACATTATAATCTATCTTCCACCTTTCCAATAGTTGTCTATACTGAAACCATGAATAAATAATATTTTCTTGTGCTAATTCATTCGTAGATTTTAATTGCCAATTTTTACCCTCCCATTTAAGTAATTGTGTATAAGAAATAGTATCCATCTTAACTCCTCTCCTTATTCCTTCTATTGCATGCCATGGAATAGCCCATAATGGAATTCTTGAATCACTTCTATAATATTTCTTCCAAACCCGAAGTAAAGAAGTTCTTAAGATATGAGATCTAAAAACCCTATCAACCTTTTTATTATAAATTAAATAGGCATGCCATCCAAAAAGTAAATCCCATCCCTCCAGAAGGAGTATATCTACATTTGTTAGGTTAACCCAATCACTGATTAATGTTAAGACCACAGCATCATAATACAATTTCAAATTCGGTACCTTAAGTCCACCTCTCTCTCGTATATCTTGTATAATTTTAAGTTTTACTCTTGGTTTTTTCCCTGCCCAGATAAATTTATTGATACCTTTCTGCCACTCATCTAAATTCGCTTCTTTCTTTAAAATAGGTATCATTTGAAATAAAAAAAGAAATCTTGGCAGAACATTCATTTTAATCGCTGCTATTCTCCCCAAGAGGGACAATTGCAGCTTTTTCCAATTGTCCAAATCCTTTTGTATTTTAACCCACAGCATTTCATAATTATTTTTATACAGTTTTGCATTGGAAGCAGATAAAATAACACCCAAATATTTTACCTTATTAACGACCTCAAAGCCTGTCAATCTAACCAAGGTCTCCTTATCCAAGTTGGTCATGTTCTTAGGCAATATTTTAGTCTTATTATTATTAATTTTAAAACCTGAAACTTGTCCATACTGATTTATCAATGGTAACAACTCCGTTATGGAATGGATTGGTTGAGATAAAGTAACAACCAGATCATCTGCAAAGGCCCTTAGTTTATATTCTTTTTTATTAATTTCTATTCCTTTTATTTTCGATGATTCCCGAATTTTGATCAATAAAATTTCCAAAGTTAAAACAAACAGCAATGGGGACAATGGATAACCCTGTCTGGTCCCCTTTTCAATTGAGAATACCTCTGATAAACCTCCATTAACTATAAGTTGTGCCATTTGTTTTTGATAAATGGCTCGAAGAGCCTGTAAAATTTTTCTCCAAAGTTCATTTCCTCAACCAATCTTAACATAAATTGCCAATTTAATTGATCAAAAGCTTTTTCAGCATCTAAAAATATCAAACCTGCAGAGATTTGGTTGTTCTTATCCAGATATTCTATTAAGTTAATAATTTGTCTAACATTATTTTTCATATACCTTCCAGTTATAAAGCCAGTTTGATCCATATGTATTAGTTGATTCAACACAATCATAAATCTATTAGCTAAAATTTTCGAAAAAATCTTATAACCTACATTCAAAAGAGATATAGGTCTATAATTCTTTGGTAGAGTAAGATCTTGGTCTTCTTTTGGGATCAAAGATATAAAAGCTCTACCCCAAGACAAGGGGGTCTCTAAACCCTGTAATATATTATTAAAAAGTTCCCTTAGAGGTTCTATCAACTCATCTATCAAAGTCTTATAATAAATTGATGTCAATCCATCAGTACCAGGTGCTTTACCTAACTTTAATTCTTTAATTGCTGTCATCATTTCCTCTATAGTAATCAATCCATTAATTTCTTGTTTCTGATCTTCTGTTAATTTAGGAAATGAGCATCTTGTAAATATTTGTCTATATCTGAAACCTGTACTTTCCTACCCATATATAATTTTTTATAATAATCTAAAAAGGATTTCTTAATCAATTCCTTCTGAAATACCAATTTACCATTATAATTTATTTTATCTATAATTCTTGACTTCTGTTTCTTTCGCAATTGATAAGCCAGCCATCTCCCTGGCTTATTAGCATTACAAAATGTGTTATGTTTCATATACAATAAATTAGTTGCAGTCTGATCTGCCATTAACATATTAAATTGCGATTTAAGCAATTTTATGGATTCCTTAACCTTCTCATCTGTAGGATTCGAAATTAAAACTTTTTCTTTTAATTTAATCTCATCTTCCAACTCCTTACGTTTCTGCACCTGTTTCTGTCTATAAGCCTTATTCATTTGTATCAAAACCCCACGCATGTAAGCTTTACTTGCATCCCATACCATTGACACTGAAGTTCCCTTATGCATATTTAAAACAAAATATTCCTTTAAGTACTCTTTAAGTTTCTGAACATTCATTTCTTGTCTAAACAAGTTTTCATTCAACCTCCAAGATCTCCTCTCCTCTTTTTCAGTATCCAATTCCATCCACACTGGACTATGATCTGTCAATGTCCTTGGAAATATCTTTACATTCTTTACCCTAAAATATAAATCCGTTGTGATCAGAAAAAAGTCAATTCTTGAAAAAGATTGATGTCTGTCTTCCCACTCTTAATATTTTATTGTGTGTTGGCCAGAGTCCCTCTGTGAAGGAGATGGGTGGTTTTTCAATAAGATATGCTTATATCTTGGGCCCAATTGGCAAAAGAAAGCTCAAGAGCATATTGCTTGGAAACATGTGGAAGAGGCCTTCATCCTATAGTGCAGGGGTGTCAAACTTGCGATGTCATGAGACGTGTCGCAACATATTGTGACTTTTTTTATTATTGCTAGCAATGGGATGGGTGCGGTTTCGCCATGATGCATCCGGCCTGCGGGCCGGCAGTTTGACACTCCTGCTATAGTGGATAGACAATGGCTAGAATGACGATACTTATATCTTACACTATTTTATACTTTATTTATTTGGCCAAGTATGGCCAGACACACAAAGATAATAATAATAATAATAATTCCCTCTCCTGCTCTTTTATTGATTTGATTTGAATGATTTGTGTGGCAATAGCAATAGCACTTAGACTTATATACCACTTCACAGTGTTTTACATCTCTCTCTAAATGGTTTACAGAGACAGCCTATTGCCCCCTACAATTTGGATCCTCATTTTACCGACCTTGGAAGGATGGAAGGCTGAGGTGGTTAGGATCGAACTGCTGGCATTTGGCAGAATTAGCCTGCAATACTGCATTCTAACCACTGTGACACCATAGCTACCTATCTGGCCATAGCAATTCTGAGTGTCTAACAACACATAAAAACATGGTGTATATTAGTAGTCATGATTCCTTGCAGCTTCAGAATCTTTACAGAGGTCTGAGAATCTTAATATGCTTGGTTAAAATATTAAGTTAAATTCTGACAAAGATATTCTTGGTACTGTTAGAGATGAACACACATTGTTAGGGTTGCATGATGGGGGCACTATGGAAATTTGATTAATTCACACACACAAACATATATACACACAGAATAAATATTCCAACATGTACTGACTAAGCTACTATGATTCATTGCCAACATACATTGTATAGTTTGGCTTTAAAATATACCAATACTAAGTTGTCATTATTTGACTCCCTGAAGTTTGCTTTCATGAAAGTAATTAATGATTTATACATTGTTTTTGTTGCTATTATTTTTACTTCTTGCCTGATTGTAAGTCAGGTTTCTTGGATTTTTATTGTGATAGCTAATATTGTGTAGCAATTAGTATTTTTAAAAAAGATTCCTGGGTTTATTACCAGGAAATATACCTTGCTTTATCAGTTAGCTTCTGAAAATGTACTTATCATTTCCCCTTTTCAGAGAAAAGACATCAAGCTCCAGATTTTCAAACTCTTAAATGCTTTTATATGAGCAAATTAAGACTCCAAGCAAGATTTTGTTATTTTTCTAAGCTACTGTCCTAAATGTTGCATACTGATTAAATGTTTTCAATGACACTATTGGTATGCACTGCTTGGGTTTATTTCTTTTACTCTATGTCTGCATTTAAATTAAATTGTGAATACGTTAAGAGCATATTTTGACTTCATAAGAAGACATGTATACATATGTTTTCTTTGCTTATTATGACATATATATGCTGATCTAAGATTTTGAATTTAAGAGAAGAATCAAAGAAGACATGCTTTGCATGCTGAAGTTCTTGCTTCTAATCTGATATCTTAGCTAAGGGGAAAGAAAATGTCTATCTGAAATCTTCAATAACTTCTGCTAGTTTATAGATAAAACTGGATTACCTAAACCAGGGGTCCCCAACCCCTGAGCACAGCCCACTACTGGGCCATGGCCTATTTGGAACTGGGTGCTGCGAGCAGCAGGCTGGCACACATGCCCACATGCACACAGCTCAACTTGCACAAGTTGAGCTGCACAAGTATGCATGTGCATGCCAGCCCGCCAACTGCACAAGTCGAGCTGTGTGTATGCATGTGTGTACCGGCCCGTAGCTCCAGCGGCCTGGTCCCGCTCTTCCTCCAGCCCAGGACTGCCAATCTGCAAAGGTTGGGGACTGCTGACTTAAACCATGGTCCAACTACTTCTTGTGTCCCATTGTAAAGATGTGTTACTATATCAAGTGAGGTTACATTGAACGTTTCCTCTTTGTTGACCCTGATTGGGGTCACATGGTCTCATTTAACAACTACAGGTGATTTGCTTAATGACTGCTGTAAAAAAAGGTCATAATAATGGATGTCACTTGACTGCACTGCTTAGCAACACATTTCCCAGTCTCTATTGTGACTGTAAATTGAGGACTACCTATATATTATTTTTATAGTGCTATGCTATAGCTCTAACATAACATCAAAATCTACCTGACAAAGATGAAAAATGATAGTATCTATTACTGGGAAGCTAATTATGAATGTAGAATTACGTGCTTGTAATTAATTGTTATTTTTATGCAGCTAAATTTTTATGCAGCTAAATTCTATCCAGTGTACTGAAAATATTTTCTCGTGGGTCTATAAATATTCACATGCTAATAAGGTAATAAAGGTACAGTATCAGATCATTACACATTTGTGACTTATTTTGAAGTAGATGTTTTAGCATGCATCATTGGGTATAACCTGTGAACACAGTATTGTAATGTTGCTATATTAAAGAGACACTTTAAAAATTGGTTTCCGGTTTAATTAGCATATAGGCACAGCCAGCAAGTTTGTGATTGTGGATATAATTTAGCCTATCACTTCAGATGAAATTCCAATCACTGCATTTGTAAAGTAACACTTGAAGAAAAGTCAGGCACATTTCAGGTGATTTTTGGGGAAATCTAGTACTTAATCATGTTTTGTACAACTATGAAAATGTCATGGTTGGATTAAATATGATGTCAGTTTTTCTAGCTTGTAACATTAGCAGTGGTTCATTTTCTGTAATGAGAGAATCTGTAATTAATGAAAGTGTAAAACAATGTCTTGATATATATTAGAATTAGAATAACAGACTTGGAAGGGAACTTGTAGGTCATTTAGTCCAACCCTCCACCCAAACAGGAGACCCTACACCATTTCTGACAGATGGCAGCCGAGTCTCTTTTTGAAAGCTTCGAGTGATGAAACTCCCACAACATCTGAAGGCAAACTGTTCCATTGGTTGATTGTTAGTTCCACTGCAAGGTAGAATATTTTTTTTCCTATAGAATTTAATGGACTTATATTACAGAGAAAGAGGAAATAGAGGCTGTTTTGTACTTCAACAGAAACAAGAAAATGGTTCAATCAGTTATCAAGCAGTTTTCAACTGGTTCAGCTAGTTTTGAGTTTTAGTATTTCCTGTGGTTTCCAGTGAAATATGGTTTCTTTGTAAATATTAGTGAACTTTCTGTCCAAAACAATCTGTATCTGCATGCTTACTATAGATGAGAAAAGTAGCAGTACACGGCTACCATCCAGATCCAAAAATAAAAGGCATTTTCATAATGAAAGAACCATGGTCTGGCTCTGGTGAGATCCAGTATCTGAAGAAGACATATTTATAATACTTTGCTACATAAGAATTCTTTCAAACAATAACTACTGATATGTTGCTATCCTAGGATAATCCTTGTCTGGATGTTTTATCCGAGATTGTCTAGCTGGGGAGGTCAAACTTCTTCAAAAGCAAAGATAAACTCATAGATGACTTTTTAACTTTGTCATTTTGATGAACTTTAATATCCTTAAGGTAATTGAGTAAGGAATTGCTGTAAGTGATTAGAAAGTGAATTAGCAAATTAGTGTTTTTTAAAAGGCTCTGCCACAGTTGTAACCATGATAGTTTCCTTTGTCTCCTTTTCACTGTCCTATAGTCTTCTCACAAGGATTAGTTGTTTGGAGCAGAAGTGGGCAATTTCCCTTCATTTCCTTATCCAGAGAGGTCCTATGGGACCAGTCTATTTCCACTTCTTCAGTCTTAGCCATGTTTGGCATCTCCACTCATTCAGAGATGTCTTAGCTTGCCATTTTCTTCACCCAGAGAATCAACAATTTCTGATTTTGCCTGATGCAGAAATATTAGAACATAGAATTTGCAGAATTACTGGAAAGTACAAAAAGGACTATGGCAAAGAAAATCTTTTTTTTTTCAAATCCTAAGAAAACATCTGAATGAACTAAAAATTGTTAGAAGCAAAATAAAGGAATACAAATGGTTGGGTTGATCAAGATTAAAATAAGACATGTTTGTATAAACATGGGATTTCTTTATGGACCTTTTGCTATACTGGGACTGAAATGTGAATGTTTCATGGATTTACATATAGATAAGGGATGGGTTATGGAAAGAAGAGATACTTGCATGTAAAGTTATAAGGGGTGATGAATTATTAAGTTTGTAGTTGTGATGAAAAGTGGAAGGTTCTTTAAATATTTCTTTTTTCTTTTTTTCTTACACTTTTTTTGATACTTTCTATTCTTTTAGAGTTTTAGTCTGTATTCTCTTTTACCACTGTTATTAAAACTTTCAAGAAAATTGCCAAGAAAAAAAGTTACAGTAGGAGCTGTTGTCTTTCTGCCTTTCATTTAGAACAGCGGTTCCCAACCTTTTCTATACCTTGCACCCCTAGAACGCTTCTGATATATTTTTGTACCCCTTACAAAAGTAATACCTGGTTATGTGTATACACTATAATTTTGAAACTTCTAAACCGAAGTTTTTGCACCCCCTGGAATATCGTCTCGCACCCCCAGGGAGTGCAAGCACACCCAGTTGGGAATCCCTGATTTAGAAGTGCTTGGATAACTTGTTAAGAAAACAATTGCTCAAAAATCTGTAACATCGACGCTTATAGAGACACAGTTAGTCTCAATAAGGCCAGTACATAGAGATGGATGAGTCTTTACAAATGTAATTTTCAGATTGAAAAATGTTTACTTATCAACATGTCTAAGTATCTTAGGAGAGTATCTACCCATGCCAGATCAGAACAACTAGACACTGTAAAATATGGAAGATATAATTGAGTCGCTTATCACAAATGCACATGTATCTATGGTGCACCAGAGACTGAGGATATAGAACATACATTATTTCAGTGTCACTTGTATACCACAGAAAGAGATCATTATCCTGGACAATATATAAGATGAATGGTTCATCGGGACCCACATCTCAGAACAATATATTTTATATGTGGTCAGAGCTGAATTTTCACATATAAAATGGCCTTAAAAAATAAATAAATAAAACAGTGCAATTGAGATCCCCACATATAGATTTGATGGGAGTAAATTGTAAGTGTGATATGGATACATGATTTTGTTTTAGTTATACTCTTATGAATGAGTTTACTTATCTTTTGCATGCTGATATGGCCTTTTGGTTATCAATAAAGTGCTATTGAGATCAATACAAATCAGCCACATTGATATTTGCTACAAATATTCATTTTTTGGAATATTTGAACATTGTTGACAATACTATTACAGTGATTAAAATGTTGGACTAGAATATAAAGGATTCATTTTCAAATTCTTGAAGAAATAAAAATAAACAAAAGAAACCATTTTTTTAAAAAAATATCCCCACTATCGATACAGGCAAGCTATTCATGTATTCTCTGTGAAGACATACAATTTTATCAGGAACATTACAAGTTTGGTCAATTTACTTATAGTAGGGAGAAATTACAAATAAAACAAAAATTGGCACATGCAACTTTAAATAGTTCTCCAATTGCGACTCTAGGCAATATAGTTCTTATTCAAATTTAGAAAGTGAAGTTGATTTTTTTGACCATTGTATGCTCCTACTTCATATAATTATTGATGAATTCCAAGAACAGTAAAATATAAACCAAGAAATCAATACCTTACCTAAAACACTGATTGGTTGTTGGTAAGTGTCCACATGTATTAATGGTCTTATAATTCTGCTTGGAAGGCCAAAATGCCGCCTAATAGAGCACAGCTGAGAGAAAGAACAATTGAAAAAGGAAAAAAAGAGGAACTGAGGAAGAGGTTGCAATTTCAGAAATAAAGCTGGCATTGGGACCTGTCACAGGACATCAAGGCAGGATTTACAACGGTTCATTCAATGGCCATTCAAAGTTAAAATGGCACTGAAAAAAGTGACTTATGACTGTTTTTCCACTTACAACCATTGCAGCATCCCCATGGCCACATGATCAAAATTTAGACGCTTGGCAACTGACTCATGACATTTGCAATGTCCCAGGGTCATGTGATCACCTTTTGCAAATTTCTGACAAGCAAACTCAATGGGGAAGCCAGACGCACTTAACAATCATGCTATTAATTTAAAAAGTGCAGTGATTCACTTAACAATTGTGGCAAGAAAGTGTTGGAAGAAAAGTCTTCATCCTGGTTCATCCAAGCTGGGAATAAACATGGCAACTGCTTTGGGAAGAAGGTTGTAGTTTATTGGAGAGGAGAGCCAGACAGGAAGATGGTTCTGGCAGCAAGAGAAGTGAAAAAAAGGGCTGAACACATGTAGGAAGTAGGTTTTTATACCCTCTGGAGCCTTTTGTTTGGAGTTGTTCCTGTGGCATGAACTTTGACCTGAGTCTGAGTGTGCCTTTCTGGTATTCTGATGGTGATGGGTCAATCTTATTATGTCCAAAGGTTATATCCTGCTTCCCTGGGGCTGATGACTCTTAGAGTTTAGGTGGGGTATGTAGATTTTAGGTCTTTGTCTTCTTAATCTCCTACCTCCCTGATTTACATCTGCATCTCTATAGAACTGGTTTCTGCTTGGGGAAGGGAGACCTGGGGCTATTAAGAAAATTGGGCATGCTTTCCTGCTTCTTTAAGATCCTTGGAGGAAATATATTTTTCTGCCCCTTTTAATATTTCCTTCTCTGGGGAGCTGACTTCCCACAAAAGGTTGTAAAATGGGGCAAAATTGACAATAACTGTCTCCCTTAGCAACAAAAATTTTGGGCTCAGTTGTGGTCGCAAGTTGAAGACTACTTCTAAGAGGGATGACACAAGGCTGAGGGGCAAGTGAGATACAGAAAGAAACAGAATAGCTGTCTCTTCTAACTATAGAAGAGCTATAGATAGCTGTTGAATATAGAGTAGGGCAGTGCAAATTCCAGATGTTTTGCAATATGCAGCAATGTGAATGCACCTGTTGTTTCCAAACCATTCCCTTAGCTGCATCATTTTTGCAGGGCCACATGGGAAGTAGTTCCCAGTTTCCACTCACATGGCAGCATTAATAGTTCCAAAAGAATTGTGCCATTTTTCCAACGCTTTCCCAAGTCTCTCTTTTGAAACATTTGTCTGGCCCCACTAAAGAGTTTCACAGATTAAGTCTGATTGGAAACCAGCAGCTTGCTACTCCAGCTCAGTAATGTTCAGGGTCAAGAGAAATCTTCTGCTCAGCATGGGCTCTTTTGATTGTTGCCATTGCTGGATAGCAATTTTAGGCTTTTTCTGAGTAACTTAAGGAGCACGTGATGAGAGGAAGATGGGAGAAACCCACAGAAGACTAAAGAAACAAACACTGGAGTTAAATTTCAAAGCTCGTTCCTGGGAGGACTACCATAGAATAAGAGTTCAAGGGTGAAAGCTATAGAGAGAGGGTGGAGAAAAATAACCTTGCTAATTGCAAGCAATTAATTGCCTTCAAATAAAAAAAATGATGATATCATGCAAATATTTACTTTTGAAATAATGTGCTTTAATCATGAGGAGGAAATGCAGTACTTTAAAGGAAGCTTTATTTTTTATTTTTAAAAAGAGAATGTTATACATTCTGTGACATTTAAAGAAAAATATGCTTAATGTTTTGACCTGCTTTAATCCTGGTTTAGTTGTGTTTCGGTTAATATCGGCACAGATTAATCAGGACTAATACAGACTTTCTTGGCTGCAGATAGCTGAGGTTGATAACTGCCCGCAATGTAGAGTTGGTATGTAATTTATTTCTGTGGGAAATGGTTCTGCTGTGCAGCTCAAAGATATTAAATCCTCAGTCAGAAAAAGGAAGGTGTTAACAGTTATTCAGGGAACAATGATGATTTAATCCCGTTATTCCATTTCCTATTCATCACAGCATCTGTGGCAGCCTGACCTCATAATCAAGCCTGATTATAAATATGTAGAACCTTAAATTGCTCTTAAATGCTAGAATTTCAACAAGTAACTCTTAATTTTTCTGAATCAGAGATATTGTTGATGGAGAGATTCAGGTAACAGTATATATCGCCAATATACATTAAACTTACTCATCTGATAAATTATTTTAATTGTAGAAAATGGAACTATTTCCTTTAAAATCCTTACAGATGTCACCTTCCATTTGATATCTCAGAATGTAATTGCAATGTAAGTTTTGAATATAAGTTTATTAAAAATGATTGCCCATCACCCAGATTCTTTTACGGCAATCTTTGACTACAGAAAAGTTGAATGTAAAATGATAGAATGTCTCCATTTTTGAGAGTTCAACCATTGTTGTGCTATGGCTCACTCAACAATGATCTATTTATTGTTTTGCGTTTATTTCCATTTAAAGATTTCAGTCTTCCCCAGTATAATTTATATCGTAATGCAGCTAAACACAATTCTTCCTTGGGAATAAGCCCCACTAAATTTAGTGAATCCTTAGCTTTTGTTGGCTGAGTGAATGTGAGATCTTTGAATATTCACATTCGGAGGAGTTAGAATAAAAGAGTTAGCAAGAGGTCTCCCACATCAGTCTTTTCAAAATTGTGAGCAATTACTTTTGGCTTACAAAAAAAAACTCAGAATGGCTCAAAGCTCTTTTCCCCAGGAGTGGTTTATAGAGTCATCCAACCGTTGTTTTGCTGATATAACAGTAATGAGGACAGATTTTATAGTGCTTCCAGAAGATAATTTAAGTTACTACTGAGGCAATAGCCTGAAGAAGGAGGAAATGTATTGGCAAAATGATAGGCTGTGAAATTAGGTCTCAGGAGGCATTGAAGTCCAGACTGAAGACAGACATTCAAACTATACATGTTGCGTGAATGTAGATCACTTGAAGCCCAAGTGAACCCCATTGAAAGCTTCTGCATTGCTATGAATTCTTCTGCAGGCCAGGTGGCTTAATATCTTTAAACAAAAATTGTGGACAGGAAAATATGTCTGGAGTTAGTTATGCCTAATTTTTGCAATTTTAGATTTATTAAATGTACGTAGTTTTTTACAGTTAAAGTGGAATATTGTACAACTCCCAGAACTGGACTGTAAAAATCTGGAAATCACTAGATGGCAGCCCCTAAGAACTGTATCTGCAAAATTTTATATACAATATATTTTTGCAGGACAGTATATTATAGCAGGCCTGTATATTGACGTAATCTGCAAACATGTAAATTGGGTTTTATCATAGAAAAAGTGGGTGTTAGGATATACTGAGGTCTTTCCTAAAGTTTGCTAGTGTCATTTTGTGTACCAAACAAATCAGGAAATTCAGCAACTTGTACGTTATGTTATAAACTTCAGCTGGGCTAACCAAGGTATTGCGGACACACACTTTTTCTAATTGTTTTGTTAGGCAAAATGGCTGCATTTGGTTTTCAGTGCTTTCAGTTGCAACAGGATGGCTTGGAATTTTAATTATTTAATTATTTTTAGATTTGTTCGTCTGGGCTATAATCAACACAGCTGGTCAAATAAAAATTAAAACAATAAAAACAAAGCACAAAGCCAAGTATAAATGTAGCAAGGCAAATCCACAAAAATCCAAAGCTGTTGGAACAAAACAGGTAGAATCCAATTAAGTCCTTTTGATGGAAGGAGAACTTGCCCCAACCTTCAATCATCTTAATGGGTTGATAGGTGAAACACAATAACCTCCTACCAAACTTTAAAAAAAAAAAAATTGTCAGGAACTTGAGACTGTGAATAGAAACCGCAATGCTTCAAATTTTACATGCTGAAAGGTAATACTGTATCAGCAGAATAAAGAATATCTGGCTTTACTTCTGCATATTACAGGTGGTATGTATCGTACCTCCCAGGATTTGAAAAGAGGTCTGTTTATTAATTGCCTGTCTATGGGTTTCCCACAGATTTCAAATATTTAAGTTTTCTTTAGTGCACTTTTCTTCGTGGCAGAGCAATAATGTTTGAATAAGTTGAACAGCTCAATATTTAACCCTCACGAAGCCATAGTATTCAACACAATGATCAGATGTGCATAAAAGCCTTTATACATAAAGGGGGGGGGGAGGTCTACCAAAAAGCAAGGCCCATAAGCCAATAGACAATCTAAAGAAAACTATCATATTAGAGTTTGGGAACATCAGAGAAAATGCTGTTATACTTAGAAATTCTCAAAGGTCATACATCAAACAAACAATGAAGTGTTTAGAGGGCAGTGGCAGACAGTTTAAGTATTTAATATAATTTATACAATAAAATGACAAGGGCCCTGATTTTTGCCACATGCTTTATATTTTTATGGCTACATATGAGTTCAAGGGGAGGTAAGCCCATTTCCTTATACATTCTATTAAATCCAGAAGCACACAAACTTTTTGTAATATGTAAGTTCGAGTCCCACTTTAGGCTTCAAAGCCAGCTGGGTGACCTCGGGACAGTCATTCTCTCTCAGCTCAACCCACTTCACAGGGTGGTTGTTGTGAGGAAATAGAGGGAGGAAAGTATGTTATCCTGTTCCACATTTTGAGTTCTTTATAAAAATAATAAAGGTGAGATAATAAATGAATGAATGAATGAATGTCCCCAACATTTCTTGAATATCAAGACTTGTTCAAGTTATGGAATAGACATGAGTCCCATAATATGAAGTGCTAAATGCCAACACCATCTCTATCTTAGTAGAGAGGGCTATCTTCCCAATATGTGCTTATACAATCCAAGCTTATTCAATATCTGTTCTACTGCATAAGTATATCAATTAATTATCCATTTGAAGCACATATCTACTGGCACTGAGGAACTTGAGGGGAAATGCACTTGTAGGCCAATGTAATAACTGCTAATTTGCCCAGATGAATTTAGAAACCGAGCAGTTTCCAATGATTTAAAAATGTTAAATTCTACAGCCAAATACATCTCTGGAATTGGCTTTAAAAGTCAAATTTAGAATTTTGTTGAGGAAGTGACAGTGGAGGTTGGTCTATCTAAGGTCAAGCTAAGGTTTGGGGCTGTGCATTGATTTGGATTCAATTAGAGGAGATGCTTTAAAAGGAGAAACAATATAAACATACCTCCTTTCTGCAGTTCATTAAGGCAGCTGCACTTTTTCAGTCTCACAAAGCTGTTTCCTTGTTTATTTTACTGACAATTGTATGCTGGTTCAGTTGAAAATGGCTCTAATGGCTCCAAGTGTAGGATGCAGATTTAAAAAACACAATAAAAATATAATTATGACACCCTCCAGCCCTCTGCCAACTCACACATAAATCAGAGTATAGAGTATAGAACCAATGGCCACTCCAGCCACTCTTCTTTAGGAGAGCCCATCCCTCAAAAGTCCCATCTTAAAGGCCTTTCAGAATCCTGTTTTCTTGGCCTGGGCTTTGCCGAAGAAGACTAGTTGTGAAAAAAGCCCTCCCCATTCCCTGGTGGCAATACAGAATTTGGAACTTAGAATAAATTTATTGATTGATTGGTGAAGCCCAAACTCATGGTCTCCTGCTTTCTAGCCCAGTGCCTTAACCATTAGACCAAACTGGCTCTAGTTTGGAGATTCATATTGAATTCAAATCCTCTTTTGCAATTCATATTGAAGAGGTAGAGGTCACTGGGAGCAGACGGCTTCAGAAATGTGACATCAAATCTAGTTGTAGAACTGTAGACTGCCACAAAAGCAGTCTACAGCCGTAGAATTAAAGGTATCTAGCTTAATCAGGCCATAGCATTGTTCAACCCAATTAAATTTCTCTTTGAATTCTTGGAAGAGTTGTAAGTCTTTACTGTATGCAACTTTTATATTTTTTGTATTTGCATGTCTATAATTCAGTGTCTCCTGTTCAGTGTAACCTAATGATTTCATTTATCTGGAATTCTACTGTAGGTGTTCTGAAATTCTATTTTCTTGAAGTTAACTTTTTGTCTATTTATTTGGTTACACCCAATGTGCTATTGCAGATGTCACAGTTAAGATAGTTTGATTAAAAGTGGTAGGGCTAAGTTTCAAATGAGATTTAGATTCAGATATTCAGCAACAGAAGATGCTATGCATACGTTGAAATAGATTTCAGTACTGCTGAAAATAACTGGCAATTGAATTATTCCATTGCATGAAATCTGTAACTCCATGGTCTTCTGGATTATGCTTTGTGTCAACCATCATGCCAGACAATTCTCATATGTTCTCTGATTAGAAGAATTTATCTTTGTTTGAATACAAAGAACTGAGATGGAATATTAAGACTATTAAGTAACTATTAAGTAACTAATAAGTTACTTCTCAGAAGCTTCATCATTACAGAAAAAGTTAATATTGCACCACTAAAACCTGGCAAAATTTGAAAGGAAGTTGAATGAAAATAATTTGGCACAAATATATTTTAAAAAGTCTTAAAAATGGAGCAGCTCATAGCAGGAATTAGATTTTTTTTAAAAAAACTATTGCCTTTTATATCTATTGGAAAGAACAGTCCCTTGTTGAATTCCCATGAGAAATTTGCTAGCTGGAAATTTGCATTCTTAATGTATCTTGAGGTTCCAGATGCGGGAAAACATTTTTAAAAGCTTTGATTAGGAATTATAAAGTGAACAATTATCTGATAAATGAGGTAAGTGGTCTTTGCAGTGTTCTGAAAGGAACATCTTTCATTGTTGCTGTGAAAATTGTTGCTGAGTCTTACAATGCTCATAAGGAATCTAAACATTTTAAGCACAATTTTCACAATTGATTATAACTTGCTTTCCAGATTAAATCTATGGCAGCATTGAATACAGCTGAGATGATCCTGTACATTTAGATAAACTTGCAACTATTGGGGTTCAGTTAATTGAGATTTCATTTACACAAAAAGGGCAAATTGAAGAATATATTCAAATGCATATCATGTGGGGACAATAGGAAAGTCAATAATGCTAAGAATGAAAAAAATAGCAATGCAATGAGGTGCTACAGCAATTTCTACTAGCATTTCATCATTATTGCTCAGTCATTCCAGCTGAAGAGCAGTACAATATATTAAAGCTAGCAATATTGTCACACCTCATGAGAAACTCTTCTGATGTATCATTTTATCTGAGTGTTGCAATCAGTAATATGTTATTATCTCTAATCAGTGAGCAAGTGCCGTGTACTACCTTTCTGAGTTCTCGTTTCCCCCCCCCCCCCGAGCTTCTCTGTGAAGTAATTTTGTGAATCGAGCTAACAGGGAACTGAAAGCATAAAGCTTGAAATAGTTAGATCTGAATGTCTAAGGATAATACATTTATATTTGGAGGAGTCTTAAGACTATCTGTTCCTTGATTTATTTTCTTTTGGGGGGAGGGACACCAGTTGGAAAAGTATCAACCCAAGAAATGAACTGGGCTTACAAGGCTGCTTTTACCACTTGACTGGACTAATAACAGAGCCGAGGAGATACTGTAATTATTTCTGCCAGCTAGTATTCATTGTCCCTACCTTAATTTATCTCCTTTCATGTAGTGGGTGAAGGCGCTGGGCTAGAAACCCAGAGATTGTGAGTTTTAGGCCTCCCTTAGGCGTGAAAGCTGGCTGGGTGATTGGCCCAGCTCTATCTCTCTCAGTCAACCAATCTCACAGAGTTGTTTTTGTAGGAAAAATAGGAGGCAGCAGGATTAGAGCTGTTATGTTACTAAATAACCTAGAGTTATATGTACAGAGAAGGAAGGTGGTAACATCCCAGTAATGACAGGGGGAGATATAATGAGAGATATGGTGTTGGACATCTGGGGGAATGGGTCATAGATTTATTTCTCCTGTGGCATGTTCCTTAAACTTGTTTTTTGTCCCACATGGCAGTTTCTCTGGGTCAGGGGTTCCCAACCAGGGGTGCGAGATGATATTCCAGGGGGTGCGAAAACTTGGGTTTTCAAAATTATAGTGTGTGTGCATAATTCATTGCCGTTATTTCAAACTTTTGTAAGGGTGCGAGAATATATCAGAAGCGTTCTAGGGATGTGGGGTATAGAAAAGGTTGGGAACCACTGCTCTAGGTCTTGGATTATTGGCTGCTGCTACTGAATGCTAGTTCAGCAACATCCTTGCCTGAGCTCCTTGACTTCGTAAGTGGGCTGGCAGTGAAGTTCCCCAGGCTTATGGTCTTAGGGCATTTCAACTTGTCTTCTCTGGGCATTCACTTTTCCTTCCATCGTATGTGATTGCAATCAGTGTTTATGAGGGGAGGGAGAGATCTATCCTGTAGTCCCTATGGGGTGCCCCAGGACTCAGTTCTCTATCCTCTCCTACTTAACAACTACATGTAGCTGTTGGTGGGTTGATTATAATTTAGGTGAGATATTATCAATATGCTAATGATACTCCACTCTGAGTTGCCAAAGCAATGCTGTGGATATCCTGCTGTAAGGATCTAATGTAAGGGTGCAATGGGCTTCAATTCGATCCAAGGAAAACCAAGTGGATTTGGGTATTTGGGCTTCCCAGTAACAAGGTTTTTCAACTGCTAGTCTTGAATTAGGTAGCATTGCCCCAGATGGATCTAGTGTGGATCTAGGAGTCCTCTTGGACTCATGATTTCTATTAGAAGAGCAGGTGATAGTCATAGCTAGGAGGCTCTGCACAGCTAAGAATTGTGCATTAGTTGCACCAGTTCCTGGATTGGAAGGCTTTGCTCACAGTCACTCCTGCCATTATGATTTTCATCTGGATTACTGCAATGCTCTGTACATGGGCCTGGCCTTGAAGAGCACTTGGAAACTTCAACTGATGAGAATCCTTAGGGCTACCATGTCTAATATTCTTTCCAACCTGCCATATTCTCTGGGCATCTATTGCATGGTTGCCTGAAAAAGGTTTTTGTGAGTCATTTTCCTGCAAAACTTTTCCACAAGTTCATCTTCTTCTGAAACAATCTTGAAAGTCTGGTTGAAAACAAGATCACATATAGCTTCTAGAAGGCACTGTAGGCATTATTAAGATGTCTTGTTAATCCTTGGTTCTAACTTCTTCCTTTCAACCCTCACATGTCACACTTGGTAAGCAAAAATCTAAAAAAAATCTAATAACGCTAAATTATAATCTATGTATTATTTGATATAGAGTATATATATTTGAGCACGACTTAGCATGATGTGTGAACCCAGCTGTGTGAACCATGGTTTTATAGCTTAAATGAACATGTGAAACAGACAAACTATAGGTTAGACTATGGCCGAGTGAGATGTATGTATTAACTCTGACATCTTAACTTGATTTGTGACTTAACTTATTTTTCTATTGAAGGAGTCTCACACTCTTCAAATATTTCTTATTTCTCTACAAGTATTACTGCACTCTGAAGAATACTAATATCGTCTTTCCCTAGCTTTTCCCACGTTTGCAATCTCGGTGACTCATTCAACATTCGCTTCTGACAGAATGTTGTATCTCACAGAAGGTCTAGTGTGGTACCATGCTGTTTTGTGGATGACAAAACTGCTGACTTAGGTACTTCTTCAATTGAAAAATTCAAATTATGTTCAGCGTGCCTGGGATTCATCCCATTTTAACTAGAATGTGAGAAGAGCCAAACGCTTATTCATTTAAAATGAAAAACCCTGTTGTTCCACTATACAGGCTCAATCATAATTCTTATTATGAACAACGTATTCAGAATTGCAGCAGCTGCAAAGAAATGATCTGGAGGAAAGGATACCTATTGTGATGATAATGCAGTGCCATAAACTTTGTCATTCTACTAAAATTAGAGGTTAGTCAGAATCCCAGAGCTGTATTGCTGATTCTCATATGCTTGTACTTATTAAAAGGGATGGTTTCTACATTGTTACTTTTAAACAGAATATCAGTGTCAGTTTATAATGGAGAATAATTGCTACTAAGGGTGTGTTGGTTCACACAAAGCTTCACTGCCTCAGATGGAAGATCAATTTCATCTCAAGGGATCCATGACTTATACGTAATACAATGAATTAGCAACTCCACTGAGAAGTATTTTATGGGTTAATATGTCATATATTATCTGAAAAGACTGCAAAATATTGATCATTGTCTTATCATGAATCAGACCACTGATTCATTCGGCTTGGCATAGGCAAGCTGATACCTTCCATTTATTTTAAGCTTCAATTCTCCTTGTGCAAAGTTTGGTCAATGGCTTAGGGAATTGTCCAGAACATCTGCAAAGCACCAGAGAGTCTATCCAGATGTTGCTGAATTTCATCTACTCTATTTCATCTACTTCATTTAAATTAAAGAGTAAGCTGTCTGTCATTATTAAAAGAATGGATAAAATCCCCAAATAGTAAACCATCAATGTTGGAAGGAGCTGCCCTAGCTAATGAGCTTCGCAGAAATTTATCAATCAGGGACACAAAAGAAGACATATTATAAAATAAAGCTTGATAAAAGTACAGAATCTTATGAGAAAAATAATGTTTTTACCGTGAACCTCTTCTTTAAATACTGCAGTAAGTAAGTGCAATGACATTTGCAGATATGGTCCACCCAGATCCCCTGAGGAGACTAAAGATATAGCAAAAACTAGTTAGTGAAGGCTGGGACATACCATGGTTCATGTATAGTACATATAAATTGTTTGAAGACTAAAACTGAGCTCGGAAATGAGAAATACCTTGTAAGGAAAGTGACAGAATTTGAAATTCTCATACAGAATCAAGAGTATCCACTATGGCGCGCATATATATATATATTCCATAGTAGATAGTAGATATTTTTAAATCTCACCTTTATTATTACTATAAATAACTTAAGATAGTGGACATATCTAATACTCCTTCAACCTCCTATGTTCCTCACAACAACCTGTGAGATGGGTTCGGCTGTGAAGGAGTGACTGGCCCAAAGTCACCCACCCGACTTTCATGGCTAAGATGGGACTAGAATTCACATTCTCCTTATTTCTAACCTGGTGCCTTAACCTCTAGACCAGGGGTAGGCAACGTTGGCTCTTTTATGACTCGTGGAGCCATGGCTGGCTCAGGAATTCTGGGAGTTGAAGTCCACGTGTCATAAAAGAGCCAAGGTTGCCTACCCCTGCACTAGGCCAAACCATAGGTGGAGACAAAACAAATAATAGAGAATAGAGAAAATAGATGCAAAACTTCACCCCTCCCCCCCAAAAAAGTCACAATACAACAATGGAACAAATCTATAAAATTTACCCCAAGTTATAGCTTAAGAGAAAACTGGTATAAAATGTGTTATAAGTGGGTGTAAAACTCCAGCAATAACTGCTAATATTAGACAAGTCATGTAGCAATAAGCACTAGAAAAGCCATGAGACAGCAGGAACATTTTACCATATGTGGCGGACATGTAAAAAAAAAAAACCTCAGAAATGCTGGAAAGAAATACACAACACTATTCAGAGAATTTGAAAAATCAAATTGGAAATAAAACCACATTTTGCTGGGCATAATTCCAAGATGTAGCCACAAAAATAATCACAGTTTCCTAAGATTCATGTTCATGGCTGTGAGGATGAACTTAGTCTGCTGGAAAAGAGATATGTTATTGACAAATTAGAGTGGAAATTTAAGCTTGGAGAATATGCAGTAATGGCAAAGTAAGCAATAATATATCAAAGTTTGACCAAATGCAAGCAAGAATGGCTTCCATATGTATTATATATTATGCAGCAAGGTAAGATAAGCATTTAGAATTCGGTTTTTAGGGGAAAAAGAATTGACCAAAAAGCTGAAATCAGAAATACATGAAAATTTTAAATGTTTATAAGTACTATATATCAATTGAAATACAACAAAGAGGAAGGAAGAAACTAAACATTTACTGTACTGTTTTTAGTAGTTTTTCTTCTTTCTTTCTTTTTAAATTATGCCTTTAAATAAGAAAATAGTGAAGGCTCTGGCATGAACTCAGGAATCCAAAAAGATCTCTGAAATCCTTTTCCTTAATGTTAAATATAACTTAATGTGTTTTGTTTTTTATGATTAATCTTTCATCACTGATATACTGAACACTGACAGTAGAATTTCTGTTAATTTCTTTGTCTGAGATTATATCACTGCATCATTTTTTTCTTTTTTGTTCTTTCTTTTTCCCTCTCTGTCTCTCCCTCCCTCCCTCTCCCTCTCCCTCACTCTCTTTTAAAACTATGTGAACAAAAATCAGTTAAAAAGTATTCAATTCTATGTACATATCCACAATTACTAATGGAAGTCAGCACCCCTGGTTTACGAATAAATATGTTTAGAAAAGATTGAGGCACAGTAAGCAATTCATTTCATAGCTCAGTGGTAATCAACCTCTTCTAGAACAGCAGCATATGACTCTCTACCATGTATTTAATTTCTCCCTTCAATCACCTTAAACTGCAATTTAATGACAGCTTTTGGGCAAGCCAGGGGACGCATTCAGTCTTGTGGCTTTACATCCCAGTTTTTCAGTTTATTTATGTACTTGGGTACCAAGGTGACACTCAAGTGAGGATCAGCAGTTGATGAGTTAGAAGAAGGCCTTAATGTTAGTGGTTTGTGTTGTGTCCTGAGCCTGCAGAAGGCAGGCTCGGGACGTTGCAACAGTCCCGGGCAGTTGCAAGCTGCCCGGGACCAGACTGGTTGGCGCCAGCACTCGCACGCATGCGTGAAGTGCAAAGCGCGCCAAATGTTGCCGTTTGGCCCGGGGATTGTCTTTAAGAGGAGGAGAGAGGCTTGTGTGCCTCGGCGTTGTAACAGAGCTGCTAGTCACCAATAAAGAGGCTCCTGAGAACTACCAAATGACTCCTGAAGTTATTGCCTTTCGCGAAGGACTCAACAGTTTGTATCTAGAGCATGTTATTTATTTTGTACTATAGACAGCTAACAATAATTAATACAAAAAGGAGAATCTTGTAAACATACAGACTAGACTAGACTAGACTAGAATATCCTTTATTGACCAAGGGTGATTGGACACACAAGGAATTTGTCTCCGGTACAGAAGCGCTCATTATAAACTAAATTATAAATAATTCACTAAAAAATCCTATTACACTTTTAAAAAAAAAATCTCAAGAAACACTGTGTGGTCAAATGTCACTTTTCAGGGAATGTGTCCTAAATGTATGTAGTGTATATACAGAGTCACTTGCTTGAGATGGATGACCATAGAAATTTTAAAAATTGTGTGTTTGTGTGTAATTTTATTAAAAGTTGTAATACAAACTAATATAAAATAGGAGGAAGAAAAGAAAAAGAAAAAAATCAGAAAGAAAGCTAAAAGGGAAGAAATGGCAAAAAAGTAAAAGAAAAATAGAAAAAAATACAAAGAAGTGGCTTCTGATTTTTTTACATCAGTTATAAATACAATTATAAATTTACTTTTTGATCAACACGGCTCTCTTCTTTGTATAATCATCAAAACCATACTTTAAGGTTTTTTAATTTTTTTATTTTAAGCAAAAAGTCCATAAGGAGTTTCCAGCAGCAGTAAACACTGATATTGTCTTTTCTCTGATCAAAGAAGTCAATTTGGCTGTTTCAGAACATTCCATCACCTTCACCAACCATTCTTCCACTGTGAGTAATGCCGAATTTTTTCATCTTTTTGTGTACAATCATCTTGCTGCAGTTATTGTATACAAAAACAAAATTCTATGACTATTTTCCAATGTTTGTCCATCAATCCTAAAAGAAATGCCTCTGCTTTCAATTGTAAATTCTTTTAAAATTCTCTTAATCAGTATATATATTTGAATCCAAAATTTTCTACTTTTTTTACAGATCCACCAAGCATGATAAAATGTCCTTTCTTGTTCAAGTTCCCAACATAAATTTGAAGTGCCTTTATAATTCTAGACAATTTTGCTGGTGACATATCATTTTATAATCATTTCAAAATTATAACATAGTGTAAATTTCTATCCTTTAAGCCACATATTTTCTCATTGTTCTATCTGCATAGTAAAACCAAAATGTTTAGCTCACTTAATCATGCATTCTTTCAGTTGTTCTTGTTCTGTTTTAAATTTCAATCAAAGCTTATGCATTTTAGGAATTATATGTTTGTCATTTGTACACAGTTCAATTGCAAAGTCTTCTAATGTTCAAAACCATAAACTCTTTTGTCAGGTTTAAATCTTTTTAATAACCGTAAATAACAAAATCACTGTTATATCCCTCTGCCAACAGTTCTCCTCTTGATTTTATTTTGTATTCTCTTTGATAAAATTCTAGTTTCTCATGATAGGTTAGCCCACTGTGTTTGCTTATTATTTTGTCTATAAAAATTATTTTATAGGTGTTTTTGGCACAACTTGATTTGCATTTATTCCATATTCTCAATATGGCATGTTTAATATAATTACTTTTAAAAACCACATTTCCATTGACTTTATAATACCACAAATTTCCTTGCTACCAAAATTTCAGCTTATGTCCTTTCAATTTCTATCCGGTTCCAAAATACAATTTCAAATTAGGTACATCTAGTCCTCTTTGTTTTACATCTTGAAACACCTCATATTTAACTTGTGATTTTTTCCCCTGCCACACAAATTTAGATATGTCCTTCTGTCACTATATTAAATGTTGCATCAGTTGTCAAGTAGGCATTGTTTGAAATAAAAATATTGTTCTATCTAGACAGTACATTCATTTTTATCACAGAATGGCAGCAATGGCAGTGAAATAAAAATATAATTCTAGGCAATACATTAATTTTTACCACAGAAATTCTCCCTGGCAATAACAGGTTATTTTATTTTATTTATTTTAACAAGTCTTTTTAACTTCATTCCATATCTTAACGTAATTATTTTGAAATGTTATACAATTCATATTTATTATAGTGATAACCAAATATTTTACTTTCTTCTTTTTCTTAAAACCCATTTTAACTATCACTTTTCTTTGACTTTCTATCTTCGTGTTTTTTGTTATCATCTTTGCCTTCTGGTTGTTGAAGGAATGTATTCCATAATCTGGGAATAACCCAGAAGATGTTTATCCCTTGTCTGGGATGGAAGAAGCAGTTCCTTTATCATTCTCTTGACCTTACTGCGGATTAATTTTAATCTCATGTTATCCATGATATCCTATTTTAATTATCTCCATGGACATTTATATAAAGAATGTTGTGAAGTAGCAGAGAAATACAATTTCTGTGGGCTCTCTCCTGATAATCCTCATTGTAGCAATTACATGAAAACAAATATTTAACTCTGAATTTATTTATTTATTTATTTAGCATATGGCATATGGTACATGGACTAGCAACATATATTAACATTTCACCTAGATTAGTAAGAAGCAATAAAATATAAATGTTAAAAAGATCTCTGTTCAAATACCAATATCTAGTCCAGGGGTCTTCAAACTTGGCCCTTTGCTGGCTGAGGAATTCTGAGAGTTGAAGTCCACAAGTCATAAAAGGGCCAGATTTGAAGACCCCTGATCTAGTCCATCTAATCATTGAAATGGAGCATTGTTTATATTAAAAAAAATCAGATATTGGACCAGTATATGTCCTTAGATTATAGCCGGTCACAATGTGATCTACAGTTTGACATGGGACCCTGCAGCTACACCAAGGGGAGGATTCTATGCTCCATTTATGCAGAAAGTCCTGGAAGACCCCATGTGAGGTGTGAATCCTATTCAGGATTGTCCAATTCTAAGACACATCCTCCATATACTTCTCATTTAGGCAGTGACATCTACCATATACAACTCTACTAGGGCTAGAGAGCAATATTCTCCAGATTTTTTGAAATATAAATTCGATTAACCAAAGATACAAAGATTTGTGAGAGTTGTAAAAAACTTTTTAACCCCCCCCCCGAAAATAGCAACTTGCTTGTTTTTGACCCTACGTTTATTACCCAGCGGAAATTTCTTTATTTATGACACAGTCTGGATTATACTGTGTTAACAGAGTTCCATGGAGGAAGGTATCATCCAATTTAGTTTATTGTTAATCAAATTAACTATCCTTAAATGAGGAAATATCCATTTAGACATGAAGGATCTCTGCACTAAAGGCTTGATTGCTGGGGAAATCACTGCGGGGAAATCACTGCTGATTTGCTTTTTGTATTTCTTAAATCAGCATTGAACTAATTTAAAGAGCTTTCTAACAAGCTGAAAAAGAGCAATGGAAAAGGTCTTTAAAAAGTCCTGAACTGCAGTGAAGAAGGGGAACGTTTATTCTTTTCTTTTACAAATAGCCATTTTAAGTTGAGTAGCTATTGCGTTTGATTGGACAGACCTTCTCAAAAAATGGGATAAGTTAAGGCTGAAGGCTAATACTGACGATCAAAACCTCATATAGCACTGATGGTGAACCTTTTAGAGACTGAGTGCCCAAACTACAACCCAAAACCCACTTATGTATCGTCAGGGCTTTTTTTCTCATAGAACGCCCAGAATGGAGTTCTGGCACCTTTTTTGGATGGAACCTTGTAGGGTAGGCAAGATAGGTTGTATGACATGTGTGAGTTCCGGCACCTTTTTTTTATAGAAAAAAAAGCAATGTGTATCGTCGGATGCTGGGTGGGCATGACCCATTGGGTGGGTGTGGCCCATTGGATGGGTGTGGCCCATTGGGTGGGCATGACTGCGGTGGTAACGGCAGACTCAGTGGGACTAAAAAGTTCAATCAATCAATTCCAACTTTGCGAGATCTTTTTTTTTTCCCGCGAGAAGTTGAAATTGATTTGATTGATTGAACCTTTTTTTTTTGCACACGGCGGCGGAGGCCTAAAGCGAAAATGATTTATAAAACTCAGCTGAAGGCCTAAAACTGGGATGATGGCGCATGTGCCCACAGAGAGGGCTCTGCATGCCACCTGTGGCACGCATGCCATAGGTTCGCCACCACGATCATATAGCAAGAGGTAAGGCTGAGAGATGGTGCTCACACTTCCAAGGGGAGAGAAGAAACATGAGTTAGTTATCAGCTATGGTGTCTTATCATAGAGGTCCTTATTATGAATCCTGGGCAAGTTACTTTTCGGTATAAGCATATGCAGGACCAAGACATGCACAGGAAAAAAGAAATATAATGACCTTGCACCCAGTAATCTTTATTGTAATCATTCAGTTTTTATCTTCCTGCTGTTACCTCAACTATATGATTTTTGATATGTGAGTATCCTACTGTTGCAATATCTTGATATATGAACCATGTCCAGTGCTTGATTCAACAGATGGAGCAGTGAAATGAGAAAACAAGCAAGGCATATAATGAAATGAGTAAAGCAAAGCCTGTAGGAATTTGGGGTCTGTAAGAGAGCTAGTTGGCAAAGTCTTGCTAGTTCACTGAGAAATGCAACCAAATGAATTTATTTGATTAGGATAACCACCATTAGGAGCTGCAGTCCATAATTTAAGGGTTTAATTAAATCTGAAATTGCTACTCACCGTTCATTTAGCAGCCATGGCTGGAAAAGAAAAAAACCCATATTCTCTTCATCTTTGCCTGGCAAAGCTTCAGGCAATTTAAATTAGAGTCTCAGATTGAGACATATTTTTTTTTGGCTAGAGTTAGTTATCAGTTAATAACGGTTAAGCTACTAGAAACGCCTTTCCTTACCATGCCCCATTTATTTGGCTTTTTCTGACATGAATTAAGCCTATACTAGCAAACCCTAACTTAGCAAGGATATGTAGAAACCAGGACCTTTTTAGGAGCAGATTAAAGACTAAATTGATTGATTCTGATTTTAGCAATATATTTAGTTTGTTATTTAGTTGCAATCTTATTTGCTTGGTGCCTAATTGTGTGTTATAGGGGCTACTGTGTTTTCTTCTGACTCAAGCGGTTAATCAAGGGGCGTGTTTTCCCGTTCTGCTTCAATATGAATAGAATGATGTCATGCTCAGGAAATCAGGAGTCCAGGCAGTTCAAATGAATATTGGTTTATTGTACGCTAATGCTCTCTACAAGAATCTGAACTACTAATGGTCAAAACCAATTGGCGATAGATAATGGAGTGGAATTCAAGGCGGGCTGGACTTAGATCTCTTGTGAGCACAAAGGGGCTTGAGACATGCTTGACGCCTCCCACAGGCTAAATTATCTCCTACAAATGAAAAAGAAATAAAGCTCTTTGTGATCTCAAGTGAAATTAGACGATGGGCTTGCTATAATAAAAGCATTTGTCCTCGGAAGGTAGGGCAACCTTATGTGAAATTATAGGGCTATAGCGCTATGAGATACATTTCATTTTAATTTACTTGTTTATCCAAGACTATTTGCAAAAATATTTTCTAGATTGCTGCTTTGTAAGAAGATGCTTTGTCAATTCATTCTAGTATCCTCCTGTAAAAAGTAGGAATATTCAACTTGAATGAATTTGTGCCTTAGAAAAAATGATCTTGTTTCCCAGGAAACATCACTGTTATTTATTTTAGAAACAGAATGAAGAAGATGGAAATTGGCTATCAGAAGAAGAAAAGAATGGCACCAGAAGAGGAAAGAGAATTGTCAGAATGTAAAAACTTGAGAGTAATTGCTCCTCTATCCAAACATGTCCCTAATGTGGATTCTTTCAGACACTGGAGTATGAAATTCCCTGCTTACTTTGGTCCTCTAGAACAGGGGTGTCAAACTGCCAGCCCGCGGCTGGATGCGTCACGTGGAAGCCACGCTCACCCCATTGCCGGCAATGGCAAAACTGTCCCGATATGTTGCACGACATCATGTGATGTCGCGAGTTTGATATGTCTGCTCTAAAAGAATGTTGGTAATAGGGGGATTTTTTTAAAAAAATAAATGTTTGAATTCAGATAAATAATATATGAACTTATGAAAAAATAGTAAATGGAAATTCAGGTTTTAAGGAAGATAAAGCAAGGATCGAGCAAGAGGTTTCATTTCAAAGTTGAAAAAAAAAGGATATTTGAATGGACTTGCCATCCCAGAAAGGGGGCGCATTTATTGCACAAAGACTGTACTATTCATTTCCACTGTGCACTCACAACAGATGTGTGGCTTCTAAGGACTTCATCTCTAATGACCTTATTATATAAAAGAAAAGCTAAGCACACCACGTGTGGCCTCTTCTTCATAATACTTAATAGAAATGCATTTTATTTTAGTCAAGAATGAAGAATAAAATAGCCTCTGGAAGCTTACAGTAAATAGAACATGATGCAATAAATACAGTTAATTCCACAGGTTAAAAAAGTAAAGAAGCAATTAACAAGCAGATAAATAAAAAGGCAGCAAAGAAAAGTTACTTAAATATATACCACTGAAACCTAAGGGAACAGGGCAAATTTAGCTTGATAAAGAAAAGGAAACAGAGTTGATAGGTTGACATATATGGGGAGCATCTATGTCCTATTTAAATGTCTAGTAAATGGAGTCTTCATTAAAATTTCTGAAGAGATCTTTGCCTCCACAGGAATGTTCATACATGCACTTTGATGTCTGCAAAGGGGAAAAATGTTACATTTACTATACATGCATTGGCTTTTGCACAAGCTAGAGCAATGTGCATACAGTTGTAGGTGTTACATTTATACTCTATTTCTGGTCTGTTGTAGTGGCTAACATTAGTGAGCAATATTATAGGAAATGGGACTTATAAGGTTAGCCTGCCTGGTGATTACTTCATGTCAGAATAGATTCAAGTCCCAGATGCAAGTCTCGACAAATATGGTCAACACAACTATTAAAAGTACGCATGAGAGAAGATATTCCAAATCTCTGGATGGTCAGTGCTCCTTTCCTTCCAAACCTTCAGGTAGTCTATGAAAGTCAAATGACAGTTTGCACAAACATATATTAGCTACTTCAGCATAACAGGTCATACTTGTCAAACGGGACATAATCTGTTTCTCCCTTGCTACTATTTAGCCTTTAAAAGCAATGACCAGAACAGCACTGAATTAACAAATGGAAGAGTCCCTTCCCTGCTGCCTTTTTTTTTTTATGAATGAGACTAGTGTTTGCTATTCCAGTAAAACAGTAGTGCTTGTGCATACCATTCATGAAATACTTTTAAACTATTAACTAATGTATAAAAATGGCCAGCACTATGGGTGGGTGAGCTTGATATTCAGTATGGCATGAATGGGCAATTAATTTTCCCAAGGGGCCAATGAGAAACTGGGATTGCTGTGGAAGGCTGAAGAGTTGCGAAGGTGCATAGGCACACACGCACAAACATACATTGAAAAAAAAAGCAATTGCCGTCAGAATAAAAGAATGCAATTGTATTGTGTGCATGGCATACACTTATTTATATTTGATTTCTAATTTCTGATTGGCTTCACACAGGCCAGACAGAGAGAGTCAAAGGGCAGGATGTGGCCCAGGGGCCATAAAATGCCCAGGTCTGCACTGTGGATATGGTATGGAAGAGCACACTTAGCTAAACTCTGTGATTATGTTTTTATTGAATGTACTCACTTCACTTTTTAGGCTGAACTTTCCCTCTGAATAAAGTCTTCAACTTCTTTCAAATTTCTACTGGTTTCTTGGCTCCTAACCACAAAAATCACTAACATTTATCAGTCCTTTGTGAAATATCCTTCTTTTACATGATGCCATTCATCAGCTATTGTTTAAAATGCTGAATATCCTTCTCCAACAGTCCTATTCTAGGAGTAGATAAAAGCCAGCTGATTGTTTTGTCTGTTAATCACATAAAATATGCTTTCCCTCATTTCTTTGTAAGGTGAAGAATATTCTGTAAGGGGCACAATGAGCTTTTGTCACCTTCTTTTAGGTTCTCCTCATATATCTCACCAGCAACTTTCTATTGTATAAGAAATTATTCCAGTTTAAATATGTAAGAGAGAATGATGGACCAGCTTTAAAGAAGACTTGCTTTCTTCTCTCTGCCTCAGCATATGGTACCTCTGGTCTTCCTTGGATGATCTCAGCAAATTAATCAAGGACCTACTTGGGTGAGGGGTCCTTTGAGAATTCCTGGCTGTAGGCTAATCAAAGAAACATCATGGGAAAAGACAGTGATAAGCCATGGTCACAACACTGTCAAGAAAGCTGCACAAATGCATTCTATAGCAGTAGAACTCAGCTCAGACATGTTTACTGTACCTACCATCTTATTGAATACATGTTTCTTTAGCTCTTGGATCTATAGACAAGTTCTCCTCTACCTACATTGGCATCCAGAATTTCTTTCTGCTGCCCTCAAAACCCTTGTTTGACTAGGAATATTGAAAACTGGCAGCATAGTTGACTGCCAGCTTGAGGTGGGAAGTACTTTAATGCATTGAGCTCTTTAACTGGCACTTGACAGTTAAAACAAACAAGACTGCTGCTTATGAAACTACACCTACTAAAACAGACCTCCCAAAAAATGTTAGATGGCCCCATATGGCATGTGGTGGCTGTCAACTCATCAAAAATATTAAGTGTGATCATTGGCCATCTGAATTTGATCTATGCTATATCCACAATAAAGCCTCATTTTATTTTATTTAATGAGGGACTATGAACTTTCGGATCCCAAACACATAGGCATAGCATATCTTGAAGAGAGGTCGATGGGAAACACTGTGTAGCTACGTGAGGTTACAACTTAGGGTCATATCCTCAATCTAATCTGCAAACACTGGAGGAATGTAAACAGGGTACTAAAATGTGATGTGGTATTGCACATATTTGCAAAATACTGGGCTTTGATGCTCTCTCTTTCCCTTTCATTCTTCCATGTGACCAAGACAGGAATAAGTTAGAATTTTCTTCCTCTTTAGTAGATTCCTTGATGAGTTGTGGGCATGGGGAGAACACACCTGTGAAGTTCATGTGAGACTTTTCTCTGGCCACACAAATTATGGCTATTTCTAAGACCTTTACACAATAAATAGACACTAGCTCTTGATTGCCAAAGGAGAATCCAGAAAAAAATTGCCTGTACTTTGTATCACCCTATTCTTCACTTTGCTAAAAAGCTTAAAGCAGCTTTGATTGCCTTTGTCCAGTTTAATTTTTTGAGTTGTCTTGGGAATTATATTAGCAAAGAGGTGCTGGGATATGAATGTTAAAAATGCATGCTGAATCTTTCATAGTGCTACTGCACTTCATATAACATGGAAACAGCTGCAGCTCAGAGGTAGGGTACTTGGTTTGCATGCAGACAGAAGGTGTTCAGGTTCAGCCTCTTTCTACTCTTATCACATAGGCTTAAGAAACCTAGGCTTGAAATACCAAGGAGAACTAAAGTTGCTTGGGATAGACAACACCATGATATCACGAGATAGACCAATGTCTGTCTGTCTGTCTGCCTGCCTGCCTGCCTGCCTATCTATCTATCTATCTATCTATCTATCTATCTATCTATCTATCTATCTATCTATCTATCTATCTATCTATCTACCTACCTACCTACCTACCTACCTACCTACCTACCTACCTGTAGCTCCACCCCTGTAGCCCGCTTAAGTCCGGGCCCTCCCGACCTCCCCTCCAAGTGGCCACCAGCCCAAAGAGGTCTCTCACATTGGCACCTCTGCCTAACAGGGCATGTAACACGGTAGCATTCAGTCACGATCGGCAGCCAAACATGGGGCAGTGATGGTCGCTCTCTCTCGACGGTGACTCACTTGGGACAATGGTAGTTGATCTCAGGCAATAAGAACTTACAGGGAAGATGGTAGTCAATCTCTAATTATAACAACTTGCCCAGAACGATGTTAATCAGCCTCTGGTGACAGTAATTTGCCTAGAATGATGACGGTCAGTCTCTGGTGACAGCAACTTGCCTAAAACAATGGTAGCCAGTCTCTGGTGGCACCAACTTGCCCAGAATGATGGTGGTTAGTCTCTGGTGACAGCAACGTGCCTAAAACAATGGCAGCCAGTCTCTGGTGGCAATAACTTGCCCAGGACAATGTTAATGCGTCTTTGATGACAACAACTTGCCCAGAACGATGGCAACCAAACTCTGGTGCTAGCAGAGGTCTCCCTTGTCCCCTTTCCTTGCCCCTCTCTGACCTCACTCCATGTAATCCATTTTATTTCCCCCAGATGATCCTATAAAGAAAAAACCCCTTACCTCCCACTAAAAGATATATGTCAAACTCTTCCTTAACTCTCCTCTGCCTAACTTATTCCAATGAGGGAAAGGAATTTAAATTCCCCAAACTACCCTCTCTCCCTCTCTTCGTCTGGCCTGCCCACAACGAAAGAGAAAGAAACAATAAAACTTCACAATAAATTCCCAACCCCTCACTCTCTCTCTCTCTGCCTGGCCTGCTTCAAGCAAACAGCTCCAACCAGCCACTCTCACTCTCTCTCCCTCTCTGTCTGGCCTGCTTCAGGCAAATAGCTCTAGCAAGCTCTCTCTCTGCCTGGTCTGCTTCCACCAAATGACTCCAGCAATTACTCTCACCCTCTATCCCTCCCTGCCTGGCCTGCTTCAAGTAAACAGCTCCAGCAACTACTCTCACTCTCTCTATCCCTCCCCCTTTCATCCGGCTTGCCTGTAACGAAGCAAAAAAAACAAACATGAAAACCCCAGCTTCTTTCTCTTCAATCAGCTGGCTCAGAACGGCAAGTTCCACCAAGCCTTCTCTCTTCCTCCCTTCTATCGGCTTCCCCTCCTCTGAGCCCCACCCCGCCGCCAGACCCATGGCAGTTGCCGGAGCTCTTATTTTCCTGCCTAATTGGCAGGGCTCCTACAAAGCCTCTCAGCTGGCCCCCATTCTTACCCCAACTATGTCTGCTGTCTGTCTATCTATCTATCTATCTATCTATCTATCTATCTATCTATCTATCTATCTATCTATCATTTACTTTGTCTTTAAATTTCTACATCCATTCATCCACACAAAATTCAGCAGAAATTTGAGATTAGAAGGGCAGTGGGTATAATAGCTTGTGAAAAGCTATAAAAATCAGTTTAGAAACCTGGAGTAACTCTGTATAAATGGTAGACATTTCTGGAATGAACTTGAAAGCACTTATGGTGATATGCCAAACAAATGGTGATTGCTTTTATCAGTTTTTAGTTATTTGTATGCTCCTTGCATATAATGTAAGCCTACTGCTTTGTTGTGTGTTTCTTTTTATGGGGTGAACTATCTTTCTGGGACCCATTGAAAGCAAATGGGTGGAAATGAACTGAGCTCCTCTATCTATTTAAACTAGGTTTAGCCTAATTTAAAATGTGATGTGTGAGAGTTTTTTTAAAAAAATCACTTGTCTTGAAGAAAAAAACATGGGTATGTTTGTCGATTCCTGATTTGCTAGATAAATTGATTTTAAATTAAACTTAAGTTAAACTGAATAATTTAATATAATAATTTAATATTAATTAGATTCCTCATCCTTATCTTGTCTTAAAGATTTATTCAAGAGCACCCTTAGAAGGAAAGAGAACAAAAGTGGGGTCCTTGGTTCTCTCTGAGCTTGGTAGTTTTCTTGCAAATGTTTCATTCTTCCATCAATGCTAACAGTGCTAGATTGCTGTTGTTTAAAATAAGTTTAGGATTAGCAAAGAGTTCAGGTAGTTTTAAATAAGCAACTAATCTGGTTTGTGGATAAATGGGTTTTATAAGGTCACATAGAGGAACTGATGATATGCATTAAACAGTATAAGAGCTAAGCAGGGGTAGAACGGAAGATGTAGATCGTGGTTTTATTTCAATTTTCCCGGAAGGAAAATGAATTTGTCTTTGTAATATCCTTCTCTTCTTTACATTGTTTATTTGCCTTAGACTTATCCAACCTGACATTCTCCAGATGTCCTGGGACTTAAACTCCCAGAATTTCTAGTTGGTATGGCTGTTTAAGAATGCTTGTAGTTTTAATCCCCCAATGCATCTGGAGAATGCCAGATTGAGAAAGATGCAATACATTATATATGCACAAGTGTCCATGTGTATAATCACAGTGTTTAAATTTGTTTTACTGAACTTAAACAACCAAAATATGTAGCAATAGAAATAGAAATAGCACTTAGACATATGCTGGTTCAAAATGCTTTACAGCCCTCTCTAAGCAGTTTGCAGAGTCAGCATATTGCCCCCAACAATCTGGGTCCTCATTTTATTGGTCTCAGAAGGATGGAAGGCTGAGTCAACCTTGAGCCTTGTCAGAATCGAACTCCAGGTTAGGGGGTGAGTTTGCCTGCAATACTACACTTAACCACCACCACTAGGGCTCCTGTTATGTATTTAGAGCTTTTACCATTAATATTATTTCCTTTATTATTACTACATATTTATGTACTGATAAATATGTAGTATACTGCCACCTTAAATAATATTATGCCTTTCTTAGTTTAATTTCTCTCAATAGTAACGTTCCTCTCAAATGAGGTGGGAATCAAGGCAGAAGAAGAATCATTGTTTAATGGGAACAAGAAAGAAAAGATAAACATTTGGAGAACCCAAGGAGAAGACAATGGCTGCATGGCTTATTTATGATTTTTATTCTTTAAATCTGAGCTTTTTTGAGCAGCTTTTATTATTGCAATGATTCAAAAATATCACTGTGGGATTTGGGGAATTGTGTAAGAGAGAAATTCAAATTATTTCCTATACATTTCAGAAAAAAAATAAGTTTGATTAAGAAGCCAATTCTCTTGCTTTTTGGCTAAGCCATACACTTAATGAAGTACTGGGATATTACTGGAATCTCTTCCAAAGATTCTTGATCATCCAGGTCATGGTTGTCCCAAAGGTACTTTTTTTCCCAAAAGGTAAGTGAATTTTCTTGGTTTTTTTTTTTTTTGAAAACATTTTGCTTCTCATCCAAGAAGCCATTTCAGAACTGAAGAATCATAGATTTTTCATTGCTTTATTGGGTGTATATGGCCCAAAAGAACAGCAGGAGCTGTAAGGACCTGCCTCAATTAGATCTCCCAAGGAAGCAGATCTCTTGAAACAGACATTGTTTCAAAAGAAACTTTTATTGAGAGTTAATGATAGCAGGAAGGCAAAGCAAGATCTGAAGATTTCATGTACATTAAAAAGCTCTTTCAGGTCTCCTCCTCCCAGTGTCCAACTGTCCATTTGAAATCCAGCCAATCTATAGGTACTAGGTTCTTTTGAGAATCTAATGATTTAGCCTCCTTTTCAAGGTGTCTCTCGGTTTTGTTTTCCAATGGTCCCAGGCTCCGTCGTCTGGAGATAAGGCAGATGTTTTCAAGCCACATTCCTTTCCCACAGAGAGAGGGCAAAGCAGAGCAAGGCAAATACATTCCCCCAACTAACCAACCCCCCTCCCAACAGAATGCTAGCCCCCCAAAAAGAATACATAGACATAAGCAATAAACTGTAAGCAAACTATTTGAGAGGTCCTGGCAGGAGCTTAAATTCATTCACTTTCCTTTATCTTCCATGGGAAAATATTAACCCACTTAATTTATTATGCTGGGGTGCTATTTTTCTCCACATTTAACTTCCTGAAGACTTAACTGGAGATAACTTTGAGGTACAATGGGCGGCCTATAAATTTTATAAACGAATAAGTGAATAAATAAATAAATAAATAAAAATGAGACAAACATTCTGGAACTTTTATAAGCTCATAATTGCTTGTGTCAATATACTCTACCTCTTGTCAGAGAATCAGGATAATTTAGCTATACATTTTGAGTTGGATTTACAGTACAAATGACTATGCAAGTTGCTTAATATTTCTTGGTTGAACTTTAGTTTTCTGGATGAGAATTTTGGGTGCAAGAATCCTTGGTTTGTATCAGAACAACTATTAATTGCTGTACTTTGAAGACTGATGTGTGGTTTCTTAATTGTCACTGTAATTGATTTTTACCTTTCACTTGGTATGGGATTGCTTTGCGATTCAGGAATGATTAATGGCTGTCTGACGATTATCTTTGCTTGGTTAGGCCTTAGGCAGATATCATGTAGACAGTTTGTCTTGACTCTGATTTTCCATGAAAACCTTCAGAAAGTATTTGGATCATTTTTAACCTCCCTAGGAAATAGTGGGAGATATATATATGCACATGATTACACAATTGAGAAAAACAATAAAGCAGAATTTTATTTCCTTTCAAAAGATTCTTGGATTCATCTTAACAGGCAAACCAGATTCTGGACCAATATCCTCTGAAGAATTGCTGTTAGCAACTATACAGGTACCTGATATGGGAGGTTTTTTTTAGAGACCCTGGTACTAGTTGAGTCTGAGCTCCAAGGATATTTTGATGGAGGATATACTCTTTGTGTGGTGTGGATCTAGAGAAGTCATAATATTTTTTATATATTATTACATTTATTCCTAGAATGGAGTGGGAGAATAGGGAATGTTGTATTTACTCTATTAGAGTTACTCTAAGTGTCCTTCTGACAAAATGGCACCTTGTACAGCTTTGCGCTCACCACTAAAGAGATAAGATGTTGCACATTTTTAGGAACTTATCTATCTTACCATCTGCTGTTTCCATATGTAGAATTGTCCGTTGCCCACCTTGTAACCAAAATTCTGTTTGTAATTTAAGTTTTGTTTTGTAAAGTACATATAGTTGTATTTGGCAATGGATGTGTGGGTGTGCGTGTTTCACCTTGCTGGCGTTGCAAACATATCCTTTGTGTGAATGACCACGTTCAGAGCACTTTTACATTTACTTTATTATAAGTTAATAATTTGGAGACCAACCTTTAATTTCATCGTCCTAACTTGGTAACTCAATCAACTGGATTTAACCTCATTATAAGATTATTAAGAAGGGAGGCAGAGATTATGGTTTTCTCTCATGTTTTCTCTCCAACAATGGTTGGTTATGCTGTAATAAAACGTAAAGATTCAATAGAGGGAGAATTTTGGGGTTATTTCAGATAGGTAGCAAACTAATTCCATCTTTCCACAGAAAAATGGCTGAAGGCAGCTTATATACAATTCAGCGTATCATAAATTACATTTCAAACAGGTGAAGCCCATTCTTTTGGCTGTCTGAAATATAACTTTGAAGCCTACAGACACTTCATTCAAACTTAGGAACCTCATTTATCTCTATAGGGGACCCATGACTTAAGGCTGTATTCTTGTAAGATTTATATGGAAACAAGTTCCATTGAATTGAGTTCTGCATAGCCATATGCAAGATTGCACCATAAGAAGGAAGTACTTGCCTGAAACTGAACAGAAAGCGGAGCTTGGCAAAGATTTGAAAGGTGCTTCATTACAGCAGTGCTTGAAGCCTCACATTTCTCTGAAAGGGCTTCACAAAGGCAGCTCCCTCCAGCACTTCCAGGAATTTGACTAGGCTGTCAGTGACCCAAAATATCTCAGTAAGATGAGCCACGTTACCTCCCTGAGAATCATACGGATTCCCTGGAGTGAGCCATCTCAGATAGGTGAATTGTATCTGTTGTGTCCTGAGCCTGCAAAGGCAGGCTCGGGGTGTTGCAGTGGTCCCGGGCAGTTGCGAGCTGCCCGGGACCAGACTGGCTGGCGTCGGCTTCGCGCGCATGCGTGAGGCGTGGAGCATGCCTAAATGTTACCTTTTTTCCCCGGGGATGCTATTAAAGGAGTCAGAGAGGCCTGCGAACCTCAGAGCTGTGACGGAGAGAGAACTACTTCCAATAAAGGGCTGTTGGAATTACAGAATGTGCTGTATTCATTCGCCGTTGACTCGAGGACTTAACAGTATCCTTCTCACCCAGCCTTAATGGAAAGGCCATCCTTTGCTTAAGGCAGGTATCCCATTTCCAAGCATCTTTGACTAACCAGCCTCTGCCTGAGCACACCTAGGGCGTCCGCTTGATTTTTACCTAAACGTTGCATGAAATCCAGAAGTAACACAGACATTAATTACAATAATGATGTTATCAATTAGAGCAGGCCCCACCATACAAAGGCTTTGCTTTAATTCGATACCAGCGATAGATCTGTGGGCTTATACAATTTCAGCTGGTGCTGAGAACTGAGTTAGGCTCTTCCTGGCTCCATACTGATTTATCTGAAACTATTGGTTTATACACAACTTTTTTGTTTTCTTACTCCTTGAAGCTGGCTGCTTTCTTTTTTGCTGAACCGAAAATCCCACGGAATATGGAATCATTAGAAAAGCCTGTGCATTGGGACTCATTTTGCAGCAGATGCATGCATGTACTTAACATGGGAATGGGCATTTCTAGTATGCCTAAGAGTTTATTTCGTTTCCATGTTTTGTGTGGAGGTGAGAATTTATATTCCTCCAACACTGGAAGAATCAGGGGGCGGGCACTGTTTCAGTGATCCCAGTTCCCCATTTTCCTATTTATCAGCCAGATGAAGTGTTGATTGGCTCATACTGATCTACGTGTCTTCTCAACATTGGTGACATCATTTAGTTTTCTTGGCAACAATGAGAGAAATAGCAGAAATTCTTGTTTATTGATATACAATCTTAAGATTTTGTGAGCTGTAAATCTCCCACTAAACAAGAAATGCATTGGGAAAATTTGCCAATTTGGTTGAGTGATGCAGGATTATCTTTGTAGGAAGAAATCCATCTGTAAATATAAGATCATAAGCTGCATGTTAAATGTAATTTCAGTATTCCTTCAGTATTGTTCCCAAGAGCATCAATATTCATGGGAAGTCCTTTTAGTACTGATGGAGAATGTTAATACTGAAACTTTTAAATCCATTCCTATCTTTAAGACCTGGGTTAAATGGAACTGAAATAATATAAAATGAGAATCAGATTTTCTGTTCTACTAAAATCTGGGAAATTTTATTGTAAAATCAAAATAAAATTATCTGAAATGAGTGTAGAAGATAAACGTTCACTAAATCATTTATTGGGGTAAATTAATCCACTTTCTGAGTTTTTATCTCTAAGCTGAAGCTGCTCACTTCTGGAGACTTATCCGGGTTTTTACCCCTTCTCAATTTGACCTTCGTTATCTTGCTCCCGAATATCAAATACCAGAGATATTTCCAAAATAGCTGGAGACATTTACATCTTCAACAGATTTGAGGTATTTTAAAGGCTGGCAGGTTTCTTTGTACTTTATATTTTCCAGAGACAATTGATAACTCCACTAGTCACTGTGATAAGAAAGCTTTTTAGTCCTACAATTTAAAAATATCTACAAAAATGCACTTTAAAACCTGAGTGGTTATTATAGAAAGCGTGGGATGGAAATACAGTGCAAAACAAAAGGACCTTCAGTGTTGATATTAAAAATGTATTTTGTTTTATTCTACTCCCTTAAGGGACATCCAGCCTTTATTGCTAAATTGTAAATTCGGTACAACATGCAGTCATCGGAAGAGCTTGCTGCATCCAGTCAAAAGGTCTATCCCACTGTTTCTCAACCTCAGCAACTTTAAGATCTGCAGGCTTCAGTTCCCAAATTTGCTGCCTGGGGTATTCTAGTCTACTAAGTCCAATTTTCTATTTCTCTCAGGACCAAACCAGATACTCCTGGGTAGTTCATAAGCAGAATATGAGAACCATAACTCTCTCCTGCTGTTGCGCTCCTACAGTTGTTATTGATAGGTATGCTGCCTCTGATTCTAAAAATGATATCTAGGCATCTGGATGAATAATCACTAATCTCTTAGCCACTCTGGTGTTTTTTTCCTCCCCCCTTCCTCCTCCTCCCCCCTTCCTCCTCCTCCTCCTCCTCCTCCTTTCCATCATTTTTAGTGCAGTGGCTATTCCCTAGGAGGGAATCCTACATGGAAATTGCTGCAGCTGAAAAGGGGGACATCCTATTTTTTGGGGGGGGGGTATTTGGGGAAAGCTTTTATTTTCTCTCTGGTCTAAATTTCATATTTATTTTGGTAATTTATCTGTATAAAGAATTCCAATTATATCATTTTTACATAGAGAGGAGGGTTTATATTAAACAATTTTGCTAAAACGGTTCCTTTGTGTTCACATCGTTAACAGCTATTTGCCCATGATTTCTAAGAGGAATGGCTTGCAGACATATGGTGTAAATTTTGGAAGTCGATCCTTGCATGTGTCCGAAGACACATAGGGCCGGTATAGCACAGTGATTTTAGGATGGGTTAGAATTTAAGAGATGAGATCTTGAGCAAATTGCATTTTACTTTGGAGAGACTGAGAGAATGAGGTTTTTTCTATTTCAGTGTGGCTCACTACAAATGCACCAATGGACCTTATTATGGCTGTTATGCATGCTTCTAAAAGGAAGACAAGAGATATACATGAAACAAATCCCATCATTTCTAACAATTGCATGTTAGAGTAGACAAATGGAGATGAAATCCTATTCAGATAGAAAATAAAGAAGCTTAATTAGGACCTTTCTCCCATAATTTTTCCTGTTCTGCAGATGATTTAGCTATTTCTTTGTATGTCATCATGTAAAAAATAGATTTTCCAGTTGTGTACTGCACTACCTACAAGTCGCGTAATAATCAATGACTGAGAATGTTTCATTTTTTTTTATTTACAGAGAAAGCATTCTAACAAAGTTTAGATGCCCCCAAATAGGAAATGATTAGGGTTAAATTGAGACAATCTGATACCTGAGAAAGAACAGTAGTGATATTACTGCTGCCCCAAATCAGACTTCAAAAGAGAGAAAGTACTACATACATTTCTCTTGCTTTATGGCTCCTCCTTCTTTGCAGTAAAAATTACAATGAAAAGGTAATGTTTGTAGTAAATCAAATATATTCCACTTCAAACACAGAAATTCTGATTACAGTGTCCTGGTTTAACCTTGGATTTGCTATGGACCCTCAAGCAATTCTCTACCTTGAACTGTCACCCCATCTGTGAGATATGAACAAGAATAACCTCACAATATTCTGTTGAGTTTATGTAAACAAAAAAAAGGTGACTGGGGGAGATATTTGTACTGTGAAGTGAACATCTTTGCCTTATGATTGCTGAGAAAATTGGTAGAAATTTCTTCATGCTTCGTGAAAGTTTGTACTGTGTGATTTCAATTTTCTCAATTTCCAGTGAGAACATAGCATAATTGTTTTAAAATTGTTTTAAATTGCTTTTAAAATTCCTCACAACACGAAGTGCCACGTATAAAGTGTGTCTTTCCCTTTTTAAAAAAATCCGATCTGTTTTCTTGTCCTCAGATTTATTTTGTAGTCTTAAGGGATAAATTGTTTTTTCCAATTCTTGTGAATTTTTTTCCACTAGGATTAAATCATGTTTCCTTGTTTTGTTAAGTTCCATCTTTAAGTCTCTATTCTCAATTCTATATCCATTTATCTGTTTTATCAGCTCCTTCTCTGTTGTTGTTTTTTGTGAATTTTTTTTATTGTAGAGTTGACTTGGAAATAGATTGATTTATATTTTCAAAGTTGTTTTGGATTTCTTTGTGGTTTAAAGTCATTGTTGTTTGAATTAGTTGCAGTATACTATATATCGCCTCCTATGAAATATTTATGTTTTCTTGATATGTTCTTTCTACATGTCTCTGATCCATGATAGCCAAGAATTTGAGTTTTCCTTTTCCTTCCTTTTCTCTGTAAATAGCTTTAGAGTCCCAATTAGATAGATATTTGTAATCCAAATATTTCAAAAAAGATTTTTTTCCTGAAATTTATAATTCTCTCTTTGTCTACAGCCCAGATTATTGTCTTTTTTATTGTCACAGCTGTTCTTTGTTGTTAAAGCTTTGAAGGTCACAGACACAGATTAGCTTTTCCCAGATTTTGCCAAGTCTTATATTAAAGTCGTAGCTGTCATAGTCTTTATCTGCCACTAGGTGTCAGCAACTATTTGTTTTTCCATTTCCAAAATGAACAATTATCTTTGAAATGAGAGTCTTAACCATTAAAACAATTTTAGATTTATCCAGATTTAAGTTTTAAGTTTCAGGTTTTATATTTATTTCACTTCCATATATTTTGATCCTCCATAAAAAGATTAATTTGCCACTTCCATTAGTATAAGGATGGGGCGGAAATTCCCCTCCTTCCTTTTCGGAGGTATTTTGCTTCTTGGGGATCTTTTCCAGGAAATTAAATAGAAAATAGAAAAGAGAAGATCAAATTCCTCACCCTGTTTCAAGCACGCAGTTCACAGTTGTGCTGGTTAGTGCTTTGGGACTTTGGTTGCAAGTAGCTTGGGCTGGTTGATGCAATACGGCCAGCCTTTCTCCTGTTGGATTAGAAGGCTTTCCCCAAGTTGAACGGAATGGCTGCTGCCGTTCCAGAATCGCTGGAGCACCCTTCTTTCTTCATTGCCTCTCCGGAGCGACTTAGACCCATTTTGGGTCCCCTTGCAGGGCGAAATTAGCTGCGGAATAGGAGAATCCACAAGCCCGTGACCAGTTGCTACCATGCAAAACCGGAAGTCCATAAAGTGTGTCTTTCCTAAAGGTATTTTAAAAAGATGTCTGGGAAAGGCTAACGATCCCGCAAATTTTGCAATATTAGAGGACATTTTGATATTACAAAAGTAGTGATTGATTGAGCATGCCTCCAAACTTGCAATTTATTTAACTATCTTAATACCTTTAATTAATCATGTATATATTGAAATTCTTGTAGATTCATTGGAGTTAGTTTTATTAAAAATTTTGGTACAGCAGGTACAGCAAAACCTTCTCAACTGAAAAAGAAAGAAAGGTAGGGAAGTGGGATAGTTAAAAAAAAATGCAACCATGACCTTCTCTAGCCTCACTTAACCCCAGGGGATAGAAACACCATTAAATAACAAACAGAGGAAAAATAATATTGGTATTTACTTACTGGTAGCAGAGAAAGAGCGTATCAGGATGGTTAGCTGTATTTGGGCGATACAGTAAACATATCTGGAAGTGTGAAAAATGACTAGACCTATACAGAGACTTGAAACATTTTTGTTTGTTATTGTTGAGGGTAATGTGATAGCTAAGTGCTATTTTACTCTTAGAAGAAGCAAACCACATGGCTTAAGAAGCTTAAGTCACTATAAAACAACCCTTGCAATTCAGCTTTGCAGAACTAATAGTAATAATAATGTAATAACATTTGATGCTAGAACCATTGCTGACTGCAGAGTGATGCAGATATCATAAAGAAGGAAAGGAAAGCAAGAAAATCCATTATAGCATCTGCAGCAGAATTAAGAAAAGCTGTGTGAACGTTGCAAATGTGACAAAAGACAAAACCCAGCATTGTCAGATCAGTTACTCTGTGGAATTCTGAAAGAAAACATTGAAAAAATAAGACTCAACAAAGGGAAATTTAACATTTAAGAGAGTGTTTGAAATTGCTATCTCCATGGAAACCATTGCTAGAAATACTACATTGCTGGAATCAGGAGTAAAAGCAAGGGTGAATACCCAAAACCTCTACTAACATACAAATGGATAAAAGCAGGTCAAAATGAATTGTGCTCTCCTTGTGGCAGAGGTTCTCATACCCCAACTCAAGGTAGATTTAAAAGAGAAACATGCAGATAATCCAATAAAATTTGGGCATACTGTTCCGGAAAAGCAAACTATTTGCCAAGGATAAGCAATCAAGGCACTATTTGAAAAGGTGAGAGGTAGTGCAGGTCATAGATAGAGAATTTGTTAATGAAAGAGAAGCAGAGATGGCTGATCGAGAAATCCATAGCATAAAACTGCCTGGCAGCTTAGATACTGAATCCTCTTTAGATGGCTTTGTTGTCACCAAAGAAATGGATGAGGTGCATCTGCAAACCTCAGGATAATTTTGCTGGGGCTCTTGGAACACTAGGCAACAAATGTGTGCTATTTCAATGCAATGTGATGTACTGCAGGGGTCCCGAATCTGTGGGCCGTGGCCCATTACTATGATCATATTGTTGAGTCACAAGGTCCGTATATATGTATACCTGTAGAGGAAAAGTCCACATGATGTTCCATAGCTACTGTCTATTTTAGGATAAATCAATAAACAGATTGCTGCCAAATTTAGCTACTGTGCTGTACCTCTTGAACACTTTACTACAAGCATATTGATGAAGAAAATTGTGGGAAGGCTTTGACTAAAACAAAGAAAATGGTGATGCACACACAGTACAAGGAACTTGTACTTATCAAGGAACTTGGCTTGTAATTCCTCAAGACTGTGCTTGCTGGTGATACTATTACCTTACACATTAATGAAGGATAGCAGTGAACCCCCATTACAGCATGCTTATTATGAACAAATAGACAGATTGGCTTTGTTTGAGGAGTGAAATGTTTCAATCATGAAAAATTCGTGTTACTAATTGCTTCAATCAGTGCTTTTTTTCTATAAAAAAAAAAAAAGGTGCTGGAACTCACACACATCATACAACCCGCCTTGCCTACCCTACAAGGTTCTATCCCAAAAAAATGCCGGAACTCTGTTCTGGGCGTTCTATGAGAAAAAACCCCCTGCTTCAATCAAGTTTTAAGTTACCTAATCATTGAAGATCAATAACTACTATCAATCTTCAATTCACAAAAGAAGATTCTGCTGACAGCAATTGTTCGAATGCAACATTGAACAAAGTTCCTTAGAGAGCACAGTACAAAATAGAATTCAAAAGGACACTTAATTACTCAAATGCATATGGATTGTCTAATTTATCTCAGCTGTGTAAACAGTCTGAAAAATCCACATGAGATGGGGATTCCTTTGACTTATTTTCTGTCAGAGGGATTGAGAGTCTTTTAGTCACAACAGATATTAAAACAGAAACTAGGAGAGATCCTATGCCATGTCATATTTACGCAACAATCCAGAATGGCTGCAATATGCAGCAGCAATATAAGTTTCTGAAGTTTTATTGCGGTGAATTTACACTTGATAGTAATTGTACTATGTCGTTGTTGTTGTTAGTTGTGAAGTTGTGAAGTTGTGTCTGACTGATCGTGACTCCGTTCCTCCAGGCCTTCCTGTCCTCTACCATCTTCTGGAGTCCATTTAAGCTCACGCCTACTGCTTCAGTGACTCCATCCAGCCACCTCATTCTCGTCGTCCCCTTCTTCTATTGCCCTCAATCTTTCCCAGCATTAGGCTCTTCTCCTGTGAGTCCTTCCTTCTCATTAGGTGGCCAAAGTATTTGAGTTTCAACGTCAGGATCTGGCCTTCTAAAGAGCAGTCGGGGTTGATCTCTTCTAGGACTGACTGGTTTGAATGCCTTGCAGTCCAAGGGACTCGCAGGAGTCTTCTCCAGCACCATAGTTCAAAGGCCTCAATTCTTTGGCGCTCAGCCTTTCTTATGGTCCAACTTTCACAGCCATACATTGCAACTGGGAAAACCATGGCCTGGACTATACGCACTTTTGTTGGCAGGGTGATGTCTCTGCTTTTTAGTATGCTGTCTAGATTTGCCATAGCTTTCCTCCCCAGGAGCAAGCGTCTTTTAATTTCTTGGCTGCAGTCCCCATCTGAGGTGATCTTGGAGCCCAGGAAAATAAAATCTGTCACTACCTCCATTTCTTCCCCATCTATTTGCCAGGAATTGAGAGGGCCGGATGCCATGATTTTGGTTTTCTTGATGTTGAGTTTCAAGCCAACTTTTGCACTCTCCTTCTTCACCCGCATCAAGAGGCTCTTTAGTTCCTCTTCACTTTCTGCCATTAGAGTGGTATCATCTGCATATCTTAGGTTGTTGATATTTCTCCCGGCAATCTTAATTCCAACTTTTGATTCATCTAGCCCTACCTTTCTCATGATGTGCTCTGCATATAAGTTAAATAGGCAGGGTGACAGAATACTGCCTTGCCAGACTCCTTTCTCAATTTTGAACCAATCCGTGGTTCCGTGTCCAATTCTCACTGTTGCTTCTTGATCTGCATATAGGTTTCTCAAGAGACAAATAAGATGATCTGGTACTCCCATCTCTTTAAGGACTTGCCACAATTTGTTGTGATCCCACAATCAAAGGCTTTAGCATAGTCAATGAAGCAGAAGTAGATGTTTTTCTGGAACTCCCTAGCTTTCTCCATGATCCAGCGTATGTTGGCAATTTGATCTCCATTTCCTCAAAATCCTGCCTGTACTTCTGGAAGTTCTCGATCCACATACTGCTTGAGTCTAGTTTGTAAGATTTTAAGCATAACTTTACTAGCATGTGAAATGAGTGCAATGGTGCAATAGTTTGAACATTCTTTGGCATTGCCTTTCTTTGGATTTGGAATGTAAACTGACCTTTCCCAATCCTGTGGCTACTGTTGAGTTACATTGTATTATGTATCATGTGGTTTCTATAACCAGTTTAGTTAACTTTATAATGAATTATATTTTGGTTTAGATATTCTGTTTTATTATATGTTTGTACTTGTATTTTTGTCTTGTTTATGGGTTCTTTGGAATAAAAGGCAGTCAAAAATGTTCATAACAATCCATCAGTCAATTTACATATTCAGTATGATAGTTTTGGAATACAGTAAAGACTTTGAGAATGCCCATTTCATGGTTGGGGGATGTATAGAAACTACTCTTCAATTCTTAAGCAACAATACAGACGTGCCTTTTTATTTTATTAAAAAATAAAAATCCCTAAATCAATTGACAAATAGTCCTGATAGATTTCTTTTTATTAGCTTTCTTACATTAACTCAGGAGTAATATATCTATTTAGAAGTTCTTTCACCAGTAACGTCTGACAACGCAATACTATGCCCACTTACCCTAAAGCAAAGTTAATTTAATGATACCTTAATAGGATTTATTTCTTACAAAGCTTCATGTACTTTTCCTCATACATGTTTTTAAAAAAATCATATTAGGTTAGAGCTGACTTTTACATAAGCACCAGATATTGAAAGACATAATTAAGCAGCAAACAGAAAACAAAGGCAGTGTTTTGACTATTTGCTTTACTGTGTTGATTAGCTTTTTTTGAACACTAATAGCTTGTACTTATTCTCATATAATTTTACCTGCTTTTCAAATAGGAAAACTCACTAAAGGAAATCTGTAGAATCAAGTCACTTTTGTTTAAAGACTGTGTACTGTATTTATTTTGAGAAATCCTACTTTATTTGCTGAGCGCAATCTTAAAAATGCTTCATAATGGTTTAAAATAATACAACAGTCCTGTACTGTAATAAAAGTTAAACATATAAAAAATTAAAAATGTGTTCAGTTAATATTAGAGAAGCAGAAGCTAATATAACCATGTCTCTGTGTGACTCCTTGGTCTAAAACTCTGGTTAATATTAATAAAATGTGTAATTCTTCTGAAGGGAATGATCACACATATTTGACAGAGTTCTTCTTGAGTTAGAAATAAGGCAGTCAAATGTGGCCATTTGTAATGAATTACATTTCTAATGGAGGTTATACCTAAAAAGGAGTGGATGTAAAACTTTGTGATGAGCAGTTTTGGTTACCCAGTACAACTGGATACTGGCTTATTGACCCACCAAAGTCCTTGAGTAGTTGTAAATTAATCTATAAATATTCATATCATTAATGCATGTATCAATGATCATAATTTTAAAGGAGAATATTTGTAAGGGTTGAAATGAGGGTCTTTGGTGCACTCTGAGCTTGGCTGTTTTCTTGCAGATGTTTTGTTATCTGCAGTTGATGATCTTACCTAGTTTGGATAATAAAACATCTGCAAGAAAACAATTACACTTAGACAGCAGCGAGGACCCCTCATGAAATTTTAAAACATATATAAAGACTGATAATAAGTATACTGTATGTATTAGATTTTAGCCATAATTTCAACTTAGTTAAGTATTATATACGTTCTAAATAGCAAATGTTTGAGGTCTCAGAAACTGTTTCAGCTACAAGGGAGAACAATAAAAACAAGCAGAGCTTACTCAGCTTCCAGTTCAAATGCTTTGAGGGGGAGGGGGGACAGCAAGGTCTTTTAAGATTTATGAAAGACTTCAGGGTTGGGATCATTCAGATCTCTGAAGGACTCTGACAGTTATTTAGAGTACAGAAGGCATGATTCCTGCATCCAGCGGTTGACATTCTTTGATGGTCATTGTCAGGGGCCCCCAACCTCCGGTCCGTGGACCAGTACTGGGCCGCAGCATGCCAGCAACCGGTCCGCACAAACAAGCAAAGCCCCATCTGTGGGATGCAGGCAGCACACAAAAGCATGCACCCTCTGGTCCGCAGAAAAAACTTCTCTCCATGGAACCGGTCCCTGGTGGCCAAAAGGTTGGGGACCTCTGGTCAATGTCATATTAGTTCTGAGAGGTGAAGCAGAAACAATCCAATTATTTCTGGAGACTGTCTGTCCCACAGATAAGCTGACCCTATACCTCAAAGGGCTTCATACCTATAAACAGATCTTAATTTGCACTGGAAGTCCACTGGAAACCACATGGTAACTGGAAGAAAGTCATGTGATCCTCGGGAAAACCTTTAAATGGATTCTTTAAAGAATGATAGGCAGCCATTTTCACTTGCAGTCCTGCTCAGTTATAGGAGTCAAACCAACATCCAAAACTTTATAGTGGGAGACATTGCTTGAAGAGCTCTTGGCATCGCTGGATTTAGCTGCAGTCATTCTTTACATTAGTGGCCCTGAAATGCAGCAGGCAAGAGATGAGAGGCTTGTTTTTTAATGTCCACGGCAATGTGGGAAGTTAAAAAAATCTGATTTACACCTATCTTTGGTCTTCAAAAGGACCATGGTTGCCTTGAAACCTTGCTCCTGGTTAACTTCTACTGTAGTTCTTTTTGTCAGGGTGAAAAAAGGCCTTTCTCTGTAGAATTAGAGCCTTATACTTTCAGAGGAGAACATATTTATCACTTCTGATGGATATCTATGATCACTTGAAAGGCACACTCATCGCCAGCATCACAATGAGAGGCTTTTGTAGCATAACAAAAGCCAGCATCATTCAATTTCTTCCAGTTGCATGCAGCTGCTGGCTTTTGATGTCTGTAGACCTGCCTTTAATCTCTGCACATGTACCTTTACTAACAGGTCTTAGATGAACATAAATTGAGAAAGGAAATATAGAACTCAGCACAGGGAGGGAATACCTTTTGTCCACAATTTACACGTTCTCTGGAGTACTAAACAGGTTGTTTTACATGGAAGAACAGACTAAGGCAGTGATTATCCCATTAATGAGAGGTACCAAGAAAGAATGACAATATGGGACAAAAATCTGATCTCCTTCAGTATGTTGCATGAAGAAATCTCCTTCAGTTATTACAATCTGTATATCAAGTAAGCTGGTATCTTAAGCAGCAATTGATAAGCATTTGCAAGCTAAGCAGTTTTGAAAAAAATCAATTTTTGCAGGCAGATTGCAGGGGAAGAAAACAGTCAATATGTATTTCAGTAGTAGGATAAATGAGTTATATGAGATGTATCAGAAGTTTCTTAACACTTGACTTGCGACTATTACATTCATCCCAAAATTCCCTAGGAATTCTAGATGATATGGATGATATGATTTCATTTTACTCTTCTAAGAGTTTGCAAAGGATTAGGTTAAGAAATCAATAGTATGACTTTGAAGCTAGATCTGAATCCAGGTCTCTGGATGCTGTTTGAATGTTTTGCCCATGACACTAAACTCAATTTAAGAAAACTAATACTGGAACTGTGTGCTAATCATATAGTGAGCAAGTTTATTCTGGGCATACTCTGCACTTCTGGGCAGAGAAGTGATCGGGAAGGGATAAGAGAAGGCTTGGTATGGTCACTCTTAATTTGTCCTCCAAAGTTTTCCTTTGTGACACCTTAATATCTTTTATCTATAACCTTTGGCATTTGGTGACATTGAATCTTATTATTTCATATATGATTTTGAAAACTGACAGTTCCAGTGAGATCTCGTTGAGTCCATACTGATTGTCTGGCAGCATTTGATAGAGAACAGTTTTGGCCACTTGATGTGATATATATCTGACAGAATACTTTAGTATATTGGATAACTGACTTTCTGGTGTTTGGCTCTATGAATATTTGCTGTTCTATAAATATTTGATGCACTAGACGCTTCAGCATCTCAGAGCAGATCTTTGAAATAGTCAGTATAGTAGATGGCAGAGTATAATTTCTAAACAGAAGAGTCACAGATGAAATATGACTCAAAAACACTCTGAATCTCAGCTCCTGTATCTCATATGTATGAGGGTGGCAGAAATACACAGTGAACTGGGGATATCCTCCTATTTATCCATTTACATATTCCATATACGTTTCATTTAAAGCAGAAATTTATTCAGAAAGCCTTGCAGTAGGAAGATGTGCATCTGATGTTCATACTTAACATTTAAAAATATTTAATTTACAGCTCTACAATTTTCTCTCTGTTGAGAGAGCCACAAGTATTTTTTGATAATAACTTGGGTTCACGTTGCAAAACTTGATAGGAGTGGGCCAGAAGAGTAACTAATTTATTGCCGCTCGACAGAGAGATGAATGGCGTATAAATTTAATAAATAATTTTCATTTCATTTCATTGCAGAGTTTCAAGGACCAACTGTCCTGGGAATCCTCCACTGGAAGACCTGACTGCTAAGCCACCAATAGCAGTGAAAGTGAAAGTGACTAAAAACAACAGGTCTGTTTGTTTGTTTGTTTGTTTGTATGGACAGTCTCTGAGCCTCTCTTGTCATTCCTTACCAGCCCCTGCAACTGGCATCTGGTCTGAATGGAAAGATCTTCATTTACTTTTCTTCTGTACTGGAAATCTTCTGTTTGTCCTTCCTATAACATAATATACTTTTTGGAACTTTGCAAAAACACTGTAGTTGTACTAAGTCAAGCTGCTGGTTAAACCAGGAGTCAGAAGCATTCCCATGAGCATAAGTTAGACTGCCTGGATCCTGCATAATATGGCACCTCTGGTTTACTTGGAATAAAGTGCCTTCCCTCTTCATCAGCTGGAAAAGTGGATTTCCTCTCTACTTTCTCAGCTGCTGAAGCTTGTGTGAAATCATAGTCTCTTTGTAGTATAGACTATAGGGAGTCCTTGACTTGTGACCATCCGTTTAGTAACCATTTGAAGTTACAACAGGGCTGAATAAAGAGATTTATAACCACTCTTCATACTTACAACTGTGACAGTGTCCCTGCAGTCACCTGATCAGAATTCAGGCACTTGGCAACCAGCACGTAATCACAACGGTTGCAGTATCTGGGGTATCATGAGGACCTTGCGTGACCTTCCCAGAAGGCTTCTGATAAGCCAAAATCAAGTCGGGAAGCCAAATTTGTTTAACTGCTGTGGCAAAAAAAGATTGTAAAATCAGGTATGACTCATTAATGACAGCATCACTTAGTGATAGAAGTTCTGGTGCCAATTGTGGTGGTAAGTCGAAGACTATCCACAAAACAGTGCAGATCTGTGTCAATGGTCTGCAATTCATCACCCAAAAAAAGAGTATTTGGTAACTCTATAATTCTGGTTCAAAGGAGGAATTCAGTTTAGTCCCTTTACGATAGACTGATATGGTAGATGGTTGGGGAGGGCTGCTGTGATCACTCTCTACACCAACCTTTTTGGCTTTGTACACTGAGAGGGGGAGAGTGAGAGGGGATGGTTCTGTGTAAGTGACGGGCAAGAGCACGCACTTGCCCAAATGGGGCATATGTACATGCTCACCTGCTGTTCATGCAAATGGGGATATGCTTCTGCATGTGCTTGCTTGCCACTTCTGTGGCCCGGTTCCAAACAGCTAAAAGCCCAGAGATGGGCTGCAGCCTGCAGGTTGGGGACCCCTGCTCTACACCATGGGCCAGATCATGGGGAAGCATAATCCAATTCTGTTCTGGTATGTGTAATGGTATGTGAGAATGACCTTGGGAAACTGGAGGAAGAGCTACATCTAGTCAATAATCTGATAAATGATAGCTGAGTCTAAAAGAGGAGGGGTGGAGGGTCTTAGAAGGGACCCTTTTTAGTTTTAAGTAGAATAAAAATATAGGACAAGCGTTCTTTCAGGCTTACAAGATTCTGTTAAAGTAACCTTACAATAAATATAGAATTAGTATTCATTGTTATGCTTCTTGCCTGGACCACCTTGAAGGGCAAATACCAATCTTCCTACAAAAGACTAGAGCTCTTGATATACTATAAGTATGGGCAATATTGGCTGTAAAACAACTCACCCATAAATTTTGCTCCTTTTCTTAGCAAATGCTAATTACATCTGACAGATGAGATTCTTTAATTGAAGCAGGCATATGCATACCGTGGGCTGAAAACTGATGCGCCTCTTGCCTTTCATCCCATATCGTACTTTTTCTGGACCCCATTGAGAACATTGTGAACAGAATGTGTAGTTTTATTTCTTAGCACAATTGCTTGAAGTGTAAGACTAGTTGGATGCAACTCAAACTGCATTTGGGCCAGAGACATTTGAAATAACAGAATATTGTGGAGTTGCCACAGGTCATGGTTTCTTAGAAGGAAATATCCTATAATTTCATTAGGTCCCACTTCTATTTCTTTTGGTTGGTGCTGCATCTCCCAAGGAATTCTAACAGTGAGGCATCTACAGGGAGGATCCAAAAAGTCTCTCTCTACAAGATGATTGTAACCACGCAGTTGATTCCCTGCTCACTTTTAAGTAAGTAACATATAAAACTCTTGTAAAAAAAGAGGTGGCGCTTTGATCACACAGCTGCCATTTTGACTTTTTTCAAACCCCCTGAGGACAGCCCTGCCCAACATTATGCATTATTCACTTATTTAACTTGCTATCCAGCCAACTCACAAAACCTCTCCATACTTAACCATGATCCTCTGAAACAACATATTTAAAATCAATACATTAAAAAATAGCTCAAATAGCAATTCAAACAAGCCTATGGGCAGAGGGTCTCCACCCTTTCAAAATCTTCATTGTCAGTTCTAAAGCTGTGGTCTCTATCTCAGTCTTCTGAGTCCCATTGTTTTCACAGTACTCCTTCACTTCCATTCCTAGAATTTGCAGATCATTTGTACTTTCAGCCCTCATCTTGCAAGTCACTCTAGTTAAAATTCTCCCATTATCCAACTCTTGATAGATCCAGTGGCTTGATAATCTTTGGTATTTCACCCTCCTTCTGCCCTTCAACCCCTCTTCAATCCATTGACAAGGAAAATAGCCTTATTCAGCCTATCATGGTATCCTTTATTGGGGATAGGGAGGAGGTTTAATAAGAAATATCCCCTGCATATGTAACAGGGGCATGTTTGTGTTTAATCTGGCGAAACTGCTGTTGTCGTGTTTAGTTTTGTCGTATGATGCAAATTAAGGACATTAAGGCAAGGCACCAATTGAACATGTACTGTAACAGGAAGGAGTCACAGCCAAGAAAGCCTCAAGGAGACAATTATCTGAGACACTCTTTTAAAAGGAACGTTTACTGTGAAAACAAATCCTTTAATGTGGTAGCCTAGAAGGTAGAATATAGATGGGGAGGGAGGGAGGGAGGGAGGGAGAGAGAGAGAGAGAGAGAGAGAGAGAGAGAGAGAGAGAGAGAGAGAGAGAGAGAGAGAGAGATTTTAATGCTTGACCATATGGGGTCTTTCAGAAAAGAGTGATTATATCAATGGATAGGACTGTGCAGGTTAATTCTTACATGCATACCACTTGATTTGTAAGCTTTGGCTGCTTTCTAGCTGAATGAATTTTGAATTCTGAATGAATTTTGAATTCATCAAAACAGACTCGCCTTCTGCACATGACAATTATACAGACAGTAATTGAACATGGTGGCTGGTGGGAATGGGAAAGTGAAATTTTGAGAGAGAAAAATGTCCTTAGGCCTACATATACTTGATTTTACTTTTTCCCCACATTGAAAGATTGTTTTTTCAACTGCAGTATTTTTCTAACAAACATTTATTTTCAAGAACATATGTTAGAGATAATATAGAATCAACAACGATTTGGTTTTCACATTTTACCATAGAAATGTATTCCAAGTCATATGATTTACAGACTACAGTGATTACAGATTTCAAGGAGCTGTTTATTGCTGGGATCGGGAAACAAATTAAATAATGTAAATCGAGGCTGTCACGTCTGTCAAAGACAAGGGGGAAAAAGAACAGTCAAGAAGGGAAGCAGTTTAGTGTTGTGCCAAAGATGCTGGGCCAGAGACCAGGAGACTGTGAGTTCTAGTCCCACCTTAGCCATGAAAGCCAACTGGGTGTCTTTGGGCCTCTTTCTGCCTGATGTCTGGTAACCCTAAATGTAAGTGGATGTGCTTAGTAATGCCCTCTGGCTTCCAAGTGGTGCTCACAAATATCCATTCAAAGTTCCACCCTTTTCTATAAAGTGTGCAGATGCCACTGTGCAGAATGCCTACATTATTTAAGGAGACTTATACCTTGTAATTACATTTAGAGTTGCAACGTTAAAATTCAATCCTCAGAATACTTATCTGAGAGTAAATCTTGCTCATCATGAATGGGCATCCATAGGGTTGCTTTGTAGGGTTCTAAATGTGCGAACAATTGCTAACTAGTGTGGGGCTGAGTAAATAGGATCTGTAAAGCTGCAATCCTATAGAAATAGATCCATTTAAAGATAGCTAGATCTCTTTTGACCATTCTGCTGCTGCTGGTGGTGCAACAGAACAATCAAGCAAGCAAATTTCCATTAACCATGACTTGTTTGTTCAGTTAGATTAGCATTTCAAAATCAATAATTTCTTGCGCAATTATTTTCCACTCAACTTTATCTCTATAAGATGGTATTATAGCAGGGTGTGATAAACTCTATGATTTTAAAAAAAGGCTACAATCTGGAGTGGACTATTGCTTGTTAGTACTGTAAATCCAAATCTAACTGCTAGTATTTTATTTTTGTGTTGCTTCCTTAATCAGGATATACATCCCTAGGCTGCAAAATCAAAATTCCTAGTGGTTGGGAGCATAGAATTAGTTTGCACCATCTTGTTGCAGCACTCAGACTCCCACAACTTCTGGTTAATAGTTCTCAGTGTCAGGAAATTTTTCCTTAATTCTAGGTTGCTTCTCTCTTGTTCAGTTTCCATCCATTGTTTCTTGTCCTGCCTTCTGGTGGTTTTGAAAATAGGTTGATGCCTTCATCTTTGCGGTAGCCCCTCAAATATTGGAACACTGCTATCATGTCACCCCCTATCCTTTTTTCATTAGACTAGCCATACCCAATTCCCGCAACTGTTCTTCATATGTTTTACCTCCAGTCCCTAATCATCTTTGTTGCTATTCTCTGCACTCTTTCTAGAGTCTCAACATGTTTTTTTATATTGTGATCAAAACTGGATGCAGTATTCCACGTGTGCTCTTACCAAGGCTTGTTCTAAAACTTAATGTGATCTTGATTCTATCCCTCTGTTAATTGGCTTCTTTTGGAGACTGCAGCACACTGCTGGCTCACATTTAAGTGGTTGTCTCTTGGGACTCCAAGGTTCCTCTTGCAGTTACTACTATTGAGCCAGGTACCACCTACACTATACCTGTACATTTGCTTTTTCTTGCCTAGGTGTATAACTGTACTTTTCTCATCATTGAAATCCATTTCGTTAGATAGGGCCCAGTGTCGAGATCTTCCTGGGCCTTGAGCCTATCTTCCGGGCTGTTGGCTATTTCTGCCAGCTTGGTGTGGTGCAAATTTGATGAGTTCCTCTTCTATCCTCTCATCTAAGTCCTTGATGAAGATATTGAAGAGTACTGGGCCTAAGACGGAACCTTTGGGTACTCCACTGCTTCCTTCCTTCCATGCAGATGAAGGGAAGTAATTCAATAAAACAAAAACCTTAACAGAAGCTTTGAGTAGGCAAACCAACACAGAGAGGGGACATTAACGACGATCCTTGCTGGGGTCCTTATTGAGTTTTCAGTTACCCTTATCAAAGTAACTGCCCTTTCTGTTTATTTTAATGGGGGACATCATATGCGCAGTTTTGTTCCTTTGCAGACTTGTTTGCTCTGCCAAACTTAGATCAGGCTTGTACAGCCTACCCAAACTTTTTTTGTGAGCTCAGCTTTAGGATTTATGTATGAAAGACGAGGAAGGGAAAAATTACCTCAGTTAGGTAATGAGTTGAATCCGTTGATTTAACTGTTTCTAAATCACCCAGTTGTGTGGAAACAGGCTGTAATATATTCTGCACGTGCAATTATTTTTGACACTTCATAGAAACAGCGTTATTTTATTTAAGTAGAAAACTCTGTTAGAATGACTTAGTCAGGGTTTTAAGAATTAAAAAAAAACCCATAATGAATATATAAGAAATTAATCTACAGACCTTCCTTGAATAACAAATTTCACTGTAATTGCCCACTATCCGCTGTTGATTTGCAATCCAGACTAGGCAACCATTTGGCTTCCCCATGAAAATGCAGAGTTGTCTTGTTCTAGTAAACAGATTGCTGTGATGATATACGGTGGTAGTTAAACTCTCTGCTTTGTTTACCAATTTTGTTTCATGCTTCATTTGCTGGCTCTCTCCAGCATCTCACAGCGTATGATGATGCAGGCTCAGTTGCCCGCTTGGAAACAATCTCTTTGCCACTATCCAAGAATGTGTGCCAGAGACACTTCTGCATGCGCTTCTGAGCAAGGCCATTTAGGTTGCATTTGGCACCACTCGGATGTGCCTTCATACCTCCCTGAGAGTTTTTAAGAAGATGGAGCAAAGTGCTCAGAGAAATGCATTGGGACAAAGTGCGGTCCTTCAGGTTTAGACCTTTTTTTCCCCAGAGGAATTCAGCTGATGGTTTTATGTTGTAAGCCACCCAGAGGTCATTAGATACGATATGGGCAACAAATAAATTTCATATTAAATAGATAAACAAATAAAATAATGACTACTGCCATGAATCACAGGGGTACAATACTGAGTTTATTAATGCTCACAAACAGTAACTTAAATTCGTCTTTTCTCCTATTCAATAGTAGTTATTTAAAATCCAGACTAAATATAGAACTGTGATGGAATGTGGTATGGAGGTGGGTCCCCAGGAGGGAGGGAGGGGGGACATTTGTGTAAGTGGCAGCTTACTCAGGAGATTATTTGTGAGAGAAAGAAGATGAAGATAGCTCCTCCCTAATAGTTTACAGAGTATATTGTAAACGCAGATAGTAGAGTCTTCAGTTTGGCAAAATGTTGTCTATAAAAGTGAAACAATAAAAAAAAAACTCAGCTTGGAAAGAATTACCTCCTCACATTCTTGGTTTGGGTCCTGACAAGTACAACTTGATTTATTTATATCCTGCCTTTATTATCTTTCAAAAATAACTTAAGATGGCAAACATAAGCAACACACCTTCCTCCTCCTATTTTCCCCACAATAACAACTCAGTGAGGTGAGTTGCGCTGGAAGAGAATAACTGGCCCAAGGTCACCCTTGCTTTTATGCCCAAGGCAGAACTAGAACTCCTGGTCTCTGCATGGTCTCTTTCTTTTTTTTTCTTTCTTTCTTTCTTTCTTTCTTTCTTTCTTTCTTTCTTTCTTTCTTTCTTTCTTTCTTTCTTTCTTTCTTCTGAATGAATCCAAATTGTAAAGGAGCTAGTAAATGTCTATGGAGATTCTCAGTCATCCAGGTCATGGTTGTCTCAAAGGTGCTTTTTTCCAAAAGGCAACTGGACTAGTTTTTTTCCTTGAGGAAGAAATATGTTTTCTTTAAAGAAGAAAAACTGATGAAGCTTCTGGGATGAAAAGCAAAACATCTTCTTCAAAGAAAAAAACATTTATTCCTGAAGGAAAAAACATAGTTCAGTTGCCTTTTGGAAAAAGCACCTTTGAAACAAAGGAACTGGTACTGTTTTGTGAAATAGGCAGCTATATAAATTTGATAGATAAACAAACAAACAAATAAATAAAGTGGCCTTCAACATCTTCATCAATGATTTGGATGAGGGGATAGATGGGGAACTCATCAAATTTGAAGATGACACCAAGCTGGCAGATAGGCTTAAGATACAGAAGGATCTTGACAAACTTGAACATTGGGCCCCTGGCAAGGATCATCGTTAATGTCCCCTCTCTGCATTGGTTTGCCTATTCAAAGCCTCTGTTTCATGTTTTTGTTTTACTGCTTACACAAAAGTTCCATCTTAGGCCCAGTACTCTTCAATATCTTCATCAATGACTTAGATGAAGAGATAGAAGAGGAACTCATCAAATTTGCACCATACCAAACTGGCAGGAATAGCCAACACTCTAGACCAGGCATGACAAACTCGCGACATCATGTGACATCGCGCAACATATTGGGCTGGTTTTGCCATTGCCAGCAATGGGGTGGGCATGGCTTCCACATGACATGTCCGGCCTGCGGGCCGGCAGTTTGATACCCCTGCTCTAGACTCAAGATATAGAAGGATCTCGACAGACTTGAACACTGGGCCCTATCTAACAAAATGAAATTCAGTGGTGAGAAAAGTAAGGCTTTATACTTAGGCAAGAAAAACCAAATGTACAAGTATAGTATAGGTGGTACCTGGCTCAACAGTAGTAACTGCAAGAGGAACCTTGGAGTCCTAGTGGACAACCACTTAAATGTGAGCCAGCAGTGTGCTGCAGTGTCCAAAAAAGCCAATTAATATAGGGATAGAATTAAGATCACATGAAGTTTTATATTGTTTTACAAAGCCTTGGTAAGACCACACGTGGAATACTGCATCCAGTTTTAATCACAACAATAAAAAAAAGATGTTGAAATTCTAGAAAGAGTACAGAGAAGAGCAAAGATGATTAGGGGATTGGCAGTAAAACATATGAAGAACAATTGCAGGAATTGGGTATGGCTAGTCTAATGAAAAGAAGGACTAGGGGTGACATGATAGCAGTGTTCCAATATCTCAGGGGTTGCCACAAAGAAGAGGGAGTCAATCTATTCTCCAAAGCACCTGAGGGCAGGACAAAAAGCAATGGAGGGAAACTAATCAAGGAGAGAAGCAACCTAGAACTAAGGAGAAACTTCCTAACAGTTAAAACAATTAACCAGTGGAACAACTTGCCTCCAGAAGTGAATGCTCCAACACTGGAAGTTTTTAAGAAGAAAGTGGGGAACCATTTGTCTGAAATGATATAGGGTTTCTTGCCTGAGCAGGGGGTTGGACTAGAAGACCTTCAAGGTCCCTTCCAACTCTGTTATTCTGTTAAACAAACCATGCTTCTAAACCCTTGAGCCAGTACAGTGTTTTTAAATTGTGATTGTTTGCAAGGCTATGTGTGTAGCTGTAGATAAAGTAAGCCTTCCTCAGCTGACAATACTCCAGCTTTGGTAAGACTATTAAAACTACAATGACTATGAAGTTTTAGTTCTAATATCACTCGAGTATATCACATTAGAGAAATCTGCTTGAAACAAATCATCTAGGCAGCATGTACAAATCTCATCCTCAAAGAAAGTACAATCTAATAATAGACAGAATACAAGTATGGAGAAAAGGGAGAGATGAATGATGGAGAGATGAACCTTTAAAACTAGATTGTAGCTGGAGGTGAACCCCCCCTAAAAGTTCTGATTATTTGAAGGACTGTTTTTTCCCCTTATGTCCAGGCATAAAGGACTGTAGCTCTTCTGAAAGTGCCGTTGCTACACAAAAAAGGCCTTGCTCTCAATCCCCTAATGTAATGTAATCCCTTAAAAACTGAGTCAAACTTTATGCTTTATGATAATTGTTAGAACATCTGTAAAAATGCAAAGGCAGGATGAATGTGTTATGGGACTGAGTTACAGTTAAAAGTAGGCTCTTCATGTGCTTAGGTCTGGATATAGACCAGGGGTCTCTGAACTTGGCAACTTTAAGACTTATGGATTTCATTCCCAGAATTCTCCAGCCAGCCATGCTAGCTGGAGAATTCTGGGAGCTGAAGTCCACAAGTCTTAAAATTGCCAAGTTTAGAGACCCCTGGTGTTGATCAAGGATGCCTGATCTTTGACTAAAAAACTATTATCTGTCAGGCACATTATCTTAAAACTATTATCTTTCTTTCTCCTGTTATAGGGTAATGGGTTACCAACATAAGAAGGGAAGACACCATGTCACTTTTGTCAACCAGACCCCTTGCCAAACTATCCCATCCCTGACTTGTCAGTGAACCCCCAAGGAAATGAGCAAAAGACCGGTTAAGATTTTCCACCCATATTGGCGGAAACTGTCCCTTGCTGGCAAAGATCAACAATTCAAATCAACAATTTCATCAAAACCAACCAAAATGCCCTCAAGATATGAAAATCCCTTGCACTCACTATAGGATTCTTCAATACGGGCCCATCTCCCAAGGTCAGTACCTGTACACACAAAGAGGCAGAGATTATCATACTCCTCAGGGAGAGATAACTGTATTTCCTCTTTACTGGACTCAACCTCCTGAGGCAAACAAAACCACACTGGCCTATAAATATTTCTAGCCCTACCTAAAAATGTGGGACCACCTTTGTTTGCTAAGCTGTCTGTTTTGCTCTCAAATAAATTCTTCCTCTGCTTCAAGCAGGTGTCTCGTGATTATTGACCCAGCCCAGAACAGACCAAGAATTTTTTTCTAACACCCAAAAAATTGCATTGCTGCTTACTGACATCGTATGAATTCAACCGCCCATCAAGCCGGTGTCAATTATATCCAGCCTACAATTGTTCTTGCTGTCTGGATAGGCCTTTGCAGTTAACCTTCAAGGAGTCGTGTCTATAGATTGCTTAGGATCCTGCTGAGATTTTAAGAGAATCCATTGGTTTGAAATCTCTGGAAGCCATCACGTTTGTCTGGTGCGATACGATGAGGTTTTTATGAGTTTAATTCAGCGGCTAGCCTTGAAGAAAATTGTTCTGAATTTTGTGAGAAAAATACTAATATGATTCTTGCCTTTCACATTGACATGGAACATTTCTGCCTTGGTGGCTGCAAGCATAGCTCCCCCCCCCCCAATATAATCAAGGCCTTGTTATCTGTACAATGAACAGGAGGAAATTTTGAAGTAGATTCACTGAGTCTTGGAGGACAGAGTTGTTTACATGCTTCCAGGAAGGGTGCTTTGCTTATGCACGATGCAATGTACAGTTCTCCTTCCAAATCCTTTCACATCACAGACCCAAAGCAGTCAATCTTAGATTCTGTTCTCTCATATTGACCTGTGCTCTCCTGCCCTCTAGAGGGCACAGAGGCCTATTCTATTTCATTTCATTTCAATTCGTTTCATTTCATGCCAGAGGAATGAGTGGCTGCCATTCACCTCTCCGATGCCTTTTATTATTCATTCAACAAGTATATTAGCAGTGTTGTAGGCAACCCTCTGCCAAGGTTCTAAAATGCAGGGAGCAGGGTCCTCCCAAAGACAGGCTAGATCCCAGATAGTACTTAACAAGAAAATAGTCCACAGTGTGCCCCCAAAGGCATGGCCCCACATGCTACTCAGCCTGTTGTTGTAATGGAGAGAGAGTTTTTTGATTTCCAATTTGAAGCAGAAAATAAAAGTTGTCATGTGCTGCTAAATAACAGGAGATATTTTACAACAGAACCCATGAAGGTGGGATATGGAATAAAACGTTGATTTTTTTTTCCTTCCTAAGGCTCTTTAGGATCTGTATTTGTAGCTCAGGGTTGAACTGTGGGGTCCTTGATGCTCCCTGAGCTTGATGATTTTCTTGCTGACATTTCATTACCAAACTAGGCAACATCATCAATGCATGAAGACAGTTTGATAATGAAACATCTGCAAAAAAATCACCAAGCTCAGAGAAACCTTGGAACCCACAGAAAAGGAAAGTTTTCAATATATAAATAATAACCGTATTAATACACTTATTTTAGTTTTAGTTAAATTTTAAAGTAAATTTAAAAAGTTCTATCTACTCCTTGGAGCCTCTTTCAATACTATTTAAAGGGCAAGTGTGGCCCTTGGTCTAAAACAGTTGTTCAGCTTACTATGCAGAATGATGTGGATTTTAATTTAAGCAGCACTTCTAACTTGTATTCTGTAAAAAAAAAAAAAAAAAAAAAAAAAAGCAAAAAAACCCCCAACTGTCAATTTAGAAGATGGAATCCTGTCAGTTCTCTCTGCTCACTTAGTTGCCAAATGATCTGAATCCACAGCCAATTCCATGCTGTCTCTAGCAAATCACTCTATGGAAAGCCAACTAAACTGCTAGTGTTCAAATCCCAGCATTTACAGAGTCCTATTTTCCTTGGCCAACAATGAAGGATGTCTGTTTGATCATGCGTCAGCTCTGTGATTGTTTCCTAATGGTTCCATCTCAGCTGTCATCTTCAATCAGGAACGATCAGAGGTCTAAAGGAACAAAGGAACAACCTTTGCTTTCCCCTGTTGCAAGGCATGTGATTATAACTCTGTAGGCAAATATTTGACGTTTTTTCTTAATATAAATCTTTTGATGTTTTACTTAGGCTGATGTTGTTCATTACCTTATGTCCTTTTCCTCATTCCTAGTCTCCCCTTTGTATTCTACAAGCCTGTGATTAACCTGGATCAGGTGGTTGGCCTGTTCTGTATCGATATTGTACACTGTGGCATGGTCTTTTGTCCAAGTTTTCATTGTTACAGACTGTGGCCAGTTTTGTCCTAGATAGAGACCTTCTAGCTCCTGTTTGTGTTTAGAACACCTTTTCTCTCTCTGTTGTTCTCTGTCTTTCTAAATGAAGTTTATGTCTTGTGTTTTCACACATTACTTTATGACTTTATTTATTTCTGGAAAGTGCTCCTTTCCCTGACTGAATTAGTCTTTTTGCACATCAAATAATATTGGAAAATTGCTGTCTGTCTGTCTGTCTGTCTGTCTGTCTGTCTGTCTGTCTATCTATCTATCTATCTATCTATCTATCTATCTATCTATCTATCTATCTATTTATCTACATCCATCCATCCATCCATCTATCCATCCATCCATCCACTATTTCTGTCTGTCTATCTATCTATCTATCTATCTATCTATCTATCTATCTATCTATCTATCTATCTATCTATCTATCTATCTATCTACCTATCTATCATCCATCCATCCATCCATCCATCCATTATTTATATCTATCTATCTATCTATCTATCTATCTATCTATCTATCTATCTATCTATCTATCTATCTATCTATCTCTCATCCATCCATCCATCCATCCATCCATCCATCCATCCATCCACTATATCTATCTATCTATCTATCTATCTATCTATCTATCTATCTATCTATCTATCTATCTATCTATCTATCTATCTATCTATCATCTATATATCCCCTCTCTCTCTCCACCTCTCTCTCTCTCATCTCTGTGTTTTTCAGTTCAGGTGGAAGGGAAGGGAGGGACGGAAGGAGGGAGGAACGATTACTGCAAGGTAGATGCAAATTTCTCCTTGAAAAACTGACAACACATAGCCATTCTCATCTTTGAAAAAATGCAGCTGGGCAATACTGAATAAAATATATCTTTTACATTAGTAATACAAACACAGTGCTTCTCTGTAATTGTGGATTAATATTTATTTATGTATATATTAGGTTTACATGTCATCTTCCCTTCAGGAGGTTGAGGCAATGTATACTGTATAGTAATCCTTCTCCCCCTTTCCTGCCACAGCTGTGTGTTACATCTCTTCAAACTCCAACTTTGTCCCACTTTGAGCAAATACAAGCAATTTTTATTTGCAGAATGCTTAGCCAGTGGGACGCAGTGGCACATAAAGATTGAGAAAACAACTCTACAAACCTAGAAAAAGATTCAAGTCTTTTAATTAATGGTTTCAAAAGAGGTCTGTCCTTTCTTAAATATCCTAGTGGATGACATTCTGTAGATGAAATGCAATTTTGAATTGGATTAAATTTAACTTTATTTGGCCATGTGTAATTCAACACACAAGGAATTTGTCTCTGAAGCACTCAGTGTATGTGCAAAACAACAGAATAGTAATCATTATCAACATAATAAGGCCAATAAAAGGGGAGAGTAAAGAAGACAAGAAGGATAAATAATAATACTACATCCATACTACATGGGTAAATATACATAGACATAAGACAATACTATAGGAATTAGGTATTTAGTAGATTGATAGTATAGGGGGAAAAACTGTCTAGTTGTTTTGGCATGCAATGCCCTATAGAGTCATTTCAAGGAGAGGAGGAGTTGAAAGTGTTTATGTCCAGGATATGAGAAGTCTGCTGATATTTTCTCAGCTGTCCTTCTGACCCGTACAGTATACATGTCCTCAGTGGAAGGCAAGCAGGTTGCAATTATTTTTTCTGAAGTTCTAACTATCCATTGGAGTCTGTGCCTATCCTGTTTAGTTGCTGTACCAAACCAGAAAGTTATAGAAGTACAAATGACAGACTCAATAATTCTCTATAAAACTGTACCAACAGCTCCTGGAGCAATCTGAACTTCCTGAGTTGACATAGGAAGAACATTCTTTGTTGTGCCTTTTTAATGATGGTTCTAATGTTAGGTGTTCATTTCAAATACTGGGAGATTATAGCACCCAAAAACTTGAAGGATTCTATTGCTGATACTGTACTGTCAAATATAGTAAGAAGTGGTAGAATAGAAGAGCTCCTCCTAAAATCCACTCTAATCTCTACAATTTTGAGCATGTTCAACTCCAGATTGTTCTGGCTGCACCACAGGGCCAGTTGTTCTACCTCCCATCTATATGCAGACTCATTATCATCTCGAAAGAGGCCAATGACCGTTGTATCATCTGCAAATTTCAGTACTGTACAATTCAGTATAGTACAATTCAATGTCTATGAAGATCTGGTTCTGCTTGAGCTGCAATTTTTGCCTGTTTAACGTTTATCAGCCAATATTATCATCCCTGAAAACCAGCTACATGGGGTGAGGAAACGGCCTTTGGATATTTTGTCCTACCCCTGTGAAGGTGTTTTTCTTGCACCCTACTATAATGGCCAATCAACAGGACCCTTGACTGAAAGTATAGCACTTGTTACCTTTTGTGTAGAGCCCTGTGTTCCTCAGAGCAACTTGTAATTTGTTTGACCTTCGTAATGAGAACAAGTTGATACAGCTATGGTTAATGAGCCAATTATTCTTCCTGAGAATAGCATCCATGAAAGCATCCCCCTCCCTGCCCCCACTACTGTGGGAATCAATTGAGACCTATTTTATCCTTTATGTTTGCATTGGTAAGCTTCCCTCAATGAAACAATTGATTGGTTAGGAACAAAACTATCCCTGAAACTATTCCCAAGCAGGTAATTCAGGCTTTGCTGTGAAGTTCACAGAAATTTAACAACCTGAGTTAATGTTTGTTGCAGCTGTAGGAGGCAGATGTATGCAGAATAAAATTATGCCAATATTCAATGCTACATAACAGAAGCAAGCATAGATATTTTCTCCTCATAGAAAATGATATATAGATTTGTATGCACTGGTCACTGAGTTTTGCACACTTAAGTCAGTGAAATTTGATTATGGGTTCAAGGATATGTAACTTTTTTGGATTGTGGTTCAACACACGAGAAAGATACATTTTTGAATTGCTACAGTAGCCACATCTGTGAAGCACAAACAACCACATGAGCCTGGAAAAATAAGTGGCTGCTTTGGTGATTTGAAAAGAGATGCTTTGAATGAGCTCTCACATCTTCTGAAGCACTTCTTTTGAATAATATAGATAACCTTTGTATACATAAATATAGTACAAGTTATAAATTACAGTATAACTGCAGCCATATTGCAGATAAGAGTTACAGTATACCAAGGTAAGTATAATCCCTATTTCTCTTGTTTCTTGAGTGGAGAATTTTACTTGTATCTGTTAAATTCCAGCCTGTTAATTTCAGCCTATTTTTCTAATCTATCAAAAGTATTTTTAATTTTATTTCTGTCTTCTAGGGAATCGGCTATCCTTTCCACTATTGTGTAATGTCCAAATATGATAAGAGTTCCATTTACCTCTTCTCCCAAATTGTTATTGAAAATATTGAAGAGTGCAGGAATCTCAATCCTGATTCTGATTCTGTGTGTGTCTGTTTTGTAAAGTGCTGTGTTGAAGTCAAGATATATTAGGTCTACATTCCCATAATCTATTAAATAATTTACTTGTAAATAATGAGATTGGTCTGGAAAGTTTCTCTCTCTTAATAAAGCTATGGTGACTTTTTACCATATTACTTTCAAGAGGCTTACATATCAGTCTTTTAATAATCTGCTTCGGAATCCCAGGTACTGAAGTTGTTTGAATTCTCCTCTTTTCCTTTTCTCCTTTTTTTTAAAATGAAGACAATATTTGATCTTTCTTAATATCTGGCACTTCATCCATTCTCAGAATTTCTCAAGGTTAAATTATTGGTGAGACCATCTGCAGGATCCTTCAGTGCCCTAGGATGCAATTTTTTTTTTTGAGCTATGAGATTAAATTTGCACAAAGCAAAAGTTTGAATGTTTCTATAACCCTCAAGGTTAATGTCTACATTTTTCATCCTGTTCCTAGAATTTTATTGTAGCATATTTTTTGTTGTTGGGGAAAACCAAACCAAAAGAGTAGTTAAGCAGCTTTGTCTTTTCTTTGGTACTGTTAGCATTTGGTTGTTTTCAATGAAAGCAGTATACTGATTACTTTCTCTTGATGTTGGACTAGGTAGGAGCAAGGATAACAAGGTCCACCCTCCATCATGGAAACTGAGTTTGGGCCACTCACTGTTCCTCTATCTCATAAAGATGTTGTTGGAAAGAATCAAAGGAGAGGATGATATAGACCAGTGGTTCTCAACCTTTTTAATGCCGCGACCCCCAACTGGTCGTAAGTCGAGGACTACTCAACCGGTCGTAAGTCGAGGACTACTCAACTGGTGCAGCACTGTTTGCAGAATGGGACTTTTGGCGGGCTCAGCAGGGCAGAGACAGCCTGGACAATTCCTATTGGCTTTTGAAAGCCAATAGAATTAGACTCTATTCAAGAGAGTCTATTCAAAAGCCAATAGAATAAAAGGGAGTAGCACAGCTAAGGAAAAGGGGGAGAAATGGTGGACTGCGTTGTTTGGCGACCCCCGTGAAATGGTCATTCGACCCCAAATGGGGTCCCGACCCACAGGTTGAGAACCACTGATATAGATGCTGCCTTGAGTTTTGATCTGAAAGGGGAAGGAAGAAGTCTTTTAATCTTTGATATTTTTCACCTACCTCATCTCATTCTGAGAATTTTCTTCCCTGATATAATATTTACAGCTGATGTCACATCTACATCTACAAGCCTGGACTACATGTTTTTTCTCTTGTTCTTTCTTTCTACCTTTCAGTCACTGGTTTGGTATAGCCTGGGCAGCTATACAAATTGAATAAATAAATAAGTCTCTCTCTCTCTCTCTCTCTCTCTCTCTCTCTCTCTCTCTCTCTCTCTCTCTCTCTCTCTCTCTCTCTCACCCCCCCCCCCCATGCTGATCCCGGTTTTCATTGAGTTTTTTGTGTAACTCAATGTGGCCACATTGACATGTTCTTTTCTCCATTTTTAAAATTTGAATATTTTGCAATTGTCCCTTTTACAGCTCATTTGAAGGAATGCCTACCCATTTTGCATTCTAGTTAGTTTCTCCTTTTACTTACACTCAACTTCAGTTTTCCTTAATATTAGGAACATTAGTATTATATTCTTTCTTTCCTCTGGGTTCCTGCTATTTCCAGGAGTTAAGGAAAACTTATTCTCATATTTCTAATCTCTGAAGGAGGAAGATATCAAATACGCAAACCAACAATTTCTTGGAATAATAATGTCTTGCAGATAGGACAGGGGTGTCAAACTCGCAACGTCACGTGATGTGTTGCGATGTATTGTGACTTTTTTCCATTGCTTGCAATGGGGTGGGCGCGGTTTCGCATTATGCATTCGGCCCATGGGCCGGCAGTTTGACACCTCTGAGGTAGGGCAGTCTATTAATGCTATTGCTTTAATTCACTGCTCTACTTTCATTATGTTCTCTAAAGTGCTCTACACCATGCTACAAAAACTGCAGAGTAACTTAGAGTTACCAAGTCCTTCATGACAAGGACTAAAAAGCTCAGATCAGACTGGACCATTTGGGAGAATAAAATCAGCTTTCCTATAGTACCTTTGGATACTTTCTCATGTTATTCTTATGGACTGATGTAACTCTGTCATTTCTAAAGTGTAGGTAACCCAGGGTTACTTATGCATGCATGCTTGTTTATGTCAAGGTTATTCAGCTTTATTCCCAGGCAAGTATATTCACTACGAATGCTGATAGATGTATAGTGATACAGAAATACAGCTTATTTTTCTTCTCAGATGACTCCATGGGAAAAGTGAGTTCATTCATTATAGAATGAACTCATATCAAAATAACATGCTTTAAGCTGCTAAAACCACATACCCAGGATATATTTAAAAGAACCCATATTTTTAAAAGTTCCCTCTTCAATTGTCTGATTACAATGCACTTCAATGTAACTCATACAAAGCTGCATACCTGCATAGAAATTAATGTTTCTCCTCTTGGACAAACGTTTATTGGTACAGCTGGCATATCCATCTGGTTTAGAAATTCATGCCCAAGATGTTGTGCTTTATAACACTCAGCTGCACATTCTGATTCCATAAGACACATATAGGGCAAATTTACTCATATGCATGTTCCAAAGACATCAGCATTATGTTTCACCTTAGAGTGTTGCTCACATATCAAGATCTCATGTAGGCTCTGAGATTTAGTTGAATAGCACAGGGTTATGGCACATATTAACATAGGCATTAATAAGAGCTGTTCAAACATTTGGGACACATCTAAAAAAGGCTATTTGAATCAATGAGAGTTAATTAAAATAGGGGCTGCATGGTTTAATGCATTTAAAGGGATGGAGAATGTTGTTTAAAAATACTGTAGATAGGTAGAAATATAGATATTGTTAAGATCCAGGTTGCCTAAGCAGAGGCAAGCCTCAGTAGAGTCCTTTATTGCTCTGTTAAATTCCACAACCAACGGCGCTACCCCAGCCAGTAAGGCTCCACCCCAAACTTATCTGAAGGCATCCACCCACAGTCCCACACACAAAAGTTAGCAAGCAATAAACCAATTCACAAGGGCAGAGTCTGAAGACAAGGTGCAAGCTCCCAGGGCAAGGTCCAGAGTCAAGGTTCTCAGGGCAAGGCAAATCCATAAGGCAAAGGCAAGTCCACAGGGCAAATCAAGTCCATGAGGCAAAGGCAAAGGCACAAGGCAAGACACATGCAGAAACACAAGTCAAGTTTTCCAAGGCCAGAGGAGTGTATGCCAGAGCAAACAATTGTTCCTGACAAAGACCACCTCCCCCAAGCCAGGTGTTCCTTGTGAGGAGGGGTGGGGCGACCTTCTCCTGAGCAGCCTCACAGACTTCCTTTGAGCTTGCCTCTGCTCTACTGTCCATGCTCTCAGATCAAGTGGGGGAGGCAGCTGTTCCTCATCAGAGGGGGAATCTGCTGCCTTTCATCATCACTGCCTATCTGCAGCCAATCCTCCCCCTTAACTGTGAGGGCAAGCAGCTCCCCATCTGGTCAACCACCTCTCCCAATGCCTGAGGGGCCTGGGACAGCATCGTCCTCAGTCCCTGGCCTCTCCAGACATTCCAGGGGAGATGTGCCATCCCCATCAGATGGTCCCATTTTCAACACCTCCTCCTCCTCTGAACTGGGATCCAATGGGGCCATGACAGATATATGTATATATTAACATGGATTTATTGAACTTGAACATATTGATTTGAGCCCCATTTACATTGTGATTTGATTACAGGTAGTTCTTCTTTAGCAACCACAACTGAGACCTGCAACTTGGTTGCTAAGTGAAAAATCACATGACAATTTGATTATAATTTTACTTCAGCTTTCCTTTTTCCTCATTTCACTGCACTTTGGAATACTCAAACCAGCACCAGGATAATTAACTAGTATTTACATTCATTGGAGGGGAAGGAATTGCAAGATAAGAAGATGACACAATAAGAAAAATACACACCAAAAGGATTGAGCTAATGTCAGCAGTTTGGCTAGCACACTTGTGGTTCCCAGTGCAGAGTATACTAGGCAAATACAATGGTATTCCCCATTGTGTGCCTGCTTACTCTCTTGTAATCCCTTCCTCTCCAATGTCTCTGCTCTAAAGGGGGGGGGAACAATGGGTCACACACTGGATAACACAAACTGATTTGTAATGGCAGACATGTGATTGAGAGACAGATGCTGCAAATGTTGTAAATGTGCATCTTGATTGTAAAGTTATTTTCCCAGGACCATCATAACTTCATACAATCACTGCATAAGGCACTCAACATTATTATACCATTATTATAATAAAAGCTGTTAATTAATAAAATGGCAAGCAGGATATTTGCTATCCTATGTTTTAGGCACAGTCAATATGACGGTGTCCCAGAGATATATTATGATATTTGATTATGATATTTGGTACGAGCATTATTGTGAACCAATACCACACCAGAAGTCAGCATGCCCCAATGCTTGTTATGGATGGCTCATCTGAATTTTTGTAATGTTTCACAGTAGACTTCTGAATGGATGGTCGAACCACACTCCATGAACTTCACTAGCAGTACTCCTTTGGCGTCTTCACATTTGGTGGGATTTTCTATGGCACCACTTCTGCTGTGGTGTTGGTTCGTGATAATGCTCACTCACACCACTGCTAGACACACCCAAGAACTTTCGAAGCAGTTCCATTGGGATGTTTTTGATCACACCCCCAAAGCGCAGATTTGGCGCTGAGCAACTACTACCAAGGAATTTCAAACCTTGTGAGATATTACGACAAGCGCCTCAATTTGAATGGCGATTATGTCAAAAAGTAATGTAATGTTATAGTTTTCTAATGTGTATAATAAAAGTTCTGTCATTGATAACCAAACGGAGGTTTATTTCCGAATTGCCCTCATATTATAAAAAAAAAGGGAAAGGAAGATTTGTAATTCTTTGGACAAGGGGTGAGAAAGCAAGATATGCAAGTTTTACCCTTGGCTGGTTGGTTAGAAACAGAAAGGGTGCCTGCCGGGAGATGTCAGGATTGAATGGGGCATGAGCCTCTCTCTAGGGCTGAGGGTGATTCATTGACAGATGGATCAACTGCAAAATGATTTAAAAACGGCAGAAAATGACTCACAATGGCACTAACATATTATTCAAATGAAGAAATGTAACCATAAATAGATATTTATGTGGCAGAACTGCTCGCTTCAGAGAGTTCTGGAACCCAAAATGAATCTTGGTTTGAGAATGCCATAAATGGGAAAGTCTGCCCAATCCTATTTTGCACTGAAGACGTGAGGAAACACCAGGCTCCTTTCAAGCCTTATTGGGAACCTCCAGGCACTGAATCTGGGAAGTTCTGTATGGGCTCTATTTATTTATTTTATCATGGTTTATGAACTCTAAATAAATTAATACGACAAACCCAGAGGGGTTGTTGTGGTTGTTGCCTTTAAATATTTTGTTTCAGAATAGCCCTTCTAAGTGCAATGGAGGTTTTTTTTTTTTTTTTGCAGAGTCTGGCTTTTGAAGGGTTATAGCCCATGTATCATATGCCATATGCTAAATTTGACATTGAGACTCTGGAAAGTGTGCAGAGAAGAGCAACAAAATGATTAGGAGACTGGAGGCTAAAACATATAAGGAACGGTTGCTAGAATTGGGTATGTCTAGTTTAACGAAGAGAAGGACACGGGGAGACATGATAGCAGTATTCCAATATCTCAGGGGCTGCCACAAAGAAGAGGGAGTCAAGCTATTTTCCAAGGCGCCTGAAGGCAGGACAAGAAGCAACAGGTGGAAACTAATCAAGGAGAGAAGCAACCTAGAACTAAGGAAAACTTTCTGACAGTGAGAACAATTAACCAGTGGAACAGCCTGCCTCCAGAAGCAGTAAATGCTTTAACACTGGAAGTTTTTAAGAGAGAGATCAGCCATTTATGGATTTCTCCTACTGAGCAGGGAGTTGGACTAGATGACTCCAATTCCCTTATTATTATTATTATTATATTATTATTATTATTATCAATCATCGCACAGTCAGCCAGATGTTCAGACTGGATTTGGCATTTTGTCTACCTATCGAGTCCTTACCCAGGACCTGGGATAGGCAGATGTGGATGTTTGATGGTATTACAGATATCGTCGCAGGATGGAAGCAGTTCCTAATAAGGCCGCCTTTTGCAATTGACTAATAGCGAATTTGTCAATGCCAATGGTGTTCAAGTGGTGCTCCAGTTGTTTTGGGATTGCACCCAAGGAGCCTATGACTATTGGTACTACCCTTGCTTGCTTTTGCCACAGTCTTTCTATTTCTATTTGTAGGTCTTTGTATTTTGTTATCTTCTCCAGTTCTTTCTCTTCTATTCTGCTATCTCCAGGCACTGCCACGTCCACTATCCAGACTTTTTTGTCTTTCTTATCGACAATTGTTAAGTCTGGGGTGTTATGTTGCAGGTGCTTGTCTGTTTGAATTCTGAAGTCCCAGAGCAGTTTAATTTTATCATTTTCTATGACTTTCTCTATTTTATGATCCCACCAGTTTTTGCTTACAGGCAAATGATATTTTTTGCAGATCTTCCAATGCACCATTGTTGCTACTTTGTCATGCCGCTGCTTGTAATCAGTTTGTGCAATCTTCTTGCAACAGCTTACCAAGTGGTCCACTGTTTCTTCAGCTTCTTTGCATAGGCGGCACTTACTGTCTGTTGCTGTCTTCTCAATTTTGACTTTGTATGCATTTGTCCTTAAGGCTTGGTCTTGTGCAGCCAGAATTAGTCCCTCGGTCTCTTTCTTCAATTTTCCTGCTCTTAGCCATTGCCAGGTTTTATTATTATCTGCTTTCCCAGCTATTTTTTTAATGTATTGGCCATGTAGTGCTTTGTCTTCCCATGCCTCTATTCTGTTCTTCATTTGGTCTTTCTTGTAGGCCAGTTTGGTCTCTCCAGTAGTTAGTAAGCCTTCCTGATATACTAATTTCAGTGCATCTTCATCATTGTTCTTCAGATATTCTTCCAAAGCCATTTTTTCTTCTTCAACCATCTGATGTACTTGTAGCATTCCACGCCCACCTATTTGCCTTGGTAGATAAAGTCTATCAATGTCACTGCGTGGATGAAGGGCATGATTCATTGTCATTATTTTTCTGGTCTGCCTATCCATTGCTTTTAGTTCTGCTTGAGTCCAGTCCACTATTCCAGCTGTGTACCTAATGACTGGGATTGCCCAGGTGTTGATTGCCTTTATGGTATTTCCTCCATTGAGTTTGGATTTTAAGATCTTCTTCACTCTCTTGATGTATTCACCTCTAATCTTTTTCTTGACTTCAGTGTGCTTGATGTTGTCAGCTTGAAGGATACCCAAGTATTTGTAGTACTCTTCCTCATCCAGACTCTTAATGTTATTTTCGTGGGGCATCTTGATTCCTTCAGTTTTCATTATTTTTCCTTGTTTGATAGTAAGTGTGGCACATTTGTCCAAGCCAAACTCCATTACAATATCTTGGCTATATATACGGACAGTGTTGAGCAGCGATTCTATTTCAGATGATGTTTTTCCATACAGCTTCAGATCATCCATGTAAAGGAGGTGGGATAGTCTGGCAGATGTTTTTGATGTTTGATAGCCATGTCCTGAGTTATTCAGTATTGTTGACAGAGGAAACAGTGCAATAACAAATAGTAATGGTGATAATGAATCTCCTTGAAATATTCCTCTCTTGATATTAACCTCTCCCAGCTTCTCACCATTGATCTGCAACTGTGTCTTCCATTGTGCCATCGATCTTTGCACAAATTTTCTGATGTTTCTACTGACTCCTGTTATTTCTAGGCACTTTATTATCCAATCATGTGGCAGAGAGTCAAATGCCTTTTTGTAGTCAATCCATGCCACATTCAGGTTGGTCTTCCTTCTCTTGCAGTTTTCCAAGATCATTTTGTCTATTAGGAGTTGATCTTTTGTTCCTCTGCTATTGGGGCGGTTTCCTTTCTGCTCAGGTGGAAAGAGATTGTTTTCAACTAGATGCTGTTGCACTGCATCAGCTACTACACCAGTTAGTAATTTGAAAGTTGTTGGTAAGCAGGTAATTGGCCTGTAGTTACCTGGTGTTGCCCCTTTTGCTGGATTTTTCATTATTAGGTAGGTTTTCCCAGTTGTTAGCCACTTTTCAATTTCTCCTCCTTGTAGTATATTGTTGAACTGCTTGGCAATGAGTGGGTGTATAACAGTTAGATGTTTCAACCAAAACCCATGCAGTTCATCTTCACCTGGTGCTGACCAATTTTTGATTTTCTTTGCTCTTTTTTCTACCATTTTTGTTGTTATTACTAGTTCTTTCATTTCAACTTCTGTTTTATTTGCATCCACCTCTTTTAACCAAGCCGCATCCTTGTTGTATTTCTTTGGGTTATCCCATATCTGCTTCCAGAACTGCACTGTTTCTTCCTTGTCAGGTACTGACTGATTCCTTGCAGTTTCTCCATTGATGGATTGGTAGAAACGTTTCTGATTGGATTGAAATTGGAGGTTCTGCCTATAGTTTGCAATTCGAGCTTCATATCTACTGATTTTCCTGGCTATAGCTGTTATTTGTTGCTTTATTATTTCCAGTGCTTCCTTGATCTTCCTTGTTTCTAAGTGGTATTTCTTGATTAGGTATTCTTTGGTCTTCTTGTTCTTCAGCTTCTTTTCTTTCATCTGTTCTAGCTTGCTTGCATGTGATCTTAACTTGCTGATCTTATTTTCTAGTCTAACCTTCCATTTTTCTGGTGCACTGTTTGTTTGTTTTTCTTCTTTGTTGATTTTGCATCCCAGGTATTCTGTTATAACTGCAGCTGTGCTGTACATTAGTTGGTTTGTTTCTTGCAGTGAATTGGTGCTTATACTTGATATTGCAATATTTGCATCTTTTAATGCTTGTGCTAGCTGTTTCTTTGGAACAAGCTTCAATGCAGGTAGCCTTATTCTGTTGTTTTTGTGCTGTTCTAGATGCTCAGTTATTCTTTGTTTCAATTCTTTTATTTCTTTAGTTAGAGGGTTTTGTTCTTCCTGAGGTAGAGGTGCCTGGTTTCCAAATGAGAACAGTTGTATATCTCTGCTAGATTCCTTCACTGCCAACTCCCCCTGGTTTGCCTCTACATTCTGAATTACTTCTGGTAAGGCTTTGATTTCTTTGCCCTGGGTAAACCTTTGCAGTTCGTCCAATTCTGTTTCTGTGAATACTTTATTTCGTGTTATAAATCGGCGTTGATCTGCTAGTCTCTGTTCTGTTATTTCTGATTCTGGATGTTGTTCTTTCCAGAACTGGTGCATTCGTTTTAGATATCCTCTTCTTGTTGGACTTGATCTGTAGTAACAGATCATTATTTCTTTGTTTTCCATCACTGTGTATCTGCGACGGGTAAACACCTTTTCTTCCAGTAGTTCTGCAGCTGCTGGCCCTGGTTGCTCAGCCAACAGTCCTGAGTCCTGTAACCCATTTTTCACCAGATATCCAGGAACTCCAATATCTAGTGCGGACCTTGTTAACCCGGGTGACGTCCGAGCCGGTATGGCATTCTGAAATTTACGTCTCACCATATTTTTTATGGGAGAGACACTCTTTGTCTGACTCCTCTGATGAGACCTGTCCAGTATGGTTGAACCTCTGGCATAGCTCTCATCTTCCTCAGAGTACACAAGCCCCACAACCACGTCAAGGTAGTGCCTCACTGGGGGTATTATTATTATTATTATTATTATTATTATTATTATTATTATTATTCCTGGTTAAATTACTTGAGAGCCTGTGGTTCGAAAGCTGGAGGCTAGAAAGCTGGAGACCCTGAGTTCTAGTCCTGCCTTAGGCATGAAAACCAACTGAGTGACTTTGGGCCAGTCACTCTTTCTCAGCCCAATCCACCTGACAAGGATTGTTGTTATGGGGTAAATAGGAGGAGGAAGATGCGTTGGATATGTTTGCTGCCTTGAGTTATTTGTAAAAATAATAATGATGGGATACAAATAAATGAAATGAAATAAGTCAATAAAATTGTACAGAGAAACATACAGACTTTGTACTAGTTGACATGTTATTATATCAGAAGTCATCAAATTTATTTATTTCCAAGCACTTAACATAATGGAGAATTATGACTACAACTTTCTAATGCTATGCATGTTGATAAAGGTTACAAAGAGCTACATCAAGCCCTAATGATTTTTTTAAAAAGTTGCAACTAACTATACACCTTTATAAATATAGGATCTCAAATGAAAGGCTATAGAAAACTTGGCTATCAGTCAGAGAGGACAGTAAGAGATTGATGGACCAGCAGTCTAACTCATTAGTTTTTGTTAGCTGTCAATCACACATAAAGCAAAGATGCCTAATTGCTGTTAGTTGTATAACAAACCACCACAGCCGAATACACTGTACTTCTATGCGTTTACATCACAAGACAAATCTGTAGGTTAAGACTGGAGCACTCCATGTGCCCGTTCTATGTATGATTGACAATTGAACAGAACTAGTGTTAGAGAGGGTTAGCACAGATATCTTTGCAGCTTAGTTTATTTATTCCTAACTAGAAAACTGATTTAGAATGGCATTTTCAAAAGGTTATTCTCTCTTTTTGCTACTTCATATGAAAGACAATATTTGTAGGAGCCAGAGTTACTTTTAAAAATATTGAAAGTGAGCTTCCGGTGTGAGGCGACGGCGATGGCGGCTAGCTTTTAGCCGTCCAGCTGGGGAAGTGTCAGAGCCGCGGAGCGCAGCGTGCATCAGCTGGCCCGCGGCTCGGAAATCCCTTCCCGGGCAAAGGGAAGGGACAGAGAGTGCAGGGATAGAGGTAGAACCCCTGAACCCCCTCTGGATTTGTTTCTAGAGGGGGTGAAAGGAGTGTTCCCTCGGAGCTCCTGCTGATCTCCGCCTCCCAGCTGTTTTTGCTTCCTAGGAAGCAAAAGAAACCGCCGCTTCTATCTCCGTGTTTATAGCATTCTGGTGAGTAATTTTTAAACGGACGGAGCAGTTTAAAGGATTTTTTGTTATAATTTAGGTGTTTATTTTTTTTATTTTTTGATTTCTACTATTATTCCTCCTTTTTTTGTTATATTAGTGAAAGGATTTAAGATGGCGCTTTGAAAGTGTCGGAGTTTTTTTTTTCCTTTCTCTTTTGTTTTACTTTCCCTTTTTAAGGACTGGTTTTTGCTTTTACTTTTGCTTTTGGCTTAGAATTTTTTCTTTTGAATTGTTTGCTCTTTTATTTTTTATTCTTTGGATTTACTCTGGACTTTCAAGGACTATAGTTTGTCTCTTTTTAAAAATTTTTTTTTTCTTTTTTTTTTTTCTTCCCTCCTCCCTTCCTGGCTGGAGGGGAAAGGGAAGTGACAATTGTGCTTTTTAAAATGGCTTCAAAGAGGCAGCAGCCTTCCTCAATATCCAAGGTTATTTCTTCTCCTATAACTTCCACTGCACAGCTACAACAACAATCTAAACATGTACCACCGGCTCAGCCACCACCCTCCCCTCCTCTATCTGGACTTTCAGCACAAGAGGTTAGAGGCATAATGGGAGAGATTGTAGTTCAAATGAGAGAGGAAATGAATCAATTTGTCTCACAGATTAAATCAGAAATTAAATCTGATCTCAAAGAAGAGATAACGGGGATAAAGACTAAATTGCAAGAAAACAATAATGAATTACGACAAGATATACTGGCAGCTGTTTCAGGTTTGGCTACTGTGGTGGTTAAGCTCGATGCAAGGCTTGAGGAAGTGGAAGACAAAGTTGACTCTTTGGATGACAAAATTCAAGATGTGGAAAGGAAGGTGGACTCCTCACAAGAAGATATTTTGATGTTTCAGTACAGACAAATGGAGTATGCCCTGAGGATCAGAGGCCTCAAGGAAGATGTGAATCAAGATCTGGTGGAGGTGGTCCTTACTGATCTGGCGCTGGCCTTGGATATGGATAAAGGAGAATTACAGAGAGAAGTGGAAAAAATTTATAGGCTCAACTCCTGGATTGCTAAGCAGAAGAACTTGCCTAGAGATGTGGTGATTTATTTTACAAAGAAGTCCCTGCGGAATGAGATTATACAAGCTTTTTACAATAAAAGATTTCAGATTGCTGCCCAAGATGTCATCATTCTAAAGGAAATCCCATCCAAAATTTTAAGAAGCAGGAAAGACTTTGCTTTTTTAACCAATGAGCTTAAAGCTAGATCGATGCCATTTAGATGGGAAATTCCGATGGGTATTGTTTTGAGCCATGCTGGGACACGCTACAGATTGAACACAGTTGACAAAGCTAGAGATTTTTATACTTCGGTCCTGGGTGCAGGCTCAACCTCATCTGGTCGGAAATCTCTGAATGGCAAGGAAGTTGAGCAGCAATCTGAGGCATTAGATTTGGTATCCGCTGGGATGATAGAAGCTGTAAAGCAACGCCAGACGGAGGTTAAAGAGCAGAGGATGACCCGTGCAGCCTATAAGCGTAAAGAGAAGGAGCAACGTAAAAAAGAGCCTAAAGAGAGTTCTCCTGGAAGTGCATCACTGCCGGTGGGAGGAGCAAGACCCAAGAGTTATGCAACACACGCAGCTCTTTCAGAGTTTGATGGTGTCTTCTCCAGGCTGCGTGCCAAGGGAGATGGCAAAGTTTTTGACCTGGAATGTTAATGGATTGAATTCTCCTCAGAAACGCAAAAAAATCTTTTATTATTTGAAGCAACATACTAATGATGTTATTTGCTTACAGGAAACTCATATTTTACTTAAAGATCAGAAATATTTAGTTAATGCTCGTTTGGGATCTCATTTTATATCTTCTGCTCCTGGGAAGAAAGGGGGAGTTGTTATATATGTTAAACAAAACCTACCAGCTTGTCTGGTAGAATCAGATCCCCAGGGGAGATATGTGATGATTGAACTTGGTATTTATGGTAAGAAAATACTTATAGTTGGACTTTACGCTCCAAATCAACAACAGGAACAATTTTATAAGCAGTTACATCAAAAAATAACATTGCTTGATTATAGATCAGTGGTATTAATGGGTGATTGGAATGGTGTCTTAGATACACAAAGGGACAAGAAAGGTTCCTCTCCTTTTCTTAAACAAGCAAGGCTACCTAAAGCCTTTTTTGATATGAAAGAAGACTGGGAATTAAGGGATTATTGGCGGGAACGTAACCAAGAGGAGAGAGACTTTACTTTTTTTTCCGATAGACACCAATCTTTTTCAAGAATTGACTTTTTCTTGATTACCACGGACTTGTATAATAAAGTAAAGAATGTTAAGATTTTTCCTAGATCACTGACGGATCATAGTCCAGTTTGGATGGAGCTGATTCAAGAGAAAGAGGAAAGAAGATCCTGGAGAGTTAATGAAAATTTGTTTAGACAAGAGAAGAATGTTCAAAAATTAAAGGAGTGTTTAAAGGACTATTTTGCTTTGAATATGTACAAGGGGACTTCAATGTCAATGGTATGGGATGCAGGTAAAGCATTTATGCGCGGTGTTTTGATAAAAATGAATAATTTTTATAAGCGAAATCAGATTCAGAAACGTAGAGAACTTGAAGATGAAATTAAATTAAAAGAAAGGGCTTTGATTCTAAATCCTTCTGATGAAAGTACTAAAGAATCTGTAAAGTTATTAAGGTCACAATTTAATATGTTGATAGCAGATCAAGCTGCAACCAACTTATTATTTATGAAACAAAATACATTTTGTAATGCTAATAAGCCGGGGAGATGGTTGGCTTATCAATTAAGAAAGAAACAGAGACAGAGAATAATAGAGAAAATAAATTACAAGGGTAAATTAGTTTCTCAGAAGGAATTAATTAAAAAATCTTTTTTGGATTATTATCAAAACTTATATAAATCTACTAATGTACAATTGTTAGATATAAATAAATATTTAGCTGAGGCAAGTTTTCCTAAACTGACTGAGGATCAGAAATATCAAATTAATGGCTTAATTACTAAGGAGGAAATTGCCTCAGCAATTCAACAATTGAAATTAGGGAAAGCACCGGGTACGGATGGGTTAACAGCTGTTTATTATAAAGCTTTAATGGAGGAGATGATCCAACCATTAAATGATCTTTTTAATGGTATCTTACAGGGTTTAGAGATTCCTCCTTCATGGCGTAGTGCCTTTATATCATTGATTCCAAAGGAGGATCAAGATCTTACTTTACCAAAAAATTATAGGCCTATATCTCTTTTAAACGTGGATTATAAGATATTTGTAAAAATTTTGGTAAATAGGCTTATGAGGGTGGTGCATCATCTTGTGCATAAAGATCAATCAGGGTTTATAACAGGAAGGTATATGAAAAACAATGTTAGACAAATTATTAATCTATTAGAATACTTAGATAAGAACAACCAAGTTCCTGCAGGGCTCATATTTTTAGATGCTGAAAAAGCATTTGACCAATTGAATTGGCATTTTATGCTAAGAGTAATGGAAGAAATGAATTTTGGTGAAAACATATTACAAGCCCTTAAGGTAATATATCAAAAACAAACAGCACAACTTATTGTTAATGGAGGTCTTTCGGAGGTTTTCACAATAGAGAAAGGTACTAGACAGGGGTGTCCTTTATCGCCATTGTTGTTTGTTTTAACATTGGAAATATTATTGATCAAAATTCGAGAGTCTCAGGAAATTAAAGGAATATATGTTAATAAAAAAGAATATAAGTTAAGAGCTTTTGCGGATGACTTGGTTGTTACTTTGTCGCAACCTGATTATTCTGTAGTAAACTTATTACAGTTGATTCATCATTATGGCTTGGTCTCGGGTTTTAAGATTAATGTAAATAAGACCAAAATTTTACCTAAAAATATGTCTAGTCAGGAGAAGCAGATTTTGACTAACCTGACGGGTTTTGAGATTGTTAATAAGGTAAAATATTTGGGGGTGATGTTGTCTGTTTCTAATGTAAAATTATTTAAAAATAATTATGAAAGGTTGTGGGTCAGGGTACAGAAGGACTTGAAGAACTGGGAAAAGTTGCAATTATCCCTCATGGGAAGAATTGCAGTGATAAAAATGAATATTTTACCCAAGTTTCTTTTTCTGTTTCAAATGTTACCAATTTTGAAAAATGAGATTAATTTAAATGAGTGGCAGAAGGGTCTTAATAAATTTATCTGGGCAGGGAAAAAGCCAAGGGTTAAGTTTAAAATTATGCAAGACTTCCGTGAGAGGGGTGGACTTAAGGTACCAAATTTGAAATTATATTATGATGCGGTGGTTTTAACACTAATCAGTGATTGGGTAAATTTGACAAATTCTGAGATACTTTATCTAGAGGGATGGGATTTACTTTATGGGTGGCATGCCTATTTAATATTCAATAAAAAAATGGATTGGGCTTTTAAATCTCATATCTTAAGAATTTCTTTACTTAGGATTTGGAGAAAATATTATAAAAGTGATTTCAAAGTACCATTATGGGCTATACCTTGGCATGCGATAGAAGCAATAAAAAGAGGGGTTAAAATGGATATGGTGTCTTACAGACAGTTACTTAAATGGGATGGACAAAACTGGCAATTAAAATCACGGGAAGAGTTAGCACAAGAAAACTTTATTTATTCTTGGTTCCAATATAGGCAATTATTAGACAGATGGAAGATGGATTGTAAGGTGGGTTTTCTTAGAGAAGATGAAAATCTTATTAAGCAAGTGAAGGATTCAAGACAAACCCACATTAAGAGAATTTATGCGGTTTTAGTTGAATTGGATTCAGAAACGGAACTAATTAAAGATTGTATGATAAGATGGGCGCAGAATTTTGGTGAGCCAGTCTCATTGGACACCTGGGAAAATATTTGGGTGAGAAATGTCAAATTTACACAAGCACAGAACTTAAGGGAGAATTTTTATAAAATGTTTTATAGATGGCACCTTGATCCACAAAAAATGTCTTATATGTACCCTGACGTGCAACCCAAATGTTGGAGATGTGGTTATAAGGAGGCTTCCTATTATCATATTTGGTGGTCATGCAGAGAGATAAAAGCATTTTGGATCAAAATATGGTGGAATATCCAGAGAATTTTTAGAAGGAGGGTAAAATTTACTCCGCAATTATTTTTGTTAGGTATTGTTACATATTGTGATACAAAGGAGGTTGTTTTGATGTTAAATTTGATTACAGCCGCTAGGCTGTTAGTAGGACAATATTGGAAGAAGGAATCTTTGCCTACATTGCAGGAATGGTTTCTTAAAGTAGCTTATCTGGCGGAAATGGCAAAGATTTCGGCTTTCTTAAAGCAACAAACGCAAGAGAAGTTTCTTGCTGTTTGGGATAAATGGATAAAATTTATACAATTTAGATTGGGTATACAAAAATATTATATAGTTTTTTCATAAGTTTTATTTTCATATATATTATAGATAATCTTTTTATATATATAAATATAAAGTTCTTAATTTAATTTTTATTTTTATTTCTTAAGCCTATATTCTGCTCTGGGAAGCTCAGGGGGGGGGAAGGGAGGGGGTTTTTTTGGGAGGGGTGGGGGTGGGGGGTTTTTTTATATATATGTATTGTTTAGTTTTATTTTTTTGTATATGTTGTCTCTTGTTTTGTATTCTTTTTTCTTTTTTGTAAAATTTATAAAACTTTTAATAAAAAAAAAAAATATTGAAAGTGGATAATCTCTCTCTCTCTCTCTCTCTCTCTCTCTCTCTCTCTCTCTCTCTCTCTCTCTCTCTCTTTGTCTGTCTCTGTCTGTTTCTCTCTCTCTCTGTTTATATAATTTAAAAAGGAGGGGGGAACAACATGTTTATTACTGCAAAACATTGCATGATCCATACACACCCTTCAGCTATTAGACCTTTCAGAAAAGCAATATTTTTTAATTGCTCACCAGTTTCTCTAAAAAAAATAATCAACGTTATTAAAAATACATGAGATTAGCGGAATCTTACTATGTCTATTTTAGGTCCAAGTGCTCCTTTATCAATGGGACATCCATTATTTTTATCTATAATGTTTGGCCAGTGACATTTTTTTTTCCTAGCTCAGAGACATTAACTTATGTTTGCTGAACTTTCTGCTGTCAGTTATGATTTGCACTCAGCTGACATTGCCCTAATACCTTGACTGAAGAACCTCAGTTGTTCCAGAATATGCTGCAGAACCAGAGGTTTTAAATGTTGTCAAGAACCAGAAGAGAGTAAGAATCTGGCACCAGGTTAAAAGAATGGGGGTTTAGGGCTTTGCTTTCAAAAGTCACAGGAATCTCATCAAGAACGTTTGACTTGGTAAAATTGAGATAATTGCCCCAAACATTTTTCTTTCACCCATGTTCCTAGCTCTATGATGAAATAATATATGGGTAGAGAATGAAGCAACTGCTAGCATCCTTGAGTATATTTAAATGGTTCCTACTTGCATTGCCTAAAGGTGGTTTCACATAGATTCTGAGTGCTTCTGCGGTCAGGTAGATTGAATTAGAGTCTTCTGCCATATGGTTTGTGGCTTTGGTTGAAAGGTTAACAGTTGAAGTGACCTTTTAAGCTAGAGTAGTATTCCATATGTACTGAATGGCTCAGGAATTCTGGGAGTTGAAGTCCACAGGTCATAAAGGGGCCATAGTTGCCCATCCCTGCTTTAGGCAGTCACATCTATTGTTTCATCTTCCTTGTTCCCAATAGGTAAATGCATTAGTTTGTTATTACGATATTCTTTCAGTACATGTTGAATACCTTTGGAAATCTTTCTTCTAAAAAAAATGAATAAGGTTGTTGTTTTTTTTTTAATAGGAAAGACTACACCAGGTATTAGAACTTTGGAGCACTTCATGTCCTATGGCTTGCATCTTTCTGCACCTTCTTGAAGCAGCAAAGACTGTTTAGTACAGGTAGTCCTTGACTTATGACTGGTGGCTTAGTGACTGTTTGAAGTTATGACGGACACCCCTCAAATCTACTTACAACATGGTTCTGAAGTTATGACATCTACTCCCCTCCTCATGGTCAGGTGACCTCATTTTAGCCATACTAATCTTCTCCATGTCCTTCCAATGTTAGTGTATGTGCTGCCAAAGTGAGCACAGGTGATTGCATTTATAGCCATTTGCAGAACCCTGCAATCATCTGACTTTAATTTGCAAAGTTTCCCCCCCCCCCCGAAAATAGTACTTAGATTTCTGGAAAAAAAGACTCCCATAGTGAACAGTGGGTTTGCTTAATGACTTCCGGTCATCCAATGACCCACTTTACAACCATCACGACTTATGACAGTAATTGCTAAGCTCAATTACAGTCAAAAGTTAAGGACTACCTGGATGCCCTGGTTGCTTCACGCAACTACAATACATTTCCAGGGAAAAACGTGTTTGATTAAAGTTGGAGATGGATGTTACACCTCTCTTTTTCTCTAATTCTCCATCCCTCTTTTTGCTTTGGCATCCAAAGTGCTGTAGAGTCCTATTTGATGTGGTGGGGCTATTACCTGAACAATCTGGATGAAATGATTCCACTCTCGTTTCACTCTGATCTCTATGCAAGAGGCAAATGTTGTGGTGCAATTTTGAAATTCTCCTTGAGATGATGTGAAAGGCAATTCTTTATTACCCAGCACTCATCAGGAACAATTGAAGCTGCACCATTATTTGAATTTTCTTTAAAATTGGAGAAGCAAATTAGCTGTGAAAAATGCAAGAAGTTTTGAAAAATGGAGCCTAATGTGACAACTGAGTATTATGACATAATTAAATTAGTTCTGTGGTGCAGCTTTTAAATAAGGGTAGCCGAATGGAGCAAAGCTCTTGTTCCTGGGCTTAGAACAAGAGGAGAGATTTAATTTTATGTGCCATCTCAAAAACTACAGCTCAGGGTCAGAGAAAGGAAGTGGGAAAGTGGTTATCCTGCTATCAAAGTGTGAATATTTGTCAGAGTTAGACCGACAATAAAACATTCTTGCATAAGCAAGAGAAGTCTTTTCAAGTTGCTTTAATTTATTGATGGCTTAAACACTCAGGTTGTTTATTATGTGTTCTGCATCTGGTTTTAGACATCTGAAAATGGCCCTTTGTCTCTGTAGCCAGTCTGTTGTTGTTTCTAACACTAATCCTTTCCCTCATTCAAACAGTGAATATATCTAAGTCTTTGTTTTTGGAAAGAAGTTGATTTCGGATACTTAAAACATGGATGTTCAGGAAATCCCTTCCAGAAGGTGGAAAATTCACCATCAAGCATACAAAATGAATATACATACTCTATAACCTGCTTAAACTGGAAACATTAAATTTAAGCTTAATTCCATTGAAACCTGGATTTCAATACTTAAATATCTTCTGATTCTAAATTCTATTATGATTGTGTTTGCAGCAAGAAGGATCTACTCATTGCAAGACAGCCAGACCTCTCTATTAGTCTACACTACAGCTTCTGACACAAATTTATTTATCTAGTTAATATGAAAAGCCAACCTGGACTTTCCCAGGTCAGTTAAAGACCCAGCAGTTGCAGTCCTGCAAGGGCTTTGCAGGCTCCATGATGGCCAGTTTCCCTGTTCACAGTTTGAATGCTCTGAATTCTATGAAACAGAACTCTACATTCATATCCAAAAGTGAAAGCTATCTTGAAAACAATGCGCAATACTGGGAAGCAAACTATTAATTTTGGAAATTAGCATGACCTAATCTAGAATTAGGGTGCTTCTGGAACTTTTCTTTCCTTCCTAATGAAATTTCCTTTGTGGTAGTTAGTTTTTTTTTCTACAAGCATCTGTCACACAAAATTAGGTACCAGGATGAAATTAATTTGCACATCTGGTTTGGTAGAGATATAGGGTTAATCTCTTTAGCCCTGGAGAGCTGTCTCCTTCATTACAGGTTAAGTAACATATTTGTCCACCCTTTGAAGTCAAACAACGGGTCCCTCTTTTGTTTTACAAAGTGTGTGGAGGATAGTTGTGCTGGAAGATATTTTGGCCCAAAAGACTATCTTCTCAGGCTAGTTTATAAGGATCACATTGTCTATGGCTGTATTAGTTCCCCATTGATTGATCCCCTAAGAAGTGGCTTTCCCCATTCTTACACATGTCCCTCACACTCTGCCTACCAGAACGACAGTCCCTTGCCTGTTATATTCCTCCACACACTACTTGCTCCTGTCTGAATCACAGCTGTGGCTGCTGCAGATACAGAAAAGCACACCCGTCTGTTGCCACAGGACGCAGAGACGATTCATCCTCCTCTTGTCTGTTTACTGGCCGGTGTGTGTACTACAGGCCAAGTCTTCTGGGCCCAACTGGCAAGCTGGGGCTATCTAGACTGCATTTCAGATGACCATTAGGTGGCAGCAAAGAGAGGTAGAAACTTGAACATTTTCTAGGTTTGGTGGATGGAGTCAGAAAGCCCCAAATCTCTCCTGTGTAGCTTGAAAATGTGCAGGTGGGCCACATCTCAGCAATTGTCTTGAGAGGAGTTTGATGGATGCCCCTCCACCCTATAGTTTCTCCATAGCTTTGACCGGTTTCCGATTACAGCTGGACCACAGATTTATGAAACGGAATCACTATATTGGCAATTTTTGATTGTTTCTGTAAGGATTCCAAATAGGAGATTGCTTTTTTCATAGCAATAGCTGCTCATTGATTTGATTATTTTGTTGAGGGTTCTGTGGCAAGCCTTTGATCTTTTTCCTGTTTACCTTTTTCCATTGAAAATTCTGAACCCATTAGAATAACTATGGATTTGGGATGTTGAACTTTGTTTTGCATCTCTTTGCATTGGCATATGGGAGATGAATGAGACACGAATCATGAGTGAATAAATAAATCGATCATTTGCCAATGTTAATCAATTTCTCCAATTTAGGCATAACTTTTGGGATTCTATGCTTATTTGAATTATTAGTAAAAAAAAAAAAGTGATGCGATTGTTCTTTTTTTCTGTTTCCCCCAGTGCATTTTGCCAGTTTTGACATTTATTTTTGGTCCAGTTTTGATATTTATTTTCCTTTCTTCCCTTGAGTGAAGAAGTGAACTTTTTGCAAACCTGACTTACTGCTCTTATGGACTTTTTTGTTCAAAATAAAAATATATATTTTTTTCTACTATGCAGCAAGAGTGCTTAGCTCAACAGGGGAGCCTTCTGAAGTTTAAAAGGTTGCTTAGAGAAATTTCAGAACTGCTAATGCTGTATGAAAAAAGGAGGATATTTTTATCCCCCTCCCGCTCCACAGCATTTCTTAAGCTGTATCCATATTTTGCAAAACAAAGCAACAAGACAAAAACCTACATAAAATAAAATAAAATAAAAATAGAGTTGCAAAAAGCATAAATCCAACTGGGGAATTCTGGGAATTGAAGTCCAGACATCTAAAGTTAAGAAGATTGAGAAACATTTGGTGTGGACAAAAGGGAGGTATTATGATAAACACGGCTAATCTCATTAATAAATGAGGAATATTATTTCTGGAGATTTTTATTTTTGTTGTTGGGTTTTCAAGCTCTTTGTTGTTCTAATTTTTCAATCAGAGCAGTTTCTTACACATACCACAGATCCAAAGAAAGCAGCATTTCAGTTTTCAAATGTTTTGTCGTAACAAACCTGGCAGCTGTAATAAAAATGGTATAAATTTCTTACATTACATCAGCTTATATCCCTTAGGAAACAAACTATTGAGAAAGTTCATTATGAGAACCGTTGATTTTCTTTATTTCTTCAGAAAACTTTAAGCAAAACAAGTAATTAACTAACAATAGCCTACCACTTCCTCAGCACAGTTTATAATTACCTTATATTCTTGGGATTTCAGTAAAATATAGTTCCCTACTATAAATTATTATTTCGGTTATTTTCTGGTATTATATTTCAAGATCTCTACATCAGTGGTTCTCAACCTTTTTAATGCCGCGACCCCCAACCGGTCGTAAGTCGAGGACTACTCAACCGGTCGTAAGTCGAGGACTACTCAACTGGTGCAGCACCGTTTGCAGAATGGGACTTTTGGCGGGCTCAGCAGGGCAGAGACAGTCTGGACAATTCCTATTGGCTTTTGAAATCCAATAGAATTAGACTCTATTCAAGAGAGTCTAAAAGGGAGTAGCACAGCTAAGGAAAAGGGGGAAAAAATGGCAGACTGCATTATTTGGTGACCCCCGTGAAATGGTCGTTCAACCCCAAATGGGGTCCTGACCCACAGGTTGAGAACCATTGCTCTACATGTTCATGAAACAAAGGTACGGAATTTACAGCTTTTGTCCTTATATGGTAATAATCTTTCCAAACAAAACTTGATGTCAATCATTGTTAATATGCATTTAAGCAAGGTAGGTCTTGGTTAGCATGGAGATCACTAGGACATTTATGGCTGTAGGCTTGGCTTGGAAATTGGAACAAACTTTCTAGAAAAATGGGCAGCAGCAAATTTCTTCCCCAGTTTTACCAAGAAACAGACACTACATGAATGTGTCTAAGATGTCTGTAGGAACTAAACCTGATTCAAGAAAATCTTTACTTTTACTGGTATATAGGATAGGTTAATGAGGAATAATATTTATATGTTACTTATATGGAAGGGTGTAAGTTATATATATGTTGTATATAGTATGTTTTAAATGTGTGTTATGTATGTGTACACGTTGAGAGGAAGCAACTAAATTTCATTTTTAATGTGTGCCATTGTGCCCATAGGAAAAAATATCAATAAAGGTAATCTAATCTAATCTAATCTAATCTAACCATTAAAGCTTTCCAATTTGGGTCTTTCCCTCAATTGAATAAACATGTCTGTTAGAAGCTCCACTGTCAAACTGAGATTAACTAGGTCGCCAGAGGGGTATTTAGAGTCATTAGAGTATTTGAAGAGCTATTTAGACAGAGTCCAGTTGAAAAATAATTTAAAATATAGGATGAGAGGAGATGAGGCCTTGCAATCTAAGCCCATTTTGTTTGTGTGTGACATCAACACGTATGCAAAACGGGTAGCCATGCCCTATGTATTATCTTGCAAATTTTAACTGCCCTCTGCATATGCCTGAAGTAAATGCACAGATTACCTGCCTCCTTAATGTCAGTATGTTGGTGATTTTGCAGTGTCTCCATGATGTTTAAACCTGGATTATCCTAATCTTAAATTGAAACAAGTACAAGGATAATATTGACCACAGTGAAACTGGAGTACTGAAATTACAGAGGTTGGCAGCCAATTTCTGTGTTGTAATGTCACTTCTAGCTCTCAGAGAATTGTTTCTGCCTCCTTGACAAGAATTTACGTATTCCATTTAAATGCCATCTTACTACTAAAAAGGGTGCCAAAGAAGTCTAATACAAAAATATTTGTAAGACTGCAGCTCAAATACTTAAAATTGTATCTATTAAAAACTGATCTGCAAAAAAAAAATGGCAATAAGAAATAAAGATCTCAGGAGCTATCATGTTTAAGCTAAAGCCAGATATATTTCAGATATTGAAGTTCCATCTTGGCTTTATTTCATATTTGCCTCTGAGGATCACTTTAGATCAGTCTAGAAAAAGAATTTTTCTGCAGACTGTCCTACGTTGTTGCATGTATATGTAATCACAAAGTCTCTATTTATCTAGATTTCTAAGGCCACCAACTCACCAGTGACTCTGGGCTGTGTTCATGTAGAACTGGCTATCCATTCTTAGCTTACATTCAGTCATATATAGCAAAATATATGGTCTGTGGTCTGATGGATAATTTTTGTTGGTTATTTCATGCCCATCTTTAAGAATTGAATCAGCAGAACCGGTATAATGAAACAGAATTTGTGATTAAACTGAACGATCTCAGAAACTACTAAAAAAAAATGCTTCAATGCATTTGTTGAATCACTGGATCATTAATTTGTTCAGATTTCTCTCTTAAAAAACTATTATAACAATTTTCAGATGACTATTTGTGGGCTCTTAAAAACAAACAAAAAAAATCTATTACTGGAATTTCTTTTCCAATCCATAAAAAAAGAGGGAAAAAAGTTCACTTTCTCACTATAGTTTAACTTCTTTATCTAATTGTTTTGACACAAACAGGATGTAAATCCTTTTTGCTTTGTAAAATTTCCTAACAATTCCAGTCTTTACATCCAATTAAAGTAGCTTTTAAAGGAAATAATGCATCTGCAGATGGAGCTGGATTGCATAAAATTAATTACTACATGAGCAAGGTCTCGGTAATGAATTCCACTGAGGCTTGTAAAACCCGCTGCATGCAGAATTAGATGTTCTTCCTTTTGTGCCGGTTCATTTCACTGTCACATGTTGGGTCATGTTACGGCATGGTGGTGAAATGTTGAAGATGCTTGCCTCCCACTTGGAAGGTTGAGAGTTTAATCCTAGGTAATGGCAGATGTTTATCTCTGAGTACACAAAGAAAAAATATATGCTGTGAACTCCACGTAGGCATCAGGACCAGCATCTGGCCAGTAAATGCTCAGCTCCAATTAGTCAACCCAACTACCCCAAATTCAGGGATTACAGGGTTGTAAAAAGAAAAAAAATATTGGGCCACGTTAGGGGGAAAAAATTGTCTCCTTGAGTTGGAAACTAGGGACCACATGCATTTACGTTTGCTTTTGGAAGAGTCATTCTGATCAAAAAACAAAGCAAGAATATCTTTTATTTTTACATTTGGCAATAGTATTTTAAATTTGCCAGGAAATATGAGTGACTGGAGTGCTCTAATTCCTATTTTAGTCAAAGTGGAAGGGAAAGACGACATTCACAGGAAGGAGTTAAACAATATTAAATAAGCTGGCCGCAGACTAGTAATAGAGCAGAAGCTTAGCATAAGAACCTTATGGTTAAAGTTACCATATCTCTACGCTCTGCTAGGGAACACTTAGATGTGTTGGAACACAAAGGGAGCCTTGTTGCCAGATACTATCTAACCTAAATGGACCAGCCACATCTCCTGTTAAAGGAGCAGCAGTGTGTACAGGAGATAGAGATGCTGTGATGAAGCAGACAAAGTAGCAACGTACATGACAGCCTGCCAGTTGCCATATTGTCCACAGTAGATGCCATCCGAGTCCCAATCTTCTGTTGCATCCAATCCGAGCCACAGCATTGGTAGTCATGAACGAGTTAGTACAATTTAAGCACTGGTATAAGGCAAAGGAAGAAACACGGGCTTCCTTTCTAGCAACAGGATCCCCACTGCCTGCCATCTTATCTCGGGTCTGCTGGCCCATCTAATGTTCACAAGAAAGTTTTTGGATTCACAACCAGAGAGCTGCATACAGAGATTTGTATGGCTTGGCAGAGATTGCGATGGTTGAATCGGATGCAGCCATGCTTTTAACATAGCTCAAGGAATGGGCATTGATGTACGAGAACATTTATCATGGTATTGTGCAACATTCCCTCTGCTGATACTTTTACATATTAAGCTGAACTTAAAGATGAAACAGTTTGAGTTTTTTCTTGGTCAGAATTTGGGGGGGGGGGAATGTCTTCTTTATCCAGACTTAGTGATATATAAATTTTGGGCAGCTACAAAAACAGCAAAGTGCTTCCTATGATCCACATTGTGCTAAAGTGGGACAGTGAGATTGTTCAACTTCCCAGCTTCACCTTTAAAGGATGACAGGAAAGGTTTCCTGAGCTAAGAAAAAGGAAGAGTCTTTGGACTGCTATTAAACCATAATCAGGTACACTTGGGCACAATTGTATCAGATGTCTCGTTTGTCTAACTCAGGGGTCCCCAACCTTGGCAACTTTAAGACCTGTGGATTTCAACTCCCATAATTCCCAGCCAGCCATACTTCATTATTTAGAGTCACAACTCTAAGTTATAGCAAACTGTCTGCAAATTAAATGAGATTTCTGCACTAGCAATTTACAGCATCATCCCACTGTTACTGTGGCAGCTCATTGTTAATGGACTCATGACACTAAGCGAGGTAAACAGGTAACATGAACAAGAACCCCCATTGTTTTACATCAGGAAGAACCAGGCATGTATTTGCTGGGCTCTGGGTCTCTCCCCCTTCCCCCCATCAGCAAGTGATGCTGTTTTCCCCAAATTCCTCCATTCAAAGAATGGACCAGCCAGAATACACTAATGACAGAACTGAAGTCCACATAGCGACATAGTTCCTCCATCCCTGCTTCAAGATAATACATAGATTGCCCCATTTTTTTAGGTGCTGGGGATTGTTGCCCAAGTGAAGATTCTATTTGATCATGCGACAAAGCAGATTCCCTTTTTTCCTCATGCTCTTTCCTTTCACGTCTGCGTCCTAGAAAAATGGTCCTGTTTTCTGTCAATAAATTAGATCTCTGGGGCAATGGGCAGAATATTATTAAATAAATAAGTAAATAAGTGCAGAGCGCATCTTCCTTTTCCCCTGTCATTTTTCTTCTTGGAGATTTCACTCCAAATATTCTCAGGGGATTCCAGCTCAGTTTATCTTCACTGCCTGCTTTTTTTGCCATTTGGCCCCTCCTGGCATCTGTTCCAGCTGAAAGGCAGGTGAGTGAGGAGGAAAAGAAGTGACTCCCAAGAGGGGAACAGACCTCACGGTCTTCAGCAAATGCTTCCATAGAGCCTCATTCTTATTTAGACAGTGCCGAGAAGATTCATCAACTCACTTTTGGCCCATTCTGGAAGCCATTAAGAAGAAAAGAAAAAAGAAACAGTGAGCCCAAAGGTGGGAGAATTGGCATAAGTTAAATTAAGAATCCATGCTTATTAAAAGAAAAATACATGAACTGAATATATGAATTTTGCTAGAATGGTTGGTAAATCAGAACATTTTGGGCAGCATTATTGGAGAAGTCATCACATCGACTAGCTGCCCTTTTTATTTTAAAAAGATTCTAGCTATCAAACCAGCATCCTGGCCTTTTCATAATTTATCTGAAGAAGTTAAAGAAGGCTCTGATTTTCCATTTAAGGAGCCTGACAAATAAATAAGAAGGAATCAAGTGACCTTTGTGTGCCTGGGTCACATTGAATTTCAAATGCCAGTCTTGCCTCAGCTGGTGTGCGAGAGTGCTTATATGTGAATTATCTTTGCTCTTCCAAGGCACAGAATTCTTTCTTTCTTCAGCAGCTGGGTTCAGCCTTTGGATTTCAGCCAAGGAGCCATACTTTCAGCCACAGGAGGAAAGAGAGCTGTGCAGGCGTGCCTTGTGCTTCTGAACAAAAGGCAGGAGATAACCTAGCAAACAAGCAAAGCAAGCAAGCTATGGAAGGAAACAAAAATAAAAGAAGATAGACCTGGCCCATATAAAATCACCAAGAGTCGAACATGACTGAATGGATAACATCATCCTCATCCTTATCATCCTCATCCTCATCCTCAAGGACATGGGCTCCTGGGAGACAAGGCTTCTTGGATTGCCATCCCAAAGATTTTAAATAGTCCAGTAAGTTATTCACTGTCCATTATTCGCAGAGGCATGTCAATCAAGTTGACATCATGGACAGCAGCGATACCCAAATCTGAACAGGAGTGGTGACCTGTTTGGGATTCTTGAAGCCAGTGACTTCAGCTAAACCAACTAAGATACCACTCTGTACTCTAAGCAAAGGTATAGAGAAGGCTGTTCCTTCGAAAGCTGTGTTTTAAACCTGGTCAGTCCAGAACTTTAATCCTAAGTGCCAATCAGAATTGTTATTACAATCTCTGTTTCTTCCTGTGTCTAAAGATGGCTCTGTGATCTGAGTACAAAAAAAGAAAAACAAAAACGAAAAACTACAAAGTTTCTTCTCAACCTCCAAATTTCCTATTTCAAGTCTCTGACATGCTATAAAATGTATTTTTCATATGGTAAATAACAGTTCTTAACTGTTTGCTGTTGGAAATAATAAAACAGCATCTTCAGAGAGACCAGTAACCTTTACTCATGGAAAGTAACTGTATGCAGAAAAGAACATTTTGCACCTCACTTTTTCAAGTCTGGAAGATGAATGAATGGTTGGTAAGTGAGGACTATCTGTATGCAAGAGGAATTCCTGTAGCTTCTGGCAACTTTTTGCCTTCTGTTTTAAATCCTTCCCTCAGTCAGATCCAAAATGCTGAATGGCTGGAATGGTTTAAGGGTAGAGTAATGTCCCCATGGCTTCCCCATTTTTATGAAATAGTTTATTCTTGCATCCTGTAGTATGTTGCCTCTGCCTTTAATCACATTTTTTTTGTGAAGCAGTAAAAAGTGGCTTAGATAATGCACATCTGTTTAAGCGCCAGTGCATTTTGCATGGATGGGCATGAAAACTAAACAATTACATCTTAGTTCAAGTTAGGGAATTAATTTCATAGCAATTCCATGGGATAAGGATTTTTATTTGCCTGTGTTTTTCTTCTGCTTATTTGAAATATCCAGCACTCTGAAAGGATGGTGTGGCCTTCCTCATCCTCCACTGATGTGCTTTCCCCTGGTCCTTGAGATGAAAGGAGAATAGGTCATGCAGAATGCACTGTCTTGAACATCAAGCAGTTTCAGAGTTTCGTGAGGGATTGGTGAGTTCCCTGTTGTCCGTTCTCTTCCCTTTCTGCATCATCACCAATTGGTCCTCTGAACACAAGAGAGAGCTAAGCCCTCCTATGGATTGCTGATATCTCTATGGTTAGAATCTTTAAAATCCATGCTTGTGGAGATTCTCAATCATCCAGGTCACGGTTGACCCTATTTCTAAAACTGGACTTTCTTGGTTTTTTCCCCCTTTGAAAACAGGATCCATGTTTACCTTCTTCCTAAGGCTTGAACAAGCATCAGGTTTCATTTCTATACCTTTCTCCTTCATCTCTGCTTTGCAGAATAATTTTAAGTAAAGTTGGTCCCAAATTTTCTTCATATTTGAAATGGTGGGTCCAAATTTAAAGCCAGAGAGTAGGAAGGGAGAGTGTGAAGTCAATAGCAATTTACCCCAAGGTTCACTGAGTCCTTTGGGTTGGTGAAGAAGAAAATGATGGACTTTCCATTGGAAATCTCACGGTCTCTATTGTTATGTCCTAGGAAAAAGTTAAGGAGTTAGAAGAAGAGGTTGGAACCATTCTCTCCTGCATCTTGCTGACTTGGCAGCCTGCCTTAGCAAAAAAGTGGTTCAAGATGGAGACTCTTGTGATGAGAGTCTTCCTAAATAGCAAGCAGCCACTTTGCTGCTGGGGCAAAGAGGGTGTGTGAAGGGTATGGACTCTTCACTACTCTACCTTTCAGTCATCTCTATTTGGAGGTGGGTGAAGGACAATCTTCAGGATAGAGAAATGCCAAGGCTTGAATAGCTGCATGCAATGGCTATATTTCACAAAAGCACATTGAGGTAGATAACATGATGGATTTTAGAAGGTCATCATGCAAATCCTGAGATACTTCATTTAGAGGGATGGGATTTACTTTATGGGTGGCATGCCTATTTAATATTTAATAAAAAAATGGATTGGGTCTTTAAATCTCATATTTTAAGAATCTCTTTACTTAGGACTTGGAGAAAATATTATAAAAGTGATTTTAAAGTTCCATTATGGGCCATACCTTGGCATGCGATAGAAGGAATAAAAAGAGGTGTAAAAATGGATATGGTGTCTTATAGTCAGCTACTTAGATGGGATGGGCAAAACTGGCAGTTAAGATTACGGGAAGATTTAGCGCAAGAAAATATTATTTATTCTTGGTTCCAATATAGGCAACTAGTAGATAAATGGAAGGTGGATTGTAAATTGGGTTTTCTTAGAGAAGATGGAAATCTTATTAAGCAAGTCAAGGATTAAAGACAAACCCACATCAAGAGAATCTACGGGGTATTAGTTGAAATGGACTCAGAAACGGAATTAATTAAAGACTGCATGATTAGATGGGTGCAGAATTTTGGTGTCCCAGTCTCATTGGATATCTGGGAAACCATTTGGGTGAGAAATGTCAAATTTACACAAGCACAGAACCTTAGGGAGAATTTTTATAAAATGTTTTATAGATGGCACCTTGATCCACAAAAAATGTCTCTTATGTACCCTGACGTACAACCCAAATGTTGGAGATGTGGTTATACGGATGCTTCCTATTATCATATTTGGTGGTCATGCAGAGAGATAAAAGCATTTTGGATCAAAATATGGTGGAATATCCAGAGAATTTTTAGAAGGAGGGTAAAATTTACTCCGCAATTATTTTTGTTGGGCATTGTTACAGATTGTGATACAAAGGAGGTTGTATTGATGTTAAATTTGATTACAGCCGCGAGGCTGTTAGTTGGACAATACTGGAAGAAGGAATCTTTGCCTACACTGCAGGAATGGTTTCTTAAAGTGTCCTATTTGGCGGAAATGGCAAAGATTTCGGCTTTCTTAAAGCAACAAACGCAAGAGAAGTTTCTTGCCGTTTGGGACAAATGGATAAAATTTATACAATTTAGACTGGGTATAAAAAAATATCACATAGTTTTTTCATAAGTTTTATTTATATATATAGAGAATGTTATATATAGATATTTTATATATATATATAAATATAAATTTTTTAATTTAATTTTTATCTTTATTTGTTAATTTTTAACTAAGCCTATATTCTGCTCTGGGAAGCTCAGGGGGGGGGGAAGGGAGGGTGTTTGTGAGGGGTGGGGGATGGGGTTTTTTTTTATATGTAATGTTTAGTTTTTTATTTTTTTTTTGTATATGTTGTTTTTTGTTTTGTATTGTTTTTGTTTTTTTGTAAAATTTATAAAACTTTCAATAAAAAAAAAAAGAAGGTCATCATGCTTAATCTTATTTATGATTTATGAAGTTCCTGATTCCATGGTTTCTGATTTCTGAAATCAAATAAACATGGTGTTAATGGACACTGAATAGCTAGTATTCACCTGTCCTCCTTCAGCTTAGAATTCCCTGACATAGTATTCTTTTTTGACCTTGTTTGTTTGTTTATTTAATTACTACTTTATTTATTGGCCCAGGGTTGTTGAAAGTTGGTGGCATACAAATTTAACTCACTCTCATTAACATTACATATACAACATGTGAAATCACAGCTGCTAGTTCTTTAGCTGGTGTTGGCCTTCATGCACATTGGGTTCCTCCCAAGAGCCTAGAATTTCATAACTATTGGCATTGTATAAGTTTGGATCCAAGCAGTGTGCCTTTTTGTAATTGACAGAGGGAAATTTTGTCAATGCACAGATTTTCTAAGTGGTGCCCAAGGCTTTTTGTAAAGGCACCCAGGCTGTTAATAATCACCGGCCCACAGATTAAAGATCAAACTCGAGCCCAAATAAAGAGAATTTATAATGTTTTAATAGAATTAGATTCTGAAACGGAGTTAGTTAAAGACTGTATGATTAAACGGGCTCAAAATATTCAAGAACCAATTTTATTGGATACATGGGAGACAATTTGGGTTAGAAATGTAAAATTTATTCAAGTGCAAAATTTAATAGAAAATTTTTATAAAATGTTTTATAGATGGCATTTGGACCTCCAAAGGTTGTCCCGCATGTATCCTAATTTACAGCCCAAATGTTGGAGATGTGGAAGCTCAGATGCAACCTATTTTCATATTTGGTGGACTTGTAGAGATATAAAAGCTTTTTGGATTAAGATTTGGTGGAATATTCAAAAGATTTTTAAGAGAAAGATAAAGTTTACTCCACAATTATTTTTGTTGGGTATTATGGTTGATTTTGATGTTAAAGAAATTAATTTGATGTTGAATCTTATAACAGCTGCAAGATTATTGGTGGGGCAAAATTGGAAGAAAAACTCTTTGCCTACTATGGAAGAATGGATACTTAAGGTGTCTAACTTAGCAGAAATGGCGAAAATTTCTGCTTATTTGAAGGACCATTCACAAGAAAAATACATTTCGGTCTGGAGAAGATGGATTGATTATATTCAAAAGAAATATGAGACTGAAAAGTATTATCTTGCTTACAAGTAGATTTTAGGTTATTATTAATAGTTTAATATGATTGAATTTATACTATTTTTAGTGTTATGGTTTAATTGTATTATTATTTTTATTTTTAATTTGTTAATATTTGTTTTGAAAAAGGAGTTAAAGTATGTTATGGATTTGATTGTTAGTAGAGTTGGATAATGTTAGTTAGATTATGATTGTTTATTTGTAACCCTGTAATCAGCTCTGGGAAGTGGGAGAGGGGGGAGGAGTGGGAGGGTTTTGGGTTATATATTGTAAAAAATTTCTAAAACTTTTAATTAAAAAAAATAATAATAATCACCGGCCCATCTCACCCATGCTGGCAGAGGAGGCATGCTGGCAGACCCCGTCAGTCAAGGAATTCCACCTGGTGGAGTCCAGGAGAATTGCTGTCTCTCCTATGGCTCTTGCCCTTTGAGGTGAGATCTGTTCCCACCCATCTGACTTCTGCAGGAGCCTGAAGACCTGACTCTTCCAATTGGCTTGGGCCCTAATGGGGGAGTATCACTCAGGAGATGATTGATGGACCAATAGAAGACACCACCACCCTCCCCACACATCCTACTCTCTCCATCCCCATCTTTAATGATAATTTATATTTTACTGCTATTAGAAATATTTTTTTTTCATGGTTTCATTGCTTTTATTGTTGTAAGCCACCCAGAGTTGCCTGTCGCAAGAAGGGTGGCAAATAAGATTAATAAACGAACAAACAAACAAACAAATATTATTATCATTCCTTTAGTTGACATGAAAACCTGCTATTGTTTTCTCAGAAATCTCTTTATAGGTTCCCTAATCACTGAAAGTCTAGATGTGTGAACAAAAATATGTCCTGCAGTCTTGGGACGAAAATTGGAATTGCCAAGATGAGAAATTCAGCATTGTTACCTAGGATGGAAATCTCAGGATTTCAAAGAACCATCCATGCAAAGCTGAAAAAATGATTGGTACTTACCTTTCCCAGCAAGGACAGAAAGTGGAAAGAAGCTGGGGGAATCCATGAATGGGATGGAGAGGAGCAAAACGCATCATTATCAAAGTGGAGACATGTTTTGTAATCAAACAGCAATTTCTTATATCAGCTGCTGGGGCACACGAAACCAGCAGCTTCGGGCTGCTGTGCAGAATACTCATAACTTACTAAGAGTTATCAGATTCTTGCTATTAATAAAGAACATCCTTGTATATGACCTACTTTACAGATAGCTATATTCAGAATCCAAATAACCTGTGAGAAGCTAGTTTTAAACCATACCTAGGATTACATCCTTGATAGATCTGATTGGTTTTCAAGTACCCCTCTAGGAGTATTAGCAATCCCAGAAGCAAATACTTCAGAAATCTCCCCTTAATTAATTCAACAAAATGTTTAAAGTTCCTTCCCAGGGAGAAAAAAAAGAAAACAATCTTTAAGGATTTCAGCATTCTGGATTACTTGCTAGGATAAGCAGGAGCAATTTGGAGGGAGGAAGTTAGCATTCTTTTGTGAAGGGACTGATCTGTACATAAATTAGGCAATCAGACTCTCTGACACACATTATGCTGACAGGGAGCTTCCCTGAAAAACCTTGGCTGAAAATCCACTGACGTCTTTGTCAGCTTGACTATTTCCGACTAGGGCCTCATAAAAATTGAGGATTAACATTAATGGCATTTGAGGTAGATTAACCGGGGGGGGGGGGAAGAGGGGAGAATGAAATCCTTTCTTATATACATATGTCTAAAGCCAGAATAACTCCTAGGAAAACAAGAGGGATTGATTTGCAAGACCCTCTGGCTTCCAAAATGTGAAGTGTGTTACAGTTGATATTCATTTTATTTTTCCTTCAGTCTCTAAGGGATGTTGATATTATAATACAGGTGAGGACATCCTTCTATAATTAAATCTTCAAATATAGTATGCTATGATAATATTGTAGGATCTCTTTCACCCCTTAGTGTCAAGTTTCATGAAAGGGAATCTTCATGAAGTTTTGGTATATACCCACGTGCCCAGTTTTGCACTTGGAGAGCATGTTTTTGATGTTTACTTAGAATGGTTACCTAAAGGGGCTTGCCTGTTTGCAAAATGATTGATGGAGTGGCTCTAACTAGTGTCCTAAATGCTCACATTATGAGTAAAAACATTTCCTTCAACTTCCAAAACAATTTTTTTGTCTGTTTTCTGGGCAAATAAACATGGAAACTAATCAAGAACAGAAGCAACTTGGAATTAAGGAGAAACTTCCTAACAGTGAGGACCAGGGCTTCTTTTTTTATCATAGAACGCCCAGAACAGAGTTCCGGCACCTTTTTGGAATGGAACCTTGTAGGGTAGGCAAGGCGGGTTGTATGACATGTGTGAGTTCCGGCACCTTTTTTTTTTTTTTTTTACAAAAAAAGCACTGGCGAGTGGAACAGTGGAACAAATTGCCTTCAGAAGTTGTGGGTGCTTCATCACTGGAGGTTTTTAAGAAGAGAATGGACAGTGACTTATCTGAAATGGCATAGGGTCTCCTGCTTGAGCAGGGGGTTGGACTAGAACAGCGGTTCTCAACCTGTGGGTCGCGACCCCATTTGGGGTCGAACGACCATTTCACGGGGGTCGCCAAACAACGCAGTCCGCCATTTTTTCCCCCTTTTCCTTAGCTGTGCTACTTCCTTTTATTCTATTGGCTTTTGAAAGCCAATAGAATAGACTCTCTTGAATAGAGTCTAATACTATTGGCTTTCAAAAGCCAACAGGAATTGTCTAGGCTGTCTCTGCCTTGCTGAGCCTGCCAAAGCCCCAGTCTGCAAACGGTGCTGCAAGTTTTCTGCAGCGAAGGCGAGCTGTCTGGAAGCTTCCACCCCTCCCTGCTGAGCAACTACTAAAAATGTAAGTAAAAGAGGGCCAGGGGTGGGAGGTCGGCAGGTGCAGGGAGGGTTGCTGGCGCGCGTGGGGCCCGGCGGGTGCCTTATCTCCCTTGGGCTGGGCCAGCTGGTGGCCCAGCTGGTAGTCGCCCTGCGCCATCGCTGACCCTTGCCAGCTACACCTCAGCCGGCGCAGGGGGCGGCACCACGCATGCGCGGTGCTCCCGGGCAGGGAAAGTCCTTGACTTACAACCGGTTGGGTAGTCCTTGATGTACGACCAATTGGGTAGTCCTCGACTTACAACCGGTTGGGGTTACGGCATTAAAAAGGTTGAGAACCACTGGACTAGAAGAAGACTTCCAAGGTCCCTTCCAGCTCTATTCTGATTGGAAGTTTGATCATTTCCCAAAGAGAGCTAGGCCATAATCATGCTTCAGGGTTTATTTCCCCACCCCCAAGCATATATCTTGGAATTCTATGGGTTGGAAATAAAGAGGATGATGGTGGGGTTGTAGAAGGAAGCTGTGACTTTTCTTTACTCCTTGTATCGTCTTGTTTATTTAATTTTTAAAGCACTTTTTAAAATCAAAATGTGAGGCATCGTATATGTAAGACAGACTGACTGCTAAACATGGTGAACTTTAAAGCATTTTTTTCTGAATCTCCTCTTAGTAGGGTAGCCCTTAGGTTGCAAATGAAAGGAAGCATTTTTTTTCCAGTAATCTGTGCAAAGAACGGTTCATTGTGGGTGAAATTATGTGCTCTGTTATGAGCACATAATTTAAGACATTCATACACAAAGAATAGGAAGCAGCATTTTAACACATTAGGTTATTTGTCAAACTAGACCCATATTATGCAACTGGCAGTAGCCCTCCGGAGCCTTAGTGAGGAATCTTTCCTTTGCCTGCTATCACCTGATGTACAGCGTCAGAGATACAGCCCTGAGGGGTATATTCACAATTTGTTACATAAATAAACAGGACAGAAGCATTCCTTAAGTTCTGGGAAGGGAGCTACAGTAGTATTAAGAAGACATGGGCTGACTCCTTCCTGATTCACTGCGGTATAAGAGGGAGAACAGGAAGACTTGGAACATAGTGTCCTATTCTATAATGTCTCACTGTAATGTTAAATTCTAGCCTACCTCATAGAGCTGGTCTGGTTCCATCTTTTCTAGCGATGACAAAGGATGAGCAAAGGATGTGCCTTTGATATACCTGCATTCAAGACAAATCCACCAAACTGTGGTTCTTCTCATATGAACTGTGGTGGCACAGTGGTTAGAATGCAGTATTGCAGACTACTTCTGCTGACTGCCTGCTGCCTGCAGTTCGGAAGTTTGATTCTCACTGGCTCAAGGTTGGCTCATCCTTCTATACTTCTGAGGTTGGTAAAATGAGGATCCAGATTGTTGGAGGCAATAGGCTGATTCTGTAAACTGCCTAGAGAGGGCTGTAAAGCACTGTGAAGCAATATATAAGTGCCATTGCTATATTGCTATATGGTTGAGTCAGATCATTCCCATGGACATGGTCTGATTCTAGTGTTTGCCATACTCACACCTGATCAGAAACCTCCACTGTTGCATCTGTGAACCTCTATTTTAAATTCTCTGCTGTCTTAGAATGATACATAACAAGATATTCAAATAATATCCCTCAATCCCTTTCTGATGCCACTGCTGGTGGCAGATTAGGCAGAAGAAACTTAAAAATACTAAACAGGTGCATTTAAAAGCACTTTGTCCACAGAAAGCATGTTTTCTCTCAAGCCTGAGATTGGCCTTTCACCTTTGATAAAGTGGATCACCTATTGGCAGATGGGTATCGTGTTGCAATTTTTCCTCTGCCCATTTTAGACAAACTGCTAGCATGAATTTCTGTGGATTGAAATCAAATTCTGAGAAACTTGATTTCTCCGAACTTCCTCTGTTCTGGCTTATTCTTTTTGTTTCATCCCCAGAGATTCAGTCTGTTTGTAGAATAAGTACTATTCCCAACACTTCCACCAGCGAGGAGGATCTTGAGTCTTGAAATTCAGCAATAGCAGTAAGGTCATAGGTTTCCCATCCTTACCTAGGCCAAGCAATAACATTTGCTTGCTCATAAGAACCCTTTCAGACAGTCTGAATAGTTGGTGCAAACCACATCTGACCACACAATACTTCCACTGGGGTCGTACACTCTACAGACTAAGCCATAGGTTGAAGCTTATGGCCACAGACCTAGAAGGCTAAACAAGTTAGGAAGTCTACAGTACAAAAACTTTCACAATTCTCATGCTCCATATCCTTAATTTAATATTACAGCTTCCTTTAATATATCAGAATTCAGGAAAGATAAAATTGCTGGATGGCATGACCTAGATAAATGAAAGAATGAAATGAGGAGGATCTTTTTGAACTCCACTCCAAACTATCAAACTTCTGCATTCCTTATTTGCATAAGTACTACTTTAAATCCCAATTCCTTGACACTTGTAGTATTTGTAACTTATCTGCCAGCTGCTGGGGCCAAGCGTCAATATGCCAAAGCACGACAGAAGCCAAAACCCAGTGACAATAACCACAAGCAACAGTTCCTTCACATAGAGATTCAAATTCTCCAAACAACAGCCTGAAACCAGCTGCAATATTAGCAGGGAAAAGGCACAAGAAGTGATAAAGGGATGGGTCCTTTGTGCTCTCTGAGCTTAATTGTTTTCTTGCTGACATTTCGTTACCCAGACTAGGTAACATCCTCAGTGTTAGTCGTAGCACTGGTGATGCTACCTAGTTTTGGAAATGAAACACCTACAAGCAAACAACCAAGTTCAGAGAGCACTGAGGACCCCTCATTTCAACCCTGAGCTACAAATTTTCTCCTTTATAAGTTCCCAATGCAGTTATCAAGCTCCTAAACAAAAGCTTTGCCTTAGTTAGTGCTCCAATATATATGCACATGGGGAGTTATAGCAATAAATAAATAAACCCATGAGATATGCTGCCATTGTGTGTCATGCAAATCCTGATGGAGGAAAAATTGTATTCCCTTGCTAGGAAAATATGGTTTTACATAACCATTTTTGTTCTGCTTTGCTCCTAAAACAAACCTTTGTAGAAGTTACAAAATGCCATGTATGAATATTATATTCGTTTCTCCTCTGCTATTTTTTGCCTTATTATCCTTAAGACAGGAGAGTCCTTTGTTTGCAGAATCTAGAATTTTAATCGAATCTGATATTATTATTAAATTCATTGATGTGTTCATGTATGGAAATGGAAATTGCTAGGTTCCTCCACAGCAGAATAGCTGCCTACAATTATATAGTAATGTGTTGGAATTTCGCTTAACGAGCATAGCTGAACTTCTAACAGTTTGCAAAGAATTTATAATTTGTGCATAATATTATATGATTGGATTGGAGCCAGTACTATATTGGACAGAAACAAAAATAGAAATTCACTTTTTACCCTTCTAACCTGGGAATACTTTACTTTTACCAACCAAAGAATCTCCAAGGCCATCCCCACCAACACCAACAGGGCAAGCCACTAGAATATAAATTGAGAGCAAACCCCACTCCTTACTAGCACTGATGATATTTCCTAGTTTGGGTAATGAAACGGCTGCAAGAAAACAAGCAAGCTCAGCGACCACCAAGGACCCTTCAATACTTTACTTCAGTAGGGTGACTGGATGGTATACTTCCAATTTAATGTATGTGGAGACTGAATGGGCTGATAACTGAACCTTTCTTTCATTAGGGTTATGGTATTCAGGCATCTTGACCTGAGCATCAACTAGCTGGCAGCAAGAAGATGCCAGAAAAACTCCTAACACTTTGCTGCTGTCTAGAGGTTATGCAAACTATGTAATCCAGGTATGATAATCTATTTCAATAGTGAAAACAAGACAGTAAGCTGATTTAGCAGATAGACTGTAGGAACATTAATCAGCTTGCAACATGCTTCATTGTTCGCTAACCACTCTGTTCACTGCTGTTTAAAAAAAAATGCTGCAAAGTAGTACTGGAAGGAGGAGTCACCCTGATGGATTTGGGTTGATGCAATGGTCTTGTGGCTGAAGCTTTTTTGGGAAGAGGGGATAGAATTAGGCACAATTTCACATAGACACCGAGAGACTTTGGGTCTAATTAAAGCATGTGAAGTTGACTTTATGCAGTGTGGATTGGTGGTCCTGTGTGTGTGTCAAGGAAGAGAAATCTGCAGCTGGGCACCCAGGAGGAGCAAGAAGGACCTGAGTGAAGAGGTTGGTGGAAAGGACTCTGGGTTTTGGATCAGAGATCAGCAAGGACTGCTTAACAAGGGTGGTGGAATCTAAGAATAAATCTAAATAAGATAAAGATAGATAATAATGGCTTCATAACAAGGCAGGACTAGAACTCACAGCTTCTTACTTTCCTAGCTTGATGCCTTAATCACTACACTAGATTGGCTCTCTGGAAGTAGAGGATGATTTTGATCAGTCAACCTGTGAATTAAGACCCAGCATGCTTCCACTGTGTCCAGTAAGGACCTGTTAATCAGCTTCAACAGAACTTCAGGAGAGCAACACATTGTCACAATATTGTTCAATGAAATCATATAGATGGTAGTTTGGAAATACTATACTCAGCTTGCATGTAGAATTGAATGAACAATGTTTGGCTATTAAGGGTGGTTTTTTTTTTTTTAAAAAAAATCAAGTTTGCCCGGTCAAAGCTATTAAAATTATTTATTCAAAGTGCTTTTCAGCCATTCAGTTGTGTGACTTTAGGAGGCAACACACTACTATCGTTGGACAATATACATCACTTGAAGCCAAATCCATAAAACCACATCTTCAACAAAATACAGCACTTAAAACAAAATCGATAGAACAGTATCATAACCACAGCCCAGTATCCTATCCATAATCACATTCCGAACTCATATTAATAGTATCATAACTCATGAATGATGTGTCTACTCACTCTATAATTCAGAATGCTCTATGGAAATCCAAACGTTTAACAACTTCTTGAATGTCAAGAGGAGGGACACTGTTGTTATATCTGATGAGAGGCTGATGCTTAGGAGAGAGAGAAGAATTTTTTTTTGTCTCTGAGTCCCCTTCCATTGAATCACATTGAGCATTCTCTGCTGGTAGACCAGGGGAACAAGATTCACAAGGAATTTCACTGGTCAGGTTTAATGACGGAGTCAGCTCCCATTCCTGCCCCAGCTCCTGCCCTAGCAGTTCGAAAGCATGCAAATGTGAGTAGATAAATACTGTAAGTACCACTTTGGCAAGAAAGTAACAGTGTTCCGTGTGCCTCAGTATATAGTCATGCTGGCCACATGACCATTGCTTTCAGACAATGCTGTTTCGCTTGGCTGGAAATGGAGATGAGCAGCGCCCCCTCGAGTCGGACACAACTGGGCAGGGAAAACCTTTACTTTTACCTTTAATGTCAAGAAATCAAAAATTAGGGTGCAGAATCTTGGAAAATGAAGAAGCTAAAGTTCTGCACTCATTTAAGAATGAACTCATTAAAGCAGAATCTGTGAGCAATTCGAAGCACTTTTTCCTAGAATGTGAACCTGAAGGATTTTCTTTCTCAATGATCTTGTTATTTGGAGTAAAGAAGCTTCAGAGACAACTAGTCCCCGAAACATGTATGCCTTTAAAGGTGATGACCATAAATTGCACCTGGAATCCATCTGCAGGTCAATGAAACTTTTACAGTGTTATTGTTATGTAGCTATAGTTCCAGTTGGCACCAAAGCCCCTGTATTCAATGATAGCTGCAGGGAAATCCCCTGTAGAGCACCTTATAGTAATTCAGCCATGACATATAAGTGGCTGTCACCAGGCTTTCTGCTCCAGGGCCTGCCACAATTGCAAATTAGCTGAATCTGGCAAAATTGCTTATGGTCGTAGCTTCCACCTGCTAATCCAGCAAGGCATATGGGTCCAGGTGAATCCCTAAACTGTATACCTGAATCTTGGGTGAAGTACAACTCAATGATAGCTAAAGACACATTGTATTGTCCTGGATTCAGTTAGCCTCTGAACCAATAAGTTATTCAAGTTTATTAAGATTAAACCTCAGCCTGTTTCTGCCATCCTGACCTTTCCTGCCTCCACCAAATCAAGGCTTTTAATATCCTTTGGCACAGCATCTCTATGGAGATCTGTATGTTTCACACTTTTCAATTGTTCCAGAAATCTTTGAAAAGTTGGCTTTGTTCCCAGGGCTGGATTTAGAGTGGTTTCCTAATCCATCACTTCTTTTTGTTGACTCTTTTCATATATCGTGGGTTTTTTTTTCTGGATGTGTATTGTTTCCCCCACTCTATTTTATCGTTTCTTGGTTTTGAAGTACGTTGCCCAGTCAAATGGTCTCTAAATCCAAATAAATAAATGAAGAATCTCCCAATCTAGGGCAGTGGTTCTCAACCTGTGGGTTCGGACCCCATTTAGGGTTGAACGACCATTTCATGGGGGGCACCAAACAACGCAGTCTGCCATTTTTTCCCCCTTTTCCTTAGCTGTGCTACTCCCTTTTATTCTATTGGCTTTTGAAAGCCAATAGAATAGACTCTCTTGAATAGAGTCTAATTCTATTGGCTTTCAAAAGCCAATAGGAATTGTCCAGGCTGTCTCTGCCCTGCTGAGCCCGCCAAAAGTCCCATTCTGCAAACAGCTGCACCAGTTGAGTATTCCTCGACTTACGACCAGTTGGGGGTCGCAGCATTAAAAAGGTTGAGAACTACTGATCTAGGGTAAGAAATGTAGATCTGGAATATACTAATGATATCAAACCAAATTCTCCTAGCAGCTTCATGTACATGTTAAATAAAATATGGGAGATGATTATGCACTCTGATACAAGCTTAGAGGGATAGAGTTCTAAACCAAAAGTTTCATCTGACTAAGGGCTCCATCCATGATCTCAGTATCCACAGGTTCAAACTCTTTCTAGGTGACATCACAAAATGTCTCCTTAGGACCTCTTTGGATTCTGTCCAGTCAATTTCCAATTCTGAGTGAATGTGAGTGATTGTATTTGCAAAAGGTAATAGCTCTCAGTGGGCCATTAACAGTTCTTCTGACTTACCATTCCATACAGGTCACCAAGACTTTTAAAGAGGAGTGCCAGATAGCACTGTGTAGATGCAATAATGGTGGAGATCATTCTGCTTCAGAATCCTTACTGCCACAGTGTAAATTTAGACACGAACCTGAGCAATTTGCCATTTGGATTTGCTCAGCTTAACCTACAAGCATTTTTTACTGAGCTGGTTTACCTTTTCCCATCACTTCATCTAATGAAAAATTATATAGAGAAAAGTTAATATGTTACCATAATAAAAAAAGTATTCCTGAATTTTAACTGTTGTAGTTCTTTAAAAAAATATATTTAATCATGATCTGAATTAATTGCATCAACTTTGTTTAGAATGAATATTAACTTTGGATTATAGCACTGGGAAATTTCAAAACAGTTGGCTACTGAAAATCCTGAACCTTGAAACTAGTTTTATATTCAACAAGCAGAGAAGCTTTGTCTGTGGATTATACTGAGGGGTTTTTTTTTAATTGCAACAACACTGTATTTTCTTCTGCATGTTTTTAAATGAATAAGTTGTTTTGTATGTTACATAGCAGCTCCAAGCTCTACGGAACTGGCAAGATTTTAAAATTCACAAAGCCATATGTAAGCTGTCACTTTGACAGATGCATTTCCCCAAGCTATTTTAATGATAATTTTATTGACGGAATCGATTCCAGATTCAACTCTTCCTTGAATTATCAGATTCTTCCAACATGTCTTCCTTCTTCTTCTTTTTCCTTCTTCTTCAAAAAAGATTGAATTCTGGGCCACCTTTTCCACTGACTGAAACTATCCTGAGATTTTCTTTTCTGTAGATGTGATAAAAGTGTTGCTTGTTTAACGGTGTTGTTATTTTTTTTTTTTTTTAAAAAATTGCTTCTGTCTGTTTCTGAGGCTTTTGTTAATTTGAGTTCTTTGCTGTCAGATATTCCCATGAAGAACAATACGTACCATCTGGTGAAAGGGCAGGCTGAGGATTCATTTGTCTTGTATGCATAATCCCCATGCAAGCCAAGGAATCTTGTCTTATTAGCAGAATAAATACATTATTCAGTGAAACAGCTAGCGTAGCATACTTCCCAATGATTTTTTCCCCCTTCTGTAGATATCTATAAATGGTATTTTCTTCCATCTCCCCTTCCTTGTAGCCATCACAGCCATTAATGGAAAGAGTAGCCAAAACTCTACAGGGAGTCCAAGATGAGATAATATAACATTTGTTATTCAGTAATATACAGTAATTCATACTGCTAGCGAGTGAATTATAGTGCTAGTGATCTTCTTGTGTAATATTATCTTTAATTTGTTTCTCACATTTGCTGGTAGCATTTTCTGAACTGCAATTTTTCATCTGATCTTCTCAGCAGATTTATCAAATAATTTAATGTAGCAATGAGAGCATTGTGACAAGCTATTTATGTTCTTCTCCTAGATGACTATAGTCTCTGTTTATGGCTATACTACCTTCAATAGCTTCCAAAGGCTATTGGGGGCTAATGAAACATCTAGTAACCAGGGCCTTATTGAGAGTTTTATAACAAAAGAGCTATTTCTTCTTCTTTATTTATTCAACTAATATGCTGCCCATTTCACCAGGTGATGACCCTAGTTGGCTTACAATAATTAAAAACCAATAGAAAACATCAAAGCATTAAAGCATCAAAGCAAAATATAGAACATTAAATTAGCTTAAAATTGTCAAAGATGGGCAAGGGAAGGCAGCAAGGGGGAAAGGTGGGGCTTTAGTACATTAACCACAACCAGAATGACATCCATCCTTCAATGCCCCAGGCCAGTTGGCAAAGTCATGTCTTCAAGTCCTTTTGGAAGAGCAAGAGGGTGGGTGTGGATCTCATCTTGGGAAGGGCACGATGTTCCAGAGGGCAGGAGCCATGGCAGAAAAGGCTCTTTTCCTGGACCCTGCCAGCTGGAATTCCTTGACTGACAGATCTGCCTATGCTCAGGTGAGATCTCCAGCATCTCAATCACTATCTGAACTATATTAGGTAAATGACTGTGTGCCATTATCCAATAACCACCTGCTCAAATTCAACCAACATTTTGCTTGGAATCTTATTCCAACATCTCAGGCAAGGAGATCACAATACTGTGAGATCTGATACCATTTGCAAGATTTTACAAGATTTCTGTGTTCTCGTTTTGATCTTTTAACTTTTTAACATTTTATTTATAATTTAATTGAGAGAAAGAGAAATACCATGGTATCCAGCCCAGATCCCAGTTCCCTTGATTTAGAGACTGGGTCAAGATACTGTTTGATATCCGACAGTGATTCTGATTTTCTGAAAACTAATTGTTTTGGTCAAAACTACTGGTGTTTGATTAATATCTATTACGGCTGTGTTCCATTACAGAGTAATTGTCCATTGGGTGAACTTCTGTGTATACTCCAGATGGATACGAAGATTATCCACATAGACTGAAACAAAAACATTGCAAATTGCATTGTGTTTAGAACAACAACAACCGAGTGAGTCAGACCATTTTTTTTTCTGAGCTAACTTTAAAAGATAATGTGTAGGGGTAGGAGCAGAGATTCTGCCTCCTGACTAGCTTTCTATCACATATAAAAAAATTAAAATTAAAAAAAAATGTTTGCCTTGGCTATCTGTAAAAGAATTGTACTGCTCTCTCTCTTTCTTTTTTTCATTCAACCAATGTGAATGATTTTGGTCAGCTTCTATAAAATAAATGCTGACCTTCTGTCTTGCCAGATAGCTGCCATCCTTCAAATAAAATGTTATCCCCAGTTCCACCTGCCAAATGAACGACAAATTTCCGCCTCTAACCCTCTTCTAACTGTGATCTTCTACTTGTATTTTCTCTGATTGTGTGTGTGTGTCTGTGTGTGCTTGTGTGTCTGTGTGTGTATTGGTGAGTGGATTTGTCTTAAAGGCCAGAGAATTTTGTTCGGCACATTTCTTTGCCATTTTTTTTCCAGTGCTGTAAGCCCTTTTGTGTATTGTCAACAGTTTATTTAATGATCCTTGAAAATCTTTGGCTTACTGTCTAATTAGTATTTCTTGTGGGAAAAAGTGACAGGAAAGTGAGGGCAGAATCAAGCAAAATTGATTCTTTGGGCAAATTGTAATTGATTTAAGTCTTATGGGAATGGCCAAAAAACAGGGGGCGAGGGAGGGGAAAAGAAAACTTGAAACAAGGACAATGTAAAACTGTCACATAACACAAACTCCTGCTATGTTATATGTTGTTAATTGCGAAGTCGTGTCCGACCCATCGCGACCCCATGGACAATGTTCCTCCAGGTCATCCTGTCCTCTACCATCTTCTGGAGTCTATTTAAGTTCACATTTACTGCTTCAGTGACTCCATCCAGCCATCTCATTCTCTGTCGTCCCCTTCTTCTATTGCCCTCAATCTTTCCCAGCATTAGGCCCTTCTCCAGTGAGTCCTTCCTTTTCATTAGGTGGCCAAAGTATTTGAGTTTCAACTTCAGGATCTGACCTTCTAAAGAGCAGTCGGGGTTGATCTCTTCTAGGACTGACCGGTTTGAACGCCTTGCAGTCCAAGGGACTCGCAGGAGTCTTCTCCAGCACCATAGTTCAAAGGCCTCAATTCTTTGGCGCTCAGCCTTTCTTATGGTCCAACTTTCACAGCCATACATTGCAACTGGGAAAACCATGGCCTGGACTATACACACTTTTGTTGCTTTTTAGTATGCTGTCTAGATTTGCCATAGCTTTCCTCCCCAGGAGCAAGCGTCTTTTAATTTCTTGGCTGCAGTCCCCATCTGAGGTGATCTTGGAGCCCAGAAAAATAAAATCTGTCACTACCTCCATTTCTTCCCCATCTATTTGAAAGGAATTGAGAGGGCCGGATGCCATGATTTTGGTTTTCTTAATGTTGAGTTTCAAGCCAACTGCTATGTTATATATACCTGATTAAATGAAATAGCAGTAATTCATTTTTGCTTGTTTTATTAAGAGTTCTCCCTATTTGTCTCCTAATAATGAAAAACATTTTTCTCATGCATACATTCCATACAATCCAAATTTATGGAGCAATTTGCCTGTGTAAAAGAATGTCCCAGGTAGGACCCTTTTCACAAGTTGCTGATTAATGAGGAAAAGTTTTAATTTCCCCCTAATAAAAATAATTTCTCTTTACATAAGATCCATCTGGGTTCATGGAGCAATCCAACATGTGCCTATGTAAAAGAATGCTCCTGGTAACACCCTCTTCACAGTTGTTGATTAATGGGAAGCTTTAATTTATCACTGATTTTTAACCATTTACAAACCATCTACCCATTTAGTGCACAAGCTGCACAATCCTATGTATATTTGCTCAGAATTAGATTACATTGAATGTAGTGAAACTTATTTCCAAGCAAGTGAACATACAGCTATAACTGGAATGCTACACGCTACAAATAACCCATCTAATATTCTACACAAGTAAGCAGATTGCAAATGGCAGCCTGGATTTTATTTTATTATTTTATTTTTTATGTTTTTATTTATTTTATTTTATTTTATTCATTTTATTTTACTTTACTTTGTTTTATTTTATTTTTAATTTAATTTAATTTTATTTTCTTATTTCATATGAACGTGAAAGACTGCATTAAATGGTGCCATTTGTACACTAAGAGTTAAATAATCAAAATAAAGGACAAAAGTAAGATTTTGAAAAATAAATAATTCTAAAGAAGAGATTTCTGAAATAAGGGATTATCCTTTATAATAAGGGAGGATCAGTTATGCTTGATATTGATGCTTTGTTTTGCACCATCCTAAGTTCATGTTTTAATTAAAAAGAATGTATCAATCAAAGGAAACTCAAAGGTTGTGATGGGTAGAAATGAATGAATATGGCTCACTACCACCCTGTACCACACTAGGGACAAAAGTGGATGTCCGTTGTGGCCTTTGCAAAGAGCTACTTTTCAGACTGTTTCAATGATATCCAGCAAACAATAGTATGCATGAGGCATATTTCAAGGTTTACAGAGGAAGCATCATAGCCCGGGGTCTTCCTTTTATGTTTAAGAAATCTATACCCAATAATCCTTGAACATCTTCTGTCTTCTCTCAGTGACTGTCTCCTCACACTCAAAAAAAAAAAAAAAAAAAAGCAATCCCATTCAGATTCTTCTAGATGGATCTTTTGCCATGATGAACTACAAGGGCAATTCGGAAATAAACCTCCATTTGGTTATCAATGACAGACACATTACACAATATAGAACTTTTATTATACACATTAGAAAACTACAACGTTACATTACTTTTTGACATAATCGCCATTCAAATTGAGGCACTTGTCATAACATCTTACAAGTTTTGAAATTCCTTAGTAGTAGTTGCTCAGCGCCAACTCTGGGCTACGGGGGAGGTGATCAGAAACATCCCAACAGAAGTGCTTCAAAAGTTCTTGGGTGTGTCTAACCTGAGCGTTATTGTGAACCAACACCAAACCAGAAGTCAGCATGCCCTGATGCTTGTTATGGATCACTCGTCTGAATTTTTGTAATGTTTCACAATAAACTTCTGAATTGCCAGTCAAACCACGCTCCATGAACTTCACTAGCAGTACTCCTTTGGCATCTTCACATTTGGTGGGATTTTCTATCTGTGAGTGTCGGTTTATTTCCGAATTGCAGTGAAACCATTGAAAATGCAGGTCAGTTTTCAAGCATACAAATTGTGATCACATAACTGCAGGGGTGGTGTGACTGTTATAACTTTGAGGACAGGTCACAAATCCCTTTTTCAGCACTGTCATAACTCTGAACTGTCATTAAACACATGCTTTTAAGTCAAAGGCTATCTGTAAAGCATTTATATGTTCTGTAAGCTTTTTTCTACAGCTAGTTGCTATTGCTCTCTTGCCCCAAACTGATACTATAAGAAATATCAAGCCACCTCATAGCATGAGCTGAAATCTAAAGCAATTGTGATACAGTGTGTGATTTTTTTTATCAGTGCCATAGTATCTAGATACTACAACAAGAATTTTTCTTACAACTTACCAATTAGGGAAACTTTTATTTATCCCTCCCCTTAGGATCTCCAATGTTTTCTATAGGTTTCCAATATAGTTCTTCAGCAGTGCCCTCCTAGTAGATGCTCAGAGGAGCTGAACTTTAAAATACTACATCGCCTTTGCCAAGTAGTCCCATTCCAAATTTTGCAGTAATTGAAAGAGCTGCAAGCCAGAGACATTTTATCAGACAGATTCATTCCAAATGGAAAACAGCTCAGCCCCTTTCATATGTGAATGTGACATTATGAGGCATGTTCAAAAGGGGGCAAACCTGCATCTCTATCGCACAATGATGACAGTTGTTGTCATCCTTTGTCCCCCCTCTGGATGCTTTTGCTCTGAGCTGCATTGTGCCTCCATGCCATTCTGTCCAAAATAAAGTTGATTATAGAATTCAAGAACTAAGCCAGAGCCTTCTCCTTGTTTCCTACGGCAATGCAGATAGAATATGTGCCAGCCAATCTTACAAACCAGTCTTTGCATTAGAAGAGATATAAAACTATCCACAAAGAGAATAGAAGCATATCGCTAGTTTGAGGTAGGTCATCTGTGATGGCCTCAAGTCAATCTGAGAAGGTGACTATTTGTCATGAAACGCCCAGCTACTCAAGACAGCATCTGTCTCTAAAATTCTCACTGTTAAGAGAGAATGTAATACTTGTCTGCTTGAGAGTTGTATCAAAAACTTTAATTGAATATCAAAATACTTCAACGGGTAATGAAAGGCCTCTTACTATTTTTTGCCAGGCATAGCAGTCTGTGGATTACAACATATTAATTTAGCCTATCCAACGCCTGCATGTTGTCTTGCATATTAATGTGCCTCTAAAGGCTATACCAGAGTTAGGCAGAGTCCTTTTGGTGGTCCTGATGTGTTGCTATGGAGATTTCAGGTTTCTCAGTCATGACATCCTGGGTAGCAAATCAACTGAGCCAGTGCTTTGTATGGTTTTATTATCCAAAGCCCCTCCACAGGCTAGGAAGGCTTTTTTGGGAAGCAGGAAGGCATGACCTTCTTTGCTCATTAAGCACAAGTAATTGTAGCTACTAGGAAATGACGGACTTATTTTGCTTTGGGTGTCCCTGCTAGCTGTCAAAAAGGAAGAGTCAGGAAGCAAAACTAAATTAATTTCCTTTGAAGAAGTGTGTTGGGCAACTTCTGGAACTTCTGCTAGCACAAGGATTTGATTTTTTTTTTTTTGATATATACATAAAAATCCCTTCACACATCTATGAGTAGTCTGTGTTTTCCTGAATCTTGGGTCTTCTACTAGGAGTCTGAGGGTTCTGCACAGGATCTTGGCTGTTCCTAGCCCTGCACTCTTCTGATCAAAGAGCTCTGATGTCGTTCCTGGGATCTGTTGGACCCACTCGCCCAGCTTAGGAGTCACAGCCCCAAGAGCTCCTACCACCACTGGACCACTTTGGCCTTTACTTTCCACATCCTCTTCAGTTCCTCCTTCGGGTCCTTGGTATTTCTTCAACTTCCTATAGTCCATCCTGATGCTGCTGTCATTTGGCACTGCTATACATCTATCGCTACTCCTTGTCTATGATATCTGGATGATTGGCCAGTTTGTTCATCTGGATCTGGAAATCCCACAGGATCTTAATCTTCTAATTGTCCACAATCTTCTCTGGAATCTCCTATCTGGATTTCAGAGTGTCTAACACATACTCTGTGCAGATGTTCCTGTACACAATGCTCAGATACTCAGTTTTTGCCTGCATCTTACACCCTGCCACACTATGTGTTGGATTGTCTCTGAAGCTTCTTTGCAAAATCTGTCTGGTGTGGTAGACCTCTGCTTCTATGGATCTGATGCTTAGTGCCTGTTCTTGGGCTGCTATGATCACTGCCTTAGTGCTGTATTATAGCACAGCCCTTTCTGGCCACTGGTTGGATTTCCTAATGTCTGCCATCTCAGCTCTCTGTCAGTGGTTCAGTCCACATAGGGTCTTGTCTTGTTATGGCACTTCCTCTGTTTGGTCTTCTTCTCATGTCTGCTGCTGCTTCAGCCTTTTTCTCAGCAGCTCATCTTTGGGTATCATCTTACCGATGTATTCCTGAATCACTAGGTTTCATCCATAACAGTGGCTTTGATACTCACCAAATGCCACCTGCCCAATTTCTGGTCGATGTACAGTCTTTCTGTGTTGGACTTGGCATGGAAATATCAGTAGTACCAGCTTATTATACCAGCAGGATTTATGATAACCCATAGGGCATATGTGTTGATGGCATGGATCTTGTTCTCACCATTGAGATGGCTCTTCAAGACCTGCCTTATCCTTTGGTGATACTTGAATGTTATTGTTCTTATTGCCTCCTTCTCCTCATGGTCTCCATGTGACAGTAAGGTAAAAAAGTGCTTGTAGTTGGTCTTTATATCTGCTTTGTTGGCCAGTTGTAGTTCAAACTTATTAGTCTTAACTTTCTTCCCTGTCTTGAGTAGCATCTGGCCATACTTCTCCATATTGAATGACATTCCAATTTCCTCATTGTAGATCCATTTCAGGTGGATCAGCAAGTCAATGTCTCATTCACTCTTAGAATACAGTTTGATGTCATACAAAGTACCATATTTATTCTGTACGAAGACATTCCCCTCCCTCCCAATAATGAATGTCTCTTGATACCATCTACTAGGCTTCTCTAATTCATTGCCCCATTTGAATATTGCCTCAACCATAATCATACAAGTCCAACCACTCTTGATTTCATCCAAGTCTAAATATCCAATATAATTAGAGTTCACTTCAGGATGTGAAGTCCTATATTCAAATGTTTCAAACACCACTGAGAGTATTTTATTATTTATCTATTAGATTTTTATTCTGCCTTTAATATTTTTATAAATAACTCAAAACTGAAAATATACGTAATATTCTTTCCTCCTCTGATTTTCCCTACAACAACAACCCAGTGAGATAATTGGGCTGAGTGAGAGAGAGCAACTGCCCAAGGTCACCCAGCTGACCTTCATGTCTAAAGTAGGACTAGAGTCATACCAAACAGGCACTATTTTATTTTATTTTATTTTTATTTTATTATTTTAATTTTTTTTCTCTATATTTTAACTCTATCCATTTAGCTAGGAAAATTACAATTATTTAATTTGAATATTATAGTAAAAACTAATGCAGCTTAAAACAATATGTAAATATCCCTAAAATAATAAACAGGTAAAAATCACTATCCTTTTGACTATTTCATTGAAGATGTCCTTCTGCAGTAGTTCGGGAGAAAAAAAAATCAGTGGACTTGCTGGAAAAATGTAATTTAAATGGAATCTTCCATTCCAACCAGAAGAATATTAATTCTGATTGCTTCCTACCTTTGATCATGCTATTAGTCAGTAACTTAGGTGATCATTTCATTAGCTTTGAACTTGATATTAAGCTGTCACATAAATCTCCCAGGTATTTGATAATTACTCTTGTCCTACAGCTTAAGCAATCATGCACTCTGTTTCTGGTTGTTTGACCCAGCTAGTGTGGAAGCCCACACGAATAGAAGCCTTCGGCATTAGGATCATTCTCTGTAAACCAGTGTTTGAACTGCTTTAGAGATACTTTTATTAATATTTTATGTGTTTTCATAAACATTTTGATTGAGTGCTTTTAAATCTGTTTCTCTGTTTCACTGTTCTGTGGTCAGCTGCCTCCAGGGATATTTTCAGTGGAAGGAGAGGCTATGAATCAAAACCACTCAATGGGAATAATTCTCCTGGAGTGACCACCTCCTTGGATAAGCATATATATATATATAATGTAATGTATATAATGTAAACAGCTTCAAATATACAGTATAGGCATACTGTATATAGGCATCTCCCTTGTTGTGGGCTGGGCTCCCTATCCTATCTGATTTTTTTTTTAAAAAGCATATTTTTCATTGAAGAAAAAAAAGGGGGGCATGCTGCAAAAGAAAGCTTTTACCTCCAGCATAACTTTTATTTTCATAAAAATCACTGACTGACACGTAATGATTCCACGAGACATTTGTTGCAGATGAAAAGGCTGGGTCTCTGTAGCAGTGTGTTCCTTTGCTTTGATAAAAACAAAATAATCAGGGGGAATAGAAAATATCATTGGAGAAGAAGCATAACATTTTTTCACGCTTATCATCTGACAAATGGGATTTTTCCTCCACATCTGGTCATACCTGCTATAGCGGCCATTTTCTAAATAGGGAAGAAATCTCTCCAGATGGCTGCCATATTGGAAAAAGCCCCAATGGCATTTAAAAAAAAATACAGATGCATCCTCTGGCCTAAAGAGTTGACAGTTCCTGGATAAAGCTGATGACTGGTAAGCAGTGGATTAGCAGAAAGATTCACCTGTCTGTCGAAAGCAATCTAACTCACCATTCTATAATCTCATCTGTGCCTTCCTTGTCTGCTGGGATAGCATATTCCAGACTGCTGATAAGTGCTTTACCCTTTTTGAGTATGCATACAACATTTTCCTAGAAAATGTTTTAGAAATGTTTTAAATCTCACACCCAGAGAGGAACATACTTTATTTTATATCCGATAGTTCAATTTGAGAGAGACCTCTGTTGGGTTTTCTAATGCATATTGTTAGGTGAGAAGGATGGAAAAAATATGCAAGTTGCCGTATCTTTAGAGAGATCTCACTCTCTGCAGCTCTGTTCACAGCTCCAGTGATGAATTAATGCAGAATTGATTAAATACTAAAGGATGTGCAAAAAAACCCTCTGCTGGACTCATGTCACTTTGCCTTGTTTTGAAGCTAGACACATTTATAACCTCTGTGGAGATAATGTATCCTGATGTCAAAGCGGGGCTTGTTTAGTAGAACACAAGAAAGGAAAGTGGTGAGTAGGCCCATACTACAGCTTAAATTATTTTATTACAGTAGTTACTTCCTAATTTTTATCCTCTGGAATTGCAGCTAAGAAAGGAATTCCTAACAATAATTTTAAAAACTTTATTAAACTACAGATAGTTTGAGTACATTCTGATATCAAATATAAGTTTATAATGCAAACTTACTCACTGGATATAAGTTTGCTTTGGGCAGCTTTGGGATATAAAGATCTGTCAATTATTATCTGTGTCAGTCTTGTAGTCATAGCCAGTCATGCAATTGCTTTGTGATTTTTGTTTAGAGCGGCGATCTACTTTTTTATAGCTCCTTGCAAGTTTCTTAAGTTTAACACATCAGCTGGGGGTGGCAGGGGATGATAGGAATAGTCAGCAACTTCTTCCTCCTGCTTTTGATGAGGCCTGCCTGGTTGAAGCAGCTTCTGGCCCTTGGTAAGTGTGCCTCATCAGCGGTGGGAGGAAGAAGACAGTGAAAATCAGCTAGGGCTATGGGCAGTAGTGGGATTCAAATATATGAACAACTGGTTCTCTGTGTGGATGCTGCTTCTTGAAGTCCATTCTGGGTCTGGGCAACAAAAAATTAGCTGCCAGTTCTGCCAAAGTGGTGCGAACTGGCTGAATCCCACCGCTGGCTGTGGGGGATGACGGCGTGGAGTGTAAGTTGGCCCAAAAGGCAGAGATGGCAGTAGGAGGAGAGAGGGGGATGGAGAGAGTTGAAGGGAAGCATGACAAGGCAGGGGAAGTATGAAGTGCTTGCCTAACAATGGCATGGCCCTTGCCTAAAAACTGCAACCAGGACTACCAGAATTGTGCTTATTAAGCAATGCTGTCATGTGATGTTTTGCCTAATGGCCTCTTTGTTTGACAATTAAAATTCTGATCCCAGTTGGGATTGTTAAATGGAGACTACAGTAGTCCTCAACTTACAACAGTTCATTTAGTGACCGCTCAAAGTTACAATGGCACAGAGAAAAAAAGTGACATGACCGCTTTTCACACTTACGACCGTTGCAGCACACCCTCTGGATCATGTGATCAAAATCCAGACGTTTGGCAACTGATTCATATTTACGATGGTTGCAGTGTTATCACGTGATCCCCTTTTGACAACTTTTTGACAGGCAATGTCAATGGGGAAGCCAGATTCACTTAACAACCATATTACTAACTGAACAACCGCAATGATTCACTTAACAACTCTGACAAGAAAGGTTGTAAAATGGGGCAAAATTCACTGTCTTGCCTAGCAACAGAAAATTCGGGTTCAATTGTGATCATACATTGAGGACTACCTGTATTTGTAGGTTTTTCCTCCAACCAATTTGATCATGGGCTTTTCTACAGTCTCTTTGTTTGAGGATGTTGTTACATGGTCAGCACAAGCCAAAAGCTCTTAGAGGAATAAAAACAACAACGTACAAATCTGCCTTCAGTACCGTAAATGCCGGCGTATAAGGCGACTTCTGCGAGCACTGAAATTGGCGCCAAAGACGGGGATCGTCTTATACGCCGAGTCGTCTTATATGCCGGAAATACTGGTAGTTTCCGGCGTATAAGACGACGTTCTAGGAATGCGGCCCGGCTATAAAGACGGGGTCGTCTTATACGCCGGGTCGCCTTGTACGCCGGCATTTACGGTAATTCAAAGCTGCTTGCTGCTTTAAAGTGAAACTCTTTTTTTAAAAAAAAAACAAAAAAACCCAGATATTGTAGACCCAGTGGAGAAAATATTAAAGCCATATGAGCTTATGTGACTGTAAACTTAATTCTGATTGACTTTGCCTTGGAAATTTTGGAATGAGAGCGGTAGCTGCTCCCTTTGTGTTCTTTGTTTATTCATCCTGTTGAGCTTATGTGCCTGGACAGGGCACTGCTCTGGGAGAAGCAAAGCAATATACGGAAGGCTGACCTTGGCTGCAAAATACTCAGTGGGGTTTGTCAGACTTAAACTTGTGACTTTCTCAGCAAAGATGACTTTTTCCCACATATATATATATATATATTTAGGACTCTTTCTTTCAAAGGGAAGATGCAGGAGGAAGGGACAGGTTTAACATACTAGGAGAGGAAATGTTGTGATTCTATGCCAGCCTGTGTACCCAACAGCTGAGTCTGGGGAGGAGGAGCAGGAGGAGGAGCCTGGGGAGCCATCGGAGTCGGGGGAAGGCTGTGATGAGCTCCAAGACTCACATTCCAGTGAGGAGCCTGGCCCTTCCGTTCGTGTTCAGGATGAGATGCAGCTGGGTAGGGAAGCTGGGTCGGACTTGGAGGATGCACAGCTGGCGGAAATGAGAGACGCCCGCAAACGAAGACAAGCTAGGAGAGTAAATCAGAAAGAGGCCATGTGACGACTCCGGAGAAGGCACTGAGAAGCCACGCCTTGAGGACTGACTTACAAAAGGGGAATGTGTGGGTGATGCTGGTTGCTGAAGGCAACCGTTTGTAAAGAACTTCCAGGGATCATGGTCTGTTTGTTTTACCGATGAATTTCTTGTTTAATTCCTGCTCTGTTTGCTTTTTTAACCAATTATCTGTTGGAAAAGTATTCTGTTTTTTTTTGTTTTGGAGAAAACTTATCAGGACTATTTTTGAAATTAAAAGGGGTTGGTTTTTCCAGCCTACTGTTAAAGAGGGGTTTGTTCTTGTGATGCAACAAGGACGGACGTAGGCTGGGACAGAACAGGAAAGCTGACATCTTGGTCTTCAGGTCATGGACTCAGGAAGGGTTTTGCTGAACTCGACTTTCTAGCTGCTGATGCATCAGGACCCGCTCACGAACTGCGATTCTGGTTTTTTAGGAGACACAGATGATAAAACCTGGAATTGTTGGTTGAGAGAAACAAGGATGCCCTTCACTCCATTTTCTTGATTACCTCTTTCAGACTTCGAAATGGGTCTTGTTTGTGCTGCTTTTGACAAAGTGCAGTGATTTTGCTCATTTCCTTTTGGTGGGGCTGGGGCTGGCTTGATGTAGTGCTGTTTATGAAATCAATCATCTTTTAAGGTAAAAAAAAAAACAAAAAAAAAAAACCCCACAAAGGAGATGAAAATGAAGAGCAAATGGATCACTATTCTATGTGGAATAATCCTGACCTAATCCTGGGGTTGGGGGTTGGGTTTCTTTCCTTTTCTGCCACACCTAAGTGCTAAGTAGAGTTGTTGAAATACATCATAACAGAAAAATGAGGTGAAGATGAAAGCTTACATGGTTTGTTCATTTAGAGTTTGGTGTAGCTCCTTTGGATTTGAGATGAACCTAAAATGGCTTTTGTGGCTATTGTTGCACTACAGCAAGAGGGGATTCACACACAGATACCTGCAGCTGAAAGGTGAGGGTCCATTACAACTTCACAAAGACACAGGAGATGCCTATTATTGAAACACAGCCAAAACTCTACCAAGTAATGCATAGGAAGTTCTACAAACATTCCTGGTGAATTCCTTTATTGCTTTCCTTCTATGGTTAACATTTGGTACATTTCAGATAATTACCTAAGGACAAGACTCACTGAAGCACTCATGAAATAAAGATCTATCCTGATTTGAACTTTCCTATTTAAGTCAGAAGGATGGGTAATGCACAAACTAAATAGACACAATTCTTTTAGGGTTTTTTAAAAATAATTTTAGAAGCTAGAGATAAAAGAACTAGACTAATCTTGAGAGAATGGAATAATCTGCAACGGCACTATTAAGTTTATCAGGTTCTCTTTTGTTTTAGGCTGTAAAATCTGGCCCGTAGCAATAGCAATAACACTTAGATTTACTGTATATACTGTACTGCTCCATAGTGCTTTACAGCATTCTCTGAGTGGTTTACAATGTCAGCCTGTTGTCCCCAACAATCTGGGTCCACATTTTACTGACCTTGGAAGGGTGAGTCAATCTTGAACCGGTCAGAACTAAGGAGAAACTTCCTAACAGTGAGAACAATTAACCAGTGGAACAGCTTGCCTTCAGAAGTTGTGGGTGCTTCATCACTGGAGATTTTAAAGAAAAGACTGGACAGCCACCTATCTGGAAGAGTATAGGATTCCTGCTTGAGCAGAGGGTTGGACTAGAAGACCTCCAAAGTCCCTTCCAGCTCTGTTGTGATTGGATTGAACTCCTGGCAAAATTAGCCTGCCATACTGTATTCTAACCATGACTCATCTAGATTAAATTCTTTTAGTTAGGATAAGAATGGAAAGATTCTATCTGTCACTCATTACTCTGCTAAAGACTCTCCATATTCTTCTCCCTCTTCCATTGCCCAGGAGAAATGTCCTTTTCTTGTTCTGCCTGACACTATATTAATGATTTCCTAAATTCTGAAGTAAGAACTTGGTTTCTTTTCTTTTCACAGAATGTTCCTGAATTCCTATTTTTTTAAGCGCCTTCTACAGTTTGACTGAAGGCCTTTTTATGACCAATGGAACATGCATTGACTTCTTTTCCACACTCTTTGGCTTTCTCCATTATCTGGAGGTCTCATATTCCCTGACCTTTTTCTAAGCCAGGGGTCTTCAAACTTGGCCCTTTTATGACTTGGCTGAGGAATTCTGAGAGTTGAAGTCTACAAGTCATAAAAGGGCCAAGTTTGAAGACTCCTGTTCTAAGCCATCTTGAACATCTGCCATCTCTTTTTCCATGTAGAACTCTAATCTGCATTGGATAATCCTAAATATCATTTTGTTAGCATGTGACATTAAAGTTATTATACAATAGTTTGCACACTCTGTTAACATTCCTTTTTTGATATTGAAATATCAGTTGATCCTTTGCACAGTTAGTTACTAAGTTGTTCTCTAGATCCACTTGCATTGCTTGATTTGCATAGCTTTTCAAAGGTAAGGTTTTTTTTTTGTTGCTAACACCTGCTTCAAACAACATAAAAACAGTTTCTGACCCTGGGTATCACTCGATGTACTACAATATCAGAATTAATAAATAGGAAACAGAAATTGTAGAATAACTATGTCATCGGTCAATACTCTTTCAGGTGCAGATTATTGTCAAGTTAAGTTTTAAATTCAGTTAAGTATTGGTGTCAAATATACAAGTTAAATTTAGGAAATTTAAAAGAGGCATATCAACAAGATTTGATCTAGAAAATTTAGTCAGTTTAGTCAGTTAGAATATAAGATTAATGTTGAGGAAGAGATTCAATATACCACTTTTGTGAACGACAACACGAGGATCTATATGAAGGGGTAGGAAACATGGTAAAAACGAAAGCTAAAAGAAAAATCCAAATTTTGAAGCAAAAATATATCCAGGTGACTATTAATTAGAGAGAGAGAAAAAAAGGATGAAAGCCATAGGCCATAAAAGAATGCATGATGATTGAAGTCATTTCACCATTAAGAAAGAAATGATAATAAAATATATTTCAATCAAAAATGCCATATAGAGGAAAATAACAAGAGAAAAATGAGAAATATATTTAAGAAGATCTGAGAAATTCCAGAAAAAATGGACAATTAAGGTAGGATTCCTCAAAAGAAACCACAAAAGAAATCAAGTAGAGGCAGATGAAATTAAAAGAGAAGACCACACAAGGGGTATCACACTGATGAATGCAGTGTCAGGGCATTGTGATGCATTTTCCCTATCTTAGTTATATATTTTGGGATGTTGAATACTTGTAGAAAAGGAGCAGAGCTTGCTCGCCTGATGCCAGAAAGATCCTATAGGCATATTAGGGCATATTGAAACTGTTACAAATGGATAATATTACATAGAGTGAGAATTATTCAAGAACTGACTCCAGTACTATAGTGAATTGTTCCTCTAATGGACTTCAGCGTATGATGATTCAGAAATTTTGCTGTTTTCTTTATAGCTTGACAAACCAAAACTATAGTTCCTAAAGTCTGTATAGGAATTTCCACTATATGCTTCCAGGGAAATATTTTTCTGGATTAAGATACCCTTGCCTGGAAGTTCACAAAATGCTTTTAACGGCAAGACATTTACCTCTGCCCCAGTATCTAATTTAAACTTCACCTCTAGCTCTTTTACAATCATATTAGCATATCATCCAGCCTCCTATCCTGTAGAATGAATAGGGGTGTGATGTCCCAATTCTCCAAGTAACAAATTATTGGAGTCCAATCCATGAACTTGATGGCTTCTCTGTTCATTACTCACGGCTGTAAGTATACATTATACATTCTAACTTAATGATGTTTCCTGACACATTTATGACAAATCTTTCTGAATTCAGGATAAAGATAAGGTTGACATATTATGCCACAAAAAAGACATGGTGTATTTCTGTGTTGAAATCTTACATTCCCAATTTCAGATACCTCTATTGGCGCTTTATCACTCCCTTTTTTTCTAGCATGTACTGTGTACAAGTCTTTACTAAATGCTTATCTAACTGCTATAGCCTGCAGTTGCGTTTTAGTTACTTCTGGGGCATGGCATATTTTAATATTCCTTCTAAAGGAAGCTTAGGCTCCTTTAAAACTCTCTCATTTATTCGTTCATCTGTATACTAAATACCTTCTTTTTCTTCCAACATCATTAGTCATAGAACCAAACTGACAGCTACTGGATTTTAATCTGTGCAGCAACATCCTCGATTGCAGCTCCATAAATCAGAATAATTCCAAAGAGAGTAACATTCAAACATAAATTATGTCCTAAATATCAGAAGAATGTCTTCAGTATCTTCAGGGCTTGTAACCACTAAGAAACCAAAACTCTTCTAGGCACCTAAGACTTGCTCCTGCACACAGTGTAGCAAAATAACATCTAGTCATTTCTTGGAAGAGTATTTTACCACATTTGTAGCCAAGTACAAACAAAAGATCTATTCTCAAATCTAGTTCTGAGACAAATTCCCCCCTATTCAATGCCAATATTCAATTTTCATAAATGTGTAGAACCTCCAACTTCTGACACCATGTTATGTCAAAGACAGTCTTATAAATGGAACATTTGTGAAAGAAAGAAGGAAAAAGAGCAGCAAAAGAAGAAAGCAAGCAATGCATGTATTCAGTATAAATGTGAGTGTGTGTAATAAATCTACTGGATGTTGGTACACTGAATTCCAGTGTCCAACATGCTGTAAGTACAAAAATGATGCATTATATCAACTGATAAACAGAAGTGCATCAGTTGTGGACAGAATACCTACTGATCTTTTTAAGCTGCAGAAAAAAGGCAGTTAAAATGCTAATAGCTCTATGGAAAAATGAAACATGAGTACATAGCCTATTGCATGTAAAATATGGTGAATATACCAATACCAAAAAAGAGTAATGTACACATTAGTGAACCATCGTGGTGGTTTCTTACGTGAACATGGTTGCTTCAGATGTTACAAAGAACAATGGAACTCTACATGGAGAGAGAAATGCCAAATGAATAGACAAGTTTCAGAGAAAGCTTAGGAGCAGGAGTTCATATCAAACAGCTAGAAAGATAATGAAGAGAGGAAGAGAATGTAAGGTTTACTTTTGTTTTATAGGCTTTATAGAAGATGCCAGAATATGGAGTACATTAAGATTATTGGGTATGTCAAAGCACTAATTATTTTTGTAAGAAGTCTTTAGAATGAATGTGAAGTTATCATAATACTGAATTTGGAGTTTCTGAATAGAAAAAAATGCATATTGTCACTGTTGAGATTATAGAATTAATATATTATGAGACTGGCAGATTGGAAGACGTGACAGCTGGGAACTGAAGCAACAATTTGTGATGTGCAGATGATGTTATGTTGTTAGCTGATGATAAAACAGACTATGTAAATCTCATTATGAAAGCAAAAATAGAAAATGAAAAAAATGGGATTAATGTTAAATATTTTAAAAATGGTAGCATCATCCAGCATCCCTAATTAATGTACCATTGATGCTAAAAAAGTGAAGGCATTATATAATTTGTTTTTCTTGGGCTCACTCAAAAATAAAGATGGGCAGTGTGTTAAGAATAGAGAGATTCATTCTAGAGAGGAAGAAAATGATAAAGTAATGAAGGTTAACTGTATTGCTATGGCCGTATAGATCAAAATAGAGAAAACATTGATTTTCCCAATGGCTGTGAAAACTGGATGTTGAGAAAAGATAGAAACTTTCAGTTACATATTTGGGGATGTTACTAAGAACACTGTGGACTGCAAAAGAGCCAGATAAACTGCCCTGAATCAAATAAACAGTTTTTATTTGAGGCATTGAAACAAAAACATATATCCTGGGCATCCTAGAGCATGATGGACATGAAAAAAAAAACACTTCAACCCTGATAAGACTGTGAGAAGCATGGGAAAGAGAGATATCAAGTAAGGCAAATGGATGATGTCCAAGAGATCAAAGGGAGCATCTTGAAAGAACTACAAAGACAGGTTGAGATGATGGGCATTTTTTTCACATTGCCAAGAGAGGGTGAGCCTCACTCAGTGGCACCTAATGCATGGGGTTCAAAATGAGGAAATTCCAATTTCTTCCTAAATACTAAGTGATATTGAGCCAACTGCATTTTTTTTTTTAAATTAACACAATTAACCCATCCAGGGTGGACAACTGCACAAATGCCTTCCCATGCCACAATGTGAGAAGACAAATCACATTTTTGACCCCATTTTTGACCCACAAGCACTCTTGTGGCCATAAAAACAAACAACAAAGAAAAGAAAAGAAAAGAAAAGAAAAGAAAAGAAAAGAAAAGAAAGAAAGAAAGAAAGAAAGAAGGAAGGAAGGAAAGTGAGTGAGAGAGAGAGAGAGAGAGAGAGAAAGGAAGGAAGGAAGAAAAAGAAAGAAAGAAAGAAAGAAAGAAAGAAAGAAAGAAAGAAAAGAAAAGAAAAAGCTCATATGTAGCTTTTTTCATTCTGTGCAATCATAAACTTTTATAAGAAAGAAAAGGGGTAAGATTCATTTACTGATTTGTATCCCACTGCAATCTACCTATATCTCATTGGCTTACAGATACAATAAAAACACTATGCAAAGCAACAAAAGCATGAAGAACAAATAAATCGAAAAACATTTTTTCTCATAGAACACCCAGAACGGAGTTCCGGCACCTTTTTGGGATGGAACCTTGTAGGGTAGGCAAGGCGGGTTGTATAACGTGTGAGTTCCGGCACCTTTTTTTTTTTTTAGAAAAAAAGCACTGTGCATATTATCTTGATCTCTAGGAAGAATCAATTAGACATATATAGATTTAATAAATATGCAATAACACACATAATATGAAAGTGGACAGATATTTTTGCCCACTTTCAAATTCTCTGTGTTATTGTGTATTGTGTATTTGTTAAATCTGTGTATGTCTAATTGTTTGGTATGTGTGTATGAGTGTCTTTGTAACTCTTGGAGTTTCTCTATTGTTGTGACATTTAAAAGTTATTATTGTTCTGTTTACATATGGTTGAGAATGCAGCTGTGTAACAATAAAATCTTATTTCTTCCAGAAGGTGCTTGTCAAAGTACAGTTTAGTTATTTTAGTACTTTTCTAAATTTAAAAAGACAACACTTGAAACATCTGCTACTATTTTTTTTTCTAAGCTTAGATGCCATGCTGAGTGCCCTTGCTTTGTTAAGGATTTTATATCTGAAGTAATCCTCCCTTGCAAAGTCATAAATAAATAAAGTCATGTTAAAGAAAAGATGGTACTGTGGTGTCAATCAAATGACCTGAGATTAGCTCAGCAGGGGCTCAAATCTGGTGACTATTCAGGAGAAAGTAAATGAAATAACTAAGAAATCCATAATAAAATGGGGGATAGGGTGGGGTGGGGGCATCCATTTCAGATATGGCTGAAGTAGACATCTCCAGGTCTTGAGATGTTGAGGCTGATAAGCAACAGGCTTCAGAGTGGAGTCTTTCCACAGTCACTGCACTGAGAAATAGATGCTGGCATGCTTAATGTTGAAAATCTTCAGAGCAGTGGTGGGATTCAGCTGGTTCACACCACTTCGACAGAACTGGTAGCTAATTTTTTGTTGCCCAGGCCCAGAATGGACTTCCAGAAGTGACATCCAGACAGAGAACCAGTTGTTCACATATTTGAATCCCACCACTGCTTCAGAGCCCTACTGAGAATTTACACCTTCACTTTTTTTCATGTAGCTTCTCTAATATTTTGCATGGACATTTGTGATAGCAGCAAAAGTTTTGTTTATTGGCAAAGGCTCTCCAGATAATTTAAAATCCCCAAATGATTTTACGGCATAATTTGTTAGGTAGAAGAAAGCTTTGATGGAGCCTCACAGATTCAAAAAGGCAAAACAAAACATTGGTTTGAAATCAGATTTATGAAACAAGGATCAGAATAGGTATGTTTGTGCGTGAAAGCTACTAATTAATTAAGTTTCAGTGTAGACACAAAAAACAAAGGCAAAAGGAAATCAAGAACTGGATTTTAAGGAAAGGACTGGATTATAGAGTATTCTATGAAATGATTGTTTCAAAGAAAGAATTTATCAATAGAAGCCAAGTTACCAACAGAAGATAATATGTGTACCTCAGGGTTGAACTGTGGGGTGCTCCCTGGGCTTGGTTGTTTCCTTGCAGACATTTCATTTCCCAGCTAGGTAACATCATCAGTGCTAGTAGGTGTGTGGTGTTTCCTCTGGTGAGTATTCACTTGTACAAATAAGTTTCTTCCGTGCTGCGAGCCAATAGGAATATTTCTAGAGATAAGCTTCATTAGTTAAATCAGACAAAAAATGGGTAATTGAAAATCTGGAGGGAACTTTGGCTGTATTGGAAAACTCTAGAGCAGGCATGTCAAACTCGCGATGTCACATGACGTCGCGTGACATATTGTGACTTTTTCCCCATTTCCAGCAATGGGGTGGGCGCGGTTTCAGCATGATGCATCCAGCCTGCGGGCTGACAGTTTGACATGCCTGCTCTAGAGAGAAAAGGGGAAGACTTCCTTTTAGGATAATATAGTGCTAAGGGGATTAAGAGATCACCAGCAGAATACAGTACTACTATTTCTATAGTACATTTAGTTGTCAAACTATTTTAAATTGGGGGGGGGATGAAAATAGGTCAGACTGACAATATAAATAAAAGTCTGAGGTATCAATAAACTGTTATTTTCTTAACAGCATGAGTACTACTGACTGTACTTATGTCTGGGCAAATTAAGTTTGAAGATCATGACAATTGTTTTTTCCAGATTAACAGTTAAATAACTGTTTTAGCAGTCTTCTAAATTAGACACAATCTGCAAAGGCCAATTGATGTAGTGCAAAGAAAGATTTGACCAGTTTAGAGAAGAGCAGTTTTCTGTCAGTGATTTAGACTGGGAAGAAACTAACTTCCTTCAGGATGAAAATAGTATTGTTAACCAAGAGATTGAATAAGAAGGGAACTAGAACTCAGCCCTGTAAAACATCCTTAGTATAAATTATAGAGTCATTAGAAGCCCTGTCAAGGAGGATGAATGAAAGAATGACTTGAATGAAAGAATTTATGTGAAGTCTCATTACCACATCAAATACTCTGGTGTCAATACTGAATGCTTTGAGAAGGAACCATAATTTGTTTTGGACTACAGAATCAAAGGCTGAATGGAATTCTGCAAATGCAACATCATGTTTTTCCCTTGGTGATGTTAATGTACTTATTAATTAGATGGAACAATATCAAACAATGACCAATAGGGGGATAACCTAAGTGGAATTCAGAAGACTCCAATAACGGCCTTCTAGCTTATGGAAAGATATTTGGCATATAGTTTACTTGTGTAACTTTCTTGAGAATTTTACTCAGCTCTCTTGAAGATTGGGTGTATGATGGTTATAGCCTTCTGGAAAATGGTCACTTTGAAGTTCTGACTGACCATTTAATTCTCCTCTGACTGGTTAATTTGGGCTCAGTGAGATGAGTCTTGTGCTCTGTTAGAAGAGTAACATAATAAACATTGGATGGTAAGAGTTTGACAGTCCCTGCATCTTTTAGGAATAATCTCAAACTTTAGGAAATGATCTAAATTTGCATCTGGAATGCACATATTATACAAAGGCTATATATAAATGGTAAATTATAATTTCCTGAACAATCTCTAGGTTGAGACCTATTCAAGATTATTAATTCCATTCAAAAAAAATCTAAGTAACTTTTTGTTCTGTTTCAGACTTCAAACTCAGACAGTTGCTTGGTTAGAAGAGCAACTTACTCAAGGCTTAATAGATAAATAATTGTTAAGAAAAGGAATGTAAATCAAAACAATCTCTGGAAAAGAAAGCTTACCTGGGTAACAATTCTGATAAAATTTCTATTTTGATTTTCAAAGACCAATGGTTGCTTGTTCCTATCTCTTTCCCCCAGCGAAAGTAATCAGAATTTGCCTTATGATATGGGAGTAATGCTGGCATTTAGAGATAGAAATTAAGAGATTCAAAAATATTTATAATTGGTAACAAAGAAGACAGAGATAGAAACAAAGAAGCAAATTCAGTTCTTGTTGATGTATGTCTGCTCAGTTAATGCTGCAATTATTTTTTAAAGGAGATTGAGAGACTGAACTTGTTAGAAATGTGTCAGGTCCTATTTAAAACTGAAGCTAGATGGTTCAGCTAGATGGTTAACAAGAAATTAATTTCATCTACATTTTTCCTCCAAGCCAAATTGTTTCTTTCTAACTTTCATTCCATTTTGCTGACAACCAAATGAAGGCTAGCTCTATGCAGCCTTCAGGGAAAGCAGGTTTGTTCTCAGAAGCAAAAGAAAATCCAGCTCCACACAGACTTCTTCATTACTTCTGCGCTTGAGGTTCTCCAACCTTTTTCCCTTAGGATTCTGAACCAACCTTGAACTAATGGTGCACCAGCCTTTCCCAAAGAACGATGCTTCCCAGTGGGCCTGGGATGCAGAATTGAATGAATTCAGCTCCCTGCCTTTTCTACCCCTGCAGGGTTTTTTTTTTATTCTCACCAGTTTGTCTTGAATGATCTTTGTGGTTCCTTCAATGGCTACTTCTTTTATGTAATTTTCTTTTCAACCTAATTCTGGCTGTTAGAATTCAGGTATTTAACTGACTATACTATGATAATTTTTTTTTGACTCTCCCATTAAGGGGTCAATGCCTTAAACCAACCAACGACCAGTAGGAATACAGATATTGGCTAGACCAGGAGTAGGCAACCCAAAACACTCAAAGAGCCACTTGGACTGGTTTCCCACCAAAAATAAAACACCGGGAGCTGCAAAACCCTTTTGATATCTAAAATGAAGATAACACTGCATATATCCTTTTTTACCTTTATTATAGGTGTGTGTGTGTGTGTTTGTGTATGTGTGTGTGTGTATGTGTGTATATATATATATACACACGGGAGAAAACCCGAACAACCAAAGTCCTACATATATATATATATATATATATATATATATATATATATATATATATATATATATGTAGGTCTTTGGTTGTTCGGGTTTTCTCCCGCGTAAAATTGGAAGTGTCTTGGCGACGTTTCGACGAAGTCCCATTCGTCATCTTCAGGCTGGTGCTTTCAGCTTCGTGCTTCGAGCAGCAATGTGTGGTCTTAGCTGTTTCTTCCTTTTAACTGCCAGTGGGGGTATGAACTGATTGGGTGGGAGCTTGGCTGTGTTCTGATTGGGTGGAGGTGTGTTCTGAATGGTTAGGGGCTTGGCTGTGCTCTGATTGGCTGGGGGAGTGTTCTGTTTGGTTGTGCTCAGGTTAGTCTGAGTTGCAGAGGGGTTTAAGATTTTGGGCTGCCTTGCTATTTTTTGGCTTCGCGTTCGTGGTCGTGCCTCCTCTTCATGGAGGGTGTCAGTTTGCTTCAGGTATGGATTGGAGGGGTTTAAAGTGGCTAATGATGCAGCTGTGGTCTGGCTTCTGGTTTGTGGTCGTGCCTCGTCATCGGTGTGGCTTTGGGTTTGTTTTTTGCGTGGATGTGTGGTGGTGACATCCTGTGTGGTTTTTGTGAGTGTGGGTCTGGTATCATTTTTTGTGTTAGGGAGTCGTTTGTCAATAAGGGCGGGTTTCCAAATGGCTGGTAGGCGGGAGGTATCATCTCGCTTGTTCATGCTGTGTGGGCGTTTTTCTATCTCGATGGCTTCTCTGATTATTCTGTTATTAAAATGTTCACTTTTGGCAATGGTTCTGGTATTTTTAAAGTCAATTTCATGTCCTGTGGCTTTAAGGTGTTGGACCAGGGAAGATGTTGGTTCCTCTTTTTTGACTGAGTTCTTATGTTCTTCAATGCGTGCACTTATTCTTCTGTTGGTTTGTCCGATGTATGTGGTGGGACAAGTGGTGCATGGGATTTCGTATACTCCTTGATTTTCTAATTCAATTTTATCTTTGGGGTTTCTAAGGATGGTGGATATTTTTCTGTTTGTGCAGAATGCTGTTTTGATGTTGTGTTTATGGAGGATCTTACTGATTCTGTCTGTGGTGCCTTTTATGTATGGGAGGAGGGCTTTGCCGTTTTCTTGTTCTTTGTCTTGGATTTTAGTGGGGGTTTCTTTTTGGATTAGGTTTGTAATCTTATTTCTATGGAATCCATTGGATGTTAGTACATTGGTGAGAGTGTGTAGTTCGGGTTTTAGGTGTTGTTCGTCAGCTAAGCGTTTTGTTCTGGAGATGAGTGTCTTGGCTACAGAGTTGATCTGTGCTGGGTGGTGGTGTGAGAGAGCGTGCAGATAGCGGTTTGTGTGTGTTTTCTTCTGGTAGATGGTGTGTCCTAGGGAGCCATTGGATTTCTTGTAGACTAAGACATCCAGGAAGGGAAGTTGGTTGTTAGCTTCTGTTTCCATGGTGAACTGTATTTTGGGGTGTAGGCTGTTGAGGTGTGTGAGGAAGTTTTCCAGTTTTTCTTTCCCATGTGGCCAGATTATGAAGGTGTCGTCTACATATCTGAGCCAGAGTTTGGGTTTGTGATCCGATTTTTCTAGAGCTTGGGTTTCAAAGTGTTCCATGTAGAGGTTGGCAATGACAGGTGAGAGGGGTGATTCCATGGGTGCTCCTTCTGTTTGTTTGTATTTTTGTCCATTATAGATGAAGTATGTGTTGGATAGGCAGTGGTTGGTCAGATCTAAGATGTGTTTGGGGGGGTTATATTTGTTTTGAATAGCTGTCAAGGCTTCTTTGATAGGCACTTGGGTGAAGAGGGATATGACATCGAAGCTCACTAGTAGGTCGCTGGGCTGTAAGTTTTGTTTCTTTATGATCTCTATAAACTGGAATGAGTTTTTTACGTGTGAGGTGATGGATTCTGCATAGGGCTGTAGTTGTTTGGCGAGAAATTTGGCTAGGTTTTGTAGAGGTGAGCCTATGGAGCTGACTATAGGTCTGAGTGGGGTTCCTTCTTTGTGTATCTTGGGGAGACCATAGAGTTTGGGGCATCTGGATGATTTCTCTCTGGGAATGATTCTTTGCTGGATCTCTTCGCTAATGGGGGAGGCTTTTATTTTGGATCTGGTGGTTTTTTCCAGGTAGGTGGTGGGATCTGTATTTAGGGGTTTGTATGTGGAGTCTTGGAGTAGGTTGGTTAATTTGGTTTGGTAGTCAGATGTGTTCATAACCACCGTGGCGTTGCCCTTGTCTGCTGGTAGGATTATTATGCTGGTGTCTTCTTTCAGGTTACGTAGTGCTGTCTGTTCCTCTTTGGGTAAGTTGCTTTTGGGTGGCTTGCTGGTGCAGAGGATGTTGGTGATTTCGAGTCTGATTCTGTTAGCGTCGTCGGGGTTGATTTTGGTCAGGCTGGTTTCAACTCCACATATAATGGTTTCAGTGGGGATGTGTTTGGGAGCGACTGCAAAGTTGAATCCTTTGGAAAGGACATTGGTTTCGGCTTTGGTGAGGATCCTATCTGAGATGTTATGCACTGTTTGTTTCATGTGTGGCTGTGAGGGAGGAGGGGTTTGTTTCTGGTGTTCTTGTAGTCTTCGGAGTTTGTTGGTGTGTGTATCTGTCTTGAGGTGGTCTGTGTTTCGGCTCTCCAGACGGCGTGTTGTTTGGATTTGTCCCAAAGTGCGGGGTGGATCTTGTTGCTGAGTTTGAGGTGGAGTGTGAGGAGATCTTTGTTAATTCGGTCTAGGAGGAATCTTTTTGTGTGAAGTTCATTTCTGATTAGGGCCAATTCTGTTCTTTTCAGGATCGTTTGGTGGCTGCAGAGTTGGAGTGGAATTTCAGTTGGAAACATGTGGGGATTAGATTTTGATCTCGGCAGTTGCGTAGGAATGCGAGGTCGCATAAAATGGAAGCTCTTTGGACTTCAAGTTTTTCATAGGTCCTGGTCAGATGGTGGATTTCCTCCCCGTAGAGGTTTGATATTTGTTTTCTGAGGTTTTCGCGGATATTTGTATGTAGGTCTTTGGTTGTTCGGGTTTTCTCCCACGTAAAATTGGAAGTGTCTTGGCGACATTTCGACGAAGTCCCATTCGTCATCTTCAGGCTGGTGCTTTCAGCTTCGTGCATTGAGCAGCAATGTGTGGTCTTAGCTGTTTCTTCCTTTTAACTGCCAGTGGGGGTATGAACTGATTGGGTGGGAGCTTGGCTGTGTTCTGATTGGGTGGAGGTGTGTTCTGAATGGTTAGGGGCTTGGCTGTGCTCTGATTGGCTGGGGGAGTGTTCTGTTTGGTTGTGCTCAGGTTAGTCTGAGTTGCAGAGGGGTTTAAGATTTTGGGCTGCCTTGCTATTTTCTGGCTTCGCGTTCGTGGTCGTGCCTCCTCTTCATGGAGGGTGTCAGTTTGCTTCATGTATGGATTGGAGGGGTTTAAAGTGGCTAATGATGCAGCTGTGGTCTGGCTTCTGGTTTGTGGTCGTGCCTCGTCATCGGTGTGGCTTTGGTTTGTTTTTTGCGTGGATGTGTGGTGGTGACCTCCTGTGTGGTTTTTGTGAGTGTGGTCTGGTACATTTTTTGTGTTAGGGAGTCGTTTGTCAATAAGGGCGGGTTTCCAAATGCTGTAGGGTGGGAGGTATCATCTCGCTTGTTCATGCTGTGTGGGTGTTTTTCTATCTCGATGGCTTCTCTGATTATTCTGTTATTAAAATGTTCACTTTTGGCAATGGTTCTGGTATTTTTAAAGTCAATTTCATGTCCTGTGGCTTTAAGGTGTTGGACCAGGGAAGATGTTGGTTCCTCTTTTTTGACTGAGTTCTTATGTTCTTCAATGCGTGCACTTATTCTTCTGTTGGTTTGTCCGATGTATGTGGTGGGACAAGTGGTGCATGGGATTTCGTATACTCCTTGATTTTCTAATTCAATTTTATCTTTGGGGTTTCTAAGGATGGTGGATATTTTTCTGTTTGTGCAGAATGCTGTTTTGATGTTGTGTTTATGGAGGATCTTACTGATTCTGTCTGTGGTGCCTTTTATGTATGGGAGGAGGGCTTTGCCGTTTTCTTGTTCTTTGTCTTGGATTTTAGTGGGGGTTTCTTTTTGGATTAGGTTTGTAATCTTATTTCTATGGAATTCATTGGATGTTAGTACATTGGTGAGAGTGTGTAGTTCGGGTTTTAGGTGTTGTTCGTCAGCTAAGCGTTTGTGTCTTGGCTACAGAGTTGATCTGTGCTGGGTGGTGATGTGAGAGAGCGTGCAGATAGCGGTTTGTGTGTGTTTTCTTCTGGTAGATGGTGTGTCCTAGGGAGCCATTGGATTTCTTGTAGACTAAGACATCCAGGAAGGGAAGTTGGTTATTAGCTTCTGTTTCCGTGGTGAACTGTATTTTGGGGTGTAGGCTGTTGAGGTGTGTGAGGAAGTTGTCCAGTTTTTCTTTTCCATGTGGCCAGATTATGAAGGTGTCCTCCTCATATCTCCTCACACTCCACCTCAAACTCAGCAACAAGATCCCACCCCGCACTTTGGGACAATCCAAACAACTCGCCGTCCTGGAGAGCCGAAACACAGACCACCCTCAAGACATATCCACACCAACAACTCCGAGACTACAGAAACACCAAGAAACCAACCCCTCCTCCCTCACAGCCACATGAACAACAGTGCATAACCTCGTCAGATAGGATCCTCACAAACCGACCATGTCCTTTCCAAGGATTCACTTTGCAGTCCGCTCCCAAACACATCCCCACTGAAACCATTATATTTGGAGTTGAAACCAGCCTGACTAAAATCAACCCCGACGACGCCAACAGAATCAGACTCGAAATCACCAACATCCTCTGCACCAGCAAGCCACCCAAAAGCAACTTACCCAAAGAGGAACAGACAGCACTACGTAACCTGAAAGAAGACACCAGCATAATAATCCTAGCAGCAGACAAGGGCAACGCCACGGTGGTTATGAACACATCTGACTACCAAACCAAATTAACCAACCTACTCCAAGACTCCACATACAAACCCCTAAATACAGATCCCACCACCTACCTGGAAAAAACCACCAAATCCAAAATAAAAGCCTCCCCCATTAGCGAAGAGATCCAGACAAGAATCATTCCCAGAGAGAAATCATCCAGATGCCCGCCAAACTCTATGGTGCTCCCCCAAGATCACAAAGGAAGGACACCACTCAGACCTATGTCACTCCCTAGGCTCACTCTACAAAACCTAGCCAAATTTTCTCGCCAACAAACTACAGCCCTATGCAGAATCCATCACCTCACACGTAAAAAACTCATTCCAGTTTATAGAGATCATAAAGAAACAAAACTTACAGCCCAGCGACCTACTAGTGAGCTTCGATGTCGTATCCCTCTTCACCCAAGTGCCTATCAAAGAAGCCTTGACAGCTATTCAAAACAAATATAACCCCCCCAAACACATCTTAGATCTGACCAACCACTGCCTATCCAACACATACTTCATCTATAATGGACAAAAATACAAACAAATAGAAGGAGCACCCATGGGATCACCCCTCTCACCTGTCATTGCAAACCTCTACATGGAACACTTTGAACCCAAGCTCTAGAAAAATCGGATCACAAACCCAAACTCTGGCTCAGATACGTAGACGACACCTTCATAATCTGGCCACACAGGACAGAAACGGACACTTCCTCACTCACACCTCAACAGCCTACACCCCAAAATCAGTTCACCATGGAAACAATGAAACTAACATACCGACTTCCCTTCCTAGGATGTCTTAGTCACAGAAATCCAATGGCTCCATAGGACACACCATCTACCAGAAGAAAACACACACAAACCGCTATCTGCACGCTCTCTCACACCACCACCCATCACAGATCAACTCTGTAGCCAAGACACTCATCTCCAGAACAAAACGCTTAGCTGACGAACAACACCTAAAACCCGAACTACACACTCTCACAAATGTACTAACATCCAATGGATTCCATAGAAATAAGATTACAAACCTAATCCAAAAAGAAACCCCCACCAAAATCCAAGACAAAGAACAAGAAAACGGCAAAGCCCTCCCCCCATACATAAAAGGCACCACAGACAGAATCAGTAAGATCCTTCATAAACACAACATCAAAACAGCATTCTGCACAAACAGAAAAATATCCACCATCCTTAGAACCCCCAAAGATAAAATTGAATTAGAAAATCAAGGAGTATACGAAATCCCATGCACCACTTGTCCCACCATATACATCGGACAAACCAACAGAAGAATAAGTGCACGCATTGAAGAACATAAGAACTCAGTCAAAAAAGAGGAACCAACATCTTCCCTGGTCAAACACCTTAAAGCCACAGGACACGAAATTGACTTTAAAAATACCAGAACCATTGCCAAAAATGAACATTTTAATAACAGAATAATCAGAGAAGCCATCGAGATAGAAAAACGCCCACACAGCATGAACAAGCGAGATGATACCTCCCGCCTACCAGCCATTTGGAAACCCGCCCTTATTGACAAACGACTCCCTAACACAAAAATGATACCAGACCCACACTCACAAAAACCACACAGGATGTCACCACCACACACATCACCAAAAAAAAACAAACCCAAACCCACACCGATGATGAGGCACGACCACAAACCAGAAGCCAGACCACAGCTGCATAATTAGCCACTTTAAACCCCCTCCAATCCATACATGAAGCAAACTGACACCCACCATGAAGATGAGGCATGACCACGAATGCGAAGCCAAAAAATAGCAATGCAGTTCACCATTTTAACCCCCCCTGCAACTCATACTAAACTGAGAACAATAAAGCCCCCACCCAAACAGAACACTCCCCCATCCAATCAGAGCACAGCCAAGCCCCCATCCAATCAGAGCACAGCCAAGCCCCTAACCAATCAGAACACACCTCCATCCAATCAGAACACAGCCAAGCTCTCATCCAATCATTTCATACCCCCACTGGCAGTTAAAAGGAAGAAACAGCTACGATCACACATTGCTCCTAGAAGCACGAAGCCGAAAACACCAGCCTGAAGATGACGAATGAGACTTCGTCGAAACGTCGCCAAGACACTTCCAATTTTACGTGGGAGAAAACCCGAACAACCAAAGACCTACATATATATGTATATGTATATGTATATATATATGTATATGTATATGTATATGTATATGTATATGTATACGTATATATATATGTATATGTATATGTATATGTATATGTATATGTATACGTATATATATATATACACATTAAAAATAAAAGTAAAAATATGACTCTTGGGAATATCCATACTATTAAAACAATGATCATCAAGAGAATGCTTTAAGAGAATAAAATTACATACACACAAATGTAAAAAAAGGATATATGCAGTGTTATCTTCATTTTAGATGTCAAAAGGGTCTCTCTCTGTCTCTCTCTCTCCCTCCCTCTCTATCTGCCCTTGGTCTGCCACTCCTCTTCCCCCACTCTCTTTCTTTCTCTCTCTCTTTCCTCTCTCTCTCTCCCTCCCCCCCCTCTTTCTCCCCCCCTCCTATCTGCTGCTCACCTGGCAAGCTTCAAGCTGTTGTCCAACAAGTTCAGGGGTAAGCAACCTCGTCTCTTTTATGACTCATGGACTTCAACTCCCAGAATTCCTGAGTAAGCCTAGCTGGGCTAGCTAGCTCTCTCCTGCCCTTCCTGCTTCCTGCTTCCTGCAGAGATGCAGCAAAGGGAGGAGCTCTGCCCAGTAAGTTTTTCAGCTCCTCGGAGAACACTGTGAGTGCACTCTCTTTTACACACACACACACACACACACACAGAGAGAGAGAGAGAGAGAGAGAGAGAAAAGCAGGGAAGTGCAATTGCCTCTCTCTGTCTCTGTCTCTCTCTGCAAAGGCAGAGGAGGCTGGGAGCCACAGGGGAAGGCTCAAAGAGCCACATGCGGCTCTGGAGCCGCAGGTTGCCAACCTGTGGGCTAGACCAAATTAAAGTACGGCACAGAAGTTGCACAGTTGGACTCAGAAAGTCAAAATTGCCACTGGTAGAACTGGGCAAGAGAACACAATTTCAGGCTCCATTTGCATTAGGATGAAGCAATCTGAGGGCTCTATCCATTCAAGTCTTTTGGAGATGACTTCATGTATCTTTAGGTGGAAGAGTCCCAATGTAAGTTGAATAAAGGAAGAATATTATAGCAAATCAAATTATCTATCTATCTATCTATCTATCTATCTATCTATCTATCTATCTATCTATCTATCTATCTATCTATCTATCATCTAGATAGAACCAAACTAAACTGGATGGATATATGTTTGTGTATACTGTATATACTGTAGGTATGTGTATGTATATATGTAGACACTCATTCACAAGCGCCTACAGATCATTATTCATTTGTATCTAATAGCTTTCAAAAATAGAAATAGTAGAAACAATCATTTCAATTCTACAACATCTTTTTGGCTAGCATTTAGATGAAGGCATTCATTAAATTGAAACTGGTGTGGGACTGATTCCATGCAATAGATTCCGTTGAAATGTCCATATCAAAGAATTGTGTGGATCTGTGTAATGTTGACATTTCTTCCCATACTAAAAGGAGTGTATTAGAACACAATTAAATGTTTAAGTCTTGTGTTTAAATCACACACACACACACACACACACACAGAGTTTTCCTTTCTGCTGTACCACCTGCTGTTATAATAGTACTTTTGACACTTTTCTTCCTAAATTTGGCACTTCCATTCAATAAATTTGAATAAACCTTACTCTGAGAATAGGAAATGAAAGAGAGATCCAGAATGATCTCCTGCTCTGTCCTTCGTGATAGTGTCATATGGGGAAAAGAATAATTGTGACTGCTATTCCCCTCATCATTCTTGTTCAAAGTCACTCTACACAACCCCATGCTTTACAGGTAGTTCTTGACAGTTCATTTAGTGTCTGTTCAAAGTTACAATGGCACTGGGGAATTTCTAGAAAAGTTCTGTTTTCATCTGTTATTTTCCCAAGTACCTGGGCAGTGGTGCTCTCAAAGGTAGGATGGCTGTGTTGTACTTGTTGTGTATATGTGCGTTTGGAGGAAAATGCACTAATTTCTGGGCTATTTCTATAGATCTCATCAGAATGAAGTTAGGAAGTAATAGGAAAGACTCTCATAGGATGTTTAAACAAATTCCTCCCCTCTTCCCAGTTATTCTTATTTCAGAAGAACTTATTCCTGCAATATGGAATACGGAGAGAAACAGCCCTTGAAGGTTATAATAAGCCTTGGTTGCAATTAAGTCTTGGACTCTCTTATATAAAAAGAAGAGTAGGCACTATTGTTGTGTCTTACCAAAAAGAAAAAGAAAAGACATGTTTTGAATAGCATACTATTTTCCCTTCTGATGAACAAGGTTGACATTTTCCCCTGAAATACTTTAATAAGATAGGGGATTATATATATCAGATGCAAAGCAGTTTCCTTTCCAATGTGTAAAAAGAAATTGGTTTGTTTAATGTTCAGGACAGCTCAAAATTATCCATCCCATTGGAAGAAACAGCCGCGATGACCTTTTTTGTGCTAATGAATGTGGATTTGAATGGGATTTTAAAAACTGAGCAGGGTAATAAAGTTTTATCGATCCATGAGAGAATGGGGGGAAGCAAGATTGGAGGCTACAATTTCTGCTAGTCATAGTAGACACCATTCATTTAATATGGACTCAGTCCACGTTGCTTGAGTTCATTTGCATTGCTTAAGGGACCAGAACGGACACATGTGATAGAACTTGCATTCCGTCCTTGCAATTACAGGGACCCAAGCTGTTGCAATGTTTGATTTGTTGTGAAACCTACAAAACATGCTAAAGGCAGAGGTTCTGCAATATATAATCTAGAAAGGAAAGGAGGAAAGAACACCCCCCCCCCGTGTTTAATGTAATAGAGAGAATTCCTTCCACATTGCTTTGCCTGTTGATCTTGCCTCAGAATATAGGTTGTCCTTGCTTAGTGACCACACTTGCAACCAGCAACTTCCTCGTGAAATGAAGTGGTTGTTAAAGGAATCTACTCCTGTGCTTAGGATCTGTCCCCTCTGCTCATTTAAATGTAACTTTAGGTTCACAATGGAAGTATTAAGCACAGGATTGCTTAGCTTCTTTTTAAAATTACCTACAAGTGACATTTTATAAGATAGTATTTGTAAGCAAACATTTTGCACATTTCCGTTTATAAAGAAGTTACAGCTTTCCAAACAGCCAACTTTATTGTTAAATCATATGAGCTCAGTACGTAGCCCTTGTAAATGTTAGGAGTAATTTTTTTTTTTTTTTTTTATTTCAGAACATATGTTTCGGTGTCAGGATCAAAGGAAGAAATGACTAATAGACCAAGGAACCACAAATAAAAAGGCAAAATGCAAGCTGATTTTGTTTTTACACTGATCAAATATTCCATCAAAATAGATTATTATAAAATGGGTTATTATAAAAGTAATAAAATTTTTACAAATTTACATTATTGCCATTAACACATTAACTACATTTGTCAGATTGCTATAATCCTGCAATTGTTCCCTAAATAAGATACATCATAATTTTGTTAACTTTTCCTATGCTTGTATTAACAACCTCTAAATTTTATGTGGTGATTTAAAATGATGAGCCAAAAGATTTATATTTAATGTGCTTTGAACTTGAACTGCTCCTTGAAACAATAGTTTTGGGTTTAAATTGGACCTCACTGATGGTTACAGTTTATAAAAAGTATTTTGAACTCACAATGGGGTAATTTTACAATTGGAACAGTTCTGGTTGATTAGAACAGTCTGCTTTGAACTTAAAACTTTTAAAATTTAAGTGAATCTGACTTCCCCGTTGACTTTATTTGTCAGAAGATCACAAAAGGTGATCACGTGACCCTGGGACATTGCAACTGTCATAAATATGAGCCAGTTGCCAAATATCCAAATTCTGATCACGTGAGCATGGGGATGCTGCAACAGTTGGGTGAAAAATAGTCATCACTCACTTTTTTCAATGCAGTTGTAACTTCAAACAAAGTTTGAAGCAAACAAAGTTATAACTGGCAGACAGCATGGGTTTGTTAAAAACAGATCATGCCAAACCAATCTTATTTCATTCTTTGGTAAAGTGACCAAATTAGTAGACAAATGAAATGCTGTGGACATAGTATACTTAGATTTCAGTAAGGCATTCGACAAAGTAGACCACAATCTACTGCTTGGTAAGCTAGAAAAGGTGGAATAGACAACATCACCACCAGATGAATTTGTAGCTAGCTGACAAACCATACCCAACGAGTAGTCTTCATTGGCACTACATCCACATGGAGAGAAGTAAGCAGTGGAGTACCACAAAGCTCTGTCTTAAGCCCAGTACTCTTCAACATCTTCATCAATGACTTAGATGAGGGGAACTCATCACATTTGCAGATGACACTAAACTGGCAGCAATAGCCAACACCTCAGAAGACAAGCTCAGGATTCAAAAAGATCTTGACAAACTGGAACAATGGACCCTATCCAACAAAATGAGTTTAATGTGGAGAAAAGCAAAGTTTTACATTTAGGCAGGAAAAGTCAAAGATATAAGTACAGATTAAGTGAGACCTGGCTCAAAAACAGTAACTGTGAGAGGAATCTTGGAGTCCTAGTGGACGATCACTTGACTATGAGCCAGCAGTGTGCAGCAGCAGCCAAAAAAGCTAGTACAATCCTGGATTATATAAACAGAGGCATAGAATCAGGATCACATGAAGTATTAGTACCACTTTATAAAATCCTAGTGAGACCACACCTGGAATACTGCAACCAATTTTGGTCACTATACTACAAAAAAGATGTTGAGATCTTGGAAAAAGTTCAGAGAAGAGCAAGCAAGATGATTCAAGGCCTGGAGACTAAAACATATGAAGAAGGGCTGCAGGACTTGGGTTTGGCTAGTCTAAAGAAAAGAAGAAGTAGGGGTGACATGATAGCAGCATTCCAGTATTTGAGGGGCTGCCACAAAGAAGAGGGGGTCAAATTATTCCCCAAAGCACCAGATGGCAGGACAAGAAACAATGGTTGGAAATCATTTGATCAAAGAGAGAAGCAACCTGGAATTAAGGAGAAACTTCCTAACAGTGAGGAAAATTAACCAGTGGAACAGCTTGCCTTCAGAAATTGTGGGCGCTCCATCACTGGAGATGGTATAGGTTCTCTTGCTCGAGCAGGGGGCTGGACTAAAAGACCTCTAAGGTCCCTTCCAGTTCTATTCTATTCTATTCTATTCTATTCTATTCTATTCTATTCTATTCTATTCTATTCTATTCTATTCTATTCTATTCTAAACAGTCACTAAATGAATGGTTGTAGGTTGAGGACTACCTGCATAGCTTTTAAATTTTTAATTGCTTTTTTATTTAACTTTTTACTCTTTGTAAGCCACCCAGAGTTGCCTTACTGCAGAGCTGGGCAGCATATAAATCTAATAAATCAAGTAATACATATTTTTCTAAATAATGAAATAAGTGCCTGCAGAATAACTACAAAGTTAGTAATAGTTCTCCATAAACACAGAGTAATAAATTATCAGGCTATCCTGGATCTTTACTAAGAAATTACTTTTGCTCTTTTCTCACTAGTAAAGCTTGCAATTGCAACAAACCTATGGAGCTGGTTTTGAAAACAGTGAAAGCAGAATGGTAGTATTTACAGATATGTAGAGTTGCAGAAGAAGGTGTATTGGGTTTCTCCAGAGCATCCTACTTTGAGTGCATGCTTTTATTGCTTCCCTTTCTAAAGGCCAGAGTTTGCCCATTGTCCTGCCAAAACGTTTCTTCTAAAAAGATTGACATGTCATGAGCACGCCCCTCTTAAAAATGTTTTGCTCTCCTTTCACGTGGGAATAGTGAAATGACTGGAGCATTCACATGAGATTTTTCTTCTTCTTCTGGATTTTAAGGTATTTCTGTCCGGGATCTTGTAATATGGGCTAAAGTTTTAGTGATCCATGCTGAGAAACCTTGCGATGCTGGCTAAACCCCCCTCCCCATCCCACTAAAGGCTGTAGCCTGTGTGGCAAATAACTGAGAGGCAGATGGGCTCCCTCTTTTGTTTGGCTCAGAAAATAAGGAAGTGTTGAGCCTTTTCCTTCTCTATGACCAAGGGAAGGTAATTCTACTTTCCAATTAAAGTGATGCTTTTCTTGTTCGCCTCCTGGGAGTAAAAGGTTCTCATGATAATATCAGTGTGACAGGCTCTGAACAGAGCGATGGTGTGCCTCCTAACAGCTCCAGCCCATCCCTCGCCTCACGATACCCTTCCAGTTGCTTTTCCCTTTGTCAGATTTGTGATACCTTGTTATTCGAATGGGTTTCTATTGGCAAAAGAGGTTGACTATCCACTTGCAGATATTGTCCGATCGACTCTCAACCTGGACGTCTCCCTGCCCTAATTTACCCTAGATACAATTATCGTTGTCTCTTCTACCTAATGAGACTGTTCTAGCAAAAGGGTGAAAGGTGTTAGACAGAATCAGATCTCCTCTTTCCTTTCCCTCTCTGTAGAGCGAGGAAGCATTTTATAATTTCTCCCCCTTTCTCCTCATTAGAGGAACAATGTGCAATGACAGCCGCTTCTTCCAAAAATGTCTTTGGGAACATAGTGTTATTAGTCAAAATACTGGAGACTGCATGGTCTGGACAGGTTCTCATTTTAGGCCCACCCACTGTAATTTGGTGCCACCTGAGAGACAAGAACATCATTTATTAAGGAGCCTTAGTTTTTCTGTCTGCCATCTTTGCAGAATAAGATCTCAATCTTCTACTTGTTAAAGAAAGATACAAATAACATCTTGGCGAGAACTGTGAGCATATCTCAGATCTAGGTTTGCAGGTGAGTAACTTAAAGAGAGCAGCAAGATTATGACTGAAATAAGGGGAGCCTAAGACAGTTAGATATGCTAGAAATATCATAAGGAGTGCAATAGCTCGGTTGTTAAAGATGCATCATGTGAAGGGGTGAGTTCCTGTTATTTACCCCAGCTCCTGCCCACCTAGCAGTTTGACAGCATGTAAATGCAAGTAGATAAATAGGTACCACTTCAGTGGGAAAGTAACAGCCTTACCTGCACCTCGGCATATAGACATGCTGGCCACATGACCACAGAAATGTCTTTGGACAACACTGGCTCTCTTGGCTAAGAAACAGAGATGAGCACCTGCCTTCTAGAATCTGAAATGACTGGACGGGGGGGACTCTACAAAGAATATAATTCAAGTGGCAACAAAATATCTTATTTTTTTCTCACATTCTAATAGCCTTGTTACACCTTAGATTTCCACCCTTCAGGATATTCCCTTTCCTTCCTTTCCCACAACCCAAATTTCCATTTCTCTTCTCCAGTGAATCTTGGCTACTTTAGTTCTGACAGTTCTAGAATGCTCATGATTTGTATTTCTAAGAAGTAAAGGATATTTAGAGCTTGTAGCATTTCTTTCTCCCTACAGATAGTCCTCAATGTATGACCGTGACCATAATAGACACTGTTCATCATGACTGTAAGATGTAACAGTCATAAAATGGATTGGTCACTTGATTTTATGACCTTTTTTGCAGTGGTTGTTAAGTGAATCACCAGAGTCGTTAAATGAATTTGTGGTTGTTGGTTTTCTATGGGGACGATTTTGCCCAAAACCAGAATTGCTGGCTTTGGATAAAACTATAGTAAAGTGCAGTCACATGACTGCAGGACACTACAAACAGCAATACATGCCAAGCACATGAAGTTCAGTTCTGTGACAGTGCAGGGGGCTGTCACAGATGGAAAGTTGACTCCAAGTCATAACTATTCCCAAGGTAGGTCCATTGTAACATCGAACATTCAGCTAAGCATATGTCGAGGATTACCTGTATAAATTCATTTTATGAGTTGTTTTGGATATTTTTTTCCATTTTGTAAGGCTTTTCTGATGTTTAGAAATACCTCCCAGAGCGCCATCTCCCACCTGCACCCCTGACCATAATATTTCCAACTGTAGTTTCTTTGTTACTCCATTTCTGTTGGCGCTTTATCTAATGTGTTGGTAGAAGAGATAATGATGATAAAAATGTTTGTATATTCAGCTTGCCTGTTGTATGTCTATTACCATCAGCATTTGTGTGGTTTATTTTTGTTGCGGCCTTTGGCCTAGTAAGATATAATGACTACCGTATATGTCTTCATAAAACTGCGGTTTTATTTATAACAGTTGCTTTTCAGTAAATAAGCTTTCGAGTCAATAAGTGAGCACTGTTTTCGCTGGGGCAAGCAGATATCTCAGGATGGAGAACTAGCAGGTAACTAGCCAAAATATAATTGACCAAAGCTTTTCACTGAACAATTTAATTCAAGGAAGGGGGACAAGCTTGGATTCCTGAGAAGTTAATGTATATCATTTATTCTCTGGATAGAAATAAAATATGAGCATTGTACAGCGAGCTAAAACATTTCTTTCACACAACAGATGTTTCTGCCTGTTGCCAATATTTCCTGAAAAAAACATATTTGCAAACAGCACAAAGAGATCTCCCCAAAATTAACCTAGTCTATAAGTGACAAGTATGGGTAGAACCTGGAAAGGTTTAAATAAAGTACAAAATAATAAAGATTTCTATTGGCTTTCAAGAAGTTTTGTTTGTTTTATTTCAGTGAAACACTTGAAATTATTACTTTGTTTTAAGAGACTCATTCAGGGGAGATTGTGTCTGTTATTCAAGATTGTCCGTTAAATCTGAAATTAGGTAATCATGGTGAGTACGACATTGGGGTAATGTATTCTTTAAGCAAATGATTCAAATTGTGCGTTATTATGTCACTTTGGCGATGAGGCCATTATACAAATATCGCTATTCACACCATTTGTGCCAGTTTATGTCATTATACAAATTACGGAAATTGAGGCAAAGTGCTGTAATTTTCATCATGTGCTTAATGCCAACATTGTGTAGTTTAGGTTATTCATAGTGAGATTTTGATAATTTGAATGCAACGTTTGTTTTATAAATCTGGGAAAATAAAATTCTTCCTGTCTGATTCTATGCTGCAATTTTCCCTTGATGGAATACAAGAAGATTTTTGCTTTAAGAAATACCTCCTCCTCCTCCTCCTCCTCCTCCTCCTCCTCCTCCTCCTCCTCCTCCTCCTCCTCCTCCTCCTCCTCCTCATTACTATTTCTATTTCTATTTCTATTACTATTTGGCTTGAAATGTTACACTGCTTATCCGAGTAGCTTCTTCAGTCTGAACCAGAGTGAAGAAGCTTTTTGGATAAACAACAAAATGTTTCAAATAAAAAAAGAAAAGAACTCCAGTTGCTGTGATTCATCTTCCAGGCAACTCTATCTGGATGACTGAGAATCTTGATTGACATATTGCCACACACTTAGGGGAAGAAACCCAGAGGTCGGGTCGGGTATATGAAAAAGCAGCATGCCTATTATTGGTCATTTTAAAAAAATGAAAATAAAACCAGATAAATACTCTATTCTTACATACTCACAGAATAATTTTATGAAGCTTTACTCTTGGTTGGAAACTCCAAGTATGCTTTCCCACTAAAAATACTACCTATTTCTATTTTGTCTGCAGTTGCAGGAGTGGGGTGGGGAGATAGATAAGACTGGTACTTAGAAAGGAAAACTTTATAGGAGAAAGAATTTGAAAAAAAAATCCCTTAGGAGTCTTGGGGCTTTTTGCTGCTGCTTTAGCCCGAAAATAGCAGTGGTCAATACTAAGTGCACTTTTTAACATTGCCACTTAATTCCTAACATCAAGAATTGGTAGCTCTTCTTTCATTGCTCCCTTGGCCTTCCAAAATCACGTTTCCAAAATCTGATGGCCAAAGGCTGCAATTAAGCCAGCCTTGTTTCCATCGTTTTTGAACTAAAATAACAGCAGGACTAGGAGACTCCTTTAAGTTTTGATCAATTGTTTTGTTTTAAAAACTTCAGAGACTCAACAAATTTCAGCAAAAAACATCAATTTCTTGTCTTCACCCAAGAGGTTGCCAAAATGGAGGAAAGATTGCCTTCTTCCCAGCAAAAATGCATTGTTTTTCTGGGGTCATCTTATTTTATCCAAGAGAAGGTGCCGATATTGTGAAGGCAAATCCAACAGTTTGATTATGTATTATTATATTATATTATTATATTACCATAATGAAGGAATGCAATACAAGTCAAACTGGCTAGTTCCAAATTGTAATTATTACATAGAGTAGTTAAGTTGTCATTAAATTAACTGTGGTTATTCTCTGAAAGAATGCACACCTAGAAATATAAATGCATTTCTCTTTGGATCTGCTAAATTAGTATATCAACAGTTTTCACTTCTTTGTAACATTTGAATATTGCAAGGAAACATACTGTATGCTATTATGTTGTAATGCCTTTAAATATTTTCAAATGTCCATAAAGTTTGGATGTCACTTGCTCAAAACATCCAGTTATTGAATCCTCTTTATGTCCACTGGACTCTGTAAAACATTTCCACACTTGTGAAGAATTGCATGATTAGTCAGATTTTATTAGTCTTATAATCAGGAAAATAGATATGGAATTATAGATGAGGAGAGCTTTTTTTAGTGCAGTACTATAACTACTCAGAAGTAGGTTTTATTAACTTGAGTGGAACTTAAGAGATTCTATAGGCTTTGAACCAAAAAGCAAGCAAATCAATAGCTATTCCTAGTTGAAGCAATTATTTTAGGATTAGGTCAGATAGGTGTATTTACTATGGAGTAATCCACATAAATGAAGTTACCATTACTGACAGATAAATCTGTCACATTAAAAGCAGGACATGGACTAGGGTTTTACACTTTGATTTGACTTGTTACTCCGACTTTGGTGTAGGTGGACCGATGGTGTCATGTTCTCTGCATTTTTCTTGGAAAGGTGAAGATCAAAAGATACACCCCAGTATAAAAAAGATGTTGGGACTCTAAAAACAGTGCAGAGAAGAGCAACAAAGATAATTAGGGGACTGGAGGCTAAAACATATGAAGAACTATTGCAAGAATTGTGTATGTCTAGTCTAATGAAAAGAAGAATTAAGGGTGACATGATAATTGTTTTCCAATATTTGAGGGGCTCCTATAAAGACAAGGGGGTCAAAATATTTTCCAAAGCAGATGAGAAACAATGGATGAAAATTAACCAAGGAGAGAAGCAACCTAGAACTAAGGAGGAATTTCCTAACAGTGAGAGCAATCAACCAATGGAACAATCTGCCTTCAGAAGCTGTGGGTGCTCCATCACTAGAGGCTTTCAAAAAGAGACTGGGCAATCATTTATCTGAAATGGTATATTTTCTCTTGTTTGAGCGGGAGTTGGACTAGAAGACCTCCAAGGTCCCTTGCAACTCTATTCTATGTTTTATGTTCTAGAGCTGGGCAAAATCCTGTGAAGGCAGCTAGCCACCAGATGCTGGAAGCTCATAAGCAGGATCTGAACATAGATAGCCTTCTTAATATCTTGCACTGAAATATGCACGCAAATACCACCTCTCCTCCCTAGATATAAACCCAGGTTCTGTGCATTATAAGAGTTTTTATAAGGAACGAGTTGGTACTATTTTCTTTCCTTAAGTAAAATTCTTAATTACTGAGAAATGTGCAGGAGTTAAATGACATTATTGTCTTGCAGCGCATTCATTAAACCAAGCCATCTCATGTGAAATATCACAGGGAGTTCTTTGTCCATTAATCAAGGCTGTACACTGGATCAATCTTATTTAGAGTATTATTGGTCCTGGGCAATAAGAACTCTCCCCACTAAGATTGATTCACAAGCACTTCACTTTTTTTTCAACACTTCCAAAAGATTTATTGTTCTACTGTTTTTTCCCTGCTTTGTTACAATTTCTTTCTCACTTCCCCCTCCGACTTTGGGGTAGGTGGACCGATGGTGCTGTATTCCCTGTGTTTCCTTCTCAGAAGGGTGAAGAGCAAAAGATCATTTTGACCTTTACAAGCACAATGTTTTGATTTGTTGGCCGTCACATCTTTTTCTGCTCTACAGTTGTCAACAGCCTGTGGAAACAGTGGAATGAGATTCAGTCAGTCATTAATTATCAGTGACACAAACACACCTGTGCAGCCCAATACAAATAAGCTCCATGAACATTTTGGATCCTTCATTATTCTTTCATGACCACAGCCAAACAAGAATGATAAAGCACTTCCTATTCCATTCATAAGTGCCAAGGCATAGGCCATAATGGTCTACAAATGCAATCATTTAGGTTACAATCCCCATCCCCCCCAAAAAAACGTGTGTGTGAACATGCACTATTATTTTCAGCCCAAATCAATCCATTGCGGAATGAAGAACCTTTCACTGGATGTTGTGGGCCACAATCTACCACACTGATCCTATGTGTAATGTAAGATAGAAGCATTTCAACTTCCTGGTTGAAGGCTGGGAGCAGTGAGTGATCCAAGGACAGCCAAGCATTAGACCCTATGTCTCTCTATTCCTAGTGTAGCACCTTAATCACTACATTCCATCTCTCTCTCTCTCTCTCTCTCTCTCTCTCTCTCTCTCTCTCTCTCTCTCTGTGTGCATGCATATAAATGCATTGAATTTGACTGAATTCTAAAATTCAAGGGCTGTCACATGATAATGTGGCTTTATAAAGCAGGATCTTTTCAACATGATCAGAATTAATTTGGTATGAACATTTGACTTCACAACTTCATGTTAACCCCCTCCCCCATTTCTTTTAGGATTTATTTTTCTATAAAAAATAGTTTGAGGGGAAAAAAGGAGTTGAGGATGTAGCCTTTAATCATCAGGCTTGAAATTTCAGAAGCTTTCCAGTCATGTTGGTCTGAGACAACAGTTGCACATTCAATTAAACTTTGATTTTCCTAGTCATTGAAGACAGATTTTATAGCAGAATTGATCAAATTGTACCGTAGTTTATGGCATTTACTGAAATGTTGCCTCTTCAATTTACTGGACCTTTATTAATAATTGAAGCTCTCCCTCTTTGTTAAACCTGTTAAAATAAAGTTGCATTGTGTTACTTATTTATTCTGCCCGTTTTTTTTAAAAAAGTATAAAAACTTTCCTTTCTTTAAAAAATTGAGAAGCATGGAAATTTACCTGCAAAATCTGTACCCCTTCTTACATAACTTTCTTTTTAAAAAAAAAAATAACCAAAGTAAATTTTCACAATGTCTTTCTGCTCTTGGGGGAAATAATCTTTCAATTCTGTATTTCAAAAGGTTTTTTGCATGGTTCTTGCACCTTTTCCCCATGTTTGCCTGACATTTGGGAGATTTTTCTCCAAAAGGAGAAAATTCACTGTTAAACTAATAGTCACTTTTGGGGTTTAGTAGAAGCAAAAATAATTTAAAGAAGTTTACTGCATGCCTACAACTGCTGAATTCCCTTGGATGGCAGTCAATGCCTGTATATTTTATCCCATTCTTTCTGATTTTTTTTTTAAATACAGTTTTTATTTATCTCCATAGTTGGTGAATAGGAGAAATGGTGTTTGGGATTTGCAAATATTGCTTTTGACTCAGACTTGAAGTTGAAGCTCTAATTCAGGCGTCATGCCGAAACCGTGCCCACCCCATTGCCGGTAATGGGAAAAAAGTCCCGATACGTTGTGTGACATCACGTGACGTCACGCGACGTTACATGACGTCGTGAGTTTGGCATGCCTATAGCAAGTAGAAGTAACAATTTGCATGGTCAGAAACAAAATACTGAAGTTGATGGCCAGCTGTTTTTTTCACCAAATATACTTTTTGGTCCTATCTTCAAATTATGAGCAAATATGACTTGCATTTTGGAAGGGCTTCTGATGTTAAAAAGGCAATGCAATTGTAGGCCTTATTAATAGAAGGATAGAAACGAGAGCATGTGAAGTGTTAATTTCACCTTATAATACCTTAGTGAGACCATACCTGGAAAATTGTATCCAGGTTTGGTCGCACTCTGGAAAGAGTGCAGAGAAGAGCCAACAAAGATGATTTGGGGGGGGGAATGCTAAACTATACGAAGAATGGTTGCAGGGATTGGGTTTGTCTAGTCTGGTGAAAAGAAGGACTAGGGGTGACATGATAGGTTTGAATACTTGAGAGATTGCCATAAAGAAGAAGGGGTCAACTTATTTTCCAAAGCACCTGTACATAGGACAAGAAGCAATGGATAGAAACTAATCAGGAAGAGAAGCAACCCAGAACTAAGGAGAAATTTCCTGACAGTGAGAACAATGGCTTGTCTTCAGAAATTGTGGGTGCTCCATCACTGGAGATTTTTAAGAAGAGATTGGACAACCATTTGTCTGGAATAGTACAGGGTCTCCTGCTTATGCAGATGGTTGGACTAGCAGATCTTGAAGGTCCCTTCCAACTCTGTTATTCTGTTATATACACAAAATTGTTTTTTATACACTAAATCATCAATGGCAATTATCTATGATGTTTATGGAGCATCACTACTGGAGAAAGATGACTTTAAATCCTGCTTATGAATTTCCAAAAAGCACTTGCATCTCTGAGAAATTGGTTGTTGCACCTGATGTGTTTTCAGGATTAGCCATCCAGATATTTTAGAGAAGGGGCTAAGATGTCCTGATGCAATAGGTGTCTAGCATTTCAGCAGAACCTTTCATACATGTTCAGATAAGAAGTCACTTCCTCACTTGACTTGTTTCAGTTGTACTGGGTTTTAATTCCTCTAATGCACAGCCAACTGAGTCATTTGGAACCAATCTCAATACTGTATAACTGAAGAGCGCTGGAGTGAGATAGTTAGCTGATGGCAGTATTATTTCTACTACTTAAAGTTAGGACTTAATATTCTAATCTTTAGCTGCCTCTGGCATGCTTAAATATTGCAAACTGTTTCTTTGTGCCTATTATCAAATCAGCCAGTCTTATAATGGAGCCAGATGGCTCTTCCTTTGATTGGAATGAAATCACACCACTTAGTACATTTGAAAATTCTTACACAGGGTGTATGGGACAATCATCCACCCTGTTTTTTAACAACAACAGCAACAGCACTTAATTTTCTTCATTTTTGTATGTGGTTTATTTGATTTTTGGAAAGGAAGGGAAGCGAAAGGGAAGGGAAAGGAGAAAAGAAGGGGAGGGAAAGGAGAAAGGAAGGAGAGGGAAAGGAAAGGAGAAAGGAAGGGAAGCAAAACAAGTACAGGAGAACTGATGCTGGGAGGAAAGACAGCAAAAGAAAACAAACATTAGCTTAATGCTAAAAGAGATATCTTTTTAACTCATTTCAGAGGTACAAAAGAAACTTCCTTGAAATGTCTTTATATATGCAGACAAAAATGAGTGCAAACTCTACCTTTAATTACTTGAAGGTTTGTGTAGGAGTAATTATAAAGAAAAAGAAAAAGAAAGCAGGTACCATAATATTCAAATAAGTCTAATTTGTGATTCAGTATTTGGTAACTGGAATAGGTTAGGTTAGTTTAAAAGCCAAAACAGCAGTCTTCTTTCAGGAAAACAAGAAACATTTCCCACTGGTTTGATAAGCATTCATTTGTCATCTTCACTGTGACTTAAAATCATTTTAAAATCTCAGAAAGGCTTTGAAAATTGTGAAAACAATTGGAATCTAATTCTGGTGGATTGCATGGTACTTAATATTTTCAACATTCTCACTGGAAATCTAATGAAGAAAAAGTAATATATGCTTTACAGAATTAAAGTTTAAAGGTCCCCGCTACAAACTGCTAGCTTCTCTGTCTTTCATTTCATGTACTTATGCAAATATTTATGGCTCTTTTTAAAAGAACACGAGCAGGGGAAATGTAGCTTAGCTTGATGCCAAATTTTCAGAAATGCATATACTTTGATCATAAAGGGAATAATCCCAAAACTATTTTATTTCCAACTGTGTGAAAATTTGGATGTTGACCTGAACAAGCTTGGATAATGGTTATTAACATAGTCAATATGAGTAAATATACATGAGCAATTTGATAGGGTCTCAACTTTCAATGTCTCCTCTATTGTTACACATATTTTTTTTCAAACTTTTTTCTAGCTATAATATTAATTACAACTTTTCCATAACGTTTTGCTTTTAGTATTACAATAATTCTGCATATTTCAGATCAGTAGTTTTATTATTCTGTTAGTCTCAACAATCATTTATTTTGCTTATATATATTGCATCATACTTTACTATATTAATTTTTACCCCACAAATTTTTAAACTTTAACTTATCATTTTGGTCGTTAGTGTTAGTGTTTATAGCTTATTTTACTTTAATCAGTTGTGACTCTTAGTTTTGCTGGTCAGTGACCAAAATAAAATGACTGATTGACTGATTGGCCATTGGGATTTTCCTTGTTCATTAAATTCACATTTTCTATGAACATTCACGGGGCAAGAGAAGTCATGGAGCTGGTGTAGGGAGCCTCACAAGATCCTATTCTAGGAATATCCCATATCTAGTCCAATGTCAATACTCTGAAATTATATGAGGGGATCCCTGCCAGATCAAACCAAAGCAAGGTCTGATCCAGGATTTTATGTGCTCTTATGGCCAGCCAACAAAACGGGGAGGCAAAAGATCTCTGTTGCTCTTTAGCAACCAACTGCCTATAATCCTGGAGATGGTATCAATCTATCGAAAGCAGAAACATTGACAGCCTTGTCCAGTCCCCTTTGAATCATATAATCTAGGGGATTTCAAAACATCTGATGGCAGTTCACAGATTCTATTTATTCAGTTTTGAATTTTGTGTTATTTTTTTCATAGCCCCCTCCTCATTTGAATTAATTTAATTCCCAGCATAAGGAAAAATGGACAAGGTTTTTCTATTTGTGTATACATATACAGACACATATCTGTGTCCCCAAAGATGCTTTTTCACGAGGCAATTGGACTTTCTTGTTTTTCTCTTTGAAAACGTTTCGCTTCTCATCCAAGAAGCTTCTTCAGCTCTGACTGGATGGTGGAGAATGGAAGGATTTATATTCCTTGCAGACAGTTGGTCATTTGCATTCTTTTAAAGAGTCATTGAGGCCACTTGGGAGTTTGTCTGTGTCCTCAGGGTCATCTGAGCAATGCAAATGAGTGTGGGGCCTTCTTGGAACTGTTGAAAGGAGTGTGTTGTATATCCAGTCGTCTCCAAGGAATATAAATCCTTCCATTCTCCACCATCCAGTCAGAGCTGAAGAAGCTTCTTGGATGAGAAGCAAAACGTCTTCAAAGAAAAAACAAGAAAGTCCAGTTGCCTCGTGAAAAAGCATCTTTGGGACACCTATGCCCTGGATGACTGAGAATCTCCATAGATATACTGTATGTCTGTGTGTTTTAATGTACTGAATGAATAGCTAAAGTCTGCTGCCCTAATTGTTGAATTACTTTTTAGTCTTTCAACACACCTGTTTTAAAAGAGATATGAAAGTTAAGGGAAAACCATTGCCTGGAAATGAAAACAATTGAATTGGGTTTCTTGGTTGTTCCCATTTGAACATTTGAGTTCTTGCCATGAATGCCCTTCTGAACACTATGGCATTCAAATATAGACGGGAGGCTGAATAATGTGCTGCATAGCAGTACTATTCAGTTTTGTCAACGGTGACCCCAAAGTCAAGAGAATGACTTGAGTTAGGGGAACAGCTAGATGCTTTCCTTTGTGTAACCTGGATGCCAAATTTAAAGATAAAAGTGAGGGTCTTTTCTGTGGTACAAAAGAAATGCAATGAAGCACTGGATAGGCATTGGATATGTCTGGAAACCAACTGGTAAGAGGACTGTGATCATTGGTGCTTATATGATGCTTCTCTGTCTAGAAAAATCATATGGTTGAAGTAAAGTAAATAGCTTGAGAATGAGTGAAAAAAAATTGGTTCAACAAAGCTTCTCTTCCTTATTACCAGTGGTGGGATTCAGCCAGTTTGCACCAGTTTGGCCCGAACAGTAGCTAATTTTTTGTTGCCCAGGCCCAGAATGGACTTCTGGAAATGGCATCCACACAGAGAACCTGTTGTTCATATATTTGAATCCCACCACTGCTTATTACTACATGTCTAATTTACCATAAGTATATTTGCATTAAAACCCAAATCAGTCAGTGTGCATATTCCACTCCCAAATAATCCATATTCTATGCAAAAAAATGTTCTGTACAAAATTTGCCATGTACAAATTTTCTCTAATTTTCCATAATTTTTACAGCAGCCTTTGTTTTGGGAAAGAAAAGGATCTATGCAGGATACCTAGACTACACCTCCAGCTTCTGACAATGTGAGGTTGTATCCACGCTGACTTTGGGATAAATCTCACCCAATATATTACTAAACATGGGTTGGTTGGTATGCTACATTTATGCTAACTCAGTAACTGCTGTCCTTATCTTCTAAACAATACCGTTTACCTATGGTTGAAGTTTTCCTACAATTACATTGTCCCTCACTGCAAAAAATAGGTCTCCTTTCATCTCAAGCTAGAAAAAAAAATCAGCAATTACTAATACTTTATTATATTTTGAGAGACAAATGCACACTTATTGTGACTACCTCTTCTACTAATTGTATCGTCCAAGGTGGCAATTTATTCTTACATGTCTAGTTCTTGGAGAAATTTCAAAAAAATATAGGAGTTGTCAGCACATAAGAATCACACACATTCGTGCTGCACTTCAGCCATTCATAATGACACCAAAATGTGCACTCACTTGTTTGGCATTAATTTAATGTCCCACTTAACTTCTATCAGATGCAAATAGCTGCCTCATCCGTTTAAGAGTTTCCGAGTGTGCATATAATGAAGTGCTCTGTACCTGTCAAGGAAGCAGAATTCATAACTGAAATCAGGAATGGATGAGGAAATTTACTGTCTTTCTTGCCAAAGAAAATGGAAACCTCCAAGCTGGCAGTGTCAAATTTATAACTCGGGTTGGCTTTCTTTTGCAAGCTTTTTGCTCCTCTTACTCTTAGCACTAAGAGGGTGCTTGTGGATGAATATCTCCATAGATATACTGTATGTCTCTGTGTTTTAATGTACTGAATGAATACCTAAAGTCTGCTGCCCTAATTAGTAATAGTAGTAAAGTTGGAAGGGACCTTGGAGGTCATCTAGTCCAACCCCCTGCTCAGGCAGGAAACCCTACACCATTTCAGACAAATGGCTGTCCAGTCTCTTCTTAAAAACTTCCAGTGTTGGAGCATTTACTGCTTCTGGAGGCAGGTTGTTCCACTGATTAATTGTTCTCACTGTCAGGAAGTTTCTCCTTAGTTCTAGGTTGCTTCTCTCCTTGATTAGTTTCCACCCGTTGCTTCTTGTCCTGCCTTCAGGTGCTTTGGAAAATAGCTTAATTCCCTCTTCTTTATGGCAGCCCCTGAGATATTGGAATACTGCTATCATGTCCCCCCTTGTCCTTCTCTTCGTTAAACTAGACATACCCAATTCTAGCAACCGTTCCTTATATGTTTTAGCCTCCAGTCCCCTAATCATCTTTGTTGAGTTACTTTTTAGTTTTTCAACCCACCTGTTTTAAAAGAGATGTGAAAGTTAAGGGGAAACCATTGGCTGGAAATGAAAACAATTGAGTTGGGTTTGAACATTTGAGTTCTTGCCATGAATGACCTTTTGAACTCTATGGCGTTCAAATATAGACGGGAGGCTGAATAATGTGCTGCATAGCACATTTGAATATAAATGTTTCAATCCATTTCTAAAAACAAAATTAGCATGTGACAACTATTATTATCATACACTAATTAAAGTAAAATAATTTAGGCACCCCACCTCTGGTATTTAAGTTGATTTTACATCTTGTGTTTCCTTTAAAAAAAAAAACCACTGTTTAATTTTAAACAGTGTTCTATTTATGATCAGACTCCCTGGAGAAAGATTTTTATGAGCATAAATGAAGATAATGACGATCATTAGTCACTGCCATTAGGATAAAGCATTAGATCTTTTATGCCATTCATAACAGGCCATGACATGAGAGTAAAAATATGACTTCCCATCATGGGTGCCTGCTTATTGACTGCAGTTGGTTGCTATTTTACCCAGCTCAACTGAAATCAAAAGGGTGGTAAGAGTGGAATTTAATAGCGTGTTCATCATCATGTCTAATTGTTTCCCACCAGAGGGTATGAAGCTTTATGTTCACGATCAACCAAAAACAAAGAGCCATCCTGCTTAATGGCTGCTCAATTAATGTTTATGGTTCTACTTTTATACCCTGAGTTATTTGACAAATAAACTCCAATAAGCAATTTAAGAACCTCTGAAGCTTAATGATAAGCCAACTGATATTTAAAAAGAAAAAAAATCTGATAAGGAATTCTTTATTGAAAGAAAATCTTTGAGATTTGGCATCTCTCTCTCTCTCTCTCTCTCTCTCTCTCTCTCTCTCTCTCTCTCTCTCTCTCTCTCTCTCTCTCCCTCCCTCCCTCCCTCCCTCCCTCCCTCCCTCCCTCCCTCCCTCCCTTATTCTATCAATGGTCAGAATTGGCTTTGAAGACAACTTTTCTCGATTCCTTATGGCGTTCCTGAAATAGTTAAGTGAAATAGAAGGGATTCTGTTGTGAATTACAAATATCAAATGGAAATGCTAAATTCACCAGAGTGAATTTCCTTAAAATATTTCTAGGATGCCTTTAAGGAGGGGGAAAAACATATCTTATAAGGATAAAATACTGTAAAGAGGTGTAAGAATAAAGCATAATAATAATAAAACCCTGATCAAAAGCCAAGATGCCAGCATTTAATTCTTCCTACTATCACACTAAAATCAGATGAATCTAGGGTTAGTAACTTAGTTTGGGGTAATAAAAGGAAGGCTTGGCAGAAGGGCCATCTGGGGTTGGTTACAACCCCAGATAGCAGCCTGGTCTGCATGAAGGAGGCAAAGGCAAGAAACATTTTCTTCCTTGTAGCAAAAGAGTTTAACTGCCCTGCAGGAATGCCTATGAGAATGGCATCACTTCCTGCAGGTAGGACTTTAAGCAACTGGGTCACAAATTTATTGAGCCCCTATAAGTAGGAACCAATTCTCTCAACTGTCCAGCACAGTGAACTTTCACATTCTCTGACTCTTGCCTTTTGGAGCCTAACAAGCAACAAGTTTTGAAAAAAAAGATCCAGATCAATTCCTACAGTAATAATAAATACAAGAAAAAGACAAAATACATCATAGAAAGATAGAGGACTTGCTTCTCCTAGCTGACTGGTACTCCAGAAAAATTTCTTTGCTGTGTGGTGGTCACTGAGACTGCTTCTCCTGCTGGTTTTCCTGGTTACACATGAGACAACCAGGACATTTGCTCACCTGGGTCTGCTTACCCATCACTCTCCACATTCTTCAGCCACTGACTTCTCACTACCTTCCTCCTGCTCCTGCCTGATGGTCAATGTGACTACCTGGTTACTCATGTGCCTACTGTCCTGGCCAATCACTCTCATGGTTTCTCTTCTCCATTTCCTTTTTCAGCCTGGTGCTTTCCCACATGGTGTGCTGAAAGTTTGCAAAAATAAGGTAAAAAAAGGTGTTGGGTGAAAAGGCCCCCAATCCATGCCCCATCTGGAGTTTGCTTCATACATTAACTTTGGGGGGTCCTTGGTGCTCTCTGAACTTGGTTGTTTTCTGATGATATTACCCAGTTTGAGTAAGGAACATTTGCATCCAAACAACCACATCCAGAGAGCACTAATGACCCCTCATTTCAACCCTGAGCTACAATGTTTTCCTTTGTTGATATGTTAACCTTGACCTGTGATAAATGAGTGGAAAAGAAAGCTACCTGCATATTAGTGATCCATATACCTAAACTCTTTTCTCTCCTTCTGTTCAATCATGTCTAATTCTGAGAAAGTGCCTGGACAAGCCTCTATAGTTTTCCTAGGAAGGTTCTTCACGAGTGGTTTGCCATTGCCTCCTTCCTAGGGCTGAGACAGAATGACTTGCCCAAGGTCACTCAACTGGCTTTCATGCCTATGATGGGACTAGCACTCCTGATTTTCTGGTTTCTAGCCTGATGTCTTAATCACTACACCAAACTGGCTGTCATTTCTAAGCTATCCTCTAGCAATTTACTGTAGGGGATAGAAGCATGGGGACAAATTGCTCTTTATCAAGTGAATGATCCATAATTCAGCCCCCTCTTCTGTTTTAGCAGTTACATTAATTAAAAATAAGAGTTCAGAGAAGGTCTCCCTGCTACTGCTTGGGTGCCTATTAATTCAACATTCCTCTTCTTTGAGATCTTAGGAAGCTATGCATATATGTAAAAAATACCAGCAATAATAAGCTTTGAATGAAGAGGTTCCACTGCAGATTCTGAACGTGTCGGATTTCTAGTCAATGTTGCTAATTGTGTAGAACATTAATGCAGTCATCCAAAATATTTTAATTCAGTCTCCCTGATCTTTGATTTCTCATATTATATTACAAGACTCTGCTGCTCCAGCACCAAGGCCATTAGTCATTGATATTCTGGTGTCCCCCAAAATAACTGGACAGAATTAGACAAGGAAAGAACAAGACTTGAAAGATGACTAAATTCTTATCAGAAATTACATGTATTTTTATCTCCCTAGTCCTTCTAGACTAGGGATATTAGAATATTGTAATCTATTTTAACGTTTAAATAGAGTATTTAAGACTACTATAACCATATATTACTATTTCTCTGTAATCTTGCAGATCACAGGACCTGTTCTTCATCAGAGACAAATGAGATAGCATGTTTTTAAAAGCCGTTTTTTAGAAGATTCTTCTCAAGAAAGCGGCAGAGCTGTGATAAAGGAATTACTTGACCAGTTGATCTTAGGTGCAGCAGGCCCCTGATGAAGAGGCAAAAACTCATTTTGCTGGTCTTACCATCTCTTTATTAAAAATGATTATGGATAAATAAGCTATTGATTCAGTAATTTTTTAAAAAAATATTACTACCATTGTCAAATTACTATACAACCAAAGATCTTTGGGGGAAATACAAAACATTTTTATTTCTCATGTGATATCCTCCTTATTCAAACATGCACGGATATGGGGTGCATTAAAATGAGCAAAATAGCAGATGTGGAATTGTGATCCAACCCTCTCCTTTTGCATATTTTTAGAATAGAATAGAGCTGGAAGAGACCTTGGAGGTCTTCTAGTCCAGCGCCCTGGTTAAGCAGGAGAACCTATTCCATCTCAGACAAGTGACTGTCTAGCCTCTTCTTAAAAATCTCCAGTAATGGAGCGCCCACGTTTTCTGCAGGCAATCTGTTCCACTGGTTAATTGTCCTCACTGCCAGGAAGTTTCTCCTTAATTCTAGGTTGCTTCTTTGTTTGATCAGTTTCCAACCATTGTTTCTCATCCTTCCCTCTGGTGCTTCGGTGAATAAAGTGACCCCCTCTTCTATGTGACAGCCCCTCAAATACTGGAATACTGCTATCATGTCTCCCCTATTTCTTCTTTTCTTTAGACTAGCCAAACCCAAGTCCTGCAGCCGTTCTTCATATATTTTAGTCTCCAGGCCTTTGATCATCTTGGTTGCTCTTCTCTGATTTTTTTCCAAACTCTCAACATCTTTTTTGTGATATGGTGACCAAAATTGGCTGCAGTATTCCAAGTGTGGTCTTACTAGGGTTTTATAAAGTGATACTAATACTTTGCGTGATCTTGATTCTATGCTTCTCTTTATGCAACCCAGGACTGTATTAGCTTTTTTTTGGCTGTTGCACAGATATGAATGTGTCACCACTATATATACAAACAAAAAGAAGGCAACTTGCATTATTATGTCACACCCATCATTGTATAGATTTTGCTGCCCTCTGGAGATACCCAGAGGTATGCACTAGATCAGGGGTAGGCAACCTTGGCTCTTTTATGACTCATGGACTTCAACTCCCAGAATTCCTGAGCCAGCATAGCTGGCTCAGGAATTCTGGGAGTTGAAGTCCACGAATCATAAAAGAACCAAGGTTGCCTTCCCCTGCACTAGGTAAACCCCTATTTTTCCTTTTGCCTTGCACACTTGCCTTGCACATAAGTGGGAACAACCTTGAGATACTGGTTCAAGAGATGCTGTCTTGGGAATGGTCAGATAAGAGAGCGCATAACCCACAGATGCGCAATGGATGGAAGAAGAGGCTTGGGGGTGGATCCTCCTTAAATTATTGGGCTGTAAAAATGATGGAAGGAGATTTGTCCTTTCAGGCTTGCAATATTCTGTTCATGTAGCTTTACAATAAAGTAGAATTAGCTTATCTGGTCATACTTCTTGTCTGGTCTACCTGGTAAAACAGACACATCTAAAGAAGAAATATAAAAGCAATGCATAGAATCTCAGTCCGGCAAGTGCAGAAAAGACTGACATACATCATATTCATCAACTTCTTTCAAAGAATGTGTAGGGTAATTTTAAAGAATCAACACTCTAGCGAAGTTGGCTACACCGGAGTTTATATGCAAAATGTTATGTTTTTAGATATTGGACTTAGGAGTGAAGATTGGTGGCATCCTGCAAAGAAAGGATATAATATTTCTTTCAATATTTTCTTTTCTCTGAGTGCAATCACTCTCTTAGATGACATGTCTGTCACAAGTGTCAAGTATCTATTTTTCATACCTCACCTTCCAGGATGATAGAAGGTAGGTGCAGGCAACAGTGCTGCATCAGGAACTGGGCAAAGTCAGCATCAGATAACAGTCCTTGAAGGACTGTAACACAGAAATCATTGACATATCTTTTATCATATCTGAGGGCAGACTGCAAAAATAACAAGAGTTTAAATCTGACAATGGAAACAATTTCTTAGGAACATTGGGGAATCCCTTGCCGAAGATGCTCAAAATTAAGTTATTTTTTTTCCTCCCCAAGTTAATTGTTTTACTGCATCATAAAATGTGATTGAATACAGGCAATAACTGAGTATAATAGTATTTATACAAAAGAAACTAGAAATTTTTAAAACTATAATGGCTTAGATTACTCAAACTTTTAAAAATGTATCAGCGTTCAGTATGATTTCTAAAATATAATGGAGCTAAGATTGATTAAAGTATAATTAATATTACGTATGGACATTGCTAACCAGTTGCAAAATACATTGAATATTTTTTTAATGTGAGAAAGGTTTTTGTTTGACGTTAGTATTAAATTCTGTACTGTTTATTTATTGTGATTTATAAATGAAAAAGAAAAAGAAGGAATAGTTTGGAAAAAATAGATAGATATTTAATTTCTAACTTTCCCTTTCTTTACATTCTGATTTGCAGTGTTTATAAACATTTAGACCCCTTAAAAACCATACTGTAAGTATTTGCTTTTCTCTTGCTATGAGATATATTGTGTACAAGGAACCATTTTTGTTTGAATTTGGTTAAACTTCTGTTGTGGATATATGCTGTTAGTTTTGCCATTGTTGCTTGTTCTTAAATTCTTAAGTTACCAATCAAATATTGTCATTGTTGTATCTGTCTTTCAAAGCTGGGTAATGTTTATCTTCACAGCCATGACCCTGTATCTCAATAAAATATGAGTTTCTTGTTAATATAGTCTGGGATTATACCTAGTTAAAGAAAAACCCTTGTGATTTCATTTCAAATTTCATTCCTAAAATCCTTAAACTGAGCAGAGATTAGATCTGATGGCCTGAATGTCTGCTTCTGTAGGAGTCGTGGTGGCGCAGTGGTTAGAATGCAGCATTGCAGGCTGACTCTACCCACAGCATGGAGTTCAAATGTGACAGGTTCAATGTTGGTTCAGCTGTCCATCCTTCCCAGGTTGGTAAAATGAGGAGCGAGATTGTTGGGGGCAATATGCTGACTCTGTAAACTGCACAGAGAGTGCTATAAAGTGCTATGAGGAGGTTCACAGGCTGTTGCTACTGCTATTCTTACTCCCGTTCTGGTATACAAAATTTGTATTAAAGTATTCCACTCTCTGGACCTATCTGTATTTATTCTTCTTTATTTAAACAATAATGCTTTGCTCTTGCAATGTAATAGGCATTAATTAGAGTGGCTTCCAACAGTTAAAAAGATAATAAAGCAATAGAGAGGAAGTTAAAAGCTTGCTAGAATGTGTGTGTGCATGTGAGCATGTGTGTGTTTCTACCACTAATGGGAGGAAAGTGATTTAAAGAACAAGTTAATTTGAATTTGGCTTAGCCCTGTCTCTCATCATCTTCTGCTATGCCTCTCCTTTTCTGATATAAGCATTTTAGAACTACGAGAAAGATCTACGAAGAGCCCATGAAGTATGCCCACTAATTTCCTCACTGAATTTCCCTTTTAAACAATCCACATTTTAAACATAAGGTAAACCTTTGTAGTCTATGTATATCTATGGCTAGATATAAGAGAAAGGTTCAACAATCAAATCCCAGGAGCACTAGATAATTATAGCTATTACTTGGACATACTGAATATGCAAAATTACTATGAATGCTTCACGTTGTCCGATCATTTTTTAAAATTATTCTGCTAATGGAAGTTCTTAAACCGGATAATTTTAGAAGTGCTTCTTTCTCCTTTAGCAGTAATAATATGTACATGATCAGAATAACAGAATAACAGAGTTGGAAAGGATCTTGGAAGTTATCTAGTCCAACCCCCTGTTCAAACAGGAGAGTCTACACCAGGGGTAGTCAACCTTGGCTCTTTTATGACTCGTGGACTTCAACTCCCAGAATTCCTGAGCCAGCTAAGCTGGCTCAGGAATTCTGGGAATTGAAGTCCACGAGTCATAAAAGAGCCAAGGTTGACTACCCCTGGTCTACACCATTTCAGACAAATGGCTATCCAATCTCTTCTTGAAAACCTCCAATGATGGGGCACCCACAATTTCTGAAGACAACCTGTTCCACTGATTGATTGTTTTCAACATTAGGAAATTTCTCCTTAGTTCTAGGTTGCTTTCCTCTTTGATTTGTTTCCATCCATTGGTTCTTGCCTTGCCTTTTGGTGCTTTGGAAAATAGGCTGATTCCCTCTTCTTTGTGGGCGCCCCTCAATCATAAAATATTTTAAAAGATACAATTTGTGTATCCTTCAGAACACTCACAATGAGCTTTCTAAAGAGACCAGTGGTAAGTCTGGTCCTGTCAAAGATTATGAAAAGGCCATTGCTTTAGACAAAGACAGTCAGGCCAAGAGCCTGAGGCACTAACATATGTTGCTTTAATTAATATAAGGTGGAAATATATTCTTAGAAAGTTTGAGTATCTTCTCCCAGCAAATTCCTCATCTGAATGGGCTCAGACCACTGTGTCAATGGCCTATTAGAGCACGACATGGACTCAATGTGAATTGGTGGTGATCCAATTGTGGTTGGATGAACAAGGAGTGGATGGGTATGACAATCTCTGTCTCTCTCTCTCTGTGTGTCTCTGTCTCTCTCTCTCTCACACACACATAGAAACAAATATTTCACATTTTCTTTCTTAATATATTTTTGCTTCTTCCTAAGCAAGCAGGGTGTGGGGGAAACAGAAACAGCTTTTATCAGCTGTCTGAATCAATTTCCTGCAGAGGACTTTTTAAAATTATGCCAAAACTACAAGTAACTTTAGAGTTACAGATTCACACACTGAATCAGATTTTTTTTAATAGCTCACCCTGATGTTAATAAAATAAAATGTGACAGTCTAATTGTTGCATACACGGGCCATTTTTTTTCCTGAGCAGATCATCTTGCTGACAGACTTGAGATTTGAGAGAGGAATAAATCATAGTGAGTCTTGACCAGATTGAAAACTGAAATATTGTGAGTTTTAATAGTGATGCAGAATTTAAATGTGAACAATCTGTGATACAATCTGTGTACTCATAAAACTGTATATTATCTTTATAATAATTTCTCATAAAACCATAGGAAAATAGGTCCAACCTGGAGCCACCTAACGTTCTTCTAAAATGTGGTAGGACAGATGCACACAGAAGCAGTTTTGCTTTCAAATGTTATTTGGGTATTTTGGGGTATTTTTTAAAAAAAGATCATTGATATATTTTTGAACTGAATCCAGTTGTTTGAAATTTTGTATTTGCCATCCTTTTCCATTTCATTACACATGAAACAAAATCATCCCATTCTGTGTTGCCATCATTTTTTCCTATGACAGCCAAAGAGATAAATGGGATTCAGACAGATCTTTCAATATTTGAATGATGGAAAGAAAATCACATTAACATTATTACATTTCATAATTATAAATACTTTATTTGGAAGGGTACATATGACAGTATTATTGTTTTTTCTAAATACCTATATTAAATGTACAATACATGATACACAAGATGGGATTTTAAATTTTTTTGGGATGCTTTCACATTGAGAGTCTTAATGTTATAATTTTAGCCAGCTGAATTTGTGAATTTTGGTAGCTTTGATAAAATACAAATCTGAACGATATCCTACCCTATTGCATACTAAAGTGGATGGAAACTATATTAGTTGTAGAACCAACATAATTCAGGGAGACAGTTTGGGAAACTGTTCTAAACATAATAGAACAGTTAAGACATAATAGGTCTTAACAGTGCCACTTTTGATTTTGCTATTCTTACTGTCTCTAAACTGTTTATTGTCAATTCTGAGTAGATTTAGTATAACTAAGGCTTTACGCTTTAAGCCTGCCAAAGGATGCTCTTAGAAACTTCCTCATTAGTTAGAAGGAGATGGTGATCTTTTTTTTGTTCAATATTTTATTATTTTTTTTATAACCACAAATCCTTAATGTTTTATCAGCAACATACTGTCTGGGTTCCAATGTTTAGTTTACTAATACATGTTAAACTCCTTTCTCTCTACCTCATTTTTCTAGCTATTGATAAAAATGTATCTCATGTTCTAAAGCAGTGGTTCTCAACCTTCCTAATGCCGTGACCCTTTAATACAGTTCCTCATGTTGTGGTGACCCCCAAACCACCATCCAGCTGGCCGGGGGGGGGGAGGGTATCAAAAACTTGACCAAAAAAAAAAAGGAAAAAATGGGAAAGTATAGGTAGTCCTCGACTTACAACAATTCGCTTAGTGACTGTTAGAAGTTACAACAGCACTGGAAAAGCGAATTAATGATCATTTTTCACACTTATGATTGTTGCAGCATCCCCAGGGTCATGTGATTTACATTCGGATGCTTGCCAACTGATTCATACTTATGATATTCACAGGGTCACGTGATCAATGGCCAGGGGGCATGGCCAGCTGAACACTCAGGTTGCAGAGTGCCTGTGGGGGGGGGGATCTGTGAGTCTCTGGGATGGGACTGGGGAGGGTGCCTGCCTGCCTTCCTTCCCTCCCCTTGTCCCTTCCTTTCTTCTTTTCCTTCTTTCCTTCACCTCCCTTAGTCTCTTCCTCCTTTCCCTCTCTCCCATTGTCCTTTCCTTCCTTCTTTCCTTCACCTTAGTCTCTTCCTCCTTCCCACCCTCTCCCATTGTTCCTTCCTTCCTTCCTTCTTTCCTTTCCTTCCCCTCCCTTAGTCTCTTCCTCCTTCCCTCCCTCTCTCCCATTGTCCCTTACTTCCTTCCTTTCCACCTCCTGCTTAGTCTCTTCCTCCTTCCCTCCCTCTCCCATTGTCCCTTCCTTCTTTCCTTCCCCTCCCTTAGTCTCTTCCTCCTTCCCTCCCTCTCTCCCATTGTCCCTTCCTTCTTTCCTTCCCCTCCCTTAGTCTCTTCCTCCTTCCCTCCCTCTCTCCCATTGTCCCTTCCTTCTTTCCTTCCTCTCCCTTAGTCTCTTCCTCCTTCCCTCCCTCTCCCATTGTCCCTTCCTTCTTTCTTTCCTTCCTTTCCTTCCCCTCCCTTAGTCTCTTCCTCCTTCCCTCCCTCTCTCCCATTGTCCCTTCCTTGCTTCTTTCCTTCCTTTCCCTTAGTCTCTTCCTCCTTCCCTCCCTCTCCCATTGTCCCTTCCTTCGTTCTTTCCTTCCTTTCCTTCCCCTCCCTTAGTCTCTTCCTCCTTCCCTCTCTCCAATTGTCCCTTCCTTCCTTCTTTCCTTCCTTTCCTTCCCCTTCCTTAGTCTCTTCCTCCTTCCCTCCCTCTCTCCCATTGTCCTTCCCTCCCTCCCTTCTTTCCTTCTTTCCTTTCCTTCCCCTTCTTTAGTCTCTTCCTCCTTCCCTCCCTCTCTCCCATTGTCCCTCCCTCCCTCCCTCCCTCCCTCCCTTTCTTTCCTTTCTTCCTCTCCCTTAGTCTCTTCCTCCTTCCCTCCCTCTCTCCCATTGTCCCTTCCTTCCTTTCCTTCACCTCCTGCTTAGTCTCTTCCTCCTTCCCTCCCTCTCTCCCTTGTCCCCCTTCTTCCTTCCTTTTCCTTCCTTCCTTCCCCTCCCTTAGTCTCTTCCTCCTTCCCTCCCTCTCTCCCATTGTCCCTTCCTTCCTTCCTTTCCTTCATCTCCTGCTTAGTCTCTTCCTCCTTCCCTCTCTCTCTCCCATTTCCCCTTCCTTCCTTCTTTCCTTCCTCTCCCTTAGTCTCTTCCTCCTTCCCTCCCTCTCCCATTGTCCCTTCCTTCCTTGTTTCCTTCCTTTCCTTCCCCTCTCTTAGTCTCTTCCTCCTTCCCCCTCTCTCCCATTGTCCCTTCCTTCCTTCTTTCCTTCCTTTCCTTCCCCTCCCTCTTAGTTCTTCCTTCTTCCCTCCCTCTCTCCCCTTGTCCCTTCCTTCCTTCCGTCCTTCCTTCCTTCCTTCCTTCCTTCCTTCCTTCCTTCCTTCCTTCCTTCCTTCCTTCCTTCCTTCCTTTCCTCTTTGTCCCTTCCTCCCTTCCCTTCCTTCCATTGTTCCTTCCTTCCTTCCCTCTCTCATTGTTCCTTACTTCCATCCCTCTTTGTTCCTTCCTTCCTCCCCCCCCCGTGCCCAGGAAGGGACAAGGGGAGGGGGATAGGCTGCCAGAGTGGCTGGGGGCTTTGCTGCTGGCAAACCTGCCTTTGCACAGGCAGAGACAGGAGAACTCCGCCCAACTCACTTGCTCAGCTTCGCTGAAAGATGTGCCGCTTGCTAAGCTAGCAGAAGCTCCAGGATCAGCGCCAGGCTACAGCTAATTTGCGCTTCTGCTAAATTAGCAAGTGGCTTGTTTTCTATCAAAGCTCGAGCAAGTTTGCTTGGCAGGATCCAAGGAGAGCAGCTACAGCTGCAGAAGCATGGATCAGCTGTAGAGGCTCGTCCCGATCCTGGGCAAGAGGGAAGGAAGGAAGGACGGAAGGGATAAGGGGGAGAGGGAGGGAAGGAGGGACAAAGAGGGAGGCGAAGGAAAGGAAGGAAGGAAGGGACAATGGGAGAGGGAGGGAAGGAGGAAGAGACCAAGAGGTAGGGAAGGAAAGGAAGTTCCAGCCAGGAGAGGCTTGCCAGCCCAGCTGCCGAGAACCAGAAGAGCGCAAAGCGAAGGAGAAGAAGGTAGCAGTTTCCTCCCAAAGGGGGCTCCTTTTCTCCACCCCTTCCCTGGGTTTGTGGGGAATTTCTCGTCACCAACGCTGACAGGTGCTGCTTCGAGCCTGCCGCGAGCTTTCTCGCCCCCTTTGCTTCTCCCCTCCCGCTTTCATGAGGACTGTGGCGCCCTTGGGAAGCCGATCGTAATTTGAAGCTTAGGAGAGGAGGAGGAGTCCCTTCCTCCTTCCCTCCCTCTCTCCCTGTCAAGCCCCGGCGGGCTCAACATGAACGGGCAGAGGAGACGAGGATGGGCGGGGTGGCAAAGGAGACCGGCGGCCGTCGCCAGACCTCCCGGCTGATAAGCGCAAGTTCGGGGGTCGCCAGCTGATGGGCGCAGGAGTTGGGTGCTGTGGGGCCTCCCCTTCGCTGACCTGCGCGCACGAGAAAAAGTCAATCCAGTTGCTGCACAATAAGTCTCTGCGCTATTCATGCGCCCCCTGCAGGGCACATTTGGTAGAGTTCGTGCAGACTGCCACCAAGCAGCATATTTTCCACAAACAAGTTAGGTGGAGCGGAGGGGGGGAGGGAGAGAAGGCAGTTGACAAGCCCTGCTAAGACCATCAGAAATATGTGTTTTCCGATGGTCTTAGGCGACCACTGTGAAAGGCTCGTGCGGCCCCCAAAAGGGTCGCGACCCACAGGTTGAGAACCACTGTTCTAAAGTACTCGGAATCTTCTTTCTCTTTCATTTTCAGTTTCAATCTGTTCATTTCTGCACAATCTAAAATTTACTTAATTATCTCTTCCTCCACTGGTAATTCTTCAACCTTCCAATGTCGAACAAGTACAATTCTCACTGCAGTTAATATATGTAACATTAAATATACACATTCCTTCTCATAATGTCCTAAAATTATACCTAACAGAAATAATTCTTAAAATATATGTGTTTTTTAGTCATTTTCTCTAACCATATATGTATTCTTGACCAAAATCTTTTGGCTTTAGAGCATGTCCACCAAATACGATAATATGTGCCTGGTTAGGAGATGGTCATCTTAAACAGATGACCCTGAGGTTGAAGAAAAGCTAGAGATGGACCATTAGCTGTATTATCTCTGGAAACAATCTGTCTTGAGCTCCATTGCCCAGTTTATGGCAATTTTCCATATTCTTATATGAATTTTGGCTGAAACACCTTTGAACTTGGCCCAATTTTTTGGGTTATCTTGATCATGACATGAAAATTTATCTTATATTTTTTTGGTTTCTTAGATTTTAGAGGGGTTTTTTTCTTATGTTTTGATACTCTTATTTTCATAAACGGCAATTTAAAACCTGATATGTAGGATAAATTACCTACAAATACATTCATAGCTTCTCAAAACAATGGTATTTTTCTTGTTTGTCCTTTTATATGTAGTTTTGAAATTTTATATTACCAAATATAGCACACCAGTTTCTGATTATATAAAAGGATTTATATGTAATGAGGGATCAGATGCAAGAAGCACATTAAAAAGTAGTTAGAGCATTAGAATACTTGATGCATTCATGCTTACATAGGATTTATAAATTAGATACAGTACTTTAGACTGACTGATCTAGCTGGGTGTTTTGATCTGGAATTCAATATTTGGAAAAATGCTTATCTAGCAATAAAAGTAACAGGTAAGCAATCCATAGCATACATCTGGTAATATCTAATAATGGTAAATTTATGACATATTAACACTGTGTTGCAAATTTTCATGCCTCCCCCAGGAGTAACCAATAGAGTACTTGGCAACACATAATTGCAATTACAGAAGAGAGGAATCATTGCCATTGGGATGCTATTTTTTTTTGGGGGGGGGGAATGGATGTTATTTATCACAGTGGCCATCCTGTAGTGGTTTAATGAAACCGTTGGTTTTATTTTTTTGTTTCAGAACTGACTTCATTTGAGGCAATGGCCAATACACAGATGCCCTTATCTCCAAGCCTTCTTAATTATAATAAACATCACCTGGTAATATCCTTTTTTTTGCTATATTTCTGTATTACCCATATAATTTATCCATATTTATTATTCATAATATTTATATAAGCTACCTTATAGGGGAGATGGTCAGTATAAAAAAATAATAATTAAGGCTTTTATATTTTTTTTCTGTTTTTATTGGGCTGTTTTATTTATTACTGTTGTATATGCCATGCCCAATCTTCTTTGGGGGGAGCTACTGATAAATAAATAAATTTATGAAAAAGAAGCTAGACAAACTATCTCAATTATTTTTTTGTATAAAAATGCAAATAATTATTTTACATTGATAAAAAAATATTTAAGATAAACAAGACCTGTTTGAACTGGTCCTGGCTGAGTTCTAGAAATTAATGCTTCAGAAATTTAAATCATTGACGGAATCAATTCCATAGCAGAGCAGTTAAATAGCCGATGGCCCACTAGCTTCCTTCTTTGTCCATAAAAGACCAGAGTGGAAACAAATGATTGTACAAATGGCCAAGTGCCCAAGCAATCTTTCCTATATTTTTGTTTTATTATTATTATTGTTATTATTATTATTTTAAAAAGCTTGATGAACTTTACAACAGTAGTGAGCTTCCTAAACAATAGTATCAAAACTTTCAATTGTGCCCATGTCAATGGTCAGATTGCTGTGAACCAGGAAACACAGAAATCAAATGTTAAGATCACATCTGGATGTAACATATTAATACTTAATATTGTATACTCAAAAAAAAGTTTGATCAAAATGATAAAGAGTTTTGAGGAGACATGGAATAGACCCTTTTTAAAAACTGTTGTGCTTTAAAACAAAATATTCAAGTTGAACTTTCCTTTGGCGATTTTATGGATATGTCCATATACTTTGCAATAAGTAAGTGGTATTGCCACTGCCTTCTTCCAGGATATTTTTCAACTTTCCGATCTACACTCTAGTACTGGTATGTAGCCTGGAAGTCTCCCATCCAGGTATGAACCAGACCTGACCTTGCTTAGCTCCTGAATGTTCCGCCATGAGCAGAAACCTTATATTTTTATCAGCCTAAAATTCCAGTGCCCCCTTGAGTTGATTGTGTTATGACAATCTATATGGAATATTTGCAGCAAAGGAAATATCAATTCTAACAAGTTCTCTAAACTCAAATAAACTGTGTACTTTTTTATCCTCTATAAGGTTTCTTGATTCTAGGGATTTGAGGATAATAGGATACAGAAAAACAAATACTCTAAAATTATTTGATTCTAAAGTCTACAGTTATTAGATGGAAAGCTTCTGATTTTTTTCCCCCTTGCCACTGTGCAATTTGCATTGTGTATACTCTTTTTGCATGCAGACGGTGCCTTTCTGAGTCAAGGTTCTTCATGACTGAGGTATATGTGAGTCTTTATTTTCTTTTGGTAAAGTAATTTTTGAATATGAAAAGCAGGATACGGATTGGCATGCTAAAGTGTTCAACAGTGTCTCCCCTACATATTCAATAATTAATGGTAAGATATGAAATAACATTTGAAACCACTCTACTACAATTCCATTAACCTACATAATGGGATGATGCATAATGATGACTACAGTTGTTCCAATTTGTGCACTGTGCCTTTGAATCCTTGTTTGCTGGGTGCTACATTTGCTTTGTTTCACTGGCAAGTCACTGTATGATTACCATCTGTATTCTATATAGAAGGATCTTTCATTTTTTTGCCAGTTTCATTGTTTTTGTCACTCATTACTTGCACATCAAAAAGAGTATGCGTAAGTTTCATGGCAGTCGCAAACTAATAAAATCCTCTGATTTCATATGTGTACATTTTTGCATTAATGGTAATGATAAGACCGTCCTTGGGAGGTGTCCAAATAGTTATCCGTTTCGCCTGTATTTTGTCAGATGAGTACCTTGCATGTAGATCAAGTGAGCATTTGAGTGACAGCTAGATGCATGAATTGTCACAACCCACAGAGAATGCATAACTTTCCGATCTACACTCTAGTACTGGTATGTAGCCTGGAAGTCTCCCATCCAGGTATGAACCAGACCTGACCTTGCTTAGCTCCTGAATGTTCCGCCATGAGCAGAAACCTTATATTTTTATCAGCCTAAAATTCCAGTGCCCCCTTGAGTTGATTGTGTTATGACAATCTATATGGAATATTTGCACCAAAAAAATTTGGATAAGCAAATTTTCATTATTCTATATAATGAACCTTGCAACATCTTGCTTGGCTGAGATGAAAATAAGAAAATGCCAGAAAAATAAATGGAACAGATCTGCTTGAAACTTGCTCTCCACCTTTAGTTTCCTAAAACTAAAGATGTGAATATATTCAAAATAAATAATTAAATAAGTGCCTTGATTGAGATCGATTTTGATAAAAGGATAGTGAAGGGATTAGCTCTGTTTGTCCTTCAGGATGAAAAAAGTGATTCTCACTTATTAAACAAAACATAGTCCAGCTTTAATATAATAACTATTGTTTACAGTAGTTTAAAGGGTTTTTTTTCTAAATTGCTGCCTTTTAATTAAAATGACATTGATAATAACAATGGGACAAAACAACAACAAAATGGGGTTCAGCAAGCAAAAGAAAATGTGGAGGAATATACATATACTAACACAAAGAGATTTTTGTGATAATATTTCAAATAAGTGTGCTCAGGTTTCCTACCCAGAAAGTCATTTTTCCTTATTTTTAATATAAATTTTAACTTGTTTATTTTTTTCTTAAAAAGCAGTGTCAAAGGGGCATTCTGTGGATTAAGCTAATCTATTAGGAAAAGTTTGTAAATATTGTGGTGAAATAGTGTTTGGAATAAGATTTGAATAAAAGTTTTTGCTGAGTTCAGCTCCCAAATCATCCTTGCGGATCAGCTAATGCATTGCTATGGGCTGCAGAACTATTTAAACTTTTATAACTTTGGGGGGGGATTTCATTGGCTCAGAGATGCTGATTAGTTTTAGTATTTCTGGTGTGAGAAGCTGGTCTTTTAGTCTCCTGAAGGCAAATCAGAGTAGAGGGTACATAGTGCCTTAAGGGGAAATAAAACCAGGCCTCTACTAGGCAAACTGTGCACTTAAATATTAAACTTCAGAACACTGAAAGAATCACTACATAGGTTCAATAGGAGCCTATATGCAGTTTCTCAGGTTAAAAGCAAATACATTTTTTCCCACAATTGCCATAGGGGGAAAGCACAAAGTCGCAGAAAAAGAAACCGCTGCTTTAAAGGCTTTCAAAAGGAGGCTACAGTAGGTTTCCCCCCTGCATAACCTAAAGCAGGAGTGTGCCACCTTTGTTGTAAACTGTAGTAGTTTTCAGTATTTTTGCTGCACAGAGAAGGTGATTGAGGATTGTGATGATCATATGTCTGGTAGTTAAGTTTGGGAAGTCCCCTCAGAAAAATATTGTGAGCCCTAGAAATAGGGAGTGGGCCTCCTGGACAATCATTGGTCTTCAGCATCTTTTCCTTTAAATCCAAACTTATGCACAGTCATACTCTATAGTATAAAAGAGAAAGGAAAAATTGTAATGCATGTGGCCTCTATTCACTTTTCCTAAGTTTGCATGTACGTGATGTATACTGCATGATGTGGAAATACATGCTTTCCCTACAAGGTTTAAATTTGGAGCCTGCGACTTGAAGTTAGTCTGATATTGCAATTCCTGAACTTGTAATTAAAAGTTACAACTCTGCCCTATTTAGTTTTCCAAATGCTTAATATTTAAGGATCCAGATGTACCTGCAGAGAAGAATAAAAATCTGCTATACCTATTTTTTTCAGTAAGGTCTCAACTTAATTATTTAAAAAATCATTGTTACTTGGATAGGATGTGTGATTACTGGAATGGTAGGTAGTGATTTCTGGTTTAAAATCAGGAATAATTGATATTAGGAAAAGCAGAATACTTTATCATGAAGCTCACATAACACTATATAACTAGATTTGCTGGAATTGCCCTAACATCGTACAGTATACGCCCAATGAGTTTTTAGATCTTTTACGATTTAAAAAATGGAATTTACATGTAACATATTTACTAGTCCTGTTAATTAAGCCAAGCAGCAAAGTAATGTCAGCTTATATAAATTTAGTATGCTGTGTTTTTAAAACAATTTTCAGGTTATTTTATCTTAAGACTGCTGCCCTGAATCACAAGGATTTTTTTCTGAATGTTTTAATTGCTCTGTGTTGTATCAGGCAGTCCAAAAGGAGCAACAATCATGGTGCTACAAATTGAAACATTCAAAATTTCAATTCCCCCTCCCCCTTTTTTTTAGATGCTCCAGGCATGTCTCTGGAATGGATGATCAAGAGTGAAGAGAGTGCTAAAACTTTATCCTTGCTAACAGATTAAGATTTATCCATAGAAAAAGCAAGGTGTGCATGTTCACATGTGTGTTTTTAACAATTTTCTTCAGGGTCTGTCACACAGAAGGAGTCAATTTATACTCCAAAGTGTTGGAGAACAGGACAACAAGTATCAGATGGAAACTTATCAAAGAGAGATCCAATCCAGAATTAAGGAGAAATTTCCTGTCAGTGTGAAGAATTAATCAGTGGAATGGCTTGCCTCCAGAAGTTATGGGTGCTCCAACACTGAAGGCTTTAAGAGGAGATTGGACAGCCATTTGTATGCAATAGATAGGATCTGCTGTCATGGGCAGGGGGTTGGACTAGAAGACTTCCAAGGCCCTCCAACCCCATTATTCTATGTTCTATGTTCTCCAGTAAAAGCAGAGTGCAGTAGACAGTTGCAGAACTGTTATCTCCAGGCAGTACTACAGCCATATTTGTTTGTTTGTTTGCTTGTCCATCCATCCATCCATCCATCCATCCATCCATCCATCCATCCATTAAATTTATTAGCTGCCCATCTCGTAGAGTCACAAGGTGTCTCTCTTTTTCTAGGGATGAAACTGGCCACCAACCAGAGGGAGGTAAGACATAACAGGGTCCATTCAGTATAGTACTTTTACTGTTAAATAAGACCCATTTGCATGTACATAGGATGGTCTTCTTGTACCCGTTTATCCTTCTTTGCCCTCAAAAGTGCTTCTGGATAAACAAGGTAGGAGTCAGGTGCCATTCAGGAAGATGGTAAAGGCATCCTAGAAGCACGAAGGCAATGAAAACTCCTACTGTATTTGTCCATCTATCTATCTATCTATCTATCTATCTATCTATCTATCTATCTATCTATCTATCTATCTATCTATCTATCTATCCATCCATCCATCCATCCATCCATCCATCCATCCATCCATCCATCTATCTATCTATCTATCTATCTATCTATCTATCTAGTAAATTTAGTGGTTGCCCATCTTACCTCAGGGTAACTGTGGGTAGCTTACAATCATAAAAATTCTTACTACTTCTGAAGAAAGTCCTAAAATGTAGCAAAAGAGGGGAGTCCCAGTATGTTTTAGCTTCTATCTGTATTTTCAAAGTCAACTACACGAGTCAGCTACATAATATTCAACTATATTATTTTAAGAGAGAATTCATCATATGTATCACTCTTATGTTTAATGCTTACTTCAAGCATTCCAGTTTGGCTCTTATATGCTTTTCTAAAATAGAAGTTTCCAAGCAGAATTTTAAGAGCCATTAAAAAAACCCTATTAGCACTCACAACCTATTTTATTAATGGACATAACCACATAATTTGAATAATGTCTATATCTGACATTGATCTATGTCTATATTTGACAGTGTAAGAGTGTAGAAGAATAATTTCCTTTATAAATTAACAAAAGGAAAAAAAATAAGACTATATCATCAAGGAAAGATTGCTTATAAAATTTTTAAAAATAATCTATTTATATAAAGATAGTCCTTGACTTACAATCATTTATTCAGTGACTGTTCAAAGTTATGACGGCACTGAAAAAACTGACTTATTACGATAGCAGCATCCCCATGATCAGGTGATCAAAATTTGGATGCTTGGCAATTGACTCATATTTATGATGGCTGCTGTCTTCCAGGGTCTTGACATCACCTTTTGTGACTGTCCCAGCCTGCTTCCGACAAGCAAATTCAATGGGGGAAGCCAGATTCATTTACCGAACGCACAATTCCCTTAACAATTGCAGTGATTTGCTTAACAACAGCAAAAAAGGTCATAAAATGGGGCACAACTCATTTAACAACTGCCTTGCTTAACCAGAACAATTATGGACTGAATTGTGGTTGTTAATTCAGGGACTCACCTGTGATCATGTACTTTTTCAGAAATCAATCCCACTAATAAGGATGTGTGATTCAAATTTTACAGTTATTTACCAGTCAACAATTTCATAATACTAGAGACTCTTCTTCATTTGGAAGATGGATTTACGTGTCTGTGTACAAATAGTTCTGTGTCATCATTTGAAGCTAGGTCTAGTGAACTGAAGTGGCAGAATTGTAAACAGGTAAACACTGATTGCACCAGGTCATATTGCAGATTGAAAATGGCATTTCTGAAAGCTTTCCTCTAAAAAAATATAAATCCTCGAAACTAGAAAATGAACATAATGGGCTTGGCTCCACACTCCAATCCCAAAAAACACTCTCATGCATGACATTTTGAAAAAGAAAAAAGAAAAGAAATCTCTAAGTTCAATTTACGAGGCCGTGGACTAATTTATTTCAGTATTACCCAAAATTAATATGGATTATTTCTCTCTGTTATGCTTTATTGTTTTGCTGATATTCCTCAGACTACTGATGTTTCTCTCAAGTTGAATTTTAAGGGGGCATCTGCATTGGAACCCTAGCTATCAGATGGTGATTGATCATCCTCCTTTTGAAAAACAAACAAGCTAAAAATTATACCAAACCAAAGCCCAAATGATTCAAGGTGTTTTACATAATAAAAAGGCAGAACAGATGGTATGTACCCAGAACGATCACATACAATAAAATAAAATTATGCCAAACCAAATTGTACAGTGCCCCCTCCCCCCACAATTGAAGGAAATAGCCTGGTGTTCATTGCCTATGGAATATCATCAAGGTGGAATATTATTGAATTAATGTCTACATCAGGTGTGTCCAACCTTGGCAATTTTAAGACTTGTGGACTTCATCTCCCAGAATTCCCCAGCTGGCTACCCATTGAAATTGTCTTAAAATTAGACCTCACATTTATAAGATAATTAGTCTTCTTTCAGTTGGCATCAATTATTCTCTTTCACACAGCTTAACCACCTCCACAAATAGGCATAGAGCATCCCTTCCCTCCTTCCTTTAAGAAGGAGCTATAGCGGCACAGTGGTTAGAATGAAATATTGCAGGCCAACCCTGCCCACAACCAGGAGTTGATCCTGACAGAGTCAAGGTTGACTCAGCCTTCCATCCTTCCAAGGGGGGTAAAATAAGGACCCAGATTATTTGGGGCAACATGCTGACTCTGTAAACAGTTTGGAGAGGGCTGTAAAACACTGTGAAGCGGTATATCAGTTTAAGTGCTATTGCTTTAAGAAAACAGAACAGAAGCAGAGGAAATGGAGGTGGAACAAGAGGTGGGGAAGCTATACCAAAAAAATAAATAAAAAATAAAAAATAATTAAAAAAAATCAAAGGGCAGCAAAACCCTTCTTTTCCCAGTGAATGTTCCTAAAATTCTGAATATAAATAAAGGAATATCCACATGGTTTATTTGGATGTTTGTATGTTATTTAAAAAGTTATATTATGACAAATTCTCTGAGCATAATAAATAAATACAACAATAAGCACTGTCTAAAAACACAGAAAATCAAAAAATCATACTATATAGGCATCTAGGCTACATGATCTAAAATACATAGAAGGCTTGAATAAAGGAAAAGTTAATTCTCTTTTCCTCCTGGAACTCTCTCCTGTAATTGAAGTGCCACTGCCACTAATGCTCACTTCGTTTTAGCTCATTTAATGAAGGAGTGGTTTAAACTTCTGATAGATTTATACAGGAGAAAATGTTTAAATCCCAGATTTAATAATCTTGTGGTTCTAATTAGATCAACTACAACTATTTATATAGGTATAACACATAGTAATATTAGAACTTCTAGTTTCACTGAAAAGGGTTAAGGAAAGAAGTACAAACCTCTGCAAAATAGTAATTATATTCTATTTAATCTATACCCCTTTATGGAAATCTGAACCCAAAATATCTTGTCTATCTTGTTTTCCAAGTACAGCTTCTGTCTTCCTGAATTATAGTTAAATTATAGGAAAATACCCATATCCTCCTATAGAAAACAAGCCTACAAATCATCACTAATATATAACTATAATCAAAACAGGGAAACTCTTGTACTCAAAACTTGTGAAAAAGAAATATTGTATAATAGCCTGCAGACACATTCAAATAATTAGTTATGTTCTAATAGAAATAATTATTCTAAATTCTTGGTATTCAGCTTCTCAATGCAGAAAGACATGCTGTAGACCTGGCTCAGTTTATTCTATTAACCTGACTAGGGATTTACTGAATTAAGAGTGTTCTGAATTTTAGGCACAATGTTTTCCTAGAACAGTGGTGGTGAACCTATGGCATGCATGCCAGAAGTGGCATTCAGAGCCCTCTCTGTGGGCATGCGCGCCGTCGTCCCAGCTCCACCTCTCCTGTGGCCCCCTCCTCACCAGCAGCTCCCTGGAGGAGAGTCGCCCCCGGGCGTGGCCCATGTGGAGCAGTGCAGCCAAGGACATGGCAGCCGGGCAGCAGGGACAAGACTCTGCCTTAGCGCGCCGTCATATACAGATGATGCTGCGGGGTGTGGGCGGAGGGTGTGGCCGCCATGGCACTGCAGGGCCACCTGGGCAATCTGCTGTGGCGAGCCATGGAGGTGGTAGGTGGCCCTGCGGGCAGGTGGGGGGTGGAGGTAGAGCAGAGGGGTCGGGCGGTTTGGGGGCACTCGGTGTCTAAAAGGTTCACCATCATTGTCCTAGAATGACAAGATAAATTGTTAGAGGTGAAAGGTGATTTGGGAATATTCACAGAGAAAGCAGTTTTCCAATGCCCTAAGATTTGAGTAGATAACACAGTACAATAGATGTTAAACTAAAGCCACTAGGCAAAATTTATCTTTCTGTTCATAATATATATGGTATTTCAGAAAAAAATAGCCGTGTTTTATGTCAGTCTTGCAATACATCATGGATTTATCAAATTAGATAAGGCAAGGCTGACACCAATAATTTATGTGCAACTACATTGTCTTACTGGGAAAAAAAGGAAATCTCAATAAAAGCATGATTTTTTAAATTTGCTATCTATCTATCTATCTATCTATCTATCTATCTATCTATCTATCTATCTATCTATCTTTTGTTTGTTTGTTTATTTATTTATTTGAAGCATATGGCTTTTATTGGCAAATAGTGCCATGTCCTACAGTTTCCTCCATCTATTTTGTATCTCTTTTCTTAGACTGTATTTAACCCAAAATCTGACTGATGAGGTTAATTTTTCAATCTAATATGCCTTTTTGTGACCATATCTGAAGATAAAATTTTAAAATATCTTTACTTCTTTCATAATATGTTTACATGGCAACTAAAGGATTGTTCCTAATTTAAAAATCTTTGTAAAACCACACTTCTGAATAAGACTGGAAAATGCATTTAATTTATCTAACCTAGTAAAATTTCTCACAATTAAGATTGTGAGCCATCTGGAAGCTGATTAATTATTTGGCCTTCTAATTCATGTTTCAATTTACTGATTAAAGTCTGTCTTCCTCAGTCTGAGGCCATCCAGAGAGACTGGGACACCCTGAATTGCCTGCCAGCATGAAAAAAAAAATAATTAATTGAGATTCTTGGAATTCTGAAAAAGACAAAATGCCACATTAGGAAAGGGATTAAAAGTGAAACTGCCAATATTGCAGTACAATGTGCCTTTTAGTCAAAGCTGACTCCTGGCAGTTTTCTTAGCAAGCTTTTTTTTTTTTTCAAACTTGGCTTGTCAGTGACTCCTTCTTAGAGCTGAGAGAGTGACTGGAGCAATGTCACCCAGTGAGCTTTGTGCCTAAGGTGGGACTAGAACTCACAATCTCCAGTTTATAGCAGATGATTTAACTACTAGTCTAACCTGGCTCTCGCTTCTTTCTACTAGATTTGAAAAAAGATTGAATTAGAGCTGGAAAATGTTCAGAAGAGGACAACCAAAATGATCGGGAGTTATGAGAAAATCTTAAACCATTTGGGAGTCTTTAAGCTTAGGGGAAAAAAGTGAGCAAAGGAGGGAAATGATCATGGTATAAAACATGATTGGCAAGGAGATTTCCTCAAATCAGCAAAAAACATCAAGGAAAGCTGACTGAAAAGAAATTAATAAGAGGCAGAGAAAGCACACCATGCAAAGATAGTCCATGGAATTCCTTCTCATGAGGTATGATAGTGGTTATTAATTTAGGTGTCTCTTTTAAAAGGAGATTAGATAAATTCATAGAGGACAGTTCTGTTGAAACTCAACACGTTTTTCCCTGCCGGTTGCAAGGGGAAAATAGTGAAAGAAGAATGTGTTTCCAGCTCCTGCTTGCCAGGATCTCAGAGCCATCTGATTAGGTATTATTAGAAACAATATGTTGGACTAAGATCCAGCAATACCAGCCTTACATTATTTATTTATTGTTATTTATTTTATTTATTCATCAAATTGAGATACCACCCATCTCAATCACATATGATTTATCTTTTATAATATGTCCAATGAGCTCTTAACTGCACATTTTAATGGGACATTTTAACACTAATTGTTCAAAATATGCATTTATGTTAGGAAAATGCAATGGACATTGCATTGGAAGAAAGCTAAGGATTGTCAACATGTACAGCAGTTTCATGCCAGGTGGTTTTCTGAAGCCCTAGAAGCTTTTTTCAGAAACTGAGCCATTGATACCTGTTGCGTCCTGGGCCTGCTGAAGCATTTCAGCAGGCCCAGAAATGTTGCAAACGGTCCCGGGCAACCAAAAAGCTGCCCAGGACCAGATTGGCTGGCGTCGGACTTGTGCTCATGCGCACGGCCTGAAAAAAGGTTCTTCCCTATTGGCTGGACTGCCTGGGTTTGGGAGACTATAAAAGGCCTGTGTGCCTGTTGGTAGACAGTTAAGTTGAGGAACGAATAAAGAAGTACTTAATTACAACATGTGTCTTGCTTCAATGCCGCGAACTCCAAAACATAAAAGTGGCAATGAAGGTGGGATCGCTGCAAGGAAGAAGGCAATAAGAAGAGGGTAAACCTCATCTGAAGAGCCTGAAACCTGGGAAGTCGGCGTCCAGTTCTGCACTCACCTGCCAGTACAGCATCGCTGGAGGTGAGCTTGGCAAACAGGCCCTTCCCCCAACGAAGGCTTGCAGCGAGGCATTCTGAAGCTGAAGATGTCGAAGATAAGACGCTTGTCAGAATTCGACATTTTTCACCCGGAGTGCTGGAACTCCTATGTGGCCCGGGTAGAAAATTACCTAAGGGTTAACCAGGTCCAGGAAGACAGCCTGAAAATGGAAACCCTGCTGTGCGTCTGCGATGAGGACACCTTTGACATGGCCGAAAACCTGGTAGCCCCTGCACCGCTGGAGTCAGTCACCTACACAGACTTAAAAAACAAGCTGAAGGATCACTTCCATCCCAAACTGTCTGTAATTGCATGGAGGCATGCTTTTGAGCAGAGGGACCAGAAGCCTGGTGAGTCTGCTGCAGAATTCATCGCTGCCTTGAGACAAGCTGCCAGGCCTTGTGAATTCAAGGACCTGGAAGAACACTTATGAGACCGCTTCGTCTACGGCCTTAGAAGCAGAGAGCTGCAACAAAAAATCTTTGCTAAAGCTGAAGTCACTTTCCAAGATGTCTTGCGCAAAGTTGCAGCTGAAGAAGCAGCAGGCGGTGCTGTGAAGGCCTTGCGGCTCACCAGAAACGCTCCAGCTGTCACGACCGTCCATCAAGAGGTCGCTCAAGAAGTTCCAGATCTGGATCCTGAAGAGGAGGTGGACAGACTTCACCAGCCGGTGGTAAGAAGGCCGTGAGAGAAACCAGACAAGGCCCCAGCAGCCCTTCAGTGTCTCAGTTGCGGAGGACACCACAAGCGCACGGACTGCCGGTTCTGCTTCACCATTTGCCAGGCATGTGGTAAGCAAGGCCACATTGCCACCGTTTGTTTGGGTCACCAGCAGGTGCAACCTTGGGGAGAATTCCTTCCGAAAGGTACCAGGGTCCCCAGCCAACACAGGGTGGGTTTCTGCGCATCGCGCAGAAGCATTTTACAGTTAGACCCAAACATCACACCAGTTAGTATTAAGCCTAGGAGGGTGCCCTTCACCCTCAAAAACAAGATTGATGTTGAGCTGGACAAGCTGCTCCAACAGGGCATTTTGGAACATGTGGACTCAAGTCCATGGGAAACCCCCATTGTAATGCCTTTAAAGGCTTATGGGGAACTCCGAATTTGCGCGGACTATAAATGTACTTTGAATACAGTTTTGCAACAGCATGCATATCTTGTACCGGTAGTGAGTCATATTCTGGCCTCCCTCAAAGGGGGAAAGCTGTTTGCAAAGCTTGATTTAGCACAGGCCTATCAACAGCTACCTGTTGATGAGGCAACTGCTGAGGCCCAAACAATAGTGACCCATAGGGGGGATTTTAAGGTAAAAAGGTTACAATTTGGGGTGAATGTTGCTCCTGGCATATTTCAGAGCGTCATGGAGTGCATGCTCAGGGGTATTCCTGGGGTTTGCCCCTACTTTGATGATGTCCTCATCGCAGGGGAGTCATCACAGAATTTGGCTGAGAGGTTACGGGCTGTGTTGCTGAGGTTCCACTAAGCGGGCCTCAAATTGAAAAAAGACAAATGCAAAATTGGAGTTACTTCCACAGAATTTTTAGGCTTTAAAATAGATTCTCAAGGCATCCACCCTGCAGAATCTAAACTGAAGACCATTCAGGAGGCCCCAAGTCCCAAGTCTAAAAGCAAGCTTCAGGCTTTCTTGGGACTTCTCAACTTCTATCATGCTTTATTTCCCCATAAGGCTGCAGTGGCTGAGCCGTTACACTGGCTTTTAGATAAGCAAGCTGCATGGCAGTGGACTAAGGTCCATGAGAGGAGTTTTAAAGAGGTCAAGGCCTTGCTCTCATCAAATGCTGTATTAGCACATTTTAATGAGCAACGGCCTGTGTGCATCGCTTGTGATGCATCCCCTTATGGGGTGGGTGCAGTACTCAGTCACCTGAAGGCTGACAGGATACAAGTCCCTGTGGCTTACTACTCAAGGACTCTGTCATCTGCAGAGCGGAATTACGCTCAGATTGACAGAGAACTTTGGCCACAGTGGCTGGCATAAAGAAATTCCATGATTTCTTATAGGGCCGCCACTTCACGGTCTATACAGACCACAAGCCTTTGCTGGGGTTGTTTACAATGACCAAACAAACACCACACATCATATCCCCACGTATGCTGAAGTGGTCCATTTTCCTGTCAGCATATGACTACACGCTCATTCACAAACCTGGGAAAGAAATGGGCCATGCAGATGGCCTCAGTAGGCTACCTCTCACACAAATAGAGGCAGATCCTGCACCTGCTGTTAATATTCTCTCTGTTCAGGAACTGCCTGAATCTCCCCTCAATGCTAGGGACATGGCTGCAGAAACTGCCACGGATCACACGCTTACACGCGTGCTGACATGGGTGTTGTCAGGATGACCTGACATGTGTCCAGATGCTGCGTTTCAAAGCTTCTGGCAAAGGAGGCACAAACTGTCTACATTTAATGGGTGCCTGTTATGGGGTAATAGAGTAGTTATCCCAGCCTCACTGAGGTCTAGAGTTTTGTTCTCTCTGCATGAGGGATATTTGGGCATTGTGCGCATGAAAGCACTTGCACGCAGCCATCTTTGGTGGCCTGGGCTTGATAAAGCTATCGAGGCCCAGGTGCACAGGTGCCAAATATGCCAACAGTCATGGCCTGAAATGCCGTAACTGTTGGCACACCTGACTGAGAGGCACACCTGACTGAGAGGAGACACAAACCCCTTGGTCAAGGGTACATTTAGATTATGTTGGGCCCTTTCAGGGGCAATTCTTCCTTATCCTGGTGGATAGCCATTCCAGTGGCTAGAGGTTGTATCTGTCTCCTCCACTACTACTGCTAGGACCATCCAGGTGTTGAGAGGAATCTTCGCTACCCATGGACTTCCTGATGTCCTCGTCTCTGACAATGGCCCCAAATTTACTTCTCTTGAGTTCCAGGCTTTCCTACAGGCCAACTTGATCCAGCATGCAATGTCAGCTCCTTTCCACCCTTCCACCAACGGGCAAGCTGAACGGATGGTACGCACCACCAAAGATGCACTCAAAAGAATCACGCACGGTAGCTGGCATCACAGGTTAGCAGATTTTCTTCTTGCACACTGCACCACACCATGCATTGCCACTGGAAAGAACTCTGCTGGGGCTGACACCTCATCACGAAGTTGGACAGACTGCACCCAGACCGGGTGGCTTTACAGGTGTCACAGCCGCGGGCACCTAGGAGAGTTCAGGTGGGCGATCCAGTCTGGGCAAGGAACTATGGTCCTGGACATCTCTGGGTCAGTGCTGTTGTATGCAAGGTCTCAGGGCCACTCTCATACGAAGTGGCCTTGGGCGATGAACGCATCCTTTGGCACCATATTGACCAACTGCGCTGGCAGTTGTCCAACGTTTCCGCTCCTGGCTCTGCTCTTGGGGGGGTGGAGGGCCATCAATTGCATTCAGTCTGAGGGCCTCAGTCTCCCAGCTCCAGCGAGTTCTCACATGCTAATGCACAGGGTCCAGTGACTGAATGGGGGCATTCTCAGGATTCAGCTATTGCTCCAAACAGGGAGTCTCCAGAAAGGGGGGTCATTTCGCACATCAGTTATTGCTCCAGACAAGGAGTCTCACCGGGGGTATCCACACAATACAGAGAGCGCTCCAAACAGGGAGCCACAAGAGAGGGGGTTTGCCATGGAGGCAGCTCCTGACTCTGGCACCTCGGCCACAGACACGGGGGACTGGGACTAATGGGGCACTTCTGCAACGTAGATCACTTCCGATGCTGGTCGCGGGTTCGAGGGACAATGTTCCCAACAGGAGTCCATTGTGGACTTGGAGAATTCCACTCCACCATTGGGCTTGGGAATTTCCACCCCTTCGAGGAAACCTGGCTTGGATTCAGAGGATCCAGCCAGTCAGCAGCAGAATGGGTCACCTGGAATTCTAAGGCATCAAAGTCCTGATCTATCAAGCCCACCAGAAGGCAGGTAGGCCAAGCACCATTAAATAGAAGTCCTGGTCTGCCTAGACTGGCAGGTGAGCTGTCAGGCCAGGCACCCTCCCTGACCCTGCATCAGTCACAAAGGGCCAAGGCCCACCTAAATACCTTAAAGGTTATGTACGGTTACTATCAGTATAAAGGCCACCTTACTAGTTAAAGAATTATGTTCCATAAAGTGGTTGTTGTAATTATTTTGTTAAAAGTTTATTTGTTATTATTATGATTTAGTATAAAGTGCTCTGCCTATGCACAGTAAAAGAAACTTGTGTTTAACACTTATCCTGTTCTAGACACCTGTATTGGGCTATTGTGCTTTCTGTGGCGTGTTTCATCCAGGGGGGAGCGGTGTTGTGTCCTGGGCCTGCTGAAGCATTTCAGCAGGCCCAGAAATGTTGCAAACGGTCCCGGGCAACCAAAAAGCTGCCTGGGACCAGACTGGCTAGCGCCAGACTTGTGCGCATGCGCATGGCCCGAAAAAATGTTCTTCCCTATTGGCTGGACTGCCTGGGTTTGGGGACTATAAAAGGCCTGCGTGCCTGCTTGGTAGAGAGTTAAGTTGAGGAATGAATAAAGAAGTACTTGATTACAACATGTGTCTTGCTTCAATGCCATGAACTCCAAAACATAAAAATACCCAAATTAATTTTCTCATGTTCCAATTTAACCTGGGTTAAATAAAATATAAACTTTTATTTATTTAGCTGTTTTGATGTAGGTGAGACACAGCAAAATAACAATTGGAAAATCACATCAGATTCTCATGACTAGGTAGCTCTTTTCCCTGTTTTAAGAAAGTTGCCTTTAAATTAATAAAAAATCTGAAGATTTGTTTTTCATTTTTTTAAAATGTATTTGTTTAGAAAATCCTTTTAGGAATTTTCTATAGGTCTCAAAGCAGTACTCAGATATACAAACAATACTCAGATATACAAACAATGTGTATATGGACGTATGTATATAAACTACATTGCCCAATTTCCCAAGATCAGTAGTGTTAATGCCTATGTCCTATAATCCGATTTGAGTCCCAACTCAAAAATAGTTATCCTGACAAAAAGTGAGCCAATCTAATACTTATTGAAATGTTGTCTTCTTCTAGATAAGAAGGCTGCCCTACCTTGCTTTATTCTTTGTCCTTGTGTAGTTTGTATAACCCACAGTCATTCCAAAGTTCATGTAGTTCACTGGAAATCATAATAACCCTATGAATGAAATGAGATAGTAAATCTATGAATATCAGATGTTAAGAGTCGCCTTTAATAAAGTATTTGCTAAACAACTTCTTGTTATAGATTTTAAAAGGATCTCTGATTGTTATTATGACTAATGCTTTGTTAATGTTAGAATTGCAGTCATTGATCCAGTGCAGAATTATATGCATTTGACAACAATGTGCAGATGGTCCTTTTTCCAATCAATTTAGAAAGCTAGATTATTTTTGTCTGAGCAGTAAAATGGCACCACATGATTTGGACGACAGAACTGAAAGTTAGCAACCAACCATACTTTGAGGTTTGTCCCATTGTCGGCTCTCTAGAATAAGACAATGGATTCAGGGTATACAATTTTCAAAGATTTGGAATAAAGTTCAGATATCTATGTTTGGAAAAAACAAAATCTTGTGAATATATTTCTTTAGGGGAAAAAAGAAAAGAATTTCTAAGATTCTCCAAGAGCCAAACAGTGAAACTTCCAGTTATGAATAGACCAGAAGTCATCATGGCATAAATGCACCAACCAATGCTTTTAAGCAGAGAAAAAGGCTGTGATTTTCTTGGGGAAGTGGAAGAAAATGTATTTTTGAACTGCCAAGTGTAATGTCTTGCTGCCTTATGTTTTGCGTTTGTGATATATTTCATTTGTTCTCACAATAAATCTATATGGGTATTAAATAATATGAAGTGAGAAAGAAAACCATCTGTTGACTCCAGAGTAGAGATCATAGCATTAAAATCACATTTTGTGGTTGGTGCTGTGGTAAACTGAAACATATATTGGTTTCGTTTGTGGCAAAGTAACATATTTCAAACTATCCAAGGAAATGAAAGAGATGAAAAGCAGACATTTCTCTACTGCTATTATTTTTCCACTACTAGATAGGTTCTTCTTTCACGCAGAGCAAAGATACGATGTAACAGGCTTGATTAGACATCTATGTAAAGTAAATTTCAGGGTAATTTAGCAGGTTCTAGAATCCTCTGTCACATACCAAGGATTCAATTATGAAAAGAGCTTTTTCAACCATTTGGGCGATATGGGAAGAATTGCCAAAGGGTGAAAATTTGAAATTGCATACACTGGGGGGGGGGTCTTCAAACTTGGCCCTTTTATGACTTGTGGACTTCAACTCCCAGAATCAGCCAGCGTGCCTGGTTGAGGAATTCTAGGAGCTGAAGTCCACAAGTCATAAAAGGGCCAAGTTTGAAGAGCCCTGGCCTACACCATTCTTTTGCTAGTCATTATATCAGTATAAGGACTTACCCAAGTGCCCATAATATGGTTGCTTATAGCTGAATCATGAACTGTGGAAAACACATTCTCTTTGTGAAATTCAGCAAAGTTACCTTTAGCTGTCAATGCATAACCTAAATGACTCAAAAATATCTATATGTGTCTTTCTTTTGTGATAAATAGCACTTCTAGTTATTGATATTTTGCAGAATTGTGTACTGTATTAGATCTACATAGCTATATTATTCCATTTTTTTCCTCCAAGAAATATTATGAGAAGAAGATATATGAAAAACTGAAAGCTCCTCTTAGTCCTTTGACTTCTAGGACAAAACACGCACAAAAAGTTGTATCTGAATATAAAATCTGTCAGCAGGTATGAGAGAGTAATCAATTCTCCTAGTTCAAAAGCTGGTACCTTGCCAACCTGAGATGGCTTCACCTGTAAAGTGGAAGAAGATGAATCAATATATGAAAGAAATCTATCTTGTATGAAATAAAATCTAACATAAATACAGGCTAACCTACTCAATCCCAAAAGTCATATCAGTTATGTCTTTCTGCTTTTAATGGATAGTGTACTTAATATATATATATATATATATATATATATATATATATATATATATATTTCAATATATTTGTTTTCTGAGGTTTTTGCGGGTGTTTGTATGTAGGTCTTTGGTTATTCGGGTTTTCTCCCGCGTCAAATTGGAAGTGTTTTGGCTTCTTGCTTCTAGGAGTAATGTGTGATCAATGTGTGATAATATTTTTCTATTTGTGCAGAATGCTGTCTTGATGTTGTGTTTATTGAGGATCTTTTTGATTTTGTCTGTGGTGCCTTTTAAGTATGGGAGGAGAGTTTTGCCGTTTTCTTGTTCTCTGTCCACTAAAATCCAACACAGAGAACAAGAAAACGGCAAAGCCCTCCTTCCATACTTAAAAGGCACCACAGACAAAATCAGCAAGATCCTCAACAAACACAACATCAAGATAGCATTCTGCACAAACAGAAAAATATCCACCATCCTAAGAAACCCCAAAGACAAAATTAAGTTAGAAAATCAAGGCGTATATGAAATCCCATGCACCGCTTGTCCCACCACATACATCGGACAAACCAACAGAAGAATAAGTGCACGCATTGAAGAACATAAGAACTCAGTCAAAAAAGAGGAACCAACTTCTTCTCTGGTCCAACACCTTAAAGCCACAGGACATGAAATTGACTTTAAAAAGACCAGAACTATCACCAAAACTGAACACTTTAATAACAGAATAATCAGAGAAGCCATCGAGATAGAAAAACGCCCACACAGCATGAATAAACGAGATGATACCTCCCGCCTACCAGCCATTTGAAACCCACCCTTATTGACAAACAAGTCCCTAACCCAAAGAATGACACCAGACCCACACTCACGAAAATCACACATGATGTCACCACCACACATCCACGCAAAAAGCAAACCCAAACCCACACCGATGATGAGGCATGACCACAAACCAGAAACCAGACCACAGCTGCATCATTAGCCACTTTGAACCCCTCCAATCCATACATGAAACAAACTGACACCCACCATGAAGATGAGGCACGACCACGAACGCGAAGAAAAACAAGAGCAATGCAGGTCACCATCTCAAATCCCCCTGCAACTCAGACTAACCCAAGCACAACAAAGCCCCCACCCAAACCGAACACTCCCCCATCCAATCAGAGCACAGCCAACCCCCCATCCAATCAGAGCACAGCCAAGCCCCTAACCAATCAGAACACACCTCCACCCAATCAGAATACAGCTAAGCTCCCATCCAATCAGTTCATACCCCCACTAGCAGTTAAAAGGAAGAAACAGCTATGATCACACATTGCTTCTAGAAGCAAGAAGCAGAAAACACCAGCCTGAAGACGACGAATGGGACTTCGTCGAAATGTCACCAAGACACTTCCAATCTGATGTGGGAGAAAACCCGAATAACCAAAGACCTACATTTCAATATATATATATATATATTTCAAAAGAAATTTTCCAGTCTTTAAAAAGAAAAATAACTCAATACATCAACATTCATAACTGTTCTATGGCTTCTTGGACACCAGAAATAGCTTACTAGGTAGACAAGCACAAAACCCAACACCACATATTTCTGTAACTTTTCTTTGTAGAATAGTTTTAGCTTGTAACATATCTGGGAGACTATTGGCATTTGATAGATGAGGACACAAGTTTACATTTCAAGCTAATCATTTTTACACTGAAGGAAATCCCACTTTGATCAATGGTGTGACATCCAAGAAAGAATGAATAAAACTGCAACCTTGGAATTGGAATAAACTGAAATTGTTTAGTAACAATGGCAATATTTCACAAAATCAACACAATCCTCACAATTACTGAAGAAAAGAATCTGGGGGGTGCTCTCTGAGCTTGGTGGTTTTCTTGCAGATGTTTCATTACCCAACTAGGTAACATTGTCAGTCAGCACCTAGTTGGATAATGAAACATATGCAAAAAAACTACTAAGCTGAGAGAGAGCACCAAGGATCCCACAGTTCAATCCTGAGTTACAAACATTCTTTTTTTTTTAAATCAGAAAAGCATCTGTTTTCATTGATTGCTTACCTGGGCCTTATGTAACAGTCTTCTAGCTTGCAGTCCAGTATGTTCAGATCCCTGAAACAGTGAGACAGAACATTCAGTGTGACAGATGTCAAGCTAACCAAGCCCATATCAATAAACACAGCTGAATCAACAGAGAGAATGCACATTTTGAAAGACTAGTCAAGAAAGTTAGCATGCAACTCCAGCTGCAAAAAATCTTTCATGGGCTCACAAACTGAACAGCCACCATTTTTCTCTGCTCTCATCAAAAAAGTAAACCAATTGCATTGACAAAAAGCCACTGGAAATAAAAAAATTGCATTTAAGATTGCCTACGATAAAACTCTTCCTTTTTGTCATAGAAATGTAGGTTATATATTACTGTTAGCAAGAGTTGCATTACTATTATTGTTAATTTTAGTTCTGTTTATTGCCTCAAGGGTTATATATTGTAACATAATTTTGTTGCCTCTAGTTAATGTTAATTAGCTGTTTTAATAGCCTATAATACCTATTTGTTAAGTTTTGGCAGGTTTACTTTTTTAACTATCAGTAACTTAATCACTTGGAATATTTAACATTGCTGTTGCATACTCAAAATTACAGTTACTATTAATGTTACCTGTTTAACGTTTAGTCATCCTTTGAGTCCTGCGACATATTTCGTTAATAATCATCAGCCATCAAGTCTGATATTCTCAAAAGAAATAACAGCCCTCTATAAACTGCCTTCAAGGGAGGTGATAATTAGCACTGAAAATTACAAATAGAGTTTTTGAAGTTGAATAGCAACAACTGGGCAGTGACACTGATGATTGGACTGTCAAGACAAGTTATTAGAGAACTCCGCAAATGCAGCCGACAGACTCCTCAGAGTGAAAACAAGAAGGTGAGTCTATGCAATGCTTACATGTTGAATGGGATATTTAATGTATGGGGAGACTCAGCGGTTGAAGATCTAGCATTTAGACAGTCTAACACTGGTAAGCAATAATCTTACCTCTTTAAACTCCATTACATTCTCACGAGAGACAGGCTAATACAAACGAATCAATCAGAGTGTGTGTTTAGCAAGATCAAACTTAAGAGGAGAGTTTAAAAATCCATTTATTCTTCTAAAGCCACGACTTTTTTCCCCATTAACATGTTATATACATTAGTGTCCTCTAGTCATGAGTCATGTCACAGTTTAGTTGGTTAGCTTTTAAATTATTTAACAACCATAAGCTATTAATACAATTTTTTTAAAGTCTTGCACATCGTCTTAAAACAAACTTGGGTTCATTTATATAGAGATTTTGTTTTTGTAAAAGAAAGGGTTTATATCAAAAACATATTTAGGCATCTCTTGAAGAAGAAATCAAGCAGGCATTTAAAGCTAAACACACGTAATTCCAAATTTAGTTTGTTACAAAAGTTTTCAGCTTTATTGACAAGTTATGGCAAACATATTTGACAAAATTATGTTTCCTATTTAGAGAAGCTTACACATGGAACTTTATGTGATTTAAAAAAAATAATAAAAAACAAAACAAATACAGATTAAAACACTGGACAAATTCAGTTAGCTACATCCATACAGTAGTAGCTTGTTGTCAACCCCGTTAAAACAGCATTTAAAATGAAATTTACAAACTTAATATTAAGCATTTTAAATCTAACTAACATATATTAAAAGACAGGTTAAAACAGCTTATCTACATCTCGATTATCATCTGGTTCAAAAAAAGGTCATATTACATTTTTTAGCAACCCTAAATAAAAACTCAACCTTAGGGTGGGGACAGGGCGTAAGAGATGCAGCTTCATGCTTCTTTTTTTTTTTTCCTGTTTTGCTTTAAAATTACACACAACAGTGAGGAACAACCAAGACAACATCATCTTGCTGAAAGGTTTAGTCAACAACTGCCAACAGTCTTTTAAAGTCCATGTCCTAAAAATAATACTAATGCCAGTTTCACTCCAGTCTGGAAACATAAGTAGTATACAGGTAATCATAACCAGTAATTCCTAGGATAGAAAAAAAATGGGCTATTACTTGTCTTGTTGCTGTTTACGTGGAGACCACGGGTTTTTAATTGTCTTTAAGTTGAGGTCACAGATGTGGAGGACTTTCAATATCTACCATAGGGGTGTTCCCTGTAACTCCCTCTGGTTGACCTAGGAGTCGGAGCTTTTAGGCTGGGACGACTTATAGTCCACTCTTCTTGAGCTAAAACAGACAAAATAGAGAAGAAGTTGCTTTATTTTAGCAGACATGAATACGAGAATCTGATCAAGCTATCCAGCTAATAATGCATTAGAATATGAAGCTAGCGGTACTGTCTAAGATCCAACTGCTAAAGAAAGAAAAATCCGTTTCTTCCAATTTGCAGCACAATCAAAGGTTTAGCAAAACTATCAGCCCTGGAAAAAAATACTCTTCGATTTTTTTGCCTGTTGCAAACTTATTTCATGCCTGAGTTTCTAATATGGTCTGAATAACTGGATCAGAAATTGAGTCAGAAGGGGGCAGCTGAAAGATGATTATCTGTTTTTCCATTTAACTTAAAAAGCACAGTGGAAATGATGGGAAACTTAGATACTATTCAAGCGGGCTTTCCAATACAAGCAGATAATTCTGTGTACGCACAAAAGTCTATTAATTCATACACACACACAAAGGCACAAACTGCTATAAGTTACTACAATGACAATAGACTAGTTCTCTGCACTAGATCTTAGTGATGTTACTATCACTGTTTGATTTTATTAGCACCCACTTTTCTCTATCTTATTAAATATTGGTAATTATCCATTTACAACCATTTGTTTAGGGACTGTCTGAAGTTACAACGGCATCGAAAAAGTGATTTATGACTGTTGTTTACACTTACATTGCAGCATCCCCATGGTCACGTGATCAAAATTTGGACAGTTGGCAACTGGCATGTATTTATGACAGTTGCAGTGTCCTGGGGTCATGTGATCACCTTTTGTAACTTTCTGACAAGCAAAATCAATGGGGAAGCCAGATTCACTTAACAACCATGTGATGAACTTAAGAACTGTAGTGGTTCACTTAACAACTGTGGCAAAAAGATCATAAAATGGGGCAAAACTCGCTTAATAACTCTCTTGCTCAGCATTGGAAATTTTGGACTCAATTGTGGTCGTAAATTGAGGACTACCTGTAGGAATACTGTAGCTGAATGGTTTCCAAGCAATATTGGCTCAGTAAATATGTCTCTTCTACACTTGCATAACATTGTTAAATCACTGTAAGGAGCAAAATAACGACCAATTTCATTCTAGAAATACATTAAATACATTAATAGGGGGCAATACAGACCTAATTTATGGCTCTGCATAAAAAAGTTAGTGTTTAGATAAACTATATCCAATTAAACATAATAATCTGAAATATTAATTTATGTTGAAAGTAATTTCTCAACAGAGAATAACAGCATTCTGTGATATTGCTTGCAAAATATTAGCATAACTTTTCATTCTTAAATAGTTTAATTAAAAAGAACTGGAGCGTGGACATCTAATTTTCTTATATTTTAAAAACAGCTATTTAAAAATACTATTATTATTATCTCAATTTACTATGGCCTCTCATTCTGACAAATTCTTGGTGGCTTACAATATCAAGAGATACAATTAAAATAATTTAAAATGAAGTGTTTTAGAAACTGCTCAGGAGAGCAAAATTTCTTATATTAAGAGACCATTTGTTTGTTGAGAAAAATCTGCAATCCATCATCTCTGTCAGATTCTTTAGTCTATACACTGACGCTATTCCTTGCCTAGTTATGACTGAATGTGATAGGATGTGCTTCTGATTAGACATACTTAGCACTATGCTTGAATGAATATTGCTCTTTATAGAATTTACAGTGTAATTTTATATATAGAAGTAATTCCCCTGAATAAAGCAAGATTTTCTTGCAGATAAATGCAAAGGACTGCTGCCTTAACTACCTATATCCCAGTTCTGTTGATTAAAAAACATTAAGACTATTACCTGGCAGGCTTAGCTGAGTTTTTCTAGAGGCCAATTTTTAACTACTGAAATGATTGTGATTGTTTTCCATCCCCTTGCTCCATCCCATTCCTAAGCTTTGAAGTTAGAATTCCAAGTATATTCCAAATATACTACATTGTTGTCTAATTGATAACTTGACCAGGCCCTACTTGCTTCCTAGTTTGTTCACACAGGTACACAACTTAGATCACTTCTTTGATTTATATGAGAATAAAACCAAACACTCAATTGTGCATCTTTTACCATTTTAGCTTCCTAATCAAAATCTGCCCTACTTTTATCAGGATGTTTGTTTATTTATTAGATTTTTATCCTGTGTTATTTTTATACATTTTTATAAATCACACAAGGCATACCTAATTCTCTTTCCTCCTCATAATTTTCCCCCACAACAACACCCTGAGAGGTGAGCTGGGCTGAGAGAAGGTGACTCGCCCAAAGTCACCCAGCTGGCTTTCTCAGGCGGTACTAGAATTCACAGTCTCCTGGCTTTTAGGCTAGCACCATAACCACTAGATCAAACACTCTCATTTTTTACAACCAGAATTTGGTGTAGCAACTAAAGCAGTTACACTTTTGAAAATGTAGAGGATGGCCACATTTGCTTTCTTTCCATAGCCAAACTGCATCTTTCACAGCAGCATCTAGGACTTCCACAGAAGGGATGACTTTGCAATGCATGTATGGAAGGGTGGAGCTGATGTTGTGACATCATGGTGCTTCTTTTATCATTTACGAGTCATCATGGTTAGCTATGCCTCTGACCTGTTTCTACTTTTTAGCACTTTTTGGACAGACCATGGGACTTGCAAGGAAGTAAATGCTGCTGCAAAGAGCCCTACATTGTTGTGAGGTGGACTACATTTTTCCTGTAAAAAGACAAAATCAAGAATCTAGCAGCTTTATCCATTCTCAAATTGAAGAAAAACTAAATGCATCAGTCAATTTATGTCTGGATAATTTATTAAAAATCCAGACACAAATCTGCCAGGATAGAGTTCTGCCTTGCAAAGAGAACCCTAAATTGGACTGGATTTAATCTCTCCACATATCCTTATTTTCCTTCACAGAAAGTTTCTTTTTTTCAGGCGATTGTTCTTTCAAAGGAGATCACAACTTTCTTTGTCACAGAAAAGATATGACAGGAAGACATTTGGGGGGAGTGGGAGTTGCTTCTTTTGAAAAACGTCCTACGCAGAATTTGAAATGTATAAGGCATATTGAAGTGTTATTGTGAATAAATTATTTTTTCCAGCATTTCTGGGGATCTGTTTGACCTGAACATCCATTCCTCCCACTTCTTCTGATTCCAAATGCTGAAGATTAGACTTCTCATATGCCCTGAGTTACGGACAGGATGCGAAAGCTGACAAGCTCTGTTGTAGGATGAAAGCATAATGTTTGCCATTCCACAATGTTGGGGTAATTTTGGAGAGAAAGGAAAAGATATATGCTTTAAGAGATGCATAACAGACAGAAATTCAATCTACTCCTTTCTCCCCCTTCATGCAATTATTATTTTTATTACATTTCCTTATAGAACTTGATTTTAACTTGGGAACAATATCAGTTAAGAGAAAGACAACAGGACCATGGTCTCAGGACCATAGTATGAAGCTGTCAAAGATTCAGGACAGATGAATAACAGAATAACAGAGTTGGAAGGAACCTTGGAGGTCTTCTAGTCCAACCCCTTGCTCAAGTAGGAGACTCTATACTATTCCGGCCAATAGTTGTCCAATCTCTTCTTAAGAACCTTCAGTGATGGAGCACCCACAACTTCTGGAGCCAAGCCATTCCACTGATTAATTGTTCTGTCAGGAAATTTATCCTTAGTTCTAGGTTGGGTCTCTCCTTGGTAAGTTTCCATCCATTGCTTCTTGTTCAGGTGCTATGCAGAATAGATGAAAAGACATCTAGGTAGACATCACTTAATGATCACATTTGATCAGCAATTGTCCAAAGTTTCACTGTTCCTGAATGAGATTTGCAACTGGTCCTCAAAGTTGAGGCCATTGTAGTGCCCCTGTAATCGCATGGTCACAATTTGGGCACTTGGTCCCTGGCACACAATTACAAGGGTCACTGCATCCCACAATCACATGATTGCCAATTGTGACCATCACTGCCACCTTCCAATAAGTAACATCAATGGGGAAACCAGCAGGAAGTCACAATTCAAGGTCATATAATGTCACATTTAATGACTGTGTGTGATTTGCTTAATGACTACAACCAGTAATATCAGAACTGCCTCTGTTAGGTCTGTGCAGTCACATGATTTTTCATTTTACAGCTACATTGTTTAGCGAGAGTTTCTGGTCCCAGTTCTGATTGCTAATGGAAGACAACCTTTAGTATAAAATACAGAATTAAAACTATACAATTTGCTGTGACAAGATGAAGCGACAGCCACCAATTTGGGCAATGTTAGCAGGGGGGTCAGACAAACATGTGGAATTTAAGGGCAACAAAACTGCTTTTATATGCTGTAGATATATGTCATTTCTATACTATCTGTTGTGATATATCAACTAATTGTGGTTTCTAACACTCATCCTGAATAATGTTTGTGGGACCTCAGTGCTAGACTATGTAAGCCTTTGGACTGATCCAGCCTAGTTCTTACCTGCTGTTATCTTCAGTTTAAATATTAAATGCATTTTGAGAGATGATTCAGCTCTCTGGGCTGAATCCAGAAGAAATTCAGTAATGACATTGCCCTCCTGTACCATTTTTTTACAAGCATATTATAATGCTGCCCATATATACAATTTATGCTGCTCTTTTCTGCAACAATTTGCCATTTCTTTCTTTTCTTCTTTTCCTCTGATAATGAGATTTCCTCCATTTCTACTTCACTTTACCACTGTTTGATCCTTTTGTCCTATCAGGCATTTTTATTGATGTACAGAAAAATGTCATTTGGTTACTTTTATCACAATTGTTTAACTAATGGAGTAGGAATAGGAAACCCTGCAGATACTGCCAAACCATAATTCCCAGCAGCCCCCCAGTATGGCCATTGCTGAAGCAGATTGGCATAACCTCCTGCTTAGATTAGCCCTGAAAAAAATTGAGTCACCATTCAAGAGAACTTTAGAAGAGAAAGGTTGCTCTGTCTCTGCTGATAAGCTATGTAATAATCAATGTTTTTTTCTTAAAAAAAAAAAAGGTGCCGGAATTCACACACATCATACAACCCACCTTGCCTACCCTATAAGATTCCATCCAAAAAAGGTGGCGGAACTCCGTTCTGGGCATTCTTTGAGAAAAAAAGCCCTGGTAATAATTACCAGTGCTTATTGCTTTGAATAAAACTCCTAAATATAAAACTCCAAAGTGCATTGACTTCTGGAACCTAGTTACCTGCTCCCAATTAACTAATAGGATATAACTGACCATAAAGCAGAAAATGAGATTTTTGGATACAGAAAGAGCACTTTTGGTTAGAACTACTTGGGTTAACTTAAACTATGTTTTACCTTATATTGTACAGTTGGTATTTTTTTCAACTACCATTGAGTTTAACTACAGAAAATGTATTTGCAAAGGATGAAAATCTTGCTACTCTTATAGTAGTCTAGCCCTATACAGCCCACATTAGACAAAGGTTATTCTGGACACTGCGACTTTATAACATTTGGAAAGTTTCAGGTTCCTCATTCCTGTCTGAATTGCTCTACATTTTCCCTTTAAGGAGTATCATTTTTTTTATCTGTCCTATTTGGTGTCACAGCCCATCCACAACTACATTCCACTGGAAGGATTTACTGTACAACATTTTAGTTCTGTGCTAGTAGAACTAGTAGAATTCATTTGCAAAACGTCATCAGAAGCTCTTGCACGAGGGAGTGGGGGGCTGCCACCATATTGTGGATTTAGGTATCCAAGGAATTCAACATTAACTATCAGGTTAGTTCCCTGGCCAGAATAAATTCAGTAAAAATGATGTCAAAAGTCCGACTAGGAATCCTGCAAGGCAATTAAATTCCAAAAGGTAAAATTTTACTGGATACACCATCTCGGAACTAAAGAAGCAAAACCAGCTCTTGTTTTCCCACGCAAAAGCTTGCTTAGTTAAACAATAGATTCCCTTGTCCCCACCCATCGGGTGTTCACATTGTCCAATAGTAGTACTTCATTTTGTTATGGGAACAGTCCACTTCTCCATCGAGCACCTGCATTAGTGATCTTGGTGTTCTTGCAGGCTCTCATGGTCCTTGAACAGCTTCTTGGAATTCCATTTCCTCCCTTCGATTTTTTCCCCTCCCCCCTTTTCTATGGCCAGTTGATTAGTGATAGAAGCTAGCAGGCATCATAGCAGTTCAATTTTGACAGATGATCATGTCTGAAAATGCGGTTTCCTTTTGGTGTCTTAAAGCCATTTTTAACTTCCCAGAAAAAGATACCAGAATTAGGGGTGAATGAAGGAAAGGATGAGTTGTCAGCTGGCTACTCTTTGGAAGAAGTGAGGTATGACATGGGAAGATGTTGCTCTGGAGTGGGGATGCTTGGTAGCTGCCATGCAGTGAGGCTAGAGGTTGTATGGAAGGACCTTCTCTGTTTTAAGTCAGAAGAATGGTGCAAAAGATTTGGAAGAGGTACTGTACATGCAGAATGGGGAAAAAAGGGGAAAACCCCACAAACCTAATCATGGCTAAAAGTTAATTAAAAGTTATGGGAATTGTTTTAAAAGCACGTGCATTAAATGCACTAGTAGAAAACCTTTATTAATGTGGATATTTCCACTGTTTTGTGTTTTCACAGAATCAGTATAGCAACCCACTATTAAGAGTCCCTTCTCTTAAGGTGGTACATCTGGTGAGACTCAGAAGAAGGACCTTCTCTGTGGTGGCTTCTTCCCTTTGGAACATCATCCCCCTGGAGATTAGACTGGCCCACACTTTGACACTTTTCCAACGGGCCTGGGGAACCCGGAGCAGGATGGAGCCCATCAAGTGGTTGTTTGATTCTCGTTATCACCAAGGTGAGTGGGAGGTTATTGTTTTTACTCTTTGTATATTGGGTTTTTTATTGTTTGTAAGCTGCCTAGAGTCACTGAAAGTGAGTGGGCAGCCATATAAATTCATAAAATAATAAATCAAATCAAATCAAATAAATAATAAAATAAAACAATAAAATAAAATAAAATAGGAAGTTACTTGTTGGCTGCTAGCTTTCTTGGTTTATCATCAATTGACAATTACTGATTCTGACTTTAGCCATGTTATTTAAAATTCACACTACCTCTTTGCCATAATTTTTGCTAGGCTCTGGGAAAACTTCCTGTATGTACTAGAAGCATTACTTTATCATGCATGTGTAGAACATATATTTAAAGACCATATAGAGGTCATGCAATAATATAATTATAGACATATATCTGTTTAAGTCCATGGTGTGAGAGCCAGATGGAAATGCCATGTTACTTTTTAAATTAGTCCTTTCATATGTTAAGATATTAATTAGGAGAAACATGGACCCCAAATGTGGATTGCTTGACAAGCTGAAGTCTGCAGATTGTGACTAGCTCTGATTGCAAAATAATGTACTTTTCTTATGTTCTATTCCAGTTCCAAAGAGTTTGATCCTTGGTGTGAAGCCAAGGATTTTCCATACGTTCTTCCTAACTCAAAACCTGGAGTCTGGGATAGGGTATCTTTCCAGTAGTTGTATTGCCCACCCAAATGACCCCATGCCAAAGAGAATATTCAGGATGTCCTGTTGTCCTGTCATTTCTACCTAAACCTGAGTAAGATAATGATCCAGCCCTCATTAAGGAATTCCTAGGGAGAGATGATCAATGGTATAGAAGAAAATATCTGTAGCTCAGGGTTAAGCTGTGGTGTCCTCAGTGCTCTCTGAGTTTGGTAATTTTCTTGCAGATGTTTCATTACCAAACCAGGCAACATCATCAGTGCTAGACTAGAGTTAGGGTTACAATATACTAATGGCTTGCCCTATCAGTGTTGTTTCCTATGTCAGCGTCTCCTATCTCTCCTAATGCTGCCACAACCCAGTGTTGCCAAATTCTACCTCACTGCTACAAGAGTGAGACAACAAATATTGTCCAACAAAATTACATTTCTTTGATACATTTAAAAATCCCTCCTTTCTTCCTCCCTTCATTTCCTTCTCTTTAACTCATAGAACTTACTTTAATTGTCATTTTAATGGGCTATGTGTATTTCACGTATATGTAGACAAGTTGGTCAAAGATTGTAGTAAAGGTTTAGCTACTTAGCCTTCCAAATTGCTGTGACACAAGGATAAGTGCCATTTTGACTAAAAGTTGGAGGGAAGAATTTTCCCATACTTGTATTGTGCTTTAAGGATACCTGCAGGGGTAACATTAGGAATGGCTGAATTGTCTTGTATATTTTGAAAGCTATGGGTTTAGTCATAGCTCTATGATTGGGATATTAAATGTGGCAAAAGGGATTCTGGTATTTTTGTTCTTATTCCATATAGCTGAATTTTCTTGGATATTGTGAAAATGATGACTATTCAATATAGAGCACACATTTTATATAATTTCTCATTGGTATTGAGAGCAATTAAACATTGATTTGTCACTTTCGTAAAGACCTGGAACATTAAAAGCAAAACTGAGCAAGATCTATACACAGTGGCTAAATTCACAACACATGTTTAATGGGGTAAGCGTGTTATGCAAACGCTGTCTCTCTATTAACAGTGAAACAGACGATGGTAGTTTTGAATTCCAGAGAACCAGCCATTCATTTGTTAAACTGCTTTCATCTCATCTGTTGTGTGGTATGAAGACTATAAACCAAAACAAGGACAATTGAAAGGTTGCATTTATTTAGTCAGTCCTCCAAAAAGAAGCAATGGAGAGGAAAAGCCACTGAAAAAGCAAAAAATGTTCTTAACAGAGTTCGGGTCCAGCCTGCAAAGCCAATGGGGAAGAGGCAGAAGATATAGTAAAACTTCCCCAGAGTTCTCCTGACTTAAGAACTCATTGAATCCAAGGCATTTCCTGGAGGAAGTGGGTATAAATAGCGGTACTTTCCTAAATGATGGTTTCAGATCCAGCAAGAATGATGCATGCTGAGAAAGCCACTAGTAAGTTGATAGTGTGGTGGCTTACAACTCCCCCTCCTCCTCTTCCTCCTCCTCCTCTTCCCCCCCCCCCCAACTGTAAATGCTGTTTCCAGGACTGGAAAAAATAAAGCAAATTCTATCAACCCTGGACAATAGTAGACTTCTATCTTTGGAAATAGATGATTCTTGGGAGAAATTTCTCATGCTCTTACAATCTAAAATTCTTGGTTAAAGGGAATTTACTTAAGTATTTCATAAATTATGGTTACATTTTTGAAAAATAGATCTCGGTCTTTACAAAAGCAAGAGAACCCCAAACAGCAGAATGCTGATTAAGAGAAACTGAAGAAAGACTGGGAGAAAGGATGAAAGGGTGGGCATTCCCATGGGGCATTTTTAAAAGCTGAGACTAAAGGAAATGATGTCTTTTTCACTAAATGCTGCAGGTGGTCACTACTAGCAAATTTAGGAATAGTGAATATTCTTTGTATATCAGCCCTTGAGGATCTACCAGAAAATGTATATAATAGTGTATGTTAGGCAGCTGACTTAAATTTATTGATTTGAATGCACCCTCCTTTTCTTTTTTGCTTAAATAATAATGATTATTGGATGGCATGAGGAATGGTATCTGGACAAAAAGTATTAGTCTATTGTGAAGAACTGGTTGAGAGGCAACTATCTTAATAAGTTAAATTACCAGATTGAATCTATGTCTTTTTAATAAGCCGAGGCCAGCCTTCTAGCTAGACCAGACTTGGATACCGAAGTGATGAATACTAAAACTACTTTTATTACAGGGTTACAGTTCAATAATCTTGCGAGACTGAACGCCTGCCTTTATCTTAACCAGAATTAATAACACTCAAGTCTGAGATGTTCTTTCACATTAAACTTTTGCTTTGGGCTGAGATTACTCTTATCAGACCATTATCTTGTCTGAGACTCTTCCTCCTGTTCCTCAAGGTTATTCTCACAGCCCATGACAGCTATATGGGCTATCATAAGCAAAAGATGACATAGCTGTTTTAAAGCTTCCTTTCATATTTAGATACAGATGAAAAAGAGACTAACCAACATAAGTATTTAGGAAATATGTATTTCCTGTTAACTTTGCTGATATTTGCTGTAAGGCTAACTGCAGACATGGAACAGGTTCAAATTCTGAATGCTGTACAACCATAAAAAAATACAGAAAAGGGAACTGAACATATCTTAGCCATTATTGAACAAGGTATCTCAAATGTCTACCATGTGAAATTACTGAGTTATAATTGATCAAAGGGTTCGGTATGTTTCTGGAGCTGGAACATGGACAAAGGTGTATTGCTATTTCTCAGTTATTATTGATCCTACTAATGCAAAAATATCTGAGGTGTCACACAACAGCTTTGAGGGAAAGGGGAATAGCCACGGCCCATTTATTTATTTAATAAATTTATATGGCTGTCGATCTCATATACATGATGCTGGTGGTTAATAATTACAAAAAAATAAGGATTAAAACATAATCAAGAATTAAAAACATAATTATAGAAAACAATCACAACATCCTACTTATCAATATATCCAAGAAATGCCCCCCCCCTCCACACTACCAGGACCCAAGGGTTGATGGTGGAGACAAGTTTTTAAGGCTTTGTGAAGGTCCAGTCTGATTTTTTTTGGGGGGGGAGTCTCCAAAAAGCAGTCTCCAGGGGAGAAAAGGCCCTCTTCCTAGGTCCCACCAGATACAAAATTAAGAATGTTGCAAAAGCAAAATTGTTGGTATGTTGGGATTGCAATTTGACCAGCCACTGATTGCATACCACCTTATCTACTTAGTTACTGAAAGGGACCTCAGTTGTATACAAGAGTAAGGAAGACAAGGACAGGAGGATAAACTGAATCAAATTAGACAGAGGGCATCACAAGACATGGAGAAATGGAAAGTAGAAAGAGTTCATGAAAAAAAAAGCCCAGTGGACTCAGGAGTTCAATTATAGTTCGTTGTCATTGTGGCTTTACAAATAAATTTGATATTATATGTGGAAGAAATGCCTTTTTTCATTTGCTGGTATCTTTGTTGACATTGATCTATTAGGAAATCACAATTTTAAGTCAAGTGTGAAAGAAATAAAACTTTACATAGGACACATACATGCTCAGCACTCCAACAAATGTAATTATTTTTGAAACTGTCAACCTACAGGAATATTTGAGCATCATTTGCCTTGTTCTGGGTAATTTATTCACCTGCTTTCCTGGACTCACTTGCAATATTTTAAGAAGATTCTTTGTTCCAACAGAACAAAACCAAAGGTATTCCTCCTGGCTCTTTAACAAAAATTCCATGGACAAAGTATTACTGCATAATGATGAAGAGTTAGCTAAAATTAAAGTAATTTACAGGTTCTAAAGCAGTGGTGACGAATCTATGGCACAGGTGCCAGAGACGGCACTCAGAGCCCTCTCTGTGGGCATGCGCGCCGTTGCCCCAGTCCTAGGCCTTCAGCTGGATTTTATAAAACCTTTTCGCTTTAGGCCTCCGCCGCTGTGTGGAAAAAAAAAGGTTCAATCAGTCAATTTCAACATCTCGTGGGAAAAAAAAAGATCTTGTAAAGTTGGAATTGATTGATTGAACTTTTTAGCCCCACCCAGTCTGCCGTTACCACCGCAGCCACGCCCAGCCAATGGGCCACACCCAGCCAATGGGCCACACCCACCCGGCATTCGACGATGCAAAAGTGGGTTTTGGGTTGCAGTTTGGGCACTCGGTCTCTAAAAGGTTCGCCATCACTGTTCTAAAGCATAGGAAATATTTTGAGGTCAAATATTATCTAGATAAAAATGCATTTTCACTGGCAATATGTTGCATATATTTTTTTTCCCCAACTTCAGAAACATGCAAACTATTCAATGTTAAGAACTTTAAAGCTGCAATAATCCTGTCATAGTTGGGAAAGCAGGAGTAACAGCACATCTCCCCTGCTGAGACTGGAGCAAAATCTCAAACTCAGAGAAGATGAAATTCACCTCAGAAACCTACTCCTAAGGGTGGTAGAAGCCTTGATAATTCTTACTACTCTGAAAGCAGAGCTTTGCTGCAGGAAGGAAGGAGAAAGTGACAGTATAGGAATTGCTTTAGACCAGGGTTAGGCAACCTTGGCTCTTTTATGACTCGTGGACTTCAACTCCCAGAATTCCTGAGCCAGCCCTGGCTCAGCCTGGAAACTCTCCCTTTCCCCTCAGCATGGCTGGCTCAGGAATTCTGGGAATTGAAGTCCACGAATCATAAAAGAGCCAAGGTTGCCCACGCATTCTTTAGACTATCTTGAAGTGATGATTTTCAAGGAGAGAATTAAGCTCATGCTTAAATCTTATTTTTTAATGAAATCAATTGAATTTAAAATATTTAATCTCAGCTAGATTGAACCCCTCTCTGACTATTATCAATTCTAAAGAGTGAATAGTTTTGTAGCGTTAGGAAAACTAGGTGGGGAACCAGCGGGCCATTTCATCTGAAATATATAGCTAAAGCAAGATCTTGCTCAAATGGAAAGTAGTCCATATTTACATGGTAATCAGTGCAACAACAATAGAAAATATTGCTGTAGCCTCCTAGCCTATGAAATCTTGCTTCCTATGGAGAACAGGAATATGAGATAGCTGGTACATATAAAGTTGCTATTTACATCAGTAACATCACTGATGCTTGTCACCGTGCAATAGATTTGGACATTAATCAGCATTTTCACCATTGCTTTTGAAAACTGATCCTACCCCTATGATTAACGTCATTGCAAACTTCTGATCAAAAAGGATTTATTTGGTTTTGTGACCTCAATTCACAAGTTACATTTTACTTCAGAATGACATAAATCAGCTTAGCCTGCCCTCTGGGAAAGCAGGAAGTGAGAACGTATAAGTAATTTTGGGTTGTCACTGAATGATTGCTTTTCTGATTTCACACATTTACCAAAAATAGATCAAGCCTTACCGTAGCTGTCATAGGCATCTTCACTTGTTCCATGACCATAGTCATAATATTCAGGCAGACTGCAATAGATTTAGACAGCGAGTAAAAAAGTTATTGCACAGGGAAAATGGCTCAGTTGAAACAAAACATTAACTAAACTTGTTATTTTTCTCCCTCACTCCTTTTATAAAAGCTACGATGGTGAACCGTTAGCTGAATTATAAAATAAGTGAACACAAAACACAGCCTGTTCCATTGGCCCTCTTTGTCTCTTAAATAAAAACAATTCTTATAGCAATGGTGCTTTGAAGATTTCAAGAGAAACACGTGGAGTGCACATTTTGTATCTTCACTGCCAGTTTGCCAGGACATCATTTATATACAGTAATCAGTTTTGGGTTTGTTTTTTTTTTCATTCTCAGTTAACCTGAACTAAAAATGTCAACTACCAATTTGAATAACTCAGTTACAATATCTAGAGGTGTGCATCTTTCTGGTGTAAAATGTGACCTTGACGGTCTTGGGATATTTGCATGCTACAAGTGATTTTTCAGGCGCCATGGGAAAAAGTCACATTAGACTCTAAGCTGTAAAGAACTGGAAGGATATAAAATTCATTGCCATCATCATCTTATGCTTAGCAATAACTTCCTAATCAAATTTTCCCAATAAAAATTGTAGAAGAAATCTGAGCACCACGACATGGCAAATGTGTCAGCAACACAAAGGACAATTTGGGGATACAAATCTTACATTTTAATAATGTTGGAAAGATTGTAAGTATCACTAAAGGGAATCAAAAATAGCAGAAAAAAAACACTTTTCACAGTAGGATCCCTTATCTCTAATAAGAGTAATATGTCCTGTCATTCTTCCTCTCTGCTAATCTTCATCAGTTTGCAAGCCTGCCTTTTACAAAAGCTCATGTTAGTGACACAAACTATACTAAGCAAAGTTTAATGTTTATTACATTAAATTGTGTTTTGTTTTCTGAAACAAATGCCCAGTCTACTTGGCTTTATTTGTACGTGAAACTTCCTGAATCACTGTTATTTATTGAGTAATTACAATCAAAATAAAGTGCTACAATTGTAATTGTATAGTATTTGGAGTCTTGTTTCTATTCTTTGCTTTTATTGGGAAAACACGCATTGTTGTCCGTACACCTATACTGCAAATGTTTTGTGTTCTGAAAAAAAAAAAGTCTGACTAACACATCTCAGCAAGATAGCACAACTCAGTAACTCATAATATGTAACATCTCAACTACTCACATAAATTTCTTTATAGAAACACCAAGAAATCATAATTATTTTTATGTAGTTGATAATAGGTTAACTCAAGTTATACATGTTGAACTACTTACATAGTGGAATAAATGGCTTAAAAAGGTGACTCTGTTTTAGATTAGATTTAGAAATATTTTAAAACTAGTGGTCTACATCATTAACCTGATAGAAAATCCATGGCTCCAAATCCCAACATGGATATAAAACTACCTTCAATTTATATTAATGCATGTGAGAAAAAAATGCTAGCAATATCAGAGCCAGTTTGGTGTAGCAATGAAGGTGGTGGCCTAGAAACCAGGTAAGCGAGTTATAGGCCTTTCTTAGGCATGAAATCAGCAGTGTGACTTTGGGTCAGTTGTTCTGTCTCAGCAGAATATACCTCACAAGGTTGTTGTTGTGGGGAAAATAGGAGGCAGGAGAAATAGGTATAGTTGCTACTTTGAGTTGACCAGATATTGAAAAGGGCAGGATAAAAATCTAATAACAATAACAGGCAAAAGGAATTGATAGGAAAACCCCATTTTTTAAAATGCCTTCCAGTCAATCTTGTCTCCTGGTGACTGTCTGCAGTTTTCTTGGCAAAGTTTCTTCAGAAGTAGCTTGCCATTACTTCATTCCTGGGGCTGCGAGACAGTGACTGGTCCAAGGTCACACAATTTGCTTTATATCTAAGGCAAAAACTAGAACTCACAGTCTCCTAGTTTCTGGTTCTTAATCACTACGCCTCAATGATATCTGTTATTTTGTTTTCTTTCTAATTGCATTTATTATTTCACACTTGCAAGATACCCATGGATTGTTTGATTTCAGAAAAAACACCGACTTCCATTTTTTTCTAATTGTTCTTGTTTTAACATTCGTGTCCGACTCTTGGCGACATTATAGGCAAATGCTCTCCATGCTATCCTGTCAAGCACAGATTCTTTCAGTTCAAAGATGTTCATCTTTGTATCAGTTTTTTTTTCTAACAGGAAACCATACATGTATACCTACAGAACAAAATGGGAAATTGTATGTCAATATGAATATCTGCTTTCAGATAACCTTTGAGTGAGAATGGTTTAGTGCATTTTTCAAGGAAGTGTTACATGAAGGGATTCAAGAATTTGGGACTCTCAGTTGAGATAAATGTATTTAACTATCTTCATAATTTTGAACGATATACTGATTAATGTGACAACTGTTTATCCAATCAAAAATCCCAACTGGAAAAAAAACCCCAATATCAGCTGAGTGAGATTATAAGTAAATCTACCCTGAGTGTGTCAATACAAAACATGCACTTCCTAGTTCAGTGATGGTGAGCCAATGTGGTGATATGTGTCATTTTTAGTGACACATCAGGCCTCCTGAACCCCTTATGTGGCCTTGGGAGCCTCTGAAAATCATGAGAGTATGGCATGCTTTCCCATACTTTTCAGAGGCTGCCAAGCCATGCAAGAACCTTCTGCAAAGTTTTCAACCCTTGCGCAACACAGAGCTGCCTCAGGTAGGCATTCTGAAAAATATTTATGATTATGTAAGTATTTATTTATTACATAATCAATTTAAATAATTATTTTGTTATGAATTGTTTCTCTTTGGTCAGGTGCAGGCTGTGTGGGTGTGTATATGTGTGTATGTGACATGCCAGCTGAATCAAGTTGAGCATTCTCTGTATTTTTGACATGCCATGATGGCATGGTTTGCCATCACTGTCCTAGTTGTTGAGATATGGCAACAATATGGTCGTTTGTAAGATAGGATCTAGTTGACATTTCCTAGCTTGCGCAGAACAGCATGTGTCAGGGGCTTGGGGTTCTGCTTTTTGTATACAAGCTAAAATGTGCCAAACGTTTATCAGAATTGTATTCTCATCTCTTGCATCCAATGCAGCATATAGCATAGATAGAACTAAGGCTGGTAACCCACTTTATTTCTTACTTGTATTACTAAAAAAAATTATGTGCAAAAGTTGGCCAAAGTCACATGTTAAGCTCCAGTGAACAGTATTAATGAAAGAACTGAAGATGAGTTTTTGAAAAAAAAAGTGCAACGTTTTAAATAAATATGAACTGGGGACAAAAATATTCTGTTTGGTGATATAAATGGATGGATGAGGATGAGACAAGAGAGAACAAAAATATGATTGGTTATTTGGAGACACAAGAAGAATGGTGAATATTAAGTCAGTATCTACTTAGAAAATGTGGGATTTTTTTTTTTAAAAAGCATGGTAACTGTTTAGTGAATATCTACTTAGAAAAAGAGTTTTTTTTAAATACATGGTCTAAGGATAAATCTATTTATTGATACACACAATTGATTTGATATTTATGATAAAAGATTGAAAGATTCAGTGAATGACACAGGGATGATGAGAGGTTGTGAATATGGAATACAACTTTTTGATATTGTCAAGTGTGGGCACTGAGAAAATGGGTATGAAAGAAAAAGAAAGAAAATAAAGAAATGAGATGGAATGTAAGTAGAACAACCGCAAAAGATGTTTCCCATGAAATGACAACTCTTAGGGGTACAGCAATGACAGGAACAAAGATGGTTCATAAGAACAGAAAAAGTGTAGAGAGACAAAGTGAATGGTGTTGGTATAAGTTAGATTTGGTTAGATTTCCTTTTCTTTTTCCTTCTTTCTCATAGTTCCCTCTTTCATTTCTTTTGCTCCAACACTGGAGGCTTTTAATTGGAGACTGAACAGCCATTGTTTAAACTGGTATAGGGTCTCTTGCTTGAGCAGAGGGTTGGAGGGCCAGAAGGCCAGCAGAAGGCTAGAAGACCTCCAAGGTCCCTTCCAACTCTGTGATTCTATTATTATTCTTACCCCACCTTACTCTTTTTCTGAGGCTCATGTAAATTGCATATCTGAGACATGAACAGCCTAAAGCAGGGGTAGGCAACCTTGGCTCTTTTATGACTCGTGGACTTCAACTCCCAGAATTCCTGAGTCAGCATAGCTTGGCTTGGAAACCTCTCCCTTTTTCCTCAGTTTTCCAAATAGGTTGGAGGTTGGCAGGCACATTTCAAGTTGGAGGGATGGGGATTCTCCCATAAAATGGATATTCATTGTGGATACAAGTAGTCCTTGACTTACAACTGATCGTTTAGTGACCGTTCCAAGTTACAACGGCAATGAAAAAGTGACTTATGACTGTTTTTCACACTTATGACCATTGCAACATTCCCATGGTCACCTGATCAAAATTCAGACACTTGGCAACTGGTTCATACTGTTGACAGTTGCTGTGTCCCAGGGTCATGTGATCAGCTTTTGCGACCTTCTGACCCAGCAAAGTCAATGGGGAAGCCAGATTCACTTGACAACTGTGTTACTCATTTAATGATTGCAGTGGTTCACTTAATAACTGTGGCAAGAAAGTAGTAAAAGGGGATAGAGTTCACTTCACAACTGTCTCACTTAGCAACAGAAATTTGGGGCTCAGTTGTGGTCGTATCTTGAGGACTACTTGTGTGGATAGCCATAAAATATTCATTTACTACAGGGTGTAAAGGTGCTCCTTGTCATCCCAGTTAATGACCTCTTCTTCCCCTTCCCCTTTATGTGATGTCTACCACTCCAGCCTCCAATATTTTTCCAGGCAGATCGGGCAACTCCTGCAAAGTGAGATCATCTAGGTCAGGGGTAGGCAACCTTGGCTCTTTTACGACTCATGGATTTCAACTCCCAGTTATGCTGGCTCAGGAATTCTGGGAGTTGAAGTCCACGAGTCATAAAAGAGCCAAGATTGCCTACCCCTGGCCTAAAGTATATATACAAACATACTATGTGTCAAATTTCTGTTAAAATATGTCATCTGAAAGAAAAGTTTTGCACAATAATTTTGTACAACAGTACTAATCATCTCCTTGGCTAACCTTTGTTGGAAACTTCATTTTAACAAAAACTATGTTGGAGCCTCTTGTTAATTTCTGTTTGAAGAGCATGATTAATTCATATTATCACAGCAGTATGGATACTGTGTACCAATGAATAAATATATGTTTAGTCCATGATTCCTGCTCTGTTAAAGCAATGCAGGTGTAAATGATCTTTTACTCAGCAATGGATAACCGTAACCAATCTTTTGGAATTATAAAGTAGAGCTGTGTAATGTTCAGATTCAATTCCAAATAGATACTTCTGAGTAAAAATTTCAGACAACTGCAAACACACTACCAAGCACTTTTCTCTGGACACGTGTCCAAAGAATTGCACAGTTCTTTTAGAAATATGCCAATATAATACCTTTATATAAATTAATGGTATTAATCTGGAATATTGTGTAAAGTTTTGGCCGCCACACCTAAAAAAGGATATAGTTAGAACAGGGGTTCCCAACCGGGGTGCTCGCCCCCCCTGGGGGTGTGAGATGATATTCCAGGAGATGCGAAAACTTGATTTTCAAAATTATAGTGTATATGCATAATTCGTTGCCGTTATTTTGAACTTTTGTAAGAGGTGCAAGAATATATCAGAAGCGTTCTAGGAGTGCGGGGTATAGAAAAGGTTGGGAGCCACTGAGTTAGAAGGAACTAGAGAAGATTAAGAACAGGGTAACTAAGATAATTAAGGTGCTGGAACAATTTCCCTCTGAGGAAAGCTGGTTGCACTGGGGGCTTTTTAGTTTAGAAAAACTAATTGTCTCCTCTCATTCACCTCCTTTCTAAACCAAGAATCTCCAAAGTTGGCAACTTTAAGACTTGTGGACTTCAACTCCCAGAATTCCTCAGCCAGCCAAGTCTACAACTCTTAAAGTTGCCAAGTTTGGAGGCCCTGGTTTAGAAAGGAGGTGAACGAAGGGAGGGGACATGATTGAGACATTCAACATTATTCTTGATGTGGCAAGGTGCACAAGAAATACTTATTTTCTCCTTTTCAAACTACAAGAATCACAGGTCACTCAATGAAACTGATTACTGAGACAAATAAGACAAACAAAAGGAAACATGGTTTGGAATGTCCTGCCATGAGTTGTGGTGGTGGCGACCAGCTTGGCTGGCTTCAAAAAAGGGCTGGATCAATTCATGAACATCATGGGAATCAATGTCTACTAACCTGGATGGCAGTATGACTATCTTTGAAGGTCATCTGCTGGGAGATTGGTAGGTGTCCTTGTGCAGTTGGTTGACCACTATGAGACAGACTGCTGGATTGGATAGCCAGGAGTCTAATCCAGCAGTTTATATTATTATAAATAGTGTTTATATTCGTGGGGTTAAGGAATTACTTCTAATTCATCAGGTGTGATCTCTTTGGGCAAATGGGTAATTGTATAGAAAAACTACTGTTATTTAGTAGAACTGAGACTAACCTTGCATCACTGTTCTAAGGTGTGAAAAAGAAGCACAGAACAAAACTGTTAATGTCACCCATCTGCCATTGTGGGTGCACCAAGGTACACCCACGTGTCACCTATCCTCCGCGAGCTGCACTGGCTTCCTGTGGGTCTCCGGATGCAATTCAAGGTGTTGATTGTCACCTTTAAAGTCCTTCATGGCTTAGGACCAGGTTACTTACAGGACCGCATACTGCCGCATAGTTCCCAGAGACCGGTGAGGTCCCACAGATTGGGCCTCCTTCAGGTCCCGTCGGCCAGACAATGTCGGCTGGCGGGCCCTCGGGGAAGGGCCTTTTCTGTGGTGGCTCTGACGTGGTGGAATCAACTTCCCCCCGAGATTCGAACTACTCCCACCTTGCCGGCCTTCAAGAAAGCTATTAAAACTTTCCTGTTCTGGCAGGCCTGGGATTGATGTCCCCGGGGGGGGGGGCGGGATTCGATTGGGACATGTGTGGATGTATTCATTTTTAATTGTTATACTTGTTGTTTTAATTTTGTACGCAGCCCTGAGTCCCTAGGGATTGGGCGGCATATAAATTTTACTAATAAATAAATAAATAATAAATTTTTCCTTTCATTAGTTAAATTATTTCTATCTTACTTCTCCATAACAGCTAATTGTTCTTAGATATTACAAAGATGATAAGTAGGGACAATTGCTCTATTATTACTAAGGATAAATTTCCTGACAGTTAGAACAATTAATCAGTGGAACGACTCACTTCCAGAGGATGTGGGTGCTCCCTCACTGGAGGTTTTTAAGAAGAGATTTGACAACCATTTGTCTGAAATGGTATAGGGATTCTTGCATGAGCAGGAGGTTGGACTAGAAGACCTCCAAGGTCCCTTCCAATTCTGTTATTCTGTTCCGTTCTGTTACTACTATACTATCATCATTATCATCATCATCACCATCACCATCACCATCACCATGACTTCATTTTACTAGATGAATGTTTGCTTAACAAAAGGAAGTCTGCTAATTCCTGTGTGTGACTCCTATACTGTCTACCAGCATTTACTTTCCCTGGCATTTCCTTTTCTTTAAGGATAGAAGAAGTATAGTAAAGGTCTGTGCTATTCTATCTTAGATCCACTCATGTAGCAAAATAGATTCAATATGAGATGAGATAGAGACAGACATGTAGTAAAAGAAACACTGAGGATTTTTTTATAAATAATTATTTTTGACAGGGGAGTAGAATGAATGAAAATGGGGGTAGCATCTGAAACAGATGAAAACCAGAACAAAACAGACTGGACATAAAAACTAAAAGTCAGGGGAAAAGACAGTTAAAAAAGGATAAATAAAAAAGAAGAGGAAAAGGATTACCTAAGAAAGAGTGAAGGGCTGCAGGGTAAATCTAAATTTCCATCTTTCTTGCTCTCACCCACTAAAATGCCTGTCTAACATTAATTCTAATAGAAGGAAGAAAAACAAACTATAGTCCCTGAAACACACAAATGTAGGTAGTCCTCAACTTACAGACATAATTGAACCCAAAATTTCTGTTGCTAAGGGAGACATTTATTAAGTGAGTGTTGCCCCATTTTACAACCTTCCTTGCCACATTGGTTAAGCAAATCACTTCAGTTATTCATTTAGTAACATAGTTGTTGAGTGAATCTGGCTTCCCCATTGACTTTGCTTGTCAGAAGGTCGCAAACATCTTAATTTTGATCACATGGCCATGGGGATGCTGCAACGGTCATAACTGTGACAAACAGTCATTTGTCATTTTTTCAGTGCTGTTGTAACTTTGAAATGTCACTAAATGAATTGTTGTAAGTCGAGGATACCTGCAATCAGAATTTGCGGAGATGACATGGAGGCAGTAAAACTCACTAGCATTATCAACCTCAAGTAGTTTTCCTAGTGCTACTCCTGTTTTATATATATATGTATATGTTTACATATATACACACACACACACACACACACACACACACACACATAGAGAGAACTACACAATGTTTGAGGCTGCAAAGCCAGAAAACAACCAGAAGACCGCTGAATAATTTTTGAAATGCTCCAAAGCAATTCAGAAGCACCTGTTTCACTTTGACACCTCGCCTTGACTTGAAGGGGAGATTCAATTGAAGCCTCTCCAAATCTAATCACCCACTCAAAGCTTCATGCAGCCCTAATGTATCATGTGTGCTAAATCCCAAAGTGGATATAAATACATGCATATTAATGGAGATGTGATTAGCCCATCTGTATATAAAAGCCTAATGCAGAGATGTGGAAGGAGAAATGTATAGAACCTGAGACACTTTATTACTGAGGCTGTCATATAAACTATTAGAGATGTATAATGGAAAGAAATCTCCCATGGTGCAAGTGATTATAAGGGAAAACAACTTTTATTTACTTCAGAGGTAACATACTTTCCGTAGTTCTATTCATTGAACTATAAAAAAAAAAATGGCACTTGAAAAGAGTTTTGGATGATGAACACCATTTACGGATTGCTATGAAACCTGTCAGCTTTTTAGGCTTGCTAATTTAATTCATTCAACAGCCACAGAATAAAATATATGGAAATCTTTACTGATGAAGAAACAAGTATCAATACGAACCCCAAAATGAAATATAACAATATATAAATCAATTCCATGCTCCACCCAATAAAAAAGGGGCAAAGTAAGCAGCAAGCATGCTACGTTATCAAGATTGTATAGATGATGCCATCTGTTATCTATGTAAAATACTTTTATCTTACATAATATGCTGAAAACTAATGAAATCTACTAATATTTGCCTGAGCAACTAGCTATTGTCTTTGCAGCAAGACTATTACAGTTAGTCCTCGACTTACGACCACAATTGAGCCTAGAATTTATGTTGCTAAGTGAGAAATCTGTTAAGTGAATTTTGCCCCATTTTATGACCTTTCTTGGCACATTTGTTAAGTGAATCACTGTTTTTGTTAAATTAGTAACACGGTTGTTAAGTGAATCTGGCTTCCCCATTGACTTTGCTTGTTAGAAGGTCGCAAAGGGAGATCACCTGACCCCGGGACATTGGAACCGTCATAAATCTGAACCAGTTGCCAAGCATTCGAATGTAAATCATGTGGCCATAGCAATGCTGCAATGGTCATAAGCATGAAAAATGGTCATAAGCAGTGGTGGGAGTCAGATGGTTCGCACCAGTTCGGCAGAACTGGTAGCTAAATCCGGAAGTCCATTCTAGGCCTCAGAGGCCCAGGCCTGCTTCCAATAAGAGAATCGGTTGTTCAGGTATTTCAATCCCACCACTGGTCATAAGTCACTTTTTTCACTAACCATGTAACTTTGAACAGTCACTAAATGAACTGTTGAGAACTATCTGTATATGCTCAAAACATAAACAAACAGCCAGGTATCATCCCATTCTGATTCAAAATCTTGAAATCATTGGTGGACTAAAAATGTCTTCTGTGGGGTTTTTTTCCCCTCCCCCTTTCAATTGGATTGAAAAAGATATGTTTTGGCTACAAGTATCCTATGTTTCATTAACACAAATCCCTTCCCAACCTCACACCCTCAACTTCCCATGCTTCAGCTAAAACCTAAGAGATTTTTCCCATCATGAAGAAACTTCTCTTATTCAGACTTTTGGGATCAGGAAGTGTAGGGAACTGAGGAGGCTGCAAAGTGATGGGAAGAGATGGAGCAGAATAAGTCAAATCCGCAGCCTTCAGCTCTTCAGATGTTAGTATCCATTTCCCACTTTGTTGGAGTGAGGAGGAGGGCAGCAAAAGTAAGAGATTAATGGGGCTGGGGTTGGAAGAGCAGTTACAATGGGCTCTGACACCTTACTGATGGTATGGCAGGGTAAAGAGCAGGCACAGTGGCTGTAGCAATGGAAGCATAGCGTCCAGATTGTGGAGAAAAAAAGCAATTTCTCTCCATCCCATGCCACTCTTGGAATCACTGCCTCTCATTCTGGATGTCACATTTGATCAATGTGCTAATCTTTGATGTGTGTTCAGAGGATCACCAGAGAAAGACAGCACTGGTGGCTGCTGATGTCATTAACAGCTTACTCGTGGGAATGGCACCTTTGCCACTTTATACCATGTAGGGCCCTGGAAAAAAATGGCTGTCCCTTAAACTTCTCTTAAGCCTACCCTTTTCTTTAAGTCTTTCCTTCCACGATGGTTGTATTCTTTACTTATCCGAACACAAGGATGAAATGTGGTATCCAAAATGAGAGGTAATACTCCAGATATGGCATGATGACAATGGAATGGAGAAGAATAATTCTTTCCAGCTAATTTGCACATTATGCTTCTATTGCTACAGCTTAACGGACAGGGTTGGGGTGTTGTTGTTTTTTTTGAGCAACTGCATGGTATTACTGGCACAAATATGAATCCTGTTCTTTTAAAACAGTTATTTAATCACTCTGGAGGCAAATCTCAAAATGCTACATCTGTGCTATCCATATTAATGCCTAATTTCAAGACTTTGCTGAAATTCTTCTTGGAAATTTTGAGCCAAAGTTTTCAGTTTCCAATCATGATTTTATCCTCTCTGGTGTCAGTGAACTTTCATAGCTTCAAGTCTACTAAAACCTGGCAGACCTCCCTCTCTATGCTATACTATGATAAAAAAAATAAATTTCTATTTGTTATGGTGGTCATTCATTGAATCAATTTGACTCCCTATGAGAATCAGTGACAAGGACTATAACATACTTCCACAACTGTTCCATTAACTTTGACATTTTTAATGTTAGAAAAACTTGGCTAAAGTTTAACTAATTTATGAAACTAATTTATTGAGTCTGTACAACCATGGTACTAGCAGCCATTGGATAGTCTCATAGCACATCTCTAATCTCCTTGACTGCGATGCTTCAGAATTATACACACAGAGATGATGTTCATTGCTACTGAAGTGATCTATGGAGTTCTCTAAGGAGAAGCAGTGGCAGGTTTGCACAACTTGATCATGGAGAGACACTTGGATCAACTGTAGAACTGTATAAAATATATTGTTTTTGGAAGTGGGAGTGCTTTGGTTTGACTTAACTCTTCTGAGACCTTTTCTTTCTGATGATTGTGTGAAGAATTAGCTCTAAATGAGATCAACAACCACCCTCACATCTTGAAAAAAAACATTTATGTCCCAAATGCTAATCTGTCCAGTGCTACCACTGGGCAGAATCAGGTCTTCTATTTGAGAGAGAAATCTGACTGAACCAAATTTGAAAGGTCCTTGGTGCTCTCTGAGCCTGATTGTTTTCTTGCAGACTTTTCATTACCTAAATTAGGTAACATCATCAGTGCTGCAGTACATACGGATGATGTTATCTAGTTTGGGTAATAAAATGTCTGCAAGAAAACAACCAAGCTCAGAGAGCATCAAGGACCCCTCTTTTCAGCCCTGAGCTACAAATATTCTCCTTTATAGGTACCAAATTTGAAGACATCCATCAGTTGATTTAAAGTATGGCAGGGTCATCATGTGAAACTTCATTAAATGATATTGTGGGTTTTTATTATATCCCAGATTTTATATCAACCAGCCACTCTGGTGCTTTCGCCTTGAGAATGCTGATGAATGGAAGAAATTAACAGGCTTTTCTGAAGCCCTACTAAATCCCAATTAGCTATGTGTTTCATATGCAGCTATTCACAAGACAATGCACTGAAACCAGTAGGGAAGACAGCCAGAATTCTGAAGCAAAAACATTTAGAAGTTACTTAGAATTCTGACATAGCAAGAGATCTCATCATCTCCATAATTCATATTGACTTCCACTCATACAAGGAAATGCTTGACAACAAAAATTGAGAAAAATAAAAAGTGTTGAACTTGTGTAGCAAGCCAGGTCCTCTCTCTCTTTTTTTAATACCTAGCACTCTAGGCAGAATTTCATTATCCTTTTTTATATGCAACAAAGTAGGTGGGATGTAATCTATCACAGAGAAGCACAGGAGCATTATCTGTTGCTCCAAGAATCAAAGCTCACAGGAGGATACAATCTTCATCTAAACAATAAATCTCAGAGACCACCTCAGTATGTTTTATAGCATGTGAGAGAATTACATAAAAAAAAATAAAGAAAAAAAATGAAGGCAAAATCAATTTCTTTTACAATTTGGGCTGGAGATATTTCTATGTACAAAAGGTGCACTGGTGGTCCCACAGCAATCCCGCTCACTCCCCTGTTCCCACCTCCCAACCGTATTTCTGACTATAAGTAAACAATGGAAGGCACACACACCCCCCTCTTGTATATAACAACATGACCTTCTCATGCAAGGTTGTCCAATCTTCGCCACTTTAAGACTTGTGGACTTCAACTTTCAGGGTGGCTGGCTGGGGAATTCTGGGAATTGAAGTCCACAAGTCTTAAAGTGGCAAAGGTTGGACACCCTTGTTCTAATGAACACTCTTGGTTGCCAGTGTAATGCATCTTCCTGGCAGAGATACACACTACTGAAAGAGGGTAAAAGCAGACCTCCTTTAGCAACTGCCATGTTTAGCAACTGTCCACAATTATGACAGTGATAACAAAGTAACTTTTTGATCAATCCTTGTATTTTTGACCTTTGTAGGTCTGTAAAGCAAAGCAAAGCTGAAGTAAGATTTTGTGCACTGTCCCAGTTTCGCTTAGTGACTGCTTTCCTTAACAACCGAGTTGCCAAATTCAATTGTTGTCACTAAACAAAAACTACCAATAATTACAAATCCCAGTGGGAACTAAATCCAGTCATCCATCATGGGGAAGGTTTATTCTCCAGTTAATCATAATTTGGGAGATCATTCATTTTTGACCTACATATAACTTGCATCTGAGTAAGCATCTATCTCTTTCTCTTTCTCTTGCCCTACCCACCATTTCCCCTCTGCACCTCAGTTTAAATCTTGGATGAGAACAGCCACTATATGCATCTGATATATGAGCCGCATCCTATAAAAGCTTGTACCTTTTAATTAAATTTATTTGTCGGAAAAATTACACCAAACTTTTTACCACTATAGACTGCTATAATTTCTTATTTACAAATTATCCAGATATCTCCTGACTATGCTCCAATTATTACCGGACAACATTTTTTAATTGATTGTCTCTGTAAAAAATAAAAACAACTTCCAAACAAACTCGAAACAATTATATAAATGTCAAATACATTTTTTAAAAAATGGTGCCATGCTGCTGGCAGCTAAGGAGAAAGAATCGTGCCTGCTGAAATTCTACCCACCTACTTGCCTCACACTTAATTTGGTAGCAGAACTGATTCTGTTTCTGATTTAGATGGAAGTTTTATTGGACTCTAAATGAACAAACTGTGAGAGATATCTATTACCTCGGTGAAGATTTCAAACTTCTTATGCAATGGAGCTCCTGCAGTGCAACCATCTAACAAACGGCACGCACGTAATAACAGGATGGAAATAATATAACTGGGGAGGCAAATCCCTCAAACTCAATAACTGATTGTAAATTCAATCTCAATGGTCGGCTGCTGTCTTGTGCCTTCCAATAAAGCTGAATTATTGAATCAACGTGATTCGTTTTTACAGAGAATATTACTGTAAGGATTCTACAGCAAGCTATTACATAGCTATTAATATGTGATTTCAATAACTGACAATTGCCCCCATGATACTGGGAAGCCATCTACATCTTTTTTGATGGATATTTTACTTTTAGGAAAGCAACAAGTCCCTATTTATTACTTTGTTCAAAACGATCTCCACTCTGCTTTGCACATGGACATCCCCTAATGTAGTCATTTCCTAAATGCTAAAAATGGTCAGGTTCTCCTGTCTGTCAGCTATTGGCTCCCTTCTCTCATATTATGTGTGAAAGTCAGGAGCCAACAACACACCTTTCCGGAAGATTTATGCATTCACTCTGGCAAAATACAGCCTGTAGGAGGATTCAGGTCTCACACAGGGTCTGTAATTCTTTCTCCAGCCACTCCGGCGTCATAATTCTGTGATTGCTTAAGGACGGATAGGAGTCTGCGATGAGCTGGCAAAGTGCCCGTAGTGGTGATTAAAGAATCTGCCAGCTTCTTTGCTGTGAACCCAGGCCTTTCTGAACATGGGATAATGACTTACATTTGGCATATTTTTGAACACCTGCCTATGTTAAGTCTGTTATGGTTCATCTTGCTTTGCTTCAAGAAACAAGGATTTCTTTCAGTTCTAGATTTATAGCTGAAAATTTGTCTTACTTTTAATCAGTTTTCCAAATAGGTTGGAAGTTGGCAGGCACATTTCAAGTTGGAGGGATGGGGATTCTCCCATAAAATGGATACTCATTGTGGATACAAGTAGTCCTTGACTTACAACCGATTGTTTAGTGACCGTTCCAAGTTACAACGGCAATGAAAAAGTGACATGATTGTTTTTCACACTTATGACCATTGCAACATTCCCATGGTCACCTGATCAAAATTCAGACACTTGGCAACTGGTTCATACTGTTGACAGTTGCTGGGTCTCAGGGTCATGTGATCAGCTTTTGCGACCTTCTGACCCAGCAAAGTCAATGGGGAAGTCAGATTCACTTGACAACTGTGTTACTCATTTAATGACTGCAGTGGTTCACTTAATAACTGTGGCAAGAAAGGTAGTAAAAGGGGATAGCGTTCACTTCACAACTGTCTCACTTAGCAACAGAAATTTGGGGCTCAGTTATGGTCGTATCTTGAGGACTACTTGTATAGACAGCCATAAAATATTCATTTACTACAGGGTGTAAAGGTGCTCCTTGTCATCCCAGTTAATGACCTCTTCTTCCCCTTCCCCTTTATGTGATGTCTACCACTCCAGCCTCCAATATTTTTCTAGCCAGATCGGGCAACTCCTGCAAAGTGAGATCATCTAGGTCAGGGGTAGGCAACCTTGGCTCTTTTACGACTCATGGACTTCAACTCCCAGTTATGCTGGCTCAGGAATTCTGGGAGTTGAAGTCCATGAGTCATAAAAGAGCCAAGGTTGCCTACCCCTGATCTAGGTTATAGTCATACAATTATTTATTTATTTTATTTTATTTTATTTTATTTATATGCCGCCCAATCCCAAAGGACTCAGGGCGGCGTACAAAATTAAAACAATCATCAACAATAAAACAATAAAATAATACAATCATACAGCATGTCCGATCATATCCCGCCCCCCCCCGGGGACATCAGCCCCAGGCCTGCTGGAACAGGAGAGTTTTAACGGCTTTCTTAAAGGCCGGCAGGGTGGGAGTAGTTTGAACCTCGGGGGGAAGTTGATTCCACCAGGTCGGAGCCACCACAGAAAAGGCCCTTCCCCGAGGGCCCGCCAGCCGACATTGTCTGGCTGGCGGGACCTAAAGGAGGCCCAATCTATGGGACCTCACCGGTCTCTGGGAGCTGTGCGGCAGTATGCGGTCCTGTAAGTAACCTGGCCCTATGCCATGAAGGGCTTTAAAGGTGATAACCAACACCTTGAATTGCGTCCAGAGACCCACAGGAAGCCAGTGCAGCTCACGGAGGATAGGTGACAGGTGGACGTACCTTGGCGCGCCCACAATCGCTCTCGCGGCTGCATTCTGAACCAACTGCAGCCTCCGAACGCTCTTCAAGGGTAGCCCCATGTAGAGCGCCTTACAGTAATCCAGTCTTGAGGTGACAAGGGCATGAGTGACCGTGAGTAAAGCCTCCAGGTCCAAATAAGACCGCAACTGGTGCACCAGGCGAACCTGGGCAAAGGTCCCCCTGGCCACAGCCGATAGATGTTGTTCCAAATTTAGTTGTGAGTCCAGGAGGACACCCAAGTTGCGTGCCTGCACTGAGGGAGGTAAATTTGCCCCCCCCAGGACTAAAGATGGAGCATCCAGTTGGCCTTTGGAAGGCAAGACCCAGAGCCACTCGGTCTTGTCAGGGTTGAGTCTAAGCCTGTTCACTCCCATCCAGACCCTCACATCTTCCAGGCACCGGCACATCATGTCAACTGCTTCACTGAAAGGACACGGGGTGGAGATATATAATTGGGTATCATCCGCGTACTGATGATACCTCACCCCGTGTCGCTGAATGATCTCACCCAGCGGTTTCATGTAGATGTTAAAAAGGAGGGGGGACAGGACCGAGGCACCCCATGATCGAGGCGCCTAGGGGTCGATCTCTATCCGCCCGCCAACACCGACTGCGACCTGTCAGAGAGGTAGGAGGAGAACCACCGCAATACGGTGCTGCCCACCCCCACCTCTCCGAGACGACGCAGAAGGATACCATGGTCAATGGTATCGAAAGCTGCTGAGAGGTCAGGAAGCACCAGGATAGAGGAATGACCCCTATCCCGGGCTCGCCAGAGGTCATCGGTCAGTCATCGGTCAATTGTTTTTCTCCCCCCTCCCCTCCAAATCTATGTGACCCATTTGTGGCAAGGCACTATTTATTAAGCCTAACCCTCCTCTGAGCCTTTTGTTGGGAAAGGAGGAGAGGCCACAAGTGTATGAACCCTGACGTTTCTCCAGGAAAAGTAATATACAAATGTAATAATAAAACAAATAAACGTTGCCCACAATTATAGGGATAGCAAATAAAAGAATCTGGGTGACTGTTTTATAGTAGGACAAGTGGGAGCAGGATTAATATACTTGTGTTTGCAAAGAGAAAATTAGCAATGTAATGCAACAGTTGGAATAATATTACAGCAAGGTGTTCAACAGATAGGGGTATACCCTAGGATGAGAGGCCGTCTCTAGAAGCCAAAGTGGGATCCTCCACCTCTCTAGAAAGAGAGCTTGATAGATTAATGTCAACCCTTTGAAGCAGTCCAGAGCAGGAGACTGAAGTCATGAATACTAATGCTACTTTTCTTGAAGGCTATAGAATCTTTCAAGTCCGAAAGTATTCCTCCCTTCCCTACCTATATGTACTAGAAAACTAGGGATGATCAATTTTGAGATGCTGTCTCAATTTACATTTCTGGTTGGACTCCAATTTTGTTTACCAAACTGTTGCCTAGGGTGGGGTTCTTCCTCCTGCCTTTCAAGGTTATTCTCACAATCCATTATGGAACATACAAAACAATTATTTGCCCTTTCAGTGTTAGGTACCTTCTAACATGCCTTGTCTTAAAAGACTCAGTTATCTTCTTGAGTAGCAAATGTATTGCACTTGTTGAGCAACAAACCCCTTTCTGTTGAAAACTACCTTATCAGTTCTTGAGTTCTGCTTGCTTTGTCCTGTCCTGCATCCCAGGTTTTGTTCAAAGTCTTTCTTATGTGAGCCATCCTGAGCCTCTTACAAGAGTTCCATGGTGTTACTGAACCTAATTCTGTTCCTGTTTTCCAATCTGCTTAATTTTCATGGGCCTGGGAGTGAAATTTTGTGTACAGTCTTGCATATCTATCATGTCTTAGTTGGTATCTTACACGAACTAATTTGTTACAAATTCAAATTTTATTACTTATCTAATTTATCTAATTCATAACTTGCCTTTATTATCTTTTCAAATAACTCAAAGTGGTGAGCATATTCAACACACCTTCCTCTTCCTATTTCCCTCACAACAATCCTGTGAGATAGGTTGGGCTGAAAGAGAAGGACTAGCTCAAAGTCACACAACTGAGGTTGGGATCTGAACTTACTTTTGTCTCCTGCTTTCTAGCCTGACGCCTTAACCACTTGACCAAACTGGCCTATTAAAAAATTATAAACAACAATAAAATATTCTTGCCTACTATAATGTTGTAGTTTTTTGTTTGTTTTGTTGTTCTTGCAGCTCATCCGCTGCTTTATAGTCTTTTAGCAGGAAGAGATTTAAGCAAAAATGTGAGACTACATCCGGGCAGAAATGGTAGTCCATTACAAGCCAAGTCAAAGGCCTCTCCTTTTGGAAAAAAGTAATTTGCTTCCATTTTGACAGTCATTGCACTATGAAATGTGATAATTTTAATATTGTTGAAAAATTGTTGTAATAACTGAGATATGTTAAGATGTTATTCCAGCAATAACCTGTGGTGAAGTTAAGAGTTAAAAATTTAAAGAAACCCATGGACAGTTTGTCATTAAAATAAAGAGTACTTACTTCTGTGTTTGTGTAGTATAGCTGTTATCATAGGCTTCATAACTTGGTTCATCATATTCACCCCCATATCTATCATCGTATCCCTATAAGGAAAAAAAAATCTAATTTAAAAGGATGATCAAGTAACAGGTTGACATCTGTAACAAAAACTTAACATTTAAGTATTATATTCATGCAAATTAACACCTTCAAAAATACAGATTTGAATTGTTTTGGTCCTTCCATTTAAAGCATTCCCTGAGCAGAGTTTTTGTTATGACTTCCAATTCCTGAGACACATCAGTGCTGTAGTGAGGAATTTTGGGAAGCAACAAGGACTTTGAAAGATGGAGTATTAATTTTCTACTAGGAGAATTTGGAAACCTCTAATTTGGTTCAGTGGCCTAATCCAAAGCATCATACAGTAAATGTGTCAATCAGGTAGAGATTACTCCAGAAACAGTTCAGTGCCACCGTGTAGACAAGACTGATAAAAATGGAGTTTCTTTGGCCAAAGTATGGCATAGAAAAAAAATGTAAATTGATATAACTGTTTTTCAGCTGCATAGGGTGAAACTATCAAGCAAGCCATCTCTATGAGAAGGCTAATATGTCAAGCAACTTAAAATAGTGGCCTCAAAAATGCCAGTAAGTTTGTGTTTTGGAATACAGTAAAAGATAAAGTGATAAAGATAAATGGGTTAGCAACCTTTACTATGAGGAATGCCCATATCAAATTCTAAACATTTATTGCAGACTTGGAACTATCTAACAGTATGAAATAGGTGAACTGGCAGATAAACTCTGGGCAAAGAAACACAATGTGACTCTGGCAGAGAAAGGTAAATTGGTTCTGGGCAGAGAGACAGAGTCTGACACTAGGCAAAATGAGGATATATGGCTAAAGTAAACTTTAATTAAGGGAGCCCAGAACGATATTCAGCAAAGGAATATTTGGGAATATTTAAGGCTCAAAATTATATAAATGAAACAAAGGTAGACTTGTTGCAATTAGAGTTGACCTACTGTGTGAGGTCAATGTGAAATGGAAAATAAACTCACAAAATTATATTACTAGTATACTCAGTTGGTTACAAAAGTCCTCCTCCATTACTTTGATCAGGTTGTGTACAACAGTGGTCTGAAGAGAAACATAGTGGAAGTCTAGACTGCTGTTTTTTTTTTCTGCCTTAAAATCACCTTAGAAAAGCAAGAACTGGCTACCCTGTTGGATCTGTTTTTTTTTTCCTGTAGAAAAGTGAGGAATGTCTCAAAAGTGCTTTTGTAAGAGGCAACTGGACTTTCTTGTTTTTGTTTTTCTTTGAAAACAATTTGCTTCTCATCCAAGTAGCATCTTCAGCTTCTTTGATGAGAAGCTAAATGTTTTCAACCAAGAAAGTCCAATTTGGAAAAGGATCTTTGGGACAACCATGGCCTGGATGATTGAGAATCTCTATAGACAAAATTAGGGAATCCCTTTTCTTCATCTCATCTCCCACTCTGTTTCTTGCTTTGTTGTTCCTTTGCAATTTCTACCAGCATAGTCTACCATCTAATATGGTTGTTGGCCTTTCAGAGCTGTTCTTGACCTAGGTGTGCAAATGATGGCCAGCACATATAGCTTTCCTATAGCAGTGCTATTATCTCAGTCCTTGGCTGTTAGGTATGCTGCTAGTACGGCTAAAGAGCAATTTATTGTGTATCCTAGGAAAATGTTAATGAAGGCTACAGTTATTTTTTTTCCTGGAGCTCAGCGTACAAGTGCATTTCTAAATAGTGGTGGGTGAAATAATAGCTAAAGAAATGACTAGATGACTGCAAGAATACATTATCTCATTATATCACTAAGAAGCTTATTACTGGCATATAAAACATAATTTTTTCTCTGTCTCACTCTTTTCCTTCCTTCCTTGTACAGAGAAAGCCACAAATAAATGTTGTTCCAAATGTGCTCTTAACTTATTTCATTCTGGTTCTAATTTCTTCTGCCAAAGCTAATAGTTGGAAGGATACACAATACGTGCTTGGGTAAAATCATAAAGCCTATCAGTAGTCAGGTGGGTCAAACAAACGAGCTGCTTTAGCTGCCAGTTCTGCCAAATTTTCAAGAATGACTCTCAACCTTGATTTTAGAAGATAGGCTTGCCTATTCTTCTAACCACATGAAATAGGTGACCACATGATTAAGCTCAAAAAAGAGTTTTCTACTAAAAAAAATAAAATCTGGGGCCTGGGAAAAATCTCTTCCAAGCCCTTCACTTATTAGCATAGGGCAAAGCTGCAGCTCAGAAGTTCAATCTGATGACTATTCAACTGTTTCTGAATCAAACTGACTTTGTGAATCAAATCAGATTAAACTGGGTCATTTGGTCTAACCCAATTGAAAAATCTACAGTCTGAATGAAACAACTCAACTCAACACTCTTATAAATAAGATAGGTGTCAGCAAGAAACTGAACCCCAGTATCACACATCAAAGTCAGTATTCTAATGTCTGTCTGTCTGTCTGTCTGTCTGTCTGTCTGTCTGTCTGTCTGTCTGTCTATCTATCTATCTATCTATCTATCTATCTATCTATCTATCTATCTATCTATCTATCTATCTATCATCTGTTTTACGATGTTCCAGATATTGCATGTTCAGGAAAGTTTACCCAACAAATAAATGCAGGATTAAAAAAGAGAGATCTTTCAGATGAATTGACATTAGACAAGCTACTTTTCAAAATACACACATGATCTGTTTAAATATTTAATCTCTGTGGATTTTTTGTTTTGTTTTATTTTTTGGAGTACCTACTTTACTGAGAAATATTGTAGAGCATTTGAGCAGACAAGAACATTCCATGATATTTTGCAAAAAGTGTTGGAAGAGAAGCACACTCAAAAGGTCAAAAAAATTAAACTCTTTTTCAGAACAGCTTTGGCATGGAAAGAGAATCTCCTATTACTGTTATGTATTTAATTTTGAGTACCTACTTCTGCAAGCCACGGTGACTGCAAATAAGATTCATGGCTAGAGTCCAACAGCCATGAGGATGCAGTCAGAATTCATAGCTTGAGTGCAACTATGAGAATGGACTGCTACAAACAACTCCAAGGAATTGCATCAGCACCAATTGGATTTTCTCTGCAATATTAATCGCAGCCAGTACTTTCCTCAGATTTGGCAACTGACAAAGCAGCAACATTTAAATTTATACTCCTCAACCACTTTCCACTTATATTAAAATGGATAATTTTCAAATGCAAATATCAAAAGCAATATGCATGCATGCACTGCATCCAAGCACATTCTGGCAAAGGGTCTGATCACTAAATGCCTCTTCTGGAACATACTGCTACTATGGAGCAAGTAACTGTAAACATGCCAGAAGAATTAAAAAATATAGAGAAAATAAAACAGAAGAATGGTAGATCAATAATACAATAATACTGCTTTACAAAGAAGACTAGCAATCGAAAACTATAAAATCAGATGGAAGAAACTGGAGTATTAAGATTATCTTTAGAAAGCTTTCTGGTCTACTTCTATAACCTGTTTTGATTGCAGAAATCAAAACTGGGAGAGTTTTTTTAAATAGTTGGCCATAGCTTGGGAATTTCCTCTCCGGGTTTATTTTAGTTGTCTCATGTATATTTGTTAGTTAGAAAATTCTGTAGACAGGCAAACATGAAACCAAAAAAAGGTAAATTTACATTTGTTAAATGTGCTTCTACCTATTGCTGTTTTTTTAATGATCATAACTTCCTAATTAGGGCAGATGGTTTTAGCATGGAAGGCAAAAGCAATTTATTCATTTGGCAGATATTCTTTCATTAAGAGCAATCTGTCTACTTTCTGTTTTAATCTGCAATTTAAAAAAAAATCTCTCAATGCATTCCTAAACATTTATTTTGTACATATTTTCTTAGATTTTATTTTAAAAACTAATTTATACTAACATGTTTTTATCACAGATGTTCAATTGTATATATATATGTTTGAGATGAGAAGGACAATTTAGAAACTAGAAAATATTAAAAACCATATTTCGGTATGTACTATTTCCATTAATCTGGACCAGGTTGGTTTACTCTGAAATAAGGTTCAAATGAAATAGCTTAGCATCCTTAGGTTTTATAAAACAGTTGAAACCTCACTTGAAAGGACTATGTTCTGTACTTAACAGCCTCTAAAAGGATTAAATACACTACACAGAATTTTAAACTTTTGGTTCTGATGTTACCTCCATAGAAATAAGCCAACTTTTGCATCATCCAAAGATATTTTAACTTCTGTTCAATCAGCTTCATTTAACAGAAGCTTGTTAGAATGGGACAGCAGCTGACAATAAACAATTTGATGGAGACTTCCCCTTGTGAGAAATACAACCTGTACAATGCATAGTGACACTAGTGTCGTATATTTCTTTCCATCTGCCCGGCATGTATAGAAGGCTATGCAGAGATTTTCAAAGAGGCTTTTCACTCTGATGGAGAATTGAGCCAGGTGTCCCTCTGTGCATTGGAGTGATGCTCTGGTAGTGCAGCTGATCAGAACAGAATAACAGAGTTGGAAGGGACCTTGGGGGTCTTCTAGTCCAACCCCCTGCTCAGGCTGGAAGCTGTGGTACTTTGCTTCTCTTGGCAATAGTGGTTTGGTTCTTGTTTGAAAGCTCTTTTTAATATAATAATAATAATAATAGTAAAGTTGGAAGGGACCTTGGAGGTCATCTAGTCCAACCCCCTGCTCGGGCAGGAAACCCTACACCATTTCGGACAAATGGCTGTCCAGTCTCTTCATAAAAACTTCCAGTGTTGGAGCATTTACTGCTTCTGGAGGCAAGCTGTTCCACTGATTAATTGTTCTCACTGTCAGGAAGTTTCTCCTTAGTTCTAGGTTGCTTCTCTCCTTGATTAGTTTCCACACGTTGCTTCTTGTCCTGCCTTCAGGTGCTTTGGAAAATAGCTTAATTCCCTCTTCTTTATGGCAGCCCCTGAGATATTGGAATACTGCTATCATGTCCCCCCTTGTCCTTCTCTTCGTTAAACTAGACATACCCAATTCTAGCAACCGTTCCTGATATGTTTTAGCCTCCAGTCCCCTAATCATCTTTGTTGCTCTTCTCGGTACTCTTTCTAGAGTCTCAACATCTTTTTTACATCGTGGTGACCAAAACTGGATGCAGTATTCCAAGTGTGGCCTTACCAAGGCATTGAAGAGTGGTATTAATAATTCGCGTGATCTTGATTCTATCCCTCTGTTAATGCAGCCTAGTACTGTGTTGGCCTTTTTGGCAGCTGCCGCACACTGCTGGCTCATATTTAACTGATTGTATACTAGGACTCCGAGGTCCCTCTCACAGTTACTACTATTGAGCATGGTGCCACCTATGCTGTACTTGTGCATTTGGTTTTTCTTGCCTAAATGTAGAACCTGGCTTTTTTCACCATTGAATTTCATTTTGTTAGTTAGTGCCCAGTGTTCAAGTCTGTCCAGATCCTTCTGTACCTGAAGCCTGTCTTCTGGAGTGTTGGCTATTCCTGCCAGCTTGGTGTCATCTGCAAATTTGATGAGTTCCCCATCTATCCCTTCATCCAAATCATTGATGAAGATGTTGAAAAGTACTGGGCCCAGAACAGAGCCCTGGGGCACCCCACTACACACTTCCCTCCATATAGATGCAGTTCCATTGAGGACCACTCGCTGAGTACGGCCGGTCAGCCAGCTACGGATCCATTTGGTGGTGGTTCTGTCTACCCCACATTTTTCTATAGTGCAAAGATTTTGTCCAGGCAGATTTTAGCAAACATAAACAAAAATGTTTATGAAGAAATGAAACAGAATGAACAAAGCACAATATCACAGCAAGCAAGTTTTAAAAAATGCATGTGAGAGTGGGAAAGCAAAGTGACTTTATCGGTAAACACATAAAAAGTATACACTACAAAAATGTGCCCAAGCCTTCATTGCATGTACTTCAAAGAACACAGAATTAATGCAGACATAGGAAAGAACAGTCTGCAGTTTGGAAAAATAAGAAACTGAGTATGTTGAAATTGTTTAATTGTTAGGCTGAGTTATTTTTACAGCCAGGTAGGCTGTATTAGTTTGCAGCCTGAATCTACTAAATTTCATTATAGGAAATCATACCAACAAAATGAAATATCTATATTGTGTTAGACTCACTATAAAAGTATCAGATTCTTGCATGGCTTTCTCTTATCTGCTATCATTAGAGGGTCAAGCACCTTGTTGCTCATCTATAAATGTTTTCATTATCCAGTAAGGGAGAGGAAGATTGCAAGGCTTCTATATCAGGTTTTCTGCAGGACCGGCCCCAGTTAATAGTAAATACTCCATCATCCTAAAGTTGAAAGTGAGTTGGAAAACTGGGCCATTTTACCTGCAATGCTAAACAACAGATCCTCTAATGCAGGGGTTGCCAATCTTGACAACTTTAAGACGCATGGACTTCAACTCCCAGAATTCCCCTGCCAGAAGTCCATGCATCTTAACGTTCCCAAGATTAGGAATCTCTGCTCTAAGATTTTGGATTCCAGTTTACCTTAGAAGCAACAATAGATGTTTACCATGATATAAAATAAACAAGTAAGCAAATTCAATCATTTCTTAAAGTCAAAAGAATCCTATGCAGTTCTTCAGCCCGAACGTGTGGTGGCTAATGGTTAAGAACAGGCAGGTGGGTCCTTGTTCCCAATATCAGCAGGTGTTTTAAGGGAAAGCCTTCTCTCCACTGAGTAGAAAATGGACAGGAAAAGAAATCATATCTTTTGATTTCATATATGTAGGTTTCTCATTGGAAAACAGAATACTTGCTGGAATCCTTGGTGTTGCTTGTTATCGGGGATTGCAGTAGGCTGCTCTAGGAACTGACTCCTTCTAAACCAGTGGTTCTCAACCTTTTTAATGCCGCGACCCCCAACCGGTTGTAAGTCGAGGACTACTCAACCGGTCGTAAGGCGAAGACTACTCAACTGGTGCAGCACCGTTTGCAGAATGGGACTTTTGGCGGGCTCAGCAGGGCAGAGACAGCCTGGACAATTCCTATTGGCTTTTGAAAGCCAATAGAATTAGACTCTATTCAAGAGAGTCTATTCTATTGGTTTTCAAAAGCCAATAGAATAAAAGGGAGTAGCACAGCTAAGGAAAAGGGGAAGAAAATGGCGGACTGCATTGTTTGGCGACCCCCGTGAAATGGTCGTTCGACTCCAAATGGGGGCCCTGACCCACAGGTTGAGAACCGCTGTTCTAAACAACTAGAAGATGACCTAGACAGCTAATGACCTAGACAGCTAATGTTTCTCATGTTCTTTACACTGAGGTCAGCATGATAGTTGGAAGCATTGTTTAGTTGCCTGCCCTTAGAAGCTTTGCAACAAAGATGAATCCTTTCATCTTGGTAAATGGTGGAGATGTTTTAAAGTGTAATTAACCAGTGGAATGGTTGCCTTCAGAAGTTATGAATGCTCTGTTGACCCGGACTTAGAGGACAGTATTAATTGTGAATACGTGCAGATGGCCCCGCTATCTCTGGCCACTTGCAGAACCTGAATGCAAGGTCATAAAAGGACAGCAAAGAAAACACCCAATATCCTAACTCACCCGGGAACATATGGTGTCTTAGGGAAACACCTAAACCACCCAAAAGGGAACATATGGTGTCTTGGGGAAACACCCAAAAGGGCACATTTTTAGCTACTTCTGCTTTCTTCCTTCTTATCTACAGTGTGCCAGCCTTAAAGTCTTTATCTTACATGTGTCAGCTTTGCTTATGTAATCAAAGAAAGTATAAGAATAAGGTTTTTCTGATATTTGGGGCTTTTTCCTCTCTTTTAGAGAAGCCCGTTTTTGTTCAGCTGAATAAAAATGTAAAGCATGAAGTAACTTCTGGTTTCCTGTATATTTTTTATCAAGCAAAACCTCAGAACCTGCGTAGCAGCTCCAATATGGGAAATTTTAAAGAAGAGATTGGACAGCTATTTGTCTGAGATGGTCTAGGGCAGGAGCCCACAACTCCCAATCCGTGGACCAGTACCGGTCCGCAGCATGCCAGCAACTGGTCCACACAAACAAGCAAAGTCCCATCCGCAAGATGCAGGCAGCACACAATACCATGCACCTTCCGGTCTGCAGAAAAATCTCTCTCCATGGAACCAGTCCCTGGTGCCCAAAAGGTTGGGGACCTCTGGTCTAGGGTTTCTTGTCTGAGGAGGGGGGTTGGACTTAGAAGACTTTTTAGCTGAAGAGGAGAAGAAGGGCTTATATAAATAGATATGAAATGCTGACACTTAGGCTTTCTGACTCATGGAAAGTAAAGGCAGGATAGGGGACAAAATTAGGAAGAAACAAACAATGCTAATGCAGAAGCTCGGGCAGCAGAACCATCGCAGAGCCATTAAGGGTGAAATTTGGATACTTGTCCATCCCTTTATGCCACTAACAAATGGATGGGAATCATCTGCTCCCAAATTTTAAAAGTGGAATCTTAATTCCTTTCCCATCTTCTGCAGGCATCGGACATGATGAAGATGACTCACCCATTACAAGAACACTGGTCTGCATGTATGTTAGCACCGATTCCTTCACACAACAAGGCATTTAGGGCAAAGTAGCAGCTCACTGCAAAGTCAGCTGTCAACTCCACTCCAATTATTTGGTGGGCAGCTTCAGCACTATGGAATCTTTTGTGACTGGAAACTCAGAAGTAAACATTCTTGCATCCATAGATTTCTTTTTAATTACCAACTGTAGCATTAAAAAAAAAATGGGGGAGGGGAATCTTTAGCTAAAATGGTAATGAAATTGATCTGCTTACTGCTGGCAGATTATACAGGTATTCCTCGACATAGAGCCATTCATTTTGTGACCCTTCAAAGTCACGACATTTCTGAAAAAAGTGACACTTGTCTGGTCCTCGCACTTATGACCGTTGCAGAGTCCCTGCAGTCACATGATCAAAATTTGGGCCCCTGATAACCATCGTGGATTTACGATGGTTGCAGTGTCGCGGGGTCACAGAATTGGCATTTTGTGACCTTTCCAGGTGGTTTCCGGCAAGCAAAATCAATGGGACAAGCTGGATTCACTTAATGACCACACGCTTGACTTAACAACCAGGATGATTTGCTTAACAACCATGGCAAAAAAAGTTATAAAATTGGGCATGACTCACTTGATAACAACTTAGCTTACCAGTGGAAGTTTCAGCCCCAATTGTGGTAATAGGTTAAGGACTTCCAGAAAACTTAGAAGGCATCAGTATTAGGATGATGGTGAGAAAAATCAAAGCCCTCTCAGTTATATTTATGGACTACATTGATTGGATGGAGAAATCATACCCTAACATGCAAATCATGCTAAATCATGCCAAAGGTGGAGATATCATGCCATATTTATAGATTTCCCTCTGTGAAAAAAATATCAACTTTATACTTCCTTTTTTACACTCACCCTTGGAATAGTTTCATCTTATTTTAATTTTAAATTAAAATTTGTTTCAGCAGTTTGGGGTTTTGCATTTTGTGATGGAAAGTTTGGCTTGAAATGAAACAAATACTATTTCCCCCCTGGATGTTTAATACTGATTACTTTTTTAAAAGTTTGTGTACTGCTTTGAAAAGATGCCTTAGAAGCCATTTCAATAATACATAAAATAAATTTAAGATGTGGTAATGTGTGCTCATATTAATGGAACCTTTTAAAAGGTGACTTAATTAATGCAAACTATCTCTAGGATTTCAGGAATAAGCATTAGCTTATTTAAATAATTTTCTATTAAGTTCCTGGATGAAAATAATCTGTTGTTTTTCTTATTGCTGCAGAGTGTAGCAAATTGATTTAAAACTCATTCTGTTTTGTAATACTTCAGAAATAGTATTTGCAGTGAATATTTCAAGGAAGTGCCCTTCCATAATGCAATTTTTTTCTGCAAAGCATTCATTTTGTTTTTTAATATAATATCTGTCAATACAATATCTGTAAATGGAATGATTTAATAGTAATATCATTTTACATATTGGAAAGTGAAAGTTCTTTTGCTTATCCCAAAGATTTCCATGATTTTAACTACTGTATGGAATCCAATCCCAGCTCAGCACTTCTTAATGCAATTGCAGTGATTATTTCATTGACCTGGAAAAGTATTTTGATAAAGCTTACAATGATTTCATTGTTCTTTGGTTCCCATTTCTTTTTTTCTTTTTTTTAATTTGTCCCCCTAATCAGAATGCATTTTTGATAATGCATGATTGTTTTTTATTCGTATTTATCACTGTATCACTCCAGTCAAAAGTGTAAGAAGGTCCACAAAACTCAGAAACCCACACCTAATCAGTGAACAATCGATAAAATTAATGACAGGATTTGTTGTTGTTAATTGCGAAGTCGTGTCTGACCCATCGCAACCCCATGGACAACGTTGCTCCAGGTCTTCCTGTCCTCTACCATCTTCTGGAGTCTATTTAAGTTCACACCTACTGCTTCAGTGACTCCATCCAGCCATCTCATTCTCTGTCGTCCCATTCTTCTATTGCCCTCAGTCTTTTCCAGCATTAGGCCCTTCTCCAGTGAGTCCTTCCTTCTCATTAGGTGGCCAAAGTATTTGAGTTTCAACTTCAGGATCTGGCCTTCTAAAGAGCAGTCGGGGTTGATCTCTTCTAGGACTGACCGGTTTGAACGCCTTGCAGTCCAAGGGCCTCGCAGGAGTCTTCTCCAGCACCATAGTTCAAAGGCCTCAATTCTTTTGCGCTCAGCCTTTCTTATGGTCCAACTTTCACAGCCATACATTGCAACTGGGAAAACCATGGCCTGGAGTATACGCACTTTTGTTGGCAGGGTGATGTCTCTGCTTTTTAGTATGCTGTCTAAATTTGCCATAGCTTTCCTCCCCAGGAGCAAGCGTCTTTTAATTTCTTGGCTGCAGTCTCCATCTGAGGTGATCTTGGAGCCCAGAAAAATAAAATCTGTCACTACCTCCATTTCTTTCCCATCTATTTGCCAGGAATTGAGAGGGCCGGATGCCATGATTTTGGTTTTCTTAATGTTGAGTTTCAAGCCAACTTTTGCACTCTCCTTCTTCATCCGCATCAAGAGGCTCTTTAGTTCCTCTTCACTTTCTGCTATTAGAGTGGTATCATCTGCATATCTTAGGTTGTTGATATTTCTCCCGGCAATCTTAATTCCAACTTTTGTTTCATCTAGCCATGCCTTTCTCATGATGTGCTCTGCATATAAGTTAAATAGGCAGGGTGACAGTATACAGCCTTGCCGGACTCCTTTTCCAATTTTGAACCAATCAGTGGTTCCGTGTCCAGTTCTCACTGTTGCTTCTTGACCCGCATATAGGTTTCAATGACAGGGTTAGGTTCCTACTAATGTCAAATAATTTTGAAACTGGCCACTGAGTCATTATAAACATTAAACTCAAATCATCCATCTCTAAATATATGATACCAGCATCAACATTTAAGATATTTATTTATTATTTTTGGAGTCTTCAATCCATTTTTGACTCTTGGTGACTGCTTGGATAAGTCCCTGCAGTTTTCCCGGCAATTTGGAAGTGGTTTGCCATTGCCTGCTTCATATGACTAAGAGTTAGTTGCCTGGCCAAGGTGGGACTAGAACTCACAGTCTCCTTGTTTCTAGCTTAGTATTTTAATCACTACACCAAGCTGACTCATATTTAAGATACATAGCATATATCTTCAGTATAAGTGTGCATATGTATAAGTGTATATACATAGACGCACACTTACACTGAATATCCTGCCCTTAAAACTATTGTATTTGATTAAGCACAAAAGTTTCCTATATAATTTTTTTACTTTCACAAAGGAACCCCAACATCCAATTTCTTATATTATTTAGTGTTACTGACACCAAGTGACTTTTTAAATTAAGGTTTATGATAGGGTATTTATTCACGGGCAATCATATTGTTGAGATTTCAAAGCTTTTTAGCAACCTAAAGAGCCGAGGTGGCGCAGCAGTTGGAGTGCAGTGCTGCAGGCCACTTTGGCTGACTGTGTTCAGCAGGTCAGCGGTTCAAATCTCACCGGCTCAAGGTTGACTCAGCCTTCCATCCTTCCGAGGTAGGTAAAATGAGGACCCAGATTGTTGGGGGCAATGTAAATATATATATATATATATATATATATATATATATATATATATATATATATATACATTGCTTACTGGTGTACACCGCTTGGAGAGTGCTTGCACTTAAAGTGGTATATAAGTCTCATAAATAAAATAAATAAAACCTCTTCCATCCCTCTCTCCTTTTAAATTTACCTTTTAATACTTTCTTCTGCTACTAAGAATTTACATTTTCAAAGCCTCATGATCACCATTTCTCCACATTTCAGCATGTTTTCTTAAACTAACTTCGTTAAAATTAAGGATCCTCTCTCCTTTGATGGAGTCCAGAATTAAGAATTCCAATAAAAGATCATCTTGTCTAGACATTCCTTTGATATTCCACAATGTGCAAGAACTTTAAAACGTGTCCTGTTACTTATATATTTGCCATCTCATGGATACCTAAGAAAGAAGGTTACCAAGATTAAATCTGGCTCTTTGATATTTATCTATATAGCAAATATTGGCTTACATAATATTAATCTTGGCTCCATTTTAAATCTTGTTATCAGAATGGGTACTATTGAAATAGGAGAAATCCTTAAGCCAGAAAAGGTTGGGTGACCTCCCAATTTCCTCAGACAGGGTTGTGTCTTTTTCTTGGGTATTGGAAGTTAAAGCATGAACAAGGCCGTTTGAGTGATGGAGACCCCCATCTTCATTTTTCCATCCAACAAAGGATATTTCCATTGCCATTGATGGGCTAAATACATTTGATAACAGGACTGACAGATTTCAGCAAAGGAGGGCAGGGTTTGGGGAGTCATACCATGGTCTTTTGGAGATCAGATGAGCAAGAAGGTACAAGGCCTAGAAGGTACAAAATTTTCTCCATAGGAGCTGCCATTTTTGAATTCAGTTTTTAATATTATTGGTTACCCAAATAAGCTATAGGCCATTGTTTATATTTAGAGGGAATCTCTCATAAATGTTTTTTAAAAGTCTGAGTATGCTTATAGCTGCTAATTATTTGGGGTTAGTTGGTTTTTGGTTTTTTTTGGCTACACAAACAAAATAGAAAAGGGGCAGTGGGAATAGAAAATTATGGAAGAGAGCATGGGAGAAAGACTAAATTCCAAATTCCATTTTGGTGCCACTATACTAATTTGGTTCTTCCTCCAAAGAGCCCAAGATCTTTTTTGCTCTACAATTCTTTTTTTATCCCAAAATAATTCTATGAAGTACAGTAAGGTGAGAGGTTGGCTAATATCACCTATATGCCATGTGGTCAAATCAAAACATTCTAACCATAACAGTTTACAATCTATTTCCAGTTTTTTTCTTAAAAAAGACGTTCTTGCACTATATTATATTTGAATAGACACAGAATTAAGAAATATTTGAAATGTAACAGATTGTTCAGTATTAAGCTGTGGCTAGGCATTAAGCTTTCTATACAATCATTTTCTTGGTTTTTACAGATAAGCATCGTTAATGAACCTAGAGACTTTTAAAAAAAATTATTACGAGAGCGATTGCCAAAAGGTAATGTAAAATTAAAAGACAGACATGGCCTTAAGAAAAAAAAAAGAAAACTAAATGTGAGGCAGACATCAAAACTGAGTGCCAAGCAAAATGCAGAGCAATAGCTAGCACAGTGATTAATGAAATAAAGTCAGGATAAACACCATTATTGGGTAGTAGCTGCTAGTAATTAAAGTGGCTTAATTAGAGAATTGTAGCATTCTTGGAAGGTATTTTTTTTCTCTTAATATTTATGTTTCCTATTTTAAGTCTTTTTTTTTCTATTCCCAGTGATTGGGCAGGGTGAAGACACAGTCTTACATCTCCTGTTGATTCCTGCAGTCAGCTATCAGAAGATTGGTGGCTGGTTGGGGGGTGATGGCGGGGGGGGGGGGCAGCTGAAAGCTCTTCCCTGGAGAAAATACTGGAAAGTAAGAGCAGGTTTAACATTGCTAACCCGTGATCCCAACAGAGAAAAGAGATTGTGTGAATGTGAGCTTAAATAAATGAGAGGGAGAGGCAAGAAAGCCTCCTACTACCATTTCACTAAGCACTATTACGTCCACTCATCTGGCTTCTACATGGTTTCACAGGCACCAATGTGATACCTATCATATTTTCAGGCATTAGAATATGTCCTTTGCAAGATGACAGATTCCATGCTGCTAAAAACTACAGGGGTCAGGAAAAAAGGGTGATATCATGATAAGAAAAGGAAAACAAACTGTTAAAGGAGAACTCAAAGGTGCTTTTTCCAAAAGGCAACTGAATTTTCTTGTTTTTTTTCCTTTGAAAACATTTCACTTCTCATCCAAGAAGCTTCTTCAGTTCTGGATTCTCATTCTTGGATGAGAAGCAAAATGTTTAAAAAAACCCAAAACCCTGAGAAAGTCCAGTTGCTTTTTGGAAAAATCACTTTTGGAATAGCTATGACCTGAATGATTGAGAATTTCCATAGATTGTTAAAGGAGGACTATAAATATCCATTCTTATTAAGGAACTATTTCCATGATGATATACTCTTAGAAATATGACCTGGTTTGGTCATTAGAAATGAAGTCATTTGTGATGGGCATATTGATGGCCTGATGTCTTGCTTGCCTCAAACCAAGTTCATTAATGTCACAGAGAAATTAGAAATACTGATGGACAATGTTGGACAGAATCAGTGGTCATGAAAGTGTACCAACTCTATCTCTGGGTATATATTGTAGGAGTGAAAATGATAAAGAAGGATCTGCAATGTCATACATATACTGATAGTAGTTGAGCTAATAGTAGGCTCATGGAAGAGAGGTTGAATTATTTTATGGAGTCATTGTGATATTGGTTTGTTCTATGTTAGTGCTAAATAGAAACCACCCACAATTTCAACACATAATCTCCTGTATAAATTATGATGTACCAGTCCCTCTCTCCCAACTCTAGAAACAAGGCAATGGCAAATCAGTTCTAAAAATCTTGCAAGAATATTTATTTACATCAGGGGTGTCAAACTCGCAACGTCAAATGATATGTCGCGATGTATCGTGACTTTTTTCCCATTGCCGGCAATAGGGTGGGCATGGTTTTGACATGACGCATCCGGCCCACAGGCTGGCAATTTGACACCCAATTTACAGGGACTAATCCAAACAGCTTCCAGGAGTGAACCTTGATTCAAAGGTTCACCCAAAAAAAAAAAAGAAAAAAAAAGAAAAAGAATACATTGGATAAAGTGGAAAAGCATTTTATTTTTCCATTAATATTGGCATCTGGAATAAGGTAATAAAGGAAGAGTGGAATTTGAGATGGTTTTAACTACCACCAACTCTGATGGTTTTAAAAGGGTATTTGACAAAAGTATGAAGGATAAAGCTAACAGTAGCTAGTAATTAAAACAGCTTTATGCTATCTTCAGGAATGGGTTGTTGAAAACAAAAGCAAAAGAGGTGTTCTTGGATCTTGCTTAAGAGACTTAAACAAACATTTCCCTCATACAGCCCTGATATAACTTATGCTTATCCCAGGATTAAGACAGAATTGGCCCAGCTGTTTTGGAGAAATCTGGCCTATATCAATTATATATTTATATGATAGAAAAAAGGTTGCCTCTGTGGACCTTTCCTGTCATATGGAAATATGTTTACCTGAAACTGGGACAAACTCTGCAGGAAAATTATGAGTTCTCTTTCTATGTGAAGGATATTTCTTGCATTTTAGGTAGCAGATGTGCGGATCTTTTTAAGATGTTCATATTATGCTTTGATGTAATTATTAAGTTTCTATTCCTTTTATCTTATGCAAACATAGGTAAAGTTAAAGCTATTGATGGCAACACAGACTACACAGGTTGAGTGCTGGAAAGGGATGGTCATCAAAATTCCAATTTTGGGTGAGACATCCTCTGCAGTTTGCCTTTTCAACAGCCTTGTTAGATACACAATATCAAATAATATTTTAAACCGGAACTATTTTTATTAGTTATAATATCAGAAAAATATGATAAAGAAAATGTATATTTAATGTTGCATGTATTAACAGCAGCAAGAATTGTATTTGCTCAGCACTGGAAAAATGAAGAAATGCCATCTGAAGAAGAGATAATCAAGAAAATACTGGACTGTGCAGAAATGGATAGAAGATACAGAATGTTTTCAAATATGGGACGTATTTTATCAATGGCTGAAAAAACGGGGTAGAGATTAGGAATTTAACATCTATTACCAAGTAAAACAAATGGACCCAGACAATACTTTGTTTACAAAGCACCTATGAATTATAAATATAGAAAAATAATAAAATATTATTAAAAAATCAAATAATATTAGAAACTTTGGAAGCAAGGGTGTTTTTCCTTTAAAAACTATATTTCATTTTTGGTGCTGATATTTACTGCATTGTATACAGGTGTTTTTATATTATGATTGGACTGTAATCTCACTGACCATAGTTGCTGTGGATAATACACAAACCAATAGCCAACTAATACAGTGGCTAAACTTACAGTTGTAGAACAGCAGGATAGGTTTCATCACAGGCACAAGGAAAAACAGAGAGTATTAGGATTAATATATTTATAGAACTCTGTAGATTCAAAGGGGTGATTCAGCTCAACAAAGCTTCAATTACAGCATCACTTTGAAGCAAAGAATCAAACTGAACTGAAGCCTTGGACTGAAATGATACCTCAGATCAAAGCCCTGGGTAGTCATAATGCTTTGATGAAGCTGAAAAAAAGGCCTTTTTTGCACATGCACATATATGTGCAAAATACCCTTTACCCTTTTCTCTGGATCAAAGTACTATAAAAATGAATGGACTTGCTTTGATACTTCAGCATGAAATGTTGAAGCAGAGCAGCTTTTTTTTTTTTTTAATCAAAGCATCCTTTCAAATCAAATCATCTTGAATCAAACAGTACCTGAAATCAGAAGCAAAACTTGGACAAATCCTTCCCTGCTTTTTAAATTTTAATTTTATATACTTATTATTGATTTCTGCATGACGGAAAAAAATCATTTTTGCTCAACAGACAAAGGAGACAATAAAAAGACACTGTCTCTTTCATACTGGACTAGCTTTTACAAGAGGACTGGGGATGATTTGAATATACTCGGGATGATTCTGCTTTTATCCAAATATGAGAATACAGTTAAGCTCGCTTCTATCTTGAAATTGCTTCCAGATTTTGTGCTTGCAATGAAAAAGAAAGCGGAAACTTGATTCTGTTTTTGTTAATCAGATAGGTGTATTGTTATAGAAATGGTTTGTACATATTGTTGTGTAAAAGCAAAAAGTTGTGACTGTAATGTTCTGGGCCCAGTACTCTTCAACATCTTCATCAACGATTTGGATGAAGGGATAGATGGGGAACTCATCAAATTTGCAGATGACACCAAGCTGGCAGGAATAGCCAACACTCCAGAAGACAGGCTTCAGATACAGAAGGATCTAGACAGACTTGAACACTGGGCACTAACTAGCAAAATGAAATTCAATGGTGAAAAAAGCAAGGTTCTACATTTAGGCAAGAAAAACCAAATGCACAAGTACAGCATAGGTAGCACCATGCTCAATAGTAGTAACTGTGAGAGGGACCTCGGAGTCCTAGTAGACAATCACTTAAATATGAGCCAGCAGTGTGCGGCAGCTGCCAAAAAGGCCAACACAGTACTAGGCTGCATTAACCGAGGGATAGAATCAAGATCACGCGAAGTATTAATACCACTCTTCAATGCCTTGGTAAGGCCACACTTGGACTACTGCATCCAGTTTTGGTCACCACGATGTAAAAAAGATGTTGAGACTCTAGAAAGAGTACAGAGAAGAGCAACAAAGATGATTAGGGGACTGGAGGCTAAAACATATAAGGAACGGTTGCTAGAATTGGGTATGTCTAGTTTAACGAAGAGAAGGACAAGGGGGGACATGATACAGTATTCCAATATCTCAGGGGCTGCCATAAAGAAGAGGGAATTAAGCTATTTTCCAAAGCACCTGAAGGCAGGACAAGAAGCAACGGGTGGAAACTGATCAAGGAGAGAAGCAACCTAGAACTAAGGAGAAACTTCCTGACAGTGAGAACAATTAATCAGTGGAACAGCTTGCCTCCAGAAGCAGTAAATGCTCCAACACTGGAAGTTTTTAAGAAGATACTGGACAGCCATTTGTCCGAAATGGTGTAGGGTTTCCTGCCCGAGCAGGGGGTTGGACTAGATGACCTCCAAGGTCCCTTCCAACTTTACTACTATTACTAATGTTATTTTCTACTGTCTTAAAGAGAGTCGGAAGTTGGTGCCTTTTTCTTTTCTTTTCCTACAATTATCTTTTTTTCTTTTCCCTTCCCCCTTTTCTAATTCTCTATTCCGTTTTTAAATTTCTGTTTGTATTTTATATTTTGATAAAGCAATACAATTATTTTTTTAAAAAAGGATGATTCTGCTTGCCCCATATGGCCATCTAGAGAAGGTCTCCTTAAAGACCTGTCCACATGAAAGGCAAGGCAGAACATTGGAGAGCAGGAAGGTCCCCTCTGAGGTTTCTGCCCCAAAAGTGCACTCAGAAACTTCATTTGGGGTGTTACAGAAAGCCTTGAATATCTCAATTTTTCCATGGGCTTTTCGCTTCTAGTGAACGAACATCCATTTTTAGTACTATTTTTGTACATGTTTGTTGGTTTTTGTAAAGGAGGGTTATGGAGAAGATCATTGTAGCGAAATTGTGTGTTTTATGTTACAATTTTGCTATAAACCCCAGGAGTCATTTCATCCTGTGGTTTAAAAAAAAATGACATTAAATAAATGCCAGCACCCTGGCTTGATGGAAAATACAATTTGAGTTTGGGGATGAACATTTTTAGATTACATAGCAAGACAATGCAGAAATTTTTCATAAAGAATAAGTAGTTTGTGTGTATGTTCTAGACCAGACGTGGGGAACAATGGCTTCTTTATGATTTGTTCACAAATCATAAAAGGGCCATAATTCCCCACCCCTGTATTAGAATTTTAATCTTAATATTAAAGTGTTCCTTCATTTATTTTCCTGCCAATTTTCCTAACTCTTTTTAAAATACATTTAGCCACATGGTGGACCAAAATGAGCATATTTTGGGAGGTTATCTGAGAGCCTGGATATAGCAAATTAGAATCTCACTTCCCTCCTAAAAAGCAAAAGGAAGACAGGTCCTCCATTTTGGCCTCATGTCCTTCCTTTGACAGGCATAGCTTTAAAATCAAACATTTTCTGTTTTTGTTTTTGAGTATTTAACAAACTCCCTGAGCAGTGTTTCCCTATGGTGTAGGGGTTTCCTATTAAGTACCAGCTGCAGGGTTAATGCTCTCTGATCTTAATTAGTTGATTAGGGCCTTCTGGCCAGCTTCTGAGACTGCTTTAAATTGACAAGAGCTTAATCAGTTATTTGCTGAAGTCTTTTGCCCCCTAACTGGCTCTAGTACACTTCTGGGATTGAAAAACCAGTCTTTCTGATGCTGGAAAAAGTAACTTCCATTTCCTATACACATGTAAGTCTGTGTACTTTTTCTTGCTGAAGTTTTTCACTGTAATTTTTACTGTGGATGTCAAGACCATTAAATCAGTAGTGTTTTCTCCAAGCTTGGTTATTTTTCTTGCAGATGTTTCATTACTCAAACTAGTAAAATGATCAGTGCCACGTTGTTGCATAATTTAGGTCAGTGATGGCGAACCTTTTAGAGAGCGAGTGCCCAAACTGCAACCCAAAGCCCACTTATTTATCACCGGGTGCCAGGTGGGTGTGGCCTACTGGGTGGGCATGGCTGTGGTGGTCATGGCAGATTGGGTGGGTGTGGCCAAGGTGGGCGTGGTCACCTCAATGTTGCTCGTGGGGAGGGATGCCTGTGGGGGGTGGGCAGGGTTGGGAGAGATCCAGGGGGTCTCTGGCAGGTGGGGCAATAGGCAGGAGGCTCGTCCTGTGGGATGTGATGAGGCAGGATGGGGGTGCCATTGCCATGGGGCAAGGCAAGGGCTGGGGTGGCTGCTGTCTGACACCATTGGCCCCCGCACACAGAGGCCAGCAAGCGCATGGGGGTCGACAGTGTCCATCAGCAGCCATAGCCTGCTGGCCCCTCAATTGGTGCACTCTGGGGCTCCGCAGTCCACCACCAGCAGTTCAAAGAAGCCGCCTGTGAGCTGGATGGCCGGCCGACAGCTGAGGCCGTGAGCTGAGGAGGTGATACAGTGGGTCGTGCCCGGGAAAAGGAGAGCATGCAAGGCCAGGAGGGATGGGACTGGGGGAGGGAAACCAGCCGTGCCGGGATGCATCTGGCCACATGGGACTTTGGTAAGTTAGCAGGCGGCTGGTTGAATAGGGACAGTTGCCATCTCCGGGGCATGGTATACATGCCCACAGTGACGGCTCTGAGTGCTGCCTATGGCACCCGTGCTATAGGTTCGCCACCACTGGTTTAGATAATGAAATGTTTCCAAGAAAACAACCAAGCTCAGAAAGCGCCAAGGACTCCTCATTTAATCTTAATATTAACAAATATCCTCCTTTATTAGTGTTTTCTTCTCCCCCCATTTTTCTTCCTTTCCAGTTGTCCCTGTCCTCTTTTAGATATCTGGTAGGCCTAATGTCAAACAAAATCTCAAACAAATCTCAATAGCTATAAAGAAGTTATCAGTTTAAGTTATTAAAAATAGACCATTCATATGGTAGTTCTTGACTCAAATAACAAAGAGCATGGAATGATATACTGACCCAGAAAAAAATCTGAATATGGTAAAGAAGTTTTAGAAATGGGATGATGTACTGGGGAATATGGTGATTAGCCAGATTGACTTCTGTTTGTGTCAGGTACAAAATATAATTACAAAATGTCACCCAGAAACATCTTATGTCACTCAGATGCATTTTATTATAATTGCCATATTCCAATTAAACCTGATTTAGACCTACAGTAGGATGGGCTGCCTAAATTACAGCACAGAAAAGAGACATCGGAAGTTGTATGTGGGAAAGACCTTAGGGGACGGGGGGGGGGGGAAATAATGTTTAGTGAACAAACGGATAAGAGATGGCATAGCCTGCAGCTGCACAATGGGCAAAGCAAGAAATTCAGAAAAGAATCCTCCTAACATCTCAGGTTGTAAAGAGATGGCAGGACCTGGAGAATACCCCTTTTGCTGGATCTAATGGGACTGGTAGACATAATCAGGGACAGGCCATCTCTGAAATAAATCCTTCAGATTTTTATTCCACCTGACAGGTTTCTCACATTGGCTGTGATGAGCAAAGAGCAACTTCATTTTCAGGCTGGGATCTGGAGTCACATTTCAAGGTAGATGACAAGAAGAATCTATCTGAAGAGTTCTGGAACAAAGGGAAATTGTTTAGTCTAACTGTTACTTTCTTGCCTTTTGTAATCGGTTTTTACACCAAGGAAATCTCATGCAGCCATGAGAATCATGTACATGGATAGGATGTCCTGAAGGAGGGAATAAGAGAGTGATTGATGTCTTCTTTATGATGTAATGGCTCTGTTGTCTGATTTTCATTGGCTAACAAAGTTTATAAAGCAATGCTACCAACTTTCTAAGGTGTAGCACTTCTGGACGTAACTCTGCCAGTGTTCCACATTGTTGGCCACCCAGCTGCTTGATTTGATCAAATAAAGTGCTGCTTGATCAAGAAGTCTCCACTTGGGTTATCTGATTATGATATGTCAAGTTCAAGTAAGGGACTGGGACCTTACATATCTAAACCATTTTTTTTTTTAAAAAAAGTCATTATCAATACTGAACTTTAATGGGTGTGATAAGGCTACATGGCAAACTGGTAATCCCAACATAGCTGAAGAATACTAGGTAGAGGAGAGATAGGTTACATCGACACTGCATGACTGGGTAATACAAGTTGTGCAAATAAAGTTGTGATTCTCTTTTGCATGTTAAAATTGATGCCTAATAACTACTATTTCCAAGAACATGCATAGCTATTGTGCAGATCTTTTAAAAAAAATCTGTGTAAGACCTCTGGCAGCAAACAGATCACTCATAATTCTCCTTCAAAGAGGTGAATTATATGCGAATGGGACATATTTTGAATCTGCTTATACAACAAATGCTTCGGGCAAAATTAGTTGAATTTAGGACAATTATTTAGAGTAATGAAGGCAGTTTCTTCCAGCAAGATTTATGCATCAAATAATTAAGTTATTTATTCAGAATGTGTTTTTAATGAGATTCCAGTAAAATAAATATTTATACACAAGCATGCCATACATACATGTATGTATATATATTACATGTGACACAGGCCTCCCTTGATTGGCAAGGCAAAATATATTTGCGAGGAGACAAAAACTTTTATTAGTAGATTTAGTATGGCAAAAGAATTCTGTTGCTGCAAACTCTATTAATATTACAACCAATGTTCATTTCTCTTTCTCCTACCCACTGTATGCAAAGATGTTGGAATGACAGCATTTAGAGAACAGACATCTATTCTTTATGTTTCTAACAGCCTGATCTAATACCAGGTTGTTTACTTTTCACAGTATAACAACTTTCACAATAGCAACAACAACTCACGGTTATAAAAATGTTGTGTTATAAAAGAATATAGAAATTAATTAGAAATATTGAACATTAAAAATTATACTTGCAATTTTTGGTTCTTTGAGAAGAAGCATCACCTGATACCGAAACAGTAATGATGACAATCTTGAAATGGAAATGAACAGACCCTTTTGTGACTAGATCTCAAGCTTTCAAACGGACAGTAAATAAACATAGATGATTAAAATATCCCTCTTTTGCCATAGCTCAGTAGAATTCAGTTGCCCTTTCCATGTTAAAGAAATCATGATGCCACAGAGCCATCCCAAAGTCCTAGTATAACATTTTAAAGACCCCAGCTATATGAAATGGAGAATTAGAACCCCTATAAATTATGCCCTAATAGAAAGTAACAAAAAGACAGAAAAATGTATGGATACGTTTCTGCTTAAAGTTAATTTCTCATTTAAGCAGGCATGAAAAAGAACTTTTAGGCATACAACATATTCCTAAGCAGGTTTACTTGCAGAGAAATCCCACAGCATTTAATGCAGTGGTTCTCAACCTTTCTAATGCTACGACCCCATAATACAGTTCCCCATGTTGTGGTGACCCCCCAACCACTTATACATCACTGGGTGCCAGGGGCGTGGTCAAAGAAAAGGGGGAAAAAATGGCAGACTGCATTGTTTGGCGACCCCCGTGAAATGGTCGTTCGACCCCAAATGGGGTCCCGACCCACAGGTTGAGAACCACTGATTTAATGGGACTTGTGTCCCAACAAAAGGCCTCATTTTTGTAATCTTCATCAGATGCTTCAGTCCAATACAAAGCCTTAATAAACTGCTGCAGTCCTACTCCTATATACCTGGAACTTCCATTCACTTCAAAGGAATTCAGTTCTAATACAAATACAGGATATAGAACTGCACAGCTAATCTGCAGTCCTAACAAGACTATCTACAACTGGGTGGGCAACTACGGACTCTTTACGACCTGTGGACTTCAACTCCCAGAATTCCTGAGCAAGCTATGGGCTCTTCCTTCCTCCCTCCATCCCTTAGCCAGCATGGCTCAGGAATTCTGGGAATTGAAGTCCACAGGTCGTAAAGAGGTCATAGTTGCCCACCCTGATCTAAGAGTTCCATTGGAGTTGCGTAGGACTGCATTAATCAGAAATATAGTTCTGAATACACTTTGGATCAAAGAAACATTAAAGGAGACATTATTTGCAATGTTACAAAAGTTAAAATGCAGCAGGTTTATTAGATTAGGAAACTTTTCTTTCCAGTCAGAGGTGAACAGATACATTTTCAGGGAGTATGTACTTCTTTCAATTGTGAACAGTAATAAATGAATATTAATGGGACAAAATATTCCAAAGAATATAACACAATATATCTAAAACTGATATCCTTCACAGTATTTTTACTTCAAAAATTCCCATGGAGTACAGTTCCAGAATTTGTAAAGTGCCAAAGTGGGGATGTCCCTCCCTCCCTCCCTCCCTCCCTCCCTCCCTCCCTCCTTCCTTCCTTCCTTCCTTCCTTCCTTCCTTCCTTCCTTCCTTCCAACATCTGGTCATTTAATATTGCTTACCTGTCATTTAAACTGAAGAAAGGTGACCTAGCCAAGGTCATAAAACAAATTAAGTTTTCATTTCCCACTCTTTGGTACTTTAGTAGTTTCAGTGAAGAAATGAATAACAATACGACATTAAATCTCAGACAAGCAAGGCATGAAATGAAACTAAGCTCCTCTGACTGAGGGTGAAGGAGGATTTCACTGAACTGTTGGAATTCACTGTAAAACATGGCAGGAAAAATATTTATTTATTTAATTTAGGAAATTTATATGGCTGCCTACTTGCTCACAACGATGCTAAGAGTCTTACAAGCAATAACAACACAGTATAGAAAATAAAAAAATAACAACCCATTAAAATGAAATTTTAGTTATAAGACAGAAGGTAAAAAGGGAAGAAAAGGGGAGAGCTTGGCTAGATTCAGGCCCCTTTTTCTCTAGCTTTCATGTGTTCAGCATGAGGTCTGAAAGGAGGTTCACTTGAATAACAATAAAGTTGTCTACATGATTCAAATCATATTTTATTTGGATCCTGATTAAGGGGAAAGCTGTACTTGCATTTAATCCAATACAAGCAACTCCCCTTCAGATCCTTTTTGAACATACAGAAGCAGGAAAGAGGTAAGAGAGGATTTCATGCACAATCCCTATTCTTGGCCTCATTTGAGGCCTTCACACATATTTAAGCAACATGGGGATAACTGATTAAAGCAATTTATCATTAAAACTTCAACTCACTTTTCATTTCTTTTGTAGAGTTCAGAGCTTCATGGCACTTGTTCCACTCACATGCTTGATCTTGGCACTGATTTGTTCCTTGACATTTTAATTATTCTCAAATGATTAATTTAGGGAAAATCATACAAAGGCTGCTAAATCCTCCATTATCCTTATAATTGAGGGCTCTCATCTTTAAGTGAAGGTACACCATATTGAATATGGTCCAAAGGGGCTTAATAAATCAATTCAGATTTCATGTTGGAGGCTTTAGAGAAAGAATTACAAAATAGCATAGATTATTTTTTTAAAAAAAGGTCAAAGGGACCCACACCATTTTGGAATGGTGATTTTTTTTTTTACTTTATAAGTCTTTATTTTGAAGATCCCAATCAGAAAAATAAACTCTTAAGACGTGTTGGAATAGTAGGCTTACTCAGTGCTGGAATTCACACGTCATACAACCTGCCTTGCCTATCCTACAAGTTCCATCCAAAAAAGGTGCCGGAACTCCGTTCTGGGTGTTCTATGACAAAAAAAGCCCTGAGCTTACTACTAAGTGTATACTTAGTTTGGAAGCTAGGCCTATTTTTGTACAAGAATGTAAGAAGTATCTTGTTTTACTAAATGAAAGGCCAAATTTTGTTCCTACAGAGTCCAACTTTCCCTCCTGCTTTAATTCCCCAGCAACAGGTCCTGAGAAGTTCATTCTTAAATAAAGGCTGCCCTTGTGATACAGATGCTCTAGAAACCACAGTCCATGTTCTCCTGTACTGCCAATTGTACAGGGACATTGGGCACCATCTGATTACTCTTTTTATCTAAATTTCCATATAATTTTTATTTGCATTATTTGTTAGATAACCAGAATAAATCTCTCTCTGTAAAAAAATGTCAACACATTGTTACATTATGTGTAAGCTTTGCCCATGATTGCTAGTAGTCATTGATGTTGCTTTGTTTGTATTACTTATTTACCATATCGCATCTACAGAAGTCATGCAATCACTAATATACAACACTAACAAAACACATTATACATAGCAATAGCAATAGCACTTAGACTTATATACTGCTTCACAGTGCTTTACAGCCCTCTTTAAGTGGTTTACAGAATCAGCCTATTGCCCCCAACAATCTGGGTCCTCATTTTTACCGACCTCGGAAGGGTGGAAGACTGAGTCAACCTTGAACCGGTGAGACTCAAACTGCCAAACTGCTGGCAGCGGGGAATCAGCCGAATTAGCCTGCAGTCCTGCATTCTAACCCCTGTGCCACCGGAGCTCTACAAACACAAATATAAGTTTAAAAAGAGCATTAGCAGATTATGTGTGTGTGTTTATATATATATATATATATATATTTATATATATATATATATATATTTATATATATATATATATATATATATATATATATATATATATATATATATATATATATATATATATACATACATACATACACATACACAAACATACAATTGTTTAATTATTTAACTATTAAACTAAGGTAAAACCATGATAAAATCATCATATGGTTTCATAGAATCACATAGATTTTGTCTTACTAAGTGTATTTTTATTGGTCAATGAGTGAAATAAAGTTACTATTTGTCTATCTGCTTAAATAAGGAATCCTTATTGATTGATTGACTGATTGATTTGATTTATGTGCCACCCTTCTCATCCGGAGATGATTTTAGCTCATCTGTACTGCACCAACAAATTTGCATTAGACTGAAGAGGAGAATCTCAGTGAATGTTTACTCTGCAGTTTGTAGTGTTTGCAGAGTATGATATAAGGGCTATGTGCTAGGTATGGTGATCCAGTCTTTCTCTTTAAAAGAGGAATAGGGAACAACTATTTTGTTTCATTTAAAGGACAGCAGCTGGGTGATTATACAGCTATGGCATGAATCATTCCCAAAACCCTTGAAAACATGTATAGTTTGGCCATTCCTTCTTTGTCCTGGAGATTAATGACCCCTGATTATATGATTCAAGTCTGAAAAACATCCTTTAGCACGGACATGTTAGGGAAATTAAATTATTTCATACAGGGGCACATACAAAAATAATAAAGGCACTATTCAGAACAGAGCAATGGGGATTTGTTAGTTGCCCCTCTTTGAGGGAGATGGGTGGTTTAGAAATATGAAATACAGTATAAACGACAAACATAGGCTATCTTGTCCATCAAGCTTTGACATTACCTTTCTGGGCAAAGTAATCAAAAGGCTTGATATAAAATGTCTTCAGTATTTAGATACCTATCATCCTTCTGTCTCTCTCATCAATATTCACAGATGTTTAGGAGAAAGTATGCCATGTTGGGTAATGCCATATTGGTAATGAGACTACTTGAAGCAGCCCCTTCCAGATTCATATTGTGACAAACTCCTTTTTTATTTAAAAATACTGTTTCAATTGTGGTGAGCATCATTACTGTGGCAAAAAACCCATTAGATTTGGACAATTTTGCAATGGCTATGTCAACTTCCAGCTTGAGTATCCAAATAAAAGTCCAGGATTATTTTGTTTCCTGAATAGCACTGTATCCTCAATGAAAATGGACATTCGATTTAGCTATTTTTCCTCATATAATTATTCTTATAGAATATTAGTGGTCACAACAGTTTATCCTGAAGCACTGTTCTATCTAGAGAAGGTAGAAAGGAAGGATGCGTTAGCTTGAATGTTTTTTGACTGCAGTCCAGGTAAATTGTTTTGGGCAATGTTACAGAAATCTTTCCAGGGTGCCCTACAGATGATTCCCCATCCAAGCATTAACCATAGGCTACATTTACATATTCCCAAATATTCTTTGAGTCCTTTGTGTGTCTGGAGGTGAAAGGAAAAACTATCGCCTCATAGATATTTTTAAAGGGTGAACAATATAATAGAAAGTATAATGTAACTAGTGGAAAAAGTAGCTCAGTTGTACAAAATCAGATGCTGTAATTGCTCTGCCACAAGCTGAATAGGATACGGATGGAGGCTATTTTAGCAATTACCTAATTAACCATCTGGATAAGAGGTGGCTTATCATATCATGGAGTTTTATACAGTCATTTCACTACTCTGAGATTATTAGATAGACAATGAAAGAATTGACTTGGTCTCAACAGTTGAACATATATATTCAGGATTTTTTAAAATGAAAACTTCAGTTCTGACTAATTTCCAAATTTATCTTGGTGAAGGAAAAAATATGATAAACCAGCAGCATAAGAAAGCCTCCTCATATACACTGTGTTGTGTACTACTATCCTTTACTCTGTTATGTAAATTCCCTGCAGAGTTTAGTGCATAGATGATGAGTTAGGACACTTTCTAAAGGTCAAGGTGTTCTTGAATAATAGTGACATCTTTAAGAGAGCTGCTGTCAGTATCCTGGTTTATCTTCAGATCATATACAACTTTTGCCTTTTATTACAAAGGCTTACTGTCCAGCCAAGGCAAAATATATTTAATGCCGTAGGGAACAATTACCTTCAAATTTATAGTGGCTAATATATTTCTGCAGCTATACAACTTATCTCTTGTATCTGGAATATTCATAAGACATAGTAGCTGTGTGAATGAAAAGTGTAGTTCTTAATTTTTCATAATATAGGCACTCGTGCAAATATTATAGAAGTAAGGAGGCTAAACTTTATTCACTAAACCATACAATAAGCTTTGGCAAAAGTATGGTTGCAATTGAATATTAGTATGGTTTGTCACAGTCAGCTAAATATTCAGCATCCAGACTGGAATTCAGCATCCTTCCTTCCCAAGGACTTGGGAAAGCAGATGATGATGTTTTATAGTATTAAAGGTGTCACTGTGGGATGTAAGCTGTTCCAAGTAAAGCTGCTTTTTGCAATTGATTGATTGTGTCAATGTCGATGGTATCCAAGAGGTGCTCCGGTTGTTTTGGGATTGCACCAAATGTGTCTATTATTATTGACATTACTTTGCTTTCTTTTGCCATGGTCGTTCTATTTTTATTTGCAGGTCTTTTGTTTTGAACCCAGTCACTGCGTATTGACATTGGTGGCATGATGTACTTCAGTATCTTTTTCAATACACCTATCAAAGCACAGTAAAGTTATATCCATATTGGCAATGGAAGACAATGCATTGGTAAAAAATTCAGTGATCACACTTTAGTTGATGGATGAATTTCTTTTTGAAAATAAAATAAAATGAGAACAAAAATATGTTCTTCAATATTTTTATAAATAACGTATAGAAAGGGACAGAAGAAATGATTATCAAATTTGCAGATATTACAAAGCTGGGTGGAGGGATGATGTTTAGAAGACAGATTCAAGATGTAAAAGGATTGATATACTTGAATCTTACACCTTATCCAATAAAATGCTGATGTGTTCTGCTCCCGGGTAGTTAAAACCAGGTGCACATGTAGAAGATAGCTGATATCAGGCTTAGCAGCTGTATTTGCAAGAAAGATCTGGGTATTTACATATATCACAAATTAAGCATGAGTTAGGGGTGTGCTGCTGTTACCAAAAGACACAATGTAATCCTGGAAATGTATTGTTCTACTGTATGCTGCACTGGTCCATCCATACCTGGTATACTGCATCCAGTTTTGGTCACCACAATACTAGAAGGATGCTGAGGAACTGGAAAGAATGCAACAAAGATTGGGGGGGGGAGACCAAAGCCACTGAAGAATGGTTTAAAAAACTGGGTACATTTAACTTAAAGAAGGAAAGATCAAGGGGAGATATGACAGAAATCTTCCAACACTTTGATTATCTATTTATTAAATAAATTTACATGCTATCCAGTTTTGCATTGAAACTCTGGAAAAGGGGGAAGGAAGTAACAAAATATATAAATGCACTAAAAGGCTTCACAGGGAAGTATTGTAGATTCATTCTTCATGGTGACCAAAGATTGAACAAGAACAGTGAGTGGAAGCATTACACAGAGAGATTCAAGCTTAAGAAGGAATTTCCTGACTGTAAGAGCAGTAGCACATCTACCATCACTGGAGGTTTTGAAACGAAGATCGGACAGTCCATTGTCTGGGATGGGCTGCGAATTCCAGTCCTGATCAAGCGGGTAGACTAGAAGACCTCCAAGATTCCTGTGATGCTATTATTTCTATTGCATATGTCTAGAATTATCAAGAAGGAAAAAATAATATAAGGACAGTAATCTTACTGCATTGAAAAAGCTGTACACTGCACTCTTTTCAGATCTTAACTGCTAAATGCATCGAGAAAAGGACACATTTAGAATGAGCGTTTGTATTAGACCATTTTAATACAAATTTTAGTTAAATGGTATTATTCCTGTCTAGGAGATGTATGAATTCCAGTTTCATTTATGTCTTTGACCTCCTCTGTGTGTAATCAGCAAGTCTTTTTTTTTCAGTCTGAATCTCACTGAGTGTGGGACAAATGATTTTTTATGATCTACTTCTCACCACCTACAGTTATCAATTGCAAGTCTGACTCTCCTATTGTTTTCTTGCTCAAAGGGGAAATTTTGGTATTAAATTTCCAGACTATCATTATACATTTTATCCTAGCACAGTTTTCAGGCACTTCAAGAATATATACATATTTGTTTTCCTGTTATCTTCCATCCAATTTTATAGTTAATGCATTAAAATTGCCTCTCTTTTTGTTTCTGTAAAATACATCTTCTATGCAACTGTACTGCATTCCTATTTTCAAAGGTAATCATGTACAGATCTAATCAAGCTAGATACTTTTATGTATTAAAATGATTGTATATACTAAAACGAAGCTACATTACACGATCTTCAAAGGTTGCTTACTGCTAATGGAGAAAAGAATATTCAAAACGTTCAAGCAAAAATAACTTTTAATAAAACATTGCTAGGCATTCAATGGGTAGAACTGATCAGTTGTGCACAGAACATAAATGAGAATGTAATAAGTGTGCACAATTTTCTTTCTATGCAAGTTTTTTAGCCTGATATATGTTGGAATAATTCTCCAATTGCCTTCAGCAAGAAACAACTTTGCTGTTTGTCCAAAAACCTAGGAAGGTTTAGCATTAATGGAATCACCATGGAGGGCAGAGGAAAAATCAGAGTACAAATCTTACAATATATTGATAACATCTTATGTTTTATAGATAAAATAAATCTATTTTATCTATTAAATAGATATAATTATCTAATATATATATATAAGTATGTATATGTATAGAGATAGATAGATAGATAGATAGATAGATAGATAGATAGATAAATTTAATAGATCAATCTATCTTTAGATCTCAGATATGTTTCATAGATACATATTGAATAGATATAAAAATCTGTTAAAATACTGTAATCCCTTAATTCAGGGTAGAGTTGGGACGATTGGATGGAGCTGAGCATTTATTGGTGGGATGCCCTTCCTGATGCCATGTGGAGTTCATAGCAGATATTTTATTTTTACACCCTAGGAAAAAGAAACATCTGCCATTGCCTTGGATTGAACTTGCAACCTTCTGAGTGGGAGGCGAGTGTCTTCACCATTAGGCCACCACCCCACTCATTAAAAAAAAACCTATTAAAATAGATATAAATATTTGTGTTATCTTTTTTAAAAAATGTATATTTATAACCATTTGGCATTGGTGCTTGAGTTTGGGATCCTCTCTTGCTACTTTATAATTTGGAATAAGTCAGACTTGATGAAATTAGATGATTGTAATAAGTTAGGAAATAATAAGAACAGTGGCTTTCTGATAAATTCCAATTCTTTTATCTCCATAATAAGGATTCCCAGGAGGTTTTCTTATATAGGCAATTTGGATGTAACTCCTCTTTTGATGCAAATGAGAGAAGATCTAGACAGATGGTTTAGAATACCTTTGAGTGTCTGTGGTAAGATAAATGTGATTAAGATCAATTGAACTCCAAGGTTGATTTACATTTTGAGATGCCTTTCCACTTTTATTTCAGTAAATCGTTTTGAATGAATGTACAGGACACGCAATACATTTCTTTGGCAAGGACATCATGTGTATTTTCTGTTGCACAAGTAAGAGATAATTGTTGAGAAAGATGGATTTAACATTCTATATTTTATGGGCATTTATCCTGGCTTTGATTACTGGCTGGAATAAGAAACTATGGAATCCTATAGGGAGTCATTACTTGACCCTATTAAAATTCTTGCAAGTACTGGGCTTTCTGTTGGGTGAGAGTGAGTTTCAATATCTGCATATAACAGTATAAATCAGTGCTTCTCAACCTGTGGGTCGGGACCCCATTTGGGGTCGAATGACCATTTCACGGGGGTCGCCAAACAATGCAGTCTGCCATTTTTTCCCCCTTTTCCTTAGCTGTGCTACTCCCTTTTATTCTATTGGCTTTTGAAAGCCAATAGAATAGACTCTCTTGAATAGAGTCTAATTCTATTGGCTTTCAAAAGCCAATAGGAATTGTCCAGGCTGTCTCTGCCCTGCTGAGCTCGCCAAAAGTCCCAGTCTGCAAACGGTGCTGCACCAGTTGAGTAGTCCTTGACTTACGACCGGTTGAGTAGTCCTCGACTTACGACCGGTTGGGGGTCGCGGCATTAAAAAGGTTGAGAACCACTGGTATAAATCATGTGTGGAAAATAAATGGTTGTAATTATAATTTTGATCCATTTACCTATGGAAAAACTTGCATTCTGGAATAATCTCTGTTTAAAAATAATATCTAAATCTAGTTTTGGAGACAGAAATTAACTGATCTCCAATTCTGTTATGATGGAGCTATTTTCAAAATTACTGAAGAATTAAGTAGCCAGCTTCCTTTATCTTAGAATCCTTTTTTATTTACTTAAATAACTTATTTATTTAAATTCCAAATGAGCGGAGACTGTGCCCATGTCCTATTGTACTGTACAGTCTACAAAAAGACTCAGGGTCCCATCTCATAACACCTCACCTGATAAAATGCCCAGGAAACACTAATCTTTTTTTATGTATGATTGCAAAATTAGGCAGACTTTGACTGTCTACTGACAACCCACCACTAACTGTAATATATTATCTTATCTTATCTTATCTTTTTTAATGCTTCTTATTTGTACTGCTGGCCTGTGACCATAATAAAAAATATTTATTTATTTGCAGTTCAGTTTATTTGGTCCAGACCAGCGGAGGGATTCAGCCAGTTTGCACCACTTTGGCAGAACCGGTAGCTAATTTTTTGTTGCCCAGGCCCAGAATGGACTTCTGGAAGCGGCAGCTACAGTACACAGAGAACTGGTTGTTCACATATTTGACTTCCACCACTGGTCCAGACCCTACTATTGCTTCTGAAGTTTGACAGCAGTTAAAACCTCTAACTTATCAACCCACTTTTATGTAGAGTCGAAGGAAGTGGATTAAACTGGCATTAGATATTTATATGTTCTCTTGAATACCAAGCTTCAATGCCCTGCCTTGATAAACCAATGGAGAATTTCTTCAAAATGGTGCAATTAATTTAAAATCTTAGTCGGAGCTTAAGTTAGCACAAAAATGCTTCCTCACAATAAAAATGCTTCATGGGTATCAATGCTTTGGAAATGTTTAATAATAATTGGTAAAGAAATGAGCACCTGTCCACTCTAGATGAGTTCAAATTACCAGGACCAGATGGATTATACCCCCAGGTTCTGAAGGAACTGGCTGATGTGATCTCAGAACCACTGAACTATATCTTTCAAAAATCCTGGCGCACTGGGGAACTACCAGAGGATGGAAAAGAGCTGAGGTAATTCCTATCTTCAAAAAAGGGGGGAAAAATGGATCCAGGAAACCACAGACATATGGGCCTGACCTTAGTACCTGGGTTTGTCACAAGGACCAGTCTCCTTTTCAGTGCCACACTTCACTTAGATCGACATTCTGTACATACACGGACAATTTCTATTAGAACAACCAAAAAGCAAGATTCTCAGACCACTGTTGATTTGGCTTTCACAGTACCATGAAATAGTTGGTTTTATTCTTTTATTGTTCATAAAAACCAACCTTAGTTTGGATAGTTAAATTGCCAGGATTGCATTGTGAATTTTCGTAGCTCTTTGACAATGAGGACCAAGGCAAATTGTATCCAACATAGAGGCACATTATTTGCTTAATGTCTGCCAGATGCTGAACAAAATTTTATAGGCTCCTGAAATTATTTCTCAGCTACATTGACAAAAATTGGGCTTCTGTGTTTCACTGCACACAATCCAGAGAGAACAGTAGGAATTTAATGCTGTGAGAAAAAGTTAACACAATACAGTGGGAAAGAAGAAGAAAAAGAAGAAAAGAATCCTTCATATGTTGAAAACTTGTCACTAGGATTTCCAAAGGTAGAAAAGCTATTAGATTGTATTTGCTTTTTTCCATTCTCCAAATGCAGCTTTATTGAATGTGAAAAGCCATAGGCAATGGCATCATGTGGAGCCAGACTATGCAAGTAACACAACCCTGCTGCTTTTTCGATAAAAGAGAAAAAGACGAATATTTCCAGCTAGTTAATGTTAAAAGTCTAAAATTGTAAATGGAATATATATACACTACAATCCTGAAATTCTTTCAGTGTATTTTTGTATGCATGGAGGCAGTCCAAAATTTCTGTTGTTAAGCAAGACAGTTGTTAAGTGAGTTTTGCTCCATTTTACAACCTTTCTTGTCACAGTTGTTAAGTTGTTAAGTGAATTGCTGCGCCTGTTAAGGTAATAACATGGTTATTAAGTGAATTTGACTTTCTCATTGATTTTGCTTGTCTGAAGTTTGTAAAAGGTGATCACATGACCCTAGGACAGTGCAACCATAATAAATACATGCCAGTTGCCAAGTGGCTGAATTTTGATCACATGACCATGGGGATGCTGCAACAATCATGTGAAAAACAGTCATAAATCACATTTTCCAGTTCCATTGAAACTTTAAAAGGCCACTAAATGAATGGCTGTAAGTTGAGGACTGCCTATAACCCTCAAATATTAGCACTGAAAATGCAATACATTGCTTTCAGCAAGTTGGTTCCTAAACAGAGATGGAAGAACATACCTGTTCTTCATTTAATTGTGCTTAGGCTTACTGAATTCCTCTGATAAACATGAGACCATATAAAAATAAGTTTCAATCGCATGTAATTGACAAAGGTTCACTATTATTACACATTGGTAGTTGAGTACAAAACATCATAATACTCCCTATTTTTCAATGGAACTTGCTTTCATACAGAAAACTAAATTCATCAACAAAACTCTGCAGTATGTGAACAGCTGTAGTCAACACATATATACTTGCAATATATTATGGATTATTGGTTCTTGGATGATTAATTGCTACCTTGAAAGAGAGCTAGATCAGAGTAGATATTCAGAAAGATCTGTCTAGACCAGGTGGTCCTATTATCTCCCAAGTTTAGTAAAACAAAGTCTACTGGATCTTCTTCATTCATGGAAGAGCCATGGTGGCACAGTGGTTAGAATACAATATTGCAGGCTAATTCTGCCAACTGCCAGGAGTTTGATCCTGAACAGCTCATAGTTGACTCAGCCTTCTATCCTTCCGAGGTCGGTAAAATGAGGACCCAGATTATTAGGGGGCAATATGCTGACTCTATAAACTACTCAGGGAGTGCTGTAAAGCACTGTGAAGCAGTATATAGGTCTAAGTGCTATTGCTATTGGTATCTCAGACAGAGAAGAAAACAAATTCTTATACAAATTGTCTATTGTTTATTGGTGGAGAACAAAATGAAGTTATTCTGCTGTCACAAATGCAAGATCCTTTGTGATGTATGCTGAAAGGACTTATTGCACTAAGGGTTCATAATGTTCCCTCACAATTGTTACATCTTCTGGATACACAGTCCTCTGATCACAAATCTAGATGTATTTCTGTTTAGCAGCCTCCAGTTGCATTGAGGGCGGCAGGTATGAATCCTAAGATACTTTGCAATGACAGTGGGATTTAACTACTACATTCAGTAATAAGGGAGAAAAATCTTCATTCACACTTGTCATTTAACAGAATAACAGTGTTGGAAGGGACCTTGAAGGTCTTCTAGTCCAAACACCTGCTCAAGCAGAAAACCTTATACCATTGCAGACAAATGCCTAATCTCTTTTTAAAAACCTCCAGTGTTGGAGCAACACAACTTCTGGAGGCAACTTGTTCCACTGATTAATTGTTCTAATTGTCAGGAAATTTCTCCTTAGTTCTAGGTTGCTGCTTTGCTTAATTGATTTCCATCCATTGCTTTTTGTCCTGCTTTCAGGTGCTTTGGAAAATAGATGGACCCCCTCTTCTTTGTGGTAATCCCTTAGATATTGGAAGACCGTTATCATAAATAAACCTTTAAACATGAAAAATAAATCAGATTTTTCATGACTAGGAATAGCAGAGAATTTCTGAAAAGCAATTTCCAACATTCTCACATGCACAGTTAAACACAGAATTTGAAAAGAAGGATACAGGGTGAGAAACAGTTATTTACAGTTAACTAAATATTTCTAAGGCTGTGAAACCTACAGAAGTTTTCTCAAGGACATTATGGAGTTTTCTATGTAAATCACACTAAAACAGAACATTTATTTAGTTTGAGTATCATGGAGAAGATGTAGATCTCCATATCAAGCAATGCCTAGAGTCTATAGAGGGATTTATGTTATTTATTCATTGTATTTTTAACCTTTCCTATTTTTCACCAAAAGATTCACATACAAGAGCCAATGTGACGTAGTCATTAGGGTGCTGGAATACAAATTAGAAGAGTCAGATTATAGTCTACCCTCACTAAGTAACTTTGGGATAGTCCTTTATTTTGGTCGGAAGAAGTAGAGGAAAAAGCTCTCTGTGTGCTCCTGAATGGAAGATGGGATATCAATCAAATCAAGTAAAAAAAACCTGTATAAATAAATATTGATTTCCCTCATTTTTAGATACACTGATACAACTATGCTGTTTTAATGAGATTTATGCAGAAAACTCCATAATGTCCTTGAGAAAACTTCTGGAGGTTGCACAGCCTTAGAAATATTTAGTTAATCCTAAATAACTGTTTCTCTCACATTTGTATCCTCCTTTTCAAATCCTGCGTTTAGCTCTGCATCTGAGAATGTCGAAAATTGCTTTTCAGAAATCCTCTGCTATTCCTAGTCATGAAAAATCTAACTTATTTTCGATGCTGAAAGGTTAATTTAAACTAAACGTAATCACACCTCTCCTAATTAGCCTCCTAAATTCTAATACAGCTGTGATTTAAAAAAAAATACCTTCAAACCAATGGACGCATTATGGAATCATAATGATTAAAAACACTAATTTTGAGGTAGTTTGAAAAATGCAAGGAAAATCTTCACAATCTATTTTTTAACCATTCAAATGCAATTTTTCTTCCATAATCTGCAAATGTGACTATTGTCCAGAACAATTATATTCTTATAATAATTTTATTGAAGATTATGTTACATAGATAAAACTAATATAATTATCAATAAAGGGTAGAAAAAGGGAGGATGATAGAAAAAGAAAGTATAATCAATAGTAATAACTTGTCACTACCTCTTAAAGTAAAACCAAGCAACCCTTCATTCCATACCTCACCAAATTCCTAAAAACACATTTCTAAAATCTCCTCTCTCCATATTAATCAGCAAAAGTGTATTTAGGGCTATGAAAAATAACAACATCGCTATTACAAACTATATCTACTAAATACAATCTAGCTCCTTCCTTCTATATTTATATCTCAACATCTATTTAATTATATCTTTAAAAGGATGTAGGTCTAGACTCTAGGGCAATTTGCCACAGCCATCTTGCTGTGGGACTACTTGCCACAGCCAACTCACTTTTTTGTCTTTGCTCTTTTCTTCTTTTTTCATTTCTAAATATTACTTCTTGTTAGGTTTTATTCTGTATTTAATGTTTTAATAAAATTTTATTTTGAAAAAGAAAATGCTAAGTGACCAATAGAATCTATTAGCTGAAAAATCTTATAGCATTGGTAGACAACCAAGAACAAATATTGTAATTCAGGAAGGGAAGCTATTACAACCCATCAATTAACTCTGAGCATTCAGAAAGATAATACAGAATTTACACTCATCTCTGCCTCAAATCTTTTGTACTCTTTTTTTTTGCACCTCTTCCTGTGTAATCATACTTTGACTTCCCTTCCCTTTTCTTTCAACAAATTCATACAGCCACCCGCCTCTGACAAATGTGACTCTGGGCAGCTTATAATTTTTTTTAAATCCATCATATAATAAAACCCTATAAAAAAACTCCCCAGCCCACATCCCTCATCACAGCAGCAACACAATCAGTCATTTAATGGGATCCCTTCCCAACCTCTTCCCAAGTTCCCTCAAACTGTCCACTGACAATCACTGCAAATGTACATTCTCTGCATTCCTGTTGATATAAGAATCTCCATGAGAATCTTCTGTCACTAACAGATCTCTGTCACAGAATACAATTTCAAGAGCCTTGGGTGGATATTCAATGCCAATCAACAGCTGCTTTAAGGGAAAAAAATACCTTACAGTAACAGTTCTAATTACAGGTTGCTATAATAGTATTTAGTTCAGTACCATAATATACAGTACAGTTTTCCTACAAGAAGCAAATTCATGTGAAAATCTGTATGGATATGAAATATCATGAATGTGTATCTCAAAGATGGATGAAAAATGCCACCACAACGTATGTTAATCAAACTTGGGCTTCACAACAATTTTAATTGCCTTCAAAGGCTTAGCATTCTGATGATACTCTTCAACTGACAAAAACAGGGATTCAGATTCAATTGTCTCATTGTAGATTAATATGCTTTGACAAACATGACAAAAGCTTGATTAATGACTGAAATGAAACAATGCAGTGCTCTTTGTTGAAATTCTGGACAAAGGTTAATGTAGAAGTTGGTGTAGAAATAGTATTTTTTTCTTGTAGTTCCTTAATTTGGGGTAGAGTCAGGGTAACTGGATGGAGCTGAGTGTTTACTGGCCAGATGCCCTTCCTTATGCCTATGTGGAGTTTGCAGCAGAAATATATATTTTTTCTTTGTGCCCTATGAGAAAAATATCTTCTGCTACCTAGGATCGAACTCTCAATTTTCTGAGTGGGAGACAGGTGTCTTCATCACTAGGCCACCATGCCACTCACATGTAGAGGTGGTAATATTGCTAATAATGTATGTATTATGGCATTTTTTCTGGCCTCCCTATAAATGTTGTCATGTGGTTTTCATCATATGAAATTCAGGCTGCTTATGTGCTTTTTCAATGTATCTCATGTTCAAGAACTGTTGTTTGATATGAGTACTCATGGGGAACCTCTGCCAGATAAGACCAGGTAGATGGTCTTACTCAACAAAAGGTACTTTCCCTATTGGGTTGGCTCATTCTCTGGTGGCTTATTTTTTAAATAAGAAATGAGGATATTATTATTATGGTTGGTTGCATTGTCAGCCAGATGCTCAGACTGGATTTGGCATTTTTATCCACCTATCGAGTCCTTCCCAAGGACCTAGAAGAGACAGATGTTGTTTGATAGTATTAAAAGTATTGCCAGAAGATATTATTGTTAATTGCTCTTTTACATGCCTGATTTATTGCTTTTGTAATCTGCTTATAGTCACTTTGATAAAAGTACTATTAAGCACTTGCACCTACATGCATACAATTAGAAACATACAGTTAGGTGATGAGGAATGAGTTGTTGTAGCCTCCTTCTCCAGTTAGGCCTAAATTGGCATTTAGCTGAATCTGGCAAAAGCTCCTGTGGCTAACAACAGGAAGAGAACATGGTGGGCAGCTGATTCCTTAGCAAGATTCCTAAGTTATCCCTACAGTCCAACTTTATTTACCATGAGTTCTAGAGCAGGGCTTCTACTTGACCTAGCTAAATTGTCTCAGAGGTTCATTGCCATTCCTCTCTCTGGTTTTAAGAGTCATGGCTGCTGCAGGACCTAACATTCAGGGTAACTAATCTCAGACAAGATCATATTTTAATCCTTACCAAACCACGCTTAATGATATGCATCAGGTCTACTAGTTTGTCCATATCTCTCACACAGAATCCAATTTCCCAGCAAGATCTAGAAACACCAGGCCTATCGCAAACTGTAACATGGGCAGATGCTCTGTGACAGCATCCCTTCCAGGATGCCAGGACGCCTGACAGGACTTTTTACTATTCCCATCCATGTCCTCTGCTACTTTTACAAGTCTCTATCTTCCAGGTCAAAGGAAGTCTCTCTGACTTTCTTACAGTCTTCTCTTCTGCATCTTTCACATTGCTGAGGACAATCTCCAAGAATCCTCTGCACTGCTAACCACTCTTGTTGTTTTTGCTAGCCTTTAGCTGTGGTTCTGGCTTCAGAAGGCCAGGACTCCAACTCTGAGTGCCACACTGGGAAATTGTAAACTATACACTATCATCTAGTGTGGAATTCGGTATGTCTAGTCTAATGAAGAGAAGGACGAGGGGGGACATGATAGCACTGTTCCAATATCTCAAGGTTGCCACAAAGAAGAGGGAGTCAAGCTATTCTTCAAAGCACCTGAAGGCAGGACAAGAAGCAATGGATGGAAACTAACCAAAGAGAGAAACAACCTAGAACTAAGGAGAAATTTCCTGTTAGAACAATTAATCAGTGGAACAACCTGCCTCCAGAAGCTGTGAATGCTCCAACACTGGAAGTTTTTAAGAAGAGATTGGACAGCCGTTTTTCTGAAATAGTATAAGGTTTCCTGCCTGAGCAGGAAGTTGGACTAGATGACCTCCAAGGTCTCTTCCAACTTTTTTAATTGTTATTGTTATTATTGTGTGTAGATACTCCCTTAAATCCACATGAAATAAGTGGAGAAATCCACATTTCTGTTGGAAGAGGGCCCCACCTGTATGCTTCGGAATATAAAACTGCTTAGATCAGTGGTTCTCAACCTGTGGGTCGGGACCCCATTTGGGGTCGAACGACCATTTCACAGGGGTCGCCAAACAAGGCTGTCCGCCATTTTTTCCCCCTTTTCTTTCTCCACGCCCCTGGCACCCGGTGATGTATAAGTGGTTGGGGGTCACCACAACATGGGGAACTGTATTATGGGGTCACGGCATTAGAAAGGTTGAGAACCACTGGCTTAGATGCTCCACTGAGTAACATGCATATCCCTAAGAAGTAACAGTTGAACCTGTTGGGGGGGAAAAAACCTTAAAAGATGTTATATGGTTATGTTAGCAAAACATCAAAATTCTGAGCTAAAGTCTGTTACATTTGTTTAAAGCAACTTTTTGAAATTACAGGTAGTCTTCGACTTACACTCATTCATTTAGTGACCATTCAAAGTTACAACAGCACTGAAAAAAGTGACCTATGACCATTTTCCACACTTACGATTGTTGCAGCATCCCCATGGTCATGTGACCAAAATTTGGATGCTTGGCAACTGGCTCATATTTATGACGGTTCCACTGTCCCGGGGTCATGTGATCACCTTTTATGACCTTCTGACAAGCAAAGTCAATGGAGAAGCCAAATTTACTTAACAACCATGTTACTAACTTAACAACTGCAGCGATTCACTTAACGACTGAGGCAAAAAAGGTCATAAAATGGAGCAAGGTTCACTTAACAATTGTCTTGCTTAGCAACAGAAATTTTGGGCTCAGTCATGGTTGTAAATTGAGGACTACCTGTAGTAAAAAATTCTGCTCTAATTTCACTATCATGTATTCTAGGCATTTTGTGCCAGTAATTTACATGCATTGACTCCCAAGAGTAGATACTTTCCATAGGAGGTATGTGTTACAGGAATGACAATTTTATCTTCAACTAATAAAAGTTTTAGTGCTAGTTTTACTGTTTGGCAGGAGAAAGGGTGTGATTGTGTGTGTCTGTGCGTGCTGAATTACTTTTTTTCCTTTTATAACAGCTTCAGGATGCTGAGCCGTTAGGAATTAATGCTAAATATATCATACTAGTCATTTCATCAAGACAGCAGGTATCCTTTTCAAAGAGAATTTCCTCTAACGCTGTTTTTTACTAACTTTTCTTTTGCCTCTTCAAACCCAAGGCAAAAAAGAAGAGAGGTAAAAAAAGTACGATGTCACACAAATAATACAGAGACATAGGCAGGCTTCAATTGGAAATCTGAATTTATGGGCCTAAATTAAAAGTATGCGCATATGTTGCAGCTGGAGTTTTAGGAAGAAAAGTTTTAACAGTAGGAAAAGGGTCATCTATAATGTATAAGGAAGCTCTCTTCTGACACTTGAATCATTTTATATTTTGTTCCACAGAGATGGAAATCTTTTCCTTTCAGATCTGCATGATTGATCTCAGTTCAGACCGTCTGCTCTCCGTCAATATGCAGAACACCCACTGATATCAATGGAAGGGCCTTAAAAAGAAGCAGAAAGAACCAGAGATGAAATTGAGAGTGACCTAATTTGAGGTTTCCTTCTGCCTTCCCAGACCAGCAGCATTGTTCTTTAACCTGGAATATAACATAGGTGATACAGGGATTGTCAAAGGACAAAGTACATTCTTTCTATTTTGGTAGGGATTTCAAGAAATAACTCGACAGAAGTCTGAGGTTTTATCAGAGACCACTCCAGTCCATTTTACTGTCTGTGTTAATGAGACAGTTAATGAGAGTTTTTAGGTTATTTTTTTCCTCTGTTAACCTACAAAGGTTGTATATATTAACACTGCTTAACTATGGCACACATCTCACACATTCTTACTCTTGAAATGCCTCTATAGTAATTCAAGAGGTCTTGGGGAAGACTGGGTGTTGGGTCTGCTAATTGCATGAGTTCAAAAAAGTAATTGAAAAGAGAGCTCTCCTGGAAAGAATTCAGAGAATAAAATTATAGGCTTTGTTTGGATGATAAATAGAGGATATTGAATCGCTTTATTGCATGCAATTATATATTATATGTTGTGTAAAAAAAATAAAGGGCTCCCCTGTGCAATGGTGTCCTACTCTAAAGGGTGGTACTCATCTCTGTTTCCTAGCCGAGGAAGCCAGCATTGGTTGAAGATGCTACCGTGTGACTAACGTGACCATATACCAAGGTACACAGAATGTGGTTATGTTTCTGCCAAATGGTACCTATTAATTTACTTGCATTTGCATTCAAACTGCTAGGCTGGCAGGAGCTGGGGCTGGAACGGGGGCTCAACCTGTTATGCAATGCTTGGGTCTCGAGCTGCCAACCATCCAGTTGACAAGCCCAATGACTTATTTGCTAAGTCACCGCACCCCCTCATATGTTGCATAGTATATTATAACTATATAGTATTGTACACTGCCCAGAACCCCTCTTTGAGAGAGGTGAGCAGCTTAGAAATATGAAATATAAATATTTATTTGTAATTAAATTTTATTTTTATTTTCTTTTAGCTGAGTTAACATGCACTGCATTTATTTCATTGTATGTTTCTGTTGTTAACTACCAAGATTTAGACTGAGGTGGTGTACGAAGGTAAAGAACACATGGATGAATGGAATAAAGCTCTTTTCTGAATTATAGCTGCCCAGAGGATGGAACTTAATAGAATCTGCTCCCCCCACACCTAGACCATAGAAGAGATGTAACAAAGTTTTCTTCTCATTGGGGTCAGTGAGGGTTGATAGGTATCCTGCCATATTCAATCTTTGTCTGCAGATATGTAATAATTGGAATACTAGCCCCAAATTTTTATGAACAGTTGTATCCTAAACTCTGTCCGATTGTTTCCTTACCTTCACAATCCCATTAGATTAGATTAATCCCATTAGATTAATCAATGTTATAATCACTGAGGGTCAGATCTATAGGCTAAAAGCTTATTTTTCAAATTACTTTTTGGGGAATAACTTGGAATTTGTCCTTTAAAATTAGCCACATTGGTCCCACTTCAAAAGTTTTATAAAAAATATTAATTAAAAAATATTTTCCCTCCACTGGCCAACGAGATAATAAATTATTTTAAAAGGTAGCCTTCATCTCAACAATATTTTTTACATTACATTAAGATTTTATCCCCTACTTTTCAGCATAACATGGTGAGCCAGCTTTTCTTAAACTGAATTTCTACAAGTTTTTTAAAAGAAAGTCTAATGAGATATGTGCAGGCTTATGTTTGATTTAGCTAGGTAACATTATTAGAAGCAAAAGTTGTAACCCCAGGCAGGCAGAATTTAGTCATAGAAAAAAACAGGCAGGATTTCATAAAATTGATTAAATTGACAGTGTAATGGCAAAATTGGAAATATTAAAATTTAAAATTATTGTGGGTAGGATGGAGGAGGAAGAGAAAGAGAAAGGGAAATAATTAGGGAAAACATGCAGGACATGACTTCTGGAATTCTTTCCAACCCCCTTAACTAGTAGTCATAAAGATGCATCTCTTTTTTTGTGTAACATATTAATACATACTGGTAGCCTGTGTCTGTGTCTCTGTGTGTGTATTTCTGCTTCCCCTCTGTGGTATTTCTGTGTGGGCTTATCAGTATGTATATTTGGGAAATCACAAGGGATGCTGCATATTCTCCATTCTGGGGTCACATGACCAAGCATTGGAGGAGGAGAGGCCCAGAATCTTATTTTGAGCCACTATCCCACTACCTCTCCCATAGAGATATGTTTTCCCCATAGTCTCCAGAATGCCTGGCCTATATTTGAACTCAAATGAGGGAGGGAGGGAGGGAGGGAGGAAGAAAGGAAGGAAGGAAGGAAGGAAGGAAGGAAGGAAGGAAGGAAGGAAGGAAGGAAGGAAGGAAGGAAGGAAGGAAGGCCAGCCAAATATATGTCCTCTTTCTTGTTGCTGTCCAAACATTAGGGCTCCCTGTATCATTTAATTCATTGCTTTGACACAGTCCATAGAGAAAAGAGCAGGTCACCTTACGTTGCTCTTTCCAAACAAAGCATGCTGAGTAAACACCAAGAGTGTTGTGCATTTTGTTTAGATAGCTATCTTGTTGTGGTTGGGAAGTCAACATGCACTAATATCAGACAAGTGTTCTGTGGTCTTTTCAAGTTGGCAACAGTAGCAGAGGCACAATAAATCACTCGAACAAATTGTCAGCTTAGTACTGTGGCCAGTGCTGGGTTGCTTCTCATTAAATCCAGGAGCAATTGAGGAACCACCACTGTTGCTGCTGAATCCAGCGTTTTTAATGAGACATGTTACCATAATTATTTTGCTCCCTGACTATACACTCTGTCATTTGGCTTGCTAGGGAGGGAGGGAGGGAGGGAGGGAGGGAGGGAGGGAGGGAGAGAGAGAGAGAGAGAGAGAGAGAGAGAGAGAGAGAGAGAGAGAGAGAGAGAGAGAGAGAGAGAGAGAGAGAGAGAGAGAGAGAGAGAGAGAGAGAGAGAGAGAAAAGGCACACAATGAAGAACTTTAGCTAGTGCTTGGCAAGTTGAGGGCCTTTGAATTTTATGCCTTTTCAATATGCCTTTGAGGGGTGGTTGGTCTTTGGACACGTCTATTGTTATTAAATAATAAAGCCTGGGGTGTTTTAGTGAAACTTAAATGCAACTGGTATTTTTTTTTTCATTATGCCTTGGGATATATGCCCAAACAGAGTGCTTCAGGAATGTCAGCCTCAAAATAGGGTGACTTAATAAAGTTTCTTTGACACATTGGGCACAAGCATTCTCTTATAATGTGCCACATCTATCAGTCATTTCAAGGTTGAAAGGAAATGCCTTGGATTATCGTCTTCCTATAATGTGCTTTCAGTGACATTAAAAGAAAAGGCCGGCAGAGTTTTACATTTGCCAGATTTCATTCATTAGGCAGTTTCATGGGACTAATTCAGTGGTTCTCAACCTTTTTAATGCCACGACCCCCAACCGGTCGTAAGTCGAGGACTACTCAACTGGTGCAGCACCGTTTGCAGAATGGGACTTTTGGCAGGCTCAGCAGGGCAGAGACAGCCTGGACAATTCCTATTGGCTTTTGAAAGCCAATAGAATTAGACACTATTCAAGAGAGTCTATTCTATTGGCTTTCAAAAGCCAAGAGAATAAAAGGGAGTAGCACAGCTAAGGAAAAGGGGGAAAAAATGGCGGACTGCGTTGTTTGGCGACCTCCATGAAATGGTCATTTGACCCCAAATGGGGTTCCGACCCACAGGTTGAGAACCACTGGACTAATTAATCATGGCACTAAATATATAAGTAGGCAGCAGACAAATTGGTGTCTCCCTGTAATATTATGGGGCTCACTTTCCCTATAAATATCCTCCAATAATTATAATTAGTAAAGAGGGAGAGATATTGCCCAAACTTTGTCCAGAAATGGACATTTGGAAGTATGGAAATAAGTATAAGAAATGAAGATGACTGAAAATGAGCCCAGAAATTAATTGCACAGTTTTTTATCCAAGATCTCATCTAGATCATTCACCGGGACCAGAGGTTTAGTCTTCTGAGCTTTTGGACTCATGCTGGAGCCCATTCTGGGGAATTTCTCTCTACCAGAATATATGTTTTGGGCTATTCTATGTTTTGTTTTTAGGTGGTGCCTCCCTATTGGTTGATTGGTGTGTTGGTGGCCTGCGTTTTTTTCCAACCCAAAGAAGAGGAAAATAATATGCCTCTTTAAAAGATAAAATGGAAATCCTCCAATGACGAGGATTTATTTATTATTTGCAAGCGAAGCTGACTCTAGTTTCTTAGAGAATGCCTACAAATTTCACCCCACTAACCTTTACATGGACTTCCAAATCAGTGGTGCATATTAAGTACAGCCTCCACTTAATGAAGTTGGATCTTTATATTTTAGCACTCATTTGGAAAACCAATTAACTCTAGCTCTATTGAACAAACTCAAACAGGAAATAAATCAAGTGTTAAAACATCGGTGAAGAGCCAGACTTTCTGTAATTAGGGTACTGATGTGCCCAGGGCTGACTAGTTGTGCCGAGTGTTATAGATTGACAACTTCCACTTTCTAAAGCAATTAGAATTTTTAATGCCCCCTTGCTACATGGGTTGAAGTCTAGTACAAGTGCAATAGGATTTTGATGTGATGATTTGGCTTATGTATGAAATCCATGTTCTTCATTCAAGAGCCTTTTGAATTTCAATTATGTTAGGGCTCTTCTTCAGTGATTAGACCAAAATATCCCAACCTATCAATATCTTGTTTCATGGAATTGCTTATAGGATCATAGCCGGACGTAGGTAACTAAAGGATATTAAATCAGCATTTTCTGGTTTAAGATCATGAACATTATCCTGGAAGAAGGAATCATTGAAGAATGAATTGAATTGTGAATTCCTTCCACAAAGAATCCTATTCTCCAAAGCATCTGACGGCAGGACAAAAAACAACGGGTAGAAGATCATTAAAGAGAGATTCAATCTAGAACTAAGGAGAAATTTCCCGACAATTAATCAGTGGAAACGCTTGCTTTCAGAAGTGGTGGGTGCTTTCATCAACTTGATGAAAGAGAACTTGCTTTAGAAAGTATTTTGAAGGTGAAGACAACCTCAAATACATTAAGTATCACAGGTGAATTGTGATGTCCTTAACTATCTTTAGTGAAGAAATAGCCAAAGGGGGAGTGCAAATCTTTCCTTACAGTCTTCTCTCCAAAAGCCTGCAACCTCCCTGGCTTTTGACATTTCAGTTAGTTCCAAACAAAGACCTCATGATGCCCTTCTCTCACTATGTCTTTTCAATAATGATGGTTCTCCGTTGCTTTGGAGGATTCCTATTTTTCTGAAATCAATGGAGAATTTATTTCCTGGGGAAACTGGAAGACTATTCACCAATTTCTCTGCCTTCAAATTTGACGGAGAAGGTCAGCTTGCCATTTGTGTCCTACTGTAGGTTTGAACACTAGGACGTGAAACTTCCATGAAATAAGGAATAAGCCAAGCATTTGGTAACTGGCCATCTGCAGTCCCAAGGCTGCATATGGCCTTCAGCAAAATTCCAAAGGTCCTCTGCAAAAGATCAGTTCAGTCTTATAAAGGTTAACTGTCTCTTCCTTACAACATATAGCTTGAGAGAGGATGGAGGATGTCGGAAAAAGAAAAAAAAAGAATATGTATGAGAGAAATGAAAGTTGTCAAAAAGATACTTAAAGGGGATGTCAGAGAAGAAAATGGTATTTTTATTCACTTTTGGGCTGGGTTCTTTTTGGTACTTCCCGTTGCCTTCTTCCCCATGCAGCCCCAGAAGGATTATCACTGAAAGTGACCCTTCCCTGTTCTATAGACTTCTGGCTTTAGGTTCTTAGCTTTTAAAAATGAAGCAATCTTTTAGAATAAAGGATGTTCCTTACAGCTCTCTTCACTCTACAACGTAGTTGAAATGAGCTCCAAATATTAACACATGAAATTAGTACCTGTAAAAAAATATGCTACAACCTTATTTTACAAATGAATTTCACTCAGTTGCACTAATGATGTATCCAAAACTTTGAATTTTAGCAGAAAAAGGCAATAGTGTGAGAAAATCACCTGAAAATCTATAAGGAAGTTTATGTAGAAATATTTTATTCAGAAGATGTAATGTTGCAGATTTCCTTCTTGCCTTAGCTCTGGCCAACTTACATTTCAAGCCTATGCCTATAAAACATAGTTATTCTCTCAGTTTCATAGATCTTACAAATCATAGAGTTGCAGGAATCCAAATTAAAGAAATCTGAAAGCGGCTGTCCAGTCTCTGCTTGAAAATATTCAGAGAAAAGGTCACCACCACTTTTGTAATTGGTTCAACTGTTTAACTGCCTTTATCCTTGGGAAGATTTTTATGACATTCAGCTGAAAAGCACCTTCCTGCTTCTTCAATCCTGCATGAGATCATAGAGAACAGGAACTGGTCTTCTTCTATATAACAATGGTCCAGCATTTCAAGAGTAATATCATACTGCAGGCCACTTTAGCTGGCTGTGTTCAGCAGGTCAGCGGTTCAAATCTCACCGGCTCAAGGTTGACTCAGCCTTCCATCCTTCCGAGGTAGGTAAAATGAGGACCCAGATTGTTGGGGGCAATGTAAATATATATATATATACATTGCTTACTGGTGTACACCGCTTAGAGAGTGCTTGCACTTAAAGCGGTATATAAGTCTCATAAATAAATAAATAAATAAATACCTAACCCTGTCTTCTTTCTGTTCCCACAACCTCAGTTCCCTCAATCTCTGGAAAACCCTCAAGCCCTCAAAGAGAACTTCACGCTCCCTTGGGCTTTTCCGTTTATGAATGTATGCTTCCATAAATCAAGGATACTTGGCAGGATGACTTTCATGAAGATGTCTTTGGATCAATCCAGTCATTGAGGTGTTGGAGGCACTTACCTGCAAACCACCAAGTGCACTAACACCCAGAGACTGTTTGATTCAGCCATCAGTGAAAGATTTAGTGGACAAAACTGAGGTAAAATAGGATATTTTGCAACAGTAGACAAATGGTAATAAAATCCCAGATGAGGCAAAAGCAAAGATCAATGAATATTTGAACCAGTCACCAACCTAAAACACAGACATAAAATTAAGCATTCTAGTTTCTAAGTAGGACATAAAAGATGTCCAGTAAAATTTTGTGGGGTTTTGCAAGCAGAAAGAAAACCAAGGTATGTGACTGGGTTTCGCTTAAGCTACTCCAAGATTTTCCCAAATGGAGTCTTTTTTGCATAAGGACGTTTTGAACACAAGGTTCTGAGAAAGTGGCTGGAGGAAATGTATCTGTTTCTTCAGAAGGGAACACTAATATAAGTTGTGGAGAAATTTTAATTTTGTTTAATGAAATCTGATTAAAAGACAACACACAACCCTGTTATCTTCTAAGAAAAGTACACTATGCAAGAATACATCTCTTTCTAAATGGGAGAAGCACCATAAAGACTGAAGTGTTGCTTGCTCTTAAGACTTTTATAAGAAGTTAACGAAACAAGTATAAACTCTCAAGGACAAATTTAAAACTTATTGTCCTACTACTGTTCCTCTTTATACCCAGCTTCTCAAACATGCAAAAGAGGAGCCACTGGAGAATTCTGAAAAGAGCTCAAGACTATGCACATGCATAATGTTAAGCTAAACATAACTAAAGGTACAAAATCAGTCCATCCCATTCTTTATTAAAAGTTGCCCAAAGTGCGAGTTAAGGATCTGAATTCAAAATGTTGCAACTATCAGAAAAGGGATGTGGTGATTGCTCTGCATGTTCCCTGCACCTCTGAAGACTTGTATAATTTATATAGTTGCACACCCCTGGCTTACAGTGAAGAACTCTCATTCCATAGCAATCACTCTCACCTATAGGTGTTTGGATAGTCTTGTGTCCAGTGTCTGATGGTTGTTTTCCTTAGTGTTCTCCTTAATATTCCTGAAACAATATTTTTTGTTTACTTCTGACTGAACCAAATTGAACTTGGTACTGATTAATCATTTTGGTGTATTAGCCATCTACTAGGATACATATATAAACTTCTACTTAGATATGGCACAGGTATTTAATTGGCTGTTAGTGTGCTAGTAAGCTACCCTATGTCTCTACAATGCAGTTGCTAAAGTCTTAATCCACTTAGAGGAAGCTATTATACCAGATAGTAATTAACATTTCACCACATGCTCTTCCAGGGAATGAACAGAACTGTAATACTAATAAGAATTAAAAATCTGATAGGTTTGTCAGTTCCTGGCTTTGACTTTGGTTGACCAGATAAGAAATTACAGTTATCAATGCTAAGAGGTCACATATCCAGCTGAACAGACTATAAAGGAAAGTCACAAGAAGAAAAATATATCACATTCATACCAATGAAAATAAAGAATTTTTGGATCAGCAAAATACTACAATAATAGTAGAAATAGGAAAGCTTACCAAAGAAGTTGACAAGAGGTAGACAAGGAAGCCAAAAGCTACGGAAATATTTATTAACAGAATTAGTGCATTAAATGTAATTTAGCACTATGTTCTTCTGCTGAAATGGAATAATTAAAACTATATACCTGATTTTGTATTGTCCATAACATATGAAAAAGAGCTAATTGATTCATAGAACATTTATTGCAAGATTATCAAAATAAGCATATTTTTCTTCTTTGGCCTGCCTACAAATCAAGGTATAGTCAACTGACAAGAATATACAGGTAGTCCTCGACTTACAACAGTTTGTTTAGTAACTGTTCAAAGTTACAACGGCACTGAAAAATGTGATTTATAACCGTTTTTCATAGTTATGACCTTTGCAGCATTCCCATGATCATGTGATCAAAATTCAGATGCTGCAACTGGTTCATATTTATGACCACCGCAGTGTCCCTGGGGCCATGCAATCACCTTTTGCAACCTTCTCCCAAGCAAAATCAAGGGGGAAGCCAGGTTCACTTAACAACTGGGTGATGCACTTAACAACTGTGGCAAGAGAGGTAGTAAAATGGGGCAAAACTCACATAAATGTCAACAACAGAAATTTTGGTCAGTTGTGGTTGTAAGTCAAGGACTACCTGTACTAGGGAAGAATAGGTAGCTATTTACACCCCAGATTCAAAGTTCCAACAGCTGGGCCTTCTCATGGTCATATAACTACATTTTGGGGGTTCAGCAACTGACCCAAATTTATGGCTGTTTGCAGCGTCCCACAGTCATGGGGCCATGATTTATGACATTTTTGGCAGAACCCAGCCTTTACTTCTGCTTCCAGCAAAACACACCTCATAGGGAACAATGATTTTGTTTAATCACCACAATATTCACTTAATGACTACACCGTTGGTTTGCAACCATGGTGTTCGCTTAATGACCACCTCAAAAAAGGTTCTACAATCAGTTGAGGTCATGTGATGACCCACTTAACGATTATCATGACCTGTGACTGTAATGGCAGGCTCAATTTTGGTTGCAAGTTAAGGATTGCCTATACTTAAATATGCTACCCCTCACGATCCAAATAAATAAATTATCTTAAATGGGCCCCTAAAAGACCTTGTAATTGAAATCCTCTTTTATAAGGACAGCTTGCATGTGGACAATTAAAATCACGGATAGTGAATGAGTTAATATGCAAAGAAAATTGCCCTATATGGTCACTGTAAAACTCAGTACTTTCTTCACTGAAAGTAGATATTTCCCCCCCAGGTCTTAGAAACTTACTCTGCCATTTCTGGGTTCATTTTGCAGCGTTTTGGTTGATAATTGTGAAGAGCTGGAAAGGTCAATTCTGTCTGTTTTATCGGCATCACTTTATTGGGACTGCTACTCAGAGTTATTGCTGCTGGCAAAACGTTACATTTTTAAAATGTCATCCGTTTTTAGTTATGACTGTTGCAATGGTTGTTTAAGAGGATTCGGATAAGAGATGGCTCCTGCAGCATAGCCTTGTTCATTTTGAAGCCGAGATTAAACAAAGAGAATAGCCTGCAGTTTAATTGGCTGTTATCAAAGATGGCACTCCAGATAGGCCTTTTATCTCACATCAGCAGGAAAGCAGGCTAGTAACATGGTAACTGATGAGATGTAAGGTTTCGGATAGTCTTCTTCCACCCCATAATCCAACTGTGCTAATAGCATGCTAGGCATCTAATTGAGGTTCTTGTCACATTGTTTGAATGCCGTGCATCTACCTGAAATTGAGATACAGCATGGATTCATCTCCTGGCATTTGAAGTGCTGCACTTTAGAAAGGCCAAGATGAATCTTTTCAGTCAGTCTTGCATTTTATTAAATTTGGCACTTAAATATCTCTGGGACCATTTGATAACATGAGAAGCTATGTTGTTCACCATGTATCAAAGGCTTTTCTCCAGCTAAAGTGTGGCTTTGTCCCAGGGAAGGCTAAGGTGAGAATCCACAACTTGAATTTTTGGCCTTAAATAAATTGGGGATAGGTGGTGTGGGAAATTACTGGTTCCTTTGATTTGTTGTCTCTTCTTGGAGGAAAGACATTGCCTTGATATACCATGGACTCTTAGCACAATCCATAATAATGCCTGGTTTGGGAGATTAAGCTGCCTCAGAGATTAAGCAATGAGTTTTTGATCAGGAATTCCACAGTGACAGAATCAAATTTCCCAGGCCTCCATAGCAGACCTTTCTCCAAATCTATTTATTTCTTGGACACTGTTTACATCCATTATGGGAAAACATTCATCTGTAGATAAGCTTGATAGTACAATTGATGGTGTTGGAGAGAGGTTTAGTAACATCTCTGTGTGTGTGTGTGTCTGAAACCTCCAGCAGGCCAGCCTGCACATCATGTGTACTTGCCAAGCAGCCTTATGTAGTCAACTAGTGTTTTTTTTAAAAAAAACTAATAAATTTACCTTTGCCAAACATCATCACTACCAGGAAAAACAGGTTGCCCTGAAAAATATGCCTCCAAGCATACTGATATTTCTTTGACTAAATATTAGCACTATATCCCACTTTTAGCTGTAATGATGTCTACTATTTATAGATAGAAATCTGATCTCCCAAATAAAACAATGATTTTTTGCTAGAAACACAAAGAAGTCTGAAGTTACATTCCAGAATTCATGCTCATCGGTTTTCAAAGAAAACCTGTTCCATTTTCAGAAGCAATGATATTAACACAAGAGCATACAGTAACTTTATTTTCTTACTTTGATATTTTAAAGCCACGAAAGGACAAAACTGAATTTTATTCTTGGTCAAGCACCCACAAAAGCCCTTTTGGAATGCATTTGGTGTGCTATTGCTGAACCACTGTTTTGTTCTTATTTTTTAAATTTTTGTTCTTATTTTTCTTTTTATTATTTTATCTCTGATTGTTCATACTGTATTTATTGTTATTACACTGTGAGTCATCCAGAGTCATCTGGAGTCAGGCAGTGCATAAATTGATTAAATCAAATTAAATCAAATTAAACTCACTCACCCAAAATAAACACAGGTTAAAAAAAAAGTAGACCTATCCACTGTTTTACTATATCACATTCAATTGTTTAAATACTTCCATCCAACCCAATCAACAATGCAGATGAGTTGAGCACTGATGCAGAGGACTGTACTGAGTTAAGACAAAGCAAGATAGAGAACTTAATTCATTTCATATATTTATTTTTTCATATTAAAATGCATCATTTGTGTGTGTGTGTATGTGTGTGTGCGTGAAAGAGAGAGAGGGAGGGGGAGAGAGACTAAAGACCAGATTTAGGAGCTGATATTTATATTCTTTTTCTATAATGATATTCTTATTAAAAAGTATTGCGTGAGGGTATGGCAAAGGAGAGGGAAGGGAATGGATGCTTTCCCATTGATACCTCTGTACTAACTTCCCAATGTTGTTGTCTGCAAAGAAGCTGTAAGTGCATTTAGTGTCATCTTAGTTTATTTGCACACTTCACTGATAATATAGTGAAATCACAGAGAGAGTAGGAATGCATTTCTTTGTCTCTCCTCCATGCATTATTTTTCAGAATGCCTGAAGGAGGTTTTTAGTCTTTCATGTATTCATTTTACCTTTCAACAGATTCAGTTGCTTTCTCTACTTCTCTGTGGAAATCACATATAGTATTATCTATTCTGCAGTTGGTTGTATATCTTTAAATGGATATCTTGAGAAAGAATCACTGTTTCTTTTGTGATGTTTTATTATTTATTTACTTATTAAGCTCCTGTTTGTTTGCTAGATTTCTATTCTATTTTCTTTCTAGGAAATTAAGCATCGTCCTGGGGATTACCCTGTGCTGTATCCCGACTGCTATAGTGTAGGTTGAACTAAGAGACACCGAAGGGACCAAAATCACCAGGTCCATGGCTGAGAGTGGAACTCCTTCAAACGTAACCCAACCCCTTAGCATAGCACTGGCTCTCTAATTCTTTGAAACACCATCACTGTGCAGTGAGTTAAGTTCTTTAGAGCTCAATCCATTTTATTTCAGTTGATGGGGGAAAGTTTTAATTTTGTATTTGAACGCAATACTGAATTAAGGGCATATGAGCTATTTCCTCTCCCTCAAGAGAATTAACTGTGTTTATAATGAGCTAACAGCATGAAAATTTAACCATGCCATCACCTCTCATCTATATGCTGGAGTTGCATTCCATATAATGCGTTAGGATTGCTCTGTAAGGGGATTAGTGTCAGGTCCAAGCCCAAAAACAACACAGTGAAATCCAGTCGAGTCCAATTCTTTATCTGCTGACACCTAGTTGGACAGAATCTTGCCATATCAGAGCTGTAACTTTCTAACCTAACAGTTACATCCTGGGAGATGTCTACCCGTCACATCATTCTCCCCGCCACATCTAGCTGCGGACCACACAGTCTCTTAATTTGGGATCCTTTCTGGAGTGTACTGCCTCCTCCTGGGAATCTGTCCTACTCTTGCAGAACACTCCCCCCAGTCCTTCTCCAAGCTCATATTTCATCACAAATAGGGGATGCCCCAATACTTGCCTTCTCCCTTCTCAACAAAGTATGACTTATGCAGGATGTTGATACAACCCAAAGTGCCTTAAGTTTGTCAGTTAAAAGGTAAAGGTTTCCCCTGCCCAGTCATGCCTAGCTCTAGAAGGCAGCGCTCATCTCCGTTTCTTAGCCAAGGAAACCAGCTTTCTCTGAAGATGCTTTCATGGTCACATGGCCAGCCTGACTATATGCTGAAGGTGCATAGAACACTGTTACCTTCCCACCGAAGTGGTACCTATTTATCTACTCACATTTGCCTGCTTTCAAACTGCTAGGTTCGCAGGAACTGAGGCAGGACCAGAAGCTCACCTTGTCATGCCCTCTTTGGGCCTTGAACTGCCAACCTTCTGGTAAACAAGCCCAGAGTCTTAATCATTGGGCCATTACACCCCATAATCTAAATTAGTAATAGTCACTTTCACGATCCTTTTTTAAATGATGAAAAGTTTGTGGTCTACCTATGGGGCCACAGAATAAATAAATTAGGGTTCATGGCAACAAGTCCATGGGTCTCGAAGAATCAGAGCTGAATGATTAGTGGCACTGTGCAGCCTATTTTATCACATTTATAATCAAATACCAGTCTGGTGAGACTTATTTGCTGTATAAATTTAAATATACTCCTTTCATTAACCAATGGGAACCGCTATCTTTACAAAACTGACAACAACAGAATCCTGATTCTTATATTCCCAACTGATTTAGGTGTTGCTTAACATAGTTGTCAAAAATGAATATAGTTGGCCTTTCTCCTCCTGTGTACAGGAGGACATTCATAGACAGTTAAATTAGTACTACATACCGTAGTATTTTTATTATAGGAAAAAGAAAAGCACCAGTTCATTTTGTCACGCCCCTACTTTACCTAAAGCAGATGTTCAGCTAACCCATATTGATACCAAAGAATTAAAAATTTAATTCTCAAGTATATTATAATCAACACCTTTGTATAATCGATATATTTAAATTTAATCAAGCACTAAAATGCATCTCACAAGTTGGTCTATAACTATGTTCTTGATGGCTTTTCAAATAATTATCTGGTTGGTTGTTTCTCTTCTGGAAAATAAATCTGAATAGAAATAATTCAGAACAATGAGCAAATTAGGTTTTTGTAAAAGTGGCATCACTGATATAATTTCTAATGCCTTTGTAAGGATGTAGCTTAATTATTAAGATAAGCAGAAGGTTTTAACCGCAGCTTCAAGAATCTCCAGGTAAGAATGGCTGCTGTGTTAAACTTTGAAAAATATCCTGCATGAACCATGGCAACAATTCAGGCAATCGCATTAGTCAGTAAAGTAATGGAAATGTATGTAAATGTTTAGGCAATGTAGGCAAAATCTGGTTTTAAAACCAAAGTGGGAGATCAGGCCAGAAATTAGGGCCAATAAGTCAGTAACAAGGATAGGCCAGGAACAGACTGAGCCCAGCAACAGTTTTGTTTCTACGCCACTTTTCTGTTTTGGTAAATACTGAAGGAGTCTAGCAAACTTTCCAACGAAAGCAGTATATTTACAATGAGAAACAGACTGAAATGAACAATACAAGGAATACCAAACCCTCTAACACTTAAAAGTGTGCTGAAAGGAGGTACATCCATACAAAGAGTCTGGGGCTTAGATGCAACTCTGAGGAGGGGCAATTCCAGTGGTGGGATTCAGCCAGTTTGCCCAGTTCGGCAGAAACGTAGCTAATTTTTTGTTGACCAGGCCAAGAATGGATTTCCGGAAGTGGATCCATACAGAGAACCGGTTGTTCACATATTTGAATCCCACCACTGCTCTTCCAGTATGGGAAATTCCATACTGGAAGAGCAAGGTACAAGAAGGCCCTTTTTACAAAATGATAAAGGCATCCTGTAGGAAACAGGAAATAGCTCAACTTTTATGACTGTCCACATAGCATGATATGGTGCTGCTCCTTCAGCACTAATGGGTTCAGGCCACAAAGCATAGTGTCTCATGGAGCATTCTTAGTAACACCTAGTCTCAATAAAATAAAAACAACCATTATTGTGAGACTAGCTACCATAACCTCTTTGTTCTAGGACCCATTCTATTGAGTTAATTCGCAGATGACATTAACCCTAGCATTGATGATGTTCTCTAGTTTGGTAATGAAACGTCTGCATAAAACATCCAAGTTCAGAAACATCCAAGGACCCCACAGTTCAATCCCGCTACACATATTCTCTTGTGACAATACTAAGCCATGTTTTTTTTTCTTTTTTCTTTTTGGAATAAGCATCAAAAGCTATTGTTGTTGTTAGTTGCGAAGATTATGAACTATGGCTTACAAAGCGCAGCAGCTGAATTCATAGTGTGCCAAAAATTAAACAAACCACAACATGGCTTAGTGTGATGTACTATCCCATCCACTGACATTCCATACAACATGGCTGTCTTGGCAACTACAAAATACAGAATTGAATGGCATCTCTGATGAAAAGTGGGACATGATAGAAAATGTGAGATAACAGTTTTATAAAGTGAGAAAAAGGCTTTGATGAGCATAGACAGGCAAATTAGTCCCATTCCCCACAAACATTCAGTATAATGTCCATATCCTGGTATATTCTATGCATGCAGTCAAGTGCCTTCTCCTCCTATTTTCCTTCCTCCCATGCCAGGCTTTGAAATGCTAAATCAGACATTCTATTCCACCTCTACAATTAGAACCATGAGAAAAATGAATTAAATCCTCCTCCTTCATCACATTCTCAGGCAGAGGCTGGACATTTTCAGCTGGAAGACTGAACTATTGTTGCAACTTTTAGAAACCATGAAAATCAGTGCTCTGAATCACGAGAAAGCTACATTAGTAGAGCATGCTCTGTTCTGGCCTCTCAACTTAGTGACAGCAACAAAGAGACTTAAACTAACATGCTTTTTCTATTCTTTGTCATGGGCTTGGTGCCTGAATAGACTGAGATTGACTTCTGATTGCATTTATCATGCTTGCAGACTTGTTTACTTTTCGGCTACAAGTTATATATATATATATACATTGTGTGTGTATAAAACATAACATCTGTGCATAATGACAGTCACATTTCTCCAGAGCTTATATGAATAACCATAAATCCATAGCTGGGGTCACCCTCACTACAACATCAGAGATTACAATTCTGTGAGAAAATTGTATCTTGGGCATACCAATATGTTGAGTTTCTAAACATTTGCATCATATTTTACTGAGGTATGATTAAAAACAGTGGTGGGATTCAGCTGGTTTGCACCAGTTCAGTAGAACCGGTATCTAAATTTTGCTGAGTTCGGAGAACTAGCTGAATGCACACTGCTTCTGGAAGTCCAGTCTAGGCCTAGAACGACCCACTCGAAGTGTGTGGATGCCACTTCCTGAAGTCTGCTCTAGGCCTCGGAGGCCCAGACCTGCATCCAATAAGAGAACCGGTTGTTGAGATAGTTGAATCCCACTACTGATTAAATATACTTATTTTAAAACCCACCCATGTGAAACATGTATGCATTTGTTTCTGGTTATTGATTTGGGGCACTCTGGTTCTGTAATACATCTTGCTGGAAGGGATTTTTCTTTTAGCCTACACTGTAAAACTATGAACACGAAATAATGAAGATAAGATTATTTTCTGTGTTTGTCTCTATTTACATTTTTCTTTAAATGTAAGCAAATGAAAGAAATAAAGGGCAAATGACAAATAGGCTCTTTAATGTTCCTCCCAGCAGCTTTTTATCTACTAAATTTACATCCTGGTTGTGGCTTAGGGTATCAAGGTACCATATATAGCCCTCACTCCTTCATTTTTTTCCCAATAATTCTGGGAAGTGGGTTGGCCAAACATGGACCAGTTGTTCCAGTCTTAGTTCTTAACTACTCCACTTCTTTTCCATATGACTCCCGTAATGTAAACAGGGCTTTGAGACAGTGGCAGGTAAAAGAAATGGAGGGATAAAATGTTACAAGAATGAAGAAGTGAAGAAGGATAGGATCCTTCTTTTTGGCCCTGCTTGGGATCCGGATTTGTTCTTCCAAATGCTGCCTCACATGGAGAATTGAATACTGGAGCTGTCTTACATTGCTATATGGTAGGAGCCTCACTCCGTAGCCATCCTTTTCTGATTACATGTACATGACCTTGACTAAAAGCCTCCATCAATTATCTCAAACTTCCAAACATTTTGATTCTTTGTCCCCTTCTTTACCCTTGCCAAATCAATTCCTACCCCACTTTTCTTCCTTCACTGATGGATGAAACCCAAACTTGAGTCCCTGCCTGTGGAAGTTTCTTTTCTCCCTGAGAAGACTGCTTGCTACCCCTCTTATCTATCAACTCTGTTTCCATTGAGTCCTGCAGTGCATAGAGAGAAGAAAGTGCCACTTTTCTGTACATATGCATTTGCTAATAGATTAAAAAAAAACATTTATTGCAGCTATCCCTTACAAGCACATTCCTTTGCCAGGCACCAGATAAATGCACATAATTCTGTGTGAATAAATGCACGCTCTCTGTATGGGAGAGGGGTCAAGAACTTCCTTCCTTCCTTCCTTCCTTCCTTCCTTCCTTCCTTCCTTCCTTCCTTCCTTCCTTCCTTCCTTCCTTCCTTCCTTCCTTCCTTTTTTGAAATATCTGGGGTTGTGAGAATTATTCTCCACACAGAGCTCATGTTAAGTAAAGAAATTGGCAGTTTGGTACTTTTCTTCAAATTTAATTGCTGCCACATCAGGGGTTATTTATTTAAGAATGTGTAGGGCCACCCATATTGGAATACAACTCTGAGTGGCTCACAACAACAAGAAAACCTTCAAAACAATAAAAAAAATTCCTATAAAACCAAAAACTCTAGGACCTCCACCATTCTTCTGAAATACCTCCAACAAATGATTCATAGCTTCTGTCTTGCTCTACCCCAGTGCCTGAGGGAAGAGCCATTTTTTATGGCTGTCCTGAAGGCTAAATGGGTAGGGAATTCCTTCCTTCCTTCCTTCCTTCCTTCCTTCCTTCCTTCCTTCCTCCCTCCCTCCCTCCCTCCTTCCTTCCTTCCTTCCTTCCTTCCTTTCTTCTTTTTTGAAATATCTGGGGTTGTGAGAACAAAAGAGAAACTCAACAATTGGCAAATTTGAATCAAATAACAAATGCTAATTAGCTAACATTGTTAGCACTCAGCTATTCACAGTATGGGCCTTTTTGAGCTCCAGAATCACAAGCATATAAATATGCTGACCATATTCCTGATCTGTGGATTGTGAGGACAAAGGGAAGGGGATGTAAGTTGATTCAGAATGATCTAAAGATTGAATGGGTGGATAGTAGTAATCTGTAACAGACCCCTACATGGTCCTTAAATATGAATTAGTTAAAACATTAATTTCAACTAACAATTTCATTAATTTTAGCTTCATTAATATATGACTTATTTTATATGCAGAATTCTACTGGTTTCTGAGATATATATCTATATATCTAAATACTGACATTGATATAGAATAGGTATCAGTATACTGACCATTTCCTGGTGTCCTTCTTAGTAATGTCTGTAACTTTCTGCATACTTTGATATTTGGTAAAATATGATTCCATACTGTAGCTTTTACACTTGTAAGAGGGGGAAAAGGACTAATATAAAACAGCTATTTTGTTTCATTACTGGCAAACATCTTAGTACATATTTCCCAAGGCACTACTATATCACACTGCACATTACACTGGTTGACAGCTAGGGGGATTGTGTTTTATTAAAATGTTAAAATACTAGCAATTTCTCTTTTATCCATGAAATATATTGTATATATGTCTTTGAAGAAAATATCCATAAAGGAGCAAAAAACCCTGCAAACATGAATGTGCAAATCTAGAACTTGTCTTCTTTCTCTTGTCAAGCCATTGCTCAAGGAATCTAAAGAACTTGTCAAGCCATTGCTCAAGGAATCTAAAGAACACGGGGTGAGATATGATGAAACCCCTTGCCATAAAAATGAGGAGACATTGTGAGATTAAATATTGCACCTTATGCTTATAGTTGTGATGCACAACTCTTTGAGTTGAATAACCAGTATGCTGAAATCCTAGGAGATGAGCATCTCACCATCACCATTACCCATCCATGTTTTTTGTGTTGGAGTGCAAAAATAATAATAAGATCTGCAAGAAATGCCATTTGCCTGTAAGCAAGAACTGCTGGGACCATAAAATAGAGAAAGTCAGAGAAAATGAAGAAGCTTAGGTGCTCTGGGACTTTAGAATTCAAACAGACAAGCACCTGCCATGTAACACCTCAGACTTAATAACTGTCAATAAGAAAGACAAAAATGTCTGAATAGTGGATGTGGCAGTACCTGGAGACAGCAGAATAAAGAGAAAGAACTGGAGAACATATTAAAATACAAAGTCTTGAAAACTGAAGTAGAACGACAGTGGCAAGAGAAAGCAAAGGTAGTATCATTAATAATAGGTGCCTTGGGTGCAATCCCCAAATAACTGGCACACCACTTGAACACCATCAACATTGACAAATTCACCATCAGTCGATTGCAAAAGGCAGCTTTACTCAGAACATCTTACATCCTGCAGACAATACCTCTAACACCATCAAACATCCATATCTGCCTACCACAGACTCTTAGGAAGACCTCGATAGGTGAATAAAATTGCCAAATCCAGTCTAAACATCTAGCTGACTGAGATGAAGCAATAATAATCATATATTAATCTACTATCATTGAATTAGGGTTCTTTTATTCAAAATGATGGTCAAATTCCTACGTATCTAGAAAGAATGGTGGGGGGGGGAGGATTAATTATTTGATCTTTTGGACAAGATATAAATTCCAACCTAAGAATTTTTAAGTTGCCCAATTGAGAAATCAGTATTATATTATTTTGAAAAATAAATTGGTCATTCATTTATCTATCCTTTTCTTTTCCTTTTTTTCAGATTTCGTTTTTCATTTTTTTAAAGCACCCAGTTATCACTCATAAGGAGGTCTTATGACAAGTCTTATGACAAGATGGGAAGTTCTTCTCATCTCGCTATCCAAAGCTACTCTTAAATAAAATAAATAGGGCAAATCTGTAGCAATTCTACAGAGGTATTTTGACATTCGTTATATGAACTGTCTATCATGACTCCCCCAGATACCTCTCCAGATGTCAGCTCAGAGGAGGATGAACCAGTTCCAGGCACGTCTGGAGGGAACTTGGTCAATGGCTCCAAGCAGCTGTCTGAGAGTGATTTGGCTAAAGCACAACTGTAGCAGGACAGCCCTGAGGCTTCAGATGGGGAAAGCACACAGCTGCAGCTGATCAGTGATGAGGAAGAGGGACTGCCTTCTGCACCTGATGCAAGAACAGATATGACAGAGAAAAGGCAGGAGCAGAGAAGGTCAGCCAGATTACTTGTGAGGAGAAACCCTCACCCTTCTTGAGGGGCTGCACTAGAAGCTGGCTATTCAGCACAGCAGACAGACAGAGGTGATGCTGTGAATAATGTGTTTGTTTTCTTGCTGTGTGTTCTAGCCTTGAACTTTGAATCCTGTCTCTTCAGCTGTTGCCTTTGCTTGCCTTGCTTTTGACTGTGGATTTGCCTTTGCTTTGGAACTTGCCTTTGCCTTGGGAATCTAGTGGACTGGATTTGCCTTTGCCTTGAGGACTAGTGTTGGCTTCATTTGAGTTCCTGTGGAACTCATTGGGATTGAACTGGTGCTGGCACAGGGAATTGCTGGAGAATACCAATTTAGGCTCAGAAGCCTTAATAAAAACTCCTTACATCCATGGTGTGTGTGTGTGAGAGAGAGAGAGAGTGGGACAGAACACTGACAAAGAAGGACTACCAAGGAAATGAGGAAACTTGAAACCAGGCCCTGTGTGGAACAGTTAATGGATTTGAGTATGTTTAACACAGAGAAAAAGTGACTGGGGTGGATATGATAGCAGTTTTCAAATATCTAAAGGGCTGTCACTCAGAAGAAAGAGTAGACTTATTCTCTGTTCCCCAGAGAGCAGCAGCAGAACCAGTCAAAGAAGGAGGAGGAACGTCCTGGCAGTAGAAGCTGTTAGCCATTGGAATGGCTTGCCATGTGCCATAATGACTTCTACACGTGAGTTCTTCAAATAGAATCTAGATGGTGTTCAGTGATGATCTGGTATAGAATCGAGTGCTGGAAAAATGGCCTTCTAGCTCTGATTCTATAAAACTGTGTGTCAAACTGCCGGCCCATGGGCCGGATGCATAATGCAGAAGACGCATCCACCCCATTGCCGGCAATGACAAAACTGTCCCAATATGTTGCGTGACATCACATGACATCGTGAGTTTGACATGTCTGCTATAAAACATAAGCTTGGTCTCATATCAGATTTCTTGTCTGTTACATATTTTTGTCCAACTGTCTTCTGATTTACTAATTTTAACACACTTTAAAATCCAGGTGGGGATAATTAACTTTGAACAATTATATACAACAATTTGAAATTCTAGTGATACTGTATCATACCAATCTGTGAGGCTGGTCCTTCTTTTTCCTTCAGTGCCTGATGTGGAAATGAGCTTTTCAAAAGGCCAAAAGGGAAGGGGTGATAGAGATTTTCTTTATCTTTTTTATAACAGCAACAATGCATATACAGTTCACAAAGATCTGAGCTGAAGTGTAAAAGAATAGATGCTGTCATCAGTAACATATTGAATGAATATACTAACCACTGTATTGCAATCAATCAATGGCCATATGCGCACATTACTGAGGCAACATAGGAAGATTAGCACATGATTTGGATGTAATTTGGGGTCTTGCATTTTTTTTTTTGTGGCAAAACACAGCTATGAAGATGTTAATAATGTTTGGCTTCCAATAACACTAGACTTGAAAATATCTCTTCCTCTATAATTTTTCATTGGAGCTGGATTTCAGGCATCATCTACAACTGTTAAAGAGACAGTATGGTGTAGAGGTTAAGGCACTGGGTTAGAAATCAGGAAGCCATGTGTTCTAGTCCTACCTTGGACATAAAGTCAACTGGGTGACTTGACCACTCTCTTCCTCTTAGCCCTAGGAAGGAGGCAATGCAAACCACTTCTAAAAGAACCTTGTCAAGAAAAGCTTTAGGGACTAGTCTTATAGTCACCATGAGTCAAAAACTGACTCAAAAGCACACACTGCAGCCATTAACTACATAATGTAAGTTATAATGAATAAGGCTTCTTGAACCTGTAACTCCATACTGAGGGAATTCTGGGAGCTGAAGTCTGCACATCTTAGAGTTGCCAAGATTAAGAAACAGTGCTGTATGTGTTTTACTGCCAGGGCTCAAGCATTTGTAATATCCCTTAGAGTTTTTTAAAAATTTTATTTTAACTCTGTAAATATAAAGATACAATGTTAGTACCTATTGCCCTTAAAAGCTTGTATACCCTTCTTATTTGTCTTTCATCATGTTATCATCACCCAAAGGCAATCATTAGATGATTTGCTGATTTAGGGTTAGAGTTTATAAGGTAAACAACACTAAGGCACAATGGACTTTTTTTTTCAGTTGTATAACAATAGAAAAATGTCTATCAGTTGTATACCAAAGCTACATATATCAAGAAAATGGACTGGGAAGAGTTTCCCCTGTAGAAAAAACACAATCCTTAGCTTCAATGACATTCAGAACTGCTCTTTTATTACTTTGCTGTTCTGTTCCAATGCTATTTCTTTGACTTTCACCCATTTGTTGTGCAGGAAGCTTAGGCAGGTATCAAAAGATATGAAAAGCGTCCCCCTATCAGAACAAGGTCACAAAACAACTTGAGTGTGTGAACAAAATTGCTATTATTTGCAGTGGCTCCAGTGATATACATTCTGAAAAACAAATTGTGGCTTGGCTCCCATCACTTCTTTCTCACCCAACATTGGAGACATGGCAGGTTTGTTTGGTTGCTAGCTTGTTTTGGTTTTCCATATGAAGCACAAGAGCTACACTACACATAGTCTGATAGTCTGAAAAAGATATGTTCTGCTTGCTCAGGAAGGATTTTGTAAAAGCTTTCATGTTAATTTGGTCGCTCCTACTTCAAAATAATTTTCATACTAGATACTAGCTTGGGTTCCTCAGAAAAACTCTATAGAAGTTTCGGGGAATCAAACTATATATATATGTATATGTATATGTATATGTATATGTATATATGTATATCTATATGTTTGCAAGCTGCTCATATAAAGGGATCCTACTTGTAAGACTGGAAGACCAAATCGTACACCAGGGAGGCTACTAATCCATGAACATCTAAATGGTGTTGACTGTTGGGTACCTGAATCTTCCTCATGGCAAATGGTTAAGAGAAGCTGGGACTGGTAACAGTACCTAGAGGGCTACATTTCCCCCACCCCCTAAGGAACTGGGAGTAATTTGATCAGGATCCTTTTTAGAATAATCTATAATACACAATGCAGGGAAGCAACAGCCCTCCTTCCTGCAGTCTTCAGCCTATGATAACTCCGTAAAAGTATCATATGAACACCATGAATCATAGTCAAAGATGGGTCTTCTTTAAGTAGATTTGACTAATCCCTTTAAACCTTTTGACCATCACCATATTTGATCACAGGACAATGCTAAATATGAAAAACATTTGTCCAGAAGAGCTTTATTTAATTTAATAGCCAAATTGTCATCTGTCTTCTAGGAAGACTAACACTGCAATTGCAGATATAGACATATATCAGATAGCACTGTTATAAAACTGGGATTCTTTACTCACTCCAAATACATAACCCCAAATTTTCTGATGCTATGGCTTACTAGAAAGCTCTCATTGAGAACAGAATTGCTACTTAGGTGTCTTTACGGGAGTTTTTCATCAGCTGCATCTTTAGCAATACAAGGAAGAATCAGCCCTGTTAAATATACTACCATCGTTTTGTCAAAAAGGTTCAGATGCTCAACTGGGAGTAAAAACACTCCAAAAGGTTTGCTCAATTGTAACCATTACCCTTTTACCTCTAATATTGCAGCTGTATTCTCAAGGAATGCCTCTTGTTGATTTCACTGAATCTCTTACCTATCAGTTTCATGAACTCTTTGGTCTTCTAGTATTAAATCCTCAGTTTTGCTGATGGAGTAGTTATTTATAGGGATGATTTCACTAGGGAAGCCTCTTCACCTTTTCCCATATTTACCTACACTGTATAGAAGCTATTTTGCTGGATTGTTGTGCAGAGATTTTAACTGTTTAAATTACTTCTGAAACTGACATAAGTTTGGTTCAGTAGAAGGTAAGAATGAAAAAAAGAGGAATACATTTATTTTTTTATAATCATTTTCTTTTAATAGATCAATATTTAAGAAACAGAACAAAACCAACTCTATAATTTAGACTCTAACAGTCTACACCATCCAGTCTTTAAGAATTTGAAAGAATTTTCTTTTTCCCCTCCCTCAAAATACTCTCTTCCTGGTTGCCTTGGAGCTTGACAGTTACTTAATGATAATCTAACATTGTTTATAGATTAATTTTCAAATTCATTTTCTCAATTATTGCTTTGTGAAATAAGCTTGAGAAATAATTGTTGCCATAATTAATCAAGGCTTTGAAAATTGCCCAGTGTGATTCTACAATTAAAAAATGGCAAGATAGGAATGCTTTGGATAAAATTTCAAGAGAATAATTTGCATTATAACACTACCCACTTACACTCTCTCACACACAAACACAGACGGACACACAAAGAGGCATACAAATATTGATTTGGATACAAACACCTTTGAATTCAGTGGGATTCCTTTTCAATTTAGTGTGGAGAGCAGAAAATATACTTTTAACTGAAGTGGTCAGGTGGGTGGGGAAAGGAGGAATAAATCACCCACCAAGCTGGTACTATCAGCCAAATCAACCCTGGTAATTAATGGGATGATAAATGTCATCACTACGCAGTCATGCAAGCGCTTCCAAGACAATACTACTAGTTGGAGAATATTCAGAAATGTTCCTGAATAAGCTGTACTTAGTTAAAACAGAAACAATCCTATGTATAACGTGGCCCCAGCTGTCAAATTGAAACTGAGGGCAGATTTTGCCAGCCAAAATTTCCTCTAACTCCTACAGATTTTTTTCTCATCAATTCTGCTACTAAATCTTTCAATTAGCAGAGGGCTCCAAAAGTCTCCTGAACAGGGCAGGCAACTATGGCTGGCTCAGGAATTCTGGGAGTTGAACTCTATTGGTTGTAAAGTTGCCATAATTACCCAGCCCTCTCTTGAAGATCAAAAATATCCCAAGACACTTCTAGTTATGAACAGACAACAAACTTGAATTCAGAACCAAAATGAAGCCTCAATCTATTTTACTATTTGTAGTAGACATAACTTTATAGATCTCTCAATCTACTAACACAGTTAACAAAACTAACTGTACCCAACAATAACTTTTGCACTCAAAAGCCTAGACTGTCAATGTGCAAGGCATGCTAAATTTCTCCCTTACCTATCCCAAAAAAGTAAATGCATTTTCAACTACTAGTACAGAAACCTCCCTTCCACCATCCTCCTTAACAAGTCAGAGGCCCCTTAAAATCCTTCTGCTAGCTTGCATTTTCTTGGATCTCTTTCTTGCTAGTGCCAGCTCAAATCCAGCCTACTCATAGGCTCTTCCTCTCTACAGTCCTGATCAGCTTGCCTAGCCATCATATATTAAATAATTCTCACTGCCTTGACACATTGAATAATTCCCTTTATGGGTGAAACTTGCTGACTTATACATCTTCCTTGAACCCAAATGGCAACCAGACATATATACATACATACAGTGGTGGGATTCAACCAGTTCGCACTGGTTCGATAGAATTGGTAGCTAAGTTTTGCTGAATTCAGAGAACCGGCTGAATGAACACTGCTTCCGGAAGTCCGTTCTAGGCGTGGGAGGCCTGGAGGAGGCCTTCCAGGCCTAGAATGGCCCACCGGAAGTGCATGGATGCCACTTCTGGAAGTTCATTCTAGGCCTCGGAGGTCTAGGCCTGCATCCAATAAGAGAACCGGTTGTTCAGGTATTTGAATCCGACCACTGCATACATACACATATATATCACACACACTAACTTCAGTGTAGACTCCCAAGAACTCCCTGGATTAGTCCCTGTAATATTTGGAAATGGTTTGTCATTGCCTCCTAGGGATGAGAGAAAGTAACTGGCTGGATTAAAGGTACAAGTTTCCTCGTTTCTAGTTTGTCAGTTTAAGCACTAGACACCACTGGCTCTCATCATTACTTCTTTCTCTTGAGTAATCTTCTCGTCACTCTGGACACTTAAAGTGTTCTTTAAGCAGTTTTGAAATTTTGAAAATGTTAACAGCCACAGTTTCACATTTTAAAAAGGGCTGGGCTAATGTTAAACCTTTTTTATTATTCTAAAGGGAGCACATTCTACTATCAAAAGACACTAAGACACAAAATTACTCTGAGCACTTGAGTCTACATTCTCATGACATTTTAATCTTGCTATGTCTAACCGTGTTTGGCAATATTATTATATCCTCTTTTTAATGAGAACTGAAAGGGATTTTTACAGTTTAAAATTAGGCAGCCTACAAGGACAGAATACTAACAAATAAAGCAAATGAAACATGAATATGTAATAGCTTTTTAATGGGGAGTTAACACTTAACAGAACTTAAGATGATGTGTGACAGTGAATATAATACACGTATACAAAGCTCATGAGCAAAGAAATTGAGTAAGTTTAAATGAATAAGTTCATAAAGAGAATATGTTGTTTAGAGCATAACCACATTATTAAAATATTGAAAAGTTTAGTTAAATGTTAGTGAAGTATAAAAAATATACACATTAAAATCTGAAATAACTGATTACAGCCCTCTCTAAGTGGTTTACAGAATCAGCATGTTTTCCCCAACAACCTGGGTCCTCATTTTACTGACCTCAGAAGGAAGGAAGATTGAGTCAACCCTGAATCACATCAGGATCGAACTACTAGTAGTCGGCAGAGTTAGCCTGCAATACTGCATTCTAACCACTGTGCCATGAGGTTCATGAACCAATATACAATAGTGTTTAAACAAATTTTCAGTTCTTATACAGACTAAAACCTGCAACTAACTTCTAGAATTAAATGAAATGAAGAAAGACATTCACTCAAAATTTCCTATTGAACACTGACCAAGCCATTTATGATTTCTATAATGACAGGAAAACAGGTTTTGATCTGCTGCGTAGCTATATATTTCTAAGACCACTTGTACCTCTCCATTGCCATTTCATGATATTAGCTAAATATACTACCAACTGTATTGTATAAATGATCTGTCTCCCTCCCTCCCTCTCCAAACTATCCAATTTATGAAGTTGTTTCATGTCATCTCATTGTTTCTTGTGGGATGTGGGCAGAACTACAACCCTAAACAGACCAGAACAATAATTGGATAAATGACAAAGAATCATGCATTGGTATGCACTGGAATATATTCAAGAAATACAATTTGCTAGGAAGAAAGAACTTGTGGGAATCAGAAAATAGATAAAGTAAGAGAAAATGAAAAAACTAAATTGATCAGGGACTTTAGAATTCAAACAGACAAGTACCTGCCACATAATGCCACAAACTTAACACCTATCGATAAGAAAGACAAAAAAATCAGGATAATGGAGGTTGCAGCACCTGGGGACAGCAAAATAGAAGAGAAAGAACTGGAGAAAATCACAAAATATAAAAAATTGCAAATAGAACTAGAATGACTGTGACAAAAGAAAACATTATGGCACCAATAGTAATAGGCTCCTTGGGTGCAATCACAAAACATTAAAGCACCACTTGAACACCATCAGCATAGACAACATCTCCATCAGTCGATTGCAAAAGGCAGCTTTACTCGGAACAGCTTATATCCTGCGACAATACCTCTGACACCATTAAACATCTGGCTATCTTGGGTCCTTGGGAAGGACTCGATAGGTAGATAAAAATGCCACATTGAATCTAAATATTTGGCTGACTGTGCAATCAACCCTAATAATGGCAGAAGTAAGCTAAGGGTTGAGCATGAACATCTAGGGTAGATAGTAATAATTTATTAAATCTTTATGCTGCCTAATTCTCAGGGTACAATGTCACAAAGCTACTTTCTGAACAATTGGTATTTTGTGACTGGCCTCTTTCTCTGTGAGAGATACTTTGTGATGAATCTACTTCTCTCATAGCAGCCATTTTCCTTAAGCATCCGTATATGTTCTTAAATATACCTATCGATCTGAGATAGAATACCATCTAAGAGTGATGGCGTAAATTCCTTTGTTAGTAAGAGAAGACTATTTACTTGCACTGATATCTTTGCAAATATTTGTGTGGTTATTAGAATACAGAACATCCTCAGAATTGGAAGGGACCTTGGAGGTCTTCTAGTCCAACCCCCTGTTCAAGCAGAACACCTTATACCAGGGGTCCCCAACCTCTCCAGGTTGGGGGCACGGGGGGGGGAAGAAGGGATAGTTTTGTGGGCAGGGCAAATGGAGGGCACACACGAGCATCTGTTGCTCACGCAAGTGGGGCTGAGAGCATCTGCGACACTAGCATGAGTGAGCCCCGAGTGCCTGCAAGGCTTGCCTAAGTGGAGCTGTGCGCATGCACCCACCAACCAGCCATTCACATGGCCCCGTTGTGAATAGGCCATGGCTGATAGTGGGCTGTGGCTCACAAGTTGGGGACCTCTGCCTTAAACCAATTCAGACAGGTGGCTGTCCAGTCTCTTCTGAAAAGCCTCCAGTGTTAGAATACCCACAACTCCTGAAGGCAAGCTGCCCCACTGGTTGATTGTTCTCACTGTTGGGAAATTTCTCCTTAGTTCTAGGTTTAATTTGATTTGATTTGATTTAATTTATTTAATCCCAAGTGCTTTTGGCAATAACACATTTAAGGATAAACTTTTCTACAGTTGCATTACAGTCATTTTGGATTAATCAATCTAAACTTTACTTAAAATGCATGCATGTGCCTGCCAACAGATAATTTTTCTTCAGTTAAAAAAAACTAGAACACAGAGACACATATTAACATTATGAAAAAGTGTCTTGGTTGTATGTAGGAAGTTTTAGCTCCCCTGGCAACTGGCTCTTAATGAGTCTGATTTATTACTGGCATCTCAGAGTTATAACTTGTGCATGACAGCTATAATTCAAAATTGGTTGATTGTAATATGGCAATGCTCGGGCATTATAACACATAGCTGATTTTCAGATGATTGACACCGAGATTCATTTGGTGTTCCCATTTATTATTTAAAACATACATGCACAAAAAAAGGTAATCTAGAGGGCAATTTGCTCTTACAGCAAAATATGTGCAAGAGCAATCAGTATGAAGAAAAAAGGATGGAATCATGAATCAGAAATATTCACAAATATGTGCTTTATCATTGACCTCATCTCTCTCTCTCACTCTCTCTCAACCCCACCCACTGTTTGATAAAATCTTAATGGGCGCTTGAGAGAACTGCTTCATCAGCAAGCAAGCAACTAGCTCACTTACCAGTTGCTGTGTCCACAGAATGCCGGGTACTGAAATAAACCAAGTCACTGGGGATGAAGAGAATTGATGCTTGTGATGCAGAAATGAGAGAGAGAGAGAGAGAGAGAGAGAGAAAGAGAGAGAGAGAGAGAGAGAGAGAGAGAGAGAGAGAGAGAGAGAGAGAGAACTTTGGGCAGGGGGTGACTTGTAAATGTTGACTGTCAATAATTGTATATTTTTGTCAACACTGTTATTTTCAAACATTATTATTTTCAAAATTCAAAGTGTAGGCAGTAGAATTAACTTGTCCCAAGTACTGTGGGTACCACAGTTTGGTTAGCTCTAACAATAATAGCATAGAATAAACTCTGCCATTTACATTGCCATCTTGTTTGTCTAGGATTTCTGGCAAACAGCAGTCCTGTTTTGTAAACAGAATAGTCATTTTCCATTTAGTTAAACTATGATTGCACCATTCCGCACTGCCCAACAGTCAGTTCCAGAAAAAGGAATTAAGGAGAAGAATTAAGTCTAAAAAAGCAATGAAAATTAGAAAGTAATTTCTCTCTTCTAGCACCCTTTTCTTATTAAATCCTCTATGTGCTTGTCTCTTGGGCAATGACGAGAAAGACTAAAAATCTTTTGAATTACCAGAAAACTTTGCTGGCAAACAAGGCAAAAATCTCAGAATATAGGACTAGGCAGGTTACCATTTACAATATATTAGCTGGTCAATATACTGTATAATAATGAACTCATCAGCAATAACCTGCCAAATGAAATGATGCAATACCCTTGCTTCCTCACATTTTTGATAGGATTTTAGAGATGGATGGATTCAAATCGGTACAGATATAATATGGAAACACAACTAACTAACCATTTGCATTCATCTACAATAGCCATTATGCTAACAAAACTGAAGATACACTAATGCAAGGAGAAAATGACTCAGCTTCTGGTGTTTCTGCTGCTTTGAGGGAGTCTTCTGGTAACAACCGCAGATTCAGTGACTGTTCAAAGTTTTCATGGCATTGAATCAGTGGTATCTCAAATGTTCTGTCTGCTGCCATACCTCATATTAACATGATCACAATTTGAGTGCTTGGCAACTGGTTCATATGATGGTTGCAGAATCTCCCAGTCATGTGATCGCCATTTGCAACCTTCCCAGCCAGCTTCCCACAAGAAATCAGTAGGGAAACTATAAAGGAAGATCACAAGTTGCTCCCACTGCTTTTACTACTGAGGAGACCTGCTATAGAGTATGACATCCCGGGGATCTTATACTCCATAGTGCACACCAATGTGCAGTCTACACATGTCAGCACCCTCCTGCCCTCCATAACAAATACCCTTCCTAGCTATGCTTACATGATACTTCAGCATGCCCCCATCTGCTGTCCTAGCATTCACCTGTCTGCCAGTCTTTTTGTGAACCACCTAAAGCGGGGCCCCCAACCCCTGGGCCGTGGACTGGTATTGAGCCACAGTATGCCAGAAACCGGCCGCACAAATAAGTGAAGCCCCATCTATGGGATGCAAAAAGCATGAGAAACCACACCCCCTCTGGTCCACAGAACCAATCCCTGGTGCCCATAAGGTTGGGGGGCCATCGATCTAAGGAAAGGTTTGTGATTAGGACTTGCAGCTTCTGGTAGGCTTCCCCATTGATTTTGCTTGTTGGAAGTCAGCAGGAAGTTGCAAGTCCCAGTCATGTGATGTCTTTGCTTAATGACCCATAATCTTCACTTAATGATAACAATGCAGACTGCCAGAATTGCAGTCACTAAGCAATGCGGTCATGTGACATCATGCTTTATGAGCGCATCCACTCTCAAAGACCATTGTTAAGCAAGATCTGCCTCTACAACACATTCTTGGGATAGCATTATAGCCGCTTTCAAAGCTTATTTATTTGCACAGTGAACTTGGTATATTACCAAACCTTTCTAAAGCACTATAACATTTCAATATGATTGACAACTATATTCCAAACTGACATACATAATGTGATTTCCCCCCCATTTTAAAAATATGTCCCACAAGAATCTTGTGAGCAAAGTGCGGCTGAGAAAGTGGCTGGCCAAAGGCCCTTTTATAATCTCCTTTATTAAATAGTGATACTCTGACTAAGAGCCCAGACTGCCTGATTGAGCTGTTCTTCAATCACACCTTTAATATCCAGAGTACAGTAATTCTATAAACACGCTGGGTAAAATACAGAAGAGGCTGTTTGGTTTGGTGTTATATCAGAAAAAAAAAACAGAGTGCACATACTGGGGAAGAAAAGTATTCTTCCAAGATTATTCTACTTTTTTTTGCTCTGCCATCTTCCTTTTTAATTTTAAATTAAAACAGCTCTTATTCTTCACTGACAATTTGAGATATGTGAATCTTCTTTGTTTTCTCTGCTTATTTCATCATTCTGATGTATTCTTTCATTACTGAAGCTGTGCACTATTACTATGGAGTGCTTTGTTAATATATTCCTCAAAGGCTTCTCATATTGAATAAAGAAATATATAAAGATATTGTACATCACGGTGATTCAATTAAGCAGGTATCTTAAAGTACATAGGATGCTAGAAGATATGCTTGCAAGTTACTGTTCAGCATTGTGCTATAATAGCATAATTTGTCATTTTCATAAAAAGTCAATATAATCTAATGAGAGAAGAACAAATAGTATCATTAAATATGTACTCTAATAGCAAAACTACTTCTGCACTTTTAAATCAATAGCTGTTCTGCAAGAAGCCAATTAATATGTATATGATGCTATGCTTGAATGGCTAAATTGCAATGCTTTACTCTGTTATGTGTGTGTTTGGTGTGCATGTACTGTATGTTTTAGCTTAGATTTAAAATTTTTGCTTGAAGATCCTGGAGTACCAAGAAAAGCACAAGGTCTATTTGGAAGTAGCATGGCGGGCAGAGTGACAATACATGCATTGTGACATCACAATCTAAATCCCATGACTTATGTTCTCATATCCAATTTCAGGATGCAAGTACAAAAGCCTAGGATTTGGGTTTTGATAATATGACACATGCTTTGTCATTTTTTTCATCACTGCAGCAAGTAAGAAAGTTTCTGCAGATACTTCAGTTCATGGAAGGAAGGAAGGAAGGAAGGAAGGAAGGAAGGAAGGAAGGAAGGAAGGAAGGAAGGAAGGAAGGAAGGAAGGAAGGAATTCCCTACCCTTTTAGCCTTCAGTACAGCCATAAAAAATGGCTCTTCCCTCAGGCACTGGGGTAGAGCAAGACAGAAGCTATGAATCATTTGTTGGAGGTATTTCAGAAGAATGGTGGAGGTCCTAGAGTTTTTGGTTTTATAGGATTTTTTTACTGTTTTGAAGGTTTTCTTGTTGTTATGAGCCACTCAGAGTTGTATTCCAATATGGGTGGCCCTACACATTCTTAAATAAATAACCCCTGATGTGGCAGCAATTAAATTTGAAGAAAATACCAAACTGCCAATTTCTTTACTTAACATGAGCTCTGTGTGGAGAATAATTCTTCTCTAATACTAAATGCTTCAGGAACATTATCCAGTTTTTTAACTTTTTCAGTAATTGTTCAAAGTCTCACTGTAGGGGTCACGTCAAATCTAAGACATTGTGCTTTAGAATAAGGTCAATTTCATTTCATTGTTCTTACACATTAAAAAGCTAAACTACATTTTCAATTGCAAATTGGAGTAGAAAAAAGGAAGAAGCAGCCTTTAGATTTTTATTAGGAGTGAAGATATTCAAAATTATATGAATTTATTTATTTGAGATTAGGGCTCTTGCTTATTTTTTGTCCACCAAAACGTTTTTGCCTGGCAGTGAATTCTGCCATCAAAATAAAATATCTTCAGTTGCAATTCTATTGAAGAGCCATGTTGGTGCAGTGGTTAGGATGGAGTACTGCAGGCTAATTCTGATCACTGCCAGCTGCCAGCAGTTCAGCCGTTCAATTCTCACCTGCTCAAGGTTGACTCAGCCTTCCATCCTTCCGAAGTCGGTAAAATGAGGACCCAGATTGTTGGGGGGCAATAGGCTGACTCTGTAAACTGCTTAGAGAGGAATGTAAAGCGGTATATAAATCTAAGTGCTACTGGTATTGCTATTCTATAAAACATCTGTGCAATATTCATGCGACTGAATTGTTGATTAATAAAAGTTAACAAAATCTGCTTTGGGGAATTAATCTGCCACTCGGCAAAAACTTTTCGTATGTGAAATTTTATCCTTACTGGTGGCCAAAAAGCAACAGGAGCTGAAATTAGTTCTACAACTGTCAAGGATTTTGTTAATGTGTAAAAGAGAAAACATAAAGACCTGGAATATTGAAACTGTGAAATGCTTTTTCATACCTTGATACTCCCCTGTAATAATGACTATGAGTTTTTTTTAAAGTCCACTAATTATGGGTTAACATGAGATATGTGTGCTTTAGTACACATAATATTGTTTGAATTTTTTTTATAAAATACTGTCATTGGCAACCATATGCTATGTAAAAGGATTTCATTGGAATGTATTACACTCAGTGAGCTGTCACAACTCTTTCTCCAAATTTCCGCTGTGCTGATTTGATCCAATTATTCATTTCTAAAATATAATGATATTACTGAACTGCATTATTAAATCACATTAGATATTACGGCAGGTTGGTTCAAAAAAGACTGTTAATACTTTGCACTTCCACCTCACCATTAGCAAGAAAGCTCATTAATCATTTAGCAAGACATCACCCTACATAGGGCCCTTGTCAGCCAAAACTGAGCACTGCTGTTGGAAAAATCAGATTTTGCCTTATTATCCTGCTGCTCTCTTCAAATTAGCACTGCATATGGTCAGTGCTTACTTCTGAATTAAAAATGCAAGTGAATTTTAAAATGAAATATATATATTTAAGCCATCAAAACTATTTCGAATGCCATTCTAGACACATTAGAAACCTCAGTCTTTTGCTTTGATTTGACAACCCTTTCAACCTATAGTGTTCTGTCTCCCAGCTATTGATAGAATAAATTTTGCATATCTCATATCTGATCTGGACAGTTCAGGTTTACTTCTGTTGGTTTTCACCTTTTCTTCAGCTCCACTTACAATATGGCACCACATAAGTTACTTTCAGAGGATTGTGGTCCTTGGCTATGAAAAAATGTTAATGATTACTGTTAACCACTAAAACATTAGGATAGTACATTTGTTGACTTCGCCAAACACATAGACTTGTGCTTGTGACTTTCATGGAGCAAATTACAGGGTCAGCCAATTGCCACGTGCCCAATCTCAAAATCAGTTGGTCAGCTTCATTGCTCTATTTAATATCAAACTGCTCTTTTTAAAAACTGTATTACCAGTATAGCTCAGATTCCTACTTCGGGTTCTGTCTGATCCATTCTCCTAAGATCCTTCATAGATTAAAAGCTCAGGGATGTCGAAGCAGAAAATGGTATGCAAATGTATCATTTTCTGCTTGGTTTTCTCTAAGCCAGTTCTTTCCTACTTATTGTTTCTTGGACCTTCTCCACTATATGGATTTAGTTTGTTTGTTTGTGTCTGGAAGAGATTGGTAAGAAGAACCAGAGAGTATGAGGTATATGAGCCATTTCACGTTTTTGCCAAATGAAAGGGAATTGCACCAGAGCTGAAATGGAAAATCCATGTAAGCTTTCAATGTTCTTTCTTGAGTTTTTTTTTCTTCTGTTCTTCTTCATTAGAGCTTTAAAGCTTCTCGAGGAATCAAATTTAGCACTTAGATGGCAGAAAAAGAAAAGAAAAAAGGCCCCCAGGACTAGATGAAATACTCTGTCTGCTTCTCTTTTTCTTTTAAATGGATGACATGCTTTCTTTAGGAACTTCCTACACATATATCTTCTCATGCCCAATGGGATTGGCTTGTCTCTCTTGCTACAGCAGAAAAGGCTTACTTCAGATCCTGTCTGCCAAAGAATTTAAGGTTATGGGATCTAGGAGAAGAGCCTTTTCTGCTGTGGCTTCTGGCTTTTGGAATATTCATCTGCTGGAGGTGACGTTCCCCCCACCTCCGGCCTCCCAGAAAAGTCTTAAAACCTGACTCTGCCAGCTGCCCTGGGACCCAATAATGGCTCTCTATGTTGGGGGTGCCTGATGGGGTAGAGAGAAGATCCCCACCTCACATCACACATCCTCTTGTTTCTAGTTTATTATTTAATCTTTTTAATTTTATTGTTTTATATTATCTTTTTTATTTTTCTATCATTCTGCAACATCCTAGAGTCACCACCCCAATGAGATGGGCTGCAAATAAATGTAGGCTTGTTGCCTACAACACAGCATTTCATAGTCAGATGAACCCAATAAACTGCTCCCATTTTAGGACTGCATTACTGTTTAAGTAAACTTCAGGTCAAGCTATTGTCTCCCATGATTCACTTGAGCTCAAACCAAATTTGGGAGGGAGGGATTTGTGATTCTACCTTGTAGAATATTTAAAGCTGTTCTCATTTCATTCTAAATGAGATATGCAAAGTGTATTCTATCAATAGCTGGGAGGGTGAACTCTATAGGTTGAAAGGGTTGTCAAATCAAGGCAAAGGACAGAGGTTTTTAACATGTCTAGCATGGCTGGTGCATCAACTTAAGTTGAACCAGAATTTATAAAAAATATTATTGCAAAATGAGGCATACAGTATGAATTCTTAGGAGCCAAAGAAAGCCAACTAGCACCCTGACACTCCTTTCTTAGATTATTATATATAGATATGAATATTTATTAAACTGCATCATACTAGTATCGCATATAGCAACTTTGCATTTTAGTCTGTGTCAGCTTTTCCTTTAAAATCTATCCAGCAGTGAAGAGCAAAAATTTTTACAGAAGAAATATATTATCAAGATTTTCAGTTGAAAGAGATATTCTATTTTACATAGAAATAATCTCTTGTGAGTCAAATCATGAACCTGACCTAGGAAAATATTCAGAAAAATAATGTGTACTTTACGGTGCATTACATGCTAAAAAGTTTCAGATGAGGAAACTAGGTTTATTGTAGAAATGTGCTAGAACTAATTTTCTTCTCCAGACTGTTGAGTTGTCCAAATGAACAAAGGAAAGGTCACTGAGCTCAAGTGAAGATTCCCACTGAGTTACATCTAGCTGGGGCTGCAGTCTTACAGCTACAAATCTGTGTCCATCTTACTAAACTCCGGCTGGGTTTATATAACATTAGAAGGCATCCTATGCTTTGTTCAGTGCAATATGTGAACCCAGCCGTTATTTGTAAACTATGGCTTATAGCTTAATAGCTAAAGTAAAAAACAACAACAACACCAAATTTTTATTTCTGAATGAGTGATGTTTTGAAAGATTGCTTAGTGATTGGCATTTAGTTTCAGCTGTTACTACCTTAACTACTGCAGTAGCTCACTTAACAACTGTGGCAAGAAAGGTCATAAAATGGGGCAAAGCTCACTTAACAACTGTCTTGCTTAGAGTAAGAAATTTTGGGCTCAATTATGGTTGTAAGTCAAGGACTCCCTGTATTGGCCTTTAAGCTGTGAGCTTGTGCATAGAATCTAGCATTAGGTATTATGGAAATTGGCTACCCTTGGGGTATTGCTGTTGTCATTATTAAGAAGCTCCTGGAAACTTATAAAAAAATTGGATATATTATCTTGCTTAGTATGTATGTTTTTATGTTATGTTTTAAATTTGTTTGCTTGCGCTAATAAGCTTATGACTTTTTATTCACTGAAGTGCTCATTGTCTCTGGATCCCAAAAAAATAAATGGCGTGGGCACCTGATCACTGCCTCGATATTTGACACAAAACAAGAGCAGAACACAAATCTTCTCATTCCAACTACAGTCTGATGCATTTGTATTCATATTAGCCTACTAAAATCTTCTTATAAAATCTTCATAAGATACAATCAAGCTATTGTTTATTGTCATTACCTGGAAACGATATCATCGGAATGTTCAAGAACCTGTAGATATTATTAAAATGTAATTTATCTGTTTATCTACATGTTTTATGTGTAAAAATAATCCATCACTTAAAATCAAGGGGCTATTTTATTGTCTGAGTTGCTCCAATGATCAATACATGCCATATGTTTTTCACCATTTTGTTCATTTTCTATACTTGCAATAAATAATAAATGCAATACCACAAAAGTTATGAGTAAAAACATAAATTTAAAGAATGGAGATAGTTGGTAGTATTTTTGACATGTAAAATGGATTGGAATGTAACTATGCTTTTGTTTTTCACTATGGCATCTTTAAATATGCTTATTTTGCTATATCTGATCATCATTACTTTCTCTTGTAAATCCATGCAAAATATTCTATTTTAGAATAATCATTTGCCTAATTCTTTACTTGGACATGTATGTATTTTTCAGAGGTGCTTTCTATTTTTAACTACTACTACTACTACTACTACTACTACTACTACTACTACTACTGCTACTTATATTCTTTTTCTACTCAGGTATGTTTAGTCAGATGTGGTGGTGGTGGTGATTAGCTATATATGAATGGGATTTTAAGGAACTGTATCACCCATTATTTAACCTGGAATTACCAATGAAGGAGAATATTTGTAGCTCAGGGGTCTTTGGTGCTCTCTGAGCTTTCTTGCTTTCTTGCAGATGTTTCATTACCCTAACATCTGTAGGTAACATCATCAGTGCTAGTCTGATGATGTTACCTAGTTAGGGTAATGAAACCTTTGCAAAAAAACATGCAAGCTCAGAAAGCACCAAGGGCCCCTCAACCTGGAATTAGCACACAAGCATGGGTGGATTATGGCCTTGGCACTCTTTCTGATCGTGAGGACAGTGTGCAAAATAAAAAGGCTGACGTTGGCTTTCTTCCTTTCCTTCCAAAACAGGGATTTCATTGGAGCTATTACATTTTTTTAGGAAACACGTAGTTAGGGAAAAGAGATACAAGAGAGGCTATTCTTACTGTAAATCCTGCTCACCTGTTTAAAAGCATTAGAAAGCATTGGGAAATGCTTTAATACAGGTAGTCTTTGACTTACAACCATTCATTCAGTGACCGTTCAAAGTTACAACAGCACTGAAAAAGGTGATTGATGATTGTTTTTCACACTCACAACCATTGCAGCTTCCCCATGGTTACGTGATCAAAATTTGGATGCTCGGAAACTGGCAAGGATTTATGATGGTTCCAGTTTCCCGGGGTCATGTGATGGAGGAAGATGGGTGGTGAAGAAATATTCAATATAACCATAAACAAACAAACAAACAAATAAATAAAATAAGCAAGCAAGCAAGCAAACAACCTTCTGCGACCTTCTGGCAAGCAAAGTCAATGGGGAAGCCAGATTTGTTTAACAGTTATGCTAGTAACTTAACAACTGAAGTGATTCACTTAACAACTGTGGAAAGAAATGGGGCAAAAACTCACTGAACATCTGTCTTGCTTAGCAATGGAAATTTTGGGCTCAGCTGTAGTCAGAAATTCAGGACTACCTGTAAATGTGTAAGATAAATGAGTGGGGTCCTCATTTTCAATTACTGTCAGTTCTTCATTCATACAGTTTGCTTCTTACCTAGAATTCAAAAGTTACAGGGGTAGTCAACCTTGGCTCTTTTATGACTTGTGGACTTTTATGACTTGTGGACTAGCTGTGCTGGCTCAGGAATTCTGGGAGTTGAAGTCCACAAGTCATAAAAGAGCCAAGGTTGACTACCCCTGGTTTAGATTGTCTCCAAATGGTATTAGAAAAACCACTAGAACTGAATTAGTTTTTTTTTTTAAAAAAAATCTATTTAGCACTGTAAATATCTGAGGACACCCCTTGCATGAAGGTGGAGAGTCCCTTTGGATCCATTCCTTAAAGGTGTAAATCAGCTGTTGCCACTCAAGAGGTTCAACTCTACTTCTTTGAAGCATTTTCCCTCCTCCTTTCAAGTCTTCTGGGCCTGTCGTTTTTTTGCCATTTGTCCTGACAGAAGGGATTTCTAGACACGGACCAGCACCCCAGCCATGTGTTGCAGCACCTCCTACTGGTAGCTTCAAGAAATGTATTTAGTATCTTTATAGTAATAATTATATACATTATTTTTTATAATAATTATACAAATTATCATTATGATGTTATACTTATTATATAAATTATATAAATTATTATATGAAATTATTTATTAAACAAATGTACATAGCTGCCCAACGCATGCATAGGTGACTCCAAGTGGCCTACAAAGCTTTAAAAATTCACTGTGTAACAAAAAACCATTAAAAAGAAATTCCACTCCCTTCCCCCCCATGGCAGCAACAACACAATCAAATCAGCCACTTGATTGGCTCCATTTCCTTTTAAGGTCCCTAGACCCACTGACAAAACCCACATTTTTAGGGCCTTTTGGAAAAAGCAGTAGGGTCGGGGCCAACTGTACCTCAGGGAAATGATGTTCCATAAATAAGGAGGCTCTTTTTTGTGGTCCCACCAGCTGACCATGCTCCTTATCTAGCTTGAAAAGAATTACACGCATGTGAGCACATCCAGACATCCACAGAGCTTATGTATCTGATCTTTAATTGGACAATATGCTTCTCAGTCTAAGCATTGCGCAAGCATGCCTTGCCTATATTAGCCCCTAACTGATTAATAATAAAATTAATGTTCTGCTTTTTCTCCAGGAATTTCTGTTGCTTTTATGGGGACTTTCTCTCACTTTTAACACCCCCATAGAAATCCTATGGTGTAAATTAGGCTGAGAAAGTAGCTGGCCTGAAGTCACCCAGGGAGCATGCCTGGCTGAGGAATTCTGGGAGTTGAAGTCCACAAGTCATAAAAGGGCCAAGTTTGAAGACCCCTGAACTAAAAGCTGGGCCTGGCTATTCCTAGTTCTAACAATTTCATCTCTACACTATATTAGCTCTCTACAAAAATCACTGGTTTCGAAAGACTTAATTTGTTGTTGTATCGCTTATATCACATTTCATTATAAAACTGGAACATTATCCTTTACAAAAAAAATAAAATAAAAATAAACAAATCCATAATGCATTTGCAATTGGTCTATTCTGGTGTTGCCTGTGTATTTTTAGTTAAAAATAAAATAAAATAACATTTGCTTGTTTTAAAATGAGTATTTTTAAACCTGTGGTTTTGGGGCAACCAAAGTTTAAGAGAACTATTTGGTTCAACATTGACCAATTAAATAGATGAAAAACAACCACTTCCCCATCTCCGAATATTTTGTGAGCACATACCTCTCTCAACTCAGCAGTTCTCTTGTAAACAAACAAACAAACAAAAAATGAAGAAAATTAATGTAATTTAGTGTATCCCAAATAAACTTTATTGGATGTTTCTGGGCCACTCACTAGCTTTTAATTCAACCTCTTCCACAAATTTGGTTTGAGGAAAAAAAATGAAGAAGGTAATGCTATGGATGTTGCCTTGAACTCTCAGAGGAAAAGTATGATATAAAAACTACCACATCAACGTATCATTTTACAATAAAAGCTAAACATTCCTACAACACTTTGCAAAGCTTAGACTTTCAGACTTAATGCAATCAGCAATCCTCAGAATCACTTCCAAAAAGCAGGCAGGCATTATGTTTTCCTACGCATATAATAGCCCTGGCTCGGGATGAACCATTCCGCAAAAGAACATACTTGGGAATGAGATAATAGCCTGAATAACTCCAAAATTGCAAAAGCTAATGCGGCATCCAGCTCATCAAATCCAAACAATTCCCTTGGGATTCGTCTGAATACTCTTTATGGGTACAATTAACATATGAATAACCACTTGCAACAATATGAAATCTGACTTAACAGTTGACATTTCTTTGTGCTGATGGAAAACAGGTACTTACATACTCTTCGTAAGACTCATGGGCTGGCAGGGGGGGTGGCCTGTAACCTGGTACTGCTGGAACTCCTCTGGCTCGAGGGGTGGGGACCCCTCTGGTGGCGGGTGGGACGGGGAGTACTCCGCGGGTCACTGGCGTTCCTCTTGCTACTTGAGCTCCTCGTCCGGGTGGTGGTGGAGGAATGGCACTCCCGCGCCCCCTAAGAATGAACAGAACAATTGGATGACTGTGGTAAGGAACGCTAAAAAGATATGAAAGATTTATAAAGATCCATAAAAGGATTTCTGCGCTGACTGCATCAACTTTAAACTCTTATTAGAGGAAAAAGCCAGTAATTTAGAGAATGCACAGTACCATTTGGGGCAACTAAATTTCATTTTTGATGTGTGCCGTTGTGCCCACAGTAAAAAAAAATGACAATAAAGGTTAGGTTAGGTTAGGTTCGGTTAGGTTGGCTTAGCTTGGTGCTCTCTAAGCCTGGTTGTTTTCTTGCAGATGTTTCATTATCCAAGCTAGGTAACATCATCAGAGCATTCTGATGCCTTGTTGTTACCAGACGATGATGATGATGATGATGACGCACTGATGCTACCTCATTTAGGTAATGAAACACCTGCAAGAAAGCAACCAAGCTCAGAGAGCATCAAGGACTCCTCATTTCAACCCTGAGCTACAAATATTCTCCTTTATTGGTTCGTTACCATTCATCAGTAAACTTTAAAAGGAGGAAGGAAGTAATAAGAAGGAAAGGGTGCTGAGGAGATGCAGCAGACAAACCTAAGAAGAAGGTTTGTCTGCTCATCTGCTTAGATCAATGTGCAGACTATAAGGAGCAAAGAGAGTCAACTTGAACGCCCTAGGATAAAAGATCTGATATGGGGGAAAATAAGGGGGACAAATATTTGTTAGTATTACTGAAATCTGATGGGGTAGAACTCAAGGCAGGAATATAATCCTGAAAGTTTATAAAGAGGTCCAAAAGAAACAGACTCACTGAGCGTAGGGGTGTGTAGGTGTGTGTGTGTGTGTGTGTGTGTGTCTGTGTGTGTGTATGTGTAAGAATGATGACTCCTAGATGGAATTCATAATACAGGTATCCTCAACTTCATTCATTTAGTGACTGTTCAAAGTTACAACAGCACTGAAAAAAATGATCATTTTTCAGATGCTTGGCAACTGACTCATAGTTATGATGGTTGCAGTGTCCTGGGGTCAAATGATCACCTTTTGCGAACTTCTGACAAGCAAAGTCAATGGGGAAGCCACTTAACAACCCTGTTACTAACTGCATCACACTGCATCAGACAACTGCAGTGATTCACTTAATAATTGTGGCAAAAAAAGTTGCAAAATCGCAAAATGGGGCAAAAGTCATTTAACAATTGTCTTGCTTAACAACAGAAATTGAGGACTATCTGTAATAGGATGAAAGCCCTGCAGAAAAGCATCTCAATGAGTATTAAGAGAAAACATGACACTGTTGTGTATGCTACAGATCTCCCTACCAACCAGAAGGTACAGATGAAATCTTTGTAAACCAGATGGCTGAGGTATTCAGGAAACACACCACCATGGCAATGAGGAATTTCAACTACTCTGATATCATCTGGGATTTAAACTCTATGCAAGTAGACATACTTTCCAGAGAATTTCATTATCCAAAAGGTAGAAGAGGAAATGGGCTCAGCTATACTGGACTTAATAGAAAAAAAATGGCTGAGGAAGTGGAAATTGTAGGACCCTTGGGAGTGTGTAACCATGTGATCCTAGAATACACCATACTGAGGCAGGGAAAACTGAAAATGATCAGATTAGAGTTCCAGAGTTGAAAAGAGCTTGAAGGATCCCACGGATGGAAATCCTGAAGAAAAAATAGTTCAGGACAGTTAAGATATTCTGGAAAGTCACTGAGGAGGTGGAAAAAAGATGTGGCTGCTTTAAACAGTGGGTTCATTAAAATTAACGTGATTGTTTAAACCATCATACCTTTCTTTTGGCTTAGGCAGCAGCCTGGAAAGAAGGTCTGCTTTAATAAAGAGCAGAAAGCTGCTGTGTTCACACTCACCTGAGATCCAAAGCACTATTCCAAATCACTTCAACATTTGCAAAGCCTTACTATTATTATCTAAAACATCCTAAGGAATGTTTTGGGACTATTTCATCTCACACAAATGTGCTTGAACTTGGCATTGAGCTTCTGAGGTTGCTCTAGTTCCTCTATCTCAGCTTGGTGAAGACATTCTAGCAAGCTTTCTGCCCAGTAGCTCATGGATCGTGGACAACTCCTAAAAGGTTGGTCTATAGCTAGACTATTAGAAAGATAGATGATCGGTTTCATCCTACGATTTCATTGTTCTTCTCCTGCTATGGCTATGTATATTTTAAATGACCTGGTTATTGCCCCTGTTTGTTGGTTTGAATTATTTAACTGATATGTTGCATTTTTATCCTAGATGTTTTTTTTGTACTTTTATATTTTTAATTGGAAGTTACAGTAGGAGTCTTGGGATCAAAAGGTGGAGTGAAATTCTCCCACACGAACTAAATAATTTTTTAATTAGGGAAGAATGCATTGCAGAAACATCAAGGCAGAATTAATAGCTCATGACAAGGATGTAGCAGAGGAAAAAAAACTAACAACAGACAGAAAACCTAAAATCATGATAAGCTGTTGTATTCCTTTGTTTTGTACACTTCAATGGTAGAAGCTGAGGTCACTCTCATTAATTAGTCATGAACCTGGGCCAGGCACTTTCACTGAGCTGGAATACCTCATATCACAGGAAGTAAAATATTGGGAGGGTAGAGAAGAACCAGGTAAGTGGTCCTGACCTTCTAGGAGGAAACCTAGGACATAATGTAATAAGTTATAAATTCCCTTTGTAAGCAAAAACATTTTCAACAGTTTTGTTAGTGTATTAATAATTGAAATGCCACCTCTACCATATAAAACACTTGTCATTTCTAGGTATCTGATGTCCTTTAGATGGTTCATTTACAGCTTTCCATCAGTGGTTGATAAAGGACCATCTAATATTACTTTGATTCTGCCAAGTATTAATCAGACAATTGTTCAATGTCATCTCCATTTTGTGATTTTACAGAAAAAAAGTGCATAGAAAATGAAAGGTACTACAGGTGGTGTTCCTTTCTTGGAGATGTATTCACCTAGGTTTTGAAGTTGTGAACACAGGCCCTGAGAGGTGGGATAGCTGTTGTTATCCAGAAAGTCCCATTAGCTTCCCGAAGCGTTGCACCACAAATATTCAATTATGAGATCCTGTGGTTGAAGTTGGGTTATATGGAGAAGTGGTTTGACTGCTGCGGTATAAATTCCATGCTATGCAGCAATATTTCTGACCGACTCCATTGCCAACTTAGAGTTGGAGCTTCTAACACTTCTAAGAGACTTTAATTTGCCCCTTTAAGTGTAAAGTCTGGAGTGGCCCATGAGTTCATAGCTACCAGAACAACCATGGACATAGCCCAAATTATAGAAAGCTGAACACCTATGGGTAGTCACATGACGCATCTGATTTTTGTATCGGGGCAATTGCAATGTGATCTGAAGGTAGAGGATATTGCAATTAGATTTATCTGGAATGCCAGCTGACCTGTTTCCTAGACTAAGAATTCTTTCTGAGAGACATGCTTCAGTCACCTTGTACAAGGATTATCGCAATGCATTATGAACAGATTACTTTGAAACTACAATTGATCCAGAATGTGTCAGTGTTCCTTTTGGAATAGTTGGAATAAATCAACCCCGCTGTCCCTTAAATAGTTCTTGAAGATTTTGTTTTTTCCCCCCAGGTTCTGCCTTATGTGTGTTTACCTGAATTGGATTATTTCTAATACAGATAAACCTCAATTTAAAACCGTTCATTTTGTGACCATTCAAAGTTACCACAGCACTGAAAAAAGTGACTTATGAATATTTTTCACACTTGAAACATCCCCATGGTAACATGATCAAAATTTGGGTGTTTGGCAACCGGTTCGTATTTATGATGGTTGTCGTGTCCCGGGGTCACGTGATCCCCTTTTGTGACCTTCTGACAAACAAAGTCAATGGGTAAGCCAGATTTACTTAACAACCATGTTACTAACTTAACAACTGCAGTGATTCACTTAACAACTGGGGCAAGAAAGGTCATAAAATGGGGCAAAATACACTTAACAACTGTCTCACTTAGCCACAAAATTGTTGGGCTCAGTTGTGGTTGTAAGTCGAGGACTACAACCTCAACAACAACTTACGTATGTTGTGATAACGTCTACTCCTTGGCTATGGCTACCTTATTTTCAAATTGATATAATATATTGGCTTTTGTTTTTAAAGTGTGTATCACCAAGAATCATTATGAGTTTGGTGGCCTTATAAATTTAAATCATATATTATATAAATAAGACATAAATTGTGTGCTGTAATGACTTATTTGAAATAAACACTTTTTCATTTCAAGATATTCAACAGAAATCATCTTATTTTACTCTGCATATCTGATGAATATTCATTCTATACTGTATTAATTAATAATGCTTGTATTAGAACTCTGTTGACTTTGCAAATAATTCAGAATAAATTTTTGGACCTCAGACAAGGCTACCCCATCTTTACGATCTACTAAGTACCCCATTTTTAAAGGCTTTCACATGAGCTTGAAAAGATGCAATGGCTCTAAGAATTGCATTGACTGGTTTTCTTAAAATAGCATCTTTTTTTAAAAAAAAAAGATGTCAAGACAGCTTGAAAAAAGTCAGATTACTCTAATGAAGAGCAGAAAGCTGCTGCATTAATATGAGGTCTGAACCTTTTCTTGTGAATTAGCATGCCCAGCCTTTCCCTATATTATTCAAAAATCTCAAATAAGAAAGGTGTTATAATAATCAGGATTTGACACATGAAGCTAAAGCATGCACCACTTTTAATAACATGCAGTTCCTGGAAAGAATTTATTCTGCAAGAATTCAGTTAAAACTACAGTAGATTTTGAGATGAGATTCCAGGGATCTGAACTGTTAACAAGGACTTGCAAGGAATATGATTTCAGAGAGAGAACTGCTGGTTAAAAATGGGAACTGGTTCCTCTAGAACACGGGTGTCAAACTCATCACGTCACGTGACGTGACACGATGTATCGCGACTCTTTTTGCATTGCCACAATGGGGTGAGTGCGGCTTCAGTATGATGAAACTGGCCTGCGGGCCGGTGGATTGACACCCCTGCTCTAGAACGTTTGGAGAAGGAAAGTAGGAAATGAAATGCAGCTACTCTACCAGTAGTAAGATGAAATAAGCCACCTATAAAATAGATTCCTAATTTTATTAAAACTATTAAATTATATGTAATTGGAGTCATAAAGGGCAGAACTGAGATTTATGAAGACATAATAATGTTCCTATACAATGAAATTATGATCACGCCAGAAGTGGCGTTCACGCATTTCCGATGGTCTGTTCTGGGCCTTGCAAAAAAGGGCCAGGGCATCAGCCAGTTCATCTAAGTCAGTGGTTCTCAACCTGTGGGTCGGGACTCCATTTGGGGTCGAACGACCATTTCACGAGGGTCGCCAAACAATGCAGTCCGCCATTTTTTCCCCCTTTTCCTTAGCTGTGCTACTCCCTTTTATTCTATTGGCTTTTGAAAGCCAATAGAATAGACTCGCTTGAATAGAGTCTAATTCTATTGGCTATCAAAAGCCAATAGGAATTGTCCAGGCTGTCTCTGCCCTGCTGAGCCCGCCAAAAGTCCCATTCTGCAAACGGTGCACCAGTTGAGTAGTCCTCAACTTACGACAGGTTGGGGGTCGCGGCATTAAAAAGGTTGAGAACCACTGATCTAAGTCAACCAAAAACTAGCTACCCGGTTCTACCAAACTGGTGTGAACTGCCTGAATCCCACCACTGGTGTTGCCACAAAGAAGAGGGAATCAAGCTATTCTCCAAAGCGCCTGAAGGCAAGACAAGAAGCAACGGATGGAAACTAACCAAAGAGAGAAGCAACCTAGAACTAAAGAGAAACTTCCTGACAGTTAGAACAATTAATCAGTGGAACAATCTGCCTCCAGAAGCGGTGAATACTCCAACACTGGAAGTTTTTAAGAAGTTTAAGAAGATATTGGACAACCGTTTGTCTGAAATGGGATACTATAGGGTTTCCTGCCTGAGCAGAGGGTTGGACTAGAAGACCTCCAAGGTCCCTTCCAATTCTATTATTGTTGTTGTTGTTGTTACATCTACATATGCTGATGGAAAAGGGAAATTACTACATTGAAAGAAAAATTATGAATATTTTTAATCAGCCTCTTGAACTGTTAATCAAAAAAGAGAAATAAATCCATATGGGATATTGGATAAAATCAAAGGCTTAATTTAGACTTCAGTTATGTGACCCCTATGACGTTTATATTTGGACGCTTTTGCATCTACCAAATTAAAATCCACCTACCATCAATTAAATTCTTTTGTGTATATAGAGAGACTGCCAAACACAAATTAAGAATAAACTTAATCTTGTACTAGATTTTAAAATAGTTAATTGTACTGTTTTTCTTTTGAATAAGTCATCATGCATAAGTTATCCCCAAACCTGTTTTACATAGAAACAGAAGGTATGCCGCAAATATGACTATTTAACAAAATTGTTCTTGCAGATTTTCAGAGAAATAAGGCCCTATTATAAAGACAGGCATCTTCTAGCAACGGCTATGCCAATTGGAGGAGGAGGAGGAGGAGGAGGAGGAGGAGGAGGAGGAGGAGGAGGAGGAGGAGAAGGAGGATTGCAATCCCTAAAACAGTGTTTCTCAACCTTGACAATTTTAAGGCATGTGGACTTCAACTCCCAGGATTCCGCAGCCAGCAACACTGGCTGTGGAATCCTGGGAGTTGAAGTCCACATGCCTTAAAATTGTCAAGGTTGAGAAACACTGCCCTAAAACAACTGAAAGGAACTAAATTGGTGACGATGAGGGTAGAGACCATATGGCTCCAGTAAGATGTGGCTGTGTTTATTTAAATATGAAAATAGGATGAATGTTCATTGCTTTGGAACAAAACCATAAACTTTGTTTAGTCTCTTTGCTTTATAAGATATATTTTCAGTTCCTCTGTGTAAGGGTAATTGCAACTAAGTGGAATGTTTTGTTAGAACCAAATGCATAAACAAAACTCCCTCCTTTATTCTTCTCAGCCGTATCTGTGAGCTGTGGCATGTATCTGTTTATTAACCAAGTCATTTGTAGCCAAGGTGATTATAGCTATTATAAAGTATTTATACTGAGTATAAAGAAAGACAAAGCAACTGACCTTGAAGGGGTTGCAGGAGGAGCCCGAATTCCTCTTCCTCGAATACTTCGCCCACGAGGTGAGTCCTCTGAACCATTTAAATACGACAATTCCCTCAATTGCTCTTGACGGATTTCATCATTATAGTCCTGGGAGGAAGAAAGCAATAGAACATCTGTCATCTTTACTGCTGAAGGTCCATTCCTCCTCCCAGATTAGATCATTTTAAGTTTAAGATAATTTTCAGAAAACTTAAATGACTTCATTGCTTGGGATCATGTTTTTTTTTTTAAAAAAGCAAATAATGTTTAACTCACATTATGCAGATAAGCAAAATGTATTCTGCAAAGATGGATTATTGCTGCCAAACTAAGCAATGGATGGTCACGGAGCTATGCAGAAATAGACTTGACAGAATCAGCTCGAAGTTAGTTAGATTGAAGATTTTAGAGTTTTTCAAGAGTCCAGATTCTATTTGAAACAAAGTAAGCAGTGCATACAGAGAATGGCTTGTTTCCATCTCCTTAATAGCAAGTCTTCTTTGGGTCATGTGACCAGGAAGGGAAGATGCTTAAGAATGGAACAATTGGCAATATTTTGAGCCACTGTCCAATTGCCTTACTGCAGGGGTTCTCAACCTTGGCAACTTTAAGACTTGTGGACTTCAACTCCCAGAATTCCTCAGCCAGCAAAGAATTCTGGGAGTTGAAGTCCACAAATCTTAAAGTTGCCAAGGTTGAGAACCCCTGCCTTATTGGGATGTAATGAGGATTTAAAAAAAAATAAATTCTACACTATCTGGCTAGATGCAGCCCATTTGTGAATTTATTTTTTTCTTCAATGGATTGTTTCACCACACCAAACTGAGTGCCTTCAGTTCTGTTTGTGGGGGGCTATCTTGCTAATGAACCGACAGAATTCCAAATTCCCTTAAAAATTATTTTTAAGGTTCCACTCGATTAGAAAGAATGAAAAGAATCGTTCATGCTCTATAATAGGAAAACAACCAAATGCCTACCTCTGATTCATTGCTTAGCTGAATGAAAAAAGCAGAAATGCACCACAGCTTTGTAATGCAAGCATCACCCTTTGATGTATTTCCATGTGATGTCAATGCAAGTATGAAAGGGCAGAACTTGCATGATGACATCATGATGCATATGTTGCCATTTCTGTGCCATTGTGTCTAGCTGTATTTAGGGTGCCAAGTGGGTGGGCATGTGTAACTGTTATCTACCTTGGATCCTTTACAGAAAACCTCCCCTCATCAGTAGCTTAATTTAGTTACCCTGATTGCAAAGTAGATTTGCAAAGTTAGACTTCTGGAAAGAAGTTAGAAGAACTCCATTGACCAGCTCTTCAATGGAGGTGCAGCTTTGCTGCCTGTGACCACTGGAGTTTTCCAGTTTTCCAAATTTGATCTCTCCTGGATAGGAGCCCCTCTTAAATGGCAGAATGGAGTTGTATCTGGGTTGTGACTTGATGGCAATCCTTGATGTTAGAGAGCATTAGTGCGATGCCATGCTGCAGAAATAACCAGACTACAGAGAATGAATCTGGCATGGTACAAGCAGAACTTGTAGCTTTACCAACACGCCCACCCCATCTGTTTGTTACTGTAAAATTGATTTACAATTATTTGCATGCCACCTACTAGACCGACTGTAGACAGCATACAAAATCAATTAAAAGTATAGCCGCCGTAAAATGTAGTATTAAATATCCTTACTTTTAAAGGAAAACAAGCATGTTGACTATTAGCCTGAAATTCATTTGTTCAGAGACTTAAACTTGCCTCAATTGTGCAGAATTTAGAGCTGTTTTGCTGTAATCTGCATTATATAAAGCTCACAACTTTGACTCATCTCCTATTATGATGAAGTTCTCACGACACAAATTCCATGCATCTTTGAGATGTTAAAATGGCATTGTTAATTGTAAAACATTAGAAATCTAAGTGACATGCAATGCAACCTATCAAATAAATCTCAGTGCACACTTAATACTTCTTCACAATCATGAAGCAGAATATTGACTGTTTCTTCTGATAAAATTCAGTTTGGTATCCATCAAGAAAGTGTGTAGCAGTTCTGTAATGTGCAAGCATCCCTCTATTCAGCCACAGTCTATTGATTCTACAGTCTTATTGGAAAGATTAATGTATTTCTTGGCTTCACTTAGGTGCTGAAACAATACACTTATTTATATTAGCCTTCTGTGCTGAAAATCATAAAAAATATGTTAAATGACACGTCTTGTTTCTGTCCAAATGATACAAATAATTATATACAAAGCAAAAGGTAGTTTTCAGAGCAGCACTTTTTGATTCCAGCTTTGAAAATCATAATAATCATTCATTTGCTGCTGCTGAGGTTTACTAGGAGAAATTGGCATATTCAGTAGTAAACCCAGTTAAACAAATAGAGGAAAATATGTATTAAAATAATTATAAAAAAGACAGGTGTACTAAATGATGAGCTCCAAGATATTCTATTAAAAAGACACCCCAATTAGTTTTTTTTTTACTTGATAGCATTTGCATATTCAGTTGGAATTCTTCCTTTGGGCTGTAACTTCCCATTAGTATTGTTTCTCAGAATTAGAAAGAATCTCATTCTTTGGATTTATTTTCTCTGATGATGCCCCAGTAATGATGGCAATGATGTTCCTAAGTCAATATATTTTATTGTTAGCTTTTATATTTATATCTTGTGTTTGTTGTTAGATTATTATTTTTATGTTGCACACTGCTGAGTCATACCGTCTGAGTTGCATGGCCTTATAGCTTTTTAAATAAATAAATAAATAATTATCAGAATTTTAATTGCATAGTACTGTTAGATGCCTCCTAAGAACCAAGCTGCACAAAAAATGTCTTCATGTGCTACTTTCCTATTGCCATCACTACAGGAAATACTCTCTGTTTTTCCGCTTTCTGATATAAAGCATCTGATATAAGAGTAATAGTATCCCATTCCTGGAATTGCGAAGCAATCAATTCATAGGTTTATCTTATTTCAGAAAGATGATTCATTGATAAATGGATGCATAGTCTGCATTTGGCTATGAAACTTCATCAAAAGTGAAGTTAGATATAGGGAACACCCAGGGCCATATATTCAGGCTGTCTTTGACCACAACTGAGGCCAGAATTTCTGTTGCTAAATGAGTCATATCCAATTTTACAACTTCTTTTGCTATGGCTGTTAAGCAAATCACTGCAGTTGTTAAGTGAAACATGCAACTGTTAAGTGAATCCAGCTTTCCACATTGACTTTGCTTGTTGGAAGATGGCTGGGAAGGTCTCAAATGGCAATCACATGATCCCAGGATTCTGTAACCATTATAAGTATCTGCGGTTGCCAAGATCCTGAAATTCAATCACCTAACCTTGTGGATGCTATGACAGCTGTAAGTATGAGAACTGGTTGTAAGTCACTCTTCTCAGTGCTGTTGTAAATTTGAACGGTCAGTAAATGAATGGTTGTAAGTCAAGGACTACATGTAGTATTTTAGAGATCTAGAACCAGTCCCTCTGGTCCTGATCCAAACCTGAGTTTCAATCATTGGTCCTTGGGGATACAAGAAATAAAATCCCTCAGTCTCTGAGGTAGAAAGCCAAAAGCAGAGAGATAACAACAACAACAACAACAACAACAAAAACTCTATTGTCACTTTGAATGTATACCAATCGGTATACATCAAAATGAAATTTCATCACATGCAGCTCTCAAAGGGCCACCACCTCTGATATACACTCCTTGGTCGTGGCCAGCTCCAGTTTCAGAACGTCCATTTTAGTCTCTAGGGCAGAAATGTCCGGGGGCCAGATGCGACCCACGACGTGGTTTCATGTGGCCCACAAAGCCATCCTGGAAACAGTGAGGGAATGGCCTCCACTGCCTTGGCCCTGGCTCAGGTCACCCGGGAGCCAATGTACAATTTTGTAGTGGCCAACTATGCTGAAATGCATTCAGTCTTAGCTCCACAAGGCCGTCTGGAAACAGCAAGTGATTGGCCCCTGCCGCATTGGCCCCTCCCCCTGGGCACGCGCTGGGGAGATGTCACCCTTTGTGAGGAATGAAGAAATGCACCATCGCCTAGAAATGGCCAGCAAATGGCCCTTGCCTACTTCACATATCTGGCTTGATGGACTCCGGGGGAGGGGTTTCAGCAGGCAGTGCAGCACTGTCCTCACAGCACTGAGAGGCTGAGCCAGGCGGTGCAAATCCAAAAAGAAGCACGACGCTGCTCAGCCCCCAGCCTGCCCGATTTCAGCAGGCAGCAAGGTGCAAAGCTGGCAAGCTTCGCATTGCCTGGCTCAGCCTCTTGGCGCTGTGAGGAGAGTTCCCCGCTGCCTACCAAAACCAGGCAGGCTGGGGGCTGGATGGCATTGCGCAGGTAACGTCGACTCTCATGTTGCTCATGGCGTCCACTCCCCCAAAGCCCACCAAGCCAGATATATGAAGTAGGTGAGGGCCATGTGCTGGCCACTTCCAGGCAATGGTGCATTTCTTCATGACACTTCCCCAGCTGCGTTTCTTGCCTGTTTTTCTCCCTCCCTCATCTCAAATATTTTCCCACCACTGTGTTCTTGAAGGAAGGAGAGGAACAGTGAGACTCTTCCAGTGGACCATGCCTCGGCGCTTGCCCCTGTCCCACCCCCTTCTGTCAGAGACCCTCAGATCTGTCCCACTCCTGCCCAGGCCCCCACAGACACCCTTGACGCAAACGATGCAGAGCTGACCATGCCCACCCAGTAGGCCACACCCACTCCAGCCACGCCCACCCAGTAGACCGTGCCCACCCTGGCCACACCCACCTGGCCCCGAAACAACCGCAATGCAGATGCGGCCCTCAATGAAATTGAGTTTGACACCCCTGCTCTAGGGAGCGACCGATGGCAAACAGGACAGATGGAAACGGAGCTCCATGTGGATTAGCCCTCAAATCAGCTTGTATTCCTGCACGACAACCTCGCCTCCTTTTCTTTTTCTGATCCTGTCTCTTCCACCTTTTCCTTAAAGGGGCCTTGTTCCTTTTCGCCCCTGGAACACTCTGCCGCAGCCTCCAACTCTTCCAAAAGCCTCTCTCCCTTCCTCTGCACCTGCTGACAACCTCCTCCAGTTCCTTTGCTCCATAAGTCCTGGGACCTTTCCTCCGCTGCCTCCACCAGAAAGAGCCCTGATTTGCAATAGAATCTGTCACTGTGCCAGCAGTCAGATCTTGCTGCCAGTCTATTCAAGGGGAGCAGCAGCCTTGTCTCATGTCATCTAAGTGCATGAGTCAGGGCTGTTTGCTAAGAACGCGCTCATATATTTAGTATAACTCTTGTGATGCCCCAGCACTAAGTGGTTTGACTTTTGCCTTCCCTCATGAATGCCTTCTTGGAAAAATTTAACCTGATTATCCCTTTTTGCTTTCTCGCTGAACATTGGCTACTAGTAAGAGCCTCTGTTCCTATGAACTTTGATTTTTTTTGAATGTTAGTTTTTGCCTCACAAGTCCCCTTGCTATTATTTGTTAACAATGAATCAGTATCTTATTATTTTTATTTTATGAGCCAAGGTGATATATTGATTTGTTGCATATAAGAACCTACCATTTTGCTATTTAGGGGCACAGAATAGGTCAGAAAAAATATCATGTCTGATGGAAAGAGGTCCATTATGGAAATGGATGTCAAGACTTGTTTTTCCTGTACATTTTGGCAAATTAGTCATAAAGTGCAATATCTCATCCCTTCAAAAAAAATTAATAAGATTTTGAAAAAGACTGATGGACCAGCTTTTCATGAGAAAACTTGATACAGTAACATTGCTTCCTAAAATCCAGGAGAAGATGATGCTTCTGCCCATTTTAAAAGCAATTTGGTCTCATAGGTTTCAGAGAATTTTGAGCCATGACAGAATTTCTGCTCAATTATCATATAGAACAGTGATGGCGAACCTTTTAGAGACCGAGTGCCCAAACTGCAACCCAAAACCCACTTATGCATCGTCGGGTGCTGGGTGGGTATGGACCATTGGCTGGGTGTGGCCAATTGGGTGGGCATGGCTGCGGTGGTAATGGCAGACTAGGTGGGACTAAAAAGTTCAATCAATCAATTCCAACTTTGCAAGATCTTTTTTTTCCCTGCGAGAAGTTGAAATTGACTGATTGATTGAACCTTTTTTTTTTTTGTACACGGCGGCGGAGGCCTAAAGCAAAAAGGTTTTATAAAACCCAGCTGAAGGCCTAGGACTGGGGTGACGGCGCACGTGCCCACAGAGAGGCCTCTGAGTGCTGCCTTTGGCACCCGTGCCATAGATTTGCCACCACTGATATAGAACCTGGCAGCTAAATTCACTTTAATTCCCAAAATCTTCAAAAACACTTGGGAGGTGATTGCTGATTGTCTGATTGACATGCCGAGAACAAGAAGTCAGGACAACTCTTTTCCCCAAGCTGCTCTAAGTTGTGCAGTGATTAAAAAAAACAACTTTATTCTAATCTTATCACTTGGCATCCTAGTAGAGCCCACTCATCCCATGAAGAGAAATAGGAAGCTGACAAATATTATTTTCATTTTTTACTTCTGCTCAGTTTGTCTGAGCAGTGGTCCAAAGCTAGGAAGCTTTCTCAGAGGATATGATGCCCAGGAGCCAGGAAGTAGGGTGGAACAAACATGTATGCATATATTTCTACTCTACACTTATGAAAGCCCAAAGATGCTTCTTTGAATCTTATGAAAGTAGTACATGTGAAATTCCCATAGATCTGAACTTCTGAGAAGAAAAAAAGAAGAGAGAATTACACCAACACAGTGGAATATTTGGAATATTTGGCCGGCTGTTTGGTTTAGTGTACACATAATTATATATACAGACATATAGTCAGAGGGCATACTTATAAGAAGCAAAGATAGTTGTTTATTTATACAATATCAGCATCAAAGGTAGGAGTTACAGCACCCAGGTTTTTAATATCTCTTAAGTGGTCCATACAAGGCGGATTTCAATATTATTCAACTAAAACTCTTATCTAGGCCGTGCTAGTGAGAGCTGCTGAGAACTGTAGTTCAACAGTATCTTAAGGATGAAAGATTCCTCTTTCCTTTCCTGGACAGTAATATCAGCTCATTGCTCCATGTGGCCAGGAAGAAGACGGGGTAATAATAATAATAATAATAATAATAACAACAACAACAACAACAACCCTGCATTGAAGCTTGTTCCAAAGAAACAGCTAGCACAAGCATTAAAAGATGCAAATACTGCAATAGCAAGTATAAGCACCAATTCACTGCAAGAAACAAACCAACTAATGTACAGCACAGCTGCAGTTATAACAGAATACCTGGGATGTAAAATCAACAAAAAAGAAAAACAAACAAACAGTGCACCACAAAAATGGAAGGTTAGACTAGAAAATAAGATCAGCAAGTTAAGATCACATGCAAGCAAGCTAGAACAGATGAAAGAAAAGAAGCTGAAGAACAAGAAGACCAAAGAATACCTAATCAAGAAATACTACTTAGAAACAAGGAAGATCAAGGAAGCACTGGAAATAATAAAGCAACAAATAACAGCTATAGCCAGGAAAATCAGTAGATATGAAGCTCGAATTGCAAACTATAGGCAGAACCTCCAATTTCAATCCAATCAGAAACGTTTCTACCAATCCATCAATGGAGAAACTGCAAGTAATCAGTCAGTACCTGACAAGGAAGAAACAGTGCAGTTCTGGAAGCAGATATGGGATAACCCAAAGAAATACAACAAGGATGCGGCTTGGTTAAAAGAGGTGGATGCAAATAAAACAGAAGTTGAAATGAAAGAACTAGTAATAACAACAAAAATGGTAGAAAAAAGAGCAAAGAAAATCAAAAATTGGTCAGCACCAGGTGAAGATGAACTGCATGGGTTTTGGTTGAAACATCTAACTGTTATACACCCACTCATTGCCAAGCAATTCAACAGTATACTACAAGGAGGAGAAATTGAAAAGTGGCTAACAACTGGGAAAACCTACCTAATAATGAAAAATCCAGCAAAAGGGGCAACACCAGGTAACTACAGGCCAATTACCTGCTTACCAACAACTTTCAAATTACTAACTGGTGTGGTAGCTGATGCAGTACAACAGCATCTAGTTGAAAACAATCTCTTTCCACCTGAGCAGAAAGGAAACCGCCCCAATAGCAGAGGAACAAAAGATCAACTCCTAATAGACAAAATGATCTTGGAAAACTGCAAGAGAAGGAAGACCAACCTGAATGTGGCATGGATTGACTACAAAAAGGCATTTGACTCTCTGCCACATGATTGGATAATAAAGTGCCTAGAAATAACAGGAGTCAGTAGAAACATCAGAAAATTTGTGCAAAGATCGATGGCACAATGGAAGACACAGTTGCAGATCAATGGTGAGAAGCTGGGAGAGGTTAATATCAAGAGAGGAATATTTCAAGGAGATTCATTATCACCATTACTATTTGTTATTGCACTGTTTCCTCTGTCAACAATACTGAATAACTCAGGACATGGCTATCAAACATCAAAAACATCTGCCAGACTATCCCACCTCCTTTACATGGATGATCTGAAGCTGTATGGAAAAACATCATCTGAAATAGAATCGCTGCTCAACACTGTCCGTATATATAGCCAAGATATTGTAATGGAGTTTGGCTTGGACAAATGTGCCACACTTACTATCAAACAAGGAAAAATAATGAAAACTGAAGGAATCAAGATGCCCCACGAAAATAACATTAAGAGTCTGGATGAGGAAGAGTACTACAAATACTTGGGTATCCTTCAAGCTGACAACATCAAGCACACTGAAGTCAAGAAAAAGATTAGAAGTGAATACATCAAGAGAATGAAGAAGATCTTAAAGTCCAAACTCAATGGAGGAAATACCATAAAGGCAATCAACACCTGGGCAATCCCAGTCATTAGGTACACAGCTGGAATAGTGGACTGGACTCAAGCAGAACTAAAAGCAATGGATAGGCAGACCAGAAAAATAATGACAATGAATCATGCCCTTCATCCACGCAGTGACATTGATAGACTTTATCTACCAAGGCAAATAGGTGGGCGTGGAATGCTACAAGTACATCAGATGGTTGAAGAAGAAAAAATGGCTTTGGAAGAATATCTGAAGAACAATGATGAAGATGCACTGAAATTAGTATATCAGGAAGGCTTACTAACTACTGGAGAGACCAAACTGGCCTACAAGAAAGACCAAATGAAGAACAGAATAGAGGCATAGGAAGACAAAGCACTACATGGCCAATACATGAAAAAAATAGCTGGGAAAGCAGATAATAATAAAACCTGGCAATGGCTAAGAGCAGGAAAATTGAAGAAAGAGACCGAGGGACTAATTCTGGCTGCACAAGACCAAGCCTTAAGGACAAATGCATACAAAGTCAAAATTGAGAAGACAGCAACAGACAGTAAGTGCCGCCTATGCAAAGAAGCTGAAGAAACAGTGGACCACTTGGTAAGCTGTTGCAAGAAGATTGCACAGACTGATTACAAGCAGCGGCATGACAAAGTAGCAACAATGGTGCATTGGAAGATCTGCAAAAAATATCATTTGCCTGTAAGCAAAAACTGGTGGGATCATAAAATAGAGAAAGTCATAGAAAATGATAAAATTAAACTGCTCTGGGACTTCAGAATTCAAACAGACAAGCACCTGCAACATAACACCCCAGACTTAACAATTGTCGATAAGAAAGACAAAAAAGTCTGGATAGTGGACGTGGCAGTGCCTGGAGATAGCAGAATAGAAGAGAAAGAACTGGAGAAGATAACAAAATACAAAGACCTACAAATAGAAATAGAAAGACTGTGGCAAAAGCAAGCAAGGGTAGTACCAATAGTCATAGGCTCCTTGGGTGCAATCCCAAAACAACTGGAGCACCACTTGAACACCATTGGCATTGACAAATTTTCTATTAGTCAATTGCAAAAGGCGGCCTTATTAGGAACTGCTTCCATCCTGCGAAGATACCTGTAATACCATCAAACATCCACATCTGCCTATCCCAGGTCCTGGGTAAGGACTTGATAGGTAGACAAAATGCCAAATCCAGTCTGAACATCTGGCTGACTGTGCGATGATTGATAATAATAATAATAGGCTCCTTGGGTGCAATCCCAAAACAACTGGAGCACCACTTGAACACCACTGGAATTGAGAAATTCGCTATTAGACAATTGCAAAAGGCGGTCTTACTAGGAACTGCTTCCATCCTGCGATGATATCTGTAATACTATCAAACATCCACATCTGCCTATTCCAGGTCCTGGGTAAGGACTCGATAGGTAGACAAAATGCCAAAGCCTGTCTGAACATCTGGCTGACTGTGCGATGATCAATAATAATGATGATGATGATGATTATGATGATGATGATGAAAACTGAAGGAATCAAGATGCCCCATGAAAATAACATTAAGAGTCTGGATGAGGAAGATTACTACAAATACTTGGGTATCCTTCAAGCTGACAACATCAAGCACACTGAAGTCAAGAAAAAGATTAGAGGTGAATACATCAAGAGAGTGAAGAAGATCTTAAAGTCCAAACTCAATGGAGGAAATACCATAAAGGCAATCAACACCTGGGCAATCCCAGTCATTAGTACACAGCTGGAATAGTGGACTGGACTCAAGCAGAACTAAAAGCAATGGATAGGAAGACCAGAAAAATAATGACAATAAATGAATCATGACATTGACAGACTTTATCTACCAAGGCAAATAGGTGGGCGTGGAATGCTGCAAGTACATCAGATGGTTGAAGAAGAAAAAATGGCTTTGGAAGAATATCTGAAGAACAATGATGAAGATGCACTGAAATTAGTATATCAGGAAGGCTTACTGACTACTGGAGAGACCAAACTGGCCTACAAGAAAGACCAAATGAAGAACAGAATAGAGGCATGGGAAGACAAAGCACTACATGGCCAATACATTAAAAAAATAGCTGGGAAAGCAGATAATAACAAGACCTGGCAATGGCTAAGAGCAGGAAAATTGAAGAAAGAGACCGAGGGACTAATTCTGGCTGCACAAGACAAGCCTTAAGGACAAATGCATATAAAGTCAAAATTGAGAAGACAGCAACAGACAGTAAGTGCCGCCTATGCAAAGAAGCTGAAGAAACAGTGGACCACCTGGTAAGCTGTTGCAAGAAGATTGCACAGACTGATTACAAGCAGCGGCATGACAAAGTAGCAACAATGGTGCATTGGAAGATCTGCAAAAAATATCATTTGCCTGTAAGCAAAAACTGGTGGGATCATAAAATAGAGAAAGTCATAGAAAATGATAAAATTAAACTGCTCTGGGACTTCAGAATTCAAACAGACAAGCACCTGCAACATAACACCCCAGACTTAACAATTGTCGATAAGAAAGACAAAAAAGTCTGGATAGTGGACGTGGCAGTGCCTGGAGACAGCAGAATAGAAGAGAAAGAACTGGAGAAGATAACAAAATACAAAGACCTACAAATAGAAATAGAAAGACTGTGGCAAAAGCAAGCAAGGGTAGTACCAATAGTCATAGGCTCCTTGGGTGCAATCCCAAAACAACTGGAGCACCACTTGAACACCATTGGCATTGACAAATTCGCTATTAGTCAATTGCAAAAGGCGGCCTTATTAGGAACTGCTTCCATCCTGCGACGATATCTGTAATACCATCAAACATCCACATCTGCCTATCCCAGGTCCTGGGTAAGGACTCGATAGGTAGACAAAATGCCAAATCCAGTCTGAACATCTGGCTGACTGTGTGATGATCCATGATATTATATAAGTATGAAATCAGTTGACATTTAGACAACCAGTTTGGTTTACTAGTGGAGGCACCAGGCTAGAAAGCATGAAATCAAATCCCGCCCTAGCCATAAAAGCCAGCTGGGTGGCCTTGGGCCAGTCACTCTCTTTCAACCCAATTCACCTCACAGGATTGTTATTGCAGGGACAATAGGAAGGAGAAGGACTATTGTGTGTTTTTGCTGCCTTATTTGTAAAAAATAACAAAGGCAGGGCACAAATAAATAAATACACGTAAGACACTAAAACATTTTGAAAATTTTAGCTAAGGAAGAACAAGAACGAAAAAGGTCAAATAACAACCTAGAACCAAGGATGACTTTTTATTTGACAGGAATGTGAGATATAATTGAGTATTTTTGTAATATAATGTAATCCAAAACTTCACCCAGAAATAATGAAACACTGACATTTTGATGTAATTCAAGGGGGAAAAAAATTAAAAAGAGTGAATTAATGCATTCCTTTTTAAATTGTTATATTAAGACCTTAACTAGAAAATGAAGGAAAAAAACAAGGTGATTAAATAACACTGCTAATTTTAAAATAATCATCCTATTAAAAGATAAAACCCCCACTCTCTTTTAGATCTATTAAAGCAATTAACTTGTACCCAGTAGGCCTGGATGCAGTTTTGGCATTTGTAACTTTGGTAGTAAACAAAACTTTTCTAATTAAAATCTTATTATTACTGTTTAGCAAGTTTCCTAAATGCCCAATAATCTCTAATTTGACAATTATGTACAGTCACATCATACGATTGAAGAATTATTTTTCAAACTGTTTATGACTAGCAGGGAAGACACACACACACACACACACGGGGGGGGGGAGGGAAGGAGGGAGGACGGGAGGATTAGATAGATATCTGAGAGGTAACATTTCCAATTTTTTATAGCTGTTTTCTAAATTCTACCTAATTTTTCCATCATTAGATACTATCTATATGTTATAAAACCATCTTCCATAAAAGAACAAAGGACAGTTTCTGGCTTGGGCATTATTTTGAATCCTTTAAATCCAACACTGCCATGATTATCAAGGCATGGAAATAATTGCTTTGACTCTTAAGGAGAGAATCTTTTCCATTTCTTTGAACTGTAACAACCCTGTAACAACTGTAGCTGTAACAGGGTTCTTGTTGTCAGGAAAATAGGAGAAGGAAGATTCCCCCACCTTGAGTTATTTGTAAAAATAATAATGGTGGGATAAACATAAATAAACTAAACCAGGACCATCTACATTAAGACTGAACAGGCCTCTCTCAAAAGAGAGGGAAGGATACAACACCACCTATCTCCTGTTTACTCCTTTCAGCAGTTCCAAGACGGTGCCACACCCATTTGCACTATTCAAGTGAGTCTGAGGACACAGATAAACCCCCAAGTGGCCTCAACGACTCCCAGAAAGAGTGCTAATGGCCAGATGACTGCAAGGTACATAAATCCTTCCATCCTCCACCATTCAATCAGAACTGAAGAAACTTCTTGAATGGAAAGTGAAACCTCTTCAAGGAAAAAACAAAGTCCACTTGCCTTTTGAAAAAGCATCTTTGGGACAACCATGACCTTGGATGACTGAAAATTTCCACAGACAAACTAAACCAAACTTTTTTATTCCCTTAGGTTGCTTTACTAAACTGACCAGTTCTTTTTCTTAGCCATGGCTTGCAGGTTTGTGTATGTCAAATGAAGTCTCTAGATCTCCCTGTCACCCACAATGTTACCTTTTTTTTTTTTTTTACTTTTTCTTAAACTCTTAGTAGTGTTTTTTCTTCTCAACAGTTCTTTGGGAGATACTTCTCCTTTCTTGAGAAGTTCACCAGTTCTTTGGCTTGCCTAATGGCTCCATTTGTGTTAGAACTCCTTGATCCCTTCATCTGATTTTTTTCCATAGACCTATTTATCTCTTTCCTACATTCTGCTAATTACAGGCCACTCATTCCACGACCCCCATTATTTCATTGCTTCTCCTGAAAATGCATTACTAATACGCACCGGTTTTATTCATTCCTCAGACTTTACTGCAACCCTCTGGGTTACTTAACTACAAAGTTAAAACAAATGATATAAAACTCAATGCATAAAAAGCAATTCTAGGAGAATAAAAATATAGTCCAGACTTTTATTCATCAGAGTGAATGATTATTAAAGTGAACGTAAGCCACATCTTTAAGATGTATCACTATGGTCTGATGGTTAACTGTATAAAGAATAATAAATGTGCTAGCCTTTTTAAATAGAAATAGCACATGAAAAACTCGACAGCCTTTCTGGAAACTCTTAAATAAAGCATCTCTCCGATCTTGAGTCTTAATGGCTTGCGAATATGCTATGCCTGTGTATATTTTATGCTTTGTAATTTGTGGATGCAATCATATGTGAAGGCTGTTGGCTCCGCATATAGTTCTGGTTAGTGCACATTGCACTATGGAGAATTAGGGGAAATTGATATGTAGCCATATCTGTGGGTAGGTGAGTGGTGCTGGCACTGGTTGTGGTGGTAGCAAGGAAGGACTAGCTTCTGTGTGAATTGGAATTCCACTTTTTGTAGTTTCAACACCTAATAAAATTTTTAATAGACTAAATGTAATTAAATGTAAAAGAAACAACTGGCAAAACAGGACCACAAAACAGGTCATTCTATCAATGGGAGTATCACTTAAAGTTTCTGTGTGCTTCCTATCTAAATTCATTATTATCTGGCATTTGGTTTCCAGCCAGATACTCAGATCAATCTAGGAGTGAGCAGAGGGCTATCTCAACCAATGGACATAATGAGAAATAAAAGGGAGATTCTCTCTCTCTCTCTCTCTCTCTCTTTTAATTAAAAACAGAAACAGAGGAAGCATGAGTTGAATCTTGGAACATTAGAATGGTTCTAACAATTCTGGATACAGCTATGAACATGTGTTAAATGATATTATTATATGGTTTATTCTCTCTCTCCCCCCCCCCACATATATTCAACTCAAGGTGGTGAACAGATCTAATATGTTCCCTAGCATAGCAATCCTGTGAGGTGGGTTGGGCTGAGAGTGTCTAGCCCAGATTTACTGAGCTGGCTTTCAGGTCTAAGGCAGGATTAGAACTCACCATCTCCTGGTTTCTAGGCCAGCATCTTCATCACTACACCAATCTGGGTCTCAGTTGATATGCATGCTTGTACATGCATGTGAACATCATTGTCTTACTGGGAATATCACAACTGATTGAGAGATCTGAGCCACAACTCACTTGCAACCTATTATTGTATGCTATTGTATTTGTGTAACTATTTAAATCATAGCAGTTGGGATTTGACAGCTGAAGGATTCAAACTTCCATTGATCTATGGATGAAAGAAATGACTACAAAAAGCATCAGGACTAGTTAGATGGATTCTCTTAGTCTTTGAAAAGTGAATTCATTATTGCCAATTCTTTTGTTTTCATTACATTCATTAGAAGCCCATCCATTTTGCAGCCAAAACTGACAAAACAACACTTTTTTTTTCCTCAGCAGTTAAATCAAACTAAGATTCTGTTTTGTACAGTAATTAGTAAAAAAAAAATCATATGCAATATGTACACCCATGCCATCAGCCAGGGTCTCTTAAGACCAGAGATTGGACAATATCCATTTTACTTCCCACTCCAAAGAGTACGGTTCTGCTTCAACAATTTTCTGCCCAATTTTTTTTTAAAAAAATCTTGACACAAATATGTTGTACTCTGAAGAGGCAAAGAGTTTTACTCACATTTGAAAATATAAAAGGTGGCTCAGGCTTCCCCCCCCCCCGTTTCTTCACAGCAAAAATACCCACAATTCTTTGTGGCTTTTCACTTCAAAAGAAAAAGGAAACCCTGTCTAGCAGGGGGCATGCTGGGTAAAGAGAGTCAAGAAACCTAGTCCCCTGCCTGTTGAAAAAAAAATGGGTAGATGATGATGATGATGATGATGATTATTATTATTATTATTGAGAGAGAGAAATACAAAAGCTGTCTAGAAGTTCTTACTAATTTTCAGATCCTCTCCTAGCAGGATCCCTAGACATATTGTTTTACATTTATTTAAGGCATACATCTAGAGAGATGATTTCTTTCTGGTTAATGCAATGAAGGTATAATGAGAAAGGCAAGCAGGATTTAAAAATGATGTTTTAGTAGGTGTAGAGCACCATGTATCCACTTATTCTCTTCTACTGTTTTGGCTTCTGGACCTCTACTACCGTGTTTCCCCAAAAATAAGACTGGATCTTACATTAAAGCATTAGGGCTTATTTTCCAGTTAGGTCTTATTTTTTGGGAAATACATCTGTCTGGCTGACAATCTTAATTGGGGCTTATTTTTGGGGTAGGGCTTATATTACGGGTGTCCTGAAAAATCATGCCAGGGCTTATTTTCCAGTTGGCTCTTATTTTCGGGAAAATACATTATATGAATGTACAAGAGATAATGTACAATGATAATGTATCCATCATCATCATCGTCTTATGCTAAGCAAATGTACATCAACATAAATTCAGGTTTTCAATGTGATCAAATCAACATTCCCCTTGGGATAATAGAAAGCATATGTATGTCTCAGCTGGAAATTAAGTGAAGCTTTAAAAGAAACTTTCCACTTACATACATACTGTATATGCTTCCCATTATCTAAATGGAACATTGATCTGATTGTTTTTTTTGAATATGTGATTATGTACACAAACAAAGACGAGTGAGAGAGGGTGGTATTTTAATGTTAAGGCACTAGAGCTTGTCTTTGACCTCTCTTTTTCCCTTCAATTGGAAAATGTAATTGAATTTTGAATGTTACCATATCCATTAAAAACAGGCTTAAGCCCTTTAATTATGTGCAAAGCCCTATCTAGCAGCAACTAGAATATATTCTCAAGTATGGCTGTCATTCACAGCAGTGCATGGCAGGCAAATGAATGGCCTTACAGATAAATGACCTTGATTGTATTTTGCTGCAGACTATGGATATGTATATTTTCTCTACACATGGCAACACAAAAAATAATAATTGTGCATAAAATTAAATATCAACAACTATTTCTTGAACAAAGAGTAGCACAGACCTCTCTCAGTTATACTCTACTACTCTGTAGTAGGCAAAATGGTTACATTGCACTAAATAATTTGAACCATCTATAAATGAATATTGTGAGGATTTAGCTGAACCCATTCAGGAAAATGCTTTTTCCCTGAGCTTGTGCAAACTATCGTTGCTATTAGTTTCTCCTGGCAACTATCCTTGCTATTAGTTTCTCCTTCCTTCCTTCCTTCCTTCCTTCCTTCCTTCCTTCCTTCCTTCCTTCCTTCCTTCCTTCCTTCCTTCCTTCCTTCCTTCCTTCCTCTTATCTACTATCTCACTGCCATTTACAGTACAAGTAGCTTTCTCTCAACTCTAGAGGAAGTCTCTCCAAACTTCCTTTCCAAATGGAACTGGTCACTTCACTTCTGGTGCTATGTGATAGTTATGATTTATTTAATATTGTCTTTCTGATTAATGAAAGCACTGAACTGAGTTTGGTAATCTAAAATTACAGACTTCAGGTTGAGAAGATTGCAGTTCCATTCCATGCCAGAAGCAGCACATATGACAAATGCTTCTAATTATGAAAATGAAGTACTTAACTTCAGAATATTCTTCCTGATCTGTAACTCTGCTTCTTGATTATTTAACATACTTAGTTGCTCTTTTTTTTTTTGCTCTCTCTACTATAAATCGTTCAGCAATTCAAATGGGGTATGTTCAAGCCAGTCATTTAACCCACCAAAAGAATGTACAAACTCTTCCCAGCTTTGTTCAATTAATGAATTGATGGGTATTGCAGAGACTAATTAATTATAACTGAAACCACAGGGAGAAAGTGGCCAGTTTTCAGCTCACTGAACCACAAATAGTATAAATTGACAAAGTTACGTGTAGCTATAAATTACTTAAGGCTACAATCTCAACTATCTGTCGAGGAACCTGTGACCCTCTAGATCAGCCTTTCCTAAGCTTGGTTATTTCCAAGGTGTGAACATCAAACCCAGAATTCTCAACAATAGCTATGCTTGCTGAACTGTGAGTTGAAGTCTGCACTTGGTATTACAAGCCTTCTGTCAGGTGCAAGAAGTCAGGAATCGGGATAGGGTTCAACCTATTCTCCAAAGCACCCGAAGGCCGAATAAGAAGCAATGGATGGAAACTAATCAAGGAGGAAACCAACCTAGAACTAAGAAGACATTTCTTGACTGTTAGAACAATTGATCATTGGGATGATTCAACTCCAGAAATTGTGGATGCTCCAACACTGGAGGTTTTTAAGAGATTGGATGACCATTTGTCTGAAATGGTATAAGGTCTCCTGCTTGAGCAGGGAGGTTGGAATAGCAGACCTCCAAGATCCCTTTCAACTCTGTTATTCTGTTGCTACAAGTGTATTTCATGCCCCCTATACAGAAGAATCTGAACTACTATGATCCAGGTGAATTGGTGCCAGATAAGAGTCAACAAACTGCAAGGGGGTGGTGGACTGGACTTAGGCCTGTTATGGGGATGTAGAGGCTTCAAACTGATGATGTGTTTGACTCCACTTTGGGGCTCAGCCTGGTCATCTCCTACACTTTCTTTAGCATGATTAGCAGCATGGGATAATGAGAACTGAGTTCAGTGAAACCCTGAAAGGCCACAAGTATCTGCAAACTGATTTCACACCTCCATTAAATTATATACACTGATCTAGGAGTTATGCTTATCTAACTTAATTGAGCATCCTGCCCTTAAAATAATAACACAAATACCTGGGCATCCTTCAAGATGACAATATCAAACACTCTGAAGTCAAGAAGAAGGTTAGAAGTGAATACATTATGAGAGTGAAGATGATTTTAAAGTCCAAACTCAGTGGAGGAAATATCATCAAGGCAATTAACATCTGGGGAATTGCAGTCATTAGATACACAGCTGGAATACTGGAATGGAACTCAAGCATAACTAGAAGCCCTGGATAGGAAGATTAGAAAAATAACAACAATAAATTGTGCTATTCATCCACTAAAAAAAAAAATGCAAGTAAAGCAGATAACAAGCCCTGACAATGACTTAAGATCAGGAAAGTTGAAGAAAGAGATATAGGGACTAATTGTGGCTGCACAAGACCAAGTCTTAAGAATAAATGCATACATATCCAGAATTGAGAGGACAGAAACAGAACAGAAAATGTCACCTCTGCAAAGAAACTGAAAAAGAGTAAACCACCTAGTTAGCTGCTGCAAGAAGATTGCACAGAGTGACTACAAATAATGTCATGACAAAGTAGCAACAACCCTGCACTGGGATATTTACAAGAGATACCATTTGCCTGCAAGCAAGAACTGATGGGATCACAAAATAGGCAAAGTATTAGAAAATGAAGAAGCTAAAATATTCTGGGACTTCAGAATTCAAACAGACAAGCACCTATAGATTTAACCTGCCTATCTCAGGTTCTTGGGAAGAACTCAGTAGGTGGATAAAAATGCCAAATCCAGTCTAAACATCTGATTGTGCACATTGCACATAATTTCACGGTTTAATTTTGTAATAATAACATCAACTAAAGAACTGGCAGCAGTGATTTCACATTTTTGGACATATCATTCATAACAATAAATTTATATGTCATCTGACTCACAGCAACTCTGTGTGGAATACACTTTGCATTGCCCCATAAATAAGTTATTTCAGCAAACGCAACAACCTAATCTCACAGAAATTGAAGCTAAAAGATAAAGATGAACCAACTGCAAGAACTGCTTATCAAGACATTCTACTTACAGATCTAAACTCAGATCTATTATGTTCATAATAACATTATACCAAAAGAAAATAATATGCCTTATATATTTCTTCCAAGCTTGTCAGCAGTATCATCTGATCTGGGGTATTTAAGGCACCAAGGAAATACTACTCTATCAATATAAACATCTGATATTTTTCCACTGGTAGAATGACATCATAAATCAATATGACAAGTACAGTCTCTGTGTTATGTCCAAGTTGGAAACTCAGCTCCAAAAAGTGATATGATTTGTCAGAGGTCAGAACAGTGTGAGACTAATCCTTCTAAATTCTTGAAAGGCTGGTAATTAGTCATCATGCAACAGCCAGAGAAAGGGCTTGAAAAACCATGTGGAAGTAACAACATGTTCATAGTTTCTTCAGCATTTGAAACAGCCTATTATTCATTCTCTGCATTGCCAATCTTTTTCAATATATTGTCATTGTTTGAGACCATAATCACTATCATGCTTGAAATGATGAGGGTTGTGAGCCATTATTGCTGAAGAACACCTGGTTGGAGATACCTGCTCTAGCATAAGGGACTGACTTCTCACTGTTTCTGTGTTACTCAACAGGAATTGGTACTGAAAATTGATATTGACTTTCTGTAGACTACTCATTTATTCCAGAGCCCTTGCAGAGAACAAAAGGTGATAGCTTTAATCTATCTGTCTGCTAATGGACAGCTTTGTATTTGCAGTCAAGCTCATTATACTAATTAATGGTCTAGTTTCAGTTGTAATATATACTTATTAGGAAATGAATGCCCAGGAATCAAAATACATAATGTTAGTTGCAAACAGGGCAAATGGGAGATTAGCAACACATTGGTGGGAGTATAATCCAGGTTCGACACAGTCTATATCAGACATCTTATACACCAGTTAATCAGGAATAAATCTATGGTTGAATTGGGAGGGATAAACAGTTTGGATGAGTTTGATATGCCAAAAAAGGAAGAAAAAAAACCTGGGGAAAGTCTTTTATTCATGAATAAGTAAATCTCCTTGTACTGATTTAATACTTGCTACTTTGCTGTGTTCTGTGTCCTTCTCTTGAACCCTGCAGTTTCAGTTTCATAACATAAGTGATCTTCAATGGATGCAACCATTAATTTCCCTGCAATATCCACTATCTTGGATGAAATTCTCAGTGTTATTTTTAAAGAGATTAGTGACTGGCTGTTCAATGAACTCATAGGGCAAATGTGGAAAAATTTGATCACTGTTTGAAATTTTATGACTGGCCAAATTGTGAGCTAGTTCAGAGCTTTTCAACCTTTTCACCCATTGTACCACTTTTAAGATATGGCAATATCCGAGTACCACCAAGGTATCAAAAACTTGATGACAAAAAAAAGGGAAAAAGGAAAATTGATAAAGTACAGATAGTCCTCGACTTACAACAGTTCGCTTAATGACTGTTCGAAATTACAATGGCACTGAAAAAAGTGCCCCCAAGCCATAACTGAGCAAGACATCTACCTGCCCACCCGGTGGTGCTCTTCTTCCTGTCCGAGGTTTTCATTGTTGTGAGCATTTCTGTTGAGGATTGACAGCGGGGGTGGGGTGGGGTGTGTTTGGTTTTTATTCCCCCCGTCTGCTGGGTGGTTGCAGCAGGTTTTGGTCATTTCACATTACCCTGGGACACTGTGACCGTCATAAATATGAATCAGTTGCCAAGCATCTGAATGTAAATCATAAGACCCTGGAGATGCTGCAACATTCCAGCTGATCGGCGCTTCTTCTGGGCTCAGCAGAAGCGCCAAGATCAGCACAGAGCTCCAGCTGGAGCCTGGTGCTGATCCTGGCACTTCCGCTGAGCCCTGGCAGCCCTGAAGAAGCGCTGATCCTGACAGCCCTGCAGCTCCAGCCATCTCTCGCTCAGGCTTGTGCGGTCCTGCCACCGGTTCAGCTCATTCCCCTCCCCCGCTACCACTTTTCTAGGATGGTCGCGTACACTTGCCAGATGCCAATGTACCACAGGTGGTACCCGTACCACTGGTTGAAAAGCCCTGAGCTAGTTCATTTCTGGAATTAAGATGGTTAGTTATTAAAACTTTGATAGCAAATTAATATTTCATACCTGAAATATTAATGAAGATTACATGCATTTGATATTTAAGAAACTGTCCTGTAAAACTCTCTGAATGAGAGGGAAGTGAAATCGCTATGAAATTGTTGCTATAATAAAAGTGGGGAGATTACTTCTCTTGGCACACATATAACAATTGACAGAGAAGAGAACAGAGAAACAGGTGCAATTTATCTATTTGTGATGATATTTTAGAGTATCTAATCATGCGGTGGAGATCTAGACCAATCATAGGAAAAAGCACATATTATTAGGTACTTCTTTTTCCTACATGATGATAGTGCAATAGTAAATTTGGAACAAAATAAGGATGAAGTATTGATTGAAAGCTGACATCATGTGGTAATGAGGTGGAGAAGAATTTATAGACTGACTGGATTTGCCTTTACTCTTTAATGTCAATGTGAAATAATATGAAGCTTTTCTTTAACTTAATTCAAATGCAATATAAATGAGAAAGAGCTTATTTGTGCCCACACTCCAGATACCAGCTCTTGCCAATGTTATTTTACACACAAAGTGTAAAATGCAATTTTAGACAGTGTGATTTAAATAGCATATTAGGCAAATGCAGCATCAGATAATAAGTTTTACCGAGCTTCTTTCCATTTTTAATTGGGCAATTATACATCTGCTTCACCTATGCCAATACCACGACTCTTATTGAACATGACTGTTTACAACTGGAGTTTAGATGCTGTTTTCCAGCATTCCTTCCTGAGATTACTTAACTGGTACAAATAAGCAACCTGCTTTTCTATGGACCCAATGCATGTTCCATCATAAGTCTTTCTTTTCCTGATCATTGTGAAAAGTTAACACAGCTGTATTCTACTTCTTAAGAATTAACTCACAAGGTACAACAAGGCATATTAACATTCTGGGCTTTTAATAAGGTTGCTCACAGCTCCTCCTCCAACCTTCACTTAGTTTCTTGATTCCTCCTAATCTCCCATATAAGTTGCAATGTCATGAGGATGTAGTTAGGGTGTAATAGTTAAAGTTTCATTACATAGCTAAGTGGTCTTCAGTGAAGACAACTGTTAATTTTCATGCAATATTCACTATCATGGAATGACATTCTCAATGTTATTTTAAAAGAGATTAGTGACTAGCCGTTCAGTGAAATAATTTGATGTACAGCAATAGAAAAGAAAAACCAAGTGTTCAAAATGAATAGCAAATGACAATGTAAGTATCCCTTGTCCTAAATATTAATCCCAGTTGTTTATTTTCTATGTCTTTTGGAGTTCTATCAGTGATTTAACTTCTTTAATTGATTAATTATACCCTATCAGTGTTGACTTCTAGCAATCTAGATTTCTTCCAGGAGGACCTTCCCCAGCCTGGCCCTTCAGCTCTTCTAATGGAGAACCCATCTCTGCTTTCACAGAGTCCATCTACCCTAATTCTAGTTGTCCTCTTCTCTTTAATAGCTTTTCATTAAATAAAGTGAATTGAAATGAATTCTTGTTTTCAGGTTGAGATGATGATTCTTTCAGTTTTGAAGAAATCATGTTGGAAAATGTAATGGTTTCTTACAACACATTCTGATTAAAGCAGGTCCTTGTCTTCAATAAGTAGATAAAAAGAATGAAATAAAAACTGGTTCAAAAGTGAGTGACAAATGTTAGTTTTCAACATATTTAAAATACTTCAGAGCAAAAAACATCTTTTTTTTCCTATTTGCATCTTAAAACCTGATTAAATCAAGAAAAATGATCTTGCTGCAGGAAAAATATATTGTTTCTCAGCTAAAGTTGCTGAAATTTAATAATTTAAAATGCATCTATCTAGTTCAATTGCAGGTAACAAGAGATAAATTACTAGCAGTTTGGGGTGCTAGAATAGCTTTTAAAACTTCTCTACCTTGAGGCAATCTTAAATGATTATTTTTTAAAGCAATTTAAAAGCACAGTGACACTTTCATATTTATTTATGTTATTCCAGTTATACTTACAAAATATTAATGTAAGGGTCAAATATTTTAAAATAACTATTCATTAGAAATTGCTATTATTGTTCCAAATGCCTAAATGAAGATGCATCTTGTAGCTTCAGAACAATTTATTTAAATATTCATCTGGACTTGACTGATGAATTGTATTAACTGGGTTAGAAAGTTTTAAAATTAATAGTTTTAATAGCTCCATTCCTGCACGCCTTTAATGATACATTGTATAAATCATGATACATAATTTTTTTAAATAAATAAAAATAATGACTGTACACAACACTCAATTCCAACTCATATGCATAACTTTAAGACTGGGAAATTTGACCAGTTTCATTGCATTCAGTTTTTTTATCCTCAAGACAGAGAGGAAAATCTTTTTGTATTCTCCATTTCTAAGTTTCCCAACTGCAAATTCTTGTTCACTTTTTTTAAAAAAACCTTTTATTTGCAGCAAATAAAATACTAAAGCTATAAAAATGTGGGATAGACAGTATCACCACAACCAGATGGATTTATAACTGGCTGACAAACCATACTCAATAAGTAGTCTTTAATGCTACTACAACTACAAGATGAAGTACCACAAGGTTCCGTCTTAGGTTCAGTACTCTTCAACATCTTCATAAATGACTTAGATGAGAGAATAGTAGGGGAAATTCATCAAATTTGCAGACAACACTAAGCTGGCAGGAACAGCCAACACCCCAGAAGACAAGCTCAGGATCCAAAAAGATCTTAACAATGGGCCCTATCCAACAACATGAAATATAATGTGGAGAAAAGCAAGGTTTTGCAACTAGGCAGGAAAAATCAAAGGTATAAGTAAAGATTATGTGAAACCTGGCTCAAAAACGATACCTGTGAGAGGGACCTTGGGAGTCGTGGTGGACAATCACTTAAACATGAGCCAGATGTATGTGGCAGCAGCCCAAAAAAACTAATACAATCCTTGGTTGTATAAACAGAGGCATAGAATCAAAATTTAATGTAGACAGGAGAAACCAAAGATACAAGTAGTCATGTGATTACCTTTTGTGACCTTCTCACAAACAAATTCAATGGGGAAGCCAGATTTACTTAAGAACAGTGTTACTAACTTAGCAACTGCAGTGATTCACTTAACAGCTATAGCAGGAAGAGTTGTAAAATGGGGAAAGCTCATTTAACAACTGTCTTACTTAGCACAGAAATTTGGACTCAAGTCAAGGACTACCTAAAGTGGGACAATCTTTAAATGTTAAAGATGTTAACATGGTAATATGATGTGATATGATATACCAAAGTTATTGAATCTGTTATCAGGAATTATGGTTGTTATGAAGTTTGTTGGTGTGGCTAAAAGAATTCTACTGAGAAACTGGAAAATTGATATTTTTCCAGATGTTAAGGAATGGCTTTTGGAAATGTGTGACATCTGTTTTGGAAAACAAAATATTTTCTACCGATCAAAGGATGTAGCATAGGTACTACTTTGGCAGAGATTTTTTGAGATTTTAAAATCATATTTTGTATGAATTATACTATAGTACTCTATATGGCATTTATAGTTTTGACCATGAATGGATCATAAAATAGTCGTTCTTTTTTGAAAGGATTAGGGTGGTAAGTTATAGATCGTGCAGATTTTAGACTGAACTGAGGATCTTCTCTCATATTAATAAGTTATTGGAAATCTTATTCAGGGCTATTTAAGAATTTGTATCATGAACAGAGAAACCACAGTATAGAATTACATGGTCATTTCCTGTATGGTGCCATATTTCATGTAGCTGTTTGAATTATACAGCTCATCATTCAGAAACTAGGTTACCCTATTTTTGGAACTATTCCATCTCAAGGTGGAAATCCAGGTTTACAGCTCTCAGCCAGGCCAGGGGAAATGGCTACTTATAGAAGCAGTGATAAAAATGATCAATATTGGTATATAAACTACAATAATCTACCACAGAAAATAACATTTTAATTTTACTTATTTTATAGTCAGGACAAACTATCCAGATAAAGGCTTAATTGTATAAAAGCCACTTTTATTATGTTTTCTTTTAAATACATACTAATGTTTTCAGGAATAAAATGATGTTAAATAGTTCGAGCCTTGGGTGAAACTTTGCAATTAACTGGCTGTATTGGTGAAATAGCAAAAGAAGTGGGAATATCAGAATGCTTGGGGGCTTTTCATATAGATCAGGGGTGTCAAACTGCGGGCCTGCAGGCTGGATACATCATAGCAAAACCGCGCCCACTCCATTGCCAGCAATGGCCAAAAAGTCACGATACGTCGCGAACATCACGTGACGTTGAGAGTTTGACACTTCTGATATAGATGAAATGCAGAAATTTAAAGCAATTGGCATTTTACAAGGTTGCAGATATTGAATAGAATTCTACTCTTAGCAGAATTCCATGGAAACCAAGAAAATAATTTCCTAGTCATTATAATGGAAAATAACAAATCAAACTTAAAATTCTGTTTTTTTTTTCCTTTTGGTTTTTGTTTTTTAAAAAAGAGCCAATTGGTCTAGTGGTTAAGTCACCAGGCCAGAGATCAGTAGACCACAATTTCTAGTCTCACCTTAGCCATGAAAGCCAGGTGGGTGACTTTGTACCAGCTACTCTCTCTCAGGCCAACTCACCTCATAAAGTTGTTGTGGGGAAAATAAGAGGAGGAAGGAGTATTAGTCATGCTTGCCACCTTAAGTTATTTATACAAATAAAGGTGGGAAATAATAACTAAAAAGTTACAATATTCAGTTACACAATAGGTCACTATTCTATAATGCCCACTGTTTTAAGAACTTGATTATCTATGTCAACATTTATTAGCTTTAGAGGAAAGATACTAGAAGCTTTTAGAGAATGATAGCTAGAATTTCAATGTCGTGTCCATTACTGGATGCTTTAGTGCTCTCAATGTTAGTTGGACGATGACCATAAAGTGACCTTGACAGAACTATTTGCCAGCATATGTAGAATGCAGAGCTTAACATGCACTGAATAAAAACACATTTGGCTAAAGCAAATGTGTTATAAACACATTTATACAAGCATCCTCTTTAGCACCATCCTCTTTAGTCTTCTTTGTCATTTTACATTCTTAGAAATGTATCATACTGTAAATGGCTTTTTAATTATTCCTATTTAATAGTAGGACAGAGGGTTTCCTAATGTGATAATAAGGTATTGTAAGCATGAATGTAAAACTAATCCATGAGCTTTTCAATCTTACATAGAGTTTTCTACTGAAACAGGAAGTTTATCATTAAGATATTCACCTCATTTCCCAGATAAAATCTCCATCAGATTACCAACAAGATTTACATGCACCATCAGGATGAAGCAGTCTCCAGTTTATGTATCCAAATTATTTATCAAATTTAGAGAGTTGCCCAACTTCATCAAGTTCCTGGGAAGTGTACAACTAAATACAACAGGAAACAATATAATCTGGATGCAGAGATAAACTGGCAATGTGCTAGATGTAAACTAAACTTGAACGCTTTCCAACTAAATTTCCAACATGGCCGTATTGCTTTTCAGGGCTTTGCTCACTTACTAAGGAACTGTAAATAGAATAGAATACTTTATTTGGCCAAGTGTGATTAGATACACAAGGAATTTGTCTCTGATGCAGAAGTTCTCAATGTGCATGCAAAGCAACAGAGTAATAATAATCATAATATGATAACAATAAAAAGGGGTAGTAGAGAAGATGAGAAGGATAAAAATAATACTACAGCCATACAAAATGGAATACACTTATGGTTCTTTCATCTTTCACCAGTTCTTTCATCTCATATGAAGTAGAATTAGTGGATTTTTTTGTGGTTTCTCCCTCTCCCTTCTCTCTTTCAGGATACAAATCGTATCAACCATGGCAACTCACCAGCAACATCAACAATATTAAATAAGAATGCAATGAGTTATATTATATTATATTATATTATATTAGTCTGCCACTTATCTTGCCAAGAGGTGGCCCAAAGTGGCTTACAACCAAATAAAAACAATAAAATAAAATATTAAACTTTTTTAAAAAAATATTTAAACTTGTGTTTCTCTGTAGGATTTCTCCTCACAAAGTGGTAGGTGCCTCTGTGGGAGAAATATCAGTGCAAAATATCTGGGAGATATGTCCAACCTACATCTTCCTTCAAGGATCCTTGACTAGTAGCTGAGGGAAATTTTTGTTTTACAATTTTTTGGGATAAGAAACAAGCTTCCAATCTGACAGTTATTGGTAGCTTTACTTGAGACTCATGAAGGGAGGAATGGTCTTTTTCTTTCTTCTTTATAATTTAAACTCTATGCTCACCTACTCCCACCCCCACCCCCTGACTTTTCTGAAGCCCACAGCAGTCTTCTTAGCAGCTACCAATTTCAGCAATTATGACACATTATAATTACTGGTTTTAAATGGAGGTGGGAAAGGGGTGATTGTGAAAAAAGAGGGCAATATGGCACACTTTAACTATATCCATTTCAAAGCATATTCTGCTTAACATGCAACTCCCCACATGCTTCAAGAGACATACAGAGGGCAACCCTGATTTATATACTGCAATGGTTTGATAAAAAAAGCAGAATTGTGGATTACTACAACAATATATATATATATATATATATATATATATATATATATATATATATATATATATATATATATATATATATATATATATATATGTATCCTCTCTCTCTCTCTCTCCTCCCCCCCTCCCTCTCTCTTCCAATGATTATATGCCCTCAAGTCAATGACAACGCTTAACAACCCACATGGATGTATCTTTTCCGGAATGACCTTTCTTCAGCCTAACGCTTCAGATTCTCTAATGGTACTAAAACAAGCAGATTCCTATGTCAGTCAGCAGCAGGAGAAAAAAAAATGGAGGTGGATAATCACTTTAGTAACAATGCCAAAGATAAAATTTCATAGTGGGTAGAAAAAACAACAGCAAACTCCTGTATTTTACCAAGAAAACCACATGGCTAATCCTAATAAAGATATTGGTCAAACTAGCTTTTGCTTTTTTGTCATTGATTGATATTGCTGGGATAACTTGAGGATTCTGTTCAGCCTGCCTTCACAATATTTCAACCTCCTTTCTCACAAAAAAAAAGTGTTGCGTGAAGTAAATAGACAAACGAGGTCCACCATTTTTAGCTTGCTGGTGGAAGGAAAACTTTAAAAGTTTTTTGTTTGTTCCTCTTTAATTTAGATGGCACGTGTGGCCATTTCCTAAATGGAGATATATTGCAGCTGTATAATATCAAGTGACTGTTTCCTCAGGTTCAGAAGCCTACCTAGGTTTAGTCCCAGATGTCTGAAGGTGGAGTGGAAGTAGCCGCATTACAGTAGTTAACTACTTGATAGAGAGGTAATAAGGTGTCCTTGGTGCTCTCTGAGCTTGGTTGTTTTCTTTCAGACGTTTCATTAGCCAAACTAGGTAACATCATCAGTGCTTCAGCAGCAGGTAATATCAGGGCATCAGAATGCCCCGATGTTACTTAGTTTGTGTAAATGAAATGTCTGCAAGAAAACAACCAAGCTCAGAGAGCACCAAGGGGCCCCACATTTCAACCCTGAGCTACAAATATTCTCTTTTAGAGAGGTAATATTTATTTTTTTAATTTATCAGATTTTGAAACGGCCTATCTGCTTCGCAGAGATGTCCCTGTCTCATAACACATCTAATTCAGTATCTTGACTTGAGCAATATGTTTCATTACCCAAAAGCTTCATTATGCTACAAAACTACGAGTCCTGTGGAATCTAGTCACAATCTGGAAGTAGGGGAAATCAGAACAAGTGAATACCAGAAAAACAATGTTTCCGGGTAGAGCGTAATAAATAAACCTGTCATACTGAATTGCAAAAAATGTAGAGATCACTAGATGGAAATAAATTGATGACATTTTTATTATTCTATTCTATCTCTCTGCTGCCATCTAGTAATTGACTGAATATTTACAGACTGAATATGAAAGCTCTATATCAGAGTTCTCCAACCTTCTCAGCTTTGTGGGCCAGTGGGGGGGAGGAGCAAGAGGAGAGGGGATGATTCTGTATGTGTGGCAGGAAGCGCACGAAGCTCCACTTGCACAACCAGCAGGCACACACCCCACCACTCATGCAAATGGAGCGTGTTCATTCGCTGCTCACGAGTGGGGATGTGCACACATGCGCTCATGTACCACTTCAGTGATCCAGTTCTGAAAGGCTCAAGGCCCAGTACTAGGCCGCGGCCCGGGGGTTGGGGACCCCTGCTCTATACATTGAGCATTGTGTGGGTTCATGAGAGAGAAATAAAGAAATCTCCATTAGGCAGTGAGTTTATAGGTTTGGAGCAGTAGCTGGGTATTTTTGTCTTCGTCTGTTCCTTTGACAGGGTTTCATTTCTCCCATTTTTCTCTGTTCTTTCCATACCACAGCCTGTAATTATAGGCATTCTTTTTTTTTCTTTTTTCTTTTCTTTTTTCTCTCTCCATCACCTGAGCAGAAGCACAGGCATGGTGGTGATCTGAGACAGCTGGATGCAGACTGGATGTAACATCATAGTTACAATATTGTCTTCTTGAGGGCTATTTGGAGGCGTAGCAGAAAATCTTTCTGACAGCCCATACAGATGATGTCAACTCAATTTTCAAAGCTGTCAAATGAGATGACTGACCTGATGCCAGCTCCATCAATATTGATGCCATTAAGAAGCTGTAATCTTTGTAGTTTCACTTTAGAATAAGGACGTACACAGATGTCACTTTGGATCCTGCTGGGAGCAGGAGATTTGGTATTTTTAGTCTGAGCAGATCCACAGCAAGATGAATTTAGCAGGACCAAAGTTGGGAGTAATGTTTGTTCTGCTTTCTCCATCCCCCCCCCCTCAAATTTCTAACCAGTAATGAAAATGCCTACAGTTTGGAGAAAATATATAGAGATTGAGGTTGTTGAGCTTCTGAGGCCATATAATATGGTCTCCTGGTCAGTTCAGATAAGGCAGGAAAAAAGCAGCCTCTGAAGACAATCCTCTTCTGAGTGACAACAAAAAGTCCAGGAATCCTAGTCTTTTTATACTTTATATCTGATTTTTAATTAAAAATCCCCATAAAAAAATTTGAGAGTTGTTACTGTAAAGTGAGCAGAAAAATGGATTGGTTTTACACTGATCCTCAAATCCCTACTTGACAAGAAAACGGTTCTTTCTGTTCCATTTCATGTTTACTTTTACAAATTGCTTTGTTTCAAAGTCAAGCAAGACCACAACTGGGGGTAATTTTACTGACAGTATTCCCATTTCTCTAGAGACTGTAATTAATGATAGGGTGCAAACTTTCTGATACATCCAGTTTTGAAAATTTACTTCTATGTTCTTTAAAGATCTCTTGGAAAAATATGAACTAGTCTTGAAGATGTAACAGTATCTATTTCTGTCAGTTATCACAACATTTCCTTCATGGATATGCTTCACTCTGTGACAGTTCTTGAGATCTAGTCTTTGACATGAATCCCCATCAATCTCCTTTAAAAATGAAAATGAGTTATCTGGAGATATTAACTTGCATTCTTATCAATGATGGTAGCTGGGGCTGTTCCTAAGAGCACTCAAAAACCACAGTTGTCACAAAATGAACTGGGACTAGACACTGTGAATATGTAAACCAATGCTTTGGGCTTGCCAGTAATTTTCCAAGTGCAATTTAACAATTAATCAGTAGAAGAGTTTGCCTTCAGAAATTGTGGGTGCTCCCTCACTGGAGGTTTTTAAGAAAAGATCAGACAACCATTTGTCTGAAATGGTATAGGGTCTCCTGTTTCAGCAGGGGGTTGTATTAGAAGACCTCCAAGGTCCCTTCCAATTCTGTTATTCTGTAAAAAGCTGGTTTTAACCTATAAAGTTTTATATCACGTGGCCCAAAGCATCCTTAGACCACACCCTTAAGTCTCAGCTTATCAGTTGAGAAAAATTGCTGATAGTTTCTAAATACAGTGAAAATTGTGATGTGTATCTATGTGTGATACATGTGTTGGTATGTAAGGCTAGGAGGAAATACTTCTTGGTTATGGAATCAACTGCTCTGAGACTACTGGATTTCTAGAAGTTGCTCAAAATGGAGCTATTCCAGATCAGGTTTACTGCCTGAGCAGGGGGTTGGACTAGATGAGCAGAGGGTTGGACTAGATGACCTCCAAGGTCCCTTCCAACTTTACTACTATTACTATCATTTTAAAAAAGAATAAGCAATTAACATGACATCAGTGGAATTGCAACTGGGATTAAAGGCTTGTCGGAAGCAACAGAAGCTGCAGAAGCAAACGGGGGAGTACCTACTTACCAACGACTTTCAAATTGCTAATTGGTGTAGTAGCTGATGCAGTTCAATAGCATCTTTCCACCTGAGCAGAAAAGAAACTGCCCAAACAGCAGAGGAACAAAAGATCAATTTTTAATTGAAAATATGATTTTGGAACACTGCAAGAGAAGGAAGACCAACTTGAATGTAGCCTGGATTAATTACAAGAAGGCATTTGACTCCTTGCTAAGTGAGGGAATCAAGTGTCTAGAAATAACAGGAGTGAGTAGAAACATCAGAAGCTTTGTTCAAAGATCAATGGAACAATGGAAGACACAGTTGTTGGTCAACAATGATAGACTGGGAAAAGTTAATATCAAAAGAGAATTTTTCAGGAAGACTTACTACCACCATTATGTTAGTGTACTGATTCATCTGTTAACAATACTGAACAAGTCATGCTAGCAAACATCAAAAACATCTGCTAGGCTATCCCACCTCTTTGGACTATCTGAAGCTGTATGAAAAAGCACCATCTGAAATAAAAAAATAGAATCACTATTCTACATCATCCATATATACAGCTAAGAAATTGCAATGGGGTTTGGACTGGACATTGGACTGTGCCACTCTCACCATCAGGGAAAAATAGTGAAAACTGAAGGAGTGAAGATTCCTATGGAAATAATATCAAGTGTCTGGATGAAGACGATAAATACTTGGGCGTCCTTCAAGCTGACTACATCAAACCCAATGAAGTCACTTGAAGTGGCATTTTCAATCTTGTATGACTGTCAGCTGTAATATTTTTATTTCACTTGCACATAACGTTGCAAATACCTTGACAACTCTCTGAAACTTCATTATATGAAATGCTCCTTGGGCTAGTTGCACAACAACAGTTGAACTTTCTAGCTTTTTCGTAATCACTACACAGCCAGTAGCAAAATGACACTAGCATTACATTAAATATAACCTCAGGATATAGAGACATGGCATTCTCAAGAGACTAAAATACTAGAAAAATTGCTATTTTTTCTCTCCAACAACACAAAAGCTGTATACCTGTAAAAGCTATTTCTCAACTACCCTTTTCAACATTTTTTTTCATCTTCTTTGTAAAGAGGGACACTACAACATAGAAATGTGCCATGGAGTAAATATGTCCCTGGAATAGGAATAAAAGTTTCACTATTTTTGCTACACTGTCTATAATTAAGGGCAATCAGGATATTTTAGTTCAAGGAATAACATTAACAATGAAATGATTAGGGTTTTTTTTTTTTCAAGAGGAAGGAGAAGGTGATGGGCAAGCTCCCTTGGTCTAATTTTCTAACATTTCCAAATTCATAAATCAAATGTATAAACATGATAGCTTGAAATAAATACTTCTCGATCCCGTTTGAGACCCATTTAGCACATTAGGGTAATTCTGTTTTATACTCATACAATTTCCAGGCAAGTTTATAAATATCATTTTGTCCAAGGCTATTAAGTGGATTTCAAAGCTCAGTAGAAACTTGAATACCAACCTCTAGTATGAATCATACATTTTATCCACCATACCAAGGTCTTTACCAAGGAATCAAATGATACCCCTTGTAGAAATGTAGGTAAATCAGTGACTGTTTCTCTATTATTTGTTAGTATTAGTTAATATTGTTAGTTAGTTAATATGCATGCAAATCTTAAGTATAGTATAATCAAAATAATAAAAATCAGAAACTGTTTAAATCATTAAGAGCATAATAATCAATTTTAAATTCGATTTTAATAATCCAATATTAATAATGCATTTTTAAAAGTTATCTAAACCACTATGGATTTAATGGACTGGTAATAAAAGTATCTAAATTTGCATCTTGACTAGCAACGATGAGCCCTGATGGCACAGTGGTTAGAATGCAGTATTGCAGCTAATTCTGCCCACTGCCAGTAGTTCAATCCTGACCGGCCCAAGGTTGACTCAGCCTTCCATCCTTCAAAGATCAGTAAAATGAGGTTCCAGATTGTTGGGGGGTATGCAGTAGTATATAAGCCTAAGTACTATTACTATTGCCAATTTGAGATTTTCTGGCTTGGAGGTTCCTATTCTCCAATGGGAGAGTAGTATTATGGATCCATTGCCCATTATGGATCCAGCTTCATTAAGATTATATAAGGATCTGGCCTGGCTTTGAACTGGAGGCAAAATAATAAAGACATTTTCTGAATTTGGAGGGACAACATTTCTATTTGTGTAAACTAGTGTAGGTATTTTTAATTTTTTGTTTCTTTCCCTCCCCCCAAAAATAAATGTTTGAAACACCGAACACCCTTTTCATTATACTGTCATGACTCCCAGCTAAGGGAGTTCTATTGATTACAAAATGTTGTAATATAATAAAGTTGAAAATAGAAATCTGCCTTTATAGATGGGTAAAAAAGTAGAGAGGGGGAACAGATGGCATTCAAACTATTACAGAACACATAAACAAGACATAAGGCACAAAGTTGTAACAAATTCAAGAGCTGTCAAGCAAGTACCAACAGAATAAAAAGTATTATGTACTTTGGCAGTTAGAGACTCCACAGGCACCTTATAGTACTACTAGGCATATTACTGAGAAACACACTATGTCAGAATGTCATTGTTGTATAATGACTCCAACAGCATCTGCCAAGGATGGTGCTTTCCAACAGTACTTTCAGATTAATGGCAGTTGGTACCCAATAGCTCAAGTACTATGTGTTGTAGGCTCACAATTCTTCAAGGTTTGCACATGCATTGTCAAACCTACTTACGGGATTAGAATGTCACATCTGTTGGTTTGACATTATTTGCAATGAAATAGACAATAGTCAAGAAACTATCTTTTAATCATGTCCTATATACAGTAGTATTTTACAATAGTGCTTTTATCTTTGTTTCAAAAATTTGCTTAAAGGAAACAATGCCAGGGTGAAAACTAACTAACTTTAAACTAACTTTAAAGCACTTTGAGACTATGTGATTTACTTTGCATTTTATACTGGAAAAGCTTTTCTTCAGATTCTCTTTTCTCCTCTAAATTAACTGCTGGTTTGTGGATCATAGTTAGAGCTAAACTTTTGAAGTTTGACAGCTTTCAAACACCATTATGACCCAGGATAACAGTGAGGGACAAGGTGGCACAGAAGCTTAATGGTCTGCACTCCAGTGATTTAAGCCTGGCTTTATGAGATGGAGTGAGCTCCTGCCCACCTAGCAGTTCGAAAGCAGGCAATATTACCATAGATAAATGGATATACTTTGGCGGGGGGGGGGGAGTTAGCTGTGTTCGTGTGGGTGGAGAGAGGAAGCTAGCGCTGGACCGGGGTGGACATGAGGCATCGTGACACAAGGCAAGGCGAAGTAAGACCGGCAGAGGAGCCAGCAACCTGAGCACTGCTATTTAGCTGGTGTAAAGCTAGTTTGCCCTGCCTGGTGCATCAAGAATAGGCATGCAAGCACCAAACAAAATGGCCATCAGGACTGCATTGCGGGTCTAGCCTGTGTAGATTGCCATTGCCATACGCTAAATAGATAAATAAATAAATAACCCATCATGAACACTATTTGAGTTCCCCCAATGGTTTACTTCAGAAATCTTTTTTATATTGTCTGTTTATTTCAGCTGTTAACTATATGTACCAAAACAACTTATGAACAGACAACATGCAACACTGTATATATCCTTCAATTGCCCACCCACTTAAAAAAAAATCTGTTCAGTTTTACGCTGCCAACTGTGATTCTTGATTATTCTATCGCTCTTCTGTCTCAGTGCTGTCTCCCATCAGTGTTGGTGGACATTTGTGTATAAGTAAATGGACAGTTGAAGTACAACATTTGTATATAATGAAACAGAAGGATTTATATTTAGTTGCATGTTCACTTCCTTATACTTCACTTCAGGGTTTTTGTCATAGAACGCCCAGAACAGAGTTCCGGTACCTTTTTTGGATGGAACCTTGTAGGGTAGGCAAGGCGGGTTGTATAACGTGTGTGAGTTCTGGCACCTTTTTTTTTTTTTTTTTTTTTTTAAAAAAAAAGCACTGCTTCACTTACATCAGGAAACATGATCTTGCTTATTGTGATAGTAAAGATCTTTTACTGTTCAACCTTTTAGGAGATCCTGGCTTTAAATTGATGAGTCTTATTGGAAGCTCTCATCAGTACCCAGGCTATTGTATTAGAAAAAAGCTTCTACAAATTCAGAAGTACAGAGAAGTTGCTAATTCTTAGTATGATTCTAATAAGAATTTTTCAAGAACTCTACCAAACTTCTTCCAGAGATCAATTAGCAATTTTTTTAGGGCTAGGAATCTTTTGATGCAGAATGTTTAAATAATAACAATGTAAAACAACAAACAATGATAACGATCTATTATAGCTGTAAGTCACATAAATCATCACATCATAAAGAAATGATATTAATTCCCTGGAAGATTCATGAAGATGCATATTTGATTCAGCTGAAGAAATTATGTAGTTTGCATTGTATTTCATACCTTACATTTTTTATTTTTTTTTACATAGCTTTAGTCGTTTACTGGCTGACCTGGTAAATAACTACCTCTTATAATAATTTTGTTCCTATAATCAACTGTGTACATTCTTTCCTCCTATTGAAACATAATTAAAATTCCTTGGTAGGAATTAGTTGTATAAATTTCTGCATTGACTGCCAAAGTCTTTGTGGCTCCAAAGTAAGTCCATTAAAAAGCCCATTGATTCTGCCAAGTTTGCCTATTGCCTCTTTCTGATTCCCTTTCAGACTTTCTACAGTAAATCTGAAATACTATAATGTCAAAAAGAAAGAAATTTGAAGATTGGTGAAACAATCTTTCCTTAGTTGTGAAAGGAAAAAACCCAATTAATGCCCCTTATATCTTATATAGGGGACAAAAAACTAAAGTCTAAATGACTTAACCCTTTGCTGTAGAATAATTTTAAACTTTTAGATCTATTGCTGTTGTTTCTTTGCAGAAAATTAGAGATGACCCTCAAAATCCCAAACCAGCTCACAGGTTCCCAATAAAATCCTTGTACTCCTCGAGGTAAGACATGCAAGTCTTTTGTGCATGTGATCCCACTTGATGTCATTCCCATATTATCAAAGACCTTGAAATCTCAGGTATCTGGATTTTCTATGTGATTCAAATCATCATTATCAAACAGATATGGAAAGATCACTTCCCACATATGGTGTGATAAAGACATCCAATCTGAAACACATATGTATTTTTACAGTATATTGGGAATAAAGGCCAGTAATAACACAGATGCTTATGCTGTTTTTCTGATTCTATGAAGTGAGGACAAATGTAAAGCTCTAATTATTCAGACTAGTATTTAGACCTATTATGAATTATATAATGTGGAGAATTTTCTTAAACTCTTTTTGGGGAATTGTATGTTCACTGCATTTTGTACAAGAGATTAACTTCCTGAATATTTAATTGTTAACAGATGGTAGATACCCAGTTTAGGGTTATAGCACCACTCTTCAACAAAGCTTATATAATATGCAGATGATTATTGATGAAAAATAATACTATAATTGTCATTGGACTTTTTCAGCCTAAATACTACAACTGAGAAAGTTAATGCTACATGTTCTAGGAACTCCGCATTCATTTAGTGCTTTGCTATTTTCTTAAAATAAATCACATTGAAGATAGTTATTCTTATGTCAGTTTCATTTGTAGTTTATACTCTAATAAGTTCAATAAAATTATATTATTAGAAAAAAATAAAGCACTAAGCAGAAAATGGTACTATTGCTTTCCAGTATCTTTCAAAAACAAAGCTCACAGTGAATTTACCATAAAGATGACAATGTTTATGGGAAGGCAATCACAAGACAATCAGATCATATACTACCCTCACTAAATGATCAAATTTGAATTAAACAGTTTTTAAAAATGTTTTCTTCCATACTGCTTTATTCCAGCAAATGAACTTCAGAAGTAAGTGACTTCTTTGGCAGCCTTCAAGTTGTAATAAATCGTCTGTTATTTAGCCCTTCAAAACAACAAGAAATTCATCCATCCTGGAACAGAGCAAAGGAATTAAGTGTTTGACATAATTCCTTCTCCCTCATATAATAACTACTGGCAACTGACAGGAGAAGGATAAGAATTATTTGCTGCAGAAGGTTACCTGGCAAGTATAAATGCAACACTTCCATTTTCTCTGCTGCAAAGAGAAAGCTATCAAAAAGCCATTGTTTAATTACATTTATTAGCTGAATCTCATTAGTTCTTGTTTCCAGGATCTTACTCAGCACTATTGGCAGCACTTCAGTACCTTCAGAACAAAAATTACGAGTTAGAGTAATAGGAGCTTGGCTGGGCTTTACTACTTCAGGTGCTAGGAATCATCAGCACAGTTGCATCTGGGTGACGTAAAAATGACAAATTTTCACTTATATATCCTGCCACTATTTTCAGTGCTCGAGTTTGATGAGCTTTCAAATACACCTACATTCTTCACCATACCCCAAAGAAGAAATTTAAAATATATATACACCACAGATTTCTTTTGAAGCATGTCAGGATCTGCCAAAAATGGAATTGCTTAGAGCTGGACAACACAAAACAACACAAATTCACGGGCTCTCTGCTAGCATTCTAACCACAATTGCATTAAAAATGCACACGGGAAAATAAGCACAAAAAAGAATAAGTATGGTAAATATGTGTAACTTCACTTAGAAAATGCAAAAGGTAGCATGAGTGAATACAAAAACTACATGGGGATTTGTTAGGTATGCCTATTTGTTTTGATTGAAAGTCTGCAAGAGGTACTAATGAACAAAATTTGGGAGGTGTGCTGAAGGTAGGAGACCAGACCAGACTTTGGTCTTCAGAATGTCACTGAACAATATATGAATATAAGAAAGTTTATATTTACCCATTTAGAGGAGGGAGCTAATAAAGCAAACAGTGCTATTGCCACTGCACTTGCTGTGTGCAGTACAAAATGGTGATTTTTGCCACTGTCACTAAAGAGATAGTTTTTCTCTAGCATCTTCTTAGATTGTTACTTTCTGAGATGCTCCTTACTTTAGGGCAGTGTTTCTCAAGCTGAGCAACATTAAGGGGGAGGGTGGACTTCAATTCCCAAAATTCCCCAGCCAATGTTAAACCCAGCCAGGGGATTAACTTTATGCCTTGGATAATCCTATTGGGAGGATTTCATTCCCTAGAATCTCATCCTGCCACAATGAGATATCACAGAAGGGCTTGGTGGGAGAAACATATGCTATGTATTTATTTATTAAATAAATTTATATAACCATCCCCTATACAATAAGGCAACCATTTAAAATGATAAACTATGTTGAAGCTCCAATAAAAACTCAACACCACTGCTTTGTCAACATTTTGGCCTCACCAGTTTCCCAAAGACCATCAGGGGTAGGGCCATCTGGGGGGGGGGAGGCTGTTCCATAAGGCAGATGCCATGACATAGAAGGCAAACTTCCAAGGCCTCAGTAGGTATGCACACTCTGCCAGAGCTAGTTGGATAGGTAGAACCCATTAGGGATAGTTTGTCCTGCAAGTAATAGCTGTGGTGAGTGGACAGGATGTCAGCCATGCTGGGAAGGTCACTGCAAAAGGAAGGGGAAAACCAGAGAACAGACAGGAAGTCAGCCATGGTAGGAAGGTCGCTGCAAAGGAAGGGGACAGACGGCAGCCAGGAAGTCAGCCATGCTGGGAAGGTCGGTACAAAAGAAAGGGGACAGAGGGCAGATAGGAAGTCAGCCATGCTGGGAAGGTCATTGCAAAAGGAAGGGGACAGCCAAAGGACAGATAGGAAGTCATCCATGCTGGGAAGATCACCACAAAAGGAAGGGGATGCCAGGGGGCAGACAGGAAGTAGGCTATATCTATAATATAAATGTTGTTGTTAATTGCGAAGTCGTGTCCGACCCGTCGCGACCCCATGGACAACATTCCTCCAGGTCTTCCTGTCCTCTACCATCTTCTGGAGTCCATTTAAATTCACACCTACTGCTTCAGTGACTCCATCCAGCCATCTCATTCTCTGTCGTCCCCTTCTTCTATTGCCCTCAATCTTTCCCAGCATTAGGCTCTTCTCCAGTGAATCCTTCCTTCTCATTAGGTGGCCAAAGTACTTGAGTTTCAACTTCAGGATCTGGCCTTCTAAAGAGCAGTCGGGGTTGATCTCTTCTAGGACCGACCGGTTTGAACGCCTTGCAGTCCAAGGGACTCGCAGGAGTCTTCTCCAGCACCACAGTTCAAAGGCCTCAATTCTTTTGCGCTCAGCCTTTCTTATGGTCCAACTTTCACAGCCATACATTGCAACTGGGAAAACCATGGCCTGGACTATGCGTACTTTTGTTGGCAGGGTGATGTCTCTGCTTTTTAGAATGCTGTCTAGATTTGCCATAGCTTTCCTCCCCAGGAGCAAGCGTCTTTTAATTTCTTGGCTGCAGTCCCCATCTGAGGTGATCTTGGAGCCCAGAAAAATAAAATCTGTCACTACCTCCATTTCTTCCCCATCTATTTGCCAGGAATTGAGAGGGCCGGATGCCATGATTTTGGTTTTCTTAATGTTGAGTTTCAAGCCAACTTTTGCACTCTCCTTCTTCACCCGCATCAAGAGGCTCTTTAGTTCCTCTTCACTTTCTGCCATTAGAGTGGTATCATCTGCATATCTTAGGTTGTTGATATTTCTCCCGGCAATCTTAATTCCAACTTTTGATTCATCTAGCCCTGCCTTTCTCATGATGTGCTCTGCATATAAGTTAAATAGGCAGGGCGACAGTATACAGCCTTGCCGGACTCCTTTTCCAATTTTGAACCAATCAGTGGTTCCGTGTTCGGTTCTCACTGTTGCTTCTTGACCCGCATATAGGTTTCTCAAGAGACAAATGAGATGGTCTGGTACTCCCATCTCTTTAAGAACTTGCCACAATTTGTTGTGATCCACACAATCAAAGGCTTTTGCATAGTCAATGAAGCAGAAGTAGATGTTTTTCTGGAACTCCCTAGCTTTCTCCATGATCCAGCGTATGTTGGCAATTTGATCTCTAGTTCCTCTGCCTCTTCGAAATCCTGCCTGTACTTCTGGTAGTTCTCGATCCACATACTGCTGGAGTCTAGCTTGTAGGATTTTAAGCATAACTTTACTAGCATGTGAAATGAGTGCAATGGTGCGATAGTTTGAACATTCTTTGGCATTGCCTTTCTTTGGAATTGGAATGTAAACTGACCTTTTCCAATCCTGTGGCCACTGTTGAGTTTTCCAAATTTGCTGGCAAATTGAGTGTAGCACTTTTACTGCATCTTCTTTTAAGATTTTGAATAGCTCAGCTGGAATACTGTCACCTCCACTAGCTTTGTTGTTGCTCAGATTTTCTAAGGCCCATTTCACTTCACATTCTAGGATGTCTGGTTCGAGGTCAATGACCATCTCATTGTGGTTATCTGGGATGTTAAGCTCATTCTTGTATAGTTCTTCTGTGTAGTTTTGCCATCTCTTCTTAATCTCTTCTGCCTCTGTTAGGTCTCTGCCATTTTGGTCCTTTATCATGCCCATCTTTGCATGAAACGTTCCCTTCATATCTCCAATTTTCTTGAAGAGATCTCTGGTCCTCCCTATTCTGTTGTTTTCTTCTATTTCTTTGCACTGTTCATTTAAGAAGGCATTCTTATCTCTTCTAGCTACTCTCTGGAATTCTGCATTCAATTGGGTGTATCTTTCTCTTTCTCCTTTGCCTTTCGCTTCCCTTCTTTCCTCAGCTATTTGCAAAGCTTCCTGAGACAGCCATTTTGCTTTCTTGCATTTCTTTTTCTTTGGGATGGTTTTAGTTGCTACCTCTTGTACAATGTTGCGAACTTCCATCCATAGTTCTTCAGGCATTCTGTCTATCAGATCCAGTTCCTTAAATCTATTTGTCACCTCTACTGTATATTCATCAGGAATATGATTTAGTTCATACCTGAGTGGCCTAGTGCTTTTCCCTACTTTTTTCAATTTAAGCCTAAATTTTGCAACGAGAAGCTCATGATCTGAGCCACAGTCAGCTCCTGGTCTTGTTTTTACTGACTGTATAGAGCTTCTCCATCTTTGGCTGCAGAGCACATAGTCAATCTGATTTCTATGTTGACCGTCTGGTGATGTCCATGTGTAGAGCCGTCTCTTGGGCTGTTGGAAAAGAGTGTTTGTTATGACCATCGTATTCTCTTGACAAAATTCTATTAGCCTGTGCCCTGCTTCATTTTGTACTCCAAGGCCAAACTTGCCTGTTATTCCGGTTATCTTTTGGCTTCCTACCTTAGCATTCCAATCCCCCATGATGATAAGGACATCATTTTTTGGTGTTAATTCTATAAGGTGCTGTAGGGCTTCATAGAACTGGTCAATTTCATCCTCTTCAGCACCAGTGGTTGGGGCATAGATTTGGACTATTGTGATATTGAATGGTTTGCCTTGGATTCGAATTGAGATCATTCTGTCATTTTGGGGATTGTATCCCAGTATTGCTTTTCCTATTCTTTTATTGACTATGAAGGCTACTCCATTTCTTCTGAGGGATTCTTGCCCACAGTAGTATACCTGATGGTCATCTGAGTTAAATTCACCCATTCCTGTCCATTTTAGTTCGCTGATTCCTAAGATGTCGATGTTCATTCTTGTCATCTCTTTTTTGACTACGTCTAGCTTGCCTTGATTCATGGATCTTACATTCCAGGTTCCTATGGAGAAAAAATCTTTACAGCATCGGACTTTCCTTTCACCACCAGATATATCCACAGCTGAGCGTCCTTTCGGCTTTGGCCCAGTCGCTTCATTCTTTCTGGCGCTACTAGTACTAGCCCTCTGCTCTTCCCCAGTAGCATATTGGACACCTTCCGACCTGAGGGGCTCATCTTCCAGCGTCATATCTTTTTTCCTTTTAGTATTGTCCATGGGGTTTTCATGGCAAAGATACTGGAGTGGTTTGCCATTTCCTTCTCCAGTGGATCACATTTTGTCAGAACTCTCTGCTATAACCTGTCCGTCTTGGGTGGCCCTGCACGGCATAGCTTATAGCTTCATTGAGTTACGCAAGCCCCTTCGCCACGACAAGGCAGTAATCCATAAAGGGGATAATATAAATATATAAATCATAACTGCTACAATGGTCTATCAGATTTTTCTCTACTATTCCTCTGTTCATAAAAAATAATTATCAGATTCTCTGAGAGCAATAATCTCCTTGGCAGGTTTCTTTCTTCATGAATCTCTTGATAATATCAAGTTATAAATTAATGATTTGGAAGTTAGAGAGCAATAATAAATAAAGATCATTGAAAAGTAGTATTTTTGCCAGATCTCTCTTGGCATGAACACGTAGAGAAAATTCTACACCAAAATATCTGCTGAGCTGCTTTTTACACACGTTCTAAAATGTGATTTGGAGTTTCTCTTTGCCATCTGCTAAGATATTTTCCCCTTCCTATCAATATGGCATTGTGCCAAACATGGAAGCAGTTTTGTCTTATTCAAAATTGGGAAACTGATTAATATTCTGATGCTAAGCCCAGCATTTGAATCTCCTGCAAATTTAATAAAAATGTCCACATAGTTTCTATGTTTATGACTGCAAATGACCAAAACTTTAAGAATATGCAGGGGAGGGAAGGAGAATGATGGAGGATAAAAAGAGTTAGGAGTGGGAAAATAATGCAAGCAGACTTCATTTATTTGAAGCAATTTTCAAGTAGTGGCCCTGGAGATGATAGCTCAGAAGACTGAGGTGCAGAACAGTGAAACATCACCATTGTTTTAGCATGAAATTGTATTTTAAGCTTTTAATATCTATGTACTACCTAAAGAACTTAAATTATAAAGCAGCCCTAAAGTATAATAGTTTCAAATAAACTGGAACAGGACAATTTGAAGATAGCACACATGTGCTTTTCTGTCTAAAGAATTTCCAATCCCCTCAAGGTACTGAATTCAATCTTTAAGGTTATTGACAAGTTTGAATGAAGGTATAGTTAGTCCTTATTCAATCACTGCCTTGTTTAATGACCGTTTGCATTATAATGGTGGTGAAAAAGCAACTATGCAACACATCCTTGCATTTGTGATCTTGCAGGTCTCTAAAGCAGTGGTTCTCAACGTTTGTGTGACGGCGACCCCCGTCACACAAACGTTCTCCGCATGCGCTGTGCCCCGCGCATGCACTGTGCTGCCCCATGCGTGGCGCGCATGCGCTGTGCCACCCCCATGCGTGGCACGCACGCACGGCGCCGCCCCATGCGCGGCACGCATGCGCGGCGCCGCCCCCTGAGGGGAGAAAATGGCGGATTGCCTTCTTTGGCGACCCCCGACAAATGGTCGATCGACCCCAAATGGGGTCGCGACCCATAGGTTGAGAACCGCTGCTCTAAAGCAAAGGAAAGCTGAAATTAAGACCATAAGCAGTCAATTTTTCTTTTATTCTGAGATAAAAGTAAATTTACCTGGTGGTTTTGCAAAGTTGTTGTTTTGAACATCTCTAATAGCTTAAGATAGCTAAATAGTTAATTTTTGAAAATGATTAGAAAGTGAGATCGGTGAACCCAGTGTCCTTAAAAAGGCTCTGTGTGGTTGAAAGATTGATGGCTTCTGTTCATCTCCTGGTACTCAAGCCTCAGGTAACCATTCTATTAAGATCATCTTGTGAAAAGCAGCCATCTGGAGCACAAGTGGGCAATCTCCCATCGTCTCCTTTTCCAGGGAGGGTCCATAGGATTGGTCTACTCAATGGCTGTAGGCTGCAATAGAATCTCTGCTCATGTGGAGAGCTCTTAGCTTGCTATTCCTCACCCAGAAATCTACCAGTGGATCTTTTTATGGAACTTTTTATGGAACTTTCCCCAGTTGCCAATGGCGCACCTTGATTGCATGCTGTTGTAGTAGCAACTTGACTGACAGATAAATCACAGAATATATATCTGTCACACATTTTATTCATTCTTTGAAAATGCATGTACATGTTTTTTTCCTTTCCTAAAGGGCTTATTTGCTACAAACTAATTATTCTAGCTACTTAAAATGGAACCCTGGTAAGTGCCCTCCCATAAATTTGACTTTCCTTCTGTCAGAATTATCCAAGAAGATCCCACATGAATGGCCACATGATTGTATACCACTAAATTCTCAGCTTTTGATTCCCAGGCTTGATCTCTATGATACCCTTCTCAATTTAATTCTGATTTAATGATTTCCTCTGATGGCTCTTGTCACAGAGACCAAGCTGGGAAATCGTGTGCTGGTATTCAATATGTTCTGTAGATGTTGCACTAGAATCTTTTTCTTTGCTTCAAATATGTGCTGCTCATGCTAAAGAACTTGTTTCCTTTGCTCCTGCTTGCAAACTGGGAGTGGACCAAAATGCAACTATTGACACAAAATATGCCCATTGGCTTAGTCATGATTTTGATGTTCTTTTGAAGGAGTGATAATTCCTAACTTCCCCAGGCACTTCAATCTCCCACATATCTTGCTTTGCTTTGAAATATTATATGGTGCAAAAACACACACAATTTAACAATTCCAAAGTTTCTAGTCGAAACTAGCAGGCTGAGGCAGCAGCCTGTACAATTGCCCTTAGAGGCCCACTAGTTGCAGCAATACCCCATAGTTCAAAGACATGCCTGAATCCCTACCTTCACATTTTTTACAGAGATAAGCCTGCCCATATGAAAAATGTTACTGTAACGTGCAGGGTGTGCAATAGACTCTGAAGGAATCTGGCATCATCCAGCAAGTGACATGTAGCACCTCAACAACTTGCAAAAAACCTTGCTCCACACATGTGAATAGCCTACTTTGTCTGTCCGGTACACTCCTTTTATTCATTGTTAACAATTATGATTAACTTGTCCCGTGTGCCAGTTATGACCATAATTGAGCCCAAAATTTCTGTTATTAAGCAGAGACATTTGTTAAAATGGGTTTTGTCCCCTTTTATGATCTTTCTTGCCATAGTTGTTAAGTGAATCACTGTAGTTGTTAAATTAGTAACATGGTTGTTAAGTGAATCTGGATTTGCCACTGACTTTCCTTCTTAGAAGGTCGCAAAAGGTGATCTCCTGACCCCGGGACACTGCAACCATCATAAATATGAGCCAGTTGCCAAGCAGTCACATTTTAATGACGTGACCATGGGGATGCTGCAAAGGGGTGTAAAACAATCATAAGTCACTTTTTCCAGTGCCACTGTAACTTTGAATAGTCACTAAATGAATGGTTGTAAGTTGAGGCTACTTGTACACACTGTGACTCCCGGAGGGCCCATCCTTCCCATAGCCTGGCTTTGGATATAAGGATCTTTTCAAGGCTCACAGATGGACTTCACAGAGCTTTCTAAGAAAAGCATGTTCCACTGCTGGTTGTGGTTTGTACTTTTTCAGGGAGGTTGCACATCATGATGGTTAAAATGTTGTTCATTGATTGTGTTCCTAGATGGTGTTTTCCTGTCCCATTGGATTTTGAAGCAGGTACTCCTTTCACTAGTCAGTTAAGGAAAATCAACTGCAAAGCCCTGGTTATCAAGTTACACTTTCATATTCCTCAGTGTACCCCAGAGTTCAGCATTATGTAGATGCTAAGGCATGAATACTCAGTTGGCTATTCAGTTGGCTAAAGAGACTAGTCAAAGTTGCCTCTTATAGCCAACTAAGGCATGAATACTCAGTTGGCTATTCAGTTGGCTAAAGAGACTAGTCAAAGTTGCCTCTTATAGCCAAAATCCCCCCCCCCCGCCATACACAGACATTCTTAGGGGGGTCAGAACACCTCCTAATAGGAAGCACACCACCCTCTTTGAAACTGTATTTGACTGGCTGATGTCGGGACTCACTGATTTTAATTGCTTGATGCCTCTGGATGGAATGTTGGAACCATGTCTCATTAAAAATTTCCAGTGTGTTTTCCAAAAGTTAGAGCTGCATTCTAGCCATCTGTTACAACAGTGTGCCATTCTTGAAAGCCAGGAGACTATGTCCTGATCCAGAAATAGGAAAATGCAGCTAGGCACCATGCTGAATCAGATCCTATTAAGTACTGCTGACAAGTCACACTGTGGTAAAGTGCAAAGGTTGAATGACCTGGATACAAGCATCACACTGTGTTAGCTTTACCAGGTAGACCAGATTAGGAAATCAACTCCCTAGGAAAGCTACAATAATTTTTATTGAGATTGGATATAGGAACAGAATCTTGCAAGTCTGATTGTGCCTCTATCTCCTCCTCCTTCTTATAGTTCACTGAACCCAGAGATACTATATGTGGAGAGTTTCATTTAGGAGGTAGAGCCTGCTGATAATTAAATTTTGTAAAAATGTGAATCTATTGCATGATATATTGCCATTATTCTGCATGAAAACCGGCAACTGAACCATTACAGGGAAAAAAATAGCAGATGCAAGCTGATATTTTCTGCTGGAAATTTCTCCCTTTCTTGTCTGTACTCATTCTCTAGGTGGGCAAAATTATTGCGTATGAATAGACCTTAAAACCTAACTGCTTACAGTGTAAGTAGAGGGACCTTGGGAAATTTTCTTTTATCTGATAATTTTTATTTTATTTTCAAAGTTAAAATATAAACTTCAACAAAAATAGAGAGAAACAACAACAAAGCAAAAACTAAACAAGACAAAAAATGTGCATAAAAAACAAAACAAAAGAAATATAAACCTATTTTGTTCCCCCAAATTGAACCCTGATTTAATATACTTCAACAATAACATTCCTCCCTTCGCAAAGCAGGTCTACAATTTATAAACTTCTACAGTTCCTTGGAAAACTTTCTATTGTGAGAGAAGCAAAGAATTCCTAAATGTTGTACAGGGAATTTCCTCTTCAATTCCACTTAGGGAACAGAGTTTCCATACATTGCACAGGAGCCTCCACTAGTCCCCAACACTGCTTCCCTTCAGTCCTCCCTTAGCTTCTGCTTTAACCTGCCCTTGCAAAATATTCCCCAAAATAGCTGGTGATTACCTCTTAGTTACTGAATAGAATACAGTAATAGGGCTCTTGCTTTCCCTAACCTCAAATCAAGATTTCACAGCGCTATCTCCTGAAACTGTTCATACCTTGGAAATATGTGAAATGCTGACCCGAGGACCATATAGATCATTTGACATTGAGCAGAATAAAGACCTTTGATCTCTTCTATATTTGTAAAAATAAAGTCTATAAAGCCTTGACCCCAGGATAGAAAGGAACTTGCAGGAAACTTCTCTGCTGGTTTCACCCCTTAGCTAAGTCTCTGTCTTAAAAACCTGGAATACTGGATTTCATAAATTTAATTTATGTTTAGTTTATTATATTAGTATATTGGTTTATTTATTAAGTTTGTATGGCACCCATTTCACTGTTACAGTGACAGTGGATGGCTTACAGAATGATAAAAATGTAAAAAAGATAATACAAAACTGTTAAAATTAAGAAGATGAAGTAAGAAGCTAAAAACCAGGAGCACAAGTGGTATGAAGGTGGGGATGTCTCTACCACATCAGCCATTTCCATCATAGACCACCCCTATTAGGGCCTGGGCAGGTGGCTCTTCCAGAAGTCCAGGAGGATGGGAGAGGGCATCTCACCTTCAACGGGAGAATATTCCAAGGGGCAGAGACCCCACCAGCCAAAATTCTTTGGTAGATGCAATCTACAATAGGCCTCTTCTACTGAAGCAAGCAGGAAGGGCCAATCCCATTGGGGTGGGATAGCTCCTCAGACGCTGATTTCTGTTAATTGGAACTTGGAACTTTTTAATGTCATTCTTGATTCTGTGCAGAGGGAGAAGTTTCTTCTTTGCTTATGGTGGCCTTGTAGAGCTCTGAATTTACTGATAGCAGGGAACAGGGAAAGGAAAAAAAACTGTGTTGTTTCTACACAGAAAAAAGAGGAAATATGGAGCAAAACATCTAAATCCTCAAAAGTGCTATTATATCTTTCAGGGAATCTGCACACACTACCACAAAGTGGTGAGAAGTTCTCTTGGCTTACTCTGTTTTTCCCAAACGTAAGAACATACGGAAATGCTACATAAAAAACATTTTAACTGTTGCTTCCTTTCTAAGTCTCATAGAACAGGGGTCTTCAAATGTGGCCCTTTTATGACTTGTGGACTTCAACTCCCAGAATTCCTCAGCCAGCGTGTTTGGCTGAGTAAACCTGGGAGTTGAAGTCCACAAGTCATAAAAGGGCCAAGTTTGAAGACCCCGGTCAAAGAGTTTTTAGGAAACTTGAAAGAACAGGTTAGGGATATAGACCATTCTGGAAATCTATCTATGTGATCACTAGGAGTTGAAAATAAATTGATAGCATATAATTTCCCACCCCAGCCCCCCCAAAAGGATTAGGTCTTTGTTATAAGAAGCATGCATTAATCACACTCTGAACATAAACAAGGTAAAGAAAAAGGTTTTATGTAATCAAATGAAGCAACAAAAATAAAATTAGAGCAATAACCATAGACACCTAGGAACGACAAGGGTTAAGCTAATAAATTTGCTTAGTTGCAGAGTTATAACTCTGGGCATGAAGTAGAGAGGTGGGCATAAAGAAGAAAACAGAGCCTCAGTTAGACAAGTAAATTTCCCCAAATACACTTTGCCTGGAAAAACAGAACTGTCAGCTCAGCTATAAAAAGCTTAGATACCAAGGAATGTTAATTTAAACTCTAAAGAGAGAATAAAAACACTGGGACATAAATAAATGTTAAAAGAAAGTAAAATCTTGACAGAGACTTTCTTTGTCCGCTTTAATTAAGGAATTTTGCCTCTGTTGCCTCATCGTTCTCATCTTATGAAGACATAAAGTATCTGCCGTAACCCAATCAATGAACAATACTGATTAAATGTAAATTGTAAATTTGCATAAGTCTATGAGGGGTGTGTATGTTGTAAACCCTCCCCTTATAGGCTGGTGTTTTTTTGCTTCTAGTACCACAGTTTGTGCTTTGTTCCTTTAGAACCAGAGGCCCACACAATTCCATTGAAACAATTGGTTTATTGTGGTACCCAGGCAACAAGCCTAAAAGGGATGGGGACGCAAAATCCCTCTTTATAGACTTATGCAAATTACAATTTAATCAGCACAGCCTTTAATTGGTTAGATTATAACAGGTGCATGTTAATGAGGTCAGAATGGTAAGGTGATGGGTTGAATACAATGGCCTTCTTGAGTTGAGGAAGGAAACAGTCCAAGAATGTGATTTTTATTGTGTTATTTTCCTCTAAGGAGAACAAGGAGTTACAATGGCATTGGAAAAAGTGACTTATGATCATTGCAGCATCCCCATGGTCACATGATCAAAATTTGGACACTTGGCAACTGGTTCATATTTATGACCGTTGCAGTGTCGTGTGTGACCTCCTGACAAGGAAAGCCAATGGGAAAACCAGATTCACTTAATAACTGTGTTTCCAATTGAACAATTGCAGCGATTCATTTAACAAATATGGCAAGAAAGGCCATAAAATGGGGCAAAACTCACTTCACAACTGTCTCACTTAGCAATAGAAATTTTGGGCTCAGTTGTGGTTGTAAGTTGAGGACTACCTGCAATAACATCAGAAAGAGCCAGTTTTACCTAGGGGCTCAGGCACCAGTTATAAACTGGGAGACTCTGAGTTCTAGTTCTGCCTTAGGTACTGAAGCCAATTTGGTGACCTTGGACCAGTCTCTTTCTTCCAGTCCTAGAAAAAAGGCAAGGGCAAACCCCTTCTAAAAACATTGCCAGTAAAACTTCAGGGATTAGTCAGGCAGTTGCCAGGAGTCAAAACTGACTTAAACATGCAAATACATATATAATAACACCAGAAAAAGCAATAAGTTAGGTTTCCAAGTTTCATCCTAGAACCAACCCCAAAGAGAAGAAGAGTTAGGAAAACCTTGAAACTGGGGAGCTAATGTGACCATCTTTTGGCAGAAACAGCAGATATAGCAAGATAAAGGAGTAATTTCTGAAAAGATCTATCCCCCCCTTTTTTTTCTTTTTCCAGGTTATGAAGCCCTCTTGAGTTCTGTTTTCAAAAGGAGTGTGTAAATCTTGTAAAAATAGATAAATATATCTCTCTATACAACTACTCCTCTTTCTCCAGTAAAAAGCCCTATGATACTTCTCTCTCCAGATCATGATTGGGTCAATGTAAAAACAATGGTATAGGCAAGCCAATATTCCTAATAGTATGAAAGTCAGAAGAAACAAATCAACAAATAAATTTGGTTCATAAATCCTAAGTAGAAGCCCACCTATACTAATTTTAATGATGACATGAGAATAGAGGTTTTGATTTTATCAATCTTCTGCACTAAATGTGGAGTAACGTTTTCTTTGTTGTTCAATATGTGAAATAAATAAATTACTGTGAGACACTATTTTTACCATTTTATATTTGACCATCTGAATGACTAGTATATTTCAGTAAAAGATGAACTTATATTACATTTAACAGCATGCAAATAATTTGGTGTACAACTGGTTATATGCATTTTAATAACATTATTGGCTTGACTCATATAAGTCACTATAACAAAGATTTTTCTTCCTTTTCAAAGCTTATTGTGAGGTAAAACCTTTGGATAAATACGTACAGAAAGAAGGAGGAAAGATAGAAAAAAGTTGTTTTTTAGCAGATCTAACAAATGATGTCAATAAGTTTGACTTAACCAGGATGTGATTAATTAGGAAATCCATTTAACTTGGACATTTCCCAGGGAATAACATTAAGCCAAATGAGATTTAACTGGCTAGGACCAATGCTTAATTGGGATGATAATTCCATTTAATTGGGATGCCTGCAGGCAATTAAGTGATTTTCTGATATATAAACTAATATGTTTAGGACAATGTTATTTCTTGATAAAATAAACCATGTACTGTATCAATTCTAGATCAAAATCCAAATGTTCTTTGAATCCAGCCTGTATTGGGTAATCTTACATGGTAGTGATCATAAAACATGGCTATGTATAAATAAAATCCAGAGACAATGAATGAGTTTAAGGAATAACTTTATTGACAGCTTGAAAACTTTTCCCAACAACAGCTTGCTTGAATGGTTAACTGCTTTCAGTGTTGCTTGTTGGGATAAACTTAAAATGGGTATCATTTCCCAAACAAAAAGAGGAAAAGTGAGCCAACAGATAATATTGTCTAGTTTCAGTGAAATTAAAAGGATTTTTTTCCTTTGATGGGAAAAATTATGTATTACTTTCCCTCCTACTGATCTGATATTTGTTGCCATGTTTTTGATCTTGTGTACTAAAAGCATTCATATTTGACTTTTAACGTGGTCATCTATCTGCATATGCTGTACGCTGTACAGAAATAATATATTTGGCTTTTGTTTTAATTCTGAGTGGTTTAACTCTGATCATAAATAAAACACTTAGGCTTAGACTCAACCCTGACAAGACCGAGTGGCTCTGGGTCTTGCCCCCCAAGGGTCATCCTGATGGTCCATCATTAGTCCTGGGGGGGGGGTAAATTTACCTCCCTCAGTGCAGGCATGCAACTTGGGTGTCCTCCTGGACTCACAGCTAAATTTGGAACAACATCTATCGGCTGTGGCCAGGGGGACCTTTGCCCAGGTTTGCCTGGTGCACCAGCTGCAGCCTTATTTGGACCGGGAGGCTCTACTCATGGTCACTCATGCCCTTGTCACCTCAAGACTGGATTACTGTAATGCGCTCTACATGGGGCTACCCTTGAAGAGCGTTCGGAGCTGCAGTTGGTTCAGTTGGTCACCTATCCTCCGCGAGCTGTACTGGCTTCCTGTGGGTCTCCGGACGCAATTCAAGGTGTTGGTTATCACCTTTAAAGCCTTTCATGGCTTAGGACCAGGTTACTTACAGGACCGCATACTGCCGCATAGTTCCCAGAGACCGGTGAGGTCCCACAGATTGGGCCTCCTTCAGGTCCCGTCGGCCAGACAATGTCGGCTGGCGGGCCCTCGGGGAAGGGCCTTTTCTATGGTGGCTCCGACCTGGTGGAATCAACTTCCCCCAGAGATTCGAACTACTCCCACCTTGCCGGCCTTTAAGAAAGCCATTAAAACTCTCCTGTTCCAGCAGGCCTGGGGTTGATGTCCCCGGGGGGGGGCGGGATACGATTGGGACATGCTGTATGAAAGCACTTATTTTACTGTTTTATTGTTATATTTATTGTTTTAATTTTGTACGCCGCCCTGAGTCCCTAGGGATTGGGCGGCATATACATTTTATTAATAAATAAATAAATAAACACAAAAAGACAGCATTTTCACAAAGTAGGCCTTTTACAATGTGCTTGTAGGTTCAGAAACTTTTTCTCCCTTCTGGCATTCAAGAAAACATGCTAATGTTTAGTTTGACTTAATCTACTGTTTATTTTTATGAAAAGTTCCATGTCAGACAATGTTCAGTTAATTACATGCATAGCTATGAATATATTTAAGGTATTGCCTTTGACTATCCAAAAGTGTCAAGTCCTTGTTTGATTTTACTTTCTTTATTGATGGACAATGCCAATCACAATCCACATACTATATGCCCCTTTTAAGCAAAACTCCCAAATTTTGGGAAGTTGTAGAATAGGGTCCTTGGTGCTCTCTGAGCTTGAATGTTTTCTTGCAGACTTTTCATTACCAAACTAGGTAACATCATCAGTGTAAGTTATATAGCAGATCTTGTGGTAATACCTTAAATTCCTTAGCTACATTATGTAATTGACATAACTTGAAGCATTTCCCATCTTGGTCTTAAATATACAAATGCCTTCCATATCAGTTTGGCTGATAATATCTTGTTCTTGTGTTCCTATTTTCTGGGCTTATTTTATTCACAAACAATAGATGAAAACAGGCACGTTACAAAGTTTTCTGGTAAAACCTAGAAAAATTTTAGTATAATTTGTTAGCTGCTATTTTCCTCTTAATCATCAAGGTCATATTGTTTTAGAAAATAATCTGTTTTTCTATGAATGTCAGTGCAGAAGCTAATTAACAATTAAATTATACCACTTCATTCTGGTTTTATTTAAAAAAAAAACTGCACAAAAGTTTGTATTTAAATAATTTTGTACCTAGCCTCAACATACAAATCATTTTAATACATTTCCACTAGAAAGATGAATTCGTATACGCATTTAATTTCCAAATAGACATTTCTTTAAAAAAAACTGCATTTACTGTAGGCATGTGCCTTTTTTAGTTGCGAACTTTTTATGACATTTAGAAAAGCATGAATTCTGATAGATGGCTTCTTCCAACCCATACATCGAGCTCTGAGGTTCAGATCAGGTCACATGGTACCTATCACATTCTGTCTACATGGTCTACCGTCCATTCCTACTGGCTGATTTACAAGGAAACAAAATAAATGAAACAAAAGGGAAAGGACTCTGGATCCTGATTCATTTGGTAGTGAAAAATTGTTTCATTTCTAATCATAGTGAACAGGGGAAAGAACCGTAATCACTCTTCCAGGCAAGAACACCTTTTTCATTGCAAACTCCCCCCCCCCAAAAAAACCCCCACACACATCAGATTCCCTCTTGCCCTCCTTAAAGGAGAATGGAGATACTTCAAGTTATTAAGCTCTGCTTTCTCCCCTCCCCACCCTCCCTGGGATCAATATTTCTATTGAAAAAGTTTTGCATTTTCTTTCATAGTGTGTCCCAAGCAGCACCATAACAAGCGACCTCACATCCCTCCTTCCTTCTGCTATTTTCAAATAGAGAGCAGGGAAGAGGACAGAAGCACCAATAGTGATGCAGAAAGAAGGAAGTCCTTGCTGTGCTATTTCTTAGTCTCACAGGGGAAAGAATATGTTACGTTATGTTACGTTACATTGCATTATTATTTTTTATTATTTTACTTTATTTCCACCTTTATTACTTTTACAACTAACTCAAGGTGGCGAACATATCCAAAACCTTCCTCCTCCTATTTTCCCCACAATAACAACTGTGAGGAGAGTTGGGCTGAGATATGGCCCAAGGTCACCCAGCTGGTTTTCATGACTAAGGCAGGACTAGAATTCACAGTCTCCTGATGATTAGATCAAAGTCACCCAATCAGCTTTCATGGCTAAAGTGGGACTAGAACTCAGGATCTCCTGCTTTCTAGTCTGGTGCCTTAACCACTAGACAAATCTGGAGGGGAAAGAATAATTTAGCATGAAAAAAGCCAAGACAAGGCAATTCAGACTTTGGAAATCAATGAAATAAATTTGAAACTTTTCTTTTCCTTTTCTGTCATTTCCTTACTTTTCTTCCTCTTTTTCCAAAATCATAATTCTGAAGAGAGTCGCCAAAGATTTAGTCATTATAAGTCATTCTAGTATCTTTGAATTAAGAGTAAAGAAATAGAAAAGCTGAAAAGAGGGTTCCTAGTCAAGCCTAATAGAAACTTGGATGAACAATGTTATTCTTCAGGAATAAGAAGAAGGGATAACAAGAGATAGAGCAAACAGCATAATTTTGACCAGTTCTTTCATCTCTTGGACTATATTCCTTGCAACCATCTTTTTATTTCTATGAACATTATGTAATATCTTTCCCTGAACATGCTTTTGAAGTAATCAGTCTCTCGTAGGCATTTCCCCCTCATCTTTACTACCTTTTTCACTTAATCATGCCACTGAACAAAATCTTTCCTGTTAACAGAACTCCACACTATTCTGTGGCACTTTGTAGTTAGTCTGTTACTTTGTTCCAAGCAGCTCCTGAAACTTCTTTCCTTAAGTTTACTTTTCACTTGGGAAATTAACATTTTCCTAACATTTTTTTTCCGTATAAAAATTGAATTTGGGTTTTTGGTGTTTCTGTAGGACATGTGTAATTTATCCAATTTTTGAAAAAGCAGTCTTTTCTATAAATAAAAAAAAGATGCAATATGTTTCCCTTTGGCATAGGTTTCATAGCCTTTATAACAATAACATTTTTTTAAAATGAAATTTTCATATCCTGTTTAATACTTGATATGCAGATGATATGTTCGGACTGTGAATGCCAGGGCTGTCACTGGATGAGCCCTGTAGCTATGGATCTCCACTGGCCCTCATGGACTTGGTTAATTAAGGCTTGCATTCAGCTCTTTTTAATAATTAAAAGAAGATACAGACTAGGTTGCCAGTCTTAGTCATATCAATGAAATATGCAGCAGATAAAGACATTATAAGTTGGTATACATTTGGGGCAGAATACCACAGGCTCGACCAACATGTAATTTAATAGCAAGCACATTCATGCTATCCTATGTAAACTTAAGTTTCACCAGTTTGCAAGTCAACACACTGTTGCCCTTCTCCCATCAACTAACAAATACATGCAGCATATTGATAAATTTAGAATGCAAACTAAAGCACAATGTGATTTACTTAGCTTTTGTTTTAGAGCAGGGGCGTCAAACTGCCGGCCTGTGGGCCGGATGCATCATGGCAAAATCACGCCCATCCCATTGCCAGCAATGGAAAAAAAGTCACGATACGTTGCGATATGTCACGTGATGTTGCGAGTTTGACACCCCTGGTTTAGAGTGTTACATGATATTAGTCAGTGTGGTTTATGTTTATGGTTTAGTTGTGCACTAATCATTGTCCTGTTTAAATAATTTTGAAATACTTAACCACAAATAATTAGGGATTCTGTTTGCATGCCATGCCAAGCATAGTTTTACTGTATTCTTACAGTATTTTTCAAGATTACAGAGGTGAGTGAATCCAGCCCAGTTGATCAGCCATCAGTTTGATCTATTTTGTAAGTCCAGAAAATGGGTTAATTCTATCAACTTAAAATTTTGTGCAAATTTCTGGTATTTACGCCTGAAATGGAATTCTTTCAAGAAAAAAAGGACAAAATTGTGCTAGCAATGGCCTTCAGCATTGATAAAGCTAGCATGTTGAAATGAAAACAGCAAAGTTTCTAATCAGGAAAAAAAAAATAAGCTTCTTGGGATAAGCAATTAGCTATGTGAAACCCAGGCTGTTTTTAAACAAACTGATACAATCCTAGGAGATTCAAGAACAGATGGAACCCATTAAGTCTAAGTTTTTCTGCAGGTAGGAAACAACATTAGAGGCACCCAAACAGTTTTATAATCTGCATTGCAGCAACACATTCAAAAAGCTACAGCAAAATGCTCTACAAATTTCTGAGGCTTGTATTTATCACGGCTCTTAACTACACCTGTCTTCAGTGATTTTCACCTCCCTGTATATTGTTCTCCTAAACCTTTGAAATGAATGCCTCCCTCAAAAGCCGAACATTGAAGTAGAATCTGAAAGCAGTGCCATCCAAGATGCCTTCTGTACTCAAGTTATTACATGTGAACAATTTCATCGAGATAATGTTTGAACAACGGAAGTCGCAAAAGCCAATATTTGGCCTATATCTCAGACTTAGACCTTCAGATGTGCAATGCATGGATGTTTCTGTCGCTTCCAAGCCAGAAGACATCTGTGGGCTGTCTGGATATAAAGATCTCCAGAGATTCATCTTCTTCTGCCTTTTCACTTAGATGTCTCTAGGCAGAACTTATGATCTATGATTCATCAGTGTAATGAAAGCAAACTTGGACTATGACCTGTTCAATACCGGCCTACCAGAAATCCCAGCAAAAGACTCTCTTTCAGTGAAGGGTTTTACATTATCTGCAGAGAGTGACCTGAAGATACATAGAAATCTGGACTACCATTAATAAAAGAAAGCTGAATAGGTCACACAGGGATACACACAATCCCAACATTCTACAATATTTGAAGTAGTATGTGGCCAACAAGTCCTCTAAAGAAAGGTATAAACAAACATTCCTGCAGAAAGGATACAAATTCCCTCAAAAATTTCATTAGTGCTTTTTTTTTTGTTATCTTAATGAGGCTAATTTCTGATTTCAGCAGCAACATGCTCTGGTAAGAGCTTCTTTCATTTAGCTATCAGTTTTATTGTCAATAAAACCCTTGTTTTCTCATGCATTGGTGGCATTCCCATAAAATCTAGGTGAGTGTAATCCAAAACAAGTGGATCCTGCAAACTCTGCAGGACAAAGACTGAAATAAATAATAATTCCTCTTCATGTTGAAGGCTTTCAACATATAAATGTTTCGTATGGACAATTATATAACACATCTGAAACATGTGCTATCTTTTAGCAATCTAATATGAACCATGTGCAGTGCTGTACATAACTTGTCTTCATGCATACATGCGTAGGAAGCCTTGATTACATTCTGCAGGTAACTATCCCACCTTTTAAATTTAATATTTTATCCCTCCTTTATTATTTTTGCAAATAACACAGGTTGGTGAACATACTTAAGACTCCTTCCTCCTCCTATTTTCCCCACAACAACCACCCTGTGAGGTGAGATAAACTGAGACAGAGTGACTGACCCAAGGTCACTCAGCTGGCTTTCAGCGGGCTAGAACTCATGGTCACCTGATTTTTAGCCTTGTGTCTTAATCGCTAGACCAAGTTGGCTCCCTGATTATATGCCGTCAAGTCATATAGCGACCACATAGATAAATTTTATCCAAGATGCCGTATTCCTAACTTGTTCTTTCAAGATTTTCAATGGTATACTCATCTCCATTGTAGACCATCCGCAGATCATCCTCTTCTACTGTTTCCTTTTACATTTCCCGGCATTAGAGTCTTTTCAAGAGAGTTGGGTCCTCCCATAATGTGTCAGAGGTAGGATAATTTGAGTGTAGTCATTTATGCCTCAAGTGGGATTTGTTTGATGAGCCATCAGTATTTATTTATTTATATATATATTTCTCAAATTTATATAGCTGCCCATCTCACAAAACAAGTGACTCTGGCCAGCATTTCCTGGGCTATCCATGGTATTCTCAGAAGCCTTCTAAGAACTTTCTTTTTAAAGGTTCCTCTAAGGATGCAGGGAACATCTTAAAATACTCAACAGCAGATGGTCCTCCTCCTTTTTCTACAGAATTTGTTATTGTTTGGAATGTTTCTGGTCTTTTTCTGAATAGGCTCCCTTCCCTGCCAATATCCTTGTTCCAAATTGTAAAATTATTTAACTACACCAGTAGTGGTGTCCTTCTTGAGCAGTTTCTTAATCATCATCTGCACTATACAAGGTTGTAAATAACTCTTCACCTGAAGCCCTACTATAGGAGGAGTGTTTGTCTTCTTTATCTTGAACATAAAGAGCCAATACTTCCTAGGATGAAGGTAGCCAAAAATATAAAAACAGAAACAAAAGACCAGCTGTTCCAGGAAGCTTTTGTTGCTAAGCTGAAGGCAATGTCTTTCCACATGCTGCAACTGAGGCTTGCCAGTGCCTGCTTTAAGAAGTCATGAGCGTCACTATGGGACTCATAACAAAATGCATGCTTTTCATCATCTGAATTCAATTGCGGTCTACATCTCATGATGGGCCAGGCATGAGATATGCCCCATTTTTCCTTTTAATATCCTCTCACATTTCCTAATGCTGAACTTCCAAACAACCTGAGAAACATACAGTAGTGGCCAAAATTGTGGAAACCTTTTGGGAAAAGTGTATTTTTGAGGTTTGATGGCTAATAACACCACTTTTTGGGGAGTAGTACCATAAAATTATATTCAGTGAAAAGATAATTTAATCAAGAAGGTAACGCAACATAGTTTGTTCAATTATCTGTACTGTATTCTATGAAAAGTTATAGCCAAATAACCAGAAAAAGGAAGCACAACTTGCTTAAGATGATATCAGATAGCTTTCCTTCATATGATTGTAGCCAATGAGCAAGAGTGTTTAGAGAGCCAATCAGGTGTCATCTAGTTTTGCCAATGAGCCAATCAGATCACAGTAGGATTCAGTTATTGATGTCATATATTGAAGCTGAGAGGAGGACATTTGTCAGTTATGTGATCGCTATCAAGTTGGTTGGTTTTTTTTTTACTTTCATTTAGTGAGCTTGTAAAATGTAATAAAATTAAAGTAATGGTGCAAAGAGCTGACTGGTTGCCCAGAAAGTGATGTAAAATAGTATTATTAAGTGAACAAGGCTACAGTTATAAAGAAATTAGAAGAAAAATTGGTGGAAACTTAACCAAAGGTGGCATTTCTACTGTATACTTTTCCCAAAAGTTTTCCACAATTTTGGCCACTACTGTACAGTATATACAAATCACATTGTTCTTTTTAAAAAATAAATAGCATTATACAAAAAAGAGAGTAGTAATCGTAAGTCCAATAAATTTATGCATAAGTTAAAAAGGGAAATACACCAACACTATTCACCATATCTTTCTGTCCTGGTGTCTACCACTTGCAGAGATTGATTTATCCTACAACTTCTCACTTCACTTCCCTCTTCTCAGAAATATTTATTCCTCCTTCATATATTTGTTTTGTGATTTGGTCAATATCATTCAGTATCTCTCTGTGAGTAAACCATCTAAACAAACCATCTCAATACTAATCACTCTGTCATCTGGTTCTTAAGGTCAAGCCAATCTCATCTCCTTAAATTACTGAAACATCATGCTAATACACCAGTTTTATAGGTCTTCTGAACACAAAAGATAAATTCATGCCTTGGTGTCTTTTCACCTCCCCCTTATAGAAATTGCTTCTGTTTTTTTAGATTAACAGACAAATGGCATCTAAAAGCATCATGGAGATAGCATTTTATAAATAGCAATAATCTTCTGAATAAAACCATCCTAGGAATAGAGACGTTGTTACATTTTTTTTAATCAAGCACTATTAAAGATCTGAGATCTAATACCAGGTAATCTGTGAAGAGCTTTTCATAATCCCTTGCAGCTCATACACTTCAAATACTGTCAAGGAAGAAAATATAAAATCTTTGATTTCAGCTCCTGCTCATGTTACAGATTTAGATTTATGATCTTGTTTTTCCTCAGCATACCTGTATACTTCCTCAGCATACTTGTATTCAGCAGCATACTTGTATACTTCCTCTTCCCATTTTCCTCCCCATAATCCTGTGAGGGGCAAAGTTACCCAATAACTTTTATACACACACATAAGATTATAACATACTGTCTCTTGCCTAATTTTGTATGAAATTTTCACTGCTATGCACATTTTGTATCAGAATGTAAACATATGGACATATATAATTATTGTGTGCAGCAGTGCATTTGCAATATTTGGAGAAGTGGAACATCCAAAGGAGAGCTCTCTTTTGATTCACATATTAATTGCAAATTAAATTACTTAAATATGTGGACAAAAATAATTTTTGCCCTTCCCTAAAGGTAGATCTCTGGGGGTTTTGTTGTCTGACATGTGCTCTTCATAAGGTTCCACACAATAGGAAAGTGACTCTCATCTGAGTGGTATATAAAGGTTAAGTACATTTGCTACTGCAATAAATGCTACTTTTATAAACAATAAAACCTCATAAAACAAATTAAAGCCATGTCATAAAATGGGAAATAAAAGACAAATTCTCTATTATACATTTGTGCGGAATAAACCATTGGCATAGTTTTTAACAAGCCAGTTAATAACAAGTTTGCTGTTTATATTATAAATTTGAAATTATTATAAATCTGAAACAAAGTGGTAAGTAATAAATCTACAAATGCAGCTGTTGCTTCTGCAATAAACCAAAATCTTAAACCTCACATCAACTGTTGAGAAGTTTAATTATTGTTATTTTTTAAAAAATCCTATTTATTTTTTCAGTGCTCTATAAAGGCACCATAATCATAACCATAACCAACAAAACACAAATCATGGGCGGTAAAAGCCCTGAAGATTAAAATACAGTTTTAAAAGTTAGGAAAAAGGCCTGGATCATTTTTGTCCAATAGAGCAGACCATAGTTTAGAAATGAACTTTGCTATAACAATAAGCACATGATCTAAAAAAACAACAACCTACAAGTAGATCTGGCCTTAGAATTAGACAGAGGGAGGAAATGGTCTCAAATGGCAGCAGCTGAGAGGCTTGCTGCCTTCAGTTTTTATAGAAGACAACCAAATTTTTGTCTGTGTTAAAGATCTAGTAGCCAGTCCAATGCACTATATCTGTAGACTATTGTAATCTAGTTGCTGTCTATGTAGTTTTTGGCCATGTGAGATACAATATCCAGTTCGATTACCATGTGTGTACACTTTTAACTGCTTTGTTAGGACTGAACATTGCCTGAGGTAAACCATCATGGAGATAGTCTACACTCCATACCCTACCAGCCACACCAGAAGAAGTTAATGGTTAACTTCCTTGGATATACTTTGTTGTAACTCTATGGTGCCACATTATGGCAATTTTATCCTAATTTAATATTTGACCTCATCTATTGTATTCGTGTTTGTATGTATAATGTGTTTTATTAGTGTTGTATATCAGTGATTGTGTGATCTCTGTAGTCATATGCTAAATAAATAAATAAAATTGCTAGACTCCTTCAACCTGAATTTAAATGACTTCATGGACCTGTCCACCAATTTTCTTGACAATGCTATGGAAATGGTTTGCTGTAGTGGGGAGTAGCTGGCCCTTTTAGGAACAAGCCAGCCTGATGTCTCTAAAGGGAGTCATCTGAGCTCTGACATCCAATAGAAGAAAAGAAGGAGGCTCTGTCAGGATTTGGGTTTTGGGTATCTTGTGGAGTTCTAGATGAGCAGAAGGTGGCCTTTGGTCAGCTTGGAAATTCAATTTTGTGACAGGAATTAGAATTGCATTATTTTTTGCTATTTTTATCATATTTTGTGTATGGAACCTTATTTTCTTTTTTGCATCTTTAACGATATTTCAGTCCTGGAGTTGACTAGTGGTCTTTTAGCTCTCCTATCCCTTCTTCTGCTTGGCTGAGCTACATAATCCTCAAGTTTTGGGTGTTTGGCTTTTTCTCTTTGTATTCAGCTAAAGTCAAGGTGAGAGTGAGGATTTCCTCTTCTATCCTTTCCTGGTTCCCCATAGGGCTGGTGTGGAAGAGGAAAAGTGTGTGTGTGTGTGTGTGTGTGTGTGTGTGTGTGTGTGTGTGTGAGAGAGAGAGAGAGAGAGAGAGAGAGAGAGAGAGAGAGAGAGAGAACAAAGGGACCTAATTTTCCAGTGGCTGCTCACCCAGAAGGGTGGTTATTGCAGAACTGAAGGGCCTCTGAGAAGGATCTGGTTGAACCCTGAGGATGCCTAAAAATCTGGGATTTTTAAAAATTTATCCCAGCATTTTACGGTGATTCAAATGCCACCCATCAACCCTGCCTAGTTTTTCAAGTTCAGCCATGGTTGGTTAAGTGTCCAACTGGAGAATTTAAAATGCAGTTTAGCATTTGTTTTTTCTCTGAAGATAATGCCATTATTACCTGTCCAATGTCCAATGTTTCAGGAAGGTCTGTTAAGAACTTGAGGTGGAAAAAAATGAAACTTTGATCTTGGGATTTACTGATTAGATTGATTTGTTGTTATAGAAATGGCTAATTTGTACTATTCTGGAAAAGTAAAAAGTGGAGGTTCGATGTTAATGTTTTATTCTACTGCAACAAAGGAAGTCGGAAGTCAATGCTCTTTTTTTCTTTCTCCCCCCCCCTCACCCTCACTTCTTTTTCCCTTTTCCTTCCCCACTGGGTCCTATTCTCTGTTTGTTTGTGTTTTTTTTGTATTTTGTATTTAATTTTATAATACAATAAAACGTTATAATATAAAAAAGGAAAGGTCTGTTAAGAGTCCTCTTGCACCACCAAAATGAGATGTCCACAATGAGACACAAGGCCTTTTCTGTGGGGGCTGCACATTTTTTAATCCCCAGAAGTTCATAAAGCTCCCTCCCTTATAATTTTGTCTTACTGTTAAAGAAATTTAAAGACAGTTTTGTTTTCCTGGGCTTTCAACTGCAGCTAGGTTTTGTTAGTATCATTTTGTGGAAAAGTTGATTATTTGTTGTTGATATGTGGTTCCTGATGATTTTTTAAAATGATCTCGATTTATTTTATTATTGCAGCTGTCACTTTATCTTCTTGTAACCTGCCTAAAGGCTTTTGAGATAGGCATACTATAAACATTGCCAAACAAACACTTTTTAAAAATCTCTTTCCAGTAAATCTCTACTTGTTTTTCACATATTGATTCTCTTGTTAGTATTGTTTCATAGATATGTCCTTAAGAGAGAGTGGTGCCCATTGGTTGACAATTAAATTTTAAGAAACATATTAAACCTAGGGATAGAAAACCTAGCCAGTGGATAGGCTATTCTGAGCAAATGTTGATCGAACACAGCAAAGAGACAAACCATAAGCAACATTTAGTAGTGTGTCTTTTGCGGTGTAGGAGTGATAGTAATTGGAAAATTAACTCAGCCGTAGAAAGTTAGAACTGGATGGGTGAAGAAATTTGAGCAAAAAACAAAACAAAAAAAATCTTATAATAATTCTTTGAATATATATGTCTTTGGTTTGTTACTGACAACAGATGGTCAGTCACGACAAAATGACAGACACAAGTAAAGAAGTTACTGCTGTGCCAATCCTCATACTCTCTGTTTAATAACGCTGTCTGTTTATGTATCTAATATCTATATACACTAAATATTAAGGTTTTTCAGGCTCTAATGAATGTCTGCATTCTGAATTCAGAGATTTGTTACGGAATTTTTACACCTTTCATTTATTTTTTTGTCGCCTTTTGCTCTCCTGACTCATTTATTTAACTTTAATATTCTATGCCCTGAGGATTGTCTGCCATTTAGTTCCTATTGGATATGCGTGTTTTAGTAGCAACATGTGTTATAAATGTTGCAATATTTTGGTTATAGTAATAAAGACAACAATGAATAAGGGCAAAGGAATGTATAAGTAATATCACTGATATACTATATGTTATACTATATGTATCATATACTAGCCAAATGTGTCCCAATTTATAAACTCATCTGATGTCACACCTGCTTTTTTAACTATCTTCATCACTTAAGGATTCTAAAAATATTAGATGTTTCACTATTGTACAATTCCAATGTTGTGACATATCACAGGACTGTGCAGAACTTTAAATAAATGAGTTTTGGGGAGAAGAAACTGATAAATGGTGGCAAAAATGAGCCCTTTTAATCACAACTGGAAATGTAAAAAACATAATTTGCTCCCTTCTATCCATGGGATAATACAATAATGCAAAATATAGCATTTGAAAAATGAAAGGAATCTCTTTTTGTAAATCATCAGCGAGAATTAACTGAAATTCTTGAAATTGCATGTTGCAAAAGTATCTACAGTTTCAGATTCCAGTTCAGACGACACACAAATGTGGGTGTGCATGTGTGTTCATGAAACCTATCTGGAATGGCCCAACAGATCCCAAGTAAACTCTACATCACTAAGTGGCATGGGAAAAGCTCATGTGTGTTAAATAATTGTGCAAAGAGACAAGGTAAATGAAGAGGTAGTATAACTGTGTACTGTGCAGTGCTTTCAAACTAAACCTAAACAGATGTCCCAGAACATGAACATAACAACATTGCCTTAAGTTCTTGTCATATCTTTCATGGGATCTCATAGCAGCCCATTGCAGACTGCATGTAAACCTTGGAAAAGATGTGGAAGTTTCAAAGATGCATCATACCATGCAACACCTTTTTGGTATGAAATCTGAAGCACAGCACAGCCCTGATAAATTGCAAAAATGACTGTGAATGCCCTTGGTTTCATTACAATAAACTTTTTTTTCTGCCGTTAGTTTCTCACAAAACCCCATCAGGTTTTGGAGAACCATAGAATTCCATAGACCACAAGTTTTTTTTTCTTATAGTTAACTTTATCTGTATCTTGTTCTCCAACTCTAAATTCATGTTCCCTCTTATCTTTACTTGTAATAGAAGTCTCAGTCATGCCTAACATCTTTTCCCTGTTTGTTTAGAAGAATTGGCAGAACTGGGGGGGGGCGGAGTTGAAAGAGGGATCAGCCTAGAATCCCTACGTAGCCACAAGCAGACTAAGTCCAACCCCCCCTTACATTCTGTTGACTCTTATCTAACTCAGAATCAGAGAGGAATGCTTCCCCCTATAGTTGGCAATGACTAGTGGAGTAAAATCCACAGGGACTCCTTATCTAACTCCATGCAGGTGCTAACCATGCATAGGCATGAATAGAAATGCACCACTTTAATTGGGCCTCAAGTTTGGGCCTGATCTTTCAGGCCTGACAGTTTGGATTCATTTCTTGGATATCAAAAGAAGCAACAGCACGCAACAATGAATAAGCAACAGTTAACTCACTTGGCAATTTCCAAAAATATATTTCAAATGCAGAATAATCAACGGTTGGTATTTTCTTCAACTGGTGATGAGGACAGTAGCGGAAGAGGAACCAACATCTACTAATGATAATGATTTTCAAGTACTGTGTTTAGTGCAATGGAATGATTGCCATGTATTGTACATTTGTAATAGCTCTGCAAGCAACTTACCGGAACAAGAAATTTTTTAATTTCTTCCAGGGCATGACTCATCCGTGAATAAGCTTCTCCGGGAGGGGCAAACACTTCAATTAATACATGTAGTTCATCACTCAAGTGTGCATATTTGGCTTCCTCACTTTTTCTTAGTTCTTCTTCCTGTGGAGAAGAGTATTTTTAGAAATCACTTTGCATTGATTTACCATTTGTAAAGTAGCAAACCAAAGGTCACAATCTAGGCAGACTTTCAGCAAAATGAGTCCCCGTGAGAAACAACAAAATTCTTGTATAAATTACTTGACAATCTGAAAATCACTTTGTGTGGATAATGAAAACTAGCATAATTAACATCTGCAACAGATTTTAATCAATAAAGCATAGAATGGTTAATGCCTGACAGCGTGTTGAAATTTTCACAATGCAAAAAAAAATCCCACTTCTAAAAAAAAAGAAAAAAGGATCAATTTCAGGTTTCTTTCACCAGTGTACTTGATGTTATGATATAAAATATATCCTAAAGTACTATTTATTTTGTTTGGTTTATATTACCACTGTTCATCAAGAAATGTGCCCAGAATACTTTATTTAAAAAGAAGAAGAATCAAACTAGAAGAAACAATTATTAGTAAAATAGCTGAATACATATGTTAAAAACAGCAGCATTTATTGCAGTATCTAAAAGTATTTATCAAAACTAAAATGTAATAACATGGTAAAAAAAAGGAGTTCCTGCAGATTTTACTCTGCTAGTCTTGGTCAACTGTAGGGGGCAGTGTTCATCTCCATTTCAAGGCCATTGAGCCAGCACTGTTCAAATACATTTCCACGGTCATGTGGCCAGCATGACACCACAGAGCACTGTTACCTTCCCATCGAAGTTGTACCTATTTAGCCACTCACATTTGTAGGCTTTCGAACTGCTAGTTTGGCAGAAGCTGGGGCAAGGACGGGAGCTCTCCCCGACACATGGCGCTCGAGTCTCGAACCTGGGCTGCCAGCTTTCCATCTGACAAGCCTAGCATCTTAACTGCTGAGCCACCATGCTCCCCCAATAACATGGTGGATATGAGAAAAATCACTCTTCTTTAGAACCACTCTGGGAGAAAAAGCAATATTTTGGCTCTGATTCTGGATACACACTACAGTAAGGAGCTCAGCCCAAACTTATGAAATATGCAGGCCTTGGCATGTTGGAATTATCCCTAATCTTGTGTTGCAAGTGCTTAGACAGAAAACCTGGTTTATATTTTCCCCATATTCCAACTCAGTGCAATCTGTATAATGGCCAAGATATATCCGTATAATAATCAGAAGCTGAGCTCAGATCTAGGGCATCTTTACCTCAAGTTGATTTCTTTAAACTTTTATGTGAAATAAAAATTCTAGACTAAATGCTCTGCTAGAAAGATGTAAGGAAAGAAACCGTCTCCTTGGAAGAACCAGTGAAGGCTTTCTCTTGCCATTTGTCTCTAGCACAGCAAATCAACTGCTGTGATATTCTGCAAGTGTGGGGGACAACTGCCAGCCTTTCGGGTCTTTAAGAAAAAAACAAGGAGTCACAGTGATAATTTCTTCCAATGGAAAAGCTGTTTACAAACTACTTTTTTTTCTTCCACTAAGAGAAAAAACTAAAAAACTAAAAAAAACTTTCCAGACATTTCCTTCATAGCTGCAGATCCATCAATTCTATTCATTCACTAGGATATGTAAAAAGAATATGCTTTATGTCATACAAGCAGATTTCTATTTATGTGATGGAAATTTTTCTCTGTGTTCCCTCAAAGCTTGCTGAGAAGGTTTGAGGATATACCAGAGTGGATATTTTAGGTGCACAAGATTTTATAGATGAACAGGAATTTCTGCTTCCCAGTTTTGTTGATGGAAATAATTCTGTGAGTAGAAATATGTGCCATAAGTGACATTTTCACAGAAGAAATATGGAGTTGTATTTCTTGAGTTATGAGATGCTTGGGGTGGGTGTGCTTTTTCACGTATCATGTTTTGTTGTTCATTATTTATAAATTTAGTGTTTACTCCTAGCACAAAGGGAATAAACTATGTCATCTCCAGGGATAGTCAGTTTTCCTCTGTTCTATGGTAATTTCATGGGAATAAAAGACTTTTGATTTTATAGAATAAAATCTATATTCAGACCAACTCCAGAATGCATCCTTTTTGTTTTCTTCACTGACAGAGTTTGACTGTTGTTCATTCATCATCGTTGATGAAGACCTTTTTATTTTTTAATATTATTCTAAGATTAGATGTGTTGTGTCTGAAGATGAGTAATCCTGCTACTTTGGGCATATAATTTACTTGTACATGTTGAACAGATATGTGTAGGCACTGCAGAGTAGTAAGTCTACTGCTCACATTTACATTGTGCTTCAGCAGTGTATCTTGCTTGATAAGCTTGACAGTCCTTGTGGATGAGGCCATGCCAGGGAAGGTAGCTTTATGCCAGCATTTACAAGGGGATCTTATCTATATCAAGTAACTTCAGGAAGGCACTTAGTGTGTCTTTGAAATGTTTGTTTTGCCTTCCATGTGAGCATCTTCCACCAGAGAGTTCCCCAATAGAAGCTGATTGGATATATGCTCGTTCAGCATGTGGATGACATGACCTGCCCACCGCGTGTATACTCTCATCAGCAAAATGACTGTCCATAAGTGCTGGACTGATGGTAGGCATGCAACTTCAGTGACTGGTACCTTGTCTTGCCATCTGATGCCTAATAAGAGCCATGGTGGCACAGTGGTTAGAATGCAGTATTGCAGACTAATTCTGCCGACTGCCAGGAGTTCGATCCTCGGCGACTCACAATTGACTCAGCCTTGCATTCTTCTGAGGTCAGTAAAAGGAGGGCCCATAATGTTGAGGACAATATGCTGACACTGTAAAGCGTTTAGAGAGAGCTGTAAAGCACTATGGAGCAGTATATAAGTCTAAGTGTTATTGCTATTGCTAATATCCTGCAAAAGTTCCAGCAACGTCGAAATGGTTGAGCAGTCTTGAATGCCTTCAATACATAGTCCATGTTTCACAGGCACATACACAAAGCTACAGTTAACTTCTGCATCAATAGTTACTGCTCATGAGAAGGTAATTGGACTGGTCATTGCCTGACATTTCTGACAGGGATTTTGAGTTCTGTCTACAGAATATGCATGAAGAACAGGCTATCCATGACTTCAATCTTTTGGAAGTCCCTGGCCATCATGTCATCATGGAAATGGCGTATCATCTGAATGAATTTTGTGAGGTAGACAAAATTTGACATGATCCTTCACAGGCCTTGCCAGTTAACAATTTCAAACGTTTTCATGAGATCAACAAAGAGTTTATGGAGATTCTCAATCATCCAGGACATGGTTGTCCCAATGGATCTTTTGGACTTTCTTGTTTTTTTTCCCCTTTGAAAACATTTTGCATGTCATCCAAGAAGCATCTTCAGTTCTAACTGAATTAAGGTAGAACTGAAGAGGTTTTTTGGATGAGGAGTGAAACATTTTCAAAGGGAAAAAAAAACCCCAAAATGCAATTGGCTTTTGGAAAATGCACCATTGGGAGATCAATAAAGTGCTCCTGACACTTCTAAACTTGGTGTGTAGTAAAGATCATCTTGATAGTCCCACAATCTTTGCAGATGCTGCACTGTGACTCTGGCAGCAGGCACAACTCCAGATGAGTGATCAGTTGATTTACCAGGACTTTTGCAAGGTTTTTTTCCCTGCAATGAGAGTAGAAAGATTTCTAATGGAGCTTCCTAATAGATTTACTAATGGAGAAGTCCACTTGGTGCTCTTTCTATGAAAGGAGGAGATCCAAACAATACTGTGATTTATAGAATTCTTAGGAATAATTAATATATTTACACCATCTTGCTTAAGTCCTGGTCAACAAGAGCTTGAGTAGCAGAAAATAAATTGAGGTACAAATCCAAAGATTGCCAAATCTTTTCCACAGAATGTAAATATGTTAGGTCACCTTACAGAAGGCCTCATGTTGAAATGTTTTGATTATTTTGTTCATGGATGAGGCAACACATGACTCAAGCAAAACAAAGAAAAACTTCAAAAGCAGCCTTCCTCATTATGAACTCAGGACTAACCACTTTTATAGTAAAGAGAGGGGAATGAAAGAAAAATATTTGCCTAGAGCAATGCTGCCACTTTATATCTAATTATGTTAAGTTGTTCTGGTAGACTTCGTATGTGACAAGTTTTCCGAATGATAATGTATGTCTGATGAGCCATGCAAAATTTGCAGGTTTTTCAGCCATCTAAGCACAATGCAAGGAACTATATCTGAAATTGATGTTACTATTGAATTCTGAATAAGTTCAGAAGAGATCTATGTTTTTTCCTGTTCAATCTAGCAATATTGACCCTATTTTTAACTAGAAACTGCTCTCCATGTGTACTTATTAAAAATTTCATGGCATACAAAACAATAATTAAGTGTTTGACTAATGAGGTAGATGTAACTATTAGGCATATCAAAAGCATACAGTTTCTCAGTTGACTTTGAACTGTTGTCCCTAAAATGTTATTCTTCATGGCTGATTTGAAAGAAACCAGCAGGAAGAGGGAACAGGCCCTATACATTGCTCCTATTGTTACTAAATCCCTTGTGTGCTAATGGGAGATTCAGTCAATTGTAGTTAATTTAATAATCAAAGTTAAGCCAATGTGTGTACTCAACCACAAAATCCCCAGGTCACAAAATCAATGCAAAATTCTCATGATTCTATAGGTTGCACTGCTATATATCTCTTCTGGATCAAAGTCTTCTGTTGGAAAAAGAAACCCAACTCCATTCTTGGAAGGTACTATATGAATCTAATTCATAATTACTTAATTTACAATACTATTCTGAATCCCTTGGCCAAAATGATTTTTTTAAAAAAACCATAACAATTAATAGATGCCAGCCTGTGTATTCAGAAAGTTATTGAAAACTTGACTTGTCTCTTAGGCTTGGAGCAGATAGGTGATTGAGCCCCTGTAGGTTGTTTTATTGTCATTTATACTATATCTTCTGAGTATGTATTATTTAAGCCACCTCTATTTTTTAAAAGTTAAGACCCGTAGAGTCCTCTGGAGGTGGGCAACCTTTAAACTGAACAATTGAATAAACTAAATAAATGAATAAAATAATAATAGCTACATAGAATTTTTATTATAGTTGCTGACCAGAACTGCAAACAGAAAAATAAAAATAAAGTAAAAGCAAAATAATAAAATAAAATAATAAAATAAAATAAAATAAAAAATATAACAATTGGGGGTAGATTCATTAGCGGACAATAAAACTTTGATTTATAGGCAGTGTAACAACATTTAGCTATGTTCCAAGAGCCTGAATTATACTGACCTGGTGACAAAAACTGCACATAAAAAAGATCAGAATTTGTTAAGTAGTTTTGACCAGGCAAGGAGTTATAAGGCAAGTCCTTGAATCTCAACATACTTTTTATTATTTTACTATTTATTATTATAAAATAATAAATAGCAAATAATAAATAAATAAAACCACTGCTCTTATCTCCCCAAAATCCCCCCTCGGCCCATTTTTGACTCATGAATGAAGAAGAGATATAAGATTTGTACTTTGGATATACTACATACTGTATATGGTTTGAGTCTTACAGTTTGTGATTTGCATTTCTTTCTACCAGTGGATTTTCTAGTATCTTTAATAAAACTTATTAAGAGCTGTGTCATTTAATCTCTGTCTGAGATTTTTCTGGTCCCAGTATTAGTTTGGCTGAAGTCTAACACATGAACATACTCTTCTGGTGACAAAATGTTTTGAATTCGTATTTTTCATATTTACTTTAGTATGAGAAAATAGCTTTTTTATTTTATATATTTACTTTCTGATTAAATTGTCTTTGCTTTTATCCAAAACAAACATATATAATGCAATCTTTCAGATAATTTACAGATTTAAAAACAGATATCGCTAGATTGCCTGCCAGGTGTTTCGACTGTAATAATCAACTGAGCTTTTTTCTGCAGTGTAATACAATATCCGCTCAATAAATGTGTAGGAATTCATGCCACAAGTCACAGCATAAAGCTAAAACGGATTTTGCAAATACCGTTATGCCTACCCCAAGGCCCAGCTGTAATAATGATAATAGTAAGTGATGGTTTTATAAGGGTAAGGTAAAAAAAAATTAGTTAAATCAAGCAAGACCTAAATTGCTTTCTGCCAAGCTAGCACAAAATATTTATCACCTGTGGGATAGCACAATACAATGTCGTCTAGCATTTTAAGTGTAGAAGCCAGCCAGATAGTTGGATTTTTTAAGACTGGTGACAGCAAGAAGGTTTATGAGGATTAGGAGAAGATGTGGAGCATGGTTGTTGCCTCCTATCCTTTGTTATCAGGCTTCCAACATATGCTACATTCAGTTATTGAATTTCTGCCTAACTATAGGACTAACCCTGACTTTCCAAAGTCCCCTATGAGATCCTTTAATAAGTTGGCCTTTCTCTTTCTCTATAACTTGAATCACTAGGAAGTCAGCTCAGATAAATTTGAAAACAAATCTGCCAGAGTTAAATCCATTCTAAAATACCCAGAGAAGTCATTAGCTATTTTTACATGCTCTGGCATATATACATGATACCAAGTTCAATTAAAATGCAGATGTACTCATCACCAAGGAAGGCTGGTTAGATTTCAGATGAAAGAGGGTTGAAATTGTCTGAATTTTCTAACTACTCATATTCTAATGTAATTTTCTATGATATACAGTTTTCCACTGGGAGAATAATTTCTACTTTATTCGGGAAAGGGAGCAGATGTTTGCTGACTGTTCTACTCAATTAAGATTTAGAAAGCCAATACACTTGCCCACTCAACAGGCCATTAAGACCTGTTACTTTTCCCTCCCAGACATGAGAGCTGGGATATATAGGTGTATCTGTTTTGTGAATTGTTAGAAGGAGCTTCAGTTTTTTTGATTTAGCTTATTTTAACTTTGCCTAATTATAGCAATGCCAATAGCATTCAGTCTTATATACCACCCCATAGCGGTTTACAACACTCACTAGGTGGTTTATAATGTCGGCATTATTTGCATATTGCCCCTAACAATCTGGGTCCTCATTTACCGATCTTGGAAAGATGGGAGACTGAGTCAACCTTGAACTGGTCAGGATCGAACTCTTGGCTATGGGCAGTGTTTGCCTGTAATACTACATTCTAATCACGGCGCCACCAGGGCTCTGATTATGGGTGTCCTTTTTTTACATTATATTGTGTTTATAAATTGGTCATTAGCCTCCCTGGGTTATGGATTTAACATAGACAGCCATTAAATTTTCTAAATAAATAAATACTAAATAATCAATAATCCCCCTCAAAAAGCTGCCCCTAAGGAGGAACTTTTGAAATCATAAGAGATCTGTGGAAGACTGGGGAAAAAAAAAATACACACTCTGTTTGGCACTAAGTTAATCCATATGCAGCTAGTCTTAAGATATGCATAAATTGTTCCAGGATGATTGTCAAGAAGACCTGAATCCCTGAAAACAGCTGCAAGCATTTTTCCATTTAGTATTGTATGACTTAATACAAATTCAGAGTGCATTGAAGACCGGCTTGGGACAGTTAAGCATGTGGCCTATTTATTTTATTATTTGTAATTATTACCCTGCCTTTCTAGCTCATAAGAAGTTAAGTCAGGGAAAAACATAAAAATTTACACAGATTGTTTGATATTTTTGGATTTTCAGTTCTCAACTAAGGATCTATTATTTAGCAAACCTTATTGGGCTAAAATGAAAAGTCTAATTTTGAGGAAGTACTTCCAAATCCCACAGAATTGATATCCGGATTTTGGCTGAGAAATAAAAAGAGCTGTAGCGAGAGAGATTGTAATATCAGATGCTGGGAGCCAGTTCAACAAATCAGAAAATACATCTTGTCTTTGATTCTTTCATATCAAAAAAAAAAAAAGCGTCAATTGAAATTAGGGAAAGCACCGGGTACGGATGGGTTAACAACTGTTTATTATAAAGCTTTAATGGAGGAGATGATCCAACCATTAAGTGATCTTTTTAATGGTATCTTACAGGGTTTAGAGATTCCTCCTTCATGGCGTAGTGCTTTTATATCATTGATTCCAAAGGAGGATCAAGATCTTACTTTACCAAAAAATTATAGGCCTATATCTCTTTTAAATGTGGATTATAAGATATTTGCAAAAATTTTGGTAAATAGGCTTATGAGGGTGGTGCATCATCTTGTGCATAAAGATCAATCAGGGTTTATAACTGGAAGGTATATGAAAAATAATGTTAGACAAATTATTAATCTATTAGAATATTTAGACAAGAACAACCAAGTTCCTGCAGGGCTCATATTTTTAGATGCTGAAAAAGCATTTGATCAATTGAATTGGCATTTTATGCTAAGAGTAATGGAAGAAATGAATTTTGGCGAAAAGATATTACAAGCCCTTACGGTAATATATCAAAAACAAACGGCACAACTTATTGTTAATGGAGGTTTGTCGGAGGTTTTTACAATAGAGAAAGGTACTAGACAGGGGTGCCCTTTATCGCCATTGTTGTTTGTTTTAACATTGGAAATATTATTGATCAAAATTCGAGAGTCTCAGGAAATTAAAGGAATAGAAGTTAACAAAAAAGAATATAAGCTGAGAGCTTTTGCGGACGACTTGGTTGTTACTTTGTCGCAACCTGATCACTCTGTAGTAAACTTATTACAGTTGATTCATCATTATGGTTTGGTTTCGGGTTTCAAGATTAATGTAAATAAGACTAAAATCTTACCTAAAAATATGTCTAGTCAGGAGAAGCAGATTTTGGCTAACTTGACGGGTTTTGAGATTGTTAATAAGGTAAAATATTTGGGGGTGATGTTGTCTGTTTCTAATGTAAAATTATTTAAAAATAACTATGAAAGGTTGTGGGTCAGGGTACAGAAGGACTTGAAGAATTGGGAGAAGTTGCAATTATCCCTCATGGGAAGAATTGCAGTGATAAAAATGAATATTCTACCCAAGTTTCTTTTTTTGTTTCAAATGTTACCGATTTTGAAAAATGAGATTAACTTAAGTGAGTGGCAGAAGGGTCTTAATAAATTTATTTGGGCAGGGAAAAAGCCAAGGGTTAAGTTTAAAATTATGCAAGACTTCCGTGAGAGGGGTGGACTCAAGGTACCAAATTTGAAATTATATTACGATGCGGTGGTTTTAACACTAATTAGTGATTGGGTAAATTTGACAAATCCTGAGATACTTCATTTAGAGGGATGGGATTTACTTTATGGGTGGCATGCCTATTTAATATTTAATAAAAAAATGGATTGGGTCTTTAAATCTCATATTTTAAGAATCTCTTTACTTAGGACTTGGAGAAAATATTATAAAAGTGATTTTAAAGTTCCATTATGGGCCATACCTTGGCATGCGATAGAAGGAATAAAAAAAAGGTGTAAAAATGGATATGGTGTCTTATAGTCAGCTACTTAGATGGGATGGGCAAAACTGGCAGTTAAGATTACGGGAAGATTTAGCGCAAGAAAATATTATTTATTCTTGGTTCCAATATAGGCAACTAGTAGATAAATGGAAGGTGGATTGTAAATTGGGTTTTCTTAGAGAAGATGGAAATCTTATTAAGCAAGTCAAGGATCAAAGACAAACCCACATCAAGAGAATCTACGGGGTATTAGTTGAAATGGACTCAGAAACGGAATTAATTAAAGACTGCATGATTAGATGGGCACAGAATTTTGGTGTCCCAGTCTCATTGGACATCTGGGAAACCATTTGGGTGAGAAATGTCAAATTTACACAAGCACAGAACCTTAGGGAGAATTTTTATAAAATGTTTTATAGATGGCACCTTGATCCACAAAAAATGTCTCTTATGTACCCTGACGTACAACCCAAATGTTGGAGATGTGGTTATACGGATGCTTCCTATTATCATATTTGGTGGTCATGCAGAGAGATAAAAGCATTTTGGATCAAAATATGGTGGAATATCCAGAGAATTTTTAGAAGGAGGGTAAAATTTACTCCGCAATTATTTTTGTTGGGCATTGTTACAGATTGTGATACAAAGGAGGTTGTATTGATGTTAAATTTGATTACAGCCGTGAGGCTGTTAGTTGGACAATATTGGAAGAAGGAATCTTTGCCTACACTGCAGGAATGGTTTCTTAAAGTGTCCTATTTGGCGGAAATGGCAAAGATTTCGGCTTTCTTAAAGCAACAAACGCAAGAGAAGTTTCTTGCCGTTTGGGACAAATGGATAAAATTTATACAATTTAGACTGGGTATAAAAAAATATCATATAGTTTTTTCATAAGTTTTATTTTTATATATAGAGAATGTTATATATAGATATTTTTTTTATATATATAAATATAAATTTTTTAATTTAATTTTTATCTTTATTTGTTAATTTTTAACTAAGCCTATATTCTGCTCTGGGAAGCTCGGGGGGGGGAAGGGAGGGTGTTTGTGAGGGGTGGGGGATGGGGTTTTTTTTTATATGTTTAGTTTTTTTTTTGTATATGTTGTTTTTTGTTTTGTATTGTTTTTGTCTTTTTGTAAAATTTATAAAACTTTCAATAAAAAAAAAAAAAAAAAAAGCGTCGCATTCTATAATACAGGACTGCTGTGCCGTAAAGGCATTCAGAGCACCATAAGATGCTCCAATTTGCCAAAACATAATCATAAGGACTGATTCAAATAACAATAACAATACAGTTGGAAAGGACCGTGGAGGTCATCTAGTCCAACCCCCTGCTCAGGCAGGAAACCAGATAGAACCAAATGCCCAGCTTGATTCAGGTACTCGAAAAGGCTTTGACAAAATCTGCTGAACAAGTACAGAGGCCCTTTTCTATCTAATCAGAGGGAAGACTTAAAGTGCATCAGCCTCTTTCATGTTTACTTAGAAAATTTAATTGTCTAATTTTCCAGTACAGGAAATGGAGAATCCACCAATGGGTTTTCTCTGTCTGCCTACTGTTGAGACCAAGTAGCCAAACCTGACATGCCCCCTCTTGCTAGGAGACCCAGTCTTGACTTGGCCTCAAGCTCTTGAAGACGTATCAGGTTTGGCTCTCTCAACAGATAGAGGTTAGAGATCCATTGGTGAATTCTCCTTTCCCTAATAGTTACCCTCAACAATTTAATTAAATAATAAATTTGGAATCCTTCCCTACTTCCCTGCAGCGCTGGGATCAGTGCTGACTCAAATTGCATGATTTGAGGAATGAGGGGTGGGGGGAGGTCTCTGCAGCTTTCCTTTCTTTCCCTTTCCCCAGGGCTCTGGGGAAAAACCTTTCTGAGAAAGTGCTGCTTTGAGTATATCCCTAATCCTCCCCTCCTTTGAACTACAGGGCAGAATTTCACGCTGGAGGTCTGAGATTCAATTTTGCATTCAGGACCTCCGGAGTCATCTCGGGCAGCTGGGGACAACCGCGGACGCCATTTTAGTTGCTGTTGAAGGCAACGAACTTAATTTCAGCCTTAGGAGCCTCGTTTTTTCCTGCCGTTCGGAGGCAGTCTTGCTAATTACCTTCCAGCGCAGCGTTTAGCGCTGCCAACACAATCGCCCCAGCACCCAGAAATTTTGCCTTTGAGGCCTGCGGAGGCCATTCTCAGCGGAGAGCAAGTTGCGGCTGCCATTTTGGGGCCGCCGCCAAAGGCAACCAGGTTGCAAACAGCCTTCTTCAGCGTCCTAGTCATTCTGTCCTTCATCGGTGGCTCAGTTTACTCAACTTTAGGGAATTTGGTTCCCCGCTCAGGCTGCACACTTCTGGGCATAAAATAAGCTACGGCAACTCCCGGCGGCCGCCCTCTTGAACGCCACATTGGAGCTTCTTTAGGCCCCATGAGGCCTACTTGCAGTAGTTGGCCTGACCCAGGCCACATTTGAGGTGTGTGTTTCTTTCCTTTCAGATCACTTGCTATAATACAACCACAAATTGTCCAGCCACTATTTTGAGCCTCATCCTTTCCTTGCCAGGCCTTTTCTCAGGCCCTCTGCATCCTTCATTGGGGCTTTTCTGGTGCAACTTGACTGGCCACCTAAGGCCTCCGGCCTTTGGCATCAACCTCATTTGCCGTGACCAAAGCCCAGAGAGATTGTTTTCTGGTCAGATGGTCAGGGGAGCAGTCTTCGTGACTTGCTCCAATTTCGCTTCCGCCAACTGCTTGCCTGCCAGAGCTCCTCCTTAGTTTCTCTGAGACAGCTCAACCAGGATGGAGGACTCCATGATGCCTCAACCCATGAGCGCGGCCTTCCCATCCTCCAGTTACGGCCGGCACAAAACCTCTGAACAGGAGGTGGCAGGCAAGCTCAAATCCAAGGCTAAGGCCACTCTCAAGAAGCCCTCCAAGTTGGTGGAAAAGCAAGCCAGCCGTAGGCACCAGGCTCTGGAGAAGGAGTTCTCCAGAGTGCAGAGACAGGTCGGATTAAAGACTGATCAAATGGCGGCCCCTGAATTTGACCTTCCTTTAGGTCCTTCAACCTCGGCTCAGGGCGCGTGGTCTCTGACAGGGATGCCCACTACACTTAGTTCCCCTTCTGAATTGGTTCAACACACAGCAACCATCTTGGGTTCAGCTCCAGAAGCCACCTTCATGCCAATGGCCACAGGGCTCAGGGGACCAGACATTGGAGACATTTTCTCCAACGGCTGCCTTGAGGCCTTGCTATCCAAGGTTGTAGACCGCGATCTAGCAGAACAGTCCTTCCATCCACCTGTACAGGGGGCTTCCACGTCGGCCATGTCACCTTATGTCCCTCCTATGGGGTTCCCTATATTTCAGGAACCCACATCTCCTGCACACTCCTCCATGAGTTCATCCCCGCAGGGTAAGGAGCAGCCGGACTTTAATCTATCAGAGGAGGAGAAACTTCCCCCTGAACCCTCCCCATCAGGAGGTCTGTTCAATCCAACCCTGTTTCTTCCCCTGCTTCGCAAGGCCTCATCAATAGCAAACATAGGGTCCAATCAGTTCCCTCAGCCGCAGGCAACATCGGATTCCAGTCCAAATCCGATATTTTTTGAAATGGTGGCAGCCCAGCATCACGTTCCATGTCCCTCTATTTTTCTTAAAGGGATCAAAAAGCAGTGGGTCTCCCCTTCCTCCTTTCCTTCCGTAAGCAGGACTGATAAAAAGATTTTTAGCACCTCCACAGACCTCACTGAGGCCCTGGAGGTCCCCAAGGTAGACGAAGCCTGGACCCCTCTGGTATCTCAGACTGCAGTCGCTGGGGACATGTCAGAGGCGCTTAAAGCGGATGACAGGAAATGGGACCAAACTTTCCGGAAGACCCATCAATCAGCGGCATGGGCAATTAAAACGGCCACTTGTGCGTCCTTCTTTGTCCGGACCACCCTCTTATGGCTTCGTCAGCTTCAGGCCATAGTCCCTTCTGAGGACATTTGGACTCACCAGGACCTAAGCAAAATGGTGGCGGCCACTGAGTATGTTGCGGACGCAACGCTTCAGTCGGCCAACTTTGCTTCTAGGTCTCTAGCATCTAACATTACAGCGAGAAGGATGCTATGGCTGAAACACTGGCAGGCTGACGCCAAGGCCAAATGGCGTCTTGCAACTACCCCCTATCTGGACAATAATCTTTTTGGGAAGGCCCTTGTAGAAAACAAGAACAAGTGGAAAGTCATGGCTCACTTGAATAAATGGTCCAACAAACGTCCCACTCCCAATTTCCGTAGGCAGTCATTTCGGCCGGCAGCAGGTTCAGCAGTTACTCAGCTCTCCCGCTTATACACACCCAGGCAGGACAGGCCATATGACCGTCCGTATGACAGGCCGGGCTTTTGGCCTAACCAGCAGAACCAATCTAAGAGGCCATTTCAAGGGGCAGGACCCCCCTACGGGAGGTCCAAGTGACTCTTACACCGCACTTCCCATTGGGGGAAGGCTAGCCCACTTCTTCCATCAGTGGGAACTCACATCCACCGGTGCCTGGGTCTTACAAACCATCCAGTTTGGCCTGTCCCTGGAGTTTCTAGCCAGTCCCCCGGACCGCTTCATCACCTGTCCCACTTCCCTGGATCCACTCAAACAGGGACTTATGCAGGAGGCCATTCAACATCTTCTAAAGATTCAGGTTATAGAACCGGTACCGCCGGACCACATGGGAGGGGATTTTACTCCATCCTTTTCGTGGTCCCCAAGACCTCGGGAGGATGGAGAGTAATTCTAGACCTCAAGGATCTGAACTATTACATCACATACAAGAAGTTCAAAATGCAATCACTCCAGTCCATCCTGGGAGGCATCAGACAAGGAGACTTCCTGGCATCAATAAACCTCACGGAAGTGTATCTCCACATCCCCATCCATCCAGCTCACCGGCGGTTCCTCAGATTCTGTTACAGGGGCAGTCATTTCCAGTACAAGGCCCTTCCGTTTGGCCTCTCCTCGGCACCCAGGGTGTTCACCAAGATCCTGGCTGTACTAGCTGCCCACTTGCGGAAGGTACCGGTACACGTCCAGTGTTACCTGGATGACATCTTGATCCAAGCGTCCTCCTTCCGGGCAGCCCAGTCGGACCTGGAACTAACTATTCAGATCCTCCAACAGCACGGGTTCTCGGTCAACTTCCCAAAAAGCCAGACGGTTCCCTCATCCAGGCTTCTGCACCTGGGGGCCATCATAGACACCACAAACTGCATGGTCTATCTCTCCCAGGAGCAGTTGGTCAGCATCAGGGACCTGGCTCGTTGGGTGTACAAGGACTGCACAGTTCCACTGGTCTTACTCTCCCAGCTTCTGGGAAAGATGGTCTCCTGCATAGCCATAGTTCCCTGGGCCAGACTCCACTTGTGGGATTTTCAATGGTTCCTCCTACCATTCCAATGAGTCAATGCCAGCGCATCCAACTGCCAGGTGAGGCTCCCAGTCCACACTCTCAGGTCTCTACACTGGTGGTTCTCATAAGCAGTGACCAAGGGGTCACCTTTCAAGGAGCTGGACCGCATCACCATTACGACAAACACCAGTCTATTCGGTTGGGGAGCCCATCTACAGTCTCAGTTTGCGCAGGTCCATTGGTCTCGTGCAGACTTGAGCCACAACATCAGTTGGCTGGAGCTCAGAGCCATTCATTTAGCTCTTCACCAATTCTGACACTGGATCAGGGCTGTCACGTATTGATCCTCACGGACAACATGAACCGGCAGGGGGGCACCAGGTCCAAGTCCCTTATGTCTGAGGCACAGCTGCTAGGTTCCTGGGCAGAGTCCAACCTGGCCTCTCTCAAGGCCGAACACATCTCGGAGGTCAAGAACCAGCAGGCAGACTTTCTGAGTTGCTCTATGGTAGACCCCTCGGAATGGGGATTGCATCCGGATCTTTTTCCCAAGATATCCCACAGGTTCGGCCATCCGCAAGGTCTCCTTTATATCTTCCCTTCCCTCCCGCTCATTCCGACGACCATCCGCAAACTGCTCTAGGAGCAGGCGGAAGTGATCCTTGTGGCCCCGTACTGGCCACAGAGGCCCTGGTTTGACGACCTGATGAATCTCTCCTGGTCTCCTCCGTGGAAAATTCCCCCACATCGTGTGTCCTTCCACCAAGGGGTCCTCCAACACCTGGACCCTCAGTGGTTGCAATTGACTGTTTGGCGTTATTCTCACCACAGGCAATTACCATGATTCAGGCCTTTTGTCGCCCAGTGACCAATCGCATTTATGATTCTACTTGGAAAAATTTTTGCCATTGGTGCAGAAGGCGACAACTGGATGTCTACAAATTAATCATCCCTCAGATCGTAGATTACCTTCTGGATGGTCTGGACAGAGCCCTGGCCCTTGCGACCATTCGTAGGCAGGTGGCAGCCCTATCAACGTTGCCCACTTGTGCAGATTCAGTTCCTTCAGCTCATCATCCTAGAATACGTGCCTTCATCAAGGGTGCATGCAACACTAGGCCTCCCGTGGTACACAGGTACCCCTCTTGGGAGCTGCCCCATGTGCTTCGCGCTCTAACAAAACCGCCCTTTGAGCCCATTGCTACTATACCATTGCGGGCCTTGTCTCTTAAGGTTGCATTCTTAATTGCCATCACGTCAGCCAGGCGTATCTCCGAACTGGCTGCTCTCTCTGTCAAGAATGACCTTTGCATCTTCCACTGAGACAGGGTGGTCCTTTGGTTGGATCCCGCCTTCATACCCATAGAGCACAGGAAGGGCCCAGGAAGTCATTTTACCAAATTTTTGCCCCAATCCTTCCCATGACTTGGAGCGGCAATGGCACACACTGGATGTCCGCAGAGACCTGCGGCGTTATATCAAACGCATAGAGCTTTTTCGCAGATCTGAGGCCCTCTTTATTTCCTTCAGTCCAGCTTCCCTGGGACAGAAGGTGTCCGCTGGCACTATAGGCAGGTGGATCAGGACCTGTATCGCGGAGGCGTACCAGTCTTCTTCCCTGCCAGCTCCAAGTTATATCACAGCCCATTCCACTCGCAGCGCTGTGACATCTGCGGCATGGGCCACTCAGGCATCATCAAGGAGATTTGCAGGGCTGTGACATGGTCCTTGCCCTCCCCATTCATATGCCATTATAGGATTGACTGCTTCGCTTCCGTGGACACCTCCTTTGGTCGGAGGGTCCTTCAGCAGGTGGTCTCCGGGGATGTAGATCCGGCCTTATCTGTTTCCCACCCATAGGGACAGTGAGGTTTTGGTATGTCCCATTGGTAGATTCTCCATCTCCTGTACTGGAGAAGGGGCGTTGTCTTACCTGAACGCCTTTTCTCAGTATGGAGATGAGAATCCACACCCACCCTTTAGGTGAGTTAGGCCAGTATTAAGGGGTTAAGAGCCAACACCTCGTCCAGCATCAGCCGCTTTCGCCCTCATCAAGATTGGATCTCCTAGCAAGAGGGGGCGTGTCAAGTTTGGCTACTTGGTCTCAAGAGCAGGCAGACAGAGAAAACCCATTGGTGGATTCTCCATCCCCGTGCTGAGAAAAGGCGTTCAGGTAAGACAATGCCCCTTCCCCTAGCCAGCATGTCAGTTCCTGAGGAAGTTCTGCCTTTGACCTCAAGGCGGCTGAGACTTCAGAAAAGGAACTTGTGATCACACTTGAGCCCCCAAAATCGAGACAAGTTGTTAAGTGAGTTTTACCCCATTTTTACAACCTTTTTGCCACAGTTGTTAAGTGAATCACTGCAGTATGAAGTTAATAACATGGGTTGTTAAGTGAGTCTGCCTTCTTCACTGACTTTGCTTGTCAGAAGATCACAAAAGGTAATCATAGGACCCCAGAGCACTGTGACCATCATAAATATGAACCAGTTACCAAGCGTCTGAATTTTGACCATGTGGCTATGCAGATGCTGCAATGGTCGTAAGTGTGAAAAATGGTCATAGGTCACTTTTTTCAATGCCTTTGTAACTTTGAACTGTCAGTAAATGAACTGTTTGTAAGTCGAGGACTGCCTGTACACAGATCAGTTAGAAGATTTACCACTCTTTTGCCCAGATTAAAGGTAAGCCAAAGTTTCTAATCAAACTGCATATACTAACTATATGTAGTGGAAGACTGTCTGGGTCACGCCTAATTGCTTCTTTGTGCAATTATTTCTGTCACGCTTCAGTTCACTTCCTCCAATACTCCTCCAATCTCCTCTTCTTTCCAAAGAGATAAATCTAATCCTTCTCAAGAAGATACACTTGTGTGATAGCAGTTTTGCTGATCCTTGAGACAGACAATTGCGCATCCTCCCTGCAAATAATAACACAGAGAGGTATGGTCTGATTTTCTCAGGCTTATGATCTAGATTTCTTGTGCTGAAATTGAAGTCTAACCAGTGACAACCCCTCCATACAACCGTTCAACTGATTGTAGTGAAGCTTAACAAAACCCAAAAAGAAAGCTTGGGTAAATCACAACAGGAGTCATAGGAGCACAAAAAACTTAAGATTGGATTAGCCAACTGAAGTAAACCAGAGAGTGAGACGTTGTGAACAGACCACAAAAACAGCAACAGACATTAGTATGCAGTTGGCATATTACTACTGGCTTCTAGCTGGTGAATAAATTGTCTTCAAATATCAAAGTACAGACATTATGAAGAAATGTTTCATCTGGGTTTTTTTTTCCACTCTCTTAAATCAGGTCAGCCTTAAAGATCAACAATAAAAAAAAAAAACTTTTGGGTTGTACATTTTGTTGTAAATAATCTCCTCCTCAGGAAAAAGGGGAGTAATCGTTTCAGTATAGATTCTTAAGTGGCTTCTCTTTCTTTTTCTAATTAAGTACAAAAAATTATTCCAGCTACAAAATAATTGTAAAATATATACATCTGGGGCATATATATTTGTTATTCCCTTTTCAGAGGCAATTAGAAAAAAATAAATCTTCCAGGCAAAGGATATGATCAAAGGGTACAGTTAATCTTTTTGGGAAAGAGGAAAATTCAGATCCTATAATCAGAACATAATACCTCTACAGTACAAATTAGTGAACATCCAAGATTCGAAGAATATTAATCTTCCTAATTTATTAATTCTAATGCCCAATTTATCTTAAATTCCATTGTGTAATTATTTTATCAGAATTTTGCAAATGGCTTCCTATGAAAAACTGAAGTTCCCATCCTTTTCAGATAACAATACCCTTTCTTTATAAACTGTATAAATTTTGAAGGTACTATTTTCTCAGGCGCTTTGAGGAGAGAACTAAATAACGTAATACATTCTAATTCTTTCATAGCTCTTTCAAAATAGTGAATATAATAATACACTTTTTTTCCCTACTCATTACCGAACATGTGACATCTCTTCTATAGGGTTCTAGCGGACTCTCCTCCTTGTTGTCACTGATGTCACAAAGGAATATGCCATGGCACTTTATGGCAACAGACAAGATAGCTGAGGCAGAGAAGGACACAGATGGTCTTTTGTTGCTTTTTTGCCTACTAAAACTTTTTTGTGCACCAGTGAATCTCATATACCAATTGATTATGTCCACGTATGCTAGCTGTCTCTTGTTTTTTTTTATATCCCCAGGTGGACTAGGTTTAGGGTTAGGATTATTGATCATTGGTTGACAGTTACCTCTGTGCATTTATGTACCCATGCAAGAATATACAAAATAAAGATACTGCATGGTCCATATCCATGGCAGGCAAAAACATTTTGAGATTTTAACCTTACTAGGGAGCAAAAAAGGAATAGCCCTCATATGGTTCCTCTGTCAGGGATCTCCAAACTTGGCAACTTTAAGACTTGTGGACTTTGACTCAATGCTAGCTGGGGAATTTTGGGAGCTGAAGCTAAAGTTGCCAACTTTAGAGACTCCTGCCCTGTGCTATGACCATTCTGAAAAGGGGGAAATGCTCAGTTCCTAAAAGCCAAGGTATTAATTAACTATCCAAAAGTTGAAACTTGCAGTCGTGAACAGAGAGGGCTCAATATTTTACCAGCCAATTTAGGAGTACAGGTAGCTTTCGACTTACAACATTCATTTAGTCACCAAACAGCACTGCAAAAAGTGACTTATGACCATTTTTCACATTTACACCTATTGCAACACCCTCAAGGTCACTTGGCAACTGGTTCACATTTATGACAGTTACAGTGTCCCGGAGTAATGTGATCAACTTTTGCGACCTTCTGACAAGCAAAGTCAATGGGGAAGCCAGATCCACTTAACAACCGTGTTACTAATTTAACAGCTGCAGTAATTCCCTTAACTGTGGCAAGAAAGGTCATTAAATGGGGCAATTGTCATAACCATTGTCTTGCTTAGCAACTGAAATTTTGGGCTCAGTTGTGCTAAGTCGAGGAATACCTGTACCCAGAGCAGAAATGAAGGCAAATCCAAAGGAGCAAGTTGGTCATGGCTGAGTTTGTGGGGAAGAACTGACATCTTGGAGGGCTCCCCAGCTTCCTCCTCCCTGCCAAGTGAGACACCACCAATCTTGGCATTATATTTTAAGGAACTCCTTGTCAAAATCAACCCTAAGCAATACTGACTAGGAAACACTGATCCTTTGGATAGAGACCATAACCCAGTTCACATATTGCATCATGTCATCATAAGTCTAAATCATAGGCTGTGGTTTTCGAATCATGATAGTTAGGTTCACACATCCTTTTAGCTCAAACTAAACCAACCAACCATTCCCATGAAATCCTCTATCCTTCTATTGCAGGCAAGCGGTCCTGCTTCTCACGTCTTTATATATTGTAACTCCTCCCTAGATGTTCTTTCCAAGGCCGCTGTTTACATCTTCAAGGTCATCTCAATGGTATGGAACCATCCCTCCCTAATAGCTCTTTCCAAGATCTTTTATCGCACCCTTTATAGTGGTACATGTTGCCTCATGTGCTTATCACATATGGTCGTTCCACTCCTGGTAGCTCCAACTGAGTCAATAAGGGTTTCCTTGATTCCTCAGAGTTAATGCTGAAATCTCAGTATTCAGTCTCCAGAGTCTCAAGTTAAAAGGATCAACATCTGGTGATGAGTAAGCTCTCTGTCTGAAATCAGGGCATAGACAATGCAGGTCTAGACAGAGAAACAGCATGATGTGTTCTTAGGGCATAATTTTATTGAGAGAGCTGCTGCAAAGTCCTTGTAAGAAGGGAAGCGTGTTTTGAGCAAAAAAACAAACAAACAAAAGTGAACAAAGGCTTAACCTTTGCCTTTTATATCCCGTAACCTATAATCATCATTGCTTGGGGAAGTAAAATATCACCGACACACTGAAAATATCTTTTTGTGTTTAAAGGCTGAAAGTGTCACGATTAATATATTATTTTTCCTTCTAAAGGTGAATCCACCAATATTTGAGTGGTAGCCTTTTGAAAATAATGTCTGTTTTTTTTTTTTAAAAAAAGCACTTCTCAAGCATTCACAACTGTCCATTCTATCAGTGGTTGATAAGATCATTTAAATAGTAAAAGGTTAAAAGAACAGAAAAAAAAGAGGGGGGGGGGGCGGTGGGAAAAAGGAAAAGAAAGGAAGGAAAGCACCTTTAAACAACCATTGGATTGGTAATCATTGGATCAGGGAAAATGCCTGGAAGAATAAGCAGTAAGCCTTGCTGTAAAACCAGGAAAAAACACACAGCTTATTTTTAGAATAGTATGAAATGTAATGATGCCAAAAATAGAGCAAGGGTTGATGTTAGATACCAAAGAACTTCCTTTACTTTTCAATATAGCTTTACTGTTTCATTGTATGAAAATATTTCCATCATAATGTTGGGCTGACTTCTTTAGCCAGAAAAGGCCATTTTGTCAATAAAATAATAAAACAAAACAAAACAAAATCCTTTATTTTGCTCACTTCTGTTCTTAGATGTTTTTCCTTTGGCTCTCTTGTCCTCCAGCTTCTCATTCTTGCCCTAAAATTCCTGGAAAGCCATGTGATAGCCTTATCAAAGAGCACCCTACCATCCTGAACCAGGAAACCAGTCAGACTGATACCTGAAGGGTCCACAGTGCCCTCTGAGCTTGGTTTTTTTCTTGCAGATGTTTCATTACCCAAATTCGGTAGCATCATCACTGCTAGTGCTAAGCTGATACCTTTCAGAAATCAAAGAGTCTGAAAAGAAGGTAATTGATGTTTTTTTGCTGTTCACCAATAATTAGTGTTCTGTGGTATTTTGCCACCTGGATTGGAGATTCCCTAAATATAAAGACTGGCAATGTCAATATAACCAGCCCACCAGACTCAGATTGAGTGTTCCTGTGGCCAGATAACTCCCCTTGGATATTTTTGTTGACCTCCCAGTCTCATACTAATTGGATGTGACCATGCTGAGCTTTTTGAGATCAGTCAAGGTCCCTTAGGTTATGGTTTTTGCACCAGTAAATTATCTATCCCTTTATTTGATTTCTATAATCACCCATCGCAAACAAGTGACTTGGGCTGCAAACAATCATAGAATAATTAAAATCAGTTGCAGCATTGTGTAATTGTAATTGCCATTTACAGATCTATCATCTCTGAATTTGTCTGATAGATCCCTAAGAAGTTAGCTATTGTCTTGCAGCAATTAGGCTTGCTTCAATCAATTGATTCAAGACTTCAGACTAATTTGGAAAATCAAGATGACTTTGCTGAACTTATAAACTTCTGAACTGATTCAGAAAAAAAAAAAGCTACTTCTGCTCAATAGCAAACATGGCTGAATTTTCTCAACCGGTTTGAAGGCATTTGATTTAATTTCAGTTAATTTTCCAATTTGATTTGGAGAGCTCATAATTTTAGATTATTCTAAGAAATTGCCTTTGAATTAGTTTTTTTGAAACTTTTTTTTTTGTTCCACTATCCTAATAGCAGCTAATTCAAGAAATGAAATTTTCTTACAATGAAGAAAAAAGAAAATCACTAATTTTCTGCACGTTTCTTAATTGTATGTACATTTCTATCAGGCTTCCCTTTTATTGTCTCTTTTTCCAGACAGAAATATCTTTTTATCACAAAGAAGATGCTTTGATCCTAATATAATTTTGCAAGCTCTTTTCTATATACAAGAGCCTTTTTGAAAGCATACTGTATTTTCTCACAATATTCCAAATGTGGTGCAAAAGAGATTTGTGGAAGGGAATTAATCCCAGCATGGAATTCATCTTTCTGCCAGCTGCTACCTGCTGCCATTATCCATCACAAATCCCAGGTCTATTTCCTGGTTAGTCGCCACTAGCTCAGATCTCATTAATGTATTATAGTTGAACTATTAAGATGGGGAAAATAAAGCGATGAAATAAATTGCTATGAATGGGCCATTGGCCATGGATTCTTTCCTGGGAATGAGGTAAAAATTACTTGATAAATGAATGAGAGGGATTTAAATAAGTATGATTTTCAGTGACAGCATTAATGTTAACCTGCTTTTACAATTTCAGTTCAGTCCAAGATGGCTGTGGTTATGTTACCAGTGGAACAATAGTACTGACTACACTACAGTAAGGTAAAGCCGACTTTACCTGTAACTGAAACTGTTTGACTGTTTAAACACAATTTTACTGTTTAGCTGCTTTCACACCATTTCCATCCATTTACTAAAAAACCCCCAAAAAACTCATCTAAACGTTGAGCCAAATAACACTTCTCAAGATGGAATAGTCCATAAGTGTGGATTATGACTAAGACAGTCTTTACATAATAATTTTTGGGTACCATTTCTGGCCTTTCCTAATTAAGAGGCTTTACTCACAGTCACTCATGTCTTTTTCAACTCATACTGGATTACTGTAATGCACTCTAAATGGTTGCAATGTTAGTTGCATTATATGTAGAACTCCTAATAATAATAGTAGTAATAACAGCTTTACTTGGAACATCTTCTGTGACCATACTTTTAACATCATCAAATAATAGTATTCCCTACCCCAGGTCCTTGGGAAGATAAGTGGATAAAAATGGTAAATCCAGTCTAAACATCTGGATGGCTATGATGAACCATATTTATAATAATAGGTAGATATTGCCTATTTCAATTATATACTGGAACACAGTTGCTATGGAATTTAGCAATTTACTCAAGGTTGAAGAGATAACAGCAGACAAGGAAAAGAATATAAATCTAAACAGAATCTCTGAAAAAGAGAGCAAGTAGTTTTGCTTTCAAAGAAGCAAATAGAAGAATAATAAAAATCCAGTTCAAAATTCACAGAGCCAGGTCAGGTTTGTCAGCTGATCTAGAGGTCAGAATTTCACAAGCCAAATCCACAAGAAAGACACACAAAAGGCAGAGATCAGACAGTTGTTTCCAATTAAGGAACAAGGCTGCCTATTAAATGAGGATGCAGCCAGTTGTCTTTAATCAAGCTTGGCAAGGAGCCTCACAGAACATCTTTGCTCTGCTCTCCACTCTACTTGCTGGGTAGGAGGGCTTGGAGTTTTTGTGTCATCAATTGACAGCTCCCAGTTGTTCAAGTGGTGGCTCATGTGATTCTTAGTATCTTTGTGTCTCCTGAGGCTGACATTCCACAGATTCAGCTGGTTGCTGGCTGTGGAATTCTGGGAGTTGAAGTCCACATGCCTTAAAATTGTCAAGGTTGAGAAACACTGAGCTGGAACAACTTCATCATATTTGTAATCTGTCTCCTCAGTCATGACACTGTCTTCAAAGATCACCTGGTAGCTTCAGTTAGGGCTACATGTAGCAGCTTGGACAGATATCGATGCAATCATTTAGTACCTCTAGTGAAGGAACTGCTCTGGCTTGGAAGCCAATTAGCTTCCAAGTATAATTTAAGACCCTGGTTTTCAGTTTTTATGGGTCTGAGTCTGAATAACTCCAAACTTCCTCCTGCCAGTTGAATCTGTTTTTTCTAGTAAGACTTAAAGGTACTGTCACCAAGAGAATACTTGCTTCAAGGGCCCTTGGCAACGGGTTCCTTGTTTCAAACAGGTTATTCCTGACTATAGAGGCCAAATCTCCTTTATTATGTTTTTCGAGAGGCATACAAATATAGCTCTTCAGAATGGCATTTGGAAATTTGTATGACTCTGCTATGTCTGAATGGTGGGGCACTGGGTTGGCTGTTTATAACTACATTAATTAAATTTGTTTTTAATCTAATTGTATTAATACTATAAGATGCTCAGATATTTCAGAAATATTATGTTATAATACAATAAATGTGTTCTACATATCAGTTTTCAAGATAATAGAATCAGTTGATGTTTTAAAAAGTCTCAATTATATTTATTTTGCAGATATTGGATGTTAGTTGCAATGTATGTAGAACTTCTAATAATAGTAGTAATAATAGCTTTACTCGGAACATCTTATATTCTGTGACCATATTTTAACATTGTTAAATAATAGTATTGCCTATCCCAGTCCCTTGGGATGATAAGTGAATAAAAATGTCAGATCCAGCCTAAACCTCTGGCTGACTCTGCAGTGAAGTATAGTCATTTATATCTTCTGAAGATACAATCTTTTCAGATGCTATATCTTGATGTAAAGAGATAAGAAGAGAGATGACCCAATCTAATTTATGAGAGAAATATAGTCTAAGAAAGGTATTAAATATTGCATAGCATTTCTTAAGTAATCTACTTTAGGATCCAATGGTAAGTCATCACTGGGACCAGAGGTTTAGTCTTCTGAGCTTTTGGACTACCGTAGTTCTGGAGCCCATCCTCAGGGTAGACAGGCTCCAGCATAAATCTGAAAGCTTGGAACACTAAACTTCTGGTCCTTGTGACGACCCACATTGGATCCTGCAAATTATCTTGGGACATGTATATTTGTTTTCATTTGTAAGTAATCTGCTATTTCATATTTTGGTTTATATTTTAAAATCTTGAAGCTTGAAATATGATTGTCTCGCAAGCTTGTTGTAAATAATTTAGTTATATTCAGCACTTAAGTGAAAATTAATGTTATGTCTAACATTAATGTCTCCTTTGTAAGAGAAATTTATTCTTGTACTGTTAGTTATACCGGCATAATTTATCAAAATTCAGCCCTAAACAAACACCTTGGTAGCAATTAGTTCATTCATATGAAATTAAGATGTAATTTTACTGGGATTTTTGATACTACTCTGAAGTTTTCAAAATTCTAAATTTGCATATGCAATGAACCTTAGATTCATGGTGATCTTGGTCAATGTCTGGATTTTTTCCATTTATAATTCAAAACTGAAAAGTAAAGAAAATTCAATTGAAAGCTACAAGAAGACAAAGAGAAGTATCATACAAGTAAATGATTCATTACTATATGGAATGAAACAAGTGTTGATCACATCTCTCAGCTTCTTGAAACCTGTTATCTGCAAGGAACAGGAATCAGCGTGTCAAGGATCAGCTGACTAAATTCACAGTCAATAATTCACTCACAATTAGTCCTTTCTTTTTCCCATTGCACAGAAAGTCAGGAAGAGAAAGATACTGTAAATGAATAAATGGCAATGCAAATAGGAGATTTGATTTTTGAGACCCTGATCTGGGTTATTTGGATAATGGAGGGTAGCATGAAATGGATTGCAAATCAGAAAGAATGGTGAAAATGTATGTTGACAAAAGCTCTAATGTGAGGATTTTGCTTTAAAGGCTTGTGCACGGTAGAAGGAAATGGGATTGGTGCCCTAATTATAATTCTTAAGCTACTTAGTAAAAAAACATCGGAAATGAATATTGATGCATTATACCTATGGGATTCACTGTCTCAAAGTATAAAAAATAAACCATTTGAGCCTGAAATTTTAGTATTCAAAAGAAAATATGTTTGATATATTAAGACCTGATGTGATGAGTCCCATGACTGGACTATTATTTCTGATTAGCCTTTCATTATGCATGAAAGTATGAAACCATACACACTCACATATACACATATACAGTATACCCTATCTATACATGTATATTCCCTATCTTTTAGAGCCATACTATTCTGCTTGATAAGCTCCATATCATTCCAAAGTAATAATGTGTATCACATTAACATTACGAATGGGAAAAAAAAATCTTAGGATTTATTTTTAAAAAACTGTCACTAAGAACAGTTAAAAACCTTAAGTGTTTTGGCTGCTGCTCTGGAGGGGGGAGGAGGACCATTATCTGCATTCTGGTTCACAGTTTCCCAGTTCTAGCAGTGTCTCATAAGCTGCAGAGACTGCCACTGAGGCTGTTCAGGGGTCATCTCAAGGTTCTGCAAGTGCTCTGAACAGTAATTCCCCAGAAAGGAGGTCATCCCACACATCAGTCATTGCTCCAGATAGGGAGTTGGGGGGGGGACCCACATAATCCAAATACTTCAGTTAGTGCTCCAGACAGGGAGTTGCACCAGGGGTATCCACATAATTCAAACACAGCCCCAGACTGGGAATTTCACCAGGGGCACTCACACAGTTCAGCTATTGCTCAAAAAAGGAAGTCGTTAGAAAGGGGGTTTGCCATGGAGGCGGCTCCTGACTCTGGCACCTCTGGCACGTACACATGGGCTATGGAGTACTGGGGCACTTCCGCCACCCAGGCCACTCCAGCTGCTGGACTTGGGCTCGAGGGACAGTGCTCCCAAGAGGAGTCCATTGTGGACTCGGGAACTTCTACCCCTCCAAGGGACCCTGGCTTGGACTTAGAGGGTCCAGCCAGTCAGCAGCTGGATGGGTTACTTGGGTCTTTGGGGCATTAAAGTCCTGATCTGCCTAGCCTGGCAGGCGAGCTGGCAGGCCAGGCACATTCATCTGCCATCAGAAGGTCACAGGGGGCTAAGGGCCTGCCTAAACATCTTGAGGACTATATGAGGTTTCTGTCAATTCTAAGGGAACCTTACTGGTCCTTAAACATGATTTAGAGCAAGCACTCAGTGGAGGAGTGTTACCTTCAACTTATTATTTGTTGTATTTCTTTTATAAGAAGTAGTAATGTAAGAGTGTTCTGCCTGTGTGCAGACTAATGTGATTTCCAATAACCCCCAGTCCCTTGAACACATGTACCTGTGCTGTTACATCATAAGGTATATTGTTTTATCTAGGGGGGAGGGGTGTTGTGTCCTGAGCCTGCTGAAGCATTCAGCAGGCTCAGAAATCTTGCAAACGGTCCTGGGCAGACCAAAAGCTGCCCGGGACCAGTCTGGCTGTCGCCAGCCTTGTGCGCATGCATAAGGCGCAAAAACAGCCAGCTTTTTATTGGCTGATACTGTCCAGGTTCAGGACTCTATAAAAGGCCTGCGTGCCTTTTGGTTCTTACTTGGTTGTAAGGAGAAGATCAATAAAGAGATTACGTTCATCATGTATCTTCGTCAATTGCCTAAGAACCGGATACATAAAATGAGTCCTTCTTTTTATTACATGATTCCTGCAACAGTTCTTCATATGTTTCATCCTCTAGTCCCTTAATCAACTTTGTGGCTTTTCTCTGTACTCTAGAAAGAGTCTCAATGTCTTTTTCATATCACGGGGAGCAAAACTGGATTAAATATCTACCGTACTTCTGGAAACTTTTCACATAAAGGAAAATTGGTTGGTAAATCAGGTCTACACATACAGGTGACATGGAGAATGCCAGGAGGTTGAGACTGAATAGGACTAAAAATCCCATGGTTGAGAGCTATACAGCTCAATAGGATTTATTACAAATCATGTGTAGGGTCACTTATGTTTGCTGCTCATCAGAAAACCTTTACTAATCCATTTAGTTTTTGCAAATGGAAAGAAAAAATAGCTCGGTTGCAAAAAGACCTCTTCCTAAAATAGGCTGTGTTAAGCAAATCCATTTTCACCATAGTAGCAGCTTACATATTCAGCTGAGAATAAGAGCCCCTGGACTCAAAAGAAATTATGCTAGAGTAAGGACACAGAGGTTTATGCTTATTATGCTTACACATTTCTATAATCTCTCTCTTGCAATATATTTTTGTGCGTACATATGTATGCAAGAGGGTTGTTTATACACATGATGCATGTATATCTGTAAAATTAATTTTAATCAGTATTGATCAATTCAATTAATATCACTCATTTAATTTTTCCCTAATATTTGTTTGTGGGGGAGAAATTGCCAGGGTTGGTTTCAGTGTGAGAGAACAATTTTAGTTGACAGGAAAAGGAAACTACAGAAAACTGGAAAATTCCACATAAGATTTTTGTTCAGGTTTACAACTTTCTGTCTAATCATTCTTTTTGGGTGGCATTTCTATAAATTCAGAATTATCTTTCTTTGGATATCAGATGTCAGATATTCTAGTAGTGTTTAATACAACTATTATTCAAAAACCAAAGGCTTTTCATAGGTAGTGTTTGAGGCTCCATGAAAACAGAATACAAAGTTTGCTCTTCAGTCCAATAGCCCTTCTACTGTCAGCTAGTGCTATTTTTCTTTCGAAATGAAAGTACATTTGCTTTCATTTTCTTTGAGGAGCCATGGTAGAAATCAGCAACCAAAACTGCAGAGACATGCAATTTTCTACTCATCTGCCAAAGTCAGCTCTCTAACTTGGGTATTTTGCAATGTGACAGAGAGTAAGTTTCACAGTGTTAAAAAGCACCACTATTTAAATTTAGAGAATGTTCTGTTCTATAATAATGTTTGTGAATCAAATTATGCTGTGAATAATAATGCTACTTTGAATATGTAAGAAGAACATGGAATATTATTGTTCTATTGTTGGTCCTTTCTCCTATAGGCCACTGCTTGGAAGGTTTTACATTACAGAAATCATAGAAGCATAAGGCTGGAAGGGACCTTGGAGGTCTTTTAGTCCAACTCCCTGCCCAAGGCAGTAGTCTTTATACCAGGGGTCTCCAAGCATGGCACCTTTAAGACTTGTGGACTTCAACTCCCAGAATTCCCCAGCCAGCATGGACATGGAGTTAGAGGCATGATGTACAATTCTCCACTGTCAATAATCAAAACAGTTTTTTATAATTTATTTATCTTTTTATTTATTTATTTGGTAAATTTATATAGCTGCCCACCCCATGTACATGTCTCTAAAGTTTAAAGTTTAAAATGACAAAATAACCCAACAAAACAGCCAAAAACATAACAAAACCATTATTGAAAACAATAACAATCATTAAAAGCCTTACAAAGAATTCTGTGATTCTTTCTGACTTGTTCTCCTTGGTATTTTGTAAATTCCTCAATTGGCTTAAGCAATGGAAGTCAATATCTATGTTCCTTGTGAGGAACGTGGTATTTTATGTGAGGCTTAAGTTTACAAGAAGAGAGTGCGACTTGATCGTTATATAAACACTGACCAGGTCAGCATGAGAAATGAGATGTAAGACTGTCACAAAACAGGAAGAGAAAGAGGCTCAGAAATTAAATATGGGGATATACATATATATATAGAACCAGATTTTCTTGCATTGTGGCTGAACTCAGGTATCTTAACTACCCAAGCAGAGGTCTTGGCATCCTGTGAGAATGCAGCATATTGGCTGGTTGCATGAGGAGATCCTCTCTTGCTTTACTGGGATCTTCCCAGGCCCAGTCCAAAGATTAGGAAGATGGAGGTTACAGCCTGTCTCCTCCCCCCCACCCCATGGATCAGTCACTTCCAATGACCAAGGCCTTACTGGGATCCTCCTTCCCCTCACTCCATCATCATGTATGTTAGATGATTAGTTTCACTGCTCTAACCATACATCAGAAAGTACCTCCTAGGACCACAGCCAGATCCCACATAAGAGAGAGAAACTGGTGGATTTTTAATCACTACTGAAGGAAATTCACTAATTGCTAAACCTTAATGTGCCTGGCAATAAGCTATTAGGAGAACACTATTCAGTTGGCTTGTTAATAAGGCAGAATTGACATTAGCTATATAACAGAAAAAAACTACTCTATAGGTAGTCCTCAGCTTATGATCACAGCTGAGCCCAAAATTCCCATTGCTAAGCAAGACAGTTGTTAAATGAGTTTTGCTCTATTTTACGACCTTTCTTGCCATAGTTGTTAAGCAACTCATTGCAATTCTTAAGTGAATCTGGCTTCCCCTTTGACTTTGCCTTTCAGACGGTCACAAAAGGGGATCACATGATCCAAAGACACTACAATCATCATAAATACATGCCAGTTGCCAAGCATCCGAATTTTGGTCACGTGACCAGGGGGATGCTGCAATGGTCATATGTGTGAAAAATGATAATAACTTACTTTTTCCAGTGATGTTGTAAACTTTGAATAATCTTTAAATGAATAATTGTAAGTCGAGGACTACCTATACTATATTTTATAATGCCTCTTGGATTGGGGGACAGCATATTAAACCAACTACTGGATGTGATTAAGAGAGAGGAGAAGGGTATAAAAGATTTGAGACAAGGTGCTCTCGGCTTATGGACTAGTTCTGTTGAATAAAGTAAATTTGATTTGTTAAAAAGGTTCAAAATCAGGAAATATGGATCTTCTGGAATTCACTGCTTTTGAAAATAGGCAATGTGTACAATGTTGGAAGACCTGAACGATTAGGTTAGAGTATCATGGAGAAAATCTAACGATAGGTAGTTTTTGAATTAAATCCAACTAGAGCAGCGGTTCTCAACCTGTGGGTCATGACCCTTTTGGGGGTCAAATGAACCTTTCACAGAGGTCGCCTAAGACCATCAGAAAATACATATTTCCAATGGTCTTAGGAACCGAGACACTATAGACTTTCCTAGCCTGGAGAAGTAGGAAAAAGGAGGGGGAAGAGAAGGGAGGAATCAGGAAGAGATATCCTCCTACATTCAAGACATGACTGGGAGATACCAGACCCTAATCAACCTTTGCATTCGCCTTGCGGCTGAAGCCTCTGCAGCCACAGTAGCGGTGAGGAGAGCCAAGCATTCCCTGGCAATGGCAGCCGCGATCCTCCTCTCTGTCATCAGCCATTTTTGTCTGACATAATGAAAAAAAGCTGCTGTTGTTCTAAAATGGGGGGGGGAGTTTAGGAGGAAAAGAGGGGTGGAAATAATTCAATCAATTACATGACTTGACAGGATTTCTAACCATTTTTTTATTGTGCAGCGAAATTGTATCTGTAGAAAAATATAGAGCCCCCCCTCAATATTCTCACGCCCATAGAAAAGCTGATAGATGGGGCAATAGAAAAAGCATCTCAAGGTAAGCGTTTCCTCGTGGAAGGCATATTTTGACCAAAATTTGTTTCATCCTGCACCCCTTGGCCTGCGGAGACAGAGGGTTGCTGGTTTTTCACGTGGCTGCGATGTCCGAGAAGAGGATTGGGTGGTGGTGGAAGGGACGTTGTCGTTGGGGCTGCTTCCCCCAGGTTCTTTTGCTGGAGCTGCAAAAAAGCCGCATGAGCGGTGTCCCTCATCTTTCCGGTCTGTCCCTCCCAAGGTCTTTAGGCGTGAGTGCTGCACAAAAGGAAGTGTGGGACAATACGCGGCATGAAGGCACCGTGAGCAAATCCCGAGAGCAGGGGGGAAGTCCCGAAGGTGAAACTATGTACAATGGTGCTTCAAACGAAACACAAAAGATGAAGAGGAACAACAACCCATCAATTGTAACTTTGAGCTGACTCTCTTCGGAGACACTTGAAGTTAAGAGGGTTGTGTGAGTGCAGGCAGGAAGGAGGGATACTGTGAGCGAGAAAGGAAGGGGCCGGGCTCTCGTTTCACATTCTTCAGCTCCTTTCCTCCCATTGGAGTGAAAGGAGCATGGATGAAGGGCAACCGCACATGGGGTTTCTGCCACTCAGGCTTAACTCTTGAGAGCAGATCCTTCTTTCTCCCTGCTTGGAGGAAAAAACTTCTCTGACTTGGATGCAAAACGCCGGAGTAGCGAGCATTGGCAGGCTGTGGAGAAATTATGGTGGTCCTCGTCAGTTAAATTGGAGTAGGGGCTAATTAATTGCTATCTTTCTCCTTGGAAGTTTTATATGGATTCATCTTTCCTTGCCAGGTATGAGCATACCTTACAGAGGCTTGGGGCCTAATTCTCCACCATTAATTTGCAATTCCGATCAAATGTCAGCATCAAAAATGATAAAAATTCAACATAATTCACAGGATTACCATTATTTTTTTGCACAATGCATTTGAATATTTAAAAGAAGAGGGTATCTGACTTGAAGTCCTTGGACTACAGTGCCAAAATTTCATTTATTTGTAATTAGAAATAAATATTTCACAATATACAATTACATATTGTTTTTGTGATTAATTACTATGCTTTAATTATGTTCAATTTGTAACAATGAAAATACATCCTGCATATCAGATATTTACATTACGATTCATAACAGTAGCAAAATTACAGTTATGAAGTAGCAACGAAAATAATTTAATGGTTGGGGGTCACCACAACATGAGGAACTGTATTAAAGGGTCACGGCATTAAGAAGGTTGAGAACCACTGAACTAGAGGGTTGACTGCTTTTGAAAATAGGCAATGCGTACAATGTTGGAAGACCTGAAGGATTAGGTTAGAGTATCATGGAGAAAATCTAACGATAGGTAGTTTTTGAATTAAATCCAACTAGAGGTAGCCCTTGAATGACAAACATTCATTTAATGACTATTTGAAGTTACAAAGGCATTGAAAAAGCGATTTATGACTGGTTTCCACACAACACTGCAGCATCCCCATGTTCATGTGATCAAAATTCAGGCACTTGGCAACTGGCATGTATTCATGACAGTTGAACTGTCCCAGGGTCATAGGATCACCATTTGTAACCTTCCCATCTGGCTTCTGACAAGCAAAGTCAATGGGGGAAGCCGTGTTTGCTTGATGACTGAATAATTCACTTAATAGCTGCAGTGATTCTGTTAACAACTGTGGCAAAAAAAGATCGTAAAATGGGGTGCAACTCATTTAACAACTGTCCTGCTTAGCAATGGAAATTTTGGGCTTATTGTGGTCATAAGTCGAGGGCTATCTGTATGTAGTTTGCACGACTTGAAGGCACATGTGAATCAGTTAATCAAAAAGTGGACAAGAGAATTACCAACATTGCCCAGTTATTGCTCATTATATTGTGGATGAGAAATTAATCATTAAAAAAGTACATGAAATTATGTTAATAGCTTTTAAAGATTGCATTAATGTGGGACACCTCAGTTGTCCCTGTATCTTCAGAAATGAAATGATAAGTCACACAAAGTTTTCCTGAGAAATACGCTCATGTCTGAGAATATACACAATTAACTGCAAGGAAGCTAATTTTTTTCCCTTAGTTAAAAATGACTACAAGATGAAGCAACACACTTTCTTTAAAACTGTTACTGAACAATGAAAAATTACTGCTGATTGTAACATAACTGGGCCAAAATGAAGTTCTAACTATAAAGATTTATTGATCCTGGTTAGATATATGAAGAAGGGATGTTATTGTACAATGGCAATCAATAAGAAAAATAATTTGGAAGCTAATCAATGTCTGTGAATAAGGGGAGAGAACATTAATCCCTCATGGAGATATTACAAACACATATCTGGGTTACATATCTAAATTCCACTCACAGCTTCTCTATTATGTTGATCAAGAATCTGAATTGCAGAGGACTTGAAATTGCTGTTACTCAGAGTTTGAAGGTTTTTTTATATTATTATTCTATTTAATTGTCTGCACTGTAATTTAATGTAATTCAGTCTCTGTAGTGGCAAGAGCAAAAATTTCTTGTAACACTAACCTACTAAGGCATATTAAAAGTATTTATCATGGTTCTCAAGAGTACAGATAAACACAGCACAGAGGAAGCTTTAACATAATTGCTCCAAATAATTTGAAATGGCCTTTTCTCCATTCATCTATATGAAAAAGTTGGAAAACAACAGTAATAAGACAAAACACTGCAATATCAGAAGTAAATGTTTGTGGAGTTCAGGGCAGATAAATGAGATATCCTGGACTATAAATTATGATTCTGCAGAAATGCAGATGGGGATGGCATTTCAAGAGAAGAAAGACTAATGCTTCTCAGAGAGCTCCTAGCCAACCAGGACCATAAAATGTCAACTGTTTATTCATATTTCTCTTTCTATATTTCAGACTCCCTCCACCTGCATTACTTTATTTTAGTTTATTTAAATTTCTGGTGTAGCTTTAATTAAGCCATTCTTCAGACACATTCAGAATTTAGTGAGAATAGAGGGCAAATGTAAGAGAAGACAAGAATTTGGACTTCCTATGTAAAATGATTTTGGTTTTGCAACTATTAAAGGAACTGGAGTCTTCCAACTTCAAGTGAAATTGAAGGAATCTTAGTTATTAACAAGTTCCTTTGAAGTTTCATTTACTTTATACCTTTAAATCAATTAGCTGTAATAAAAACTGTGTCCACAATGTAACTGGGCACAATATTTTTTTTCATATTGCCTTTCTATAATATTGTCTTTGCTGCAGATGTGCTTTGGGTGAAACAATTTACATTTGTTAAAAAGGAAAAGGGCTAGACTGTAAAGTAAACTAACTCATACATAAATGCCAATATTTTATAACAAATGTTGAACATGATAATAGGTGGGCTTGAAGTTGACTTCAAATTTTGGATTTTAGTATCATGGAAGTTACTTGGCATGCTTGCCAAAGATGTTGTGGTACACTAATTAGTAATCCTTGTGATCAATTCATATGAAATCTGGGTGCTATTTAAGAGCATTGTTTTATGTGACCATGAGATTTACACACTGATACAGTTTAAGACTGCACTAATTAGATGGTTCTCAGGTATGTACATTAGCATCAAAATGAATATTATTCCAAAATTGATATATAGTTGTGGAGATTCTCCTATTATTAATGAGCCGAGGTGGCGCAGCAGTTAGAGTGCAGTACTGCAGGCCACTTTAGCTGACTGTGTTCAGCAGGTCAGCGGTTCAAATCTCACCGGCTCAAGGTTGACTCAGCCTTCCATCCTTCTGGGGTAGGTAAAATGAGGACCCAGATTGTTGGGGGCAATGTAAATATATATATACATTGCTTACTGGTGTACACCACTTAGAGAGTGCTCGCACTTAAAGCGGTATATAAGTCTCATAAATAAATAAATTGGTTGATAACACATTAATGTTTTTATGCGATGGTCAAATTGCTAGATTTCCACTATAAAAATTATGATATTAATATGAATCTTAGGGTTTTAACCTATATATTTGCTTTATCTTTTGAACTGAAATTCTAAATATCTTGTTCCCTTAGTATCTTCAGAGAGACCTGCTTCCTATTTTACTTGTCAGGTTTTTCCCTCCCATTAAAGCTGGAAGATTCATTTGGAACATATTCAGGAGGAAACTCAAGTTTGATCTGAACTTTCATGAGAAATTGACATTATTTATTTATCTGTATGCTGCCTGTATTATTTTTACAAATTACTTAAGGTGACGAGCATATCCAACATATCTTGTTCCCTCCTATTTTTCTGAAAATAGAAGGGAACAGCCCTTTAGATGAGTTGGGCTATGAGAGAGTGACTGGCCCAAAGTCACCCAGCCAGCTTTCATGCTAAAGCAGGACTTGAACTCACCATCTTCTGCTTTCTAGCCCAGTGCTTTAACCACTAGACAAACTGGTTATGAAAACCATCAAATTCTACCGCCTTACCACTATTTAAAATCATCTATTTTTTTACATCGGCATTTGTAGCATTCATTTTAATTCCACTGATCAATAATTTTGTGGTGTCTATCTCCTAATACTTTTTATTGTACAACCTGTGCTTTTTCTTCCTATACTTTTCCTTTTATTCTAATTATTTTCAGTTCTTTTCAGATCTCTTCTTGATACCACCAAATATGGCCAGTCTCACACTGAAAATCTTTCTTCAACCTTTGGTAATAATTTCTGTCTTTCATCAAAAACAATCATACTCTGGGATTTATAGTCAAACTTTGTCACATGTATGCATGAATAGACTTATGTTTCAACCACTATTCCAGGGGTGGCAACGTCACGTGACGTGTCGTGACGTATTGTGACATTTTTGCCATTGCCGGCAATGGGGTGGGCCGGGTTTCGCTATGATGCATCCGGCCTGTGGGCTGGCAGATGGACACCCCTGACCCATTCAAAACAAATAAATCTTTTGCTACCCAGTTTAAGCGCAACTATGTAACAAAATATAGAGAAGTATAACTGTCAGTCACAGCTAGTATTTGATGGGCAAGAATAATATCATTTATTTGAGTTGATTAAAACAATTATTTATTTGCATATACATGTGCATATTGAATGCCACATAATTACTAACCTAAGGTGTTACCTTGCAAAACACAGTTGCAAATATTATTGCGAGTGATTGCAACCTTGGAAAACACTATTCACTATTCACAAGTGTTTCCTAAGCAACGATGGCTATATATAATTCCAACTGTAATCAAATTTCACTTGTGTTTATGGTTTCAATTGCTTCCTTTCATCAGGTTCTTCCAGACTGCTTGAAATCCTTTTGTAAGGAGATAAGGAAGCAAGATGCAGGTAGAGAAGAAAGAAGAGTGGGAAGAAGAGTTATTTAGTCACAGGACATTTAACTACCAAAGAAGAAGTTTGGGAGAGTTTTGTAAGGCTATTCTGGTCAAGAAATGACAAGTGTCATACAGCACAAGAGACAAGATGGAAGTGCCTATTATTTCAGTCTGTCCAAGGACTCGTGTTGATACTGGCTGCTGTTTTACAAAGGGTACAATTCTCTCCTGCTCCACTGGGCATGGTTCCATCATGTTAAACAAACTGCAGTGAATTCATGAACAAACTCTGCAATTTAGTCCTTAAAATGTTTGAATTACATTATTTAGAAAGGCATCAACATTTATACATTGATTGCCATGTTGCTAGTTTAGGCTAAGGGAAAGAGACGTTTTGCATTTCCCTCCAAATGTCCATCCTTTTTATGTTTTTTCTAAAGGCAATCCCTTTCTGTTCCATGTTGAACTCTCTGGATACCCTTTGCAGTAACAGACAACAGGGTCAGTTCAAGGCTTCCCATTGCTTGTGACAGAATAGCAAATGGGACACTCTTATCATTCAAGTCAAGCAGTCTAGCATCCAAGGTCACCCATGTTACTGTGCTGCATGGAGAGAAAACCCAAGCATCATCCTCTTTGTTCATCGTTTTAGTAAAACTGTAAGAACAGAATACCTAATAATTTGCTGCCCAAATGTGGGACAGAAAATATGCTGACTTCTCTTTATCTAATGGGAAGGCTGGCCCTTAATATGAATCTTGAGTTGAATTATATGATATGCTTCTCGTGAATAAATCAGATGGTGAACGCAGGTGGATGGATCTCTTCTTTTTGGTAAGGCTTCTCTGCAGCTTCACTTATTTCAAAAGTCTCTAGAGTAACAAATGCTAAGTTTGGAACTGCCATTTTATTTTCTTGTAAAGAACCAATGTGTGATTTTCACGAGTCAGCTGGAGATGGATCCTGAACTTTGTATAACACTGTAGCTCAGATTTTACACATAACCTGCTGTTAGCAAGAGAGAACGGCACATCCATGCTTACAATGTAGTTTTTGCTTTAAAAGTCAAAGAGTTTTCCAATGGATTGTACTCAAACATCATCTACCCAGATAAAGATAGTCCTTGAGTTTCAACCGTTTGCTTAGTGACTGCTTGAAGTTACAATGGCACTGAAAAAAGTGACTTATGACCATTTTTTACACTTACGACTGTTGCATTACCAAAATCTGGATGCATGGTAACTGGTTCATATTTATGATAGTTTCCGGGGATCTTGTAATCACTTTTTACAACCTTCTGACAAGCAAAGTCAATAAGGAAGCCAGATACATTTAACAACTGTGTTACTAATTTAACAACTGATGTGATTCACTTATCAACTGTGGAAAGAAAAGTGGTAAAATGGGGTAAAACTCACTGGGAATAGAAATTTTGGGGTCAATTGTGGTCATAAATTGAGGATTAACTGTACTTCATCTATCAATTAGTCTTTACAGTTGTATTTCCCATTTTATCAGGAACTCAGGGAAGTGTTTATGTCTCTTCCCTCTTCCAATTATATCCCTGGTAATTTGGAGAAAAACAGTTGGGCCAAATTTACTGTTGAATGGAAGTTGAATTTAGATCTCCCCAGTTCTAATTCCATGCCCTAACTTCTACATCACACTCCCCATTTTTATTTTATTTGAAGTTGGTTCTTTTTACTATGAATTGTTAAACAATCATTATCAGTCCTCCAGAATTTCAGTATTTCTCAACCTTGGCAACTTTACGATGTGTGGACTTCAACTCCCAAAATTCTGGGAGTTGAAGTCCACACATAGTAAAGTTGCCAAGGTTGAGAAACACTGCGTCCAGATAATTAACAAAATCATTACTTGCTTGGACAATGTTTCTTCCCTTCCTTTTTAGCTCTGCTTTTGTACCTAGCACCTTGTGCTTTGTATATGTCCATGAACTCGAGGACACAAAATCAAGCCAGAATAAGAAAAGAAATTACCAACAAATCATATATTTTTATAGTACTTTACAGGACATAGTACATTTGACTTGAAAAGAAACCAGGGTATTGTAGCAAATTACAGTAAGCCACAATTGGGTTTAGTAAACTTGCACTTACTAAAATAAACCGTGTTTTATTCACTGCTTCTATGAAAATATCACGCTAAACCAAAAAACACACACATCCCATTATGGCTTAATGTGATATGTGAACCAATCATCATGGCTAGATGCTATGTATATATCTACTCATTATGACATATTCAACAACAATAGTTCAAAAAGTCATCATTTAGCTTTGGATATATATGCTAGGACCAATATTAACTTCACATTTTGGGGTCTGGCCCAAGATGTTTTCTTGCCTGTGCAGACAATAGGACAGTATTTTTACTATCCTAAATAGCTATGTTTCAGTCAAAGAACAGGGAAGCAAATGACACAAACTTATTTCTCATATAATTGGCCAGTATTTACTCACTACACCACCAAATTGCTAGCTATTCCATAGCAGCTGTAACTGCAGGTGACTAGTTTACTTTATTTGCCTTTTTACAAAGCAGTCCTTACTTTGTAAATGTTGGCTGGGTGAATTTGCAAATATCTATCCACTTTCAGTAACAATACTACACAGGATGTCTCATTATGTTAATACATGCCTCAATGTGTACAAACACACACATAAACACACATATACTATATATCCACATAGGCTCAGACACACAGAGACCTTCGTTTTGAATAAAATGGCAATTCTGGATCATGCTGCAGCAGGAAGAAGTTAATGATTCACTTTTCTCCCTGTCTCTTAAGGCAATTGTTATATCTCTTATGATGATGTTTTAACTGCTGAGATAAATGACAAGGTTGACAGAAAGATAGAAAGGAACCACTACAATGTCAGTAATAATTGAGTGAAAGAGATAAACATGCTGGGCCTGGTATGTAACAATCCAAATGAGTGAGTAAAATTAATAAATAAATATCAATGGTTCTGCATTAAGATATGTTGCCATCACCTTGAACAAAATCCACAATTGAGTAGCAATATAATGGAAGGAATAGGTGGGAAAGCCCAGGGGTAAGTAACCAGGCTGGGGCAGAAAGACTGGCGTAAAGGAAGGACAACATTATTCTTCTTGAGAAGCTACTTCTATCACCTTTTCTCCTTCCATAAAGGGGAAAACCAAGATATTTATATGAACTAAGAACCCTATAATGAATTTGTTTACTTCTCTTTCCTCCACATCATCATTTTTCCTTTTGTGTTATTGTAATTGTAATCTTGAGGGCAGGATTAAGTAACTAATTTATTGATTTGGAAACTACATTGAGTAATTTAGAGAGAGGGAGATAGATAGATAGATAGATAGATAGATAGATAGATAGATAGATAGATAGACAGACAGACAGACAGACAGACAGACAGACAGACAGACAGACAGACAGACTGCATTGCTTTAAACTTAATTGAGACGAGATGCTGTACAGATAGTCCTCAACTTAAAACCACAATTGGGGCCAGAGCCTCTGTCACTAAGCAATGTGGTTGTTAAGTGAGTTGTGCCCAATGTTACGACCTTTTTTTGTTCTATTGTTAAGGAAATCATCTGGTTGTTAAGCAAATCCATTGACTTTGTGTGTAGGAAACCCCCCTGAGAATGTTCTATATGGCACTCACATAACCCTGGGACAACCCTGCAGTTGTCGTAAACACATTCCAGTTGCCAAGCTTTTTGATCATGTGATTATGGGAACACCATTGTTAAAACAAAAATCTTGTTAAATAAGTCAACGATTACCTGTAATTCATGCTTCTGAGTATTTTGAAGTACCTTGATGCAACCGAACCCAAAGAAAATCTTCAGGCTGATATTATCTGCTACAAATTTCAAGAAATTTTAATACAGTTCCAGTTTGAAAGCATGCAACTGCAAGTAGATAAATAGTGGGAAGGTAACAGCATTCTGTGTGCCTTGGTGTATAGTCATTCTAGGCACATGACCACACAAGTGCTTTCGCACAACGCTGGCTTCCTCAGCTGGAAATGGAGATGAGCACTGCCCCTAGAGTTGGACGTGACTGGACAGTGGAAAGCTTTACCTTTTACCTATAATTTATTTCAACTAATAGGAATTCTAAAAGCATACCTGCAAACCCAGTAAGATCTTATATACCTTGCTGTTGTGCACTAATAATAATAGTACAAGTATGCAGCATAAAGGCATCGTTTAATTGCAATGGTGCATATTTTGGGGTCCCTTCCATTTTATCTTCACTGCAATCCATCCTGTAAGTTGGATTAAAGTGAGGCATAATGAAGGCACTACAGCACCTAATGAGCGTCAACGGCAGATGAATGCACAAACCCTTCTCGCAAAGGTCCTTTTTCACGAGGCAACTGGACTTTCTTGTTTTGCTTTGAAGAGGTTTCCCTTCTCATACAAGAAGCTTCCTCAGCTCTGACTGGATGATGGGGAATGGTCCAGTCAGAACTGAAGAAGCTTCTTGGATGAGAAGCAAAACGTCTTCAAAGGAAAACAAGAAAGTCCAGTTGCCTCATGAAAAAGGACCTTTGGGAGAACTATTGCCTGGATGACTGAGAATCTCCATAGACACACAAACCCTTCATTTATCTGGTCTCAGTGTAGCCCAGGGGTAGTCAACCTTGGCTCTTTTATGACTCGTGGACTTCAACTCCCAGAATTCCTGAGTCAGCCATGCTGAGGGGAAAGGGAGAGGTTTCCAAGCTGAGCCATGCTGGCTCAGGAATTATGGGAATTGAAGTCCATGAGTCATAAAAGAGCCAAGGTTGACTACCCCTGGAGTGTAGCCCATTAACCACAGCAGGTGGTGCTCAAAATTTCTATACTGATTTTATTTTAAAAGGTATAATGTTCCAAGAATAATATTTTGAACTGTTTTCCTCTTCGTTTGATAAGATTGGAAATTAAGACTTGGGTACAATACCTTGGCTTTGTCTCTCATCGAACCTTTACCAAGGATAGACATTTTTGCACCCGTTTCCTCTTGTAACCTTTTCAAGGAATTTCCTCTTGGACCAAGGAGTTTGCCCACAAAATTAAACTAGAAAATAAAGAGAAAAAAAAGGGATAAATATTAGAAAATATTTCCTTTTTTGAAGTGCAGAGAAATCCTGACCAAGAAAATGGGACCCAGAAATATCATTTCTCTGCAGTCCCAAATCAACTATATTTTATTTATTCATCTCATAGGTATCCTACCTCATTGTAATGACTCTTGACTGCCTAGGCCAGGGATAGGCAACCTCAACTTCAACTCCCAGAATTCCTGAGTCATAAAAGAGCCGAGGTTGCCTACCCCTGGCCTAGACAATATAAAAAAAAGCATTCACTGTAAATCTCAAAAACTGTGTACAATTTAATGATACAATAAAACAAAATAAGGAAAAAAATATAAATGAAAGATGGCACGGTCCATAAACTCAAGAGAATAATCTCTAAAATAGTTCATTTTTTTAACATTCTCCCGAATAATGTTAGGGAAGGGACTAATCTGATTTCTGTTTGGAGGCTGCTGTAAAGCAGTAGCTTCATTCCTCCTCATTTCCCAGAAGTACAGGTATTCCAAGGAATTTATCTCTAGATCATCTAGTTGGCTGATTCTATAGATAAGGAGGAGCTTAATCTTTCCTCACTAATATGTGGACCTGTTTATCACTTTCCAAATTATTTTCAAAACCATTCACAAGTAAATTAAATGCATATCATCATAAGCATACCACTTAGATTTATATTACCAATCAATAGATATATGTACAAATTGCTTAAATATATAAAAACACCTTTCTCTTATAAATGTTTGTTACCCCCAACATATTTATAGTTAAAGAAACATGAATGCAGTGACATATCCAACAAAATATCAGTAGCACATGCCTGTCTATGTCTGTCTGTCTGCTGTCTACCTATCTACCTATCTACTACACATGGGGAGCTCAATGTTGCGCACATCAGCTTTGGCCTTGAGTGTCTCTGAAACAGAGTACAGGTAGTCCTCCACTTACAACAATTCATTTAGTGACTGTTCAAATTTACAGCAGCACAGCATAAGTGACTTATGACCCTGTTTCACAGTTACAACCTTTGCAGTATCCCTATGGTCATGTGATCAAAATTCTAATGTTTCGCAACTGGTTCATATTTATGACGGTTGCAGTGTCCCAAGGCCCTATGATCACCTTTTGCGATCTTCTGACAAGCAAAGTCAATGGGGAAGCCAGAGTCACTTAACAACTCGATTACTAATTTATCAGCTACATTGATCCACTTAACAACTGAGGCAAGAAAGGGGCAAAATTCATTTAACAAAGGTCTTACTTAACAACAGAAATTTTGGGCTCAATTGTGGTCATAAACTGAGGACTACCAGTACGCTGCTCCAATGTAGTGTGCATCTGCACATGTGAAACAAGTTGATATTGCCGTCAATGAAGCAGTATGCTTAGTGAAAGGTTGTCTTAAATCTACACCAATTGAGAAAATATATCCTCTCACTGGGCATTGCCCCACCTAAGATCAGGAGAGAAGTAGCAGCGATGCTGAGAGAACTAAGCAAGAGAATGATCCTTGATATCCTCTGAAAGGAGAGACGCCCCATGCCCACCGAATCAGATCTAGGAACAGATGGCAGGAACAAACATTCTTGAGGTTACACAAGAACAAAATAGAATTTAAAAATGGAGGAATGAGACCATCGAGCAAGGTAGTGCTTTTTTTGTAAGAAAAAAGGTGCCATAACTCATATCTTGTTAATCTTTTATTTAAAAAAATTATGTATTCAGTTCTTAACATACATTTAATTTATTGTATTTAAGGCAAATGTTCAAAGTAAATTTTAAACTAAAAATTAAAACAAGATTTTCAATATATAAAATTAAAACAAGATTTTCAAAATAAAGAAATTATGTCTCTTTTGCACAGAGTCAATCACTGTACACACACCCACATGTCAGTTGTGTAACGAAACATAACGGCCACTGCCCGCAGTAAGCACTCAGTGCACAACCACACAACCAATCACAAGCTGAGCAGTGACACAAGCCAAGCAGCACCCTCACAACCAGTGCAGACGAAGTATGCATGCATTGGCCTTGACACACAAGCAACCCGCATGCACTATTTTAACGATTTTGCCAATGACTTATTACTCTTGACAAGGCGATTCAAGTCCACGTGGACGAAACATCAAATTTTCAAAAGTTACTTTTAAAACTTGGAAAAATCTGTCAAAAAAGGGTGCTGAAACTCCATTCCAGTGCGTTCTATGACAAAAAAAGCACTGGAGCAAGGAATAACTTTAAAGGAGGATATGGCTGAAGGATCCAACTTCCCTTATATTACTTGGAGGTCCCTAAATAGGTTGAGAGTTGGAGTGCCTAAGGCTATAACTAATATGCTCAAATGGAGGCTCTTAGCGGATAACAATACACTATGTGAATGTGGGGGAAACACAGAGTCTGGCCCATCTGCTAGTATGTTGGCTACTACTAGAAATAGGTACCAATAATCACTTATTTTTGACCAACGACAAAGCCAAGAAGGTGGCTTTATTCTGGCAGTTTAAAATTTGATCTAGGCATGGAAGAAGAATCTATTATCAATCTATGAAATCAATTTATATTCAAAAAAATTAACACTGCATTGCAGTAATTATACCAATGTTTCATGAGTAACCCACTGGAAATAATCTATTTTAATCAAAATCCAGATGTCTTTTAAACTGCCGTTTTAAAGCAGCCAAAGAATGGGGAAACATCAAATGTCATTTCTGTAAACTGATTTGCCATTTTGTATTTACTGAGACAGCTTGAGCCGAAACTATGTTCATTTCTGTGCTGAAATCACAATCCCCAGCATTCCCAGCCAGCAGGGGCCAATCAGAGAGTGAACAGAACATCAAGATTAGCCAATCACCAAGTCCCACTACCATCCACTGCAGGAAACTCCTACTGTGCCTTCCCTTCAAAAGAGATGGCCGTCCGGCCCACAGAAATCCAGCATTTCCTGAAACAATCTGTAGCGCAGTTGAACCATTATTATCATTAGTTAGTTTTTCTTGATATTCAACCAAAACCCACTTTTCTTTCATTTAAGCCCATTCTTTTGGTTTTGATTTATAGCAACTTCAGGAGGGCCATCAATTCCCCTGCTCCTAGCATAAATAAAACTGGAAATATCTCTGTGACAGATCATGAATTACAGCTCCACAACAAACGGTTCTTTCTCTTCTGCTCACCTGCCAAAAAAGCTGGCAGGAAATTTTTATTGACTGACTTTTTGACATCCAGTGCTAAACTCCCATACTGTGCTAGAGGAAATTCAAACTCTCCGTAAGATCTTCGGGCTACAGAAGAAATCAGTATGCCCCCTCTTGTCTTTTCTTAGATAGCTGAGAATTTCAGTCTGTCTGTTTTTGGTCACCTAAATTCAAATATTTCCTCATAAACTACAGGCAGTCCTTGACTTACATCAGTTCAATTAGTGACCAGTTGAAGTTACAACAGCATTGAAAAAAAGTGATTTATGACCATTTTTTAGCCTTATGACCATTGCAGCATCCCCATAGTCACGTGATCAAAATTCGACTGCTTGGCAACTGACATGTATTTATGACGGTTGCAGTTTACCAGGGTCATGTGATTCCTTTTGCGGCCTTCTGACAAGCAAAGTCGATGGGGAAGCCAGATTCACTTAACAATTGTGTTACTAACTTAACAACTGCAGTGATTCACTTAACAGGTTTGGCAAGAAAGGTTGTAAGATGGGGCAAAAATCATTTAACAACTGTCTCGCTTAGTAACAGGGCTCAATTGTGGTTGTAATTCGAGGACTACTTATAGTTTGAAATAATATGTATTTTTTTAAAAAGAATCAGTTGTAGGAGAAAGTAAAAAAAGTTCATTCTCATTTCAATGCTGTACAGTGATGGTAATTTTTAAAAAATCATTGAAAAAAAATTCAGCAAAGTTCCATGAGCAGTTTCAGTTCATTCTCGGAGATCTTTCTCTGAAGTAAATTGCTAATTACTTTCATAGAAGCTTTCTTCAAAAGAATTGTTCTACCAAAATTTGTGAGATGTTTATGATTTTTATAACGCAGGCATAATCACAGTGTAGTGATGTAGAATTAAGAACAAAAGAAACCAGCACAATTTAATTTTAAGCTAATCTGGAGATTGTTATAATGCAAAGTCTATCAATGGTTTTATAAAACATTTTTAATTACCTGATCAGCCTCTTTTATGTATTATATATAACCTGGATGACACTCAAATTGGAAGAAACTTAATTATTTCAAAAATCTAATTATAGGGTGCACTATAACTCATTGGAATTTTGTTATCATTAATAGCAATTATAATTAAAACAGTACTTACATAGTGATTTGCATGTTCATAACGCAATGCAAACATTAATTTTCTTATTCAAGTCAGACCTATATTCAAAAGAAACTACTTATTTTAATTTTACTGACGTTCTCTTGCTCATTAGCATATCTTTAAAGAGGCCATATTCATTTGCAAGCAGCTCTGTTTCAACAGAGACAGCTTAAAAACTTACATTTTCACAAAAACTGAAGTATCAGAAAGAGGAAATGGGTTGAAAGTGCCGATGTTTCTTTGCAACATTACAATTACAAGTGGGAATAAGTCTTGTGTGTCAGAAGACTTTCAGTCTTACTACGCATCAGCTATCTCAATTAATCAGCATTCCTCAAAGAAGCATGTTCCTCTTTGATATTCAGGAGTCACATGATCCACAATAATTACTTTCTTCCAGGGCCATTGCCTGATCTGCAACTATAGATCCTGTAGAATACAATATTAAGGATAATAGAAGGAGGAGGAGGAGGAGGAGGAGGAGGAGGAGGAGGAGGAGGAGGAGGAGGAGGAGGAGAAGAAGAAGAAGAAGAAGAAGAAGAAGAAAGCAAAGATAGTGCTAGGCATCTTGGGTGCAATCCCAAAGCAACTGGAGCACCAATCGCAAAAGGCAGCTTTACTTTAAATCTTTCCTTAACCATCAAACAACATCTATCCATCCCACCTTCTTGGGAAGGATTTGATAGGTGGGTAAAAATGCCAACTCCAGTCTAATCATCTGGCTGACTGTGACCAACCCTAATAATAATAATAATACAGAAAATGATAAGGATTGTGTTGACGGATTATATTTAGCTTTAAATTCAGTATGGATATTTGAGTTTTGCTCCACAGTATTATCAATTCCTGATGATACACTGGAATATATTACTTTTATGATATGATATGATATGATATGATATGATATGATATATCTTCAAACCTGCTGCTCAAAAGAATAATTTAACAAATGAGGTTTTTCTGCTGTGTGGAAGAGAGAGAGATGGAGACCATGACACCACAGAAATGATTTATGATAGGATCAAAGCCATAAACACAACTTCCACATTAACTCATATTGTGGTAAATTCACATAATGTGCTGGTTCATGTAATTTCTTCTTTCTTGATAGTTGTCAGTTGAATATATTTGATGATTCCATAAAAGTTGTAGTATATGACTTATCCTTATATCTGCAGAGTTATAAAAGACCCAGTCTAATTTGTGCCAGTCAGGATTATTGTGGTATGTACCATGTTGAGCTTTCTTGATCATAGATGGAAATTAAATATAATACAGGTTTGTGTTTGTGTGTGATGATGTGTATGATGAATTCCTGGTGACTTTTTGGCAACGATTCAGAAATGGTTTATCATTGTCTTCTTCCAAAACAAGGGATTTTTTTTAACTTTCTGCTCCAATTTGGACCTTTGGTATTTCCTAAATAATATTGTCCTATTTGAACATTAGCTAGGTCCTATTTGATTTTTTAAAGATTTGCCAAAGTAGCTAAGTATACTATCACCTAGCTGTGTGTGTATATTCACACATACATATGCATGTACTAGACCAAAATTGTGTTCCTATGTCTCTCTCTATTTACATTTTTGCAATTACAAGTGGAAAAATGTAGAGTGGTTTGTTCCTTTTTGAGTAGTAGTGTTGTGGTGTTGGGGATAATGCATATTTTATACCACAAAAGATTTCTCTAGTGAAAAGGTTCTAGAACATGTCTTCTTGCAATAAAGAGAAGCAAATTGTTTTTTGTATTTTATATAGTGTAGATTCACTGCAGTGAACACAACAAAACTTTATCTAAAAAATATGTATTCACACCATTTTAAACAAAGCTTATACCAAAGCGTACATCAAAATAAGCATGCTTAGAATTGCTTCTTAGTGAAATATTTGTATTTTAGTGGGCCTATCTGAAAGGTGAGACAAATACATTTGAATTTATAAGAGTAAGATTAGACTCTTTGGTAGGGTCTACTCTAGAAGCAATTATTTCTTTAATTGCCTGCTTTATCATTTCCAAGTTACCTTCTGTAGTGAAACAAATACATATGGGCATTTTAAAGGCTTTACTTTCAAACAACAGCTGCAAACTTTCAGACTAAGTTCCTCATAATCTGTAGAAATAATGACACTTGATCTTAGGTACTTTTGTCTTTCTCAGCAAACTTTGCTTTGGGTTTTTTTTTTTTTTTCCTTGTAATCATCAGCCCTTTAATCTACCATCTGGTTCAATATTTCTTTTCTTTTCTTTTTTCAAAAATGGACTGTCTTTAGAGTTCCATATGGAGCCTTTCAAAAATGAAACTTGTGATTCTCTATTGTCTGCAAAGGCAAGCCAGGCTTTGAAACAATATGTTACATTGGTCTTTCTTCTGGGACACATTATTTGCAACGATCATCAGACAAGGATTGCCTTCGTCAAAAACTTTGATGGACTTCCTTTTTTGAAACAAATTGGAATTCAAAAGAGAAATTACCCTTAAAGAATCATTATTTTTTTACTTCATTGCTCTAATTTCAAAAGCCTAAAGTTAGCACGTTTTTTTTTTTCCAATTTACCTTTAAGTCCCCCTTAGTGTACTTCTCGAATGTGGAAGCTCCGTAGGTGAGCTGGATGTTTATTCCCAGAATCTCAAGGCAGCATATCCAAAAAAGTGTATTGACTGGCAACTCTGAGAATTATAGTCCAACACATCTCAAGGGCAACAGGTTGGAGAAAGCTGCTGCATGGCAAAACTTTATTTATAAGGTGTTTCTTTGAGATGCAATCCCATAACAGCATGGGAATGGTGAATTATGCAAAGGTATGAATGGTGCCAAGGAGATCAAGTAAGAAGACATTCACATTCTGCCAGCCACTTCTTCCACCTCCTTCTCCTTTTTAAAGTGGGAATGGCTCATGCAACTGGCACTATTTGCTTCACTGTAATAACATCAGAGTTCCTGACTGCTTGGGAATGCAACATGCACACAGCACCCAGGCAACTGAGTCTCTGTGAAGAGACTCAGAAAAAATTATTAGCACTTGACCACTTTGGATGAGATCAATGTTTCTAGCTTAGGAACCAGGAAATTGAGACTTCTAGGCCTCCCTTAGGCATAAAAGGTGGCTGTGTGGCTTTACTCCAACCCATCTCACAGGGTTATTCTTGTAAAGAATAATAGCAGGCAGGAGCATTACATATGTTGCTGCTTTGAACTGATGATAGATAGATAGATAGATAGATAGATAGATAGATAGATAGATAGATAGATAGATAGACAGACAGACAGACAGACAGACAGACAGACAGACATATACTGTAGATGGATACCATAGATGGATACTGTAAATAGATACCATAGACAGATACTATAGACAGATACGATAGATAGATAGAGAGATAGATAGATAGATAGATAGATAGATAGATAGATAGATAGATAGATAGATAGATAGACAGACAGACAGACAGACAGACAGATACTGTAGATGGTTACTATAGATGGATACTGTAAATAGATACCATAGACAGATCTATAGACAGATACCATAGATAGATAGATAGATAGATAGATAGATAGATAGATAGATAGATAGATAGATAGACAGACAGATAGATAGACAGACAGATGATAGATAGAAGCTTTAATGCATTGAGTAATGCCCCATATTGACACTGTTATAACAGTGTTATAATTTTTAAAAATCTCCATAAATATATCATTCCACTTGCAAATTATAGCTCTTCACATGGTGGAATAGGGTTATCCCATTATCTCCATGGGATCAGAAGACTTTAGAAATGCAGACCTTAGAAAACAGGTTGTTTTATTTAAATGTTATACAACATGCATGTCTTTCAAACTTCATTTGAAGTGTTTAAACAAATAGATATTTATCTCAGGTAAAAAAGACAAGAGAATAAAGATTATGAAAATTATTCTAAAGCATAATTACATCCTTTATTTTGTGTGACATATGAAAGAAGAAGCTTCCAATAAATTTTTGCTGCCCAGCCGTAGAATTAAAAATCTAATGGTTTCCTGTTGGTTTACTCAACTTTATTTCTGATTCAAGTTCTTGCATGTTTCTGCTTGTGTAGTTGAAATGACCTTACCCACTTACAATTCTGAGTACTAGAGAAATACATGAAGAATATAAAGGAGTATATGTAGAAGGGATGTAAGAAACATTAGTGAAACAGAGGGGGAGGAGGTGAGAAAGAAACTCAAGATCATAATTTCTTGATTATTTTTAGTATAACAGGGGACAGAGGGAAATTTGGCCATCAGTACCGGTGTCTACTGTTGTAAAAGACAGACCTTGTCTGATATGAGGGAAGGAAAAGGGGGTAATGGATTTTCTCATAAGTTGAAGAGGAAAATCCAAAGGCTTGTGACACACAATTCCAGGGTAACAGGATTATATTTTAATAAATAAGCAATGCACTATGGATATTTTCCCAAAGCTGGAAATACTGTATCTGGACAGAGAGGATTGTTCACACATAATATTTGAGAAACGTAAGACAAAAAACAGTGTAGCTAAAGATGTTGGGCTTACCTCCCATGCTTATGAAAATGAATTTCATGCTGTCCATAGTCACCTTGCAGGGGAGATGGGTGGCACAGAAATTTAATAAATAAATAATAAGTGAAATAAATGAAACATCTCTGAGTCGGAAGATAGTTTTGCAAGACACCGTATGATGAAATATAACTATGATGACAGGCAAATATACGGGACTTTCAAATTGTATTTCTTACATAAATCCATAGGACACACACATACACCCAACACAAACACATTAAACCAGTACTGGACAGAAACAAAGGTTGGAAAAATTCTGATTCCCCCCCCCCCAAAAAAAAATGATGCTTATTTAGCCTGTAATTGAGTTAATCTGAGTTGCCCTCTAGACTCCTTCCAACCCTCTCAACAAATCTGCATTCATTTCCATAGCTGAGCTGAAATAAATTATTCATTATGAAAATGGATTTTTCCAGCTAGAAATAATATTTATGTCATTATTACTCTGCCATTAAGGAGCAACATGCATACTTAAGACACCATTCAGCACAAGGCTAGAGTGCGGAATAATACATGCTTTCCTTTATATGCGTAGCCATTTAATAGACTTTTTAGTCATTTTTTTTTCTTCTCATTTTAAGTTTTGGACCAGCTAGTGATCAGCTTCAGGCCTGAGAAACTGGAAGAACTGCTCAGTGATCAGGGGTTCTCCCCTTTATTTTTTGGGGGGGGAGGAGAGTGGGGAGGAATCATGAATCCTACTCTGATAACCGATGATTGCAGTAAAAAGCAGTCTAATTTGCTTTTATATAATATTAGTCAGAGGGGGAAAGCACTGAGAAGCTGCCACAGAAAGATAATTGCTGGTTTGTGAGGCTGTATTGGAAGAGATTCATTATAAGTATGAAAGAAAGAAAAAAGCAAAATTTTCCTTGTCATAAACACAATGGTGCTACAGTGACAACTGTATCTGTTTCAGAGAGATGTATACTATTAAAATGAGAGGTATTCCATTTACAAATACATTCCAGATGTATGTAAGCCCTATGTGGAATGCCTATTAAATATTCAATTTTTTGAAAATGGGAGAGAAGATGAAAGAGGGCACAAACCTCCTTCCTTCTTTCATTTTTAAAAAATGATTTGAGGAAGAGGAGTCTTGCAGCCTTAATCATTTGGAGGCTACTGTTTGCTTCTTCAAAATGCTTTGAAGAAGCAGTTTAGAGGAGACTGTTACTTGCATGGAGCTGATTCCTTTTTGTGCGGATGGGTGGGGAAAGGCCAAACATCAAAGATGTGGGCAATTTGCTTTGAAAGCTGTAGTGTGTAAGGATATGTATTTGTGCTCTTTGTAATTGTAAAAGGCATTGGGAAGAAAGTATATTGCTGAATCCAGCCCATTTTTCAGGTTAAGAATTCAAATTAAAACATCCCTGAAAAACTGGCTCTGTATCTATGTCATCCCTTGCCTGGAGGGTTCCTCCACTGAAGGGGAGAAAGAAGCAGAAAATCAGGTTGTGCCTGCAGATGCATACCTTCTAATGGAACCGGCCAAGGACTGGGTAGCTTATCTTAATGGATAACACCCCCCCCCCACACACACACACATAGACACACATACATTCCAAAAATGAGAATTCTCTTGAGGGTGAACCATCTTTCATAACATCTCCCAGAATAGAATTTTGTGCTGGCAGTATATCTACATAAAAGCTGTTACATCTTTTGCTGGTGAAGAGGAATTCAACAGGGAGATGCCTCTGAGCTGTCTTTGGGTTGCTCAGCAAGGCTTTGTGTTGCAAAACAATTCAAATGTCTCCTCAAGGTGATGAGATCACACATTTGACCCTGAGAGGGTCTTTTGTGTCAGCTTGCATATAGGCCTATTGGGTATATGCCGGTCTTTGACCATAATAAAAATTTGATTAGATACACCTCTTGGGTAGACTTTTTCACTTTAGATTTGATTTCCCAACTCTAAGCATCACTGTCTTATAATGAAACAAATAAACAAACAAAAACAGAAGGAAACAAAAAACCCTGAGAATGAGTTAAAAGAAATATAAGACAATTAATATTGCCAAGAAGGTCATTTTAAACATGATCATATAACGGATGCTGATATAATATGAGCATGAAGAAAGTGTCAATCACATAATGCATGAAAGTGGAAGACACCTTAACTCAGTGGCTCCCAACCTTTTCTATATCCTGCACCCCTAGAACGCTTCTGATATATTCTCACACCCCTTACTAAAGTTCAAAATAATGGCAGCAAATTATGCATATATACTATAATTTTGAAAACCCATGTTTTCACACCCCCTGGAATATCGTCTTGCACCACGATTGGGAACCCCTGCCTTAACTGATTCTCTTTTCCATTCTGACAACTTCTAAGATTGAGGTTTTAAGTCTACTCTCAACCAAGGAATCAACCCTGACTGTTCTTTGGAAGGACAGATCCTAAAGCAGAAGCTCAAATACTTTGGCCACCCAATGAGAAGAGAGGACTCCTTGGAGAAGACCATGATGTTGGGAAAGATGGAAGGCAAAAGGAGAAGAGGACAGCAGAGGATGGAGTGGTTAGATAGTGTCATCAATGCAATGTATATGAATTTAGGCAAACTCTGGGAGATAATGGAGGACAGAGGGTACTAACGTGCTGTGGTCCATGGGGTTGCGAAGAGTCAGACATGACTAAGCAACTGAACAATAATAACAACAAAACCACAACCAAGGAAGCTGATTACTGCTTAGGCAGTTAGATCAGTCCAACCTATATCACAATGCAATAATTTAAAGATAGCAAATTCGGGGCAGTTCCACAGGCAGGACACCCATTGTGGGTCGGCCGTTCTTACAAACAACATCTTGAATCTTTGTGATATCCCATTTTTTTAAAAAAAATTCTAGGACTAGGCTCCAGAGCATGCATAAAATCTTTTTTCAGAAGACATCAAATGATATACTTCTAAGACACTCTGCATTTTCTCTTTGTTTCTGCTGCTAAAAGGAAACAAGCATGCCTGCCATTACTCAATGGTAAGTAAGCTGGGTACATTTTAAAACAATTCCTCCTTCTCTGAAAGCTTTACTGGAATTCTTTCATTCTGTATAAGCAGATCAAGGTCCCTCCTGACCTGCAAATGAAAGCTAATCAATGTTCCAATGTCTCCTAACAGAATTTAGTAGAGCATATCTGAAAACAAATACTGTAAATCAGAGACTTAAAGAGCAAAATAATAAAAAAAAGTATTAGAGCTCATAAATATCTATCTCCTGAACAGAAAGTGGGTTCTTATAATCCCCCTCCCTTCCTCCTTTTGGAAATACCCCCCCCCCCCAAAAAAAGAGATTAAGTTGTAACACCCACGAGATCCACTTGTGGCACATCCAAAATAAATCAGCAGACCACATTATCCACTTTTGATTTTGTATGACACCATTCGACAATTGCAGCATAGTAAGCTTGTGACTGAACTGGCACTCTTTGGTGAGGAGAGGGAAGTTTGGTGTCCCTGCAGTTCTTGAGTTTCTATGTGTTGCACTGCTGAGAAGCATTTCTGGAAGATGGGACTCAAAGAAATATAGCATGTAGAAACTCTAGACTCCAGCAGTTACGGCATTTCTATAGTAGTCATATAACTTGATTGATGCATTATTAAAATATGTTGCTTAGGGCTTGATATTCTTTTCTAATGTATCCTTTAGCATTATAATCAGAAACAACATACTGCGTATGAGATTCAGGGTTATCAAGATATAGTAAGAACTTAAAAATTAGCATGATCCACAAATTATTTCCTTTTAGGTTTGTCGCATATTCAGTTAGATATTCAAACTGGATTTGGCATTCTTATCCACCTATCGAGTCCTTCTCAAGGACCTGGGATAGCCAGATGTTGATGTTTGATGGTGTTAAAGGTATCCTTGCAGGATGTAAGCTGATCCGAGTAAAATTGCTTTTTGCAATTGACTGATGGCTATTTTGTCAATGCCAGTGGTCTTCATTATTATGGTTCGTCACACAGTCTGGCAGATGTTCAGACTGGATTTGGCCTTTTTAAGTCATTTTCATGGACTTGGGATAGGCAGATGTGGATGTTTGATGGTGTTACAGATATCGTCTTGAAGATGGAAGGTGTTCTGAGTAAAGCTACCTTTTGCAATCAACTGATGGTGAATTTGTCGATGCTGATGGTGCTCAAGTGGTGCTCCAGTTGTTTTGGGATTGCACCCAAGGCACCTATGACAAACTGGTATTATCTTTGTGGTTTTTTTTGTTATTGCTATTGTTGTTATTATTTTGAATTAGCTCCTTGGGAGGAAACTAAATTTGCTACATTGTAGAATTGCTTCTCAAATATTTGGCATTTGACTATTTTAAAAAAATGGGTTATATCATGCTTGGATTGCCACAAAAAAAGTTAAGTAGAAATAATCCTTGACTTATGACTACAATTGAGAGTGGATTTTTTTTGTTGCTAAGCAAGGCAGGTTGTTAAAATGTTATGGTCTTTTTTTACTATAGTTGTTAAGTGAATCATGCAGCTGTTAAGAGACTCTAGCTTGCCCCATTGACTTTGCTTGTTGGAAGCTGCCTGGGAAGATTGGAATGGCGATCAATTTTCCCTGGGATGCTGTATTGTAAATACATGCCGATTATTGAGCACCTGAATTTTTGATCATGTGACTATGGGACTGCTGCAATGATTGTAAGTGCAAGGACCAGTTGTGAGTCTCTTTTGTCACTGCTATTGTAACTTTAAAAGGTCACTAAATGAATGGTTGTTAAGTTGAGGACTATCTCAGAAAGTCACACATGTACCTAATAGAAATTTATCAAATCTTACCTTTAAACCAGCTTTTCACTGGCAGACAGGCAACTTTAGATAATATCATCTTACATATGGTCTATTTGTGATGTAAAAGTTCACTTAATGATGTTTAATTATGACATCATTTTTACTTTCATGGAAAAAATATAGTGTTATTGTGGGTTGTTCTGTTTCTCTCATTTTCATTTACTATTATTGTTGTTATTATTATTATTATCATCATCATTATCATTGTATTTTTAAATGTCTTTCTTCTTTAATTTGTAACTTGTATTATTTAATATTTTTTACATTCATAGTTTATTTTTGAATAACCTGGAATGAATAACCAATGAGTTTTGGTTTTCATTGTTATCGTTATTAGTAGTAGTAACTATAGCATTTAGTCCTGTATGTAAAATTCAGTAAAATGAGGCCATAAATAAATAAATAAAGCAACCCTTCACAAAACTTTCACACATAAATTAGCTTTGAGATGCTCCAATGTGAATAGGAATTGCATTTCTCTTGACAACCCGCCCCCAAAAAATTCTTTCTGAAATGGCGTGCATTTATTGACAAGCTGCACATGGGCTAGTCTCAGCCACTGCCTCTCTTCACACAAAAAACTCATTTGAGTGCTTCAAATTAACATAATCATTGAGAAGTAGTACAAGGCAAACCCAGAAGGGTTTCTAATAGAATTAGTGTGGTTTTTAAGGCAAGAATCTATTTTTAGTAAACAGTCAATGGAACTGTGTCTGGATTTACAAGTCGGATATTTTCAGCTTATCAAAATATTCCTTGTCTTTCTCAAGTACAACCCAGCCTATTAAACACTTCATTAAATTCTTGCCATCCATTACAGAAATAGGGTTTTCCTGACATATCAGATTATTATAAAGGTTTCAAAGGAAGATAGGAAGTTTGTGGATTTTTATCTATTTATTTAAAAAGGATTTTGCTTTGAATGTATATTCATGAAGACAAGAAAAAGCCATCTACTAGAATAATGCTGCAATTAAGACTTTATATTAATCAGGTTTTTGAAAGCAAGCACAGTCAAAGAAGGGATCATTTATTTGAATAACAGGCTTCTGGAAAGTAGAGGTTAACTAATATATCCTAAATTATTACGCCCACATTTGGAAACACTTGAAGCTTGGTGAATGATTTGATATTCTACAAGGCTGAGAATGCTGTGCTATTTCTCTACAAAAATGTATTGTTTTTGAGAGGGGACAATTGCCACCAAGGCTCCTGCTGTATCGTTCCCATGCTGCACGGTAACATCCCAATCCCAATCCAAGTTGTTTGGCTTCAATGTTGCTGAGGCATGTCAGCAGTTAACGTACAAAACCACCAATACTCATCAACATAATCGCTGCAGATGCTCTAACACAAGGATGTCAAACTCGCAATGTCACTTGATATATCACAACTTTTTTCCATTGCTAGCAATGGGGAGGGCGTGATTTTGCCATGAGGCATCTGGCTCATGGGCCGGCAGTTTGATACCCCTGCTCTAACACATATTGAGATCCCCAAGCTCAGTGACACTATCATGTCTTTAAGGCCTTACATAAAGTAAGTTGGGTCAATCTAATCTCTGGAGGGGTGATATCCCACCATGACAGAAAAAAGGTTCTCTTCCCAGGTCCTGCCAGATGTCACTCACTCAAGGACAGGATCCAGACAATGCCTTGCTTGACCTAATGAGTGGACACAATTGGGGAGGGGCAGTCTCTCAAATAACTCCGTCTCCTACCACAAAGAGATGTATGTATCACCACCAGCCTCTTAAACTGGACCTGCAAGCATATTAGTAAGCAATGCAGCTCGCAGAGCAGAGATGTAATGTGTCCTAATCAAGGAATGCATATAAGTGCCCATGTTGCTTTATTCTATATTGAAAGTAGCTTGAGAATACTCTTCAAGGGCAGCCCCATGTAAAATGCATTGCAGCCATCTGTCAAACTGCCAGCCCATGGGCCGGATGTATCACGCCAAAACCACACCTAACCCATTGCCGGCAATGGGGAAAAAGTCCCAATACATCACATGAAGTCACATGATGTTATGAGTTTGACATGTCTGGTTTAGGAGGTGACCAAGGCATGACTGATTGTGAACAGAGTCTCACAGTCCATGAAGAGGCACAACTCAAAGTGAATTTGTGCAATGGTCTTCCAAGCCGCTTACTTTTGGAATATTAATCATGAGCCCAGGAGAAGCCTCAAAATGTACACCGGTTCTGTTTGTGATAAAGCAATCCCATTCAGAACAAAAGGTGATACATCCCTGGAACCAGGGGCCCTAGTACCCAAAATATGTTGAAGTAATATGAAATAATATATAAGCTGACTGAGCCAAGATGACAAACGAAGTGGTGAGAACTGACTACTTCGACTGACAAGTTTATCTTCTAATATTAGGGAGTGCTTCACCAGTACATCTCCAATCCTAGTCTATTGGTCAATACAATGGTTTGTTTTTGTCTGCTATATCTTTTTTGCTAGTTCTGTCTCAGTTCCTCAGGATTTGGGGAACATGGAGCAGGCAGAATCAATAAAGTTGCTAGAATCTATGTCGGTTTTTTTCCCTCTTTGGTATCTTCCAATCACTCCTAACTTTGCAAATATTCTGTTCTTCCTGTCATAATTAAATTTCATTCCCTGCCATTTGTCAAGCTCTCTGTGTTGTTGTTTTTAAAACTAGATAGCATTCACATTTATTTAACCCATTCAAATTTAGCTCTGTCAGCATGGTTGCTCTTTATATAGCTATAATTATTTGCTGATTTTGAAGCATACACAGTGCATTGTAAGGGACAGCCCTTGAGTTAAATCTTTCCAGTAGGAAGGTATTAGGTTATTTGCTATTACAAGGCAACAGTAGCTCGTCCTGCTAGGGGAGAGATGTCAGGTAGCCAGATCAATATTAGTCTAAAGTAAGGTTTTTGGTAGTATAACCGTAAGAAGCAAAAATGTAGGGAAGCTTCTACTAAAAACAAGATGAAGTGGGAATTTCATTGGCCAAATACATCTCTTTTTATCTCTTAATTGCAAACAGCTTGAAAAGAAACCTGCAAAGAACAATATAATTATACTTACAGAGAGGGAAGAACCAGCAATTTTCATCAGGCCAAAAAAAGCAGGCAGTTACCTTGCGTTCAATCTAAAGTTCAATGTGGATATATCACCGATTTCAGTGAGAATTACTTCCAAATAGCTTTATTTTCTTCTCCATTTATTATTTTTTTAAACTCCAATTCTTTCTGTCTTATGTATTTAAAAGGATATGTGGTTCTTGGTAGCTGCTTCTTCTTCTTCTTCTTCTTCTTCTTCTTCTTCTTCTTCTTCTTCTTCTTCTTCTTCTTCTTCTTCTTCTTCTTCTTCTTCTTCTTCTTCTTCTTCTTCTTCTTCTTCTTCTTCTTTTTCTTCTTCTTCTTCTTCTTCTTCTTCTTCTTCTTCTTCAGCTGAACTTCATCTGCATTGACCATCTTAACAGTTACAATAATCAGTTTTACTAACTTGGAGAAAATACACTTTGGTGTTGCTGTTAAAAGTTTATAAAAATCTTGTAACATAACACTCGAAGCAGCAAATTAAGCCATTGAGTCTGACACTCTGCCTCATGCTGGCTTTTAAAATAAAGCATCCATAACAGATGCCTGAATGGCCTCTGATTGAACACAGTTTAGCAGAAGGGATACCACCAGTTTCCTAGTTAATTGGTTCCAGTGTGGCATTATTTTTCCTGCTAAGACATGCCCTCTAATAAGTGGAATCTACCTTCAATCTATTTATACCAACTATCTGAAATGACAGATACCAACATTTGAAAAGTGGTATCATAACTCCACTAGGTCTTTTTTGTTGCTTCTTGAAGACTGAATATTCCCACTTTCTCTTTATAGGACTTTGCTTTTGTGTACTAGTAATCCTTGAACCTGTTTCCAGTTTCTTAAATTGAGATTATTAGAACTGGAAATAGTATTGAAGTGAGGTGAGATAATGCAGAATAAAGTTGGAACTACTAATGATTTGGAAATTATACTTGTGGTCTAAAATTGCACTTGTCTTCAATTCACTATCTCACAACTGTTCCATTACATGTCCCAGAGGTGCTTTTCCAAAAGGCAACTGGATTTTCTTGTGTTTTTTTTTTCTTTAAAAATGTTTTGCTTCTGAAGAAACTTCTTGGATGAGAAGGGAAATGTTTCCAAAATGGGGGGAAAAAAAGAAAAGAAAGCCCAGTTGCCTTTTGGAAAAGCACCTTTGGGATAACCATGACCTGGATGATAGAGAATCTCCAGAGATATTATTCCATTTCATATTTATTTATTTATTTATTTACACACACACACACACATACACACACACATTTTAAATAATTGTGGGATTGTGCTAAGTTATACAGTGATGGGCCTGGAGCTAAAGCATTTCCCCACCAAAATCTGGAAACCTTTCTTTTATATGGCTCAATTTTGTCATTATTCAATTAAACCCTTCTCCCAAATAGGATTTGGCTGTATTTTATAGACTCCTGGCTTCAAAGAGCTTAATTAAGCCACTTGGCTTGAAATAAAATTCTCGGCTACTTGATATAAGATGGCCTGATAAGACCCTGCACTGCAAACTAGAAAAAGCTCTCTAGCAGGCTACAATTGCTGTGCTTTTTCTTTCTGTCTCTACATTTCATGGTGTGGAAGCTGAATAGTTGTGGGTAGATGACATCTTTGATATCTCAGCCCCAACCACTATTGTCTTTCAACTTAAATCTCATGTATTTCATTGCTGTGTTTTGTATTGAAAGAAGCTCCATGATCTTGCCTGATTATTACAATCTCTCTCAGAGGCTTTTTTTGAGGAAAAAAAAATCCTCTCTTGAAATGAGCATAAGGAAGAACAGTGTTTTCTCAGATGTGACATCTTGGCTGTGTGGACTCCTCTTTCCATTTGCTCAACTCTCTTTTAGAGTGCCCTGTATTGTTTGTCTGCTTTAATCTTCTAATATTTAAACCAATGTTTTATACTATGTAGGAACTCTTGAAGGGAATCTTGTTCTGCTTCTCTTTTCTTTAAATAGTGTTCATTATTGTTTTAATTAACTGATTTTGTGCCGACACGTTTTTCTTGGTGGCTTCTGTACTTTTGTATGTACTTATTACTATGATTCTACTTCTGTCAGTGGTTTCAGAATAAAATCATACATAGCATAATAGCTTGGTACGCAGCCAAAAGAAAGAAAAGCTTGATTAAAGTGGAGTGGACTCCATGGAGAGGCTCACTAGAGAAATAAGACCAGATTTGTACTGCTTACCAAGGTTTCTGCACTAGCAATTAGCAGTGCTAAGATTGCTAAACAATGCACTAGACAGATCAATACAGCCATTCATTTAATGACCATTCAAAATGACAACGGCACTGAAAAAAATGTCTTATGATCAGTTCTCTCACTTATAACCATTGTAGCATCCCCACAGTCATATGATCAAATTTTGGGTGCCTGGCAACTAACATGTATTTATGATAGTTGAAGCATCCTGGGATCCTGGGTTTGTTATTTGCAAGCTTCCTAGAGAGCTTCTGGCAAAGTCAATGGAGGAAGCCAGATTCTCTTAACAGCATGATTCACTTAACAGCGGTAGTGATTCACTTAACAACTGTGGCAAAAAGGTCATAAAATGATGCACAACTCATTTATCTGCCTTGCTTAGTAATGGAAATTTTGGGCTCAGTGGTGATCATAAGTCGAGAACTAACTGTAGACTGCTTCTTCAAAACCAGTCCTAATCCCCATTTGCTGGCCTTGGAGTGGAGACCAGCTACATAGTCACAACAAAATTATTCTGGCATACTTTGCATTGCCTTAGGGAAAGATATGAAAAAAAGACTTTCCGGATGTGCAGTAAGATCAGAAATTCAATCTAATGTGCCTTTATTTTAAAATTCCTCCAAGCATTAGTATGAAATTGAAAATGTAGCTGTAGCAATTTAGACCAGGGGTCTTCAAACTCGGCCCTTTTATGACTCACGGACTTCAACTCCCAGAATTCCTCAGCCAGCGTGCCTGGCTGAGGAATTCTGGGAGTTGAAGTCCATGAGTCATAAAAGGGCTGAGTTTGAAGGTCCATAGTTTAGACCAAGTTTATCCAAGTTTTGGCTTGCCTGAGCCGCATTGAGTGAAGAGAAATTGTCTTTGGCCCCATAGAAAATATATAATTGATCATAAAAATCACATAATAATGTTAAAAGATTATGATTTTGTGGGGTAGCATTACTAGCTGTCCAGGGCCATGTGAGGCCCATGGGCCAAGGGTTGGACAGATTTAGAGAAAGACCTGGTTGAAAAGGTAATACTGTTGCATGGTGATGAGGCTGAAAATTTTTAATATGCTTTGGAAGATAGGGCAGAGGTTTCAATCCTCATTTTGGAGGGGAAAAAAAGTTAAACATTATGGTACTGAAATCAGCTGCTGAATTTCAGCAGCTCAACTGGAGCTCCAGAAGGAGTGGGGGAACTATATTTAGCCTAAAGATTGTCTGTTACGGGCTCAAACATCACTCAAAGGCTCCATTCAATCAATACATCCATCAGCAGTCCGAAAAATAGTTTGAACTGTACAGTTATCACAAATATACCCACTTTCCTTTTAAAGGGATACTAAAGCATATTTCAGTATTAACTGGAAAACTTTCTTCCAGTTAATTTATAGAGAATTCATAATCTCTTTCATTGATGGATCTAGACATTTGCATTATCAAATCAGCATTTGTTAAGCTTTTGTATATGTCTCATTCATCTGTCCCTAGAAGGCCTGTTTCATTCCACTTGTAGAGCTGCTTGAGCTGGGTTGTAAAACCTCAGAGGACCACTAGATAGCAATCAAAGAGATATAGAAAATTCCAATTACTGTCATCTAGTGGTCGGTTTTTACAGCCCAAATGCAGCATTTATGTATTTGCTTGTTTGTTTTTCAAATTTGTACTAGGACACTCCCGGCAAAGCTGGTGCTCATGATGATTTGCAACTTTAAATAACAATAATACTTTAGTAAAAACAAATACAGTTAGCAGCAAATAACAACCCTATTTTTTCAGAATTATAAAACAGCCATGAATGTAGAACATAAAGTGAACTTCAAGGAGGAAATATGGGTTTATTAAAAAAAAGAAAAGAAAAAGCTCTCAAGTTATATCTAAAAGGCATTGAAGAAGTTGGAAACCAGACGTTACAGGTAGTCCTTGATTTTAGCCATCCATTTAGTGACTGTTCGAAGTCACAACAGTACTGAAAAAAGTGACTTATGACTATTTTTCATACTTACAACCGTTGCAGCATCCCCGTAGTCATGTGATCAAAATTTGGATGTTTGGCAACTGTATCTATTTGTGATAGTTGCAATGTCCCGGGCTCATGAGATCTTCTGACAAGCAAAGTCAATGGGGAAGCCAGATCCACTTAACAACCATGTTATTAATGTAACACTGCAGTGATTCACTTAACAACTATGGCAAGAAAGGTTATACAATGGGTCAAAACTCACTGTCTTACTTAGCAATGGAAATTCTAGGCTCAGTTGTGGTCGTAAGTTGAGGACTACCTGTAAGGTGAAGACAATTCTTCAACACTGAAGCTCATAGAGAATGAGCTCTATGAACTTCAGTGTTGAAGAATTGCCTTCACATTACTAAGTGAAGTACTTAGTACTAAGTTAATTCCAACCAGGTCTCTTTTCTTTTGAGGTACCCTCAAAATATGAAACTAATGGTAGTTATTCATTTAGTTATGAAGGAAGTTATTTTAATATAAGCACTTTTGAGCCTCCTCTTTTGCAGAAATACTTTTTTCCACCTTCTTTATCTCATACTTCCACCAAATATCCTTTTCCATTCTTCTCATTAGGATAATGTAGCACTGTAGTACTCTGCAACTTGATTTGGGAGAGACTTCCGAGGTCATATAAGTCCAACTCCTTGCTCATCAAGATCTGCTAAAGAACTTTGACAGATGACTATCTAGCTTCTCTTTAAAGACCTCCACTGAAGGGGAATATATCACTTCATGAAGCAAGCTATTCCACTGGTTGACAGCTTACTAGGAAGAAATTCCACCAGCAGAATTATTTTTCTCCGCTGGATAACATTCGTTAAGAGTGTTGCACAATGTTTCTCCAAACTATCTCTCGTTCTTCCATTGTCATCACTCACTGGAGGACAATGGTCGCTCTATTTGGACTCCTATTTTTGTATGTACTTCTCTTATACTAATTCATATTTTCTGATAAGACATTTTAGCCCTTCGAGGGCTTAAATCTTCACCTTTTTTTTCTACATGCATTCAACAATTCCATCCCCAAAGACCTAACCTTCTTTCGTATCTATTACATTCAATTTTTCTTAGTTTTATGAACATACAACATACCTATTTTTCTTTATTTCATCTATCAATTTGTGATTTTTTTTTTTATTATTTATATTTCTTATGGTCCATTTGACATGATTTACCAGCAGATGGCGCCACTCCTCATCATAGCTTTGGTTGAACAAGAATTCAAGAAACAATTTTAGTAATACAAAAAAGGTGTCTAGATTACACCTTTTTTGTATAATTAGGTGTCTAATTATACAAGTACCACATGTGACACTCCTAAAAGTAAGAGGTTTTGGCACATTTTGACCAGTATGTTGCAAGGATAATCAGAGCCCAGTTTTACCCCAAATATGCTCACACTATGCTATGCAAACTAAAATTCTGACCTAGACATTACCTTACAAGCTAATATACTATTAACTATTACTTGTATCACATAAATCAGAAATCATATATTAGATAATGACATGCTGAAGTAACATTGTAGTTCATATGGATTTAATCTGTCAGAACTGTTACTCAAATAGGGAATAGTGGATTGTAAAGGTTCAGAGAAAACCACTGATGGTAAGTCAATGAGCAGTGCAGAAATAAATGTGTACACAACATTATTTGAGACACTCTAGTACATGGGTGTCAAACTCGCCACGTCACATGATGTGTTGCAACATGTTGCAACCAGTGGTGGGATTCAAATATGTGAACAACCGGTTCTCTGTGTGGATGTCGCTTCTGGAAGTCCATTCTGGGCCTGGGCAACAAAAAATTAGCTACCGGTTCTGCCGAACTGGTGTGAACTGGCTGAATCCCACCACTGATTGCAACTCTTTTTGCATTGCTGACAATGGGGTGGGCGTGGCTTTGGTATAATGAAACCAGCCCGCAGGCCGACAGTTTGACACTCCTGCTCTAGCATTTCAGTTTAGCTCTATCCCTTTCCCTCTGTAAATTCAAACTGTCATCTAAAATCACCACACTAACCTTCCAAAGTCTTAGCATCACCAGCTTCTACAGAAATATTCAGTAGATTTGAAAATGGAACTTGGTAGCTTTGGATATTTTTTTCCTTGATAAATTCTTTTTCTCATGAAGCTTAACTTCTTTATCATTAAGAAAAGTTAAGAATTTGCCAGTTTTCTTTGTGGTAACGCTGATGCAGACATTAGAAGTGTTCAGTTCTATTCTATTCCATGTAACCTTGTGCAGAAGATATCACCACATAGAAAATCTTAAGATTAAAAATTGGAACGGATCTACAATGCAGTTTCATGACCATGTAATACCTTTGCTGCATGAACTGCGGTAGCTGCCAGTAGGCTTCGGTTTCAATTGAAAGAGCTAATTATCACCTAAATAAGAGCCAGCGGTTAGAACACAGTACTGCAGACTAATACTGTTGACCGCCAGGAGTTCGATCCTGACCGGCTCACGGTTGACTCAGCCTACCATCCTTCTGAAGTTGGTAAAATGGGGACCCAGATACTTGGGGGCATATGCTGATATTGTGAAATGTTCAGAGAATGCTGTAAAGCACTGTGGGATGGTATATATGTCCAATTGCTATTATAATTGCCAAATCATGGCATAGGGCCTGGTTATTTAAAAGAGTTTCTATCTTCTGAAGTTCCTGTCTGACCACTATGACCAGGCACAATGACCATGCTATAGATCCTCCTTATTAAGTAGTGTCATCTTGTGGGACCTAAGAAGTAGGCATCCTATGTCATGGCATCTAACCTTTGAAATATCTTCTCTCTCTCTATCCATCTGGCCACTACTTGACTGTTTTCAAAAGAGCCTTGAAAACTTGGCTCTTCCACCAAGCCATGGATTAGGGTCAGTGGGAAGTCCTCCATGTTTTTTTCTTTAGGCTAGAAGGTTTGTTTTTTCAAAATGTTTAAGGTTTTTCATTTTTTTTAATTTATAAATTTTATTGAATAAAAAAAGGAATTAAAAACATTGAACATGGTAAATCAACATTTGACAAACATCTCAGTCCATATTTACATTAATTACAAATAAATCTCTTTACAGTAACATCATTCTAATCTCAATCTTGGCCTTTCTCATTACAATGACCTCCATTTTTTTCCCCACCATCTATAAAATTTATTCCATATTTAACAAAAATCTGATTCATCCTGATTTTTTAATCTTTTAGTTATCCTGTCTAATTCTGCGCAATACATGATTTTCTGAATTAATGTTCCCCACTTGGTACATCCGTAGCTTTCCATTTTTGCACAAATAATATCCTTGCCGCTGTAACCACGTGAATGAATAAATATGTGTCATCTTTACTTACATTTTTTTCAAGTATTCCTAACAGCAAAGTCTCAGGTTTGTACTAAATGTTTTGCATAATCATTTCTATTGCCCATTCCCAGACCATACGCCAATACACCTGTGCTTTTCTACATGTCCACCAAACATGAAAAAAGTGCCCTTTTCTTTTTTACATTTCCAACACATAGATGAATATCCTTTATACATTTTGGTTAATCTGGCTGGAGGGAGATGCCATCTGTAAACCATCTTATACAAATTCTCTTTATATGTTGACGTCAATGTGATTTTATTGTTTCGCATCCATACCTGCTGCCATTGATCCAAATTAATATTATGTCCTAGATCTATCGCTCAAGGTTTCTCATTTTTTATTGTCTATGGATTTTTTTTTATCATGCATTGCTCAGAGTCACTGAAGAGCTGGATGGGCTCATAAGTATCATAAAAATAAAAAAAAGAAAAGAAATAATAAATTATATGCTAATATATAAAGTGCAAGTGTTCAATAAAGTTAGGATATATAGAGAAAGCTGTTTCTCCTTAATAAGATATGACATTTGATTAATTACTATCAAGTCGGGTCAACCCTTAGTGACCGGGTGAGAAATTTCTCTTCAGACTCATCTGTCTTCAATGTGACCTTTTAAATGTATGACATGGGCAAAATCTAATATAAGAACATTGTGCAAATAATTACCCTATTAAAATTACTGAATTAAATTATGCATATTTACTCTATGGAATGAGGGAAAATATATAAGTCTGCTTAGGAATTTTTCACTGAAATCAAAATTACCAAGACTTATTTTTTTTTGCTATCATTTGTGCTTTCCAGTATGTATTTCAGTATACTGATTAATTTTCTAGCTTAAAAATAAATTGCAGTAATATTTTTAAAGTTTTTCTTATTGCTTTTTTTCCTGATGCATTTTCTCTTGTTCCAGCCCCCTTTGCCTTTCAGTATTATTCAACAAGATCTCCTATTGGAAGAATAGGAATTATATGATTATTCAGTTTTTTAAGTGACTTAAAGCAATGCATGTAGTTTATCCAAAGGCTTTTCTATTATTTATTATAAACAACAGAAAAACAACTTTTAATTAGCTAATGCTTATATTTTTTTATTAAAAAGAAGGATATATTTCCCTGTATTCTGGTAATGTGCTCATTAACTCTGACATAGCCTTATTATGTTCATGAAAAATGAGATCATTGTATGGACTGTGTTGCCTTTATATCTCAAAATATATTTCTGCTTGTATTTAAAGGCCTTTAGATAGTGCACATATTGTCTATAATTCAACAAAGGGTTAATTATGCTTACTCCTCTTATTTCAGTAAGATTTAAATATTCATCCTGCCTTGCCAATAAATATGCCCATGTTTACTTTCTTAATTACTTAATGAGAATATAACTATATTAGAGTACATATATAAATAAGAAACTAGAAAAATTGTCAGCTCAAATAAACCAGTTCCACATGTGTAGCATTTAAAATAGCTACTTTATTGTTCTATGCCTATAGTACAGGAATTTCCGCAAATTGGTAGATTTCGCCTAGAAAATACCAGATAAGAAATTGAGTTTGTGTTTATATAGGGAGTCCAGACTAATTTCCCACTTCCTCTTTCTGGCTGGGTGGCTGCTCTCCCCCCCAAAAAATTGAGTATTTGTTAATGTTCTTACATTTATAAACAGGTTCAGTCTGCACTGCACCTCTGGTTCTCCCCACTCCTCTGGGTTCCATGCAAATTACTAAAATATACCTGCCATAAATTTGCTATGGATCTTCCCACAAAAAGTAGCTTAACTGGCTTTTAATTTCCTGTTATTAGATCAGTAATGAAATCTTATACAAAAAGGTAAAGACAAACATGTTCTTGAGTTTTAAAGATATTATATAATAGCAGCTGTTATTCAATGTCAAGAGCTAACTAACATGTCAATAGTTCCTGTCTAAAGACATGATGGTCATGTAAGCTTCTTAACCTGGGTTAAACATGGAAAAATAAGTTATCACAATCAATACGTTTGGTAGCTAAGTTGAGGTCTTAAACAGAATATGGAAAGCATGCATGTTATGTTGAGAATTCTGAAGGTTTTAGTCCTTGAGAAAATCTAGGGAATTAATAACAGAAATTGAACAACAGTGATAAATAATTTCACTACAAACAAACTTTATTTAAATGTGTTTTTCTAATATTCAGGATTAAAGTGTATTATTTGAGCCATAGTCTAATTAAGATGAAATGCGTCAACCAAAGGTATTTTTTCCCCTTTGTAAATTATAGGTTTTGAAATTCTTTAATAAAAATTCATTATTGGGCCAAATGACCAGGAGGCACAGAGCTTAAGAATGAATCAGTCAAAATATCTTGCATAGAGAGGTAGTGGGGAAATAATTCTGTATTTTTTTTCTCTGAAGGTACCATTGTTTTTTATTGCTTTAAAATATTGTTAATATTTTAATTATAATATATTTTTAACTATAAGCCCCTCAGAATCCTTGACTGAAATAGGTGACTATAGAAATTAAATGATTGAATGAATAAAAGAAGGAAGGAAGGAAGGAATTTCTGTTGAGAATTTTGAGGGTTTTAGTCCTTAAAAAAAATTGAGGGAATTAATAATTTAAATTAAACACAGTAATAAAAAATAAATATTGTAACCAGTTGTGGGATTCAGCCAGTTCGCACCACTTCAGTAGAACCGGTAGCTAATTTTTTGTTGCCCAGGCCCAGAATGGGCTTCTGGAAGCGGCATCCACACAGAGAACCAGTTGTTCACATATTTGAATCCCACCACTGATTGTAACAACAAACAAACTTAATTTAAATGTGCTTTTGTAATTTTCAAAATAAACCATATTATTTGATGCACAGTCTAGTTAAGATGAAATGCTTGCTTTAACTGAAGATATTTTTTCCCCTTTGCAATTAAAGAAATACTCTTAGATAATTGTATTATTGTAGTCTGTTACAGAATCATCTGGTGCATTGAACATACATATTCAATTTTCAAATACATTTACAAGAGTGAATGACCACAATTCTGCAAATAAATTACATGCATGTTATTATTATTGCTCCATCTGTGCAACAACATATTATTGAGGCTAATCTATTTTCATTGCCATTGCTATTATCTCACCATCAAAGGAAACAGAGTCATTCTCGGCTCTTATCTATGGTGCACAGTCTGGGCAATTTAAGGTCCAGTATGGATACAACATTGTCCAGAGTTAGGAGATTGTCCCTGGGTTGGTGAATTGCACAATTCTATTAGCTGTTCTACTATTACTAGAACCAAAAAATACCAATTCAGACACAATCTTTTAAAAGACCTTTAAGGCAATTCAAGAGCTGATTCATTTTCAGTAGAAATCAACAGATCATGTCACATTATAACTCAGGCAGAAGCCTGGGTGAGTTGGCATTTAAAAGTATGATCTTATGATAATCAAGCCATAATATGCTTTCCCATGATTTTATGAAATCTGCCATCTTGATGTCCAAAGTACATGACTAACTCTCGCCTTTTCTTCCTCAGTTTTCTTGAAATTCTAGTATGAGGACAGCATTTTTTCTGTTCCCCTTTTCTGCCCTGGGCATGCTTTAATAAGCCTCTTTCCAAAAGGAAGACAGTTTTAAGAAGCAGCAAGATTCTTATCTTTGACAGGCAGGGAGAAAGGAGTTTGACACTAAAGAGCTGCTACTCCTGCTGCTGTTTTGGCTGCTGGGTCCTAGACTGGTGGAGTCGTTTATCATGCTCCACATGCTGGGCTGGCTGACTCATTGTCTGGGTTAACTGATTCATCCAGGCTGCCACCGGACTCTGGTACTGAATCATAGAGTTGCAAGAGAATTGGTTACCATCATTATCCTGGAGCATGTGGTCTTCTCCAGGAGTGGACTTCATGCAGGCAAGGCTTGATTCATATCTCTTCAGATTCTTGACACAAACACACACACACACACACACATACGTGTGCACACACACCTGTATTTCTTAATTTTCAAAAATCAGAACCTTCAAAAACTTAGCCACATTAGATAAATAAAGTTGATTTCAAAGATGAAGTTCTTACAGCTACTGAAAGCAGATCAAGCATTATGGAACACACATAAATATATATTTAAAAATCCCTTCTCATCTTTATGGGTGGTCTGTATCTTCCTTAACCTTGGGCCCAGGAGTTTGAGGATTCTGCACAGGATCTTGGCTGTTCCTAGCCCTGCACTCTTTTGGATAAAGAGCTCTGATGTCGTTCCTGGGATCTGTTGGACCCACTCGCCCAGCTTAGGAGTCACGGCCCCAAGAGCTCCTATCACCACTGGGACCACTTTGCCTTTACTTTCCACATCCTCTCCAGTTCCTCCTTCAAGCCCTGTACTTCTCCAACTTCTCATACTCCTGATGTTGCTGTCACTTGGCACTGCTACATCTATGTTAAGATATTTAATTTAATAGCTGGAACAGTAAAGTGAATAATGGGCCAGAACACACAGTTGTAGTTGATTGGTTGGACAGGGCTGGCTCCTCCATGAGGCAATCGACATTATGATTGGTTGCTGGGTGTAAAGAGGGAGTTTCCTCTTTTTCTTGCCGTTTTCTTCTGTGTGCTCTGTATGATGTTCTGTGATTTACCTGATGATTTACCTCATGATGTAGTGATTGTTTGCTGCAAATATAGATGTTAAATATATTTATTTTTTATAAAACTACAAGTTCATGTTAGCATTTCTGACTCCATCTGGACACCGGTTGAGCAATTCCCTGACAATCTATTACCACCACTGCCTTCTGGTCCTTATCTATGTACAGTACACACACACACACACACACACACACACACACACACACACACATATACTGTATACACACACACATATACACACAGAGGAGCACACACATCAGCTCCCAAGTCTAAATTTTAGGTCTCTTTCATAGATTTTTGGTTGGTCTGGAGCATGAAGGACAGTTACACACGCTTATATAACAGTCTTATCTGATCAAAATCATCTTGCTTCGTGCTTTGCCAGTTTCAGCCCTGATATTTTGGAAAAGGAAAATGGGGGTCAAATGGCTAGGGACAATAGACATAAGCACTGACAGACTGGCAATCAGACACCAGATCAAATAGAAGCCAAGGGTAAGAGGTGAATATACAGTAAAAAAAAAAAAGCTGATTTTTAAGGAATAAGTTTGTCAGAAAATATTCAAACTGCCGAGGAAAGGAAAAATCTAGATTTTATAGAGAAGATTAATGATCTTTGTTGAAAACGTTTTTTAAAATATATATTTTAAAATTCTAATGATACAGTAAAGATTTAATTTAACAAACCTTGTTTCTGAGGACTTTGGAAATAATGAACAAAATCTTTCCATACACTATATGTTTTTGTATATGTATCAAATTATATTCATCTTTTTATACATGGAAATATGTATTTGCCTTTTTACACATCCATAAGATGTATAAAAAAATTAAAATGAACAAGTGTAAAATCCCATTTGAGTTTAATAGTCATTTTTCTTCCTCTTCTCCCATTAGTCCATTACATCAAGTTTTTATCGTATTTTTTCTTCAGTTTCTTGCCTTTAGAGTAATCTTTCTAAATACTTGTTCTTCCACTGCTGATAGTTTTTGTTAAATCGTATTAAACAATGTATTGCCTAAAAGTTAAGTTTGAATTATGCAGGGCCCTAGAAGTGTTTGTGTTTACTCAGTTCAGGTTTCTTTAACACACCATGAAAGAGAGCTTCTTATTACTATGTTGGTAGCAGGAAATGGATAACAGAGAGACCTAAAAATACAACCCTTCTTTATTATTACAAAACGAAACTACAGAACTTTGTCCAAGCAATATGAACTGCAATGAACAAAAGAAATATAAATTAAGAAGACAACACCTCTTAGCATGAAAACTCCTCTCCTCACTTTTTACAGTAACCTTCTAAATTCAGCCTGAAAAATCTAGGAGATTGTGCTTTGGCAATTGCTGTAGATAGAGCTCTATAATCAATGCTTGGTCTACAGCCAATGTGACTCTATTTTGACTTTGATATTTCCACAGGGAATGTAGTGGACACATTAGCCATAAGAAATGGCATTTCCACATTGAAAATTAAGAAACTGTTCTTCTTAGACTTGACTGGCATCAACAGATTCATGAAAAGACACTTTCTAGAGCTAAGGTGTCCACTACATTAACTAAAAATACAGCACTCTGGCATACATAAATGATCGATGCCTCCCAACAATACAATGAAATCCAAGATCATATCTTATCCCTGCTACTACTTGCAATGTCCTTCTGTTTTCTTTGTTTTTTTTTTCCAGTTTATGTAAACATTATGTTCCCTCTTCCCCTGCCCTCTTGGGGCATTTATAATGTCCAATCTTAATGTTGAAGCTCAGATGAGAACTGACTATAGATTCTCTGCTCCAAATAAGCCAAGATCTATGTTAAATAAGCTGTAGAACTGTTCACCTTCAATAGCCTACAGAAGCTGTAACTCATTTTGCCTCTGGTTAATCTGTCTGGAATTTAAAGCTGTGAATTATTACAAATGCATGGTTTTGATTGAATCATCAAAGCCACACTTCATGACACTACTGATAACTTGACATGTGTTCATTGTGCTTGTGGTGATACAGAATCAGCATTAAACAGATTTTAAGTCCCGAATAACTAGCAAAGCCTATACCTTCTCTGGAAGATAAGTATCAAGAGATTATTTGACACGTGACCTCATTTGCTCTGATTGCATTCACAATCAGCAAATCTAGCTAAACTTTGCACTGCAATAAACAAAATTTATTTTTAAGTGCTTTTTATCTGATAGCTCAGTGGGATATGATTTTTAAACAGATTTCTCCTTCTTTTGGAAATTGTTCTTGATAGCCTGGCTTGCACAGTAAATATGAAATGTTTAAATGCCATTCCAGAAAAGAAAATTATGATAGAAAAACAGGCCATAGTTAGCCATCTCAGTACTTTTCTTTTTGTACTGACAGCAACATCCTTAGGAATCTGAAAAACTGACAAAAAGCAATGTTGTCCTTGAAACACAATACAGCAGGCATGTCAAACTTGCAACATCTCTTGATGTCGCATGACGTATTGGGACTTTTCCCCCATTGCCGGCAATGGGGTGGGCACGGTTTTGTTGTGATGCATCCGGCCTGCGGGCCGGTAGTTTGACATGCCTGCAATACAGTATCTCTGTTAAAAAAAAATAAGCCAAAAATGAAAACTCTTTTCTCCATCTGTGTGTCTACAATAAATGGCTCAGAATTGTTTAAATGTATATGAAGGTTATCCCTGTTATGTTTCCCAGGTCAATGTCAGCTTAGATTACCAGGTGCAGGTGATAGTATGAGATTGCATAGCTGAAAGCAGCAGACCAAAGACATTGTATGGGCTTACATGTTCTATTATTCTTGCTGTGATTTCCCGATTAGAGGGTTACTTGAGTCCCTTTTTTCTTTATCTGATGAAATCCCTCAAAGGTGAATGCTAATCTACATTCAAAATATCAGAATATTTCCCAATTTTCTGAACAAAAAGGCCCTTCTTCTTGGTTCTACTAGATGGACTTCCTTAAGAGAGGGGGCAAGCAACATACCAAGCTTCCCTGCGTTGGTGGGTTCAATAGATGCAATTGGGAAAAGAAGGTCCTTCAAACAACCTGGACCCAAGCCATGTAGAGCTTTAAAGGTGACAAACAGTGCCTTGAATTTGACCTGCAAGCAAATGGCACCAAATGCATCTCCTGCAAGAGCAAATCCATACTTGCACAAAACTACGTGGTTGCCTTATTTTGAATCAACTGAAACTTCAACTACTTTTCAAGGGTAGCCCCATGTAGAATGCATTGAAATAGTTAAGATGAGAGGTGACTAGGGCATGGGTGACTGCAAGGAGGGCTTGTTGGCCAAAGAAAGGGCATAACTGACACACAACCCACTGTTGCACAAAGGCCCTCCTTGCTATGTCTGCCACCTGCTTCTTGAGCCAGAGTCCTGAGTCCAAGAGAACCTCCAGATTACATATTGGGTCCATCTGAGCATGCAACTTCCAAAATCAAAGATGGTAATTCTTCATGGAAGAAAGAACCCTAAATCCAGAGACATTCCATCTTTCCAGGGTTCAGTTTCAGCCTCTGGCTTCCCATACAATCCTTAACAGTCTCCAGGCATTGTTAGAGGGAAGTCCCAGCCCAGATTAACTCAACATGGACTGAGACATACAACTGGGTATCATCAGCATATTGATATCTCAGCCCATGGTGATGGATGATCTCACCAACAGTTTCATGTAAATGCTAAAGAGAAGCAGAAAAAGTAACAAACCCTACAGGACCCCACAAAGCATGTGGTTAGGGCCAGACCTCTCACTCCATATAAACACCAGCTGAGAATGGCCCAAAGGAAGAAAATGAACCAGGACAATAGAGTACTCTCCACTCCTTATCCCCAAAGCCATTCCAGAAGAATACCATGATCGATGGTATTGAAAGTCACCAAGAAAACAAAATCAAGTGAGGATGGACACACTATCCCCATTCTTTCTCATCAGAGATAATCAAAATGCACAACCAATGCTAGTTCCATTACATATCCAGGCCTGAACTGGAAAGGGTCCATATAATCTGTTTCATCCAGTAACCTTTGGAGCTGCAATACAACCATCTTCTCAACAACCTTCCCCAGGTTTTAATTGTTTATCTACTTACTTTTTTTTTTAAGTATATAGCTACCCATGTTATAAACCACAACTCTGGGTGGCTGACCAAACATTATTTTTTGTAATGCTTTCAAATCAGTATGACTCCTGGCAATTGCTAGGAGCAATTTTCTTGGCAAGATGTTTGGATGTGGTTTTTCCTTGCCTCCTTCCTAGGTCTGGGAGAGAACAACTGGCCCAGGGTCACCCATCTGGCATTATGGCTAAGACAGGTCTAGAACTCATAGTCATCCAATTTTTAGCCTGGTCCCTTAACAACCACAACAAATTAGCTCTCCACAGAACAATAAAAATATCAAAAAACAAGACAACCCCAATAAAAATTCTGGTTTCCCATAACAACACTTTCCTTCATATCAGTGCTCCACCTTGCTGGGTCCCCAGCCTCGTTCTACCTAGTTTTGTGGGAACAGCCACCTTCTCAAACCTTCCGGAAGGCCAGGAGGGTAGGGTCCATATTGGGTCTCAGGGGGAAGAGTGTTCCGCAGAGCATGCTTCCTGCTTAAATGACAACATTTAAGGAAATAGATCTTTTCTTTTCACCTGTCACATAACATATTTCTCCGTATCCGTCTTAGCTGCCTTACATCCTGAACTGACAAAGGCCCATAAGAGGAAGCTTCTGCCAATACCTCCACAAGATATTTCAATGGAGCACTGGAAACCAGGGTAGCTATAGACCATTGTGGCAATGATAGCATCATGAAAGATAGAACAGTGATATATCTCTCAATTACAAACCCACCATTCTCACCTTTGAGAATTTTGGATGTTTAAACCAAAGTTCCCCAACATTTCTGGCTTTGTGGACCAGTGGGTGGAGGGAGAGGATGGTTCTGTGTGAGCAGCTGGCAAGAGTGCATCTGCACGCACAGCTCCATTTGCATGAGCGGTGTGCAAGGCACACCTGCCGCTCACACAAATGGAGCACGTGTTTACGTGCTTGCCCACTGCCCACTCAAGTACACATGTGTGTGCTGACTTTTTCCATGGCCCGGTTGCAACCCCCTCATGGCCCACAGTTTGGGGTCCCTTGATTTAAAGCACCATTCCTTCCCTATCAAAATGCAAGAGTGGGGTTGAAAAAAAATGAGAAAAATTTGCAGCATGGCGTATGTTCTGCTCTATCACGAGTCTTTCAAAATGCAATTTCACATAAACCTTCCCAGAACAAGAAAAGTCCTGAAACATACACATGTACATTCATCCAATCACACTTATCCCCCCAAACACAAATACAAATTCTCCTACCTGCTGCAGAGAGAGTGTGTGTGTGTGAGAGAGTTAACAGCAAGTGGGAGCAAATTGACAGGATGAAGAATATACCTACTGCCAGGGAATTTGCATATTCCCAGTTCATGCGTCAGTCACAGCTTACCTCAGTTTAATGACACTTTTGAACTGACAAGATGATGATGCTCCCACTCAATGGGACTAATCAGACCCAGTAAAATGCTTCAGTGACCAAAATTGGAAGGAAACCTGTACAAGTGGCTATCTTGCCTCAAAGATAAATGGGATCGTAGGGGCTCATTTAGCTTCCTTCAATTACAACCGAAGTACAGGAGGGAGGTACAATTCAAATGTAATTGGAGGAAGGGAAACTAATTTAAGTTTACAACACAGAAGGAAAAAGACAGAAAGCGAGAGGGGGGGGGGAGAGAGAGAGAGACCCTGAAATTAAAAGAGGTTGACAATCTGCCTAAAAGAATCCCCACCAAAACTACACCTCCTTTCCTTTTGTTTATTTCTGTGAACAAATTATGCATAAAGTTGAAAAAGTATTGCAACATGGCTAGCAAATTACACACTAGTTGCAATATAGTCAACTCTTAATGAGTGAGGATTTGCATTCCGAGTAAAGAATTCTAATCCTTAGAAATAGTAGAATGCATATATTTTTAGGTGGCATCTTCCAATGAATGTCAGTGAAATCAGACAAAATGTGGAAAAAGATCCTTTCCTGTAGACATCATCGTAGTTTGTAAAATAATACAATACAAGCTACTAGCTGAAGTGAAGAGGAAAAGTCCTTCATGTGGGAAGCTTCTTAAGTTAATCAGAACGTACAATAGATGAAAATGTAGCCAGGATCCAGACCAAAAAACAAAATTAAATTATGTTAGCAAGTTGTTTACAGTCAACATATCATTGATCTGAATGTGATGCAGGCATCATGTTAGATAACCCAACATCCACAAGATTACTCTGTTTTACAGAAAAAGCTATGGAAACCACATCGACTCACAAGGAGAAATATATCCAAAATCCATGGTCAGACAATAGCTACAATTAGTTCTAATAAAGATTCTGCCTGTTGGCAATTTTTGCTCTTTCCCGGCACTGCTATCGGGCATTTTGTGAAAGCATATTGACTCTAGATGTGTGAGAAGAGAGATAGAGAATACCCAAACTGCAAAACAAAGCACAGGAAACAATTCTCTATATGCCTTTTTTTTCTACCGACAGTTGTAATGTAGTACTGTTGCTTGGGCTGCAGCAGCAAAGTCCAACCCTGTGGTAGACAGCATTCATTCTTCTGATACATAAACTAAGGTTTTCTCAGAGCCAGAGACAAATAATATTTGTAAATTTCTGTAGATTTAAAAGCTGTTGGCAAAGAGTCACACAAAGTTGCTGATTAGAAGGAATCTGTTTTCCCCAAGCAGATGATGCAATTTTGTGAGATGGAGTCAATAATCTATAACATTCTCATTTTTCTTCTCTTATCATTCACATCACTGGCACACACTATTCTTGCTCTTTCACAATGAGTCAAGGAAACAGAGGAACAGGGACAACATATTGGTTGTTGGTGTCCATGATACTGAAAAGACTTTGATTGGTTATAAAAGTTCTTTCATGACACTTGTTAGAATTTTCAGGGCCAGAGCGACAGTTTTAGACACCTGCTTTGAGATGGCCTTATGATAAATCATGGAGCAATTGTCAAAGTGTTTTTTTTAATATTTTAAAAAATCTGAATGACCTCATTAGCAGGCACATTTTAATAATGAGGAGGGGAAATTCCAAGAATTAATCATGGGTAGAAGTATGTCTGGGATGCAGAAACTTGATCGACCACTCGATGGGAACAAAGTGTTATTTTCAGCTTGCCCTCTAGTGGTCATTCAGGGTTTCGTAGCCCAGATCAGATAACCCTAATAGAGGTTACCAAGGGCCCTTGAAGGTTACAAGATGCAAATATCCAGGTTCATTAACAAAATAGATATAGAAATCTGCCTAAAAATCTAGAAGAATTGATCAGAGGAATTGATCATTTAATACTGTAATATCTTCTGATATGCTTGTATAATGAGTACATGGTAACAACTGTGCTGTTTAAACTGCAAGAGTCCAAAAAAGATTGCTAATGGATTTCTCAGCATGACTGAATTATAAATTCACACCCACTTCATTTCTAACAGATGGGCCCAGCTATCTTGAAGAGCAAGACTGTTTATTATTGGATAATAACAGTGTCCTTGTTTAATAATGGCCATCAAGAGATGTGCTGATATACTGTTTCCATGGAGATGTGGAAGTCTCATTGCACAGAGTATGTGCTAAGCTAGTCATATCTCTTCCCATGTAGACTACCAATAAAAGAAGAAGCCCTCACTTGTCAACAAGGAATGTTGCAGTAGAAATGAGTGTAACCTATCATTTGTTCACACTGTCACTGATGGATGACAGTTAAAATCCTAACGGAGAGAAGAGAGAATCTTAATGAACAATTCAACTATATTTAGGAAAAATATTGTGTACAGAAACATATTGTATAAAATAAAACCCACAACCTACATAGTAATCTATATTATGTATCTTCTCAGAAGCTTCAGAAATGTGATTGCACATTCCTTTGCCACAATACTCTGAATTGCTCTCAATAAAGAGACTGATTTTGAGGTGTACAAATGGGATTTACAATAAATGTTTCAACACAGAATGAATTGTCCCACAGATCATGGAGTCAGCTTTACCCACTTTAGGATAGTCTAATTTATTTTGCTGTCTTCCAATGCTCCAGTTATTCTGAGGAATCAAAATTCCATTGATGCTGAATATCTTCAGACCTCACTGAATATTCTGGAGAATCCCTGATCTTACAGGATAGGGAGGGAGAAAAGATTCAATTTTATTCTAGAAGGCTTTGGCTTTGGATTCCCATCCACTTGAATGGAACAGAGTGGAGTTTGGGTCACATATTAACATGTTTTGATTTCTTCCCAATTCTCTCACACTACATCCTAATTTGCTTTCCTGATTGGCCCTACTTCTAATATCATTCTATTAAACATCTGCTGTTAATCATCCTTATACTCATTTATATGAATATGCAAAGTATTCAGAGTGGTGCTTAGAAACCCATTCTTTATTTTCCCCTCCACTATCCCATGATGCACTGAAAGGTTGCTAGGGACATCTAGCCCCAAAGCAGGCTGTTTCTGCTTATTTTGTTTTAAAGGGTCAGGGCTCCGTGCTATATAGAAGCATCAGTCATGCTTTTCTATCAGCACTGCAATTTTGGCATCAGATTATGGAAACATATACAGTATGTTTTGCTATATGAAAGCAAGAAAATCATGTGCATAGACCCTGGTCTTAGAACAGCATACTTTTTGGGGATATAAGCTTTTCTGGGGAATTAATTTTTTACTCAAAATTTTAAATTACCACCCCCACCCCCCAACAGGTAGTTTAGCTACTAAAAACAAAGGATAATCCATACATAATTTTATTAAAAGAACAGTTAAAAGATTAGTTAAAAGATTCTTGAAGATGCTTCCTGAAAACCTACAGTATATATCAGTAGCAGTAATTTCATTAGCCCAAATTAAAGTACAGCTAATATCTTTATATACTTATTTAAATTCTATAGATTAAATGCTTACATAAAGGTGAAACATAGAAAACTGATGGCAGAAAAAGACCTAGTGGTCCACAGAGTCTGCACTTGAGTTTTTTCTTTTTAATTTATGTATTTATTATTTTTATTTATCTTTATTTTTTAGTTCTTGCTGAGAGGATTATTTTATTCCAGGTCAAACCCAATGGTGTGTTGAACAAATAGATGATTTTCTTCTATGTGATAATAAGTACATACACCAAATCTAGAGAATTTTGGAATGTTCCTCAGAAGCAAAATTGGCACTACACACATAAACTAATGTGTATCTACCCTATATTCTCAGTATAATTTATAAAAAGTATAAAGCATTTACATCTGGGCTACCAGACTGGGTTCTATACTATCAAGCAGCTGCATTAACATGAAAGAGTGGATAACCCTTAGACACAAAAGATTACTATAGCTAGAAGAATATGATCTACAGCTTGGATGGCACATTTTTCTATGCTATGGGAAGAACAAAATCCATAAATACTTTCAAAATCACTCTATAACAATTGCCTTGCTTTTAACATGGGAAAAGATAAAAATGAAAATTTATATGAAAATACCAGGATGGATCTCAACAATGGAAGCGTTTGTGCAGCCAAATTTAATCAACTACGGAAACTTGTGACATACAGAGGCATTTTGAATACTGATGGGAAATTACAAACTAAACAAGAATTGGAAGAACAGGGCATTGAGTTATCATGGTGACCACACTTGCAAATGCAAATGAGATACGAAAAAGATGCTAAAACGTATGGTTTTTGTTGAGTCCTCGGCTAATGGCAATGACGACGAGAGACATTCTTGATGTTCAGTAACCTTTTTTATTTCTCTTCAGCAGCCCCGTTACAACTCAAGGCAGCACGGACTTCTCAGCCTCTCTTAAGGATGTTTTTCCCCGAGCCAAAAGGCAACATTTAGGCGCACGAAGCGCCTCGCGCATGCGCGCGAGTGCTGGTGCCAACCAGTCTGGTCCCGGGCAACTTGCAGCTGCCCGGGACCATTGCAACGTCCCGAGCCTGCCCTTTTGCAGGCTCAGGACATAACACCCCTTCCCCCCCGGCTAAGACTACATGACAATTTTAACGCGACCTCAACACGAGCGTGGTGTACACTCTTGTTAAATGGTACCACGCTATAGTGCTGGGGATTAACTCCAGTGTTCCCATTTCCGGCTTCCACAGAATACACTTAAGTCTTCTGCCTGGCCAGTAAGGTTATAAAATCTTCAAGATATTTGGGAGACTCTTATCTCTCTGTGACCTACGTAGGCCTGGATTATTTACAAGTACACCTTGTCCTGTGAAGGTTATAGGTTCACCCTCCTTCTCAGACCCTGGTGGCCCCCGTGGACTGTGCCCTGATGCCTGGCCTGCTTGCTTGCCCACCGGGCTCATCAGGCCAGGATTTTGCTCTCTCTCTAATCTGGTTGACCTGCCTAGTTGCAGGCGATCTGACCCTTCTATTAAGCTGCCATTGTTGGGTAGCTCTGAATGGCCTCTCAAGCCCACACTGGACCTAACGGGAGGCTGGCTTCCTCCACTCCTCAGTTCCATAGCAGGACTGTCTGTTATTTCAGTATTGTCCCAAAACTCAGTTCCCCCTTCCGTTGAACCAGAGGGTCCACTGTCTAAAATTGGCTCTTTTCCCACTTCCCTGTGGCAGTGTCCTTCTCTGGGGACTGTGGCTGTGTTGGGCCAATTGTATTGATTGTGTGCCAGCTCTCTTGCAATGTTTGAGTTATTAGGATGCTCCCGGTTATTCTCCCTGACTGGACTGCTGAAAGGTGTACGTGTGTAATGATTATGCCCCCAGGGTGACTCCCTGGCTGGAGTCTGCGCTGTAGCTTGTGCGCTAACTGGTTCCCTTGAATTCCTGTTTGGAACACTCGCGGAATCATGCGACAGGCCATCTGTGGCCTCACTGTGAGAGTCTGAATGCTGCCAACACCCTTCCCTTTGCCCATAAGGGTCCCCCTCCCCCCCTGGAAAAGAACCAGGAGTCTCTGCAGGTGAGTCCAGCCTTGTACGCAGCTGGTCAATATGCCATCGCAGGATGCGGCCGTCTTCCAAGGAGACCTCATAAGACAAAGGGCCTGTAACCTTGCAAACAGTGGCAGGAACCAATAAATGGCCTGGGCCGTAGTTACGGGTCCATACAGGGGCACCCACTTGCAATTGCCGCGGTGCCCTGGGCTGTGTACCCCTAGGCGGCAGTCTGTCCAGATGCAACCGGTCAAGTTTAGTAATCAGTTTGCGCCCCCAACGAAGTTCAGCTGGGCTCCTCCCGGTAGAAGTGGAAGGTGTAGTGCGGTAGAAAAGGAGGAAATCAGCCAACCTGTGATGCCAGTCCCCATAGGTAAGTCTCTTTAAAGCATCCTTGGTGATGCAGACCATCCGTTCAGCCATCCCGTTGGTGGAAGGGTGGAAAGGAGCAGAAGTGGCATGACGAATCATGTTGGCCTGTAAGAAAGCTTGGAATTCGGAAGAAGTGAATTGCGGGCCATTGTCAGACACCAAAACATCCGGAAGCCCATGTGCAGCAAAAATTCCCCGCAGTACTTGGATAGTCTTTGCAGTGGTGGTGGACGAGACAGGTACAACCTCAAGCCATTTTGAATAGCTATCAACCAGGACCAAGAAGAATTGACCCTGAAAGGGCCCAGCGTAGTCAATGTGCACCCTAGACCATGGGGACTGTGTTTCCTCCCACCTATGTATGGGAGCCTGAGGCATTTCTGGGCGTGAGCGTTGACAAAGGTGACAAGCATGCACCTTAGCCTCAATTTCCTTATCTAACCCAGGCCACCACAAGTGGCTGCGCGCAAGCGCCTTCATTCGAACAATGCCAGGATGACCCTCGTGAAGGGACCCTAAGACTCTAGACCTCATTGAGGTAGGAATGACAACTCTGCTACCCCACAGCAGACAGCCCTGGAAGGTGGACAACTCGTTCCTTTTTAACCAGAAACTCTGAAACTCAGTACCTGGACAACTCTCTGGCCATCCAGACAAAACCCAGGATAAGACTCGAGAGAGTGTAAGATCCGTGGCTGATTCAGCAGCCACATCCCTGCCGTTAAGGGGTGACTCAGGCAGTGCTTGAATTGAAAGAATATTGATTGCCGGGGCAGGGTCAGCCTCAACTACCTGTAAGGGTAATCTACTGAGGCCATCAGCATGGCCCATTTCTTTGCCCGGTTTGTGAATTAAAGAAAAATCATAAGCTGACAGGAAGATTGACCATCTGAGCATCCTGGGAGAGATAATGTGAGGGGTCTGTTTGTTAGTTGTAAACAATCCCAACAAAGGCTTATGGTCAGTGTAGACCGTGAAATGTCTGCCATATAAAAAATCATGGAATTTTTTGATTCCAGCAACAACAGCTAAGGCCTCCCTGTCTATCTGGGCATAATTCCTCTCAGCAGAGGATAAAGTTCTGGAGTAATATGCAACAGGAACCTGAGTTCCATCAGGTGTGAGATGGCTGAGTACAGCTCCTACGCCATAAGGGGAAGCATCACAAGCAATGCACACAGGGAGTGTTTCATTAAAATGTGCAAGCACATTGTTAGATGTTAGCAAGGCCTTAACCTTATTGAAGCTTGCTTCGTGTGCTTGTGACCATTCCCACACAGCTTGTTTGTCAAGAAGCCTATGAAGTGGTTCAGCTACATCAGCCTTGTTAGGAATAAATGAATTGTAGAAATTCAAAAGTCCCAGAAAAGCTTGCAGTTCAGCTTTGGACTTAGGTCTGGGAGCTTGTGTGATAGCTTTTAATTTGGACTCAGCATGATGAATCCCATTGGCATCAATTCTGAACCCCAGAAAATCTGTAGAAGACACCCCAATTTTACATTTGTCCTTTTTGAGTTTGAGTCCTGTTTTCCGAAACCTCAGCAGGACAGCCCTCAATCTTTCAGCCAGATTTTGGATAGACTCTCCAGCAATTAAGACATCATCAAAATAGGGGCAAACCCCTGAAATACCCCTCAAGGTGTTTTCCATTACTCTTTGGAAAATTCTAGGAGCTACGTTTACTCCAAATTGCAGTCTCTTGACCTTGAATGCCCCCCTATGAGTTACAATGGTTTGTGCCACAGCAGCAGCTTCGTCCACAAGCAACTGTTGGTAAGCCTGAGCTAAATCAAGCTTTGCAAAAATACGCCCCCCTTTGAGGGAAGCCAGAATGTGGCTGACAATAGGCACAGGATAGGCATGTTGTTGTAATGCCTTATTGAGCGTGCATTTGTAATCTGCACAAATGCGAATATCCCCATTAGCCTTAAGAGGCGTTACTATGGGAGTTTCCCATGGACTGGAGTCAACAGGTTCTAAGACTCCTTGCTGAATCAATTTGTCCAATTCAGCATCAATTTTCCCTTTTAAGGCAAAAGGTACCCTTCTTGCCTTTACTCTGATAGGAGTGACAGTGGGGTCTAATTTCAAAGACACTGGGGGACCCTTGTATGTGCCCAACTGAGGGCTGAATACATCTGCAAATTCCTTGCAGACTTCCTGTAAGTCTAACATTTGCAAGCTGTTGAGCCCTGTAACTTGTATTCCCAGGGCCTCAAACCAATCGAGTCCTATGAGACTCGTACGATCACCCCCCATTACCAATACATCTAATGGACCTTCAAAATCCTTATACTGCACGTTAAGGGTGGCCTCCCCCTTAACACACACTTTGGAGTTTTGAAAGTCTGTTAGTACTATGTTAGAAGGCCTAAGCTTGGCCTGGAAACCACTGCCAGAACAAATCTTTTTGAATGTGTGAATGGAGATGATTGAAAGTGCAGACCCAGTGTCTAGTTCCATGACCAATGGAACTCCTTGCAATTTCACCCTAAGTGACAGCTTCTTTTTAAGTGGTCTGTGTGTGCCTGTCTTAAAAATGCTTCTTCGTGAAGCACAGAAACCCACTCTGTTTTGGCTGGGGACCCTGGTACCTTTCAGGCGCAATTCTTCTCGGGGTTGTACCTTCTGTCGGCCCAGACACACAGCTGCTATGTGGCCTTGCTTCCCACATGCTCTACAGATTGCAGAACGGAACTTGCAGTCGGTCCTCTTGTGGCGACCCCCACACCCGAAGCACTTGGGTACAGGTGAAGACTTTTCTTTGCCTTCCCTCTGCTTTCCTTCTTTGGTTGGGTAGAGATGATCTATTTCTTCATCAGGCTCCTCTTCTGAGCTTCCTTGAACTCCCTCGTGATGCACGGAAACAGCTTCTGGAAAGCTTTTGATGGGCCTCATATTGTTGATTGCCCCACTTGCTGCCTCTTCTGCAGTAACCTCTCTCAAGGCACCTTGGAATGATATGTCCTCTTTGGCAAAAAGCCTTTGTTGTACATCTCTGTTTCTCAGTCCACATACAAATCTGTCTCTCAGTCTTTCCTCTAAGTCTTTAAATTCGCAATGCTTAGCTGCCCTTCTTAATGCAGCAATGTACTCTTTAGCTGATTCACCAGTCCGTTGATCCCGCTGTTCAAAATTATGTCTCCAAGCAATAATAGACAACTTGGGTTGAAAATGCTCTTTCAGTAATTTCTTAAGATCTGTGTAGGTATCAGATTCAAGAGGTGCAGGGGCTACTAAGTTTTCAGCAATTTCAAATGCATCTTGACCACAAACGCAGAGTAGGGTGGCAGCCTTTAAGCCCTCTTCTCTTACTTGATTAACTCTGAAATAATTTTCTGCTCGGGCCACGTAAGATTCCCATCTTTCGGGATGTGTAATATCAAACTCTGAAAGTTTTCCAATCTTTGCCATTTTAGTAAAGCAGGAAGGGTCTATCAGCCAGCTTACCTCCAATGAAGCTGTATTGGCAGGCAGTTGCTGAATTTAACGCCGGCTGGGAGCCAATGTACAATTTTGTGGTGGCCATCTATGCTGAAACACATTCAGTCTTAGCTCCACAAGGCCGTCTAGAAACAATGAGGAACCAGCCCCTGCTGCATTAGCCCCACCTCCCCCTGCATGCTGGGGAGGTGTCACCCTTTGTGAGGAATGAAGAAATGGACCATGCCTTGGCACTTGCCCCAGTCCCACCCCCTTCTGCCAGAGACCTTCAGATCTGCCCAGGCCCCCACTGGCACCCTTGATGCGAACGATGTATAGCTGGCCATGCCCATCCAGTAGGCCACACCCACTCCATCCACACCCACCCAGTAGGCCACACCCACCTGCCCCCCTCAAGGGCAACCACAATGCTGATGCAGCCCTCAATTAAATTGAGTTTGACATCCCTGCCCTAAAGCAAAAAAAAAAAAAAAAAAAAAAAAAGGTCAAAAATACACACGTTGAAGAAAATGTTAAGAAAACATGTAGATTTTAAGCCAGAATTATTTCTTCTAGGTACAATCACAGAGAACTATGACAAAAAATGTATATATTTAATATTACATGTATTAACAGCAGTGGTAATTACATTTGCACAGCATTGGAAAAATGAAGAAACACCATCAGAAGAAAACATAATTAGGAAAATCTTGGATTGTGCGGAAATATATAGGCTTACATTGAAAATGAAAGGGAAAGAAGATACAGAATATTTTCAAACATAGGATAATTTTTATAAATGGCTAGAAAAACAGAGTAGGGAGTAGGAATGGAAGTTGCATTATTATTAATGTCAAATATGTGAACTGAGACAACACATTGTTTATTAAACACTAAAGATTTGCGACTATAAAAACTTAATAAACTATTTATTTTAAAAAACAGGTTTACATCTGTGGAACAATATGCCTGGAACACGAAAATCCAAGCTTAAATTAAACAATATGAGAGTCAGAGTTTTGTGTTCCAGAGGAAAAGAAAGATTACAAAAACTCCTAGATATGGAGTACTACTTTGCTTATCCTTTAAAAAACTGTCCCACGATTGTCTTGATGGAAATTTTATTTTCATCCTAAGTAGAACTCTACCCTTATGTTTCAGAAATGCTTATGAGGAGGAAAGGTGGAGTTTAGTTAAATGCTCATGCTTTGACTCTTCTTTATAGAGAAATTGTCTGTGTTTACTATTGCAATGGCATTTTGTATCCAAAAGAAGTAAATACTTTTCTCAAATGATCACAGTTGCCATGATTGTTTATACCATGTTTTCCCGAAATAAGACCCAAACCTATTTTTTTTAGCCGCCAAAAGAGGCACCAGGTCTTATTTTCATGTGTGTGTGTGTGTGTGTGTGTGTGTGTGTGTGTGTGTGTGTGTGTTCCACTTACCTCACAGCAATGGCACTGGCAGCCCCACCTAGCCAGCCCACTTCTTCTGCAACCAAAGGAGCAGCTTCATTCTGCAGCTGAGAATGGAGCTCCAGCCTGCATTTCAGTTCTCAGCTGCTCAGGCCTTCCAGAAAAGCCTCTGACTGCAAAATGCAGGCTGAGCTCCATTCTCAGCTGCAGAATGAAGCTGCTCCTTCCGGCGAGGCAAGGTCGATCCATGGGAGGCCTGGCTGCAACCGTAAGCGCCACCTCCCCATCCCCACCCTAGCTTGATTTTTAGTCATGCGCCTCACCCCAAAACTAGGGCTTATTTTTGAGGTAGACCTTATATTAGGCTCACCCCCCAAAATCAAGACAGCTCCTATTTTTGGGCTAGGTCTTACTTTTGGGAAATCATGGTAATAGATAATAAGACAAATAAAGGTACTTATTAAGGAATGAGCTCGTAATACGGAATATATTTCTGTGGCAATATTTCATATACATTAGGAAATAAGCAAAAATATGTGATATGTAAGTGTATGCTACTGGTACTTTCTTTAATATTCATCAAGTTATATTATAATGTTATATTCCATAGCACTTCACCACCAGATGAAAATAACCTATAAAAAGAGAATCAAACTTTAATGAAAATATAAATTGAAAAGAGTATAATATTGAATGCTCTGCACAATCCCTGAATGCGGGAGCTTCTCCAGCGTGCCTGTTCTTAGACAAGATCTTCAATTGAAGATTTTTATTTTTATTTTTTAAAAAGCAGATTGAAACCAGTGAACTGAATCAACCCAGGGAAAAACATAGGAACAGAGACGGCATACTAGCTGCTCTTCTTGATACAATTTCCAACATAAGTCTGTTTACCAGCATTGCCTCTATTTCATCTTCACCCATGGGATTTTTTAGAGATGCTTCAATTTCTTTTCCACTGCAGTTCGTCGAGTGGTATGTTGATATCCTTGACTCAACGTTTATTTCCCAGTTCTACCAAATCGTAAAATTGTTTTCAGTTTGGCAGGCAAAACTGCCACAAAGTGTGTCTTTCATATGACCTTTGTCCAGAAGACATTAAAAGTGAATGCAGTGACCCTTCTAAAAGGGTCGCAGCTTACTGTAAATATTCCATTACAATACAGGTAGTCCTCGACTTACAACAACACTGAGCTCAAAATTTCTGCTGCTAAGCGAGACAGTTGTTAACTGAGCTATATGACCTTTCTTGCCACAGTTGTAAAGTGAATCACTGCAATTGTTAAGTTAGTAACACAGTTGCTCATTGAACCTAGCTTTCTCATTGACTTTGCTTATCAAAAGGTTGCAAAAGTTGATCACATGTTTTGTTATTGAGTTAATGGGCTAATAAGGAAATGCATAAATTTCTACGGTATATGTCTTTTAAAACCCCCAAGGCTTTTTTTGGGGGGGTGAAAGGAGTGCTCCCACGGAGTTCAGACTGTCTCCGCTTCCCAGCTGCTTTTGTCTCTAGGGACAAAACAAGCCGCTGCAACCACCTCCGCGATTAAAGTGATCTGGTGAGTTTTTCTTAGAAGCGGACAGAGCTGAGTAGAGGATTTTGCTTTTGCTTTCTCTGATCTTATTTGGATTTTAAGTTTAAAGATTTACTTTTATATTCCCTCTTTTTATTTTTTTCCTTTGTTGAAAGGGAAAGTAAAATGGCGATCGGCAGGCTTTTCGGTGGTTTTTTTTCCTTTTTTTTTAATGACTGGAACGGAATGTGGACTTGATTATTTATAATGATTTTTTGATGCTGGGTTTGGATTTTAGGAGGATTATTATTTGTGTTTAACTTTTTTGTTTTGTTTTTTGTACTTTTAAAAAAAATGGAATGGATTTTTTCTATTTAATCATTTTTTTCTCTTTCCCTTTTCTTTTTTTTAACTTTTTTCTTTTTATTATAATGATCTCCTTTTGAAGGATTTTTTGATTTTTTGGAGTTAATCTCTCTTTTCCTTTTGCTTAACTTTTTTTTTCCCCTTCTTTTTTTTGGGGGGGGGTAATTTTTAAGAAGGAGTAAAGATTTTTTTAAGATAGCTCCAAAGCGTTCAGTAATTCCTAAAGCTCCTAAGGTGGTTTCTTCTTCGGTGTTATCATCAGCGCAACAACCTAAATCAATAGCTTTACCCTCTTCTTTGGCACAGTCAATAATGGTGAAGGATTTGCAAGATATGATGGGAAATGTTATATCTCAAATTAGGGGAGAAATGAAAGAGATTTTAGAGGAAAATAATAAGATTTTGAGGGAAGAGATAGTTTTGGCTTTAAAAGGAGTTGCCTCTGTTCTTGAAAAGCTGAACTTTCGTGTAGAAGAGGTAGTAGAAAAAGTAGAATTGATGGAGGGAAAATTTGAAAGCATGCAAAAAGAGATGGAAAATTTTCAAGATGAGATTCTTATGCTTCAATATAGACAAATGGAATATGCTTTAAGAATTAGAGGCTTGAGAGTCTGTGCAAGGAGATCTGAGAGAGATGGTTGCAAATGACTTTGCTGTGATTTTGAATAGAGAAAAAGAGGAAATACTTAGTGAAATTGAAAAAACATTTAGAGTTAACTCTGTGGTGGCAGAGCAAAAGAATTTGCCAAGAGATGTGGTAATTTATTTTGGGAAAAGATCCCTGTGCAACGAAATTATACAAGCTTTTTATAAGAAGAGGTTTCAAATTGCTTCACAAGATGTTATAATTTTAAAGGAGATCCCATCTAAAATTTTAAGAAGAAGAAAGGAGTTTGCTTTTTTAGCAGATGAACTTAAAAAGAGGCGAATCTTGTTCAGATGGGATGTTCCGACTGGAATGGTGGTGAGTTACCTGGGGATATGTTATAGACTTAATACTGTTTCTAAAGCAAAAGACTTTTACACTTCGGTCCTGGGGGTATGTTCATCGCCATCTATTATGCTTAAAGCTTTGGAAGAGAAGAAGGTAGAATTGCAGTCCGAAGAGCCTACACTTATGAAAATTGGGAAATCTCAGTTCGAGGGGCCTCAACAAGTTGAGATGGAGGAGCAGAGGATAACCTGTGCAACATATAATTGTAAAGAAAAGGAGCAACAGAAGAAGGAGGTCAAGGAAGCCTCACAAGTATTGGTTTCTGAATCTGCGGGAGAAGTAAGATTTATAAACTTTTTGGAGCAACCTTTAAGGGCAGATTTCAAAGCACTTCTTTCGAGGTTTATGGATAAGAGAGACTGATAAGGAATGTGTTTATTGTGGATGGAATTGGTTATTGGTAAAGATTTAAATATCTATAAGGGAATTTTAATGTTTTAAGTAATGTTTAAATTTGTGTTTTGGAGGGAGTATAAAGAATGATGGATAATAATATAAGTATGATATTAGAAAATGTTTAGAGTATATTATAATGTGTTTAATGATTGTAATTATATAAAAAAAATTGGTTTTTTATTATTATTATTTTTAAGAGAAGATTTGTTTAATTTAATGTATTTAGATTTGCTTAGGATTTATATGTGTTTTAAGTTTTTTTTTGATAGGAGAGAAGATTATGGAGATTGAATGAAAATTTTAGATAAGAAGTTTAAGTTTAGTAATTTAAGGAGTATTCAAAAGAGTATTTAGCCTTAATGGTATAATGAATGTTTATATGTTTATTTTTGTGTCTTAGGATAAAGAAAGAGGGAGAGATTAGATTTTATATTGTATGTATAGATATCTAAGGAGTATTTAAAGGAACATTTTGCTTTAAATATGTATAAGGGAATTTTAATGTTTTAAGTAATGTTTAAATTTGTGTTTTGGAGGGAGTTTATAAAGAATGATGGATAATAATATAAGTATGATATTAGAAAATGTTTAGAGTATATTATAACGTGTTTAATGATTGTAATTATTATTTTTAAGAGAAGATAACTTGTTTAATTTAATGTATTTAGATTTGCTTAGGATTTATATGTGTTTTAAGTTTTTTTTGAAAAATTTTAACTAAGCCTGTACTCAGCTCTGGGAAGGTTGGGGGAGGGTATGGGAGGTTTGGGGAGGTGGGGGAGGGTATGGGAGGGTTGGGGGGGGGGGTTGGGGAAGGGAATTGTTTTGTAAAATTTAAAAATTTTCAATTAAAAAAAATATTTTATGTCTGAGTATAATTGATTCCTTTGCAATGCAGTCTATACCTATGTATTTTATTTTATGCATTTAAACACATTTTGGATAATAAGGAGTCCATAGCTTTCTCCAGATACTCAAAGGGGTCCACAGCTCCAAAAGATCAATACAGGTAGTCCTCGATTTATGACCACAATTGAGCCCAAAGTTTATGTTGCTAAATGAAACATTTGTTAAGTGAGTTTGCCCCATTTTACAACTTTTCTTGCCACTGTTGTTAAGTGAATCATTGCCATTGTTAAGTTAGTAACATGGTTGTTAAATGAATCTAGCTTTCCCATGGACTTTGCTTGTCAGAAGATCACAAAAGCTTATCACATGACCCCGGGACCCCTGCAACTGTCATAAATATGAACCAGTTGCCAAGCATCTGAATTTTGATCATGTGGTCATGTGATGCTGCAATAGTCGTAAGCATGAAAAATGGTCATAAGTCACTTTTATTCAGTGCCATTCTAACTTTGAATGGTTACTAAATGAATGGCCGTAGGTTGAGGACTACCTGTAAATAATTTTTGACTGAAGTTTGAAAATTTCTTTCACATATACACATTTGTGTTCATTGTTGAGTTTTAATCTATGTCACAAAACTCTGAAAATGGTATCTGCATGTGGCTGGCTCAGGAATTCTGGGAGTTGAAGTCCATGAGTCATAAAAGAGCCAAGGTTGCCTACCCCTGGTTTAAGACATGTATATAATCAAGAATTGGGGAACGTCATATGGACCAAACTTTGTTCCTCCATTTCTCCTGTTAACATGACAAAGTCTGGCTGCAAGTGTATAGTTTTAAAGTGACTTAGTGGCCAGCTTAATGGCAACTACATTTATTTTTAATGTAGTTTTGGAAAGGCCTTAACCATGCTGTAACTATTTAGTATTCCCAGCAAATTATATGAGGTTTTTATTTCTTCTAAACAACAGTATGCTGTACTAAAATATATTTTAGGAAACTGGCTTATTTCTATTGCATAATTACTACGTGGCAACTCAAAACATTATTTAGAGAAGACAATTCCCTCACTCTCAAGAATGATAAATACAATGGAGGTGACTCTATCAAATCATGATTAATGCGATCTTTTTTATTCATGAAGTTAGATGTCAGACTTGACTGAAAAATGTACATAATCTCAAATGTATTTATTCTAAAAGAGTTAAATTGCACTTTTGCTATAGCGGGGTACAATAATAATCACATTTCACTGTTCCACAGATTAAAACAGAATACATGTCAGCTGATGACCTTATGTGTTCACTGGTTGAAAATTTCATTTTAAGTTGCCAAATGTAAGGAAAAACGTCCTTTCACCAGAGTATGACATTCAACATAAAATAATGCTCTACATGGAGCTACCCTTGAAAAGTATTCGGAGACTACAGTTGGTCCAGAATGCAGCCGCGTGAGTGATAGTGGGTGCTCCTCGATACACCCACGTTACACCTATCCTCCGTGAGCTGCACTGGTTGCCTATTGGTCTCCGGGTCCAATTCAAGGTGTTGGTCATTACCTTTAAAGCCCTATATGGCTCAGGGCCAGGCTATTTGCGAGACCGCCTACTACCTCATAGCTCCCTATGTCCGGTTAGATCCCACAGGCTGGGCCTCCTTCAGGCCCCATCGGCCAAGCAGTGCCATTTGGCGGGGCCGCGGAGGAGGGCCTTCTCTTTGATGGCGCCCACGCTTTGGAATCAGCTCTCCCCGGAGATTAGGACCGCTCCCACCCTGTTGGTCTTCCGTAAGCTACTTAAGACCTGGCTTTTCTGGCAGGCCTGGGATTTATAAAACCTTACCCCTGGATGATTGTTTTGTATTGTTGTTTTGTTATGTTTTATGTGTTTTTTATTGTTAGCCACCCAGAGTCCTTCGGGAGTGGGGCGGCTTATAAATTTTAAAAATAAATAAATAAATAAATAATATATAGAGCCAAGTCTATTTCAGCCCTTAAATCTGCTATAAAGAATATTGGGTTTGCAGTATGACTATTCCTACAAAAAAAAAAAAACCCATCTGGAAAAAAAATGTAAAATCTTTTCTGTTATTAGGTAGTTCGCATAATATAGTTTTAAAATAAAAGGCCTACTCAGAAATCCACAAAGTAAAAGAAAAAAAATGAATAAATTTGGAATGAAGTGAAACAGAAGGAAGAACACTTGTAATATTATGAATCTGGTTATGTTGATAGGATGTATAAAAGGTCCTTTGAGAATAGAATAACTCTCTTGTTGTTATTGCAAGCAGAGAGAAAAGAAAATTAAGAATAAACCTATGTGTTACTTAAGAACCTTCACTTTTTTAGTAACTGAGGGCTGTGATTTTTTTTTTTTAATTGGCACCAGCAAAAGTCTAATTTACTCTCCCTAGCTACGACTTTTAACAATTATTACTCCCCATGCAGAGCTGGGTATTTTCTAAGCTTAGAGCTTGGGAAACTATTGATAAAACTGGGGATGAAGTGGGAAAAAGGATGCGCCCTAAAGAATAGACCACTTCAAATCCTAAGAAACCCAGAAAGCACTCCCAGCTTTCTTGAAATTATTTCTCTGCATGCACACACATCCATGTGCAGCAAACTGAAGACAGCTTTTAAAGCTGCCAATGATGCACAATTTTCAAATGATGTGGCTGCTTTGGTGCTTTAAGAAGGAATGTTTTGCTTTCAGTGAAGTATCTTGCAAAGCCCACTTTCTGAACACTTTATGTAATCCTGTTAATTATCCCTTCCATTCTCTCACTCCACTATTGCTGAATTCTTATGTTATAAATTCTCCAAAGAATTTATCCTCCAAAGCACCTGAAGGCAGGACAAGAAGCAATGGATGGAAATTAACCAAAGAGAGAAGCAACCTAGAACTAAGGAGAAATTTCCTGACAATTACGAACAGTTAATCAGTGGAACAACCTGCCTCCAGAAGCAGTGAATGCTCCAGCACTGGAAGTTTTTAAGAAGAGACTGGACAGCCATTTGTCTGAAATGGTATAATGTTTCCTGCCTGAGCAGGGGGTTGGATTAGAAGGCCTCCAAGGTCCCTTCCAACTTTATTATTATAATATTATTATAAATATTAGCAGTTTGCGTAAATCTCTATCTGACTTTGTAAAATATAAGGTGCTAGTGCTGCCCAAATGTAGGTCCTTCTAGATGGAAGCATGTCCTCTCTTCCAGATGTAATGGGATGGGCAGATGTAATTGGGGAGAGACGGTCCCTCAGATAGCACAATCCCATGCTATGAAGGGCTTTAAAGGTCAAAATCAGAACCCTGATATGGATCTGGAAGCAAATTAGTAACCCATGCAGCTCACAGAGCTGAGGTGTGACATGTGCTGTTTTGGAAGCACACATAATTGCTCATGCCACTGCATTCTACACCAGCTGAAGTTTTCTCTACACTTTTGGACAGCCCACAAAGACCACATTATAGTAATTCAACCTAGAGGTGACTAGGGAAAGAGTAACTGTGAGCAGAGCCTCCTGATCTAGGAACAGGCGCAATCAGTGCACAACCCAAAGCTGTCCAAAGGGCCTCCTAGCTATGACTGCCACCTGCTCCTTAAGCAGGAGTTGTGAGTCCAGGAGGACCCAAGTTGTGCACTGGGTCTGTTTGGGGTAGAACAGCACTAAACAGGGCATAGATTCAGCAGGTTCCAGAACCCAAAGCCATTCCATTTTACCAGAATTTGACTGTTGTTCTCTGTTCACTGAAAGGGATCCAGACAACCCACTTCTTCCAAGATCTTCTAAAGCTGCCACACAACCACCTATTGAATCACCCTTCCCCCAAAGGGGATGTTATATACTAGAGGAAAATTATCCAGTATGATGGACAGTGATGGCTTCTTGAGGAGCAGGCAAACCATAGCCCCTTTAAAAGGTAGAGGAACCTAAGCACATTCAAAGAAAAATTATCCACCATTGGAATGCACTCATATCATACATGCTTTAATAAGCCAGGAAGGATATGGATTTGAAGAACAGGTGTCCACTTCCTCAGATCCAATAGACTCAAACTATTCCCAGATAACCAAACAAGACTTGTCCCCAGGGATCTCCTTTGGACCTGTATCAAGGCTGATAGCCAACCTCAAGTGAATCTCAGCAACTTTGTCCAACAGATGCTGAAATATTTCCTCTGAATTCCCCTGCAAGAAGTTCTCCAACTCCCCTTTACCCAAGAGGGCTCTTATCACCCATAATAGGATAGCTATCTACAGGGCAAAGAAGTACTGACACACTTGATCAACATTACCTCTACAAGGTAGGCCTTAATAGCAGCTCTAATCCATGTTCAGTTGTATTTGTCCTTCGTTGAGCTGGAGCAATGCTCCAGACATCTCTTCTCTTGTTTCATCTCTCTGAATTTCTCTGTGAACCACAATATCTCCAAGGGGGGAAAGTTACACTAATACAATCTCCAAATCCAAATCCCCATCCCCACCCCTTATTCTATGTGGTGACCAAGACTTCAAATGGATGGTGCAGCAGGAAGTGAGCTTTCCCTCTGAGTCCAGTTGAGACTGTCAAATTGGTCCAATTTTCCTGCAGTGGTTAGTGGCGTTAGAGAATCCCATGGATATCAAGGCACAATTTGACCATGACAAGGGAGACATTTGAAGCTCTCTTTCTTAATTTCAGATCACATAGCTATTGCTCCAATAGGACTCTGGAGAATCTGAGATAGTTTTATTGCCATTATGGTGGCTATGAGTTTCCAAGCATACCTGAGACCCAATTACTAGAGAAGGCAGATTGAAGTGGATCAGAATCATGAGTCCCAATTGCTTGTATTTCATAGGAACAGATCTACATCTTCTAATTGAGTTCATTTTCAAATGTGGGGAATGATGGATTGCTTAAATTATGTTTATATGAAAAATCTGGTTAATCTTTTTTACATCTCCAATTCATGAAACAAAAGGATGGGGATGAAGCTTATTCTTATAGATAAAAGCCATACCTGAACAACACATGAGGTATAGCAACAATGAGAAAACAACGTGTCTGTCAGTTTGTTTGGAGGAATGAAAAAACTTAGAATTAAGACATTTTCATGTGAAGCTTTCACCTGATGTGGAAACACTGCTTATTTCACTAGAGTCTCATGGGTACTTCATACATACTCATATATCCTGGAAACTATTAAACTGTCTGATAAATTCATCCAATTTAACTTCCAATTCAATGGGTCATTGTGAGGCTATCACGTCTAAAAGAGAGTATCATTAGAATCCACGGGCCATGAAATCAAAAGGATTAAATGAGGGAAAATTTAAAGTAATATAATAGTAAATCAAGCAACTTACTTATGCATGACAAGCAGACTGAAGCAAGATCTGAAGCTTCCTACATCAAACCTGGATGAATATTCTGTTAAAGTCAAGACTAAAATTATACATACCTGGATGAGGTGGGAGTATCAATGCAACTCCTTACTCCTACTTCAGGCAAAGAGAGAAATGCAAATGAATGTGATGAAAAACATTCAATTGGGAACATAGTTTCCACATGAGAAGTTTAAAAATACCACCAAAAGAAAGCTGGCAGGGAAGAATTTAGAATAATATGAAATGAGAGAGAGAGAAAAGCTCTAAGCTATGAAAATAGTTCTAAAATAATTTTTCAAGTATAAGAAACTGGAATGGACTTTGATATCAAAAGATTGAAGAAGTCATACAAATGGATCACCAAATTCATGTTTTGGCAGTTAGAATTCTACAATCTGAGTTCTGCAGAAATCCCTACTATTAGCCACCCATCTATGCAGAGAACATCCCAGATAAGCACGAAGGGGTGGTCACTGACCTCGAGCCAGACATCCTAGAATGTGAAGTGAAATGGGCCTTAGGAAATCTGAGCAACAACAAAGCTAGTGAAGGTGACAGTATTCTAACTGAGCTATTCAAAATCTTAAAAGATAATGCAGTAAAAGTGCTACACTCAATTTGCCAGCAAATTTGGAAAACTCAACAGTGGCCACAGGATTGGAAAAGATCAGTTTACATTCCAATTCCAAAGAAAGGCAATGCCAAAGAATATTCAAACTATCGCACCACTGCACTCATTTCACATGCTAGTAAAGTTATGCTTAAAATCCTACAAGCTAGACTCCAGCAGTATGTGGATTGAGAACTACCAGAAGTACAGGCAGGATTTCGAAGAGGCAGAGGAAATAGAGATAAAATTGCCAACATATGCTGGATCATGGAGAAAGCTAGGGAGTTCCAGAAAAACATCTGCTTCTGCTTCATTGACTATGCTAAAGCCTTTGATTGTGTGGATCACAACAAATTGTGGCAAGTTCTTAAAGAGATGGGAGTACCAGACCATCTTATTTGTCTTTTGAGAAACCTATATGCGGGTCAAGAAGCAACAGTGAGAACTGGACACGGAACCACTGATTGGTTCAAAATTGGGAAAGAAGTCCAGCAAGGCTGTATACTTTCGCCCTGCCTATTTAACTTATATGCAGAGCACATCATGAGAAAGGCAGGGCTAGATGAATCAAAAGTTGGAATTAAGATTGCCGGGAGAAATATCAACAACCTAAGATATGCAGATGATACCACTCTAATGGCAGAAAGTGAAGAGGAACTAAAAAGCTTCTTGATGTGGGTGAAGAAAGAAAGTGCAAAAGGTGGCTTGAAACTCAACATTAAGAAAACCAAAATCATGGCATCCGGCCCTCTCAATTCCTGGCAAATAGATGGGGAAGAAATGGAGGTAGTGACAGAATTTATTTTCCTGGGCTCCAAGATCACTGCAGATGGGGACTGCAACCAAGAAATTAAAAGACGCTTGCTCCTGGGGAGGAAAGTTATGGCAAATCTAGACAGCATACTAAAAAGCAGAGACATAACCTGCCAACAAAAGTGCATATAGTCAAGAACATGGTTTTCCCAGTTGCAATGTATAGATGTGAAAGTTGGACCATAAGAAAGGCTGAGCAACAAAGGATTGAGGCCTTTGAACTATGGTGCTAGAGAATACTCCTGCGAGTCCCTTGGACTGCAAGGCATTCAGACTGGTCAGTCCTAGAAGAGATCAACCCCAACTGCTCTTTAGAAGGCCAGATCCTTCTAAGTTGAAGTAAAAACTCAAATACTTTGGCCACCTAATGAGAAGGAAGGACTCACTGGAGAAGGGCCTAATGCTGGGAAAGATTGAGGGCAATAGAAGAAGGGGACGACAGAGAATGAGGTGGCTGGATGGAGTCACTGAAGCAGTAGGAGTGAGCTTAAATGGACTCCAGAAGATGGTAGAGGACAGGAAGACCTGGAGGAACATTGTCCTTTGGGGTTGCGATGGTTCAGACACGACTTCGCAACTAACAACAACAACATTATGCTTTTTATCTTAATTTAATACATTAAATCCATTACTGTATTGTACACATTATATACTGTGTGTGTGTGTGTGTGTGTGTGTGCTTTATTTAAACTAAATTTGTATATCAGTAATTGCATGACCTCTGTAAATGCCATATGCTAAATAAATAAAATAAGGCCTAGAAAAGAATATTTGAGCTACAGCTTCAGTATATGTCCTTCCAAAGAATAGTCAGGGTTGATCCTAAAAGGAATCAACCCTGATTGTTCTTTAGAAGGACAGATACCGAAGGTATAGCTCAAATACTTCAGTCACTCAATGAAAAGAAATGATTTATTGGAAAAGACCCTGATCTTGGGAAAAATTGAAGGCAAAAATAGAAGGAGATGGCAGAGAATGAGGGGGTTAGATAGTGTAGTGACGCAATGAACATGAATTTGGACAGCCTCTGGGAAACAGTGGAGGACAAGGGGGCCTGGCGTGCTATGATCCAGGGGTCATGAAGAGTTGGACACAACTTAGCAACTGAACAACAACTAGAAAAGAGTAAGAATTCTATGTGGAGTTATACTAAATTCTACTTAGAACAGATATATCTCAGAGACTTTGTGTGCAGAGTTCTATTTCCAGTTACCACAATCTTTCCTCAAGTTAATCATTTAGATCAGGGGTCCCCAACTTGTGGGTTGCAGCCCATTAGCAGTCCATGGCCTATCTACAACCACATGTGCGCACAGCCCCACTCACTTCAGCATTGCATGCTCACATGAACATTGTGGGCGCTTAGGGTCTCACTCGCCCAAGTGTCATGAATGCTCTCGGTCCCACTTGCATGAGCAACAGGAGCTCCTCCCACAAAACCATCCCTTCTTTTCCCTCTCCTCCCCTCCGGGCCGCCAACCCGGAAAGGTTGGGGAACTCTGATTTAGAGTACTGGGGCAGGAGGACAACTTATTTGTTGCTGATTTTCTTGACTATATAAGAGGCAAAGCACAACAACACTGAGCTCCTATGAAATTTAGCATATTCCCATGGGGAACAACATTCCCCATTTTCACTGGGAGCACTCTAATCATTCAGCATTTTCCATACAGAAGGAAACCAAGATATCCCCAAAGACTTGCTAACTTCAGAGTTGTTAACAAACATCTCCATGGTTACATCTGCCGAATTGTCCTTAAAATGCAATCACCTCTTCAAAAGTCATGAATATAAAATAAAGTTATAGACTTCTGTATCATGAATATGGAACCAGAGTGTTTGATCTTGCCTCTTATACAATGTAAAACACTATAATGTCTAATGATGAATTTCTCCTCAGGAAATGAATAATTGCAGCCAAGGTGAAACTTGGCTGGGAAAGAAAAGATACCCTACTTAGGTGATGCAAACAAACAGAAATCTGAGATAACAGTATTGCTGATTGGAACTCTCCTGCATCTGGTACATACATAGCAGCTGTAGTCATGTTGTGGGCTTAATGGGTAGTGTGGTATGTTGCAAAGCAGGAATTGGCTCTCAGTCCTTCATCACAGTCAAGATAAAACTGGTAATACAAAAGATTCTCTCCTCTCATTCAACAGGAGCCGGCTCTTTGTTATTTAAGGAAGATGGGAGAGTAGACTAGAATTACCTCTGTTTTTTCCCTCCAATGCTTAATTTTAAAATGGATGCTCCCAGACTGTGCCATAATCGAATTACATCAATGTGGATACCAAGCCAAATTTGTCCTTGTGGAGATATTTGCAAGGAAAGGCTCATTTGCCAATATGCATGGCAATATTTTTATGGCAATTCAGGCCAAAATCCTGTTTACTTTTGTAAATCAAACCTACTAGACAGTCAGCATTTACCTTAATAGCCATTTGCAATTATTACTGATCAACGCTCTAGAAGGGCTTCAGGTGCAAAGTATTTTGCCTGCCCTCTCATTAGTGCTAGCAATCTGCTGCAACATATTTTAATCCTCTGATATTTGGAAAAGTGTGGCTGAGCAGAAAGGAAAAAATTGAGGGGCAGCTTAACAAACAGGGAATGCCAATTAAACCAAAGCTACCTTGGCACTCATTAGATTCCTCTAGCTTTAATCTGTACTGAGTACAACATGGAAGAGCTTCATCCACCAAAATAAATACAAAACTACAGCTACTAGTTTTTTTATTTTTTTAAAAAGAGGGGACTGTAGAGAAAGCATTGTGTGACTTTGGATCAATGATTTTATACCACCAGCCAATTTCCCATGATATTCCTCTTGGAAATAAAAAGGAGGGAAATTTCCATGTAAGCTGTCTTGAGGAGGAAAAGCAGAATATCAATCAATCAGTCAAATTAATTGATGCTGTCATGTTTTCAATCAATTCCTTTATATAAGGGCTGTCAAACTGCTGGTTGGTGGGCTGGATGCCTTGTGCTGAAATCACACCCACCCCAGCTCCGGCAATGGGAAAAAAGTCACGATACATCATAACATGTCACGTGAGGTGGCAAGTGTGACACCCCTGCTTTATACCCTTTCAAATTGCTAACATTGCCATGGGATAGGTCTGAATAACACAAAAGCACCCAGGGAAGCTTCATCATTCTTCAGCTATGTATGCAATTGTCTGTAGGGCATCGGCAAGGCCGGATAAAGCTTTAATTGAGTCCTGCTATAAAACTTAGGTCAAGGAGGCATACAACTCCAAAGCTAAGGATAGTTATAATGAACGGTGTAGATGCAGACTAGTTCTAACTAATCCTTCCCCCTTCCCCTTATCTCATAGCTTTAATTTCTTCAGCTTCCTCTTCTCTGCTCATGCCCTTTGGGTAACATTGCCCACTCCTAAAACAAATACAGGTAGTCTTGATTTATAACCTCAGTTGGGCCTGGAATTTCAATTGCTAAGCGATGTGCTTATTAAGTAAGTCCTCATGTAACCAGATCCAATTTTACAAACATTTTTACTATGGTTGTTAAGACAACCTGACTTTCCCAATTGACTTTGCTTGTGAAAAGCCAGCTGGGAAGATCACAAATTATGATCTCGTGACTGCAATATGCTGCAGCCTTTATAAATGTGAGCCAGCTGTCAAGCACCTGAATTGCAATCCTGCGACCATGTGATGTTGTGACAGTCATAATTTAAAGAATAGGTCATAAGACATTTTTTCTGAGGCTGTCTAACTTTGAAGCATTGTTAAATAAAAAGTTGTAAGTCAAAATGTCATGTGTATTAAAAATATAGCCAATTTAAATGTAATTTTTCTCCTGGTCTACCCAATTCTTTGTCCTAATCCTAATCCCATCCTCCAAGGGCACAAGTATAGCCCTTACCATCAAAAAGTTGCTATACAATGCTACTCTAGACCTTCAGATATTTTCAGGCTTCATTTTTCAGTTCAACCATGAAGCTCATTGGATATCTTTAGACTTACTTTCTTTCTTTCTTTCTTTCTTTCTTTCTTTCTTTCTTTCTTTCTTTCTTTCTTTCTTTCTTTCTTTCTTTCCTTCCTTTCTCTCTCTCTCTCTCTCTCTCTCTCTCTCTCTCTCTCTCTCTCTCTCTCTCTCTCTCTCTCTCTCTCTCTCTCTCTCTCAAAATATTTTATTCTTTATACTGTTTCCATCTTCTCTTAAAACAATCCAGAATGGGCTGTGAATCAGAGTCTCCACTAGATAATTGACAGTCAAGCTGCAACTAAATTAATCAAGTTAAAATAGCAAAGGGGGAGATCTTTTAACTCAAAATTCCTCAAATCCCCAAATAAGTTACATATTAAAGGGTAAGGTCTGTAAACACAAATAGAGTTAATTAAATTAGGTCTCCTGGCAGAACTGCATGTTCACAATACATACCTACATACCCATATACACATACACAAACGCCCCTCAAGTGTCACCCTACAATCAGTACATGGACACTTCCACACCCAGGACAACCTCCTCTATATAACTGTGTCCGCAGCTGCCCCCGAAGGCAAACTCTTTGCTTTTAGGAATAAATATTTCTTCTTTCCTCACAGCTGTCTGGATTTCATTGTTATTTATTCTTTCACTAGCCCAGCTTGAGTTGGAACCCCAAATTATTCCTCTGACTCTTTCTTTCTGTTTCTTTCTCTCTCTCTCTCTCTCTTTCTTTATTTCTGTTTCTTTCTTTCTTTCTTTTTTCTTTCTTAACAAAGATGCTTAAGAATGTCAATTCTATTATCTCTTTCATCTGCCTGCCTGCCTCTCTGTCTGCCTCTCTGTCTATCTATCTATCTATCTATCTATCTATCTATCTATCTATCTATCTATCTATCTATCTATCTATCTGATGATTTTTCAAGGTCTAATGGAATGCCCACCCTCAATGAGATCAAGAATTTCTTCTAATGTTCAATGTCTCTCTGCTGAATTATATCTCATCACTGAAAGTAAACATAGTTTCTGTTATGTGGTATACGGTTGAATGTTTGTGACCTTCAAAAGCATCATGAGAGAGGAGAAATACATTTGGGGAGAGCTGTTATACTTATTTGGTTTTTTGTCTGAAAATGAGATCAGCATCTCTTTCTTCCAGAGCCAATGCTCTGACAGCTCTAGTCATATGAGTGGTATGCATTCAGCCATACGGGCAAAGATAAGTGCAATGGTCTGGTTGATTGCATACCATGTGCTGCACATTTGATCAATTTTCTTAGCCAGTCTCAGTGGACTGTTGCATAGTAGCAATTTTGGTTTTTTTATATAATTCTTCAGGAATTCTGTGGGCTTTTTCTTCATCAGTCCTTGTCTGATTGTTTAAGATTTTCTAAGAAATGAATGCTTAATGTTCAAATCTGTTTTGGAAGTAAATTGAAGCATTAGGTCAGTAGAACAATGGCCTGCTTAAAGCTTTAGAGAGAATTAAGACCAATGAAGAAAAAAGCAACAGGAAAAACCTGCAAAGGGTTCAAGTGATTCAATAGAGACTTTTTTTTTTAATTTGCATTCCTGAATAATGTACTTCAGCAAAGCAAGAAATGTAAAGGAAGTTTGACAAGAGCTCCAACTGACCTTTTTATGGTTGTAAATCAACAGAGGCATCTTGGAACTGTTCTTCAACAAATTCAGGGCAATTATTATGATTACCGAACTAGGCATGGGTGAATCTGTCAGTTACACTTTGCCAACACATTTTTAAAGCACAAGTTTGTTCTGAATCAATTCATTAGTCTGCAATTTCTTTAAAACTCTGTCATATGAACCTTCCAAAAGACAGCAGAAATGATGGGGATTACATTTGATACATGTTTCACTATGGTAGATATCTGTGTGAGGAGGAAATCTGTAATGAATTTTTATAGACAGTTTTGTTGAAACTTACATCCCAAAATGTAGAGAAGTGTAAAACTGTCCAATTCCCCACTGTTACTTGTTTTGTTATTAATGGTCATTACTTAGTGGAGAATATAATTTATTTCTCCTAAAAAAAATCCTGAAAATATTCCTATAGTTTAGTGGCTCTTCAATGTTTTCTTCCTCTTGAGCATTTTTATTATAAGAAACCCAAAGAAAATCATACTGAATTGTTTTTTTTTTGGGGGGGGGAGAGGGGGAGATTCTAAACTCTATAAGTGGTTTATCAAACCAAATGAAATAAAGTTATTATCCAGCAAAAAAACAAAAACAAAAAATCTCCTCCATGAGATCCACTGCAAGATCTATGCTTCTTAAATTTGTATAATGTTTGATGTTTTGGCCACTTCTCTACTTTCAGAACAATTACCTTCTGTATGTGTAGAATAGAATAGAATAGAATAGAATAGAATAGAATAGAATAGAATAGAATCTCCGGTGCATAAGCTCTCGGTGTACATACAAGCAATGAAGTGTTAAATCATAAATCATAAGATACAATAATAAATCATAAAATCCAAACAACAAAGTGATAATCATAAGATACCAATAGCAGAAGGTAACAGAAAAGGATAAGAGAAGGATAATAGTAAGACAGCCCTACTACATGGGTAAATAGGCATACTTAAGACAGTGCTGTGGGAATTAGATGTTCAGCAGAATGATGGCACAGGGGAAAAAAAAATCTCTTTGTGTCTAGTTGTTTTGACATGCAATGTTCTACCATACAGCAGTATCCTGAGGGGAGGAATTGAAACAGTTTATGTCCAGGGGTCTGTAGATATGATGGGTAATTTTCCATGTTCTACCTGTAAAGGTTGTTTGCATCAAAACCCTTGAAGCTGTTTATTAGAAATGTTGCAGATTATATCTTTTTGAAATAGGGCAGTTTCTTGATCATTTTTATCCTAGTCTGTCAACAAGTTTGACCCTATTCAATGTTGCTCACTTATCGCAGGCAGTTCAAATGATATGAAGTACCTCTTTGGGTATTTTTAGAGTTTTGTTTCTCTAAAATGTCATGAATCACTGGAAGGTTTTTAATAAAATTTCTTCACATTATCTAATTTAAAGAGATATATTCCTGGCATTCCATCTTCAACTAATTCTACCAGGTGCTGCCAACATGAAACAGCATAAAATATGCTATTATCATCTACAGACTAGAATAATTCAACAAACTCTAGCATAATTTACTCTAGCACAAATAGTATTTTTGGAAAAAATATCTAATTAATCAATTAATTATACTTATTTGATTTATACTCTGCTTTTCTGCTCTGGCAAACATTCAAGATAGCCAAAAAGTCATTTAAATTTAAAATTAGTGATACAATAAATAGAAAAATCATTTAACATTTATTTTTATCTTATTCAGCTAAGAATTCTGTTTGACCTTCAAATTACTGCAGAAAAGAATATGAAGAACAGATTCCTAGATTATTCTTTAGTATGTCAGCCTCTTTGGACAATTCTTACCTATTCAAAATTATCATTTTGAAATATAATAAAAACAGATGGATATCCTAAAGCCATAAACAATATTTAGTTTTCAAACATCCTAATATTTCCAGAGGTATATATTTATATCCTACTATTAAATATCCTACCATTCTAGCCTACTATTTTGCAATGTTTACAAGATGATTAAGAGAATTTTTAATTATTGTTTGAATTGTGTTTATATATATGTATACATACATACATACTTACATACATACAATTTTTTGACTTAGTCCCACTCAGTTTGAAAAAGATGGGTTATCTCACATATTATTTTTAGCTCAAAACAAAGCCCTATTTTACTTATATTCATTCATTCGTATTCAATTTTAGTCTCACACATAATCTGAAGTCATATCTAGATTACTTCTTGGTCAATGGGAAAATTTTGTTATACAAAATTGAGCAAAAGTTCTACCAAGAAAATTCAATGTTTACAGTAAATACTCTTATCCAACAGCCTCAAAAACAACTCTGCACCTGGACCTCACTAGATGGACAACTCAATGGCCTACATGCTGTGCAAGCAAAAATGATGCCAAGAGATCGGGTGATCACTTTTTCTTGAGACATTACAACTGAAACTAAAGAGATCAAGATGTGTTCTCAACAATATCCCATAAGATCAGAACCACTTTAATACCCTTGTAGGCCCTAGGCACATTTATCTTAATAAATCCTATAAAGAAGTAATAAGCTAGATGCTTAAGGTTGTGAAGATATTCCCAGCACTTACATGTAAGACCATTGACTTGTACTTGTCTTAACACACACACATACACACACATATATATACTTTGTGTAGATAAGGAAGATTCTGACCCAAGTCAGCTGTGATAAAGTACATCTTGCTATATATGTGTATTTAAGCAACTCAATTGTTACATTGTTTTAGAGCCTTCTTTTAATTAAATGATTCTAAGGACTGATGGTTATTTTTCTAGTTTCTATTTAAAAGCAACAAATCCTATTTGATTTCTCTAAACCTTTAGGGGAAAATCATTTCAGAGAGAAATTAGTTAATCTATATAATCTTCAGTCAGGCTGTAAAGAGTGTGAACAGACACCACTTTTGCCTAACTCTTGTTAATGTTTCAGTGTGAGTTTCAGATGCTACAATACTATTTTTTAAAAGTCATGCAATGCAGTAGGAACTGTTTTAGGTCTTTTACATTTCACATTTGCTCGAAATTAATCCTAAATTAATATATCCTCTCTTACCCTACTTGTGATAATAAGCCACAAACATACATGTATGCTACATGTTAGTGGCAGGAATTTCCTTATTTGACTAAATAGGTATTTTGAGGTTATAAGTCTCAGGCTGGAACAGCATTATAAATAAATAAATGCAACAACAATGGCTATGCATTATTAAAGCAGGTATCCTTCTTAGTTTGTTGCAAAAGGCTATATATAGTGAAAGGTGAGTTGTCTAGAGTTGTTTGTTTCCTGTTTGTTTTTTATTTCCAGTTTCTTTCCTGACAGGTGATTTGTTCATTTCCTGCTAGCTGGAATGTAGAAGTGACCAACTTTCTGCAAATATATGACTTCCCAGAAGTCAGGCTCATGAAGATACTAGTTGCGCTGAAAACAAATGTGATCGATTAAAAATTGTTCCTCACAATGCTCTCCACTATGTATAACTATCAATGAAGACCCAAGAGAAAGGAGTTAATTTAGAAGGAAAGCCACTGTTTTTGCTTTGTTCCACTCTTAAAAACAAGGAGGCCTTGTTTTATGCTTTGCAAAAGAGCTTCAGGAGAATAATGACTTGGACCTCTCTCTGTTGAAAGAAGGACTGTGCTTATATATATATATATATATTATAATCAAATTTCAATGCAATCCACACTGGATGTTAACGATTCGGACTATTTATAGATTATTGTTAGATATGAGTAGGGTAATATCAGGAAATCTGTCATTGGCAAACAAATAGTAGCACAGGATTTGAAACTAGTTTGAGTTAGTTTTTTTTTTTTTTAGAATCTAAAGCATATTCATAAGTTTGCAGTTTTAGACAGGATTATGTAACAATTTTTAGGAATAATTGTCCCTCCTGTGGAGGTAAAATCAGATAATTGAAATAATTATTTTTTAAAAAATAAAATCTTTGCAAATGCTAAAAGTACTAGTTATCTATATCTCCACAAAAGTATTGTGATTGGAGGGCCCCTGGCAAACTACTTCCAGTAATTGAAAGTCAATTACTTTTTTTGCCCTCTCCTCTTGCTGGTGTGAGAAATAAAATCTAAATATAGCATTTTTTTTCCCAGGCATAGCGACTGTCTTTTTATAGCAAGCACAAGCACTGAAAGGTACGTGAAACTGTGCTGTGGCTCCTACTCAATTCTAGTCACTTTGCAATTATCTCACATCATCTCCGAAGGCCACAGGACAGTCTGAAACCGCTGTGTTTTATTTGACTAGATCTCATGCGCTCACTGCATAATGATTTCTATAGCCCTGGATACTTTAATCAAATAAAATGAAGTGACATTCCAAAACATAATCTCCAGCACAATGTCAATCTTTGAAACAATCATGCTAGGTATGATTATTTCTGACAAAAATCAATATGGAGTAAAAGTATGAGACTACTTTTGAATTACAGACCAAAACCTTGGAAATTATCACTATATGAAGAATTATGGATTTACCAAGCATGGAGACAGGGATGAGGATTCCTTCTGAAAGCTGGAGACAGAATGCCTGCCCAGATTTACAGTTTTGAATTATTAGGGTGTGTTTATTTTCTGTTTATGAAATAGGTTTCCAACCAACAGAATAGAGGCTGGTCAATCTAATTCCTTGTGGCAAACTTTAAATGATTTTTTTAAAATAGGCTGAATGATTTTTTTTTTAATTCTTTCCTTTGTTCTTTCCCTTTTTTTCCTATGTTTGTTTCTAATTTTCCCTTCTCTAATAATTCTTCAGACCAGTTTTGGTGTAGTGGTTCAGGAAGATCATGAGTTCCAGTCCTACCTTAGCCATGAAACCAACTAGGTGAACTTGGGCACAGCTATAATAATCAGATTCGGCCTAAAGGAAGTCTTGGCTTATAATAGATCAGATTTAAGTGTGATTGAAAAAAAGAAAGTGTGGATAATTGAAGATAATAGAAGACAAAAATCTGGAGAAGCTCATGAAGTATCGAGAATCAAAGCTGAAAGATTATGGCAGAAACTGACAAAGGTGGTCCCAGTGGTTATTAGCACACTGGATGCTATGCCAAAAAAAAAACCTTGGATGGCACTTAGAAAATCTGTTTATTGACAAAATTTCCATTTGACAATTGCAAAAGGCTGCACTACTTAGATCAACACATATACTATGCCAATTCATTATGACATTCTAATTTTGTTCTTCGGAAGAACTCAATGTGCATGAAAGCCAATGCTAGGTAAAGAACAGGCAACTGTGGTTTCACATTTTTTTTTTTTGTATAACAACAGCAACAACTTCATTACGGGATGACGTCCCCTCAATAAGAAAAGGGCAAAAAATTGCAGGTTCAATTCAAATCATATCATGGGCTAAGAAGGATAAATAGGTTGCAAGGATACTAATAAGGCCTCTCCCAACCCTCCTACTTTCTTTTTTCTGTATTTTAACAATACAACCAAGTTCTTACACATTCAAAGATTTGTAACAACTACAACATGCAGATATTAAATATTTTTAAAAAATGTCTTCCAACAAACCCCATGTAATTTGGCTAGTCTAAAGAAAAAAAGAAACAGGGGTGACATGATAGCAGTATTCCAGTATTTGAGGGGCTGCCACAAAGAAGAGGAGGTCAAATTATTCTCCAAAGCACCAGAGGGCAGGAAAAGAAACAATGGATGGAAACTGACCAAAGAGAGAAGCAACCTGGAATTAAGGAGAAACTTCCTGACAGTGAGGACAATTGACCAGTGGAACAGCTTTCCTCCAGAAATCGTGGGTGCTCCAACACTGGAGATTTTTAAGAAGAGACTAAATAGTCACTTATCTGAGATGTTATAGGTTCTCCTGCTTGAGCAGGGGGCTGGACTAGAAGACCTCCAAGGTCCTTTCCAGCTCTATTCTGTTCTAATTTGTCTCAATGTCCATTATTCCTGTATATAATTCATCTTTAGTAGATAGTCTGGTACCAAGAATTACAGAAACATAGATATGTAGAAAACTGATGGCAGAAAAAGACTTAGTGGTCCATTCAAGTCTGCTCTTTGAATTTAAGAGTTATGCATTTGAAACAAACTTTACAACAGTTTTAGTGCCAGAAAACAGAATATACATATAATAGTGTTTCAGATATATATAAAAACACATACATATTTAAATATAAAGTAAGCATAAAATAAAATAAAATGACATTACTATCATTTATTGTTATTTAGAAATAATACAATAGTGGTGATTGGAAGGAACTATTGCTCAATTGAAGGTGGGACAAATATGGCAAATTAATGGGAGCCGAATAGAGCAGATACATATTTATTAATATCTTGGGGTACAATTCAAAGCTTATCTTGGAGAACATATTTGTCTTACTGGGCTAGGTTTGTTTAATGTAGCTCCTCTGCTGTTTTGAAATATATTCCTTAGAGTACATTTTATTTCCTAAACTTACAAGATGTTTCTTGCTAACGTTTACTTATGGTATTCAGATTTATAGTTTCACAAAGTTTAACACTCTAGAAGGTGTTCAATCCAAGGTTATAGGAGCTAGCTTTGCATCAAGAATGCTAGCTTATAACTACAGACCACTAGGAATCAGAGCCTAATACTATCCCATAAATTTCTGGTTAAAATGATTTTTAACACCCCACCCCGCCCCCCTACAGGTCCAATCCCACTCATTTTCAGAGACCATTTTAAAATCAACTTGGCTAATAAGAGCTAATAGCAATTTTTACTCTCCAGGTAACTAAAATTCTTCTTTTAGAAGAATCTTTGCCCATTAGGTTTTGAAAACGCTAGGAGTCCTCTTAAGTATAGTATCTGGGACACTAAGCAGACATGTCACTTGAAGGCAAAATCACAAAATGATGTCTCACTTAATTTGGCCATGTCATGCAGGGGGATTCACTGGAGAAAGCAATTATGTTGGGAAGAGTTAGGTATAAAAGGAAACCAGGCCATCAAAGCTGACACCAGCCAGAGCATAGAAAAAGATCAGAAGATGTGGAGAGATGTGGCCCATAGAATCTCCACAAATCAGACATGACTGAATAGATAATATCATCATCATCATCACCATCATCATCATTTGGGATGCTTATTTGCAAACCAGCATAAATTTAGAGTCCAATCCCATAATCCAAGGATTTTTTTTTCAAATGGTATCTGCCTTCGTTCTGTCTTTCCTCCATTATAATTCTAAAATGTTGCCAGGGTCTTCAACATGGCCAAGTTGGACCCATTATCCTCTGTGGTGGGGTATTATAAAAATGTCCCCCTTCTTTAGCTTTTATGCCTGTGTGGAGACAGCTTTGTGGAGTCCCTGTGCCACACATTCCTAACCTGCTCTGTTTACAAGGAATTCTTGGATGTCATTCATCTTTTCCATTTTAAAGAAATTCCCAGGCAGTGAATATGTTGCTTCTTCTGTATGACCAGGACTCTGTTCTATCTATTCATAGTGTCTGATTCAGTGTCTTTATTTGACTATACTCCTAAATATACTGGTTAGTAGTCAAAGTTCATTGTAGTTTGTCAAAATTATTCTTCCAATTCAGTTGAGTGTCTTCAGAATATTTCTCACATATCAAAATAATGATAAATTCAGACAAATGAGGTTAATATTTATATACATTTTGGAATAATAAATTGTATAAAAAGATCCAACCATGTATATTTTTTATGGTTGTGATTATAATTTTCAAATTAAACGAAGCATTACATTCAGCTGATTAATTGAACTGCAGAGTTTGCCCAATACAGGATCCATTTCTTTTTCTCCCAGCCAATATATAATTACAGCTAATTTTGTATTGCAGCTCAAATGAACAAAAGTATTAGCTAATCTGCATTTTGCATGTCTAGTTAATTTAAAAGCCCATTTATGTAAATAATAGTTAATTGAAACACAGCATACAGTATACGAGCAGATTAATTCATTTAGTTGAAAAATATTTTTTTTTCATTTAGCCTCTCTTTATCAAGCACTACTCAAAAACAAAAAGCCACACAAGGAAGATCTTACAAGATATCTCTAACAGCAAGATATCTCTCGATGGACCACCACAATTATCCTCTTTAGAAACCAAAAAAAACTGGAGCCAGCATCAGTGATGGCAAATATCCCAATTCCTACTTTAGCAATAAAATATCCCTAGTCTATCTTTCATGTTTAAACTATTTTGGTATCCACCAAAAAGTACAAAAAATATACCTTTCTAGAGAGTGAAAAGATTACTTTTATACTACCCCAACTTTGGGGTGTGAATTTTGCAAATTCAACAATAATTTCTTACTCTGCTCTGCAGAGATAGCTGAGGTAGATATAGTTAATTGCTATCTGGGACCAAGAACCACAGTGATGACCTTGGAGAATTGGAGAATAGTAGTGGCAGTTAGCAAAATATGAACTAATCTCAGGAAAGAAAGATGTTAAAAAACTTTAGGGATATTTGGTAAACTGCAGGTTGTATCAAAGAAGCATTGTGGGATGTATGTACAAGTAGTTCTCAACTTACAACAGTTCCTTTAGTGGCTGTTTGAAGTTAGAACGGCACAGAGAAAAGTGACTTATGACTGTTTTTCACACTTACGACGGTTGCAGCATCCCCACGCTCATGTGATCAAAATTCAGATGTTTAGCAACTGGCTCATATCTAGAAAGGTTGTGTTTTCTCAAGGTCATGTGATCAGCTTTTGCGACCTTCTGTCAAGCAAAGTCAATGGGGAAGCCAGATTCATTTAACAACTGTCTTACTAACTTAACAACAGCAGTCACTCACTTAACAGCTGTGTCAAGAAAGGCCGTACAATGGAGCAAAACTCACTTAACAAATGTCTCACTTAGCAACAGAGGTTTTGGGCTCAATTGAGGTCATAAGTCGAGGACTACCTGTACTGGTACTAGAATTTTCTCTGAGTTGTAGGGACACCTGATCATTATGTACAGCTTTTTTTTGCTAAACACACATGCCTTGGTAATAGCATCCTTCTACTTGTAAACAGCAAGCATTCTTGCAGCCGATCAATGACCCTGGGTCAACTGCTCATTTGAAACAGATAACAAGCCCCAGACCACATTGTTTATACTATTCCTGCCTGGTGGCTCACAGGTTATTGTAACTGTGCATTGAGCTAAAAATTGGAAACTGAGAAATGGAGAAAGATTATAGCTCTCCAAGTGAGTCTGCAGCAAGGTCCCCACTTTCAGATTCACATAGGCAAGCCAAAGGAAAAGGCACTGCCAGGTATACCAACAGACAAACTTTTAACCCATTTTTCCATAGCCAATATCAATCTGCCCCATAAACTATTTCTGAGCCATTCATTGTCTCTACTGGGTCAATTTCTCTCCCATGTCTCTCTTCTCCTAAAAAAAATCTCCTGAGGAGGAATTTGCTGGGCAGGTTGCTGTACTGCATACTACCCTTTCTTGCTTGCTTAAAAGCCAGACTCAAGTGTGAAGGAATCGATTATATTTATTCACCCTTATTCTCAGTCCTTCCTTTGTAGCCTCCTTCTGATGAAAACACTGATCTTGATTGATTTGTGGAAACTAGTAAGGGGGGGGGAATGGAAGAATGCCATCAGTCTTTCAAGATTCACTACTACACCAAACTGGCTCTCTCATCAATTCTGTAGAGTTTTAGTATTTCTTCTGGGGTCTGTTTCTTGAACTGGTCTATCTTAAAAGGTGGACATCAAACCTTCCTTCTGTCTCTTATCTCAGCTACTTTCCCTTGCTCAAATCTGAACATTTTGATTCTTCATTTCTAGATATTTTCTTAGTCTATGCTAGGGGCTCTTAACTTGGGGTCCATGGATCCCTCGGGGGTCCGCAGATGGATTTCAGGGAGTCTGTGAATTTCAAGGGAGAAAAAAAAATACAATTTTATTTTCACAACCTCTAACTGAAAATTACCGTATATGCCGGCGTATAAGGCGACTTCCGCAAGCGTTAAAATCGGCGCCAAAGACGGGGGTCATCTTATATGCCGAGTCGTCTTATACACTGGAAATACTGGTAGTTTCTGGCATATAAGACGATGTTCTAGGAATGCGACTCGGCGACAAAGATGGGGGTCGTCTTATACGCCGGGTCACCTTGTACGCCGGCATATACGGTAGCCTGTTTTGTTATTGAGTTAATGGGCTAATAAGGAAATGCATAAATTTCTACGGTATATATCTTTTAATATTTTATGTCTGAGTATAATTGATTCCTTTGCAATGCAGTCTATATCTATGTATTTTATTTTATGCATTTAAACACATTTTGGATAAGAAGGAGTCCATAGCTTTCTCCAGATACTCAAAGGGGTCCACAGCTCCAAAAGGTCAATACAGGTAGTCCTCGATTTATGACCACAATTGAGCCCAAAGTTTATGTTGCTAAATGAAACATTTGTTAAGTGAGTTTGCCCCATTTTACAACTTTTCTTGCCACTGTTGTTAAGTGAATCATTGCCATTGTTAAGTTAGTAACATGGTTGTTAAATGAATCTAGCTTTCCCATGGACTTTGCTTGTCAGAAGATCACAAAAGCTTATCACATGATCCTGGGACACTGACCATCATAAATATGAACCAGTTGTCAAACTTCAGAATTTTGAGTGAGTGTGGGGATGCTGCAACAGTTGTAAGTGTGAAAAACAGTCATAAGTCACTCTTTTCAGTGCCGTTGTAACTTTGGTCATTAAATGAACTGTGGTAAGTCGAGGACTACCTGTAATTCCTAATTTTGCTGCAATGGCTAAACCAACAGATAGGAGAGTGATGTGACTCTGCACAACTCTGCTGTTCATATAGTCAGTGGAGGACTAAAGAAACAGCCTAATAAGGCATTAACAAGCAGTTCTCTAATCATGCACTTTTGATTATTATTCTTTTACCATAGTACATTCAGAATTCAGGAAACAAATGACAGATTGAAATCAATGCACCTTTCTCTCTCTTTTTTTACTCATTGAAATGTATTGCTAGAGTTGATTAAAAAAAAGAAAAAGAAAAATGGAGAGTGTAATCTAGACTAATAATAGGGTATATACCATCTGTCAATAATCAGCAGGATAAATTACACTAGAAATGAATGGTGTGTTTGCTATTTTGGTTTGATTACTGCTGTAGAACAAATATTTTTGTAAAAAAATATAAGATCATACAGGGGGAGCAATTTTTCTTTATGTAAAAAAATACAAAACCTCTAACTCCCTGTTCTTTGCTACACAAATCTGCATAGTGGGATTTTTATTTATATATTTATCTGTAGCCTTTATTATTTTTGAAAATAACTCAAAGCATATCCAACACTCCTTCCTCCTCCTGTTTACCTCTCAACAATCCTGTTAGGTGGGGTGGGATGAAAGACAGCAAGAGTGGCCCAAGGTCATCCAACTGGCTTTCATGGCTAAGTCAGGACTAGAACTCACAGTCTCCTGCTTTTTTACCTTGGTGCTTTGATACCCTGGTGCCTTAACCAGGTCAAACTGGCTCTCTGGCATATGCATTAAGTAGGATATTATAGGTTGTGTCTAGATCAGGGGTGTCAAACTGCCGGCCCACGGGCCGGATGCATCATAGCGAAACCGCACCCACCCCATTGCTGGCAATGGAAAAAAAGTCACGATACGTCGCGACACGTCACGTGATGTTGCAAGTTTGACACCCCTGGTCTAGATGATGTAAGCAAATGAAGAACTGAACTTTGGCTGGATTTTTCTATGTCATTCTTGGACTAGACCTGACCCATCATACTCTCAACGGTTATCAGTTACAAAACAATAACTATTTTGCCACACTCCTCAGGGGAAAAAAATGGACAGTATACTTTATGCCAATCAAAGGTGAATTTATCCTTGGGGATTAAGAAGATGCTGGTCTCATTTTGTTCTAGGTATATTCCCTTGATTTAATGTTGCTTCAGCTAGAATTCAGAAATATATGAAACGTTCAGATCAATCAAAACTCTGCCAACTAACATTCCCATTATTGTAATTCTGCCTGCCACAGTTAGAGAATCTGAGGTCCCTGAAAGGTTTAAAAACTCCAGTCCCAAACATCTAAAACTACAAAAACCACATCATAACACTCCTCATTAAAATGGCAAAATTGCACACTGCTATCAAGGGGTAAATGACTTAGCAGACATCCTTCACCTAACATATTCTGCATTCATGACAAATGGGACTGACTCCTCCTCCAGTTTATTGGAAATTAAAAGAACTCTGCTTAAAAGGACGTCTGCTATTCTTACAAAGTGGTGCGAATGAAACCAATGCTAAGATACCCCATGGATTTGAATCAGGTTGGATGCTGGCTTTTAGGAGATTAGTTTGATCATCCATTTATCTACTCTTGACCTTCAGGTTCTGTAAATTTTGTAAGACATCTGAGTCACCTATGTGTGACCTGGATAACTATATAAATTTGTTTAATAAATAAGAAAATAAATCTGAGGTACAAGCTTTGTTCATCAGCTGTTGCCTGATCCTTTAAATGGGTTGTTACAAATATGAAATTTGAGATAGTCTTTATGCAAAATAAACCCACAGTTCCCTGTGCTCATCTCCATCCAACATGTTTTCTCCAAAACCCAGTTTGAAAAAAAAAAGATCGCCCATTTAACTCAAAACAACCAAGAGGAGCAAAAACATTTCAATTCTTGATGAAGCATTTAGAGCATGATATCAGTTTATAACAATAACTATAACCACTTATCAAGAAAATACAATATATCATATATTATGTAGTTATTACAATACCTTTGGATATTGTTTGACGGGAATCAATACTCTTTCTGACAGCTTTATATTTTTATTGCTGATGACATCAAGATATTTTTTCTCTTCATCCTCCTTTTTCTCATCAGAACTCTGGAACTTTTCAATTTCTGGAAAGAGTGAACAGGAATAAACCTATAGTTACATTGCTGTTATTAGCAATAGCAATAGCACTTAGACTTATATACTGCTCCACAGTGCTTTACAGCCCTCTCTAAGCAGTTTTACAGAGTCAGCCTATTGTCCCCAACAATCTGGGTCCTCATTTTACCGACCTTGGAAGGATGGAAGGCTGAGTCAACCTTGAGCCGGTGAGAATCGAATTGCCAAACTGCTGGCAGCCAGCAGTCAGCAGAATAGCCTGCAGTATTGTATTCTAACCACTACACCACCATGACTCATATTGCTAAATACAGTCTTTCTTTCTCCTTCCTTTCTTCCTTCCTTCCTTCCTTCCTTCCTTCCTTCCTTCCTTCCTTCCTTCCTTCCTTCCTTCCTTCTCACATTACTCTAGAAAGAGTCTGCAGTAATACATACATATCCATACATACACACATACACGCATAAATGCATATATACTTGCACACCTGTCATTTTAGTAGAATCAAGAATCATTTTAGTAGAATCAAGAATAGCTTATTTTGAATGTGTAGTTACCACCAGGCTTGTTTTTCTAAAAACTGAAAAATAAGTAAAATGGCTCCACACTGGGAGTCTTATTACAAGGTTGAGGAATCTATCAACTATGATCCCATTTTAGATTGGCTCTTGTTGCAAAATGTCATTCCCCCAAATCCATTTATTTCAATAGACTCATTAGCAACTTTAGGAAATATACAAGGTCTATATCAGACATGTCAAACTCGTGACATCATGTGACATCGCACAATGTATTGGAGCTTTTTTGCCATTGCCGGCAATGGGGTGGTACACGATGACGTGTATGGCCTATGGGCTGGCAGTTTGACACCCCTGGTCTATATAGTCCCCAAATCAATCCTCTCTGCAGATATTTCTATGATTGAGACTCAAGTCTGAGATCAAGATGTTTCCAATTCAGGTTTCTGAGCTTCTGATATAGTGGTAAAGTATCTGAAAAGTTCCTCTAAAAGAAGGAGATACGGATTAAAATGTCTGCTTAGTCCTAAAGTTCATTGCTTTATTGGAAGTTAATTATTATCTCTCAGTGTGATCGATCTAATAGGATTATTATGAGGATCATAGTTTGAAGACCCCTGATTTAGTCAATCTTGGCTGATCTAGAAAGATAATTAAGTATTTAAAGGGGAGAGGAAGCATCTAGGGCAGAGGTCTTCAAGCTTGGCCCTTTCATGACTTGTGGACTTCAACTCCCAGAAGTCCTCAGCCAGCATGCCAAGTTTGAAGACCGCTGATCTAGGGACTCCAGGGCTGTAGGAAAGACTCGGAAAATCCCAATTCACATGATGGAAGAAATCAATGGCAAACAAGAAAATTAGTATATATAAATGAACATTAAATCAACTTGGAAACAGCATAACACTATCTATAAACTTGTGTTGTTTAATATCTACAGATATTTGTTTCCCAAGACCATATAATACCAGAATAACAGAGTTGGAAGAGACATAGAGGTTTTTTAGTCCAACCCCCTGCTCAAGCAGGAGACCCTATACCAGGAGTAGGCAACCTTGACTCTTTTATGACTCGTGGACTTCAACTCCCAGAACTCTGGGAGTTGAAGTCCACGAGTCATAAAAGAGCCAAGGTTGCCTACCCCTGCCCTACCATTCCAGGCAAATGACTGTCCAGTCTCTTCTTAAAAACTGCCAGTGATGCACAATGTCTGAAGGCAAGAATTGAAGAGGACCTAAGAGACCATCAGGTCTAACTTCCTAAAGACTGCAAAATTCACTACACCATCTGGAAGAGGTGACTATCCAGAGTCTGCTGGAAAACCTCGAGCTAAGAGGAAAAATATCAGTCCATGCAGTCATTTATTTCACAGACTTACAATACAGAGAAATGGTATCTTCTAAAATGGTAACTGTTTTTGCCCTTTTAGTCAGAAACCAGTCATCTGTCATGCAATAGCTTCCTGGTAGCATCTTAAGAGGTGGTGGGGAAGGTCAAGCACCCAAAGGTAATAAAGAATGAGAGATGTATATGACCTCTAGCCAGGGCCTGTACTGAAAGTTTTGCATGCTTTTCCTGTAATTTAATGTTTTCTACATTGGATCAATATGATGAAATAGAGGGGGCCCTCCTAGGAAAACAAATATGATTTATTTATGAGGAGAAGATGTAAGCGGACGAGGCTTTGATTCCACTTGTGGAGCTCTATTAAGAGCACTGAAAATTGTCAGGGGATTCCCCATCTGAGGAAAGGAAATGCTACTCATTATCAATGGGACCTTCAATTATCATTTACCTTGTTTCAGGCCTTAGCACTGACATTGGGAAGTAAGCAACCACTTGTTGTTGTTGTTGTTAATTGCGAAGTCGTGTCCGACCCATCGCGACCCCATGGACAACGTTCCTCCAGGTCTTCCTGTCCTCTACCATCTTCTGGAGTCCATTTAAGCTCACACCTACTGCTTCAGTGACTCCATCCAGCCATCTCATTCTCTGTCGTCCCCTTCTTCTATTGCCCTCAATCTTTCCCAGCATTAGCCCCTTCTCCAGTGAGTCCTTCCGTCTCATTAGGTGGCCAAAGTACTTGAGTTTCAACTTCAAGCAACCACTAACTCTGTGTAAAGCTTTGCTCTGAAGCTGTGAATGAATGGCCCCCTCAGATCAATGCAGGAGGGAAACAAGGCAAGCAAAGCAGAGGTCTCATTTTGGGAGAAACCTGAGCAGAGTAGAACAGAGATGATAGAAGAAGAGGGAGAGAGGAACCTTCTTCCATAATAATGGCTGAAGTGCTTCCCAGCAGGGTTGTTTTAGCATACACTATATATGCCTGCTGGATGCAGCATAGGGTTGCAGCCAGAGCAGCAGGCTGAAAAGATTTAGTTGCTTTAGAAAATGTTTACAGTAAACCACACCCAAGAAACTGGGACTGTTGTGGAGGGCCGAACCAATAGGGCTGTGAAGATGCGTGAGCATGCATGTAGACACAAATAGATAGTCCTCGACTTATAACTATTCGTTTAGTGACCATTTGAAGTTACAACAGCTCTGAAGAAAGTGACTTATGACTGTTTTTCACACTTATGACCGTTGCAGCCTCCCCATGGTCACATGATCAAAAGTCAGACACTTGGCAACTGGTTCATATTTATGACGATTGCAGTGTCCCGGGATCAATTGATCACCTTTTGCAACCTTCTGACTAGCAAAGGTAACAACCGTGTTACTAACAACTGCAGTGGTTCACTTAACAACTATGGCCAGAAAGGCGTAGCAAAACTCACTTAACAACTATCTCGCTTAGCAATGGAAATTTTGGGCTCAGTTGTAATAAGTCGAGGACTACTTGTATAGATAGCAAGCCAGCCAGGAATTTCCTTCATACATAATGAAAGTTGTCTGGACTGGATAGTTTACAAGGGTCAAAGTCACCTAACTGAGATCTCCCTCATATTTCAGTTCTTTCAGTCTGGATGGCTCAAAGGAATCCCAAACTGCCTTTCCTTGAAGCACTGCAGTCAGTGCTGACCCCTATCAGGGGACCTCCTCAGTTTAGCAAAGTAAATTGTGTTGTCTCCATAGCATGAAACAATTTGCTGATTGAAATCTGTCTTGTGTTGTATAACCTCCTAACAACTTGGTAGCCATGAGCCAAGTTCAATGAGTTGAGAACCAAGAGGCTTCTAACCCTTTTTCTTCTTGACTTTCTCGTGGTCAGCTAAGAAAACTGAAGGGAAAGTAAGTAAGTAAGAAAGTAAGTAAGTGAGTAAGTAAGTGTCCGGATGATACAACTTCCCTTTTAAGCTATTCCCTGCAAAACTGAATGAATCCCCAGCAGGGAACTTTCTGGAACACCTGAAAAGCCACTTTAAAAGAAGTCGTAAGAAGTACGTAGAACAATGGAAATTTAATGCATGCCTCTGTGTATGGATAAGTGAGAAATTCTTCCTCCCTACTTTGCTGAGTTCTTGGAAATTCTGGAAGAGCTTTTCATCTATCTCCAAGGGATGGTTTCTAGAAACTTTCAGAATTTGACTTGTATCTTGTTCACTTACAAATACAACCTGGTTGTTCACTTAGAAATACAACTTGGTTGTTCCTTCAGCAGGAGCAAGCTGACACATCAAGGCTTCTAATGTTGAAGCCGTATTCATCTCTGCAAAGCAAGAGCTACACAAATATAGGTAGTCCTCAGGTTATGATGGTAATTGAGGTACAAATCATGTTACTAAGCAGTGTGGTCATAAAGCACAGACTCACACGAGTGCATCACTTAGCAATGATAGTCCCAATTGTGAGAAATTGTGTCACGAGGTCAGTGGTGGGATTCAGCCGGTTTGCACCACTTCAGCAGAAGCGGTAGCTAATTTTTTGTTGCCCAGGCTCAGAATGGACTTCTGGAAGTGGCATCCACACAGAGAACCAGTTGTTCACATATTTGAATCCCACCACTGCATGAAGTCCTTGAGGGACAGCCTGCATGTCATTGTCAGCCATTCAGTCATGTCTAACCCTCAGCCACTCTATGGATCGGCACTCTCCATGGCCCTCTGTCTCACACTGTCTCCTTCATATCCTTAATGATGATTAAATGAGGAATGTGCAGGCTATGTATCAAGGACCTCATGTAACCACAGCTTCTGACTTCCTGTTGGCTTCCCCACTGACTTTGCTTGTGAGACATCAGCAGGGAACATTGGAAATCACAGACAAATGACCATGGCTTGCTGCAATGTTGTAATTGCAAACCAAGTGTCCAGATTGTAATCATAGGCTGCACTGATACTATGACCGCTGAAACTGTGAGGACTGATCTTAAGTCCCTCTCATTCAGTTCTGTTGCAAGTTTGAGCAATCACTGAATGAGTGGTTGTAACCTAAGGATCACCTATACACATATACACATGCATGCACAAGGTGTCTTCGAGAAAACTTGTCTGGGGTCTGGCAGAGTGACTCTACTATGCTAGCAAAGATTTTTCTATATATGTTTAATGCAAAGATGGATGGAACCAGAGAAGAAGTGAAGCATCAAGAACCATCGTCACTGTTCACCCTTTCTTAAATGCATTAGCAAGTTTGATCATGTTTTTAGGGAAAGGAAGTATTTCTTCTTTTTAAAGAATTACTTAATGGTTGCCATGCCAAGACATTGACGTTAATTATACTCCGCTTCACTACATTTGACATTTGTTACAAAACTCATGTCACAAATATCATTTTTTTTCATTAAAAATAATCACTCCTATCAGAAATATACTTTGCTACATTTTGAGGCATGTCAAAACGTATCAAATAACACATTCCCTTCCCATCAGCTTCTTCAATCTACTATAAAATAGAATGAACTTTCCCAGACTGTCGGCAGTTACTTCCCTGCCAGAATAGCAATGTTAATAATTACATTGTTGCTCTCTGGGCAGTACTGATAATAATTTAGTTATGAATAAAAAGGGTATTATTGAAATATTATATATATTATAATATAATATAATAAATTATATACCTGTGTTTTCCCCAAAATAAGATCAGGTCTTATACTAATTTTTGCTCCAAAAGACACATTAGGGCTTATTTCCTGGTTAGGGCTTATATTCAGGGAAATACAGTACTAAATGTGTCCATCTGGCTGTTGATCTTAACTGGGGCTCATTTTTGGGGTGGGGCTTATATTACAAGCATCCTGAAAAATCATGCTAGGGCTTATTTCCTGATTGGCTCTTATTTTGGGGAAAACACGGTATATAATGTATTGAGTATTCATTATTGATGGTACAACTTCATCCTCAAACTGAATTTGTGAATTATATAGCCTTGATCTTACATAATCAGCTAATAAACTATGTTCATAATAATGCATATTTTGAAATAGATAGTGGACAGAAGAAGTACAATATAGTATTTATTTATTTGTTTATTTATATCCTGTTTTATTATAGTGACTGTACATCTTTATCTTGATGTTCCCAATGAAGTGCAATATGTGAATGTGAATCTTTTCAACTTCTTTGCTAGGGGAGTCATTAAGCTGGTTTATTTGTCTCCACTAAGGTAACCTGATCTTCTGTGAAATGGATAATGACTCTCTCCTGTTGTTTGTGTTGAGAGAAAATTTAATGGCCAGTCTGATCTCATTCTCTACGTGGAATGGATGGGGGAAACCATTGCTCTCTTCCTTATCCCTTCCTCTAATATTAAAAATCATGCTTGGGCATGCCTAGTTCTCCTTCTTCAAAACTACCCTGAGAATTTCAAAGACTGCATGACTCCAAGCTTGAAATCATAGATCCAGATAAACAGGAGAAACCTCCATGGTATATTTTCACTGCCTTCATAAGGCTACCCAGTGCAATGAAAATCAGAGACAGTTGTTTAATCCTTAGCTTCCTTGCAAATTGTTCCATTAATCACATGTCCTGAAATGCAGGTCTATAATTATTTAAGAAAGTCGCACTAAAGTTACAACATGACCTACTCAGTAATATAAGGCTTCTGTGTAAATACTTATTTACCTTTACATGCATAGTGATAGATGTGGGCACTAAACTGTGACAATTGAAGCTTGCATCCCAGAAAAACCTACTTCATTCACATTTAAGTTAGTTTAAGTGCTTATAGAGCAACAGGTGATTATACTTCTTTGTTTTCAGGGAGAAAGCTACTTAAATTATCCTGACAGACTTGAACATTGGGTGCTATCTAACAAAATGAATTCAATGGTAAAAAAAGCAAGGTTCTACATTTAGGCAAGAAAAAACAAATGCATAGGTACAGTATAGATGGCACCTTGCTCAATAGTACTAACTGTGAGAGGGATCTCAGAGTCCTAGTGGACAATCACTTAAATATGAGCCAGCAGTGTGCTGCAGCTGCCCAAAAAGCCAACACAGTGCTAGGCTGCATTAACAGAGGGATAGAATCAAGATCACATGAAGTATTAATATCACTTTGAAATGCCTTGGTAAGACATTATAAAGATACAAAGAGATCTCTTCAAGAAAATTGGAGATATGAAGGGATGTGACAATGGTTGTATAAGAGGCTGTTTAGCCTTGCAGAAGGAATGTGGGCATGGCAAACATCTCACAAAGAACCCTCCCTAGTTTCTTGGGCTGAAAGGCTGCATGGGAGAAATATACTTTCATACTTGCAAGATTCTGTTCGTGCAATTTTACAAACAATGAGGCCTAATTCTTCTGGGCTGCTTCTGGCCAGGATCACCTTGAAAAGGCAGGCAGAAGCAAAAGTGTAATATCTCTCTCATCTATTTGTTAATGCAGTCCAACTTTTTTAGGTCTCTCTGAGAAGAGTTGTCACTGCCTGATCTTTTCATTAAAGTTAATGCGACCCCCTCCTTTTCAAAGCTTCCATGGAAACCTGGAAGAAGTCAAGCTGCTTTAATGAATAGCAGAGAAGTTCTACAGTTGCATGAGGTCCAAAGCATTTCTTCCAAATCCTTTTGGAATTGTGCACATCTTTAATATGTTATGGTGCAGATGAATTCTTTATACTGTGACACAGTAACTTTTTCATTTACAAAAGCAACCAGGAACATGAGAAACAAGATATTCAAATCCAATCAAAAAGGTTAACAATGCTGAAAATTGATGAGAAGGAATTTTAGGTTTGTCACAGTGTTTTTAAAAACACAATTGCAGGAATCAGGTCATCCCATTTGACTATGGTAATATAAGGCCGTAAAATGGGGCAGAATTTCATTTAACAATAGTCTTGCTTATCAATGGAAATTTTGAGCTCAATTGTGGTCATAAGTTGAGGACTATCTGTACATGAAGATAAATCTAATTAACTATATTATAGAAAACATGAATCTAAAGAAACACTATTCCCTGCTGAAGGTAGGATACATATGGTACCATTCTCACGGTGTCATGGTTCATAAACCAACACAGAGTTTCAGTTATGAGCCCAAGTAACAATAGAAAAAAAATGTATCATGGATGGGGGAAAAAATCACAAAATTAAGTTCAGCTGATGAAAACACTGCTATGAATGGGGGGGAGGAAGTTTCATTCAGTTACATTTGAACATAGGCTGACAGAATTCACACTTTTTACACATTTGATCGGCAACCAAAAATGATGTGATATTTTGATAGGCATATTTTCTGAATTTCACAATGCAATTTTCCAGTTTAAGAATGTGCACAAAATAAGAGAATGTACACTTGAAAAATGAATATAATAGCAAAAGTAAATATACAAAAGCCCATTGAAGGAAGAAAAGTCATTTGCAGACATTCATACATAAGGAGAAATGGACTAAAATGTATTATATTCTCCAACTGATGCCAAAATTGGATGAAATACATTTTGACTCAAATAATGAGAAACTAAGACAAATCAAAATGACAAATAGAAATGGAGAGAAACTGATAAGAAAGTGCCTTGGAGCAGGTAGTTGATACAGAAATAGGACCGAATGAAATTAAGAATATAAAAAAAGAAAGAAATTTAAACTGACAGATAGGAGTATCCTTGCAATCTACATACTTCTGTATTCCGTTTGTATATCCAAACCATGGTAGAGCCTTGTAAAACATGTGGATGGTTCAAATTGGTGGTCTATATACAATACATCTGGTAATAGCATGGCTGCATAGAATAATTTATTAAGTTGCTTGTTATATACCATCAACGTGCATCATATACTATTTTTACTACATGGAGTGGAGAATGGGGAAAAACTGAAACATTGTGTTTGAGGAACAAACATGGAAGCAAATGATCAAGACAAGTATATTCTTAAATCAAATTAGCTTCCTAATAGAAATAAGAAGCCAGTAAAACTGCAAAACTAAAATTACCGTTCTGGGCTGCAAAAGTAGATAACAGCAAAGAGCCAAAAATAATTATTTTTTCATCTCCTGTCTATTAAACGTATAGATATGCAGTGCAGAAAAACTGAATATATCTGAGTAGGATTAAATTTAGGGTGCAAATAGATTAGGGGACCTCCATTCCAATCTCCTCTTAACTGAAATTACCATCACTAACCTTCTAATTGTATGAAGTTCCTCTTTCTTTTCCATTTCTTTCTGGCATTTATGTTATTCAACACACCTTCAAGAACAATTATTATAAGAAATTTGGATATCATCTTGCTTGGTATGTATGCTTTTTATGTTATGCTTTTAAATCTGATTGTTTAAGTTAATAATAAAGTTTAACATCCCCTTATTTCATGGTGTGCTCGTAGTCTCTGAATCCAAAAGAACCAATTGCTTGGGCATCTGAACACTGCTCTAATACTTGGAAAATATGTACAGAAAGTGGGAGAAAAATAAAGAAGTGGGATTTAAAAAATTAACAAGCAGAAGAAAGATTAATTGCTTCCTTTTTTTCCAGTCAAGCAATTTAGTAGTAGAAGACTACTATAATTTACTTGGACTCAATGGAACTGCATCTACATGGAGGAAAGGGTGTAGAGGGGTGCCCCATGGCTCTGTTCTGGACCCAGTGCTCTTCAACATCTTCATCAACAATTTGGATGAGGAGATAGATGGGGAACTCATCAAATTTGCAGATAACACCAAGCTGGCAGGAATAACCAACACTCCAGAACATAGGCTTAAGATACAGAAGGATGTTGACAGACTTGAACAGTGGGCACTATCTAACAAAATGAAATTCAATGATGAAAAAAGTAAGGTTCTATATTTAGGCAAGAAAAAGCAAATGCACAAGTATAGTATAGGTAGTACGTTGCTCAACAGTAGCAACTGGCTCATATTTAAGTGATTGTGAGAGGGATCTTGGAGTCCTAGTGGACAATCACTTAAATATGAGCCAGCAGTGTGCTGCAGCTGCCAAAAAAGCCAACACAGTGCTAGGCTGCATTAACAGAGGGATAGAATCAAGATCCCATGAAGTGATATGCCTTGGTAAGGTCACACTTCAAATACCACATCAAGTTTTGGTCACCATGATGTAAAAAAGATGTTAAGACTCTAGAAAGAGTACAGAGAATGCAACAAAGATGATTAGGGGACTGGAGGCTAAAACATATAAAGAACAGTTGCTGAAATTGGGTATGTCTAGTTTAATGAAGAGAAGGACGAAGGGTGACATGATAGCAGTGTTCCAATATCTCAGGGCTTGCCACAAAGAAGAGGGAATCAAGCTATTCTCCAAAGCACCTGAAGGCAGGACAAGAAGTAATGGATGGAAAGTAACCAAAGAGGGAAGCAACCTAGAACTAAGGAGAAATTTCCTGACAGTTAGAATAATTAACCAGTGGAACAACCTGACTCCAGAAGCTGTGAATGCTCCGACACTGGAAGTTTTTAAGATGAGACTGGACACCATTTGTCTGAAATGGTATAGGGTTTCCTGCCTGAGCAGGGGGTTGGACTAGATGACCTTCAAGATCCCTTCCAACTTTATTATTATTATTATAAGACAATTTGGGTTGCAAACTGGGAATTCTCAAAGCTGATTTGATTTTTGTAGGATCCATGCCCAGCCTTGCTAAGATTGCTAAAACCAAACTAGATTCTAGTCCTTTTCTTTTTTTAACTTCTTTGGGTAGATTTTTCAAAGTTGGTTACTTTTTTCGGTTCAAGGAGACAAAATTCCAAATTCAAGGCCAAATTGAATGAGCAGCTTTCAAACAGCAGCAGGATTGAAGACTTTCTACATGTGGTGGCAAGTAATAGCTGTGAGAACTATAAAAGAAGAGCCATATCAGTACTTTGCAGGCTGGCTCCTGTTGAAAGAAAAATCTTCATCAGGGCTCAGTCCAAGCCGGGAATAAACAAAATGGAGACTGCTTTAGAAAGAAGGTTTTAGTTTATTGAAGAGGAGAGCCAGACAGAAAGATGGCTCTGGAAAAACTGACCACATGTAGCAGGAGTAGTGGGTTTTTATACCTTCTGATGCTCTTGAGGTTGTTCCTCTTCCTGTTTGAGGCTTTGTATTTCCTGTGTCATGTACTTTGACCTGAGTGTGTCCTTTTGGTATTGGTGGGTTAATCCTATTATGTCCCAAAGGTCATATCCTTGCTTCCCTAGGGCTGTGGCTGATGACTGTTGGATTTTTTGGTGTGAGGGATTGTTGATTCTAGGGATCTTTCTTTCTAATCCCAGCTTCCTGACTCCAATCTTTCTGACAAGATTATCACATCTGCATTTCTGCAGACCTGGTTTCTGTCTGGGGCAGAGAGACTTGGGGGAGGGTTGGTTTCTGCCTTTAAAATCCTTTGAGGAAATATATTGTGCCTTTTTAATATTTCTCAAAATATTTCTTTCTCTGGATTCTTCTCCCACTCCCTTCCCAAGTTTTAAACAATAGCTAGAATTGTTTGCCTCCCATTCTTCTCCCATCACAGGCTGAAGTCCATACTGTATGTTCAACGATGGTAGTAGAACTTCCTTCCAGGTGAGTGGACATAGAATTGCACCAAGAGAGAAAGTAATGCTTCAATATCATCCCTGTCATAAATTTAATATTTTAATAAATACTACTGTTCAAATGACTAAATATAAGAAACTTGTTTCTATGTCCTGCTTTTTCTACTGTGAAGCAGCTTTTAAACAGAAGGTCTCCATGGTTATTTAATTTCTCAGTGGTGAAAAACTTTCTATCAAAATAGGTTTCATAACATTAGGACTATGAACTTTGAAATAACAAATGTTTGCTTGTAAAAAACAAAACAAAACCCTAATGTTAGTCAGCTGAAATATGGGACATTTTTTCATCATTACTGAAGCAAAAATATTGCCTCATTTTTTTCAGCAGGATGTACAAGTTCCTTGGCATTTTGATATAATACATCTGAATGTCCCTGTTTTGAGTTTTAAACCATGGTTAGAATATAACAGATGATCAAATGCCCTTTAGATTCATCGATCTAGACATTTAAGGGACAAAACATATCCCTAACACCAGAAAGGATTATAAATGCTCTGTGTTCTTTATAACTACCTCTCCTGCAGCTTTGCAAAAAGCAAACAATGTGAAATTTCATATCAGAATCTGTTCAGCTAGGTGTGCTAAAGAAGACTTTGTCTTCATGTTCTGCCTGCTAAGTGAGATGTAACTATCAGTAAAATAGCAATCTTGGTTGGTTCAAAAGAATATAGACGTATAGAATCAAATAATGTAAAGTGCAAAAAAAAATCTACTACTAGTCCTAAACTTACAACCATTTATTTAATGACCATTCGATATTATGAAGGTGATGAAAAAAGTTATATATACTACTTGCACTTACAGCCATCACTGGGTTCCCACAATCACATGATTGAAATTTGGGCGCTTGGCAACTGGCATGTATTTCCATTGAGCGCAGCATCCGGGAGTCACATGATCGTCATTTGGAATCTTCCCAGGGGTTTCTGACCAGCAAAGTCGATGGGGGAAGCTGGATTCACATAATGACTGTATGATTCACTCAACAACTGGAGTGATTTGCTTAACAACCGTGGCAAAAAAGGTTGTAAAATTGGGTGTGATTCACTTGACAACCACATTGTTTAGCAATGGAATTCCAGTCCCAATTGTGGTTGTTTGTCAAGGACCACCGATAAAGTTATTTTCAAATTGTTATTTTATCCTCATTTGGGGCATAAATATAGAGTATGAAAGTCTCAGTTCCTATGGTTTTGTCACGAGGAGCACCTATCCCAGGGGTAGGCAACCTTGGCTCTTTTATGACTCATGGACTTCAACTCCCAGAATTCCTGAGCTAACCATGCTGGCTGAGGAATTCTGGGAGTTGAAGTCCATGAGTCATAAAAGAGCCAAGGTTGCCTACCCCTGACTTATCCAAAGCACAAAATCTCTTCTTCAGTGGAGAAAATTTTGACAGCCAGAGCTGGCCACTGATCTTTGCGGTGATATCTCTGACCATAGAAACACTCACAGGGATGTCTAACCCACCTCAAGCCCTCACTCAGTGCTGTGCAAAATTTCTGAACAAGATTCGCTTTGCAAAATTCAGATTGAAGTAACCTGCCTCAGACTGCTGCCCAGGGTCACTTACATGAGATGAGCAGCCATATAAATCATATAAATAAAATAATTACATTCCAAACTCTGGATTAATCCATAGATGCAAAGATTGCTTAATAACGCAGGCACAGCAATATCCTTTTCTCACCTCTTTTTCTGAATACATTAGGTTTGGATCGGGGAATGGTAAATCATCATATATTTTGCTAGGCTATTTGTTTTTAGTTGATTCAATGTATACAGAAATTCATATCTTACTAATCAGGAAGAGAGTTTTAGGGAAGGGCTCCAATTGCCTCCCTTTCATTCCTCTTACTGCCTTTTATCTGGTTGCACATCTGTCACTGCAAATCTCAACAGCTGGTCAAAGGAACATCTGTCACTGGTTACTCCCTCTAAGAATGTTCATTACAAGAAAATAACGTAGTACAAAACCTTTATTGATTCAAACCACTGTCAATTCTCTTGATAAACAGTGGAACTACTCCCTTGGGTTTACAGAAGGTCAAAGGTTCATTTCTTATTAGGATAATTTTCAGAAGGGGAGTACTTTGCTACTACTTCAATCTCTGTTTTTCTTCTTTCCAAGATGTTACCTTTAATTTTGTGCAAAGTTTGTTTTCCTGTTTTAAAAAAAAAAGCATTTGCCAGTTTTTCAAAATTATTTGAATACTTCTATATCAGCCTGAGCACAATGTAGAAGAGGCATTGTTCATAATGCAGTATTTATTTATTATTTTTTATTATTAGTTTTAGGCTGCCTGATTTACAGATTAAAAATTAAAGGAGAACAAGAAATATCAAGAGTTCAACAAAAAAGAACAATGAGCTTCTTTTTCTAGAAACAAAACACCTTATAATTTTAGAAGGCTGAGCTAAGATAATTAATTGCTAATCAATCAGTAAATAAATAAGGATGGCGATGGATAAAGCACTTTGAAATTAAGCTCCCTTATCCCTTTTATCTTTTATTTTATTTGCAATGTTTTCATACTTTTCATGTCATGGGCTAGTAAACTTTACCCTACGGACTTTTTAACTATTTCTTTTTATTGTTTTTGGCTCATGTTAAGCCATTTCAGCAACGTACTTGTAACCGCTGGTTTTGATATATAGATTGAGTTTGCCTTCACTCTCTTCATTAATTTTGGGCACCAGAAAATATTTATCCATAGCTCGGTTCTCGGCTGCGGAGGCCTTCTGGAAAGGCCTCTGACTGCGAAATGCAGGCCGGAACCCCATTCTCAGCTGCAGAATGAAGCTGCTCCTTCAGCCGCAGAAGTGGGCCAGCAAGGCAAATGTTGACCAGTGGGATGCCTGGCTGCAATGGTAAGCTCTAACCCCACACCCCTGCCCTAGCTTGATTTTTAGGCATACACCTCACCACAAAACTGGGGCTTATTTTTGGGGTAGGGCTTATATTAGGCCTACCCCTCCCCAAAATCAAGCTAGGACTTATTTTCGGGGCAGATGTTACTTTCAGGGAAACACGGTAAATAGACTAGACAGGAAATGTGACCAGATGAGCTAATTCTAGCTTATTGGAAGAGCCGTGGTGGTGCAGTGGTTAGAATGCAGTATTGCAGGCTAACTCTGGTCACACTGTCAGGAGTTCGATTCCTTCGATCCTGACAGTTCAAGGTTGAATCAGCCTTTCATCCTTCCAAAGTCATAAACTGAGGATTCAGATTGCTGGGGGGCAATATGCTGACTCTGTAACCTGCTTAGAGAGGGCTATAAAGCCCTGTGAAGCAATATATAAGTCTAAGTGCTAATGCTATTGTTATTGTAAGGCTACATGAACAAAATCTTGCAAATCTGAAAGTATTTTTCTCCCATCCCTTTCATAGCCCAAGAAACTAGAGAGAATCTCTTCTTAGTTTTTTGCTTTGCCCACATTTTTATTATGGGCTAAGGTGCATTTTATGTACCTTTCCCTTGAATGCATCTTGTTGCCCGGTTTCCCAAGATCATTCTCACATATTATTAACAGTATATGAAGGATCTAGTACTGGTTAGTTGGTTGATTGTTATTTTAAGAGGATAAATAATTCATATTCATATTTATTTGGAAAATGGCTTACATTTTTTCAAATAATTGTAGAATATTCTACTTGTTTGGCTCAGCCTAAGTTCAATTACCATCTTTCAATTATGCTAGTATATTGATGGAATATGTATATAAAATTAAGGAACAAATAACCAGCGATAACAAACAAGAAATATTATAAAAGAATATAATGTATAAAATAGGAATATGAAATTGAGCAGTGCTGCTCATAACAGTATTTTATTTCAAACCCCATTACCGTTAAACTCTTAATGATTAGTTTATCATCATCAGTTCAGATAACATATCAACAGTGATTTCTACAGCCTGCTTCTGTTTATGTAGAACCTCAATGCTATTCACATAAAGCAAGCCACAAAATTTCCATCAGTCTTGTTAAACCTGTTAATCATTTTGGGTACATTTGAATATTATTAGTGAGATGCTAATATTTTAAAGCCATCTTCTTTTTTCTCTATTTTTTTAATAGTAACAGCCACCCAGCTTAAGCTGATATAGAATTTCCAGGCACCAAATACTTCGGATCAGGGGTGTCAAACTGCCGGCCCGTGGGCTGGACGCATCCCGAGGAAACCGTGCCCATCCCATTGCTGGCAATGGGGGAAAAGCTCTGATATGTTGTGCAATGTCATGTGATGTCACGAGTTTGACATGTCTGCTTCAGATGATATGAAGATTTATAACAGGGCGATATATGAAATATAATGTTAGACAAATTATAAATTTAATTGAATACTTGGATAAGAATAATCAGATTCCTGTGGCTTTTATCTTTTTGGATGCTGAAAAAGCCTTTGATCAATTAGATTGGAAATTTCTATTTTCATTGGTAGAGAAAATGAATTTTGGGGATAATTTTTTACATGCACTTAAAGCTATATATCAGCAACAATCCGCACAAATCGTTGTAAATGGGGGATTGACTGAGAATTTTAATATTGAAAAAGGGACAAGACAAGGATGCCCATTATCCCCATTGTTATTTGTTTTAACGTTGGAAATTTTATTGATTCAGATTCGAGAATCAAAGGTAGTTAAGGGCGTAAAGATAAGGAAGAATGAGTATAAATTGCGGGCTTTTGCGGATGATTTGGTCTTAATTTTGGAACAACCGAATCAAGCGATTGATTGTTTATTAGAACTTATAACACAGTATGGGAATGTCTCTGGTTTTAAAGTCAATAATTATAAGACTAAGATATTATCTAAGAATATGTTAGTTAAGGATAGGGAAAGTTTGGTCAAAGCCACAGGTTTTCAGATGGTAAAAAAGTTTAAATATTTGGGAGTATATTTAACCGCTTCAAATGGAAAATTGTATAAGAATAATTATGAACCATTATGGGGAAAAGTACAAAAGGACTTAAAAGACTGGAAAAAACTGCAATTGTCATTGTTGGGGAGAATTTCAGCTGTAAAAATGAATGTTCTACCAAAGTTCCTTTTTTTGTTTCAGATGATACCTATTTTAAAAAAAGAGGCAAATTTGGATGAATGGCAAAGGGGTATCAACAATTTTATATGGGCCGGAAAGAAACCAAGGGTTAAGTTTAAGATTTTACAGGATGCTCGAGAAAGAGGAGGACTTAAGGCACCCAACTTGAAATTATATTATGATGCAGCAGCTTTAACTTGGTTAAGCGATTGGCTCAACTTAACAAATAAGGATATTCTGTTTTTGGAAGGTTGGGATTTAATATATGGTTGGCATGCATACCTGATTTTCAATAAGAAAGTTGATCGGATTTTTAAATTACATATTTTGAGGAATGCCTTACTTCGTGTTTGGAAAAAGTATTATTACAGATTGAATTATAAAATACCTATCTGGGGGATTCCCAGACATGCAATTGAGGGAATTTCTAAGGGGACAAATATCGATAAAATCTCGTATAAAGAATTGTTAATTTGGTCTGGTTCGAATTGGCATTTGAAATCCCTAGATGTATTAAGGCAAGAAAATACTCTACAGTCATGGTTTCAATACTTACAAATAGTGGATAGATGGACTGTAGATAAGAGAGAGGGAATAACATTAGAAGATAAACAATTGGTTATTCAGATTAAAAATCAGAGTCAGACTCGGAAACAGAATTGGTTAAAGATTGTATGATTAAATGGGCTCAAAATATACAGGAACCGATTTCATTGGATTTATGGGAGACAATTTGGACTAGAAATGTTAAATTTACACAAGCTCAAAATTTGAGAGAAAATTTTTATAAAATGTTTTACAGATGGCATTTAGATCCTAAAAAATTATCTTGTATGTATCCTAACATACAGCCCAAATGTTGGAGATGTGGCAATAAAGATGCGACATATTTTCATATTTGGTGGAATTGTAAAAAGGTAAAGGCATTTTGGATTATGATTTGGTGGAACATTCAAAAGATTTTTAGAAGGAAGATAAAGTTTACTCCTCAACTATTTTTATTGGGTATCTTTGTGGATTTAAATCATAAAGAAACTATTTTGATGTTGAATTTATTAACTGCCGCAAGGTTATTAATAGGTTTATATTGGAAGAAAGATTCTTTGCCTACTTTAGAAGAATGGGTATTTAAAGTATCTAGTTTTGCAGAGATAGCAAAAATTTCTGCCTATTTAAAGGATCATACACAAGAAAGATATATCACTGTATGGAGAAGATGGATAGATTATATTCAGAAAAAGTATGGAACTAAAAAGTTTCATTTATTTTATGAATGAATATTATAGTAAATATTACAGAGAACTGTCTTATAGGCTATTGGAGTTAAAGGTTAAATATGATATTTTTTTCCCTTTTTTATTATTATTATTTTTTTCTTTTTCTTTTTCTTTTCTTTTTTCTTATTATTATAAATCCTTTTAATTATTAACCCTGTATTCTGCCCTGGGAAGTGAAGGGAGGGTGTTGGGGGTGGGAGGGAGGAAATGTGGGGGGGTAAGTGTAATATAGATAATGGTTGCTTATAGAGGTGCGGCCTGGGCACTCCCCTTATGCTGCGTTCATGGGTTTGATAGGGATGAGAGGTGGGCAAGTGTAGAGAGGAAGTAGGGTAGTGAGAGGAGAAGGGGAGGGGAAGAGAGTAGGATGGGAGGTGAGAAAGAGGAGGGAAGTAGGGAATGTTTTAAGAGAGGGTGGATGCAGCCTGGGGGGAGTGCGCAGGTCGTAATAATGTTTATTTTATCTTAAAATTGTATTGTATACTTTTTTTATAATGTTTATATGGAAAAAATAAAAAACTTTCATTAAAAAAAAGAAGTTAATAGAATAGAATAGAATAGAATAGAATAGAATAGAATAGAATAGAATAGAACAGAACAGTGGTGGCGAACCTATGGCACTAGTGCCAGAGGCGGCACTCAGAGCCCTCTCTGTGGACACCCGCACCGTAACCCCAGTCCTAGGTCTTCAGCTGGGTTTTATAAAGCCTTTTCACTTTAGGCCTCCGCTGCCGTGTACACACACACAAAAAAAGGTTCAATCAATCAGTCAATTTCAACTTCTCGCGGGAAAAAAAAGATCTTGCAAAATTGGAATTGATTGATCAAACTTTTTAGTCCCACCCAGTCTGCCGTTACCACTGCAGCCATGCCCACCCAATGGGCCACACCTATCCGACACCCGACAATGCATAAGTGGGTTTTGGGTTGCAAAAGGTTCGCCATCACTGGAATAGAATTGGAAGGGACCTTGGAGGTCTTCTAGTCCAGCCCCTTGCTCAAGCAGGAGAACCTATATCATCTCACGCAAGTGACTGTCTAGCCTCTTCTTAAGTATTTGTAAGAATGAACAACCTCTTTCAGTTCTGAATATATGAACTAAAAGCAATCAGGTGATGCATGGGTTGAAAGTATCTGTGTGTGGATGAGGATAACAAACCATAATTATTCATTCATTCCAGGAATACTAAAATTAATAGTTTTAAATGCTAGTTAGGCATCTGCCAAGAAAATATGGGCAGTAGACAGACTTGTCCCAAACAAAACATTCTGAAATGTGATCTTGGCTTCTATAAATGTTTTGTTTTTTAAAGCTGTGAGTAATCAGTGCCATTTTAGGGAGCGTGGAGGTGTGCCTTCTCCAAGATTCCTATACTGTGGAACAGCATTTCTACCAATATCTACATGTCCCAACCCTGATGTCCTATTTAGGAGGTTCTGAGCTGGAACAATGTGTGAACCTACAGGAATTCTCTGAGAGGTAACATGTTTATGTTTTCTTAGGATGGTTATTTTTGACCTTTTTATGATTTGTTAAATTTTCTTGCTACTTGCTTTGAGTTGCTTGGTAACTAGGCAATCTTAGAAATCAAATGATAAAATAAACCCATTTTTCCGGAAAGGAAAAAAATGGCCAGCATTATGAAGAACAACCCTTTAACATCATGCTAATTTTGCAAGATAAAATCCTCTCTTCTTTTTTTAAAAAAAAGATGTAGATCTTTGGAGTTTGAAGGCTGGATGGGAATAAATCAAATTTTAGCATGACAGCAAAGCATTCAAGATCAACCAATAACTTTTCATGCAATGTAGTTAATCAGTTTGTAATTGCTTTATGCATACTTTCTTCCTAAATTAGGAAGTCAGAAAATTAGAATTTTGCATTTTGTTTTCTCCCTACAATTTCCTTCAGAAAAGCAGAAAATATGTATAACATTGCAACATGCAAGTAATAGAATGAAAGATAAAATCCAGTTATCAACAATGGTTCATCTTATAGTTGCAGACAATTGTTTCTTCATCTTATCTTGTTTTATATATATCTGAAAAGTCATTGGTGTTATGTCCTGAGCCTTGCAAGCAGGCTTGGGGCATTGCAGGCGGTCCCGGGCAGGTGCAAGCTTCCCGGGACCAGACAGGCTGTCGCCAGTACTTGTGCGCATGCGCAAGTACTGGCACGCGAAAAGTAACACATTGACCCGGGAAAGTCCTATAAAAGGAGGCTGAGAGTTTTGGGCTTTCGCCGCCATATTCCAATGTAAGCTGAACTGAAGAATAAAGGTTTCCTGAGAACTACAACTGCTTCTCGTGTCTTACCATTTCGCGACGGACTCAACAATTGGGATATAAATTATTACTGTACATTATCTACTGTTCTGAAATAGATCATGAGAGCTTTAGCCTCTTGTTGGGGACAGCTATTTCCTGGGTCTTCTTAACTACATTTGTATAGTTTTACAGGGATTGTTGGTAAATGTAAGTTAAGTGTTTGCTGTTCATTTTTCTGATATTCCTCTTAAAATTATACTAAATTATAACACAAAATAAATGCAAAATGTTGTGAACTTCATCAAATTATAGAGTTGGAAGGGATCATTTAAGCCAACTCCCTGCTCAATACAGGTATCCAAATTAAAGCATTTCTGACTGCCCCATAGAATTCACTTACTCCTTGGAGGGTTTTTTCAATCTCAGTGATAGATTATTGGATGATTAGTGTAAATTCTATGAAAGTTGAGCCATGCCCAATTCATGAACATTTCTCCCAATCTTTAAGGATTGCTTTCCCCTTGAAAGTAGCACATTCTACAGAGAGGCTATCTTGCATCTGTGGAAAGAGAGAGCAGAATCTTGCATGTTAAGTGGGAAATTTCTTTTTTTAATTCTTAAGTGTCCCCGAGATGAAGGAGAACCATACAAAACTGCAAGAAGCAGGACCTGGTTCCCAGTTACTTGAATGTTACATCTTTCTTATTCAGAATCTCCAGAAACATGTTGCCAAGGAGATGGAGAAGCTCAAGCCAAGTTTTAAGTACAGATCAAAGCGTCCCTGATAGATGGTTGTGCAGCTCTGCTGGAAGACATCCAGGCAAGGAGAGATCATTCTCTTCCTTCATAATTGGTTCCTCTGCTGAACCATTCTACCAGAGAGCTTTTACTAAGAGTCAACCAGAATCTGCTTTCTCCTAACTTAACACCATTATCCTGTATCCTGGGATAACAGAGAACAGGTTGTAACATTCTCCTCTGTGACTCTTCAGCTACTTGAAAAATGATACCCTATCTCACTTTAGGCTGCTTGAGACTTAGTTTCTCTCATTTCTAATCCTCTATGTTTGTTCCAGTTTCTCTGAATCTGGCTTAAAATGTGTGTTGTTTAGGAAATTTAAACGGGTGCCTTTTTACATTCTTATGATAAATTAGGCACGGTTCTCAAAATAGTGATCTAAAATAATGTGGGATATTATTTATTCATGTAATTTGGAAGTGAGTGATGCATTCTAAAGTTGTCCTGATTTTTTAAAATAAATATGTCACACTTCTGACCCATTTAGTTTGTGATTAACTACAATTCCAGATCCTTTTCAATTGTCCTCTTGCATGGCCACATCTCCTCTATTTTATACCTGTGCTTTTGATTTTTCTTCTTCTAAATGAAGAATTTTTCATTTCCAAATTTCATTTTATATTTTTAGCTTACTGTTCTAATCTGTTGGTATCGTTTAAAAATTTGCATTCCTATTTTAGAATGCTAACTATTCTACCTAATTTTACATCATCGGCAAATCTGCTCTTTGATTCCTTCATATTTTCATCGTCATTAATAGCTGTAGAAGAGGATTGAACTGGTTTAATGAGCACTGTTAGAACTAAGCTTTAAAAAATGCCTCCAAATGCGCCTAACAGACATGCCATTTACCTGATACTCATTAATTGGAATGTCACGAGATAATCTGTTACATCAAAATATATTACATTCACGTAATCCCAATTTATTTCACTGCACACAGAAGCATGGAATTTTTTTTAAAGGAAATGTCAATAGTTAATTCATAATTGCCCAGGATTCCCCTTTAACCTTAAATTCAGTTTTTGGTGAAAACTAAACATAAAGAGAACATAAATACAATAAACAACATACTTGTTGAAGCAAGTTGTATGAGTGGAGAGTGATACATTGGAAATGTTTATTCTCATTGTTGACTGACAAAAGTTGACCACAACCTCCCTGAGCTAATTATACCCTAATTCCTAGCCAACTGAGCCTTTTCTACTCGAAGATCTACAAGTCATCCTACTATATTAAATAGCTTTCATTTTTTTACTGAATAGATGATAACAGCCTTTCCTCATTCTTAAAGGTGAGAAAACTGGATCTTTCTTTCACAAACAAGCAATTACAAATTGCCCCATTTAACAGAAACAAGCAATTACAAATTGCTCCATTATCCCCAAGATATACCCCAATCACCTCCAGCTGAAGAACTGCTGATCTAAAAGCAGATCTCTCTCTCTCTCCTTTCCTCATCCTGTCCTTACTGAAATGGATTATTTGTACTAACGCTGCAAGTTCTTTTTTCTAATTTGCAATTCTAAATTTTCCTTAAAGCCCTGTAAGAATCAAAGGCAATTAAAGCCAGAAGAGACACAAGCAAGGTAAAACAAACAAACATTATGCTCCTCAACAAACAGCATTTATATTGAAACTGGATATTCCACTCAAGTAGCACTGCTAAAATGCCCCCAGAGAGCTCAGATGAGACTTAAATCTATGAGTGAAATCATTTTCCACAAGTGGTAATCTATCTGGCAAGCATAATTTGTAAAAGCGTTTCGTGTTCCATTAGGTCAGGGTGTCAAACTGCTGGCCCATGGGCCGGACATGTCACGTGGAAACCACACCCACCCCATTGCCGGCAATGGCAAAACAGTCTCGATACGTTGCACAATGTCACATGATGTCACGAGTTTGACATGTCTGCATTAGGTCAATTTCCAAGAATCCTTAGAGGTAGATCATTGGCTCCTAACATTGTCACACTAATATTCCCACAAAAAAGCCAACAACATTACTTTCAGATAAGCAGATTTTGAAGGGAATTGCCACCTGCCTATTCCCTGTACAGGTGTTTTTATCTTAAATGCAAAGAACCTACCAATTACATGGAGCAGACAACCAAACTAATGTTTGGCTTAAAGGTTCATAATTCATAAGCTCTGTGTGTACAGCTGAGCCATTATGTTATGAAAGGCATTTATGAGCTTATCTGACAAAGCAATTTTAATCTAAAGAAGCTGCTTTGGGGGAAGGTGCAATCCTCCAATAAGCTACTTATTTCAAGAAGGACTTTGCAGTGATCCTTAAACTCTGTGAGAGCCTTGGGGCCAATGCAGGCTTCTACAGGTGGGCTCACAGAACTGAAACCTCCCTTTCTTCTGTTTAAAACAGAGGTCCCCAACCTTTTGGGCACCAGGGACCGGTTCCGTGGAGAGAAGTTTTTCCATGTACCAGAGGGTGTGTGGTTTTGTGTGCTGCCTGCATCTCTCAGATGGGGCTTTGCTTGTTTATGCGGATCGGTTGCTGGCATGCCGTGGCCTGATACCGGTTCATGGACTGGGGTTGGGGACCTCTGGTTTAAAAGTTAGAATTAATGCTGCATGGGGTACATGACTTTTTAAAGCTTTGTGTAACATTATTTGTACTTATTCAACCCAGTGCTTGAAAAGTGTAATACAGGTAGTCCTCGATTTACAACCATTTGTTTAGTGACCGTTCAAAGTGATTAATGACTGGTTTTCACACTTATGACCATTGCAGCATCCCCATAGTTGCATGATCAAAAATGGCCAATGGCATGAATTTATGACAATTGCACTGTCCCAAGATCATGGCATCACCTTTTGTAACCTTCCCAGCTAGTTTCTGATATGCAAGTCAATGGGGGAGGCCAGACTCATATAATGACCACATGATTCACATAGCTGTGGCAAAAAATGGGGAAAAATTCATGTCAGGGAATTGCGCAGCAGGTGTCCAAATGGCATCAGAGATGCTGATATGAACTTGTAGTTTTATACATAAATATATTTTACATTGAATAAGATAGTCAGGCACATCACTACATCATGAGGTAAACTGTCAAGTAAATCACAGAGCACCATACAGAGCACATAGAAGGAAAAGGCAGGAAAAAGGAAAACTCTCCTTTTACACCCAGTAAACAATCATAACGTAGATTGCCTCATGCAGGAACCCAGATTCTCCAATCAATAAACTATAACTGTGTGTTCTAGCCCATTATATACTTTATTGTTCCAGCTTTTAAATTACTGTATATGCCAGCGTACAAGGTGACCCGGCGTATAAGACGACCCCCGTCTTTATCGCCGGGCCGCATTCCTAGAACGTCGTCTTATACGCCGGAAACTACCAGTATTTCCAGCGTATAAGATGACTCGGCGTATAAGACGACCCCCATCTTTGGCGCTGATTTCAGCGCTCGCAGAAGTCGCCTTATACGCCGGCATTTACGGTAAACGTCTTAACAATTCAATCAACTGCCTCACTTCACAACAGAATGTTTGGGCTCAGTTGTGATCATAAGCTGAGGACTACCTACAAAGCAGATATTATTTTCCCCTCTTTTTTGAGAGAACATATTGATGAACAACAAGCTTTACCAAATGACACCTGTAGCAAGAAGCCTAGGAATGTTTTCTGATTCTCCCTATTTCGCCAATGCCCCCTTCATTAGCAGAAGCACTACGGAGCTTTGCGGGGGTGGGGTGGGGGATTATCATCTCAGCTCAGTGGTGGGATTCAAATTTGTGAACAACCAGTTCTCTGTGTGGATGCTGCTTCCGGAAGTCCATTCTGGGCCTGGGCAATAAAAAATTAGCTACCGGTTCTGACGAAGTGGTGCTCTTCAGCTCCTCTCAAATATACCTTCTAAAATAGTATTTTTTTTCCATTTAGGAAAATAGAGTAATCTATCCATAGGCATAATCTCTCTGCTGCGCCATAATGCTGTGTAAATTTCATTGTAAGCCCCAGGTGCTTACAAAGGAAGGAAAACATCCTTTGCTTTTTTTTTTTTTTTAAAAAAGCCCCATATTTAAGGAAACAAAATAATGGTCTTTATTATTGCTGATCGTCAGGGTGTCTATTCTTGTGTGATTACTATGATATTACTAGTATCAATATATTCATTCTGTATAAATGATTTATAATTCACGTTTTCCTACTGTGCCTTGGAATTTAGACTCTCTCTTCTTTGATATTCATTTTATTACCAGGACAGTAGCAAACCATCCGTTCTTTTACACTTAGAGACAATAATAGTAACCTGTGTCTGTCTGAAGATCTCTTTAAGCTATAAATAATCAAGAAATCAAACTATATCAACAAATTGTCTCTGCCGTGCATTTTTACCAGTTAAAACATGGAATTGTGTATGCAGGTTGATTTATTTATTTACCAATCAAAAACAACCTCGAGCAGTTTCCAAAAATAAATACGGTATGTAAAATAAGGTTGAAAAATACAGAAATAACAATGTCACACAAAACCCAATATCACAGGTTGTTATGTGATGTCTGTCTGTGGGCATGTATTTCTGGATGGGAGGGGAATTGTGCTGGAAGGAATTGTAAATAGATATTATGGCTTCATTACCTATATAGCAGCAGGTAGAAACACTTTGACAAAAATGAACTTCCTATATATATTTAAGGTATTTAGGCATTCTTCCAAAGTAGTTTAGGCCTTGTTTGATCCCGATTCATTAAATTTGCAAAAGGATTCCAGCTGCTCACCTGGGTTAGATAAAATAGAAGCAGATGGACTGTTCCTCAAGTGGGTAAGTGATGAAAAAGACCTGCTTCAGCAATGCATGGATTTCTTTTAAAACAGTACTTATTTTGACCATTTATTTTAAGCACCTATTTTAATTTTGTCGCTAAATTTTAAAAATTGCTTCCCTGTCTCAGAATAGGTTGACTATTGATCATAACTCTCCCACCCCTCTCCCAGATCAACTTAAGAAATTACAGATTCTCCAATAAAAAATATGATTTTATTTCTTATTTAACATTTGAATATTCAATAGGAAAAAATGCTTACATGAACTTTTATAGTTTTCCTCTTTTGAAAATGTATTTGGAAGCAATCAAAAGAGACTACTGACTTTGGGGAACAGGAAAAGTAATAACATGCTTTTTTAAAAACTATCACAAACATACACGAGTAACTGAATTTTTTATCAAATTTAAATCTGATCAAACTCCTAAGGGAAAAAGAGGCAGTTGAAACACGGTATTATTTGAGTTTCAGTCTATTAAAATAAAGTGATTATCAAATCAGAAAACAATCAAAGGAATAGATTGAAATTCTAATGAATACTGCATGAGAGAATTTGAATTTGTTATTTAAGAGTAGTTATAATTAAGATATTTGGAAGAAAATGTGCTGTTTTATGCAGTAAGATAAAGCAAGATTTGTTTAAGTCAGTAAGTAGATAATTTCTTGCTTATCCTTTGATGTTAGCATTTTTTTAAACTTTTTGATGTAAATCACATGGGCTTGTTTTAACCAGGAGGTTAATTAATCTTTTCTATGCTAGCATCAAAGCTCAGTAGTGATGTTCTCTCTCCAGAAGTCATAAGATAATCATCCTTTCAATTAGAAGCTATGTTTGATCACTGTAAGGACTACAATAACTTTTCAAAACTAATATATATATATATATTCCAGCTTGTTTGTGCTCTATATATGTTTCATTTTTAAGAAATCTTCCATTGATTTGTTGAGGAAAAATATAACAGACTTTAAACACATATAGGAACAGCTTAAGGAGAAATAGATTAAAATAATTCTAAATAAATAATTACTTATAAGGTTCCCAAGCTATATTATATTAGTTCTGCACAGATTTACTTTAGTTGATATTCATCGATTACATTTTATAAGAAAGATATTGACACAGTATTAAACCTTCTCTCTTGTCCCTAAGGTGCTTTTTCCAAAAGGCAACTGGACATTCTTGGTTTTTTCTTTGAAAATGTTTTGCTTCTTGGATGACAACCGTGACCTGGATGATTGAGAATCTCCATAGACATTCTTCTGCCTTATGAATTAATCAAAATGTTAAGATCCAAATGACCCTTTCTGAATGTTTTCATCAAGCTTCAACCCAGAAGATGATCAGATCTTCCCATCTTCTCTGCTGAACTGAACTCTTAGAATCTCTTACAGTGGAAATGTAGACAAAATATTCTTAACAAAGGTGATATAAATTTATAAGGCATGGAAAGCATTCAATGCAAAGAACAGAGATAATTTGAGAAAACTGGTTTTCCCTTAATTCTATTAATTTCAGTGAAAGAGAATTAAGAATTAATAAAAATTAATTTTACCACACATGAACATGTAAAGCATCAAATTAAAGAAAAGGGACTTACTCCCTGATAAAACATATCAGAGGACATATTTTATGTCTATTGATCCTGAATCATTTATTTTTATTACAGTGGATTACATAGAAAATTATGAAATAAATGTCCATCATGACAAAGAGTTATTTGGTGGAGAGGAAAAAATGATAACTCTTAAATCCATCCATCCATCCTGACAGCCTTTAATGGTTTATTGGTGCCTCTCAATTCATTTAAAGAATGTGAAAAATGTACAGTAGCTGAGGTTGGATATCCGTGTGTAGAACTGCCCACCTGTGTGAATCTTCACTCTATTTATTTATTCACCTACAAACCTTAGAAACTGTGCCATGACCTAAAAGCAAAATAGTATTTAAGTGTATATTCCTGCCAGCCTGATACATAATTCTTGATTTAGACAGCAAAGCAGCATTGATCTTCGTGATTGTGCCAATTCTGATTAAGAAGGTTTTTGCAGTGATATCCTACCAATGCATGCACGCATGCATGCATGAATGAATGAATGAATAACTCTATAAGTCAGGGTGGGGGGAGGAAGGATGGGGATCTTTACAACTGTGGCATCACTTTGCAATTTATACTACAAATATTAGAAAAATGTTGTGCATACATTTTAACAGTCATTATGAAATATATAGTAATATATATTGATATAGTAACTGCAGAAATTTCCCAGGAAGTAGTTCAAAAGGAAAAACACCTACAGTGAGTCCTGGGCATGTTCCAATGGCTTTTAGAATTGTATGACTTAAAAATAATTGCATGAATCTGTAAAATATGTCCAAAAGTCAACCATTATAAATCTAAGGAACTGATGGTTACAGTTAAACTTTCAGACATTCTATAAAACTGAGAACGTTCTCAAGGTGCCCATTATTCTTCATACTGATATCATTTTATAACCATGAAATAATCACTCCAGAACAATAACAAGCATGTGGAGCTATCTTCTTCACAGGACTTAGCTGTTCTTTCCAGCAACAGGAACAATTCTGTTTTCTTTGTGGGAGGCACACACAAAGATTTATTTTAAGTGACAAGGTCAAAACTATGAATAGCAGAGATACTACCTCCCACATAACTGAAGTCTTGAATCTGTGGCCCACAAAATGGACACCATGTGGCTTTCTAAGGCTTTTGGTGAAGCATCAGCCAGCTCCTCATCTGCTACCTGTAGTTGTTTCCCAAAAAATGAAGCACACTCTTTGTTAGGCTGGGTAAGCAGACAGAAGACAGAAGGGGGGAAAAAATCTACCTTTGAAATCTGCAGCTGCCAAACTTGGAAGCAAGGAAGCTATGAAATAGATCATATTAGCTACCCAGAATTGCTTATGAGTGAGATGGATGGCATATATATTTCATAAATAAATAATCAAAACATTACACATGTTTTCCACACCCAGGCACAAAAAGCAAATCACAAGAATTCTGTTACTTTGTGCAGACAGAGAAGAGAGATGTAGGTTTTAAATTGTGGCTCTAATATAAATATCACTTGAGCCCCAGATTGTGCAATAGCTGATCTTCATTATTACAGTTTCTTTGATATCTGCAATAAAAACAACATTAATCTGAGCCTTGGCCTTAATTCTTCCACTATAAGCTATTAAGGACAAATTTGAATTTCTAGAAACAAATTCATTTCTGTGTCCTGAGTGTCCTTCCGTGCTACAAGACCTTCATGAAGGCCTTGGTCGAAAAAGAGTTGTGGGCTCCAAAATTCTGACCATCACAACAACTATTACTACTAGAAACTCTAACCTTATATTTTCAGTGTAAAGCCAACCCCAGCAACTTAAAACATACTATAACAGGACAGCACAACCTGATGTCTCAACTGTATGCAATACATGACAAAGACGAAATAAATACAGGTAGTTCTTGGCTGCCAATCATTCATTTAGTGACAATTCAAAATTACAATAGCACTGGGGAAAAAATGACTTCTGACTCTATTTCACACTTAATACCTGTTGTGGCATCCCTATGGTCACGTGATCAAAATTCAGATGCAACTTGGCAATTAACAATTTGCAGTGTCCCAGGGTCATGTGATCACCTCTTGAAATCTTCTGAGAAGCAAAGTCAATGGGGAAGCCAGATTCACTTAATAACTGTGTTACTAACTTAAAACTGTAGTGATTCATTTAACAACGGTAGCAAGAAAGGTAATAAAATGGGGCAAAACTCACTTAATAACTGTCTCACTTTGCAAAAGAATTTTTGCGTTCAATTGAGGTCCTAAGTTGAAGACTACCTGTATATTCGGAGAGCATATAGATAGCAGTTAATTAATTTGAATAAATCTTTGTTTGGGTCTTGGTCTACCTTATTTCTTTCCCCTGCTATGCCCATTTTGGGAAAAAAAGTCTGGGGCATGCCTAAGGTTGAATGTGAACCTCAGCATAAAAATATATATATACCTTCTATAGTTTAGGTACTGAACATTGTTTGAGGCAAAAGATGTTACCAAAAGATTCTCTATTTAAAATATACAAATACAACCATATATGTGAAGAGCAGGAATAGATTCTGGGGATTTCCCCCCCCCTCTTTTTTTTAAGAAGACAGCTTTTGTTTTCTTCTCTGCAGGGCACTATGGAAGATTATGTTGTTTCTTCAGGTCTTCAGAAGAATGTGCGAAAACAAGATGGGGAGGCAAACAAATAAAGCAGGAACAGGAAGAGACTTATTGGAACAAGCAAGAGAGTGGAAAGAAAAAGCAAGCGGACAAGAAGTTAGAGGGAAAGGAGAAGGAGACCCAAGAAAGAGCTAGAGAAAAGTATTTGGTTTTCATCTTTTCCCCTTGGGCAGGGCTAGGCAACCTTGGCTCTTTTATGACTTGTGGACTTCAACTCCCAGAATTCCTGAGCCAGCCATGCTGGCTCAGGAATTCTGGGAGTTGAAGTCTACAAGTCATAAAAGAGCCAAGGCTGCCTAGCCCTGCCCTTGGGGGAGTCAAAGAACAAACTGCATCATCAGGAATTCTTGAAGCATCAACAATAGTTAAAATTTAAAAAAAGATGTCTCTTGAAAACCAAAGAGGCCAATTATTAGTACCATTATTTCAGCACTCCTGCCAAAAATATGAAAGGCCTTTCTATCACAGAAGCCCTGCCTTTCTGCTGATTCAAAGGGCCTTTCTGCCGTCAGCTCCTAGGAGAGAGAGAGAGAGAGAGCAGGTCATCACCATCCTTTGAATCAGTTACTTTCCATATCAGGCAGAGTAGCACGAAAAGGGGAGGGTCCTGAGTAGATCATGTGATCTGAGTATGCAATAGCAAGAGACTATTTCTGAGGTACAGGTAGTCCTTGACTTGCAACCATTCGTTTAGTGATCATTTGAAGTTGCAGCGGCACCCAAAAAAGTGACTTATGACCATTTTTCACACTTATGCCCACTACAGCATCCCCATGGTCATGTGATCAAAATTTAGACACTTGTCAACAGGCATGTATTTATGACGGTTACAGGGTCCCAGGGTCATGTGATCACTTTTTGTGACCTTCTGATCAGTAAAGTCAATGGGAAAATTCAGAGGCACTTAACAACCATGTTAAGTGCAATGCTTCATTTAACAACTGTGGCAAGAAAGGTCATAAAACGGGGCAAAACTCACTTAACAACTGTTGAGTCCTTGGCGAAAAGCAGACACGAGAAGCAGTGTAGTTCTCAGGTTTTCTTTTATTCTGTGTTCAGCTTACAGGTGAAGGCTTCAGCAATGCCCAAAAGCTCCCAGCCTCTTATATTGGCAATTCCCGGGTCAATGTGTTACTTTTCCCGCGCCAGCACCCGCGCATGCGCACAGGCGCTGGCGACAGCCTGTCTGGTCCTGGGCAGCTTGCACCTGCCCAGGACTGCCTGCAAAAGCCCCGAGCCCGTTTGCAAGGCTCGGGACATAATACCCCTTACCCCCGGGCTAAGACTACTACCAACATACAATTATTTCTTGATGCAGTGTTCTACTCCCCAGTGCTCCTACTGTTTACTGGCTTTTGTTTAGCCAGCAATGTTATGTAATCCTCTAAGTACTTAGGAGATTTCCTTGCTCTCTGTGACCTTCTCAGCTCTGGGTTTCTGACAGGTGTTCCCTGACTGAAGGAAGACGTGAGCCTGTTCTCCTTATTTTGCCTTGGTGCCTTCCAAGGACTGTGCCCCAATGCCTGGCCTGCTTGCTCGCCCACCGGGCTCGTCAGACCAGGGCTTCTGTCACTTTGTGACCTGGTTGACCTGCCTAGCTGTAGGCCCTTGGGCCCCTTGAAGTGATAGCCACTGCTGGGCATCTCTGTAGAACCTCCTAGGTCCGTCCAAGACCTGTCAGGAGGCTGTCCATTCCGTAAACCCCGTTCTGTGTCCGGGCTCATGTGGGTTTCTGTACCTTCCCAAAACTCAGTTACTCCCTGATTTGGGCTAGAAGTGTTGCGGTCGGGACTTGGTTCCTCGACCACCTCCCTGTATGTTTGACCCCCTGTAGGACTTGGGGTAAGGTCAGGCCAACTCTGGGGATTATGTGCCAGCTCTCTTGTGGGGTATGATTTATTGGGATGCTCCCGGGTATCCTCCCTGACTGGAGTACTGTGCTGTGCAGGTGAATAGTGATTGTACCTCCGCGGTGACTCCCTGGTTGGAGTAGGTGTGAATGCCTGGTAGTTGGATAGGCTCTTAGAATTCCTGTTTGGGGCACTCGCGGAATCTTGGAATGGGCCGTTTGTGGCTCCATCGTTGGAGGTGGGCAGCAGCTTGTGCCCCTCCCTTTGCTCTAAAGGGTCCCCCTCCCCCCTGGAAAAGACCCAGGAGTCTCATCTGGAAGATCCCGTCTAGGGCGGAGTTGGTCGATGTGCCGACGCAGGACACGACCGTTGTCCAGGGCTACCTCGTAGGATAGAGGACCTGTGACCCTGGAAATAGAAGCGGGGACCCATGTATAACCAGGCCCGTAATTGCGAGTCCAAACCGGGGCACCCACAAGTAGTTGTCTAGGTGCCCTAGGATGTGAGGTAGATGAAGGCTGTCTGTCCAGATGCAATTGGTCAAGCTTCGTAGTAAGTTTGCGCCCCCAGCGAAGTTCAGCTGGGCTTCTCCCTGTAGAAGTGGACGGTGTGGTGCGGTAAGAAAGGAGAAAGTCAGCCAACCTGTGATGCCAGTCCCCATAGGTGAGTCTTTTCAAGGCGTCCTTTGTGATGCGGACCATGCGTTCAGCCATACCGTTGGTGGACGGGTGGAAGGGTGCAGACGTGGCATGACGAATCATGTTAGCCTGTAAGAAAGCTTGGAATTCGGAGGAAGTAAATTGAGGGCCGTTGTCAGACACGATGACATCTGGGAGCCCGTGTGCAGCAAAAATCCCCCTCAGTACCTGAATAGTCTTTGCAGTGGTGGTGGATGAGACAGGTACAACCTCAAGCCATTTTGAATGACTGTCAACGAGGACCAAGAAGAACTGGCCCTGAAAGGGCCCAGCGTAGTCAATGTGCACCCTAGACCATGGGGACTGTGTATCCTCCCATCTATGCACAGGAGCTTGGGGCATCTCTGGGCGAGAGCGCTGGCACAGGTGGCATGCATGCACCTTAGCCTCAATGTCCTTATCTAAACCAGGCCACCACAAGTGGCTGCGCGCAAGGGCCTTCATGGGAACAATGCCAGGATGACCCTCGTGGAGGGACTCTAAGATCCTAGTCCTCATTGAGGTGGGAATGACAACTCTGTTTCCCCAAAGCAGACAACCCTGAGAAGTGGACAACTCGTTCCTTTTGGACCAGAAACTCTGAAACTCAGGACTAGGGCAGTGCTCAGGCCATCCAGACAAAACCCAAGAAAGGACACGTGAAAGTGTGTGATCTGTGCCTGTTTCAGCGGCAACATCCCTGGCATTCAGAGGGAACTCGGGCAAGGCTTGGATGGAAAGAATGTTGACAGCTGGCGCAGGGTCAGCTTCTACTACTGGCAGGGGCAATCTACTGAGGCCATCAGCATGGCCCATTTCTTTCCCAGGCTTGTGGAGTAAGGAAAAATCATATGCAGACAGAAAAATAGACCACCTAAGCATTCTAGGGGAAATGATTTGGGGAGTTTGTTTACGTGTGGTAAACAGTCCCAGCAGAGGCTTATGGTCAGTGAAGACCGTGAAATGCCTGCCATACAAAAAATCATGGAATTTTTTAATTCCAGCAACAACAGCCAGAGCCTCCCTGTCTATCTGAGCGTAGTTGCGCTCAGCAGAAGACAGTGTTCTGGAGTAATATGCAACAGGAACCTGAGTTCCATCAGACCTGAGGTGGCTCAGGACGGCTCCTACCCCGTAAGGGGAAGCATCACAAGCGATGCACACAGGAAGGGACTCATTGAAGTGTGCAAGTACACTGTTAGAAGTGAGTAAGGCCTTGACCTCATTGAAATTAGCCTCATGTGTTTGTGACCACTGCCACACTGCTTGTTTGTCTAATAGCTTGTGAAGAGGCTCAGCTACACTAGCTTTATGTGGAAGAAAGGAATTGTAGAAATTCAGGAGGCTCAGAAATGCCTGAAGTTCGGCCTTAGACTTTGGCCTAGGTGCTTCTAAAATGGCAGTTAGTTTGGATTCAGCAGGGTGAATCCCAGCAGCATCAATTTTGAATCCCAGAAATTCAGTAGAAGGCACCCCAATTTTGCATTTGTCTTTTTTGAGCTTGAGGCCTGTTTTCCTGAACCTTAACAGAACAGCCCTTAGCCTTTCAGCTAGAATGTGTGTGGAGTCTCCTGCAATTAAGACATCATCAAAGTAGGGGCAAACCCCCGGTATGCCCCGTAGTGTGTTTTCCATTACGCTTTGGAAAATCCCAGGAGCGACATTCACTCCAAACTGTAGCCTTTTTACCTTAAAGGCTCCCCTGTGGGTCACAATAGTCTGAGCTATAGCAGCAGCATCATCAACAGGCAGCTGTTGATACGCTTGAGCTAGGTCAAGCTTTGCAAAAACGCGCCCCCCCTTGAGGGAGGCCAGAATATGACTGACCACAGGAACAGGATAGGCATGTTGCTGCAATGCCTTATTAAGAGTGCATTTGTAGTCAGCACAAATGCGAATGTCCCCATTTGCCTTTAGAGGCGTGACAATGGGGGTCTCCCAAGGGCTGGAATCAACAGGTTCTAGGATTCCCTGTTGGATCAGTTTGTCTAACTCAGTGTCAATTTTACTCTTTAAAGCAAAAGGGACCCTTCTTGCTTTAATTCTAATGGGAGTGACAGTGGGGTCTAGTTTTAAGGACACAGGGGGTCCCTTGAATGTGCCCAGCTGGGGGCTGAAGACATCTGCAAATTCTTTGCAGACTTCCTGTAGGTCGAGTGTTTGTAAGCTGTTGAGCCCCGTGACGTGTATCCCCAAGGCTTCAAACCAATCGAGTCCTATGAGACTCGTTCGTTCACCCCCTACTACTAATAGGTCTAGTGGACCTTCAAAATTCTTATACTGTACGTTAAGGGTGGCCTCCCCCTTAACACACACTCTCGAATTCTGAAAATCTGTTAGCACAATGTCAGAAGGCCTTAACTTGGCCTGAGTTCCACTGCCGGAACAAATCTTCCTAAATGTATGCAAGGAGATGATTGAAACGCAGACCCCGTGTCTAGTTCCATAGTTAATGGAACCCCTTGTAGCTTCACCTTGAGTGACAGCTTTTTCTTAATGGGCTTGTGTGTGCCTGTCCTAAAGTTGCTCCTTCGCGAAGTGCAAAAACCTACCCTATTCTGGCTGGGGACCCTGGTACCTTTCAGGCGCAGTTCTTCCTGAGGTTGTACCTTTCGTCGGCCCAGACACACAGCTGCAATATGTCCTTGTTTACCGCACGCCCGGCAGATAGTGGAGCGGAACTTGCAGTCAGCTCTCCTGTGGCGACCTCCACAGCCGATGCACTTGAGGGGAGCTGAAGAGCTTCCTTTCCGGTTCTCTTCCTTTGTGGGGTGGAGACGGTCGACTTCCTCGTCCGGATCCTCCTTGGAGTTCCCTCGGACTTCTTCTTGGTGCATGGATGCAACATCTGGACTGTTCCTGATCGTCCACATGTTCTTGATGGCGCCGCCTGCTGCTTCTTCTGCGGTGACCTCTCTCAAGGCATCTTGGAAAGACAAGTCCTCTTTGGCGAAAAGCCTCTGTTGTAGCTCTCAATGCCTTAGCCCGCACACGAATCGATCCCTCAGTCGTTCTTCGAGGTCCTTGAACTCGCAGTGCTTGGCGGCCTTTCTCAATGCGGCGATGTATTCTTTGGCCGATTCTCTGAATCGTTGATCCCTCTGCTCGAAGGTGTGGCGCCATGCGATGACGGACATCTTAGGCTTGAAGTTCTCCTTCAGTAGCTTCTTTAGATCTGCGTAGTTGACAGACTCTAATGGGACAGGTGCTGCGAGGTTCTCCGCGATTTCGAAGGCGTCTTGACCGCAGACACACAGCAGGGTGGCAGCCTTCAAGCTATCTTCCCTCACTTGGTTCACTTTGAGGTAGTTTTCCAACCTGGCTACGTAGGACTCCCACCTCTCTGGATGTGAGACGTCGAACTCCGAAAGCCTTCCAATTTTTGCCATCTTCAGGAGACGGGTCTATCAGCCAGCCTACCCCCGAATGCGCACTGGATTGGCGGGTAGCTGCCGAGTTCCGCCGCTCAGGACTCACTTGGGTAAGCTTACACCTTTTTTTTTCTTTTCCGTCGGTGCAAGGCATCCCACCTTCGTCGCCAGTGTTGAGTCCTTGGCGAAAAGCAGACACGAGAAGCAGTTGTAGTTCTCAGGTTTTCTTTTATTCTGTGTTCAGCTTACAGGTGAAGGCTTCAGCAACGCCCAAAAGCTCCCAGCCTCTTATATAGGCAATTCCCGGGTCAATGTGTTACTTTTCCCACGCCAGCACCCGCGCATGCGCACAGGCGCTGGCGACAGCCTGTCTGGTCCCAGGCAGCTTGCACCTGCCCGGGACTGCCTGCAAACTCCCCGAGCCTGTTTGCAAGGCTCAGGACATAACAACAACTGTTTTGCTTATGAAAATAAATGATGGGCTCAGTTGTGGTCATAAGACAAGAATTACCTGCAAATAGACGTGTTATTTTCCAATGTTAGAGAAGGCAGTGGAGATTTCCCTTCTTTTTCCATAGATGTGACCAAGCTAGAAATCAGGAATTGAGTTGGATCCAGCCTCAAAAGATCTCAGCCTGGGCTTTTGGATTCCAGTTAAGGAATCCATAACTCAGATGAAAAAGTACTTGCATCCAGTGGTGGGATTCAAATATGTGAACAACCAGTTCTCTGTGTGGATGCAGCTTCCGGAAGTCCTTTTTGGCCCTGGTCAACAAAAAATTAGCTGCTGGTCCTGCCGAAGTGGTGCAAACTGGCTGAATCCCACCACTGCTTGCATCTCTTTTTCTCATTTCCCCTTTGGGTGTGAAGGAAGCACACACAGCAACCGGCATGGATGCAAAGTCATCAGACAGATGGTCAGGGCAGGGACTTTAATGTACAGAGCTACTAACTAAAGTCTCCCAAGGCAAGCATTATCCATCAAGGAAATTGCATGACTCTGCAATGATCCTAGGAGCATATTAATTTCATTAAACCAATTGCTGCTTTCTAATTCAAAAGAAAATAATACTTTTTTTTTTTTTTGCTTAGAGATGTTTTAATGAAGATTTTAGCAAAGCCATATTGATCTAGTGGTTAAGGTGCCAGGCTAGAAAGTGGAAGACCGTGAGTTCTTAGTTCTGCCTCAGTCATGAAAGCCAGCTGTGTGACTTTGGGCCAATCGCTCTCAGCTAAACCAACCTCACAGGGTTGTTGTTGTGGAGATAATAGGAGGAGGAAGGAGTATTAGTTATGTTTGTTGCCTGTAGCTTATAAAAATAATAGAGGTGTGATAAAAAATTAAAAAAATCCATGAGCATTATATCAGGAAATATAGATTAGGAAACTGACTTCATCCTTTGGCATCAAGAAGGAATCATAGCATCTTGGTACTCAGAAGACAATCTGGTAACATTACATTGTGGCATGAAAAGAAAAAAAATGTTTTACATTTTTATCTCAATGGCAGCGGTATACATCTTTCTCCATCTCTCTCGTTCTTCTAGCTTTGTCTAAAACATAACTTGATAAGATCATTCAGTAATCTTCATGTTTGTGTGGTTTCAGCCTTCTTTCAGCTTTTCCTTACCATAAAATTCAGCTAAATAACACGGGCACATCCGTGTTACTTCTTGGAAAAAAAATATGGTTTGCATTACCTACTGGGAATTGTTTACAATATTATTTTCTGATTTATTTGTATTTCTTGGATTTTCTCATGGTCTCCTAGCTCTCTAGAAACCAGATAAAATCTTACTTACTTTGACTTCAGCTAAAGTCAGGTAGATGCAGCCAATTAGCTGGGCAGATTTATGATGCTTTTTCACAAGGCAATTGTTCAAATAAAAACAAGGAAGTCCAATTGGTTCATGAAAAAGCATCTTTGGGACAACTATGACCTGGATGACTGAGAATATCCATAGATATTTTCTATGGCCTGCAATGGATAGAGATCACCAAGGAAATTTATCTTCATCTCCTTCATGTTTGAACACTATCCAATAAATGCATTCTTTTCAATAGTAATTTATTTTCTTTTGAACCCTGGACTCATTTGGCTTTTAAACATGGCAGCGGGGAAGGAAAGGATCTGGCTTGGCTATTTCCATATACAGGTAGTCCTTGACTTAGAATAATTTGTTTAATGACTGTTCAAAGTTACAACAGCATTGAAAAAAGTTACTTATGACCATTTTTCACACAACTGTTGTAGCATCACATGATTAAAATTCAGACTCTTGGCAACTGGTTCACATTTATGACGGTTGCAGTGTCCTGGAATTCTGACAAGCAAAGAATTTTGACCTTCTGACAAGCAAAGTCAAACAGGAAGCCAGTTTCACTTAACAACCCACATTATTAATTTAACTGTTGCAGTGATTCACTTAACTGTAGCAAAGATGGGGCAAAACTCACTTAATAATTGTCTCACTTAGCAACAGAAATGTTGGGCTCAATTATGGTTGTAGGTTGAGGACTGTAGTTTGCTGAACAGGATTGGACAATTGAGTAATTCTGGAAAGGAAGAAGAAAAGAAATCAAAAGCTTTTTTTCTTTCAACAAAACACCCACTAGGTCTGTTCTGACTCTTCACATACAGATTTCTGTTTGTACATTGTAAATAGTACTGGAAAGATTTTGAAAATCTAAGACTCTTGGCCTGCTACCAATCCACAACTCCACCTAATTTATTCCTCTCCATCTGCTTCCCAACTGACTCATTTCTCTGAGTTCACATGATAGTCCTCTTCAGCTTTGCCATGCTCCTTGAAAAGGAAAGAGATGCAACTGATTGGAATGCCCCAACTTTTGTGTATGTGTGAAACTGGCTGCAGAAAAACAACATCTGGGAGCCAAAACACTTTCCCACTAGCTGTTGGTCAATTTCCCCCATTATTCTCTAGTTACCTTGGCTGAATTGCTCCCTGACAGAATATGCTGCCTCCCTTCACAAATGATCTTAATGACAAAACAACAGAGACTATGATTAACATTCATTAAAGTCTCATGTATAAACTGCATCAGAAGAAATGAAGTAGTAATTAACCTATACACTTTAACTGATTGTTATATCTAGCTATTAAGGCTTAATGAGGATAGACAGTGCTGGGTCAAAAAGCTTACACTTCAGAAAAAAGCACAGCAACATCAGCTGTCACTCCATTAATTCACAAGCTCTGGCTCACATTAATCCTTTTGGTTATTTTTGCAAGAGCCTCTCTGCTCCTCCTGGACTTCAAGCAGGGAGGAAGCAGTAAGTTCAAAAATAGTCATGAGCAGAAGGGCTGGGGTAAAAGCTGTTTATTATTATTATTGATCATCACACAGTCAGCCAGATGTTCAGACTGGATTTGGCATTTTGTCTACCTATCGAGTCCTTACCCAGGCAGATGTGGATGTTTGATGGTGTTACAGATATCGTCGCAGGATGGAAGCAGTTCCTAATAAGGCCGCCTTTTGCAACTGACTAATAGCGAATTTGTCAATGCCAATGGTGTTCAAGTGGTGCTCCAGTTGTTTTGGGATTGCACCCAAGGAGCCTATGACTATTTGTACTACCCTTGCTTGCTTTTGCCACAGTCTTTCTATTTCTATTTGTAGGTCTTTGTATTTTGTTATCTTCTCCAGTTCTTTCTCTTCTATTCTGCTATCTCCAGACACTGCCACGTCCACTATCCAGACTTTTTTGTCTTTCTTATCGACAATTGTTAAGTCTGGGGTGTTATGTTGCTGGTGCTTGTCTGTTTGAATTCTGAAGTCTCAGAGCAATTTAATTTTATCATTTTCTATGACTTTCTCTATTTTATGATCCCACCAGTTTTTGCTTACAGGCAAATTATATTTTTTGCAGATCTTCCAATGCACCATTGTTGCTACTTTGTCATGCCGCTGCTTGTAATCAGTTTGTGCAATCTTCTTGCAACAGCTTACCAAGTGGTCCACTGTTTCTTCAGCTTCTTTGCATAGGCGGCACTTACTGTCTGTTGCTGTCTTCTCAATTTTGACTTTGTATGCATTTGTCCTTAAGGCTTGGTCTTGTGCAGCCAGAATTAGTCCCTCGGTCTCTTTCTTCAATTTTCCTGCTCTTAGCCATTGCCAGGTTTATTATTATCTGCTTTTCCAGCTATTTTTTTCATGTATTGGCCATGTAGTGCTTTGTCTTCCCATGCCTCTATTCTGTTCTTCATTTGGTCTTTCTTGTAGGCCAGTTTGGTCTCTCCAGTAGTTAGTAAGCCTTCCTGATATACTAATTTCAGTGCATCTTCATCATTGTTCTTCAGATATTCTTCCAAAGTCATTTTTTCTTCTTCAACCATCTGATGTACTTGTAGCATTCCACGCCCACCTATTTGCCTTGGTAGATAAAGTCTATCAATGTCACTGCGTGGATGAAGGGCATGATTCATTGTCATTATTTTTCTGGTCTGCCTATCCATTGCTTTTAGTTCTGCTTCAGTCCAGTCCACTATTCCAGCTGTGTACCTAATGACTGGGATTGCCCAGGTGTTGATTGCCTTTATGGTATTTCCTCCATTGAGTTTGGACTTTAAGATCTTCTTCACTCTCTTGATGTATTCACCTCTAATCTTTTTCTTGACTTCAGTGTGCTTGATGTTGTCAGCTTGAAGGATACCCAAGTATTTGTAGTACTCTTCCTCATCCAGACTCTTAATGTTATTTTCGTGGGGCATCTTGATTCCTTCAGTTTTCACTATTTTTCCTTGTTTGATAGTAAGTGTGGCACATTTGTCCAAGCCAAACTCCATTACAATATCTTGGCTATATATACGGACAGTGTTGAGCAGCGATTCTATTTCAGATGATGTTTTTCCATACAGCTTCAGATCATCCATATAAAGGAGGTGGGATAGTCTGGCAGATGTTTTTGATGTTTGATAGCCATGTCCTGAGTTATTCAGTATTGTTGACAGAGGAAACAGTGCAATAACAAATAGTAATGGTGATAATGAATCTCCTTGAAATATTCCTCTCTTGATATTAACCTCTCCCAGCCTCTCACCATTGATCTGCAACTGTGTCTTCCATTGTGCCATCGATCTTTGCACAAATTTTCTGATGTTTCTACTGACTCCTGTTATTTCTAGGCACTATTATTATTATTATTATTATTATTATTATTATTATTATTATTATTAATCATCACACAGTCAGCCAGATGTTCAGACTGGATTTGGCATTTTGTCTACTATCGAGTCCTTACCCAGGACCTGGGATAGGCAGATGTGGATGTTTGATGGTATTACAGATATCGTCGCAGGATGGAAGCAGTTCCTAGTAAGGCCGCCTTTTGCAATTGACTAATAGCGAATTTGTCAATCACTGTGTATCTGCGACGGGTAAACCCCTTTTCTTCCAGTAGTTCTGCAGCTGCTGGCCCTGGTTGCTCAGCCAACAGTCCTGAGTTCTGTAACCCATTTTTCACCAGATATCCAGGAACTCCAATATCTAGCACGGACCTTGTTAACCCTGGCGACATCCGAGCCGGTATGGCATTCTGTAATTTACGTCTCACCATATTTTTTATGGGAGAGACACTCTTTATCTGACTCCTCTGATGAGACCTGTCCAGTATGGTTGAACCTCTGGCATAGCTCTCATCTTCCTCAGAGTACACAAGCCCCACAACCACGTCAAGGTAGTGCCTCATGGGGGTCAAGGTAGTGCTTCTTCTTCTTCTTCTTCTTCTTCTTCTTCTTCTTCTTCTTCTTCTTCTTCTTCTTCTTCTTCTTCTTCTTCTTCTTCTTCTTCTTCTTCTTCTTCTTCTTCTTCTTCTTACTATTATTATTATTATCAATCATCGCACAGTCAGCCAGATGTTCAGACTGGATTTGGCATTTTGTCTACCTATCGAGTCCTTACCCAGGACCTGGGATAGGCAGAAGTAGATGTTTGATGGTATTACAGGTATCGTCGCAGGATGGAAGCAGTTCCTAATAAGGCCGCCTTTTGCAATTGACTAATAGCGAATTTGTCAATGCCAATGGTGTTCAAGTGGTGCTCCAGTTGTTTTGGGATTGCACCCAAGGAGCCTATGACTATTGGTACTACCCTTGCTTGCTTTTGCCACAGTCTTTCTATTTCTATTTGTAGGTCTTTGTATTTTGTTATCTTCTCCAGTTCTTTCTCTTCTATTCTGCTGTCTCCAGGCACTGCCACGTCCACTATCCAGACTTTTTTGTCTTTCTTATCGACAATTGTTAAGTCTGGGGTGTTATGTTGCAGGTGCTTGTCTGTTTGAATTCTGAAGTCCCAGAGCAGTTTAATTTTATCATTTTCTATGACTTTCTCTATTTTATGATCCCACCAGTTTTTGCTTACAGGCAAATGATATTTTTTGCAGATCTTCCAATGCACCATTGTTGCTACTTTGTCATGCCGCTGCTTGTAATCAGTCTGTGCAATCTTCTTGCAACAGCTTACCAAGTGGTCCACTGTTTCTTCAGCTTCTTTGCATAGGCGGCACTTACTGTCTGTTGCTGTCTTCTCAATTTTGACTTTGTATGCATTTGTCCTTAAGGCTTGGTCTTGTGCAGCCAGAATTAATCCCTCGGTCTCTTTCTTCAATTTTCCTGCTCTTAGCCATTGCCAGGTTTTATTATTATCTGCTTTCCCAGCTATTTTTTTCATGTATTGCCATGTAGTGCTTTGTCTTCCCATGCCTCTATTCTGTTCTTCATTTGGTCTTTCTTGTAGGCCAGTTTGGTCTCTCCAGTAGTCAGTAAGCCTTCCTGATATACTAATTTCAGTGCATCTTCATCATTGTTCTTCAGATATTCTTCCAAAGCCATTTTTTCTTCTTCAACCATCTGATGTACTTGTAGCATTCCACGCCCACCTATTTGCCTTGGTAGATAAAGTCTATCAATGTCACTGCGTGGATGAAGGGCATGATTCATTGTCATTATTTTTCTGGTCTTCCTATCCATTGCTTTTAGTTCTGCTTGAGTCCAGTCCACTATTCCAGCTGTGTACCTAATGACTGGAATTGCCCAGTTGTTGATTGCCTTTATGGTATTTCCTCCATTGAGTTTGGACTTTAAGATCTTCTTCACTCTCTTGATGTATTCACCTCTAATCTTTTTCTTGACTTCAGTGTGCTTGATGTTGTCATCTTGAAGGATACCCAAGTATTTGTAGTACTCTTCCTCATCCAGACTCTTAATGTTATTTTCGTGGGGCCTCTTGATTCCTTCAGTTTTCACTATTTTTCCTTGTTTGATAGTAAGTGTGGCACATTTGTCCAAGCCAAACTCCATTACAATATCTTGGCTATATATACGGACAGTGTTGAGCAGCGATTCTATTTCAGATGATGCTTTTCCATACAGCTTCAGATCATCCATATAAAGGAGGTGGGATAGTCTGGCAGATGTTTTTGATGTTTGATAGCCATGTCCTGAGTTATTCAGTATTGTTGACAGAGGAAACAGTGCAATAACAAATAGTAATGGGGATAATGCATTTTTTTTTTCACTCCTTGAATATTCCTCTCTTGATAAAATTTAAACCCCTCATCCCAGCTTCATCACCATGATCTGCAACTGTTGTACTTCCATTGTGCCATCGTTTTTGCACAATTTTCTGATGTTTCTACTTACTCCTGTTATTTCTAGTCGCACTTGAATTATCACATCAGGTGGCAGAGAGTCAAATGCCTTTTTGTAGTCATCCATGCCACATCAGGTTGGTCTTCTTCTCTTGCAGTTTTCCAGATCATTTTGTCCTATTTAGGGTTGACTTTTGTCTCTCTGCTATTGGGGGCTGTTTCCTTTTCTGCTCGGTGCAAAAGAGATTGTTTTCAACTAGATGCTGTTGTACTGCTCAGCTAACCACACCCCTTAGTATTTGAAAGTTGTTGGTGAAGCATGTATTGGCCTGTAGTTACCCTGGTGTTGCACCCTTTTGCTGATTTTTGCATTATTAGGTAGGTTTTCCCAGTTGTTAGCCACTTTTCAATTTCTCCTCCTTGTAGTATATTGTTGAACTGCTTGGCAATGAGTGGGTGTATAACAGTTAGATGTTTCAACAAAACCCATGCAGTTCATCTTCACCTGGTGCTGACCAATTTTTGATTTTCTTTGCTCTTTTTTCTACCATTTTTGTTGTTATTACTAGTTCTTTTATTTCAACTTCTGTTTTATTTGCATCCACCTCTTTTAACCAAGCCGCCTCCTTGTTGTATTTCTTT